>NC_062225.1:24536997-25762830 GCF_902686445.1 Sciurus carolinensis
CTTATGAATGCACGTGAACCCCATGTGGGCCTACGCTGGACCCCAGCTGTGTGTGTGTGTGTGTGTGTGTTTGTGTGACTTTTGCCACCTTAGTAGTCATGTGTTGACTTGAACATTTAACTTTACTTATGCATGGAGGGGTATCGTTGTGTGTGTACCTGTGTATAAGTGCACTGATGTGAAATTTGCCAGATAACAGCATGTGTGCCGATGTGGGCTTGGGTTGGATGTGTGACTGTGCACACCCATTGTATGAATGGAATTGTAACTTTTGAAACTATGAGGAGTGCACATTGGCATTGGTTTTTGATAACTTTGGGTTGTGTATTTAAACCACACATCCATGAACCAGTGTGCACACATATAATTAGCAACAATTGTGTCTAACATGTTATGCCCCTGGGTTGCTCTCAGTTTATAACTGGGTGTGCAAGCAGGAACCCATGTACAGGTGTGCATGAGATGTAATCAGCTTGTGTGTAGTGTGTGTGTGTGTGTGTGTGTGTGTGTGATTTTTGACACCAGGCAGGTGTTGTTGCAGAAATGTGTGTGTTCAGGCCCATGACTGGGGACAACAATTGTATGTTGACAAATTCCAGCCACCCCTTAAGCCATGTCCAGCAAGAAGGAAATGTGTAAATGTGTTTGTGAAACACAAAACAGAACAGGGACAAAATGCCAGGCCCTGCCATGGCAGCCGCAAGTTGAGGATGTTTTTTTTCTCTGTCTCCATCTCTCCCTCTCTCCAGCATCTCGGCCCCTCTCTGGCGTCGTTCCTCACACCTAAGCCCAATGGTGTTTTGCAGTCTTTCAGCTGTTACCTCAGTCCCTCCTCGCCTCATTCCCGATTCACTCCGTTGCTATAGGTATGTTTGAAACCCCAGCGTGGTAGATTTTAATTAGTCTTCCTACAGATGGCCAATTAACATTCATTACTTTTGCCTTGAGCGATTAATTATGAGTTTGGATAGAAAAGGAGAGAAGAGGAGAGGAAGATGGGCAGGTGAATGAAAGGAGAAAAGAGAAGGGGGTTTGATTGGGAGTTTGGAATTTTTACACAGAGCAGGCTGGTGGGGGAGAGGGTGGGAAAGAGCTGTTTGAATCCCCTCACTCCCAGCGGCCTCCCTCGGCCCACAGCTGCTCTGGGGCCCCTAATCGGCTTGGCTGGCCCAGCCCTCCAGAAAAATAGAGCTCACACCCTCATTTGGGGGTCCTTAAGCCTTTGGTGTTCCCTGACCCCGGCCCTTTCATATTACCGGCCCCTTATTTCTTGTGCCAGAGCTGGGTGGGAATTGTCAGGAATCGTCCAAAATGCTGCAGATAACCCAGCAAGGCAACTCCGCTGGCGTTCATTCATTCATTCTCAGAATTGTAGTGACTCACTGTACAGATGAGGAAACTGAGGCCCAGACAGGAAGTGACGTCCCCCTGCTTCTCAGGGAGAGTCTGACCCTACTGACCTCTGGGCCCAGCTCTTCCCCTGCAGCCAGGGCAGTTTATAAAGACTGTGTGACATTCCACACTAGCAGTCTGGTTTCACATGCAATTCACATCCTTTGGTGTACACCTAACTGCTGGATGCTCATGTGATTTTCCAGCTCATTGAAAGCTCCCTAGGTGATGTTACCCAGATCAGGAGTCACATCTCTGTTCTGAATCCCACATTCATTCTAGCAATGGAGGCAGAATGGCTAGACATAAACACTGGTCTTTTGGATGGTGAGGTTATAAATGGTCTTTGTTTTCTTCTCTAAAATCATCTGGTTTTATTCTTTTTTCTATCTCTAGCACAAATATATTGTTTGAATAACACAGTATGACTACATAGTACTTGAAAAATTTTCAGAATTTATTTTGTAAAAAGGAACAGGAATTCATGTTAATTTACAATCTCCTTTAAAAGACCACAAACGTTATATCAAAACGTTAACCCTTGAGTCAACCTGCCTGAATTTCTGCCACACCTTTACCACCTACTTAAACACTGTCATCAGTTGAGTTAAAAAGAGTACCCATCTCCTAGATTCTTGAGGATTCAATAAAATAATGCATAGAAGGTTTTAGAACGGTGCCTTATATCTAGAAAGAGTTTGATAAATGTCATCTACTACTAGTTTTAGTAATAGTAGGATTTTTAAATAAAGATACCTGGGTGGTGGGATTTTAAGGAATTTATTTATTATTTATTTTTATGTGGTGCTGGGGATTGAATTCAGTGCCTCACATGTGCTAGGTAAGTGCTTTTCCACTGAGCTACAGCCCCAGCCCCTTAAGCGATTTTTACTTAACTCTTTTTGCTTTTCTTTATCTTAAAAAATTTCCATAGTAAACATACATTACCTTGGTAATGAGATAAAGTAATTTTATGACTTTTTTTTCAAATGCTGAGGATTGAACTCAGGGCCTCACATGCTAGGCGTGTGCTCTACCACTGGGCTACACCCCCAGCCCCAATGTACAGTAATTTTGAAGAGGGGTGGAGAGGGTGATGGAAAAGAAGAAGAACAGAAGGATGGAAGGATAGAAGAAAGGATGGAAGGAAGGAAGGAAGGAAGGAAGGAAGGAAGGAAGGAAGGAAGGGTAGACAGATGTATTTCCCCTACTGTAAATAAATGTAGTTCTACTGTTTGAAGTTTCTACCATTTTCTACTCACAGTTGTGGTAGTTGTGGTGTGACAGTTGTATGGGCCATGTTCCCTCTAGGTCTTACTCATACCGTGACACTCTCCCCTCTAGGAAACTCTCCATCTCCACTCCTACTGGTTATGTCTTCCTAATCCTTCATATCCTCAGCCCCTTCCTTGGCCTATCCCACTCCCCGCTCACACCCAGCCTTCTATGGCTCTGTTCTTGTGGAGGCTCTTTTATTCTGGGGCTGTGTGGTTACTGGTGAGCAGGAGCTGGAGCCCAAGTCCCTGCCCCCAGAGGCTCACGGGGATGTCTCTGTGCCAGCTCTCTTCTCCCCTCCCTCCCAGCACATTTCCTCTGTTCACACTTCATCTCTTCCTTGAGATTTCAGAGTACACGTATCACCATCCATGAGGCCAAGGTCCACATTTAACTGCAATTCCCTCTGTGTCTCTTTGTTCTCATTTCTTTCTTTTTTAAAAATATTTTTTCAGTGTTGATGAACCTTTATTTTATTTATTTATATGTGGTGCTGAGAACTGAGCCCAGTACAGCACACATGCTAGCATGTACGCTACCCCTGTGCTATAATCCCAGTCCTCATTTCTTTTTCGGGGGGAGTGCTGGGGATTAAACCCAGGGTGCTCAACCACCGAGTCACATCCACAACCCTTTTTTATACATATTTTATTTAGAGACAGGGTCTTGCTGAGTTGCTTGGAGCCTTGCTAAGTTGCTGAGGCTGGCTTTGAACTCGAGATCCTCCTGCCTCAGCCTCCTGAGCTGCTGGGATTACAGGTCTGTGACATTGCACCCAGCTTAGTTCTCATTTCTGAGAGTGAGAATCAGATTGGACCAGGGTCTCTTTTAGAGCTCCTTTGTGGGTCACTAGCCAGGCCCTGGATGGGCTCCTGTGGATCATGTGTCCATCCTTGGTCGGAGGAACTGTGGAGAGGTGGAAAGGTGGAAGACCTGTTCACATGGTGCAGAATACAACTGCTCGGGCCATAGTTTTTCAGATGGGGATCTGGGTAGGACAAGAAATGGTTGGCATCTTTGGTATTGTGTTCCTACCACATGTCCCCAGAACACTCCTGTCACCTACTGGACACGATTCGCACTGTATCATCAACATCTAGTGACTTGTTCTATTCCAGCCATCACGCCACATGCTAAGCTCCCTGAGAGGGGCAACAATGTTCCGCCTTGCCCATGGCTGTCCTCAGCACTAAGCACAATGCTTGGCACCAAGTAGGTACTTAGAAGGCATCTACTGAATGCTGGGAAAGTGCATCAGGTCATGAATGACACATCCTATATATTTATAAAGGTCTCATAGAGATGCAAAAGATGAACACCTGTGGTAGTTACCTGTCAGCTTCAGATTTCTCCAGTCAGAGCTGATGAACCAGGTGAACTTAGAGCAGCCGGGGAGGGCTTCTTGAAGGAGGAGTAAATGAAGCTGACAGGGGTGCCCTGGGCTTGTGAAGGGGTGAGTGAGTAGGCTGCAGCTAGGGAGGGCATCCTTCTATGGAGGCAGGAGAGAATGGCTGAAGCCAGAGAAGGAGGTCCTGGAAATCAGACATGGATATAGGAGAAAGAGGCCTTTTCTGACTCCCCTTCTTTTCTGGGGAGAGACCATAAGGCAAAAAAGGGTAAGGAGATCAGGTGTGGTGGCACCCACGGGTAATCCCACGGAGGCTGAGGCAGGAGGATTCCGAGTTTAAGACTAGCCTCAGCAACCTAGTGAAGCCCTAAGCAATTTAGCGAGACCCTGTCTCAAAAAGAAAGAAAAAATAACAAGGGTTGGGGAAGTGTCTCAGTGGTAAAGCACTCTGGGGTTAAATCCCTGGTACAAAAAAAAAAAAAAAAAAAAAAAAAAAGAAGAGGGTAAGGAGGACCTAAATCGCTGATGTGGAGTCAAGGGCATGGCTGCCTGTTCTTTTCATGCTGTGGTCCCGGGGAGTCCTGGGTCCCTGCCACATGCCTTTCCAGAGTTACACAAATACAAGTGTAAGCAGTGATCTGAAAACTCTGAAGGGCACCCCTGAGGGCAAGGAGAGTCGGGAGGGCTGCCTGGAGGAAGTGAGATGAGACGAAGAGGCGCAGAGGTTGAGCACGGTTGGCACATGGCGGGGGTCAAGAGTGAAAACACTGGGCAGGGAACAGGCCTGGCATGGGACAGCAACACAGTTAGCTGGATGGCCTGTGGTGTGTTAGAGAAGAGGCCGAATGACAGCTGTCTCTGAAGCACCAGGGCTGAGGAACCTGGCTTTACCTGGAGCCACTCTCCTGTCCTCAACACCAGGCTCCTGAGATTTCATGCTCTCTTCCTTCTGGCTTCTCCCAGTCCCTGGTGGCTGTTATGTAGGGAAGCAGTGAGAGTCTTCCACACTCATCACACGCTTCGCCCAGTGTTCCTCTTATCCTCGTGCGCCTGGAGGCCATCTACTATAGGGGACCTGGCAACAAAAGGCAAGAGCTGCCCTCAGCCTTTATTGCTGCTCAGGGGAGATCTGCATGGGTGCAGCGGTTCCACAAGAAAGGTTGCTCCCGTCCTTGAGTTCTGCAGGACTTCGGGGCGGGATCGAAGCCAGGATGGCTTCGGCTTCTGCAGGGGGTCTGCTATCCTGGGCTTACACCGAGGGTTCCAGGCGCTGCCCGGCCTCTTGGTTTGCTGTGCTCATTCTCTGACCCTCTGCCCATTACCAAATGTCACTTCCCTTTGGGTCACTTACTTCAAGTGCCTGAGACAGGAACTTATTGTTTAAGTCAGGCCCCAAATCAAGTGAGCCCACAGGGACCATCCCTGATGCAATGTGCAATGGCTAGAAGGAAGGCCGTGGGGTTCACCAGGGTCCTGTAGGTGTGAGGACAGCAGGCAGGGATGCTGAAAAATTTTGCACATATCTAGATATATATTTTTTTCACTTACTGTACTCTTTCAGTGTTCCTTTACTTTCTTTTATTTTGCTGTTTCCGGTTTTTGAAAAAACACAAGCTTAGTAATGATAGTCAGTGTTTATTGGAAATAAACATTTATTCTAAATCGTTTTTCTGATATAGCAGAAGAAAATGTACTACCTGAACTATCATGAACATTTTCTTCTTTTAACATTTTCCCCACTTTGAAACCTTCGGGGATTACTTACTGGCATAATTTCTCTGTTCTGTCCCAAATGGTTTTGAAATATTTATTGCTTCTCAGATGACAAACCACGAAGTATTGCTTCACTCTGATGGTAAAGAGAAAAAATGTCTGTAGTTTCAATTAGAAGCTCTTTAGGAAAAATTAATGCTTGCAATGCTTACTCCATTGTTTAAAATTTGTTAACATTTGTAAACAAAAGGTGAATTCAAATTTGGAAACCAAAGTCAGCCAAACCCTCCCTGCACCAACCACCTGTGCATTTCAAGAATAGCTTGATACAAGTTCCCATGTTTGAATAATCTGCAGAAGCCCCTCAGTCACAACCAATAATCCAACATGTTTTCAACAACCCAGAGCTTCCTGTATGTTATGCCTTCCCTCCCTTACGAATGTTTTGAAAATTTGCCAGCTTTTCAGAGATGCATGAATAGTGTCATACAAAGAATTGACAGTACTGAGATCACTTTGGAGTTCTTTCATATCCCGACAAACCTCAACACCATTAAATCCCCAAGACGTGCATGACAATGTGTGTACAAAGCTCTTGGCTCATCCTCCGTAAACGTTGTAGCAACACTATTAAATCTTCCACTTGTGTAAGCAGCTCCAGTGTAGACAGAGCCATGCATTTTATTAAAATCAGCTTCCATAATAATTGGATATAACAGCCTCCCAGTGATCTTATCCATACCGTGGCACCCATGAATGCCGGCTTAATTAAGACGGCCTCAGACATTTTCTGCAAGGACCTTGCACAGGTTGAGAGCTCAGCATCATTACACCAGCAGTTGTCTCATTGTATCTCATGAGTAATCTGTGGAAACAATGCCCATCTCTATCACTCCATTAATGCTTGCTATATGCCAGGTGTTACACTAAGTGCTTTAACATACATACTCATTGAATCCTCCCACTGACTATAAGGCAGAATCCATGATTTATTCCCTTTTTTCAGAAAAGGAAACTGGCAATGACAGTTTGAGTCACTTACCCAAGATTCACAACAAGTCTATACAATGTGTATAAACCAACTTAAATGAGTCGCTAAGTTCTTTTTGTTCCTCTTTGACTTCCTACTAGAACATTCGCCTTTGTTCACAAATCAGATTGCCTATGCCCATGATAGACAGTGTCCCCAGAAATAAAATCTTTTCAACTTCAGATGCATCCTACTTTCCTCATCAAATAATAGCTTTAAAAGAATGTCACAAAAAGTGTATGATTACAAAACTATGCCAATTATAAATACATTATATATATATATAATTTTACATATATATAAAAAATTTTTGGTTTTCTGAAAACTTCCAGGAATTTTTCCAAGTGATGATTGCTCTTTCATTCCTAAATTGTTCTAACAGAACAACTAGGATGGTTGAGAGACTTGTATATCCTTTAAAATGAAAAATCCAATTACTAAGATTTAAAAATTGTATTTCCATTTGCCTTGGACCCTTGGTATTTTAAAGGTAGCTTGGGGGTGATAAGGGCCATTGCTTCCTTTCAAAATTCATGTGCAGAATCTTGTTTTGAATTTTTTGCACCAGGAATTAAACCCGGGGGTGCTTTACCACTGAGCCACATCTCCAGCCCCTTTTAATATCTTATTTAGGGACAGGTGCTCACTGAGTTGTTTAGGGCCTTACTAAGTTGCTGAGACTGGCTTTGAACTTGCAATCCTCCTGCCTCAGCTTCCTGAGCTGCTGTGATTACAGGAGCCTGCCACTGCGCCCCCACCCTCATGCCAACCCCAATTTACTCTTCAGGATGAAATACTTGATTACTCCTCACTACTACTTCTGGCATCATTATTTGATGGTAAACTCTTGGAAATCTTTGTGAAAAATAGAAACCCAAACTTTTGTTTTGACATCAATTTTTCGATTCCTGTGACTTAAGCATTTATTTAGAATTGCTCAGCGATTGTGTTCCATCTACAAGAAGAGAATGCCAATGACAGATTCTCTAACACTTCCTGTTAAGATGCCTTCCATGTTTTCTCAGTTATTTTCTAACCAGATTAATGTCCCAAAGCAGGGCTCTTTCAGTCTAGTGACACACTCCTGCTATGACCTACAAACAATGGATTTAAGGTTTTCCCACTGGCTAGAGTTTTTATGAGGAAATCATTTTATTGTTATTTAATACTCTTTCATCCTGGTCTTCTTATTTCTATTTTTTTCTTTTATTAATTTAGAATTAATACCCCATTCTTAATCCTTTGATGGTTGTCCTAGACATTTTATCAAGCATATTTCACTTTCCAAAATCTAAAGTTAATCACTATTTTTTGCAGAAAAAATATTGGATACCAATGGGCTTTATCTTCAGTCCCCCACTCTGCCCCAACTTATGTACTACTGTCATTCCATATTTAGTTCTATATGTTTTTAGTCCCATATATTATACAAGAACTTTATGGGTTTGTGCAGTTAATATTGATTTAGATTAATTTTAATCCCCATTCATCCTTCCATCTCAGACTTCTCTTCTTGCAATAGTTTTCCTTCTGCCTGAAATTCCTTTAGCGATGTTTGACTGGTAGAAATTTTCATTTTGATTTGTCTGAGAATGTCTCTATTTCACTCTTATCCTTGAAAGACAGTTTTTGCTAAAAATACAATGTTAACTTGTGAATTCTTTTTTCTCAGTG
Organism: Sciurus carolinensis; assembly: GCF_902686445.1. Lineage (NCBI taxonomy): Eukaryota > Metazoa > Chordata > Mammalia > Rodentia > Sciuridae > Sciurus > Sciurus carolinensis. The sequence continues at coordinate 24,545,430 of NC_062225.1, forward strand.
CTTTGAAGATATATCCCACTCCTTCCTGGCATTCACAGTTGAGAGTCAGCCATCAGTCCAATGCCATTGCTTTCTAATAAATAATTCATCTCTTCTCTCTGCTCCCCCCCCCTTTTTTTTTTTTAATACCCGGGCTTGAACTCAGGGGCACTTGATCACTGAACCACATCCCCAGCCCTACTTTGTATTTTATTTAGAGACAGGGTCTCATTGAGTTGCTTAATGCCTTGCCTTTGCTGAGGCTGACTGAACTCTTGATCCTCCTGCCTCAGTCTCCCGAGCTGTGCGTCACCAGGCCTGGCTCTCTGCTACTTCTTTCTTTTAGAACTTTTTTTTTGTTAGTTGTAGATGGACTGCACACCTTTATTGTACTTCTTTATTTTTATGTGGTGCTGAGGATTGATCCCAGTGCCTCGCACATGCTAGGCAATCACTGTGCCACTGAGCTATAGCCCCAGCCCTCTCCTACTTTCAAGATCCTTTTTCATTAGGTATTCTGCAATTGTATTATGTAGATTTATTGATCTTGTGGGGATCCAGTACGGTTTCCTACTCCAAGGATTGATATTATCCATCAACTTCGAAAGTTACTTAGCAATTAGCTCTTCAAATAAAGCCTTCTCTAGGGTTTTCTATTTCTAGAACCCCAACTAGATACATGATAATCCTCAGATACAGCCCTTCGTATCTCTTAACCTCTTGATATATTTTACAGTTTGCCCCTCTTGGTGCTGTAGTTTTTCAGCTCTTCTGATTTCTAGTTCATAAACTCTTTTCTATTATGTCTAATCTATTAATTTTTTCTAAATTGAATTCCTAATAGAAATGGCTATAATTTTTATTCTTCATTGGTACTTTTCCACATCAACAGGGTCCTTTTTGTTCACACTGAGGCATAATTTATACACTATAAAATGCACTTTTTATAGTACTGGGAATCAAACCCAAGGCCTCACATGTTAGGCAAGTGCCCTACCACTGAGCTACATCCAATCTTTTTTTTTTTTTTAATTTTATTTTTTGAGATAGGGTCTAAGTTGCTCAGGCTTGCCTCAAACTTCTGATTCTCTTGCTTCAACCTTCTAAGTAGCTGGGATTACAGGTGTGTACCACCACATCAGGATAAAATGCACAAATCTTAAATGTGTTTCTTGATGAATTTTCACCTATGTGTACATGAATGTGAAAACCACCTGGATTAAAATATAGAACATTTCCAGGAGTTTGAAAAGTTCCACTGTGCCACTTTCCAGTCAATTAGTCAATAATCCTTCATAAATAACCATCCTTCTGTCTTATATCAACACAGATTAATTTTGCCTGTTCTACAGTACCATATAAATGGAAATTTTACAGCGTGCACATTTTTCTGTCCTTTATTTATTTATTTTTTGGTACCAGGAATTAAACCCAGGGGTGCTCAATCACTGAGCCACATTCTCAGTCCTTTTTATTTTATTTAGAGATAGGGTCTTGCTTACTTGCTGAGACTGACTTTGAACTTGAAATCCTTCTGCTTCAGCCTCCTGAGCCACTGGGATTACAGGAATGCACCACTGTGCCTGGCTTCTGTCTGGTTTTTACCCAATAGTGCATCTGATTCTGATTCATCCCGTTGCTATATTTATCAATAATTGTTTTTTGCTAAATTACATTGTATGAACCTAACAATTTATTCTACTGTTAATGGGCATGAGGATTACTTAAAGTTCTTGGAAATTATGAATAAAATCTTTCGGTGGACATATGCATTCTTTTCTCTTGGGTAGATACATAGAAGTAGGATGGCTGAACGGGTATATGTTTATTTAAAATTGATAAATAATTTTGCAGAGTTGAACCATTTTACACTCCTATTTTAGGTATTTTTTAAGTTTCTTCTTAATACCCCTTTTAATATTTTACATCGGGGCTGGGGTTGTAGCTCAGTGGTAGAGTGCTTGCCTAGCATGTGTGAGGCACTGGGTTCAATCCTCAGCACCACATATAAATAAATGAATAAAATAAAGAGCTATCAACATCTAAAGAGATACTTTTAAAAATATTTTACATATTAAATATAATTATTGTATATTACATATCTGACCGTTCTTTCCCTCTCTCTCTTTACTTTTCTCTCTCAGTGCTGGAGAGACAGCCCAGGACCTCTTACTTGCTGGGCAAGCACTTATACCATTGAGCTAAATTCCAGACCCTACTAATTCTATTATATGTGGTCTTTTTTCAAGTCTGATTGCATAATTTGCAGTTTCTACTTTGTTTTGGGGGGGTACTTTGTTTTTATTGTTGAATTTATCTTTCTTAGAACTTTATTCATGGGAATTATATGAATTTTGACTTTTAAATGGGTTACTCTACATTGTTATCCTGGGGGATATTCTATTTTCAGTTTGGAGTCTTTTAGAACTTTCTAAGATTTTTGGTCCCAAATCCAAGTGAGAGTGGAATTGTGATTAGGAACCCTTAGGAAAGCAGGTTTTCATTTTTTCCCTTCCACAGAGTCAATGAGACAGGTATATATGAGGTAGGCATATATGTCCACTATCTTCCTTTGTGGGGGTGGAATTTTTTGTTCACTCAATAAAGATGTGACACTTAGGGGGTCTGCGACCTGACTTTCTTTGGATGAGTCCCAAGTTTTGTCCTTTGTCCCTCTCACTTGTGGTCCTTTAAAGCGAAAACTTTTGGCCACCAAGGAATTGGGATTTGTCTCAACACAAACTCTAGCTTCAGAACTCAATTCCTCGTCTCACTTCAAGCCAACTATAATGTCTGGACAACTGGAGACTTTTTTCATATTTTTTGTCATTGCAGTTGTCATTCAAAAAGATAGGATTTTTTTGTTTATTTATTTGCAGTGCTCATGATGGACCCAGGGCCTCATACATGGTAGGCGACGGCTCTACTACTGAGCAGCGTTCGGGGCCCAAAAAGATCGCCAGTGTTTTTTTTGTTTGTTTTGGGTGGGGTTTTTTGTTTGTTTGTTTGTTTTTTGTTTTGTTTTGTTTTGTTTTGTTTTGTTTTTTGGTGGGGGGATGAGAGGCAGGTTTTAAATACTGGCAGAGGTTAATAATTGAAATTGAGTAGTGAAATATGTGGGGACTCATTATGTTATCCTCTCTTCAAAGAATGTTCAAATTTCATATAAGAAAAATGCTTGGTTGGGCACACCTGAAATCGGGCCGAGGCAGGAGGTTCACAAGTTCAAGGCCAGCCTCAGTCATTTAGCGAGACCCTTAATAACTTAGCAAGGCCGCCCCGTCTCAAAATAAAAAATACAAAGGACTGGGGATGTAACTTAGTAGCAAAAAGCATCCTTGGGTTCAATTCCAAGTACCAAAAAAAGAAAATAAAAAATTTGTTTAAAAAAATTCTTTATAGTGAGATAATTAGGAGTGAAACATTGTAATGGATATAATTTACTTTAAAATACATCAGAGAAAAAGGAATGAAGCAAAGTGGAAAAATGTTAACAACAATACAATCTAAGTGACAGTGTATTTGAGTGTAAATTATATGATTTTTGTACTTTTATGTGTGTTTGGGAATGTTTACAATAAAAGGTCAAAATAAAATAGAATGGATTAGGAGATATTCTGTCCTGGGAAGGGCATCTGGACAGCTAATCTATCATATTATAAGAAACAAATTTGACATCACATTCAGCTGAGTGGGTCTACAAAGAAAGTATCTGCAAACAGGTCAAATCATTCGACAACTGAAGTCAAGTCAGAAATGTGTGTACTGAGCAAAGCAAAGCTGTTCAGATCCAGACATGAACAAACAAATCTGTGTGAGTGGGCAGTAGGGAAGAGAGCAGGTGAGCAGGTCGGCAGAACACCAAGCCAGGTCAGGATGGGCCTCTGTAAGTGTCTAGACACTGAGCTCTGCTGAAGGACTCAGTTCTTCCTGGGGTCATCCAGGGTCTGCAGGTTGACGAAGACATCCATGTAATGGCAAGATTTCATCCTCCCCTGTCTTAGGTCCAGCTACTTTAGTTTTAAGTAAGATAAATTACCTCCCAGCTCCTGTCCAAGGCTCGCCCACTCTAACTTCTCCCCTTCTAGCCTTTTCTGCCCCTCACAGGATGTCCATTCCAGAATATCCTAATGGCTGGCCTTGCCTGGAGCCTTACTGGGCCAATCCACTTGTACATAATCATCCAACACTTCACAAAATCTGGGAATTTCTTCTAGACTAAAGCTCTGAAACACAAATACACTCCAAAGAAGGAGCCCTAATTTGGGAAGACATAACAGGCCTGACACACATGTAAAAAGAAACATTTCCCTAAATTAAATGAATCTGCAAAGATATACTGTTATAGAGAAAACATTTATGTTATGCAGAATCCTGAGATCTTTAATCTCCATTTAAGAATTAAGTGTTTGGCTTATCCCTGCATTTACAAAGCATCCACTGAAGAGGTCTTCTCAGAAGAAAGGGATATTTACTCCAAGTTCACACATCTTATAGTATAGAGATACACTGGAAATTTTGAATTTATAGTCTTTTCTACTCAAGAGTTCAACTCATTATTGGCAGACTCCAAGTTCAAAATGTCTGAGGTTTTTGTTTTGTTTTGTTTTGTTTTGTTTTTTCCTCTGAAGTCAAAGGCTTTGCATGAAGAGTCTTCTTTCAGAATGAGACCTGGAATGGGAAGGCCACCTTCAGGCAAGAATTCCAACTCTCCTTTCATGGCAAACTTACAGAGCAGGGTCATCTCTTCTTTATGTCCTATTATAATGAAAACACATTTTTACACTGTCTCAGAACATTCGTAACCTGGAAGTATGTCTCTCAAATTTATATATTCAATCAATGAATCCTTAGTGAGCATCTATTATCCACTAGGCCACTATGCTGAATGTTGGAAACACAACAGTGAACTAAATAGATGAGGTTCTCATGAAGTTATAAATACTGAACTGCATGCTCTTTGGACAATTTTCCTCTTCACAGAAGTTGGACTGACATATACGTTGGTGTAGTGTTTTGAACAAGGCTTAAAGGGGAAATGTATTGGACATACACAAAGAGGCACAAAGAACAAGAAGTCCCTGGATGAATGTCTTAGCTGGTGGCAATATTGTTCAGTGCACTTTGCCCACAGAGGAGCAGGGAATGGAGGCTAGAAAGGCAGGGACTTGCTCATGAATTGCCTCAAATGCTAAAATAAGGTATTTGAACTTATTGGAAATAGTGACATTCCCAGTTAATGTTTACTGAGTGTTTATTATGTGCCAAGAGGTATACCTGATTCTAATTCTCCTAACAACTCTTCAGAGCAGGTATTGTTATTATATCCATATTGCTGCTGAGAAACTGAGTCATGGCTTATTTATAAAACTGCCTGGGTCCAACTGTTGTGTGAAAAAAAAAATGGAGAGTATAGAGTTGCAGAATAATCAGAAGTGCATTTCTCCTAATAGGTGTCTCTCCTAAAGGTGAAATCTGTCTTACAAATTGATGACATTAATAAAGTGATGGAAAATCAGGGAGGGGAGCTAGGGAAACTTCACATCCAGGATAATTTGAATTCTTGACTTCTGCAGGAAAATTAAAATGTTTGCTAAAGAACAGAAGAAGAATGTTGTTCTGCTGTTGTTGGGTGGAGTGCTCTTTATATGTTTGTGCATTATATTTACTTCATAGTGTTTCTCAAGTCCTCTATTATCTATCTGACTGTCCTATCTATTACTAAAAGTGGGATAGTGGTAATTCCAACTATTAAAGAGTATAGAGTCGTATTGTAGAACTCTGTTGGCCTTGAATAAAATGAATTGTAGAGAGGAGAAATCACAAATGCTTATTTTAAAAGTATTATGGAGAGCCCACATTAGGCCAGTGACAGGGAGAATGGAAAAAAAGGAAAGAAAGTGCAGGTCATGACTGAGAGAAGGGGACATCACTGATGCTTCTAAGCTCTAAGCCTAGGTGTCCTGCAGAAAGATAAGCCCTTCATCAAAAGAAAGAAGCCAGGAAGAGGCACAGATTTGACAGGGAATATGTCGAGTTCAGTTTTGCGGGGTGGTGAATGTCTAGGGGGCCTGTGGGATCCTCAAGAAGACATCTCACAAGCATTTAAAATGTACTGACTTGATCTGGTGGAAAATATAAACACCTAAGGAGCTGGCATCAAATATTGGTGGAAGCGGTGAGAGTAGATGATAGACAGAATAAATGGAATGAGGAAAGACTGAGGACAGGGACACCTCCATGGACACCCACTTAGGAGATGAAACTGGAGTTCATGAAGGAGCAACTCCTACAGGCAACAAAGGAAAATAAAGGGAAGAGAGTTTCCAAAAGAAAAGGGAGTTGAAGGTACTCAATGCTGAAGAGCAGAAGGATAATAATGACTAAAAAAATCCTTGCATTTGGAAGTAAGTTTTTCCTTCTCTCACATCCCTTTACCTCCCCCACCTCTTTTTGTATTGTCTTTATTATCTATAACTGTCTGATGGAAATATGACACAAATGTAATTTTAAATGTTATAGTAATCACATTTAAAAAGTTAAAAAGAAACCAGAATATTAATATATTTTAACAATATATTTATTATAACATGGAATTAATATAGAAAATATTAATAAGATATTTTACATCTTTTAGACATTAAACCTGTCCAATGCCAAATATGGTGTGTCTTTAAAAAAAAAAAACAACTATGGAATTCTTCCTTGTGTGTTCAGATGTGGTGTATATTTACAGTACAGAACATCTCAATTTGGGCCATGCATATTTCGTGTGCCTTTTAAACAGATGTGTCCCCTGGCTTCCACCTTGGAGAGCACAACTCTATAAGATAATAGCAGCTAATACATATCAAGGACTTCCTATGGATTGGGGGCTGCTCTCTGTCCTTCAGGTAGGGATCATAACTAATCCAACCTAAAAATAACTCAGCAACAAGTTTGTTGTGTTTATCATCATCTCCATAAGTACACATGGCTCTTGCAATAACACCATCATGAAAGTCTGGGAACTCTTGCAACCCATTTTCCTAATGTGATGGGAGCAGAAGTCTGGCTGTGAAGGCTTGAGTGAAGTTCAGGGAAGTTGAGAGCATTGAAGAAAGTCAAAACTGTCTCCAGAAAGTGTGGTGGTGAAGAAGAAAAGACAACAGACTAAGGGATACATGAAGATAGAAAATTTTTGTATGTGAAGAGACATGAAGATAAAGGTAGGCTGAAGAGGAAAGAGGGAGATGGACGCTAAATGGGATATGGCTAAGGATATTGGTAAACCAAACCCTCTGTAAGAGGGCAGGCTCTATTGGGGAAATTGCCTGACCTGTGCTGGGAGCCATGATGTATACCAGAGTTTTCCAGTTGGAGGGAGGTCATGATGATCAAAGGCAGTGTCAATAACTTTTACCTGGTGTTTCTTTGGAGTCATGCATTGGCCCTGTGCACTACATGCTATCTCATTTAATAATCACAGAGCCCATATAATACTTGCCATTTTACAGGTGTAAAGCTGAGTCAAGATAATTGGCTTCAGGCCTCATCACTAGTAAATGGAAGAGTCAGGATTTTGAGCCCAGGTTATTCCAGAGATAGGAGGAGGGAAGAAAAATGTTGATGTGGGAACAGAATCAGGACATGGTTCCAGTTGTGTCAACCGGGTTGGAATCAGGCTCCTCTGCAGAAAGTGAGGCACTGGGTGGTGGGGAGACGGGAAACCCAGGAAGTTGGGGATGGGTTTGGATAGATAAGAATTGAAAGGTAAGCAGCCTGCAGATGTGTGGGACATGGTGTATTCCAATGTGCATGATCAGCCTCCAGTCTCTAGCAGCTTGAGTAGGAGTTGAGAAATGGGCCCATGAGATTAGATTCATCCCCGGGCTAGAGGATCAAGGCCCTGGGAGCGGGTTAAACTAGCCCCAGTGGCTCTAGTCTTCTCCGTTGCACACCCCAACCCTTGGTCTGGTAGCCACAGAGGACAGGCCCAAGCAATGTTTATCCAACTGAACCCGCTTCCCTAGGGACCTTGCTCCGGCAAAATTCCCTGTCATCTCCCAACACAGAAAACGAAAATCTCCTGTTTTGTGCCTCTTCTCGTCGGCGCATCCCCGCACCCTTAGTGATTTGGCCAGGTTGGGTCCTTTTCCCGACGGCACTCGTCCTTTTCCAAGACTGAGGGTGGGGCAAAGAAGGACGAAAAGAAAAAAGGTGGTAGTGGGGGCAGGGAAACAAACGGGAGTGGGGACTGTGGGGACAGCCCGAGACAGAAACTGGAGAGAAGGAGCGACCACCACAGAGAACCAGAAAGATCCGAAGAGGCCAACAAGACACGCGGGCGCTCGCTGCGGGTTCAGTAACAATTCCTTCCCAAGGCGTTTCCGGGGCGTCGCCGCGGTTCCTGACCCTGGGTTGCCCGGGACATGAAAGGCTGCAGGGTGCGGTCCCCTGGCCTCTTCTTCCTCTAGCCACCAGCTCTCCATCTCGCCCAAGGGGGCCGGAACGGCGTCGGCGCGCAGGGGCTTTTCGGAGCAGTCGAGTGGAAAATAGACTTTAACCTGCTTTGTGGCTGCAGGGGCGCCCGGAGCGCTCTCCGGGACCAAGGCTCCGGGCTCTCAGACAGGCCACTGCCAAGACCTGGCCTGGAGTCCCCGCAGAGTTGTGCCGCGCGCAGACCCCCTGGCCTCCCCAGCTCCAGGAGGCCCGGCCAGGATCTGCGCGCTTGTGCGCCTCTCCGGCCACTCGGATTTGACCCTGGCAGCGACGAGAAAACGGAACTCGCTTCGATCCCCTCCTCCGGGTGGGCTGGCAAGTGCAGGTCGCAGTCTCCCTAAGCGCCCTTTTAGGCCTCGGCGCGGTGTTTTCTTGCGACCTGGAATGCCCGGGTGGAAAAGTTTGCGAGTATGGGTTTTCATTGCCGACCTCTCTCTCACCCCCGGCAGATTACAGCATGAAATGGAAATAGGCCCAAGCAAGACTCGTGCACCGCTCTAAGGTCGCAGGTGGAAGGTGAAGGTCCGGCAGGCTATGAGGCCGCTGGCTTTCTAGTACCGCTGGCGCGTCCTCTTGGGTACCAGGTCCAGCTGCTTGAACAGCTCCAGATGAAGGAAAGCACAATGTCCCTGACCCCAGACTTGAATCCACCACCAGAGAAGGCAAGGAAAGCAGATCTCCCTGGGCTGAGACCCACTGTCCCTGTCCGAGCCCGACGCCCGTAATGTGGCTGGGTAAAGCAGCTGTTTCAGAGCACCACGTACTGTTGCTTGAGAGCTCTGGGGCGGTGGATCCAGCGACCTGTTCCTGCTCTGCTCCGGCCTGGTTCCTTGTGAAAAAGAATGTGCCTCCCCATGCCGGAGCTGTCCCGGAAGACATCCAGGAAACGCGAACCTCAGAAACAAGGCCACGCTTCAGAGAGCGTTCAAGAGGTGACATAGGTAAGCGGGAGGGTCGCTCAGGTCAGGGGAGCAGGGAACTTATTATGGGAAGGGCGTATTTGTTGGATCCCAAACACCCACCCTCACGCTCAGATCCAGATCCAAGTTCTCTAAGAACTGAAACGACATCCCAAGACGAATGGAAGAGGGTTCAACTGAGTTTCACACTGGAGAAAAGGGTTTCCCAAGTCCCAATTTCTTCCGACACGGTGACCCCACCGTGGGTTGAGACTGCTCCGGCGGCCACCAGACTCAGCTAAAGGAAGGAGTCCCGAGGAAAAGCCAGTGTCGGGGCGGAGAGGGGGAGGCTAGATTGTCCCGCACATATTCCAGTCCGGCTTTTGCTTCCAACTGCGAGCTCTATCCCCACCCGCCGTCCCTCGCCCCGCCCCGCCCCGCCCCGCCCCCCACCTTGGGGCAGGTGAGCGGCGGCCAATGGGCGAGCGCGGGGCAGGTGCCCGCTAACTCGCGCCTAGCAGCGCGGCAGCGGAGGCCTGGCGGGGCAGTGCTGTGAGGATCGCGGGCGGGGGTCGGTCCTGGCGTGACTTGGAAGGGAGGGAGCCGGGCACAAGCCTCCGGTCGTAGAGGCAGCTCGCAGTGGCGCACGCAACCCACGTTAGCGCCAGTGCCTGAGCCGGGAACTGCCCGCTTGGCCGCAGGGGCCGAAGCTCCAGGCGCGGTGGCCCGACTCAGCGCTAGCTCGCTCGCACACCCCTCGCCGCTCCTCTCCTGGCTCGCCGGCGGGGGCCGAGCGCAGGCGGGCGGGCGGGGGAGGTGAGGGGTGCGGGTGTATGTGCATGTGCCTGGCTGGGTGCACACCCCGCAAGGCGGCAGCGCCAGGACACGGAGCGCTCCCCAGAGCCCCGCTGCCTCTCACGGCTCCGGCGGCCGCGACCATGTTCCAACCCGCTGCCAAGCGGGGTTTTACCATAGAATCTTTGGTGGCCAAGGACGGTGGCACTGGCGGGGGCACTGGAGGCGGGGGCGCGGGCTCCCATCCCCTGGCAGCCGCCGCTTCAGAGGAACCACTCCGGCCCACAGCGCTCAACTACCCTCACCCCAGCGCGGCCGAGGCGGCCTTCGTGAGCGGCTTCCCTGCCGCAGCCGCCGCGGGCGCGGGTCGCACGCTCTACGGAGGGCCGGAGCTCGTGTTCCCCGAGGCCATGAACCACCCCGCGCTGACCGTGCACCCAGCGCACCAGCTGGGCGCCTCCCCGTTGCAGCCCCCGCACTCCTTCTTCAGCGCTCAGCACCGGGACCCTCTCCACTTCTACCCCTGGGTCCTGCGGAACCGCTTCTTCGGCCACCGCTTCCAGGGTGAGTGCCCACGCTGTGCCTGCGGAGGCGGCTGGCCGGCGTCCGTGCTGCGATGACGCGAGGGAGGATCGGGGGCGAGAGGGGGCTGTTAAGAAGTTGTTGCAGAGAAGGCTGTGGGTCCGCGGAGGTCTAATCCCAAGCCAGGAAAAGCTTCGCCGGATCCAGCTGCGCTCTGTCGCGTTGGTCTCCCGGTGAGTTAGGTTGAAACTTCCAGGTTTTCCCAGGAATGAGGCTGGTCCGGACGCCAAGCACAGGCGCATCCTTAGCGTCTCTTCTGGCGCTCCCTCGGCCTGCCCATTCTCTTTCCCCACTGAGCTAGTCCCAGCCCAGAGAGCGCAGGGACTGCTGCCCTCCCTCGCCCTAGCTTGAGCCGGGACCGTTCTTCGCGCTCACGTTCACCACTAATTCTCAGGGATCAGCCCTCGCGGGCGCATCCAGACAGGGAAAAGTCCACCAGTTTGCCCTGGCCCAGTACGAAGCAGGGCAGCGGGCAAGAAAACCGCAGAGTTAATGTTCAGTATGGAGTGCGCCTCCTTCTAGGGATGTTTCTCAGCAACCTTGGCCCGACTTTTCCAAGTCACACGTGCTTCTGGGACCCTGGGTGAGGAAGGTTTGCAATAATCAAACTGACTTGTTTCACTACTGGCCACCTCCGGGAACCTACCTGGCTGCAGGGGGACTGACTACAGTCCTGAGCAGCGGGCAGGGGGCGGAGGGCTTTTAAGGTCATAGCAAGTCCTATCCCCCTTGTCTGCACCCAGCAAACGGTTTGCTAATTAAGATCCCCCACAGGCCTTACATGCGCACTCACACACGCACTCTCTTCAATTATCTGACTTTCCCCTTAAAAAAGAGTTGCATTTGTTGGACTTCGTTTTCTTCCTTGAATTTGTTGGAATTTGGTTTTTTTCCCCTTCCTTCTTTCCTTCCTTCCTTTCTTCCTTCCTTCTAAGGGTGGCCTTAATTTGCAAAGTAATTGCTTTAGTTCTGTTTTATTTTGTTAGTGTAGACGGGACTCCAGCCTTGGGAGGTTCCATCTCTCTGTGGGAGTTAGGTAATTCAGATTTTAGTACAACAACGAAAAGGACAAGGCTGGGGCTTCAGCTCCTCGAGCTAATCTGCCGGTAAGCTCGGTGTACAAAAGGAAATTAGATGTATGGTACAATTACTTAAATAACAAAAATTATCTCTTGAAGCTCTGGCTAGAGCTGCATGACTGTTTCAGAGAAAGCTACTTTCCTGGAACCGATTTGTCAGTTTTCTTAGTTCCACTTGACCAATAGATGCTCACCCGGTAGATCCAGAGAATGTAATTACTTGATAAGAATTTTTGTGGGCAGACTTGTCTTCTCTGGGGATTTCAAAGATGTGCCCAAATCCAGATCTGGGGGATAAAAGAAAAAAGCCTACGATGTTAGCCGCTTTGGAAAGAGTTCCTGTTACTAAAACCCAATGTTTACTGATAAAATGAGGTTGTATTCAGATTCGGCAAACTACCCCAGTACAGGGTAGACTCAGCCTGGGTTTCGAAACCTTGCACCCACGGGCGGAGTTTGAGCCTCGGCAATTTGTGAGGGTCTGGAGTTCGGAGAAGAACCGGGCGACAGGTCCTCAGCCCTATGCAACGGCTCGGCTTGTCGGGAGATGGCCACCCGAGAGGCGCCCTCCGCTTCGGATCCTGAGCCCCACGCGCCCCGCGACACCTTTTGCACTTTAGGCCTCGCCCGCGAGGACCTGGGGCGCCAAGGGTTGGAGGCGCCCTGCAAGAGATTCGGTTCCTACTCTGGGCATTCCTAGCCAGTCGAGGCCGGATAAATTCTCCGTAAAACCCTCTCGGAAATTGCTGCTGCTCCCCGAACCTTCAGTCCCAGCGGGTACGTTGTCGAGTTGCACAAACGGTTGGATTTTTTGCTCAAGAATCGCGACTGGACGCGGAGATGGAGTCAAGTGTGGCCGCATTTTCTAATCCAAAAATCCTGTGGGCACTGAAGGACTTTTCAAATCCTGAGAGACCGTGGCTTTAGGCCCATCATCTCCGCGGCAGATTCACGTGCGTCTCGGAGGATGAGCGCCCTCCAGTCCGGCCCGGCCTCGGGGCTGGGAGCCGAGCCGTCCCCGGGCCTCCGGCGCCGCGTTTTCTAGAGAACCGGGTCTTTGCGTTGCTCATTTCAGCCCCGTTTTAATGCAAAAAATGAAACCCTACACGAACGAAAAGGAAACATGTCTGCGCTCTGTGCGCTACGCTCACGGGCAGCGCGGTCCCGGCGCGTGGGGAAGCGACTTCTCCGCTAAGCTAGGCTGTGGAAGAGGAAAACCGAGCATGGAATATCTGGACCCCAAAGCCTGGGGTCGCTCACGAGGTCCGAAGAGAGGAACCCGCGAAGAGAGAGATTGGCTGCATTTCGGTTCTTTTTCCCATCCCGAGATCAGAAACTTTCCAGGCAGGGGAGCGGCCCTGGGAGGGAACTGTGGCAGACCCATCCCTCCCGGTCCAGCGATGGTAATGGGCCGATGTTTCAAAGGGCTCCTTTGTTCTGGCCGGAGGAGGAGGATTGAGGTTATCTCCGCCGCCTGGCCTGCCTTTCCCAGTCCTAGCCCCAGGCCCCTCCGCCCGGTAATCCGGCCGGGAGCCGCTGGCCGGCTGCGGCCTCTCCAGTAAGGATTGCAGCTCGAGCCCAGGGCTCTTTGGATCCCTAGCTCTCGCTTCCGGCTGCCTCATTCCTGGGAGTCTCTTACTGCTAGCTCCCAGCCATAGCCTTGAAGAGGCCGGCAGAGAGAGGCTATAGGAAAACGGGAGGGGAGGGGGATGTTCAGTTTCAAACTCCAGGAAGGCTGTACCAGTCCCTTTCCACTTCACCTTTCTTAGTCTGAAACTGTCGGCCTTTTTTCAGCCTGAAATTATTGTGTGCAAACAGGCCGCACCACAGCTCCAAATTTGTTCTGCCCTTGTGGTCCAATCAAGGGAAAATGAAGAGTAAGGGATGATTGGAGGTGGTAGGGAGGGATGGACCATTCCCTACAGGTCAGAGTGAGAGGGGACCAGGTACATAGGCAGCTAGGGCACCCTTATCCTTAAGAAACAATTGATCAGTGTCTTGGGATGGTTAGTTTGGTACTAAACATCCTCCTTCTCAGTGGTAGAAGCTCTGCTTCTTTTGGAATCAAATAACCTGCCATCGTTTATCAGCATTTTGTGTAATTTTCCAGCCTCCTGCTTCTTCATATTGGGTTAGAAGGACCCCTGTCTTTATGTGGACATAGACTGGGACACCTGCTGTCTGCCACAAGAGGACATTACAATGAATTGGGGCCATTCTTTCAGTGAGGTAGACCCCACACAACCTAGCTTTCCCTGAAACTAAAAAGACTGGAGGCAAAGGAGTTTTGTATGTCAGAAGGGCAGAGATGTTTGCTGCCATCCTTCATTCTGGGTTATAAAGACAGACAGCACTCTGCTCCACCACACAGGTGACTGACACTCTCCCCCAAATTGCAAAACAGCCTTTAAAGTACATGGACTGTAGCAGAGTGCAATCTTGCTTCCTCAGCCCCACACTTGCCTGCACACCTCTGCATCTACTCATTCACACATACAGGGCCTTTCCCTGCTATAACCCCACTTCTGATCAGTTTAGGCCAGCCAGCAGCTGAAACCAAACCCTTTGAATGCTGGAATGAGTTAGGCTTTTTCTTTCCCTTTCAGGTTCATTTGTCCTGAGGAAATCAGTGCTGAGGCTTTACCTAGACTCAGAACAAAGTTGTTTTTTAAAACTATTCATTTTAACATCACTAAGAAGTCTCCCACTCACCTCCCCCACCTTTCCCTAGTGTATCACTTTGGTTCTCCCCACAGAGACTTTAATCTTCCTTATTCCCCCTGGAGCAGACTCCCTATTTTTCTCCTCTTGCCTCTCTGTAGCAGACTACCTCACCTGACCATCTGTCTCCACCTCCCCGACTTAAACTTCTCTTCCTTCAGTCAGGCCTGATGGCCATGGGATTGACCCCACCTTGAACAGCTCAGTGGACCAGTGCCCCTCCTCTATCTCCCACTTTTGTAGCAGCACAGATCCAGCCACTTGAAATGGATAAGGTGACTGGACGTTAGTGATTTTGCTTGCCCCAGGCCCTAGCCCTCAATCCTGGGCAATCCTGTTCCACAGAAAACCCCAGCAATAAAATTGACCTGCATACATCTCATAAGTCCAAGGACTTGGAGAAAGTAAGGTCCGGCAGCTTCCACCAGCAGAGGGACCAAACATTTACCTGGAGAGTTTTAGCAATAGCCTCTCTATGATGTGCCTGTGCTTCATGTACATAGATGCTTCCTAAGATAGGAGAACTCAACTGAATTGTCCAGATCATTGTATTAAGAGCAAAACTGCTGGTCAAATTGAGTCAAACCAGTAGCCATCTCTGAAGAAATTAATTGGATCAGTCGATCTCAACAGCAAACTGTCAAAACATTCTGTCTAGGCCTCTGTGTTGGTGGGTCAGGGAGACTGTTATATGCCCCGGTGTGAGAAGCCATGGGTGATGTTGTCAAATCTTGTTTTCAGTCTGTAAGCATGTGCAACCAAGACTGGAGATGTTTGAGGGCTTCACTGAAGACTGGGTCTGGGTCTGATCACCACCCCAGCCTCATCCAGTCCTGCTGAGTGTAGGAGCTGGTTCCAGCATTTGCCAAGGAACAGTCACACTCAAAATCATATTTGATAAATGAGGAAAAGAAGATAGTGGGGAAGCTGGAGCATAATTACACATGCCTATGCAGAAACTAACATACCTATATTTATTAGATGCCATCCAGATATTTATTCACATGTTTCTTGAGCGTAGGACTATTTAGGGACAAAGCAGTGTCTTTCCCACTAGGGAATAATTAGAGTCTCTTGTGAGGACAAGGTTTTATCCTTGAGGTTGGGCCTCCAGACAATCTAAGATCTATGGAGAGGTGGGGCAGGGGGAAGAGGAGCCCAACTTTAATTTAGATCTCCAGGTGTTTCTAACACGTTGACCTAGCCTCTGTCCTATTTTTACCTCTTCCAAGATAGAGCCTGCACCTATTCTTTTGGCAGGAGTTTGCAACGGGCTGGTAGCCTGAGCATTTAGCTGCAAGATTAGTTTAAGCAAGTGTGAGAGGACAGTCCTTGGGTACCTTCTAGTTCTGGAATCTGTGGTTGGCATGGGCGGCCAAACAGTCTGGCTATTCCCCTTATCACCTTCCCGACAGCCGGCCCTGCCTGTACTCTCTGTCTTATTGGAGGGAGATGCTTCACGATCAGTTCATTAAAAGCAAATCACTGGGGCGGGGGATGGAGACAGTGAGGCTGTGAAAGGGAAAAGGAAGTCAAAGGACTTTTGCCACCCCTTGGCTTCTTTGGCTGCTCCACGCAGTGTGAATTTGGGCTGGTGGCCGCCTCACGAGGCCTGGGCTGGACTCTGGACCCAAAAGAGTGGTCCACTGGGCTGGGATTGTGCGCATCCCCGGCGGGGTAACTCTGAGTGTGGGGAGGTGTTGGGAAGCGGGGTGGAGTTAAGCGGCAAAAGGGAAAGGGGAGAAGTGGATGGGGGTGTCAAGGACTGGAGACCGGAGCGCTCTAGGGCGCGCGGGAGAGGGGCGGGAGGCCGAGTTTGGCCCGCTCCCCCGGGGCGGCCTGGCGACCGGGCTGCAGCTTACGGCGCCCCTTCTCTCTGTCGGTAACTGCGTGTGCTGCCGTCGGCCTCCCGGCCACAGCGAGCGACGTGCCCCAGGACGGGCTGCTTCTGCACGGCCCCTTCGCGCGCAAGCCCAAGCGGATCCGCACGGCCTTCTCGCCCTCGCAGCTGCTGCGGCTGGAGCGCGCCTTCGAGAAGAACCACTACGTGGTGGGCGCCGAACGGAAGCAGCTGGCCGGCAGCCTCAGCCTCTCGGAGACGCAGGTAACGATCACCCCCGGCCGCGGGCTACCCTGCGTCCAGCGCGGCGCCCGGGAGCCCGGGAGGAGGGGCGGGCGGGACAGTAGCGGTCGCGAGCCTCCGCCTCAGCCGGGCCCACGTTCTCTAACCCCCGGGTTCCACAAGCCACCCCCGCGGCGCTGGGGCAGAGCTGGTCCTCAGAGCCCTTTCCCTCCGACTGTGCTTATCCTGCTGAGACCGCAGGACTTTTATCTAGCACAACGGCCCAGCAGGAGGCAGAGTAGACACAAACGGTATTTGCGAGTCGGCTCCTAATGCCCCTCTGGAGGGCCCGGGTTGGCCAGAGGCAACCAACAGCCTCGGGAGCGGCCGCGCGGGCCGCCCGGGCCGCCCCGGTCCACCCGAGCGGGCTTCAGCACTGGGATTGTTGCAGCCCCTGTCCCGCCGCTGCTGCGGGGCGCTCACAGTTCTGCGGGGTGACCCGGCCTTCCCAGCCACTGACTGAGCTGCTGTTCGTGAGCAAACCTGGCGAGGCCTCGGCTGCCCACTAGCATGTGTGGAGTAGGGAAAAGTCTAAGTGTCCTCAGGCTATCAGCGTCAGAAGCAGAGGGACTGAGCCAGGAAGCGACCAGCTCCTGCTTGGGGTCCACGAGTGGCACTGAGCCCCACGAGGCTGGCAGCTGGGACTCTGGGAACAGTGATGGGTGCGTGCACAACCTCCCAGAGGCTTGGGAGGGTGGGAAAGTGAACTGGGCACACAGGAGCTGTTGTCACAGCCAGTGCTGTCAAGTGGGGGAGTAAACTCCAGTGGCCTCAGAGGGTTTTGACATTACAAATGTGACATTATTATTACCATGTAGTATTTTTGCAATTGATAATTTAAGAAAAAAATTAAAGAAATAGATGGGAGGTACAGGAAAGCTGATTTGGATTCATTGTAGGTACTTTGCCATAAATACTACCTGCAAGCACCATCTAAACTCTTGGTCTACCCAGGGCTCACCTTTCTGTCAGTTGCTGACCTGGAGGCACATTTTGGTGCCTGGAAAGGTTTTCAGTCCCTGCCATCTCCCAGATTTGTGGATGAGAGGTGGGCTCACACTGCCCAGCAACTCTCAGCTGGCTGCCATTTCACCTTCTGCCACCCTTTCCTCCCCATCTCCCTTTACCACACCTCCCCTCCCTAGCTCTGAATAGGGAGAAGCCTTACCTTGGGTGGGGATGGTTTTGGGGTCTCCCATTAGCAGATGGGTTAGGAAGGGGGTCTAGAGTAGGAGTCAGAGACCCTAACTGCACCCACAGCTCTCTGCAGTGACCTGGCCCTCTGGTCCTTGCATTTTGGCGTCTATTGCGGCTTCTCTCTGATGCCCCACTTAATCAATGCATCATTCCCGGCTCCATCGCAGACCCATTCATATTCAGACTTGTTAGTTGGCTGTTTTGCAGAAAAAAGGCTTACAAAGCAACGAAGTTAATTTTTAAAATGTTTTAAAGAAAAAATGTTAAAAAATAAGTTAATAAAATAACTCCTCTTTTCTCTCCTAGCAAACAGTGTTTCAAAGTTATTGTTTAAAGAAAGGTGTCAACTTAAGAATAGTGTTTATAATTAACTTCTTTTAAAAAGTAATATTTATTACATTTTAATTGCAAACATGTAAGAAAACAAAACAGTTTATAATCCCACCACCCACAGATTAGCACTTGTTGAAATAATGTCATTGTTTTTAAACTTTCATTTTTTGAGCTCAGTGAGAGCATTTTTAATTAACTCTCTTTCAAACGGAATCTAGCTGCCTGTCAATATTTGCTCCTAACAATGCCAGTTAGTAAACGGACTGATTGTTTCTTTCATTTTAATTGTGAGATATTTCAGATATTTAGAACAAAACCAGATAGAATAATGTAATAGATCCAGCTTCATTAATCATAAAAACTCATGGCTAATCTTGTTCCCTCTGTAACTGAGCTGTTTTTTGCATGTGACACAACAATAACATGATAGAATTATGGAAGGTTTGAGCCTGAGGATCTTGTGTTTGCCTATCTTTCCAGGTGAGGATCCTGAGATAGAGAGGTGAACTGGGCAGAGCCCTACATTCAGGCAGGTGCAACTTCAAATACCCACCTCCATATTAACTGTGTGACCCTGGAGAAGTTACTCAACCTCTCTGAGCTCTCATTTCCTCACCCAGAAAATAGGTTGTTCAAGGATTAAATATACCTACTATGAACTCAGATAATACTATTTCCTATTCCCAGTCCCTTTCCTTCCCTGTGTTTAAAGGAATGTGTTGAGCTAGTGGCATAAGATGCAAACCTAGGTGTCCCCTAGGCCAGTGTTCCTTCTGCCACATCCAGTCTCTCACATCAGAGTTGTCTTTCTGTTGCCCTCCTAACTTATCACTTGCACCTATGCTATATAACGATCTGTCCACCTCTCTGTATGTACCAGACAAGCTTCTGTGTCCTTTTCGGCCATCAGCTATTTGTCAAGCAGCAGCCCCCTGCTGTCCATATCTACATTTGTCGCTCAGAATTCTCTAGTCTGTCCCTGCTAGATAGCTGTTTTATATCTAGCCATCTACACTTGTCTGCTTTCATTAAAACCCTCCCCCAAACTGGTTAATCTATTCATTACATGTTCTTCTTCCTCACAACAACTGCCACTTACCCATCCCTTGATTATCAACCATCTTGTTGCATTTTCTGTGTCCACCGTCCATCCCAAACTTCACCTCTCTAGGGCTATTAGCCACTGGCAGTCTATCCATACATCTGGTAAGGGCTTTCTGTCATCTTGTTGACTCTGGCTTTGTCTTCTCTTTGGCTCTCGGTTCCTGTATCTGTGAGATGGAATGAAATGAATCCCAGGGTTCTCTCTAGCCCTGAGTTTCTGCGGCTCATCTATATTCTACTTCTCTGTGTTTCTGTATAATCCCTCCTCCATGTTCCCAGAGCTTGCAGTATATCCTCTACCTATCATAATATGCATCAAATCTTGCTGTTATTGCTTGTTTAATTATCTGTCATGTGCAAATATCAATCTGTAAACCAGTTTTATCCATCTCTTTGAGAAATCTTAAAATACAGACTCCTGGGCCCCACCCAGTGTAGTCTCTTCGGAGGTCCAGAATTGGAAAAAAAATGTTTTATACAGCTTTCTGGATGAATCTAATGAACAATAATAGACCTGGGCATCTCAACTGCGGAAAGTAGAGGCCAATCCTGTCTTATATATCAGGGGGCCCAATTCTCTGTGCCCAACATGAAGTAGCTGCTCAACAAACATACATTAAATGAATGGGAAGTTTGACATTTTCTTTTGATTCCACACAGATATGAGCACTAACTTTCTCAGTCATTCCTGTCCTTGCTGTCTGCTGTCACTTCTCCCTCCGCATCCCTCCCCTGTCTTTCCCTTGCACTTTCATAGTTGATTGTTGATTTAGATGATGCAAACACCGGTTCATGGATAACACTTCTCAGAGGGTTAAGCAGATCAGTGTGTGGGGAGCTCTGTACTCCCAGAGCTTCAACATGAGGTACCAAGATGCTCACCTCTGTGCTGTTTTGTTGGTGTGAGGCTCTCCATTTAGTCAGAGGTGGGGTATTTGTGCTGGGATGGCCAGTGGGTCAACCTCAGAGGTAGAAAAAAGGGTCCTGAGCAAGAGCCAGTTCTCCCTTCTGGCTCTAATTAGCTGCTCCCCAGTGCAGTGCTGGAGTGTGTCCAGGAAGACACACATCTAAGCTTCAGTCCCTGTGGCTGGTTGGGCAGGCTCAGGCCTGTGTCACATCAGAGCCTTGAGTGCAATAAGTATGTATGGTGATCAATGCCCACAGGTCAGGTGATACAGAGACTCACCACATGACAGCAGGCAGTCACACAATACCAGCGCTGCTTGCATGCTCTTGTGTGTGTGTTTGTGCATGTGTGTTGGGGGTACATTATTTTTAGGGGAAATGAATGAACAGGTTGCTGCTGGTCTGTGTTTCCTGCTGCTCCCCCTGCTATGAACAGATCAGCGGGTGTCTCTTGACCTTGCTGGACTTTGACTTTAGCTGAGCTGTGAGGGAAAAGGGTGCAGAAAAGTGACCCTGGGCCTTGGAGAGTCCTCATTTAGTGGTGGAGGCTAATGGAAAGTGTGGATACTTCCAGGACATGCATGGGATGAGTGACTGAAGTCTCCTTGAGGTCACAACTGTGGGCTGAGGGGGTGATCAGGAGAGACCTGAATGGGCAAAAGGCTGCCAGGAGGCCTCCAACCTGGAAGGCCTGGAGAGAGGCATGGGAGTCTATGTGGAGGGAAAAAAGGAGAGGGTTTGAGGCAGGCAGGTTAAGAGGGAGAAGGAGCTATCAGGTCCAGATGTCATCTTGGAGCCAGAGAGCAGGGTGAGAGGTCTTGGCAGGAGTATGTGGTTACCTACCTATCCGTTCTTCCCCTAGTGACATGGCAAGGAGGCTCTGGGAGTCTCTTCCTGCTCTGGAATGCTCTGCCCTTTGGAGGATGGATGAGGGGAGACACCCACGTGACTTGATTTTAGGGAAAAGTCAAGAGATCTTTGTTGCTAGCTCTCTGGGTTCTGGATGACACATCCCTTCTCTAAGCCTTGACTCTTCTCCAAGAATCTTTGCATCTCTGATGTTCCAGGAGTCCTGGGTGGTGGGGTGAGGAGGGGAAAAGGGAGATTGGAGTGGTTCTCTGAGGAGGTGAGACAGAGATATGGTCTTGAGGAGGCAGGTGAATTTTGCGATCTTCTCTGAGAGTGAAGGTGAGGGTCCAGGGTAGGCTGAGAGAGGAGGAGATAAGAAAGCTTAGGAGGAGTTAGGGCTGAGGTTGGTGGGGAGCTGGAGGTGACCTAAGTGGCTGGGTGGGGGTTGAGCTTCACATGGCATTGGCTTGACTCTAAGAGAGGGAAAACTGACATGATCAAATGAAAGGAAGTGGATCCCATGGGGACATGGCAGAGAGAAGAGCAGGCTGAGGGGTGACTTGATTGATGGTTTTAAGCTGCTATCTATTCTGAGGACTTTCTGTGTGTCTGAGAGTGACAGAATAAGAAGACATGCTTAAATTAAAGCAGAAGAGACAACAGGAGAACATAAGGAGGAACTTCCTATGTCAGAATTACAAGATCTTGATGAGGATATTTGAACTCCTCGAGGACAGGACAGGTATTCCCCTGAAAGTAGGCAGGGACCTGGCGCCACAGACTTTTGTATTCACAATAGGATACAATAGGATTCCTAATGGGTTGGAGGTGTGGTGGAAAATGAGGGGTCCAGACCTACTTCATTCAAAAAAGCACATTATGCAAAAATGAAGCTCTGAAACATTGGCTGGAGCTACAGTTTGCTTGTTTTCCATTCACGTGTTCACTCTTTCATGTGTTAATACACACGTCTTCATTTGTAATGCATACGTTGCCCAGTCCCCTAACGAATTGATATGTTCATTTATCCACAGCAATTTCAGTTCCTTCATCCTGCCTAGCTCAGGCTGAGTCTTGCCCCTCTCAAAAAGTGGGTCTCCCTCCCTCAGCCTCCCCCCAACCCGCAGAAGCAGTTAGTTCATTTTTCCACATGGAGAATTAGGAACCAAACTTCTTGTAAAAGTGTCCATGACACTAAGCTAAGAGGGATTCCATCTCTCTGGCATTAAGCATTTCCCAAACCCCTTTCTGATTAGACTTCAATCCCTTTTCTATTGATTTTCTATTTTCCAGGTCTGACCCTGGAACCTCTTGCCTGGAGTCCTGGGCTAGGTGTCACCTCACCTCAGTCTAGCTGGACAACCATACATGGAACAGGTCTTCTGGTGGGGCCGACTAACATATTGCTTGTTCTCCAGACTCTGTAGACTGATGAGAAGACAGAGATGTGAATGATAGATGAGTAGGCAGCTGAAGTCTCTGTTACTGACCAGGGAAAAGCACCAAGGAAGCACAGAGGGGGCAGGTCCTGTCTAGGACCATCTGAATAGTGTTCTGAAGGTCAAGTGAGAGTATGCCAGGTCTGGTAACTCAGGCAAAAGTGGAAGGTCTTAGAAGGATCTGGCTTCACTAAGAAACAGAGGTACTCAATGAAGTGAGAGCTTTGGGAGACCATAGGAACCCTCCAAACCCAGAGCGATCAAGCTGGGCAAAGGGGTTCTCATTCTTTTATTTTCACCCCCCACACCTGGTACCAGGGATTGAACCCAGGGATGCTTAACCACTGAGCCATATCCCCAGCCCTTTTTCATATTTTTATTTAGAGGCAGGGTCTTGCTAAGTTGCTGAGGCTGACTTTGAACTCGTGATCCTCCTGCCTCAGCCTCCTGAGTCGCTGGGGTTACAGGCATGCACCACAGCGCCCAGCAATCATTCTGACTGTATCTTTGGGGCTGAGAGAACTAATGTGTTGTGTTGGGGTGGGGAGGCACATGCAGAATAGGTGCAGCCCCCTAAGGCTGCTCCTGTGGAGCATGTGACCTGCTTTCCTTCTAGGTTCTCTATCCTGTAGAGGTGTACCTGGAGTCACCTAGTTGGATTAGGAAGAGTGTGAAGTGCACTCTCATCTACACTCAGAGCCCATTCCCTTCTCTCCCCCCCCCAAGTAAAAAAATAATTACTGTTATCAATAATGCATTCAAGAAAATTCAGAAAAGTAAAAGGAAGCAAGAAGTGTCACCCATGGTTCGGGTACATTCCCTTCTCGTCTTTCTCCCCATGTGTAGATTTTGTTTTCTGTGGTTGTGACCACACTGTGCCAATGCTGTGCATCCCGGCTTTGTCACTAGCGTTATGAAGTCATAAGCGTCCCCTGTTATTACAGTCCTTGTAAACAGCATCTGGACACTCAGTCCAAGGCTGTTCTCAGGAAGATAGTCAGGCTGCCTAGGGAGAGGGTTGTGTCCTTGTTTCTAGAGATCTGCCTCCTTGACCCCAGGATTTTCATGGAGAAAATATTTAGAACCACCTTCCACTTGGTGTGCCAGGATGCTGCCCCTGGCCCCAAAACATGTCCTGTGTCTGCAGTTAGTGCTGCCATCAATACTGTCCCTCTTTTGGTCAGGGTTGCTGGCCAGGTCCATACCACTGGAGGTCAGTGTGATTGTCAGACTCCTTCCTGAAAGGAGATTTGGGAGTGTGTGCAGAGAAAGGTGCAAAGGGGCCTATCTCTGGGCCTATCTACCACCCCCTGGTAATCACCCTTGGCCAGCCCTCTTAGGCTTCTCAGAAATGACACGCAGCCTTGCATCCAGCCCTGAGTCACACACAGGAGGCAGGGTGAGCTCACCCACTCACTGACTGGCACAGTCACTGCAGGCTCTGGGGTGGAGGGCAGGGACTGGGCTGGCTGCCAAACGGTTGTGCTGAGAACCATCCAGGGCTTGGTGGCCCTGTGCCGGAGAATAGGTGGGCATAGAATCCAGAAGCCCAGGCCCAGAGCATCTGCCATTCTCCCGTCTACCTGAAGCGAGGTGTGCAGGGTACTGATTTGAACCAGGAAATGAGGGAAGAAGCCCCTTGACCTCACTCCATCCACTGAGGCCGTGCACCCCATCTTCCTGGATGGCTTTCCTGTCCCAGGCTGTCTGCTCTGTGAGCACTGAGCACCAGTCGCCCCACCTCTACCCTAGTGTGCTAAAACCAAGGGGCAGGGCAGAGGGCACAGGGGAAACCCTGGAAAGGGGAGGTTGTGAGGTGGACCCTGTGGCAGCAGGGAGCTCCATGGAGGGGTCAGAGGGAAGCATCTGAGAGGGTATGTGAGGGTGGCAGGTCCTGGACTTGAACCCATCCCCAGGGCCAGGCTTGCTTCTGGCTATTGCTGACTGGCTTTGAGGCTCAGGCTTGTGCTGGTCCGGAGGGGCTGTTCTGGGCATTCCTGAGGGCTGCCCTCAGTCCCGCTCAGGGCTACCTCCTCAGCAATCGCTGCTGCCACCAAAGCTGAAGTGCTCACTGCACTCTGCACACATGGCTTACACGTGCTGTCTGCACAGCTGTAGTTGGCAGCATCCAGTGGCTTCTTTTTTGGTACTGGGGATTGAACCTAGGGGCACTTAACCTATGAGCCACAACCCTAGCCCTTTTTATCTTTTACTGAGACAGCATATCACCTAGCTGCTGAGGCTGACCTCAAACTTGCTATCCTCCTGTCACAGCCTCCCAAGTCACTGGAATTACAGGCACACCACTGTGCCCAGCTGACTTGCTTTTAATTATGCTAACATTTCCAGGAAACCCTCTGTGCCCTACAAGCCTGCCCTCTCTGCCTCCTCCCCCAGGGACCTCTGGGTCCTGGTCTCAAGAGTCCAGGAGGTGCCCTGGAGGTGCAATGGTTCCAAAAAACATTTCTCCTGTGGACAAGGGACTTAAACCCAGAAAGGGAAGGGGACTTAACCAAGGAGGTACCCAGGCCCTTCCTGCCAACTCAGAGAAGGGTTTGGGTTTGGCCCAGCTCTGCAAGGCCCCAGAGAAAAACCCGCAGTCAGGTGGAGTTGGTGGACAAAGGCCTTCTCCATAGTGCATAAGCACTGTGGCCACTTGGGTAGCTGGAATCCTCCCAGGTACCACCCTCCCAGATTGCGCACTGGAGGATGTGAAGGGCTGCACCCAGGACACTGGGTAGAGGCTGAAGGAGAGGAAGAGAGGGGTGATTAGAGCTAGGACAAACTGGGGAGGCTTCCTGGAGGACATGGCTTGGAGTCACCGCCTGCCCCTCCCCACCATGGAGATCACTTGTCCAGCCTCCGTTTGAGCCCTTGTCGGGTCTCTCACTGCCTGACACAGTGGGGAGCTCTCTGTGTTTGAATAGGAGATGACTCCGGTCCCCAGGATTTCTCCTGACTGTTCCTTGTGCGACCTGTTCCCATATTGGGATGGGGCCAGTGTTGGAGCAGGAGGTTGCCCTGACGTGGGACCTCACACATATCTCCTCCCGTCCTTGTCTGTCCAAGAGGACAAGGGCTTAGTGGTGGATTTCAGACTACCATGAGGACCTGGCACCCGAGACCAGGGCTCCCAGCTGCCTAGCTCTGGCCTGCACAGTCCCACCTTTGATGTGCATGTGTTGGGGAAGTTCCACCAGAGGCTACAAGAAAGGGTCCCATAGCAGGTGAGGTAGAGCCTCTAGGGGCGGCTCCGTGACCCTGGGAGTGGTCTGGCTGTCCGGTGCCCTGCTCTTGGTGTGGACACCATCTCTAGGTTAAGAAACCTCTCTGTGCAGCAGAGAGCCCAGGGCCAGTCCGGGGGGTGGAGTCAGCTTGAACTCACTGGGACTCACACTGTGGCTTGTCACACATCTCACAGTCACCGTTACTCAACCCTAGGAAGGAGCGATTGTTCTCTCTTCTCTAGAACTTGGTGGAGCCCCAGGGCTGCGGCGCTTCACCTCTGCTGTGGTTGCAGGAACCGGAATGCTCAGCAGCTCCACAACCCTGACCAGAAAATGTCCCCCTCACCAGCCCAGAGTCCTCTTCCTGACCCCTCTCACTTGCGCCTGGAAGAGCAGTCCTCCAGACCCATCGGGTGGCAGCTGGCCCACAGAGAGACCCTGGCTGGGAGCCCTGACCCTGTGTGGCCGCGGTCTCTCGCCGGCCTCCCGCCTCGTGCCTGTGCTCAGGCCTGCTGGGTGTTCTCATCTGTGCCTCTCCCTCCTGGCCCAGGTGAAGGTGTGGTTCCAGAACCGGAGGACAAAATACAAACGACAGAAGCTGGAGGAGGAAGGGCCCGAGTCTGAGCAGAAGAAGAAGGGTTCCCACCACATCAACCGGTGGCGCATCGCCACGAAGCAGGCCAATGGGGAGGACATCGATGTCACCTCTAATGACTAAGGGAGCCACCATGAACCCATGAGGGCAGAGTGCTGCTTGCTGCTGGCCAGGCCCCTGGGGGGCCCAAGCTGGACTCTGGCCACTCCCTGGCCAGGCTGCAGGGAGGCCTCGAGTCACGGCCCCACAGGGCTTGGAGCCTGGGGCCATTACAGTCAGAGGGACAAGAAATGGGCTGGCTGAAGCCTGGGACTGCTCAGCCTTCTCCTCGGAGA
The DNA here is from genome assembly GCF_902686445.1 of Sciurus carolinensis. Lineage (NCBI taxonomy): Eukaryota > Metazoa > Chordata > Mammalia > Rodentia > Sciuridae > Sciurus > Sciurus carolinensis. Next base: position 24,572,073 of record NC_062225.1, read on the forward strand.
GCCTGCCTGCCTGGGCGGGTCGCCGGTCACCGCCGCCCCCGCTGCTCTCCATTTCTCTTCTCTCCTTTTGTTTTGATGTATTTCTGTTTTAATTTATTTTCCAGGCACCTGCTATAGTTCTTAGTGATCCCCTTGTGTCTCCCTTCCCTATGGGAATAATAAAAAGTCTCTCTCTAATGACACAGGCATCCAGCTCCAACCCGAGAGGCTGGGGTGGTGGTTTCAACTTTGGGGACCGGGGGGCTGGCAGGGTGCGTTCACCCTGGACCTGGAGCCTGCAGTGAGCATTGGACGGGGTGAGGGCAGTCCATTCGCTCCTGTGCTTTGGTACTGGTCAACCCTGGTCTCTTAACCCCAGCTCCATGGCAGGAGAAACTGAGCCCAGACTTAGGGCAGGGCCACCCTGTGTTTTGAGAGAAGCTAAGATCCAGGTCTTTCCATACTCACTGAGGGGTGGGAATCAGGCCCAGGTAGCTCCATGGGGAAGGGAGGGAAGTTTCCCATAGGTAGAGACTTTGGTGACTTCTCCAGATGAGGAGAAGCCAGAGGGAACACTCATAGTGGCAGACAGTCCCAGCCCTAAGTGCCAGCCCCACAGAGATGCACCTGTGTCTTTATATAACCCCTGGGCAGGTTATGGCTTCAGAGTCCGAGCTTGAGGCTGAGCTGGCACCAGTCCCCAGGACTCAGGGACTTTCCCAGCCCGAAACACACAAGACGGCTCGCTGAGCTCTTTTGTCCACCTGTCTTTCAGTTTGTCCATTTTTCCTTTCTACTTGTCATACATTCAGATTTCCTTCATCCTGGAAAAAGAAAACTGTGTTCCTAACAATCTTCCCCTTCTAGTATCCAGGTATGTCCCCATTTTGTCCCCCATTGTATCCCTAGCCCTCTGTTCTTTGGTCTCTGCTCCAGCTCTCTACTGATGTTAAGGACAATTGCCAACCACAATCACTGGTCACTCCTTGGTGGCCAAATTCAACTGCCCCTGTCTGAGTTCGCCTGTCCCTGATCTGCTGGTCATGCCCTGCTTGACTCCTTCACCCCTCTGCCTTCCTTCTGGTCCCTCTGATGCCACATCCGTTATCTCAAAGTTCTCCCCAGTTTCATCCAGGCTTTGTGACTTCTGTCCACCCTGTCCTGCCTCCTCATCCCACCCTCCAGCAGGGGCTCACACCCACTCCCAGCACTTCTCTTTGGTGGACCCACTGCGGGCCCACTGAGCCGGCTGCCCGCTGCACCCCAGGCCCCTGAGCTCTGCAGACACAGCACGTTCACAGACGGCTCATCTTCCCACCTGTTGTTCTCTGGGGTCGCCCACCTCAGCAAGCTGCATCAGCCATGTACACTGCTCCCCCAGGTAGATATGACCTCGGAACCTTCCTCCAGCTTCTTCCCCTCCTCCCCAGTCCCATCCCTTCCTGCCACACTGTTGAGTCTACAAGGACTTCCCAGCCACATTTCCTCAGTGCAGGGGTCCTCAACCATCCCTCCCACTGGCGAGGCCCCACCCTGCTCTTTTGTGGGGAGCGTGGACAATGGTGTGGCTTCTGTGAATGTCAAGGTTGAAGTTCATTTCAAAGGAGGCCCTTCACACTACAGCCAGGATCCTCTTCCTCCTGCCCAAACAGGGTGCTGTCTCCTCTTAACTCTGCTCGGCTTCCCTCCCACCCTTGGCTTCTCCTACCTTGCTCCTGGTGTCCTCTGCTTTGGTTTCATCTGTGCCCATCCCTGAGCGAGCCACAGCTTTCCACTGTGCTGTGCCTTTATTTATGCTGATGGTGAGCATCCTGTGGGTGCTCCATCAGTGTCGAACTTACTGGAAAGATGTCAAAGGTCCAGTCGAGTTGCTTGGGCTGTGTGCAGAGATCCAAGTACACAAAGTCCTTCTGCTGAGAACACAGACCCAGGTCCTGCTAGGCCCATCAGCATCTGTCTCCACTCTTTGTTCATGTCACTTGTATCTAGTCAGTGCTAGAAACCAAAGGGCTTTGTCCCAAGCCTGTGCCTCAGCCACCTCCTCCACCAACCAAGACCACATCCTCCACATCTGGAACGTCCTAACCTGGGTAAATCCAGGTTAAACTGCACAGTGGCTCTCACTGATGGGTGGATAGGCATGGGGGGCATGCATGCCCAGGTAGGGTGAAGGCTAGAAGCATCCTTTTGGTCCCAGTGTGGGGCAGAGGAATGGATGAGTGGTTCTCTAAAGTTCCTGTCTTATTTGTTGGCGGGGAGGGGTCCAGGAGGATCACAGCAGAGCATCCCCTGTCAAGCAGATAAGGGGCTGGAAAGAACCCAGGAAACCTGCCAATCTTCCTAGCCAGGCCTGCGGGGCGGGATGGGGAGTCCCCGCCGCAGTCCCACCATCCCCCATGTTGTGCCTCTCCCGCAGACGGTAAATATTGGTGTTGTGACTTCATTAATAAAGGCTTCTGTGAGCCTGAAAAACATGGAATCAGGATGAACTATTTTCTGAGCTGCGGGCTTTGCCAGGTTTGCTAATTTGGGAGTTTTTGGGTCCTCTCCAGGGAACAAACCAAAGTCTCTCTCGAAGAGACGCAGATGCAGCCGAGAAGGGGAGAAGACAAGGACGGCTGCTCCCTTCTCTCCCCTGATGGCCCCTCCCACCTGAGGAGCAGGGCCTGCAGAGGGTGAGGACCAGTGGACATTGGCCTGCTGGCTTCCTCAGCCTGCGGGAGCTGCTGGGCCAGGCCTTCCCTATGTGAGCCCCGATGGCCTTTTCCCCTCAGCTGGGCTGGGCCAGCCCCCTGTGGCCCTGCAGAATGACAGCTGGCTACTGTGAGCACCTGTAATAACTCTGAGTTGCTTGAGGCTGAAGCACAGGGAATTGTTCTTAACTCTTGTGGTCGAGTCCATGGGCCTCGCCTCAGGGAACCATCTGTACACATCCTCTTGTTCACAGAACTTTCTGGAATTGGTCCCCACAGCCTCCACAGTAGCATGGCGCATGCTCTTAGCATCTCTGTATCTTTGCACCACTTTCTTCTCCCAGGTGCTGTGATGTCTTCTCACAGGGCGTCGAGCCGCCCTTGCCATCTCTGTCTAGGAGGGAGCTGGCCGGGGCCCACAGGCCTCTCCTGGACCCCTGCTCCCGGGCAGCCACGCAGGGGGAGGGGCAGGGAGGCCAGCAGGCTGAGCGGTGCAGGCCCAGCCAGCTTTCCTGTCAGACGGCGCTGCCAAGGCGGAGCCAGACATCGGGAACAGGTTTAACCAATTACCCGAGCGCCCCATCTGCTGTCTGGGGTTCGTGTGAGGGTGAGTGCATGTGAGGGTGTTTGGAGTGTCTGGGAGGGCTGTGGGCGTGCGCGAGAGTGTGACTGTGTGGGTGTGTGTGGGCGTGCGGCTGTGCGTGTGTGTGTGTTGTGCACGTGTGCAGTGTGTGGCTGCATGTCCTGGTCACACCCCCTCATGTGCCCAAGACTATGGCTAGCAGCTTATGGTCTTCCTGCTCCCCTCCAAGACTTGGGGGTGTAGGCTGACCCACCCAGCACCCCAGCCTCTCGGTCCCTCCTCTCCTCATCACTGCCCAGTCTCAGGACTTACGAGAGCTGGGAACTGGGCCTTCTCTCAGATCACACATGCAGACATCCCTTCCTGTCCCACCACAACTTATTCCCACCTGCTCGCCTCTATCTCAGAGTGGGACCTACGGGCCCTCCGGGCCACACTCGTGCCCTCTGTTCTCTCTCCAACATGCTCTTGTCCCACTGTTCCTTGGTTTCACCTGCTTGGCAAAATTGTAACATGCTTGGACCTGATTCTGTACAGCCCTTGCAACTGACTCCAAGCATCTGGGGTCCCAGGCTCATCTGAGGCCTGACTCCTGTAGATAGATAAAGTCACCCCCACTCTCCACAGGGTGGTCTTAGACTGTCACCCTTCTCTCAGCCCTCTCTTCCCTCTTACTCTCAGCAGAGGACCTTACTTTCATCTTCAGATTCAAAAAAAGGCTAGAAGGAAACACTTCCACAACAGAGTTTGCCTTTGTGCAGGGCAATCAGGGAGAGTTTATTTTATTTATTTAATTATATGTGGTGCTGAGAATCAAACCCAGTGCCTCACACATACTAGGCAAGTGCTCTACCACTGAGCTATGACCCCAGCCCATCAGAGAGAGGTTAATAAAGGCACAATTAACAAATTTGGGAAGTCTTCAAGGGATGTTGCATTACTCTGAGACTGGCAACAGTGGGGATTCTGTATGTCCCTTTGACTTGAAGAGGTAGGGACAGTGGCCAGAACCTGGAGAGGACAGCTTGGCTGGAGAGGGCCCCAGACAGAAGCTGTGACCTGCAGTGGAGAGGAGCCTACAGAGGGCAGGAGGGACGAGGCAGGATGTATCCCCCAACTCACTCCTCCATCTTGTAGTTTCCCGAGGGTGGCTCCCCGCAGTGGAAGCCACACAGCCAGTCCAGACAAGCCCACATCCCACTTGAGTTCACCTCCCAGGCCCGAGCAGGTGAAGGTTGCACGTGGATCTGGAGGGGCCTCACCCTCAACTCCCACGGTACCCATATCCAGACCTCCTCTCTACCTGCATCTTGTCAGTACCAACGGCCTTTCTCCCCTGCTCATTAGGATCCCCAGCTTGGGCTCCAGATTCTACCTGCCTCCCTGGGAGGCTCATCCTGCTCTTCCTCTTCCCTGCCTTCACAGTCTCTTCTGACTCATGTCCCAGAGTCTCCTGCTAAACCCTTAACTCATGCTGCAGCTGTGGTCAAGTCTTCCTGCCCAACTCACAACCACATTTCTTTCAAGAATGATCTCTGCAGCGGGGGATGGCTTCTGAGTCCTTGACACTCCACTGGGGTTGTTCCCAAGGGATCCACCTTGGTCTTCATCTCCCTTGGACTCTCAGCACCAGCTGTGCACATGGACACTCCCACAGGCAGCACTCTCATCTCGTGTCCCTTGGAGACTCCCCTGGTCTTCCGCTTACCTCTTGCTTTTGTTTTACTCGGGCTACCACAACGAAGCACCACAGACTGGGCCTGAGACACCCAAACTGAGTGTCTCCGACCTGAAGGGTGGACTTCAGAGATGGTGTCCCAGGCGGGTTTCTTCTGGGGCCACTCTCCTGGGCACGTAGACGGGTGTCTGCACATTGACATGTTCCTTCCCTTAGCCTTGGTCTGTGTCCTGATCTCTTATAGCAATAACAGCCATAGTGGATTAGGGTCCACCCTTGAGACCTCATTTTATTATTACCTCTTTTTTATTTTTTATTGGTGCATCATAAGTATGCATCACAGCGGGACATGCTATTACATATTCGCACGTGGACACAACACAGCGATATACCTTGGTCAGTTTCATTCCCCAGTGCCTCCCTTTCCCTCCCCTTTCTCCATCCCCAGTGCCCTTCCTCTACTCACTGGCCTTACTTACCTCTTTAAGAACTCAACTCCACACAGTCACATTCTGAGGTACTGGGGGTTGGGACTTCGGCGTGTGAATTTTGGGAGACATAATTCAGCTCTGCCTGGGCCTCAGAGGTGGGTTCTGTGGGGTCTTTTCTTACCCCCCGTGCCACCTCGTGCTCTCTAGACATGAAGAACATGGAAGCCTTATCCCCAGTCCCTATGCCTTCTGATGTCCCCACTTGATCACCTCACAGGAGTCCCTGTGAACTCGTGAAGGAGAGTGCTCCACCTTCCCTGGGATGTCTCCTTCCTTCTCTGTTTCTGGACTTGGGGAAATGGTGCCCCTTCTCCTCAGCCACCAGCAGGCACCTGCTCATCAACAGACCCACCCTCTTCCCCACGGTGGCTGCCACAATGGCCCCTACCTGTTCTCCAGCAGCCTCCCTGTGTCCATCCTCCCCTCCATGCTCTGGCCAGATGAGGCCACTCCCTGATGAAGGCCTCAGTGGCTCCAGCTGTCCTCGGCCTGAAGCAGTTGGCTCCTCCCTCTGTCATGCTTGCATATGAAGATGAGGAGAGCCATCATCAGGTGACCTGGGACCAATGGCGGCTCCCTCCCTGCCACCTTCTTTACTGAATTTGTGTGGATCTCCAAGGAGGGGGGTCTGGTGCTTGTCTGTCCATTTGTTGCCCTCTCTGTTCTCTTTTGGTTCTCCTTTTTCTGCCTAGGGGACTGCAGTGGGGCCCCAGTTTCTTGCTCAGGCTGAGGAGGTGTCCTTGTCAGGAAGGAGGCAGGGGATGAAGAACAGTTCTCTCCACTGCCCTGAGGGACAGTACTGTTGGGAAGGGTGGGCATGTAGGGGGAAGAACTGAGACACTTGTTTGAGGGGCTAACCAGTGGCTGGGGATGTGTGAGATGGCAGGAGCAGCAGCAGCCCTGAGGGACTGATGGAGCCTCCATTCTGAAAATGAGGCCAGGTCCCCAGGGCCTCAGGAAAGGGTCACTCATCACGGTTCTAACCTCACAGTATTCTGAATCTTCTTCTAGCCTTTGCCTGAGTGGGAGGAGGGCGGGATGGAGGGCAGAGGAGGCTGCATTCCTGGAGTGTTAATGATCTCCGGGCTGGGCAGGAGCTGAGCCCCTAAACCAGCTTAAAACAACAAACAGCTCCCAGGAGGGATTTGTGTCTGTCCTGAGAGTCAAGGATTTCCGCCCCGGATGGGAACTGTGGCCTGTGGGGCTCTTAGCAAAAGAAATTCCCCAGAGACCAGAAGCCCCCTGACCTAGAGGTATCACTTTGAGAACAGACCCCACTCCCTTCCCCCCTCCCTCTGACCTAGGGAGGCCCAGCACCTAGGAGGGGAGGCAGCACCTCCACCCACCCACCCACCCACCTACACACTCTCCAACCTTCCAGCAGGCCAGCAAGCTCCCTGTTCTTGGCATTTTGTAGGTAAGACTCAGTTACAGAAATGCCTGCACAGAAAAGATGCTCAATAAACATCTGTCAGAATGAATGGGTGAGTAAGGAAGTCACTGGCTAGACATCACCATCATGCTGGGCCACATTGGGGCTGTCTGACCTCAACCATGATGGTTCCCCCTACCTCCTACCCCTCATCAGCTTCTCTCTGCAGGACTGGAAGATTCTTGGAGGTCCCAGGCCAGGCCTCCCTTCCTGGGGACCTCTGAGGGCTGCTTGAAAGAGGAGGAGCCCAGGCTATTAGGAGGCCAAGTCCTGGCGGCAGGGCGTCTTGGAGGAGTTAGGAAGGGCAGAGTTGCTAGGGCTGGTATCCTGCATGTGACAACATCTGTGTCCTTGTCCTCAGCTCAGACTTCCTCCTCCCTGCAGGCAGACTGGGAATGGCCCCTCAGCTCCTTCCACTCGCATCCTGGAGCACAGAATCTACTGGAATTCCTAAGGTACTCTAGCTCCTTGGGGTGGGTCCCTGAGTGAGCCCTCCATAGCTGCTCTGTGAAGGGGGTCCTTCTGCAGATTTAATGCACCCACTTTTCCCATTTTCCTTCCTCACTTGGACCTTGTCCTTTCCTGTCCCCTTCTCTTTGGGCCTCCCTTGGACCCTGGGTCTTCCTTGGGGGCCTTCCCACACAATCCTCAAGCAGCCCTTCACCCTTTCCCACTCTGTTTCCATACTCCCATGTCTCCCAACGTAATTCACAAAACTACACGCTGATGCTTTAAATCCATCATTTATTGCCCACAGTTCATTAGTATTACATAAATCACATAGGCTGAGAAAATTTCTGAGAAGGTTAAAAAGACACTGTAAAGTCCCCTGGGTGTGCTGAGGCATGTGGGTTGGGGCCTCACTCCTACCCACCCAAGGCTGGAAGACCACCTTAGATCTTCCACGGGCTCTTCTCCTCATGAACCCCACCCTTCTCCCAGGCCACAGATTCAGAACAGGAAAGTAGCCAGCTCACAATCAGGAAATGAAAAGAGGTCTGGTGGCCATCCTGACATCTTGGGATTTTGCCTTCTGCACTCTGAAATTGCTTTCCAGAAATGGGAGAAGGGCATCCTCAAGCCTGAGGGAATGTTTGAAGTGATAAGAGGGGTTTGGGAAAGGACACCAGAGCTGCAGATGTGCCCTGTATTCCAGCAAAGCTGAGCCAGGTTTACCCAACCCAGCCGCCCCCGAGCCCTCACTCCCCTGGCCTCAGCAGAGTTGGGTATGGGCATGAGCAGAAAGTTTCCCTCTATGGGGTTTTTCAAAGCCAGACCAAGGCTTAGCAGGATGGCCTGCTGTCCTTCTGTCACTATTACCCTGAGGATCCTTTACCACCACACCCCTACAGGAACATTCCTTTGGCTCATAGGAATTGCATTTGAGAGCTTGATGAAAATCATCCAGATAAAAAGCGTGTAAGTTATGGGAGGCTGAGGCCACAGGGATGGGGCAGGGTGAGGATGGGCAGGGGCAACCAGCACAGGGGAACTGGAAAGGCTTCATCTCTGGCCATACTTCCAGAGGGAGTATGGCTTGGGAGGCAGTTTTGGTCCCCAGGATAAAGTGCATGAGAACAAGACCCTATGACAAGTGGGGGCAGGCTGAGCTTGGAGTGAGCTCTTCAAAAGAGGACCCAAACATGCCAAGCCCCCATCCAGGCCTAGAGACAGCACAGCACAGCAGTCATTGGCGGCTCACATTATGACAGGATTGGCTCAAAAGTGTTTCCCCCTTCAACACCATGGCCCCTCTCCCATGCTACTTCGCCCTCGCTGCTCTTTTATGTCTTCTCCCTTTCCTGAAGAGCAGGGGTGGCATGCTCCTCAGGAGAGTGGTGGGCCCTAAGGACAACATCCTGCAGAGCCAGCTGCTGGTCACCAGGGGCTGGCTGAGGGGCAGGGGCACCGTGGCTTCTGGGTGGGAACCCGCCGTCAGTACCCACAGAAGACCCCTTCATCACAGATACACCTGCCCTAAGTTGCTGAGGGGCCATCTGTGGCCACACTCTTGTGCCTTGCAGAGGCTCGAGCCCAGATTCCTCCCAAGGTGGAGTCACCAGGAGAGGGAGGCCCAGAGGCTGCCTGTCGAGAGCTTCTGTCATTGTGGGGGTCAGGCGAGGGGCACATTGAAGCCAGTGATTCCCCTTCCTTTGGGTCTTTCAGACAAGGAGTTACCCTGCTGACCCCCCACCCAGGTCCTGCTTCCCACTATAGAACTCTCTCCTTGTCCTTGTCCTGCAGAGGAAAGGGAGATGGGAGCTAGCAGGTAGGGGCCTCTGAGGCTGCAGAGCTGAGGGGTGGCATGCAAGTGTGGCCCACCCCCAAGGCCCAGGCACCCACACTTTCTCCTCCTCCAGAATGGCTAAGTTTTGGGCAAAGGTTCAAGTCTTCCAGGATGTGGGGTCACACACAGAAAGGCAAGGTCTGATTTCTGAGGCCAACTGCTAGCCATTCCAAGGGGCCTGCCCCTTTCCCAGTCCAGTGTCCACACTGGGCATGTGCCCAGGATGACCAGCACCTGAGCAGGACAGGAAAGGACAAGCTGGAAGAGTGATGGGAACCCCTTGATCCAGTCTTATGCTTCTGGGCCAGGAGGGGAGGCCAAGGGAAAGGAGTGAATTGCCCAGTCACCGGCCCATTGGTGCCAGAGCTGGGCCCCACCATTCCTGGGTCGATGCTGAGATAGCTCCCAGGGATCTGGCTTCGGCGTTCTCAGGCACGAGACCCTCCTACTCAGGAAGCGGTGGAATGTTGCAGGCAGCATCAATGGCTGGAGATTCCCTGGACAACAGGTGGACCAGTTCCAGCTCATCCTCAGCCCCAGCATGTGCTTGCAAGAGGATCCTTCTGCAGAGGCCAGTGCAGGGGCATGGTTCCTGCACTGGAAGCATCATTCCTTCTTGGGGTTTTCTGCTTGGAGCTGGGGTCCTTGCAGGGGACTGGAATCAGTGAGAGCTCCATGAGGGTTGACCCTAGTCCCAGTATCACTGGGCATTTGGCAGAGGAATTGGGTCTGCAGCTGTAACATGAATAAGAGCTGACCACTATGAGAGCCTGCTGCCCAAAGAATCTTCCAGAGGCCTCCAGTGCTCCTTGACTCCCTGGGTCCTGTCCTGAGGACCTTCAACATGGCTAGTTCATCCTGTCGGGTACAGACCACCTCCTCTTCCTCCCCATCTCCAGCCTAAGGAGCCATCTGGCCTGGCCACTCTAAATCTACCAGCCCAGCTACCAAACCAACCCAGTTCCTAGGCTCCCATCATTTGTTCACTTGCCACTTCTGGTCACCTGCAACCAAGGCTCAGACTTAATTCTGATAAAAAAGAAAAAGAAAAAAATAAATCAAAGTATAAAAGGATCCTAATTCTACCCTGTGGGCACTCTGTAGTTTTCCAGTTTCATACATAATTGTGCTGAGTAGAGTTTTGATAACCCCACATAAGGCCCAGAAATGCACTTGATTCTTTTGTATAGGAAATGTGTCAGAATTCCTCTCCCCTAGGTTAAAATGTGAATGGATTAGTCTCCCTACCACGTGGGCTGAGTGCTCCCCCAGGTGGCCTGGGACTGTGGGGTCCATCTGCCCTCCCTGCAGGTGCAGCCCATGAGACTCCTTCCCTGCCCCAAACTCCCCGGCCTGGACGATGCTCTGTCCCCAGGCCGGCCGGCCACCACTCACAGCCCCTTGTTATATACCACCGTCCGGCTGCTTGTGGCCCGGGCAATCTCAGGCTCTAACTGGGATGTTTCGATCTGAGGAGAGAGAACAGAAAGAACAAGAGTGCAGAGACTGGGAAGGGCAAGGGGGAGCTGGGGTGGCAGTTAGGACCACGCTGGTGCCCCGCGCCCTGGGCCCTCGTGTCCTGCCTGCTGACACATCTCCCCTCTCTGTAGTCCTGCCACCACGGGGCTCACATAGTCCTTCCAGCTCAGGTCTGGCCTCTTCCTTCTCATTATATGTCCATGTGGCAAAATATCCCATACCCTGGCCTCTGAGTTCTGGGTCTCCCTCATCTCCAAGTCCCTCACGCTGCGAACAACTATTCTCAGGGTGTCACCTGGGGCTGCTCACCTGGAGCTGTTCCACCCAGACTCCTCAAATCCAAACCCTGCCCTCTCAGCCCCATGGTCTCCTACCCTGGCGGTGTCCCACCCATTCCTGCTCCTCTCTGCTTTTAGACAACAGAGGTGGCAGGCCCAGACTCCCCACCTCCCGGTCTTCACATCCTTCCCTCCAACCTGGACACCAGGACACATCATTTCAGCTACCCTCCAGACCAAGTACCCTTCCTGCCCTGACTGGTGGAGGCTCCTAACCATGTACCCACTTGGACCTGACCTCCTAATGGAAACCACTCAAAACTCACCGTCCCTGAGTTTGGCTGGACCATCAGAGCAGCTGGCAACAGCACCCCGTCGCCATTGCCTGGTCACCTCCCTCTCCCACAGAGGAAACCTTAACCTTCTCTGCTTTCCTTGACCATCCCATCCTCAGATCCTCACTCCTGAGTTGATGAGTCTTCTAACTCAGGGGAAGGTCAAAGGCACCAGAGGGGAACCACTCAGCCCTCCCCAGTCAAAGCCACAGCTTTCCAGTGTCCCAGCCATTCTGGTCCCCAGAGGCAGAACCCCACCTGGCACCACCTCCCTCCTGCCCCTGAGGCAGCTCGGTCCTGGCGTCCTCTGTCTTTCCCACCTTGGCTGTCTGCTGACTCCTGCCTATTTGTGTCTCCACAAGAGACAAGAACGCTCCCTCCAGGAAAGCGCTCCTTCCACAGGGTAGGCCCACTGCTGTCTGGGCTCTCTCTTCCCAGGCAACCCATGTGCCTGAAGAACTGCCTACACCAGGGGGAGCTGCCTCCTCCCTGCCCACTGACTCTCCAACCCAGTGAATCTGGCTTCTGTTCATCATCCTCCACAAAATCTCCCTCTCCATGGTCACTTTAGCCCTCACTGCACGACATCCACTGACTGCTTCTCAGGGTCTTTGGGTCTCAGTGTGGCTAGGTGCCCTGGGTGACTCCCACTTCTGAGGTATCTCCAGCCAAGGTTCTCCCCAGAGCAACAGCCCCACAGCTGCCTACCTGTCTGCCTGCTAGAACTTTCTATGGACATATCAAAGGCACATGAACTCAACCCATTTAAAATGGAACTGAGGCCAGGTGTGGTGGCACAAGTCAGTAATCCTAGAGACTTTGGAGGCTGAGTCAGGAGGATCGCAAGTTCGAAGCCAGCCTCAGCAACTTAGCAAGGCCCTGAAGAACTCAGTGAGACCCCGTCTCAAAATAAAAAATAAAAAAGGGCTGGGGATGTGGCTCAGCAATTAAGTACTCTTGAGTTCAATCCCAAGTACCAATAAATAAATAAATACATAAATAATAAATAAATAAATAAATAAATAAATAAATAAAATGGAACCAAGTCTACCATTTCCCTGGGCCTGCCCTAGCTCCCCATCTCTGGTAATAGCACCACCATCTAATGGTGATCTGGACAAAGACCCTGGGGCCTCCTAGCCTTCTCTTTCCTTCCCTTCCCCAGAGATCTTGTCCATGTCAGTCCACCATACCATAGCCAGTGGACACTTTCTATAGCTCAGATGTGTTGCTGCCTCTCTCCACCATGAGATGACTCAAAGACTCCCACTTCCTTCCGGGGAGCAAATCCTGACTCCTGCACCACCCAGCCCCTGTCCTATCCCTCAACACTCTTCCCCTTGAACTGGAGATACAGGACATGTGTACTTATTTGGGTTCTGTGGACACACTGGGCTGTTCCCCCACTGTGCCTCATCTTTGCTTGAGCTGTCCCCTCTGCCACAGCTGCCCTCCTGCCTCTACTCCCACCCCCCCACTCCATTTCTCCCCATCTCAGTCAACTCTGATGGCTCAGCTGTAGACCCCAGTCCCCTGCAGTTCTTATATCCAAGTGACATCACGTTATTGGGGGCTGTTTCCTCTACCCACACCCCTTCACATCAGGTCACAAGCTCCCTGAGGCAGCAGACAGACATAGAGGTCACCTCAAGGCCTAGCACTGTGCTGGTGCCCCTAAGTGTTGAATAAAAGGGCAAAACAGGCCCTGGGAGGATGGGGTAGCCCTGGAGATGCCACAGCAGTCCAGATGTTGGTTTTTGAACCAGTGGAGACACTGGAGCCTCCTGCCTGAGGAGGGTCAGGGAGGAAGGTGCTCCCTCAGTGAGGAAGTCCCAGCCTGAATCTGCCCTGGGAAGGGTTACATGGGCGTCAGGTTTGTGACGTGGCTCAGCTGAACTTGGTTCTAGGCACCTACTGTATGTCAAGACAGAGCAACCCTGGGAGAGAGGCAGAAGGTGGCACAGACTAGCTTGGCCTTCAAAGACTCAGTCCAACCCAGGCTGTGTAGGTCAGGGACCAGGCGAGAGGGAGTTTGGTGAGGACTGGAGCTGGTGGGCATAGTGGGGTTCCTGGAGAGGGAGGACCCTTCCCCTCTAGCCTTGATACACCAATAGCCAGGCTCTGGCTACTGGAGATGGCCAAACAGACAAGAGCTAGGCTCAAGACCAACCCTGGCCCCCACCCCTCTCCTCAAACCACCTTCTCCTTCCCCACCCTTGCCAGCGCCCAAGTCTCCTCCACCCTAAGTCCCCTCCACCCCGCCAGCTCCCCTCGTCCCCATGCTGCCACTGACACAATGCACAGCGCCCACGCTTAAAAATCTAAATGCTTTTGAAAATGTTTAACCTAGTTAGACAAATTAGCAAAAATTTGTGCAAAACAATTTAGGTATTTAAAATATTCAATGTTTTTAAAAAACTGGAAAACTGTTCTTAGCTTTCAGCTGCAAAAACCAACAAAATATAACATCCCAGCAATCTTACCATGAGGTGTAACATAACCCTTCGGGAAAGCTGTTAAACAGCTACTGAGGCATCCTGGGAAATAGCACTTCATTTATTCAAATGCACATATGTCAGGCTTTTGCACCATATGTCATTCCAAGCTATTTACAGTAATAATTAAATCTTAATCAACGTTTAACCTCTGTAAAATGTTTGAAGAATCCTAATCACCCTTCAGACTGCACTAATGAAGGAGAAATATATAAACATAAAAGGAAAATGATGCATAGATATCACACTGGAAAGAACAGTAATTGCAAAATTGTATTTCTTTTAAATATAATCAGTAAATGATGTAAAGTAAGCCAAGGAGTATTTTAAGTTAAGACATCTTGGATGTCAGAGGTGTGAGCAGCTAATTTTGTTCTGCTACCCATAACAGATGTAGCATATTTTATTTTAGTGCCATTATTAGCAACTTCCCATGCCGGCTTTCACTGAAGCACTGAGGCCCGCATTAAAATCAGAGAGGCTGCTCACGGCGGTGGAGGACCACGGCCCTCGGTGCTCACTCCCCGGAGCACGCAGACCCAGGGAGACTAAGGCCTTCCCCTGCCAGCACCCCAGGCTCCCCTGGGCCCTCTCGGAGCTGAGGGCAGCAGGTAGGAGGGATGCACAGGGGAGAGGGGAGATGCAGGCAGTGGGAAGGCTCCTGGGGAGGTGGCTGAGGCACCCAGGAGCAGGGGTTGGGGACAGAGTTGCCATGTTAGGCTTTCTCTCATTCCAACTCAGTCTGCTCTTAAGTCAGCAGATGTTTATGGCCACTGACTCGCTGGCCCCCTGGCTGGGCACATAGAGACAGACGAGACCAGCCTGTGTCCTTGAGAAGCTCAAAGTCTAGGGGAGGAGTCAGACAGTGAACGCAGATGGATTCCAAAGACACAAGCAAAGTGCCATGGAAACTGGGGAGGGGCTGGGGGTTATGACTGATGAAGGAACAAGGAAGGAAGACTTCTCAGAGGAAGTGAAGAGAGGGTTTTGATAAGAGAGGCTAGGCAAAGCTTGCTAGGTGAAGGGAGAAGCATTAGCTGGCCAGCATGGGATGCTAGGGCAGGGGAGCAATGTCGGATGTGGTGGAAATGTGGCAGGAAGTGGAGGTGGGGTGAGGACAAGCAGAATCTCGTATGCAACATGAAGGTGCCAACCTTTTATCTGAGAGCCATAGGGAGCCATGGGAGGATTTTGATCAGGGATGGGCCATAACCTCACCTATTTTAGAAAGGTCCCTCTGGTGGTGGTGGTGGTAGTGTGGAGGATGGACTAGGGGGGTAAGTGAGGGGGCAGGGAAGCCTCCCAGGGAGCAGCTGTCAGAATCAAAGAGGTGCTAGGTCCTGCCTTATGACGCTGCCAGTGGGGGCAGACAGGAGGGTGTGCCGAGGATCCTTCTGAAGATGAAATCCATAGGAGTTGATGACCAATTCCATGTGGGGGTGAGAGGGAGGTGTTGAGGATGACTGTGCGTTGGATGACTCCTAATTCTAGCTCAGGAGCTGGGGTGGCTGGCGATGCCATTCTCAGAGGCAGGGAATATGGGAGGGGGCTGGGGCTGGGGCTGGGAAGGGGGTGGTAAGCTCAGGGTAGCCAATGCTGAGTCGGGGGCGCCTGTGAGTTTCCCAGGTGGAGAGGCCTGGGAGGCAGATGGGTCCAGGGTTCTGGGGCGATGGGCAGGAGAGAGAGCCCGGATGTGTGAGCACAGCCAGAGCCTCCAGAGTGGAGGAGCTTGCCCAGGAGAGCAGATGGAGGGGCGGGTGCCAGGGCCCGGGGAACAGGCACATTTGAGGGGCGGGTGAAGGGAACAAGCCCATGATGGCGGCCTCGGGGGACCAGCCTGAGAAGCGGAAGCAGTGACAGAGGGTGCCCAGACGTGGAGCAGCCATGGACACCAAGCACACAGTTTTTTGAAAGTGGTCCCCAGGAGAGCCAAGAGGCCTTGATCTTGGCAACTAGGTGATGGTGACCGCCTAGGTCCAGATTTCCCAACCTCTGCCTCAGTACAGACCTTGGGAACAGCCTCACTTGCATCTCACATTGGCTAGGCACCTTCCAGCTCTCTGGCCATGACTGGGTACGAGGCCACTGGATGCCATCTTCAGGGCTCGTGGGTGTTGGGATCACGGGGGTCCTTACCACTGGGCTCACTGGGAGAAGAGGGGGCAGGGTCCTATGTGCTGGCCACTTGAGCAGACCCGCCATTTCTTCCCCTCACCAATAATCAAGTGCACCCTAGGAAGTCCCCTCTATGGGTAGGTGGGGGTCCAGTCTTCTCCAAGGAAATCACATCCGGGGCCTGCCAGGGAGTGGCGTTTGGGCAGGCGGTTGTGGATATGGTTCAGGGACTATGGCTGCCTCCTGCTGTGCTGGCCAGCTCCAGGCCTGGAGGCAGGAACAAAGGGTGGGTGTTCTCTAGGGGACCCTGCCACTGGGAGGGACTAAGGGGGAAGAAGCAAAAGTCAGCTGTGTATGCCACACTGGTAGCAGAAGAAATGGTGTAGTGGCCGCGGTGAACATGCCAAGTCTCAGTGAGAGGAAGGGATGTAGCCAGGAGGGACCCCCAGTGTTGGGCCAAGAACATAGGGACTTGGTTGGGACCATAAACAAGCTCTGAGGGGCCTTCTGTGGGGAGATGATGAGGAGAAAGGAGGCCAGCAAGCAGCAACTACAGGGAGAAGGGGCCACAGCCCCAGGTGCAGCTGAAACCAGGCGGGAACCTTTCCCAGGCACCTGAGAGCCAGGCGGCAGCTGGAGGGCAGGATGCCTGGGTTGAGGAGCCAGAGTCTCAGAGCTGGGGGCTGCAGGGGCCACCGAGAAAGCTGGCGTTCCCAATCAGCACTGGCTGATGGTACCGTGGCCCCAGATCTAGGGATGCCAGGAATGTACCAGGCCTGCCATGAGATAAGTAGCGTTGCCTACTAGTCCTGCCTGACCAGGCTGAGCCTGAACATTGGCTCCCACACAGCTCTGTGGGGTACGCCCTTCCCACCTGCCTGTATCAGAGCACCAATTCCATTGTGCAGGCCCAGCTCAGACCCTGCTGCCCCTCCCCGGGTGCCAAGCACTATGTCCAATCTCCAGAGCCTTCCCTGAGCACCCCAAGGCCCAGCTGGCTCCAGAACCCCTAGAGCAGCTCCATGGCCTTCCTTTGTGGCCTGGGAAGGGTTAACCTTGAGCTATTTCCCTCTGTCTCCAGGCTCATTGTGGGTGGGGGCCAGAGTGAGGAATGTGTTTGGGGCCACCTCTGCCTTCCAGCCGGGGAGCACACACACCTGCAGCCAGGGCCAGTGGATAGTTTACATATTTGAACCTGGAGCTAAGGTGCGGAGACATAAACAGGAAACTGGATCCCCCAGCCTGTGCCCCATTCTCAGGGGCTTTTACCTACTACAAAGCACTGGCTCCTCCGGGCCTTTCTTCTGCTGACTCCTCTGCCTCCCTTTCAAAGACTAAGGGCAGGGGGTGGGGCATTCAGCCTGACCTCATGACACAGCTCAGAGCCACTTCCTGAGCTTGGCCAGAGGTCTGAGCCTCTGAGGGTCCACAGGTGGTAGCAACATTGACACAGGGTCCCAAAGCCCAGGTGGGCATGTGGCTGCCCTGCGTGCCTAAGGCCTCTGCCAGACTTGAAGTGGACCCCGTGACCAGTAGGCAGCCGCATCCACCCTTCCTCACCAGGGCTGGGCAGGTCTCACGTACTCTCTCTCTCTCACACACGCATGCACACACACGACACATGCAAGTTCTACCCTTTTGGGTGCAGCTGGAAGGTGAGGTGTTACACTGGAGCTGGGTAAGAGCTGAGGCCTGAACCTGGGTTCCTGAACCCTTGGGTCAGGTCTTTGGTACTGGTTCTGGGCTCCCGCTGCCTTCTCAATGAAGGTCACACTTCTTGGCTGGACACTCAGGCCTTCTGGGTCTTTCTCCAGGTTCCTCACCCATTACCTACTTTCCATTTCCTGTATATTTCAGACCTGAGTCCAAGTTGTATCCTCTTCCTCCAAGACTACCTCCTCCTGGAAGCCTCCCCTGATTTTCTCAGACCAAATCCATTGCTTCTGCCTCTCGTGCCCCTGGCACTTATTTTGGTCTCCATCACATCCCTGTAGAAGAACTGGTGTGAATACAGCCACCCCACCTCACTCCACTGAGTGCCATTTAAGGCTGCTCAGTGTCCCGGTGCCTGGTGCACAGTTTGGTCTTCGATAAGAGCTGAATCGAACTGAACCGAAATGCGAATGGAGGGGGCCCATCTTCAACCTTTCCATCTCCCCTGTGCTTTGTGGACCCAGAAAATGCTCAAAGCCCCATCTCCATTTTGGAGATTTGCACTATTCCTGGGTGCCCTCTGGTGGACCAAACTCACAGTCCTTCTCTGTCCTCTATTTTCTCAATCTGGAGGCCTCAGTTTCCCCACATGCACAGTGGGAAGATTTTCTATCTCTGGGGACTAGTAAGACAATGATATCTAGAAATAGATGGGAGAGGCGTTGAAGGCTTAGAAAACCCATATGATGCTATATAATGAAGGCGGGATCTGTGGTCATCCCAGCACCCAGGCCCTGCCTGGCCAGCCCCCGTCCTGCTCACCCAGCTCACAGGCCTGAGCTCTTGCTGTGGGCCAGGCACGCTTGAGACCCTGTGCACCTCTCATTGCTTTTAATCTCAGTGGGACCTTTGTGCAACCAAGCCTCTTTTCTGTTCTAAATTCAGTGAGGTGTTCTAGAAGGTCCTGGAAGGGAGATCTGGGAGGGCCAGGCCAAGAGGTGGCCTTGCAGAGGCCTGTTTTAAGAGCGTGTGGACGTTCATGGGTGTGCGCCTGTGTGGGCCTGTGTGCATGCGGGTTTAGGATGGGTGTGGGGAACAGGCAACATGACAGGTGGCGTTGGCGTTCCTGGGCTCCAAGCGGCTTTGCCATCCCCATTCGTCCCTCCTGGGGGGTCCTGTGGGTAAACTCCAAGAAAGCAGCGGGCGCGGGGATGCGGCAGATTTCTGACGGCAAAAATAGCCTGCTTCAGAGTTCAGTAGGGACTGATTAAACCAGTAAATGAGAAAAACCCCAAACAAACATCTCCAAGCAAAGTAGGAGATGGACTGGAGACTGGAGGGGAGGAGGCCCCTGCTCTGAGGACAGTGAAAGTGCTGTGGACTCTGGAGGGACACGATGCCCCCTAGACATTGTCTCTGGCCTTTCTGTCAGCCCTGGAAGAGTCAGAGAACGGAGAACAAAGTCAGGTGAACCCAGATGAGCCATGTTCTGTATTAGGTGTTGATCGAGAGCACCAGTTCTGAGCCTGAGGGACACCCTAGGAGCCAGGGAGGGAAAGAGGGCTGTTGTCCTGAAGCAGGAGATGGTACCAGAATCTGCACATGTGAGGTGAAACAGATGCTGGTGGGGCATACCAAGGGACTTTCCTGGGGAGGGCTATTTCTAGAACAGTCTGAACATGTACCTAAGCTGGTTCTCAACTCTTCCCCACTCTTGGTGAGGGGTTTGAATGCTTTCTCAGATAAAGGAGAACAAGTTGAGGGGCTGGGACTGACTTCTGGTCGGTCACAGCTGCCTGGCCAAGTTGGTTCATCAAAACCACCATTATCCTCAGAGAGAGTGGGGATTCTGGGACCCACTGGAGGAATCCACATTCTTTCCCTGTGCAGGGGGGCGTACCTCATTCTGTCTCTTTCTCTCTCTCTCTCTCTCTCTTTTTTTTTTGTACCGGGAATTGAACCCAGGAGTGCTTAACCACTGAGCTACATCCCCAGCCCTTTTAAAAATATCTATTTAGAGACAGGATCTCACTGAGTTGCTGAGGCTGGCCTTGAACTCATGATCCTCCTGCCTGTCTCCCAAGCTGCTGGAATGACAGGTGTGTGCCACTGTACCCGGCTACCTCTTCGTTTCTTGAGGCACAAAAACTCTAAGGATGGCAGGAAGGAGTCAAGGAAGGGCATGGGAGATGTGGCTGAGCTTGACCCTTGGGTTCCTCATCTCCAGCATGGCTGTGGCCTCTAAGAGCCACCTGCTGAGGCCAGGGTGCAACATGGCATGTGAATGGTGCTGTGGACATGGAGAGAGCTTTGGTTTTCCTAACAGCGTGCCACCTAGTCCAGGGACGCTCTGGAGCTGAGGGAGGAGGGTTTGACTGAGAGGGAGGGGGTCTGGGGGTTGGCAGGGCCGCCTGGGCGGCTCAGAGCAGGAAGCCCTGAGGGGCTCTCATGTCTTTTCTCCCAGCCAAGGTGTTCAGCAGAAGCCACAAGAGCAGGGGGCAGCGTGGGGAGGGGTGTCCTCTACTGAGGTGTCAGGGAAGGTCAAAGGCCAGGAGCTGACAAAAGACAAGCCAACCGACAGGGGCAGTGCAAACAGGCCAAACAGGAAACAATCCTGGCTGGTGAACCTGACTCCTTGTCCCTCTAGGCTCCTATGACAAGCAGTCTCAGCCCAGAGCCCACCCCATCTTTTCTCTCTGGCCTGGCCCCTGCAGTGGCCAGAAGGACAGGAGCAGAGTGAGGACCCAGGGGACCACAGGTTACATCCATGCAGGGCTAAGGCCCTGCCCGTTCACTACTTGGCACAGTTCAGGAGCGACCCCAGAGGGTGGCTCAGAGGATACACCCATGCTACAGGGCTGGCACTGGACTTCAGGTCACACAGTTGCCATTGTTCTCTTGACTCTGGTACGGGGGCCCTGTCTCGTGTTTTCACTTCCAAAATCCTGTGGGGTAAAGCCAGGAAGAAACTTAGTTCCAACACCTCATCTTACAGCTGGGGAGACTGAGGTCTCTGAGGTTAAGACTCAGGCCATTCAGAAGGTGAAGGCTGACAGAGGCCAGTCAGTGGGGCAGAGGACAGGCCTGGGGACACAGGTTGGCCCCTAACCCAATACCACCTAGGGACAGGGCCGAGCCCCTGGCCGCCCCCCACTCCCCACGCCTCCCTCATCCCCAGACAGGCCCTACCTTCTTCTGTGGACACATTTCAACCTCACCAAATCAGCTAATTATTGACAGTTGGTGAAGAGGAGATTTCACTTTTTCCTCCTGTTAAACTGCTCCTAATTAGTTCCCTGTCACCACGCTGGCTCGCCCGCCCGCCGCCGCCCGTTCACAGTGCCTCATTAACCTTTCGCTCCTCTCCTGCCGCCTGCCAACAAGATGAAGACAAAAACAGATTGTGGAACAATGGCTCCGGCTTGTATGTGCAGCCCCGTCCCCCAGCCCCAGAGCTCCCGGGGGAGCCGTGAGGGAAAGAGAGGGGACTGGGGTGGGAGGAGAGCCCGAGAGGAATCAGGGAAGGGAGAAAGAGGCACAAAGAAGGATAGAGGCAGAAACGGGCAGGGACGAGGAGAGGAGGCCTTGGCCAAGGTGCTGCTTCTCTCTCTCAGGAGACATGAGGTTCATTAAGGGGGATTGGAAGCACTCCCAGGTAGGGAACACCGGCTGTCAGAGTTGGAGGGACTTTTACCATCACTCGGTCCAGCCTCCCGTGGCAGTCAAGCCCTTGGGCCCAGAGACTGACCCTGGAACTCTCCCTCCAGGGAACCGAGGCACCAGTATACGTGGGGTGGGAGGCAGGGTAGAGGTGACCATGTTTACTTGGAACTCAGAGTTCCCATCTCCAGAGAGGGCAGGGCCAGGAAGGTACCAGAAATCAGGCCCCAACTGGACCTAGGTAGGCCCCTACCACCCACGTGCCCTGGTGAAGCCTCTGCCTTGTTTTTTTCGTAGCCACACTCCCCCCAACATCTGTGACTTAACTGTATTTTTGGTTCCACCACCAGAATGGACACTCAGGAAGACCAGGAACCACTATGTGACCATCCCGGTTACAGAAAGGGAAAGCACCTCGGCCTGTAGGGGTACTGAATGGGTTTTGGGTGCTGAGGGCCTGCCCATGCCTGTGGGACAGCCTGGCCGAGCAATTCTTGGCAACGTTCCACTGTGGCCTCAATCTCCAGGTCACAGGGCCCATCAGGGCAGACTCCATGCTCCTTTCAAGGACAATAGGGCTAAAGCCCAGCAGGAAGGCCAGATCACATCCTCCAGTTCTCACACTCAAGTTCTAAGGAGGTTTCTGGTCCCACCTGTTTGTCCCCCACCCTTCCCACGACTTTGTCAGCTCCGGGTCAGAAAACAAAGCTGCGCCCTCCAGAAGGTTCCTGTGAAAATGCACACCACCTCCCTGCAAAGGGTCGGGGGCCTACGGGGAGACACTGGAATGTTCCTGATGATTAATTAGTGGCAAGTGGTCTGGGGCACACGCTTGGCCTCCTCTTTTCAGATGAGGTGTGGGCAGGCTGGGGAGGCTAGGGGATCCTGCCTGGATACAAAGACCATTATTACCGAAGTGCAACTTGGGTACTTAACCTTAATATACCTCAGTTTCCTCATTTGCAAACAAGGAATATAGGATCCTACGTTGTAGAATGGTCATGTTCTGGACCTTCAAGTTCCCCCACCATGACCAACTAGGCCCCTCTATTCACTGGACCCAGGGACTCCTTGGAGGCCACACCTTCCCTCCTGGGGCCAAGGGCAATCCCTTACCATTACTGCTCTCTCGTCGACTCCCAACCTCCATCTCACGGAACACCCAGTACTGATCTCCCAGAGTTGCCCACCCTGAGCTCATTTCTCTGAACAAAGAGAGAAAATCGACTATCATTTTGCCTCCTGACTTCAGTGCCTAGCTCCGTCACACAGTCGCTAGGTCTGCTCTGCTCCTTCCAGGCCCCTCTGCCATAGCTCACTCTGCACAGAGCCCCCACTTCCAAGTCCTCAGCTTGCATGGTTCTACTCCACCTGGGCTCTCTTGCTGCTCCTTCCCTTTCTCGATGACATTTATTCCTCGCACGGTGACCTCACCGTCTCCCAGGTTTTGATTACCCCCAAGCACAGAAGGTTCCAGAACTCCAGCCAAATCTCTCCCCAGAGTATAGAAGCACACATCTATCTGTCTAGGCAACATCCCTGGATATTCAATAATACTTTGAACTTGAAGAGCATTACGAGGACTTAATACAATAAGGCACAGAGTTCCCAGCATGCTGCCTGCTTTAGGAGATGTTTGGTAAAGGTAGCTATCATTACTATTTGAAATTTGACCCTCAGTGCTATTTTATTTAATAGTCAGAAATACTAATTCAAAAAGAGCAGACAAAACTCTCTCCCAGGAATTGAAGTGGGGATTGAAGTTCTTTCCTCAACCCCTGGGACTGGTGAATTAGAAACCACACCGACCACTGCAGGCAGGCCATCCTAGGAACCAGTTCCTAAACCCGATCTCCAAGTCCCCTAATTAATTAATTAGTGTTTCAGCGATTACTTCTGTTGACAGCCTTGGTGGCTTTTGGCAAGGTTGGGTCAGCCCAAGCAAGTTCAGACTTATTATGGCAAATCCCAGTGGCTTCTGGGATATGGGATGTGATCCCTGCATGGTAGAAGAAGCACCTCGTTAGCATTAATTGGGAGGATGACTGGGAGAATGAGGTCCTCTCAGCCATTGGTTGATGGCCTTGGTGCCATAGGTAGGTCACAGAAAGACTTCAAAACACCTCATGATGCCCAGGACAGCCTGCATCCTGCTGGAGGCAGTGCAGCCATCCCTCTCCAGAGGACAGAGACCTATTATGCAGGGATGATATTCTTCCCAATCTAGAAAAAGAGACTTGGGTTGACATAAGAGGACTTTGGTTGGACACACAGAAGAACTGACTTCCGTGCTTATTTGAGTAGCATGGGAGACAGTGGAGTCCAGGCTTTGCCCTGGAGCCTCTGGAGGGCCAGAACAGCTGACTTTGGATCGCCTCTCTGCACCAGGAGCATGGACCTCCAGGGTTTCCTCTTATGTCATCACCTGGCTTCTCTGATCTTGGGCTCCCCCTGTGGCTGCTCTGGGCCTCAATTTCCCAGTAGTAAACTGGGTGACATTGAAATCCATCTACCTGGGATGGTCTCTGATTGCTGCTGGGGGTTCCCTGCCCTGGGCCCTCTCCATGCAGACAGGCAGAGCTTCTACCGCTCCCGAGGCTCAGAGCACGGTGGTGTGGTGCTAAAGGCACACAGAGGACTCAGGTCCCTACCTGAACCTCGGGCTCAGGCTGACCACACAGAGACATGCAGAGACGTTAGGCAATCCAGGCCCAGACTCTTGGGGACATGGATGTCAGGGATGTTCCCTTCTGTCCTCAGAACATCTAGGCAACCTAGAGTCCTCAACTCCATTGGGAGTCCCCACAACAAAGCTGAGCCCTTCAGGCCTGAGGGAACTGCTGGCTCATTTTATGCACCAGGATCCCACCTGGTGTGTCCTGGGTGGGTCCTCCAAGATAGGAGCCCTACCCCTGCCATAGCATCCTCCCCAGACTCTGGGGCTCAGGGGAGGGCAGTGAGTCCAG
Source organism: Sciurus carolinensis (assembly GCF_902686445.1). NCBI lineage: Eukaryota > Metazoa > Chordata > Mammalia > Rodentia > Sciuridae > Sciurus > Sciurus carolinensis. The sequence goes on from NC_062225.1 coordinate 24,596,197, forward strand.
CTCTCATCCTTGGGGACTTCAGGGGCCTAGAAGCTGGGTCTCTACCTCCTACTTTAAGGCTCCGGGTCTCCAGTCCTTACCACCTCCAAATTCCCTTCCCACCACCCGTCTTGGAGCCCTTCACAAACAGGGTCAATCCTGAAATCACAAACTCAGGCCGCAGTCCCCACTCTCATGCACTCAGTTACTCCAACACCACACTCACTCTGCCCCCCTGGGTCTGTTCCCTCCCAACCTCCACATGCATCTGTCCCCCACTCTCTCCCACCGGCTGGCCCCTTGTCTCTGCTCAGACACCCTCCCCCTTTCTATGGGCATCGCTCCCCGTCCTCCCCCTTTCCATGTCTTCAGCTTCCTTCCAGATGCTTCCATTCTGCATTTACACAGGCCCCAGTCCTTCCCATTGAAAAGGGAAAAGTAAATAACTAAAAGCTCTCAAGATTCTGCATCTGTTGCAGCAGTGGGTGGGCCTGTTTCTCTTTCTCTGGTGCCAAGCCTCACCTCTCACCTGTGCTCCGCCCCTTGGGGACAGGGTTTGCCTTCATTGCCTGAAGGAGAGTTCCAACCGCATGGAGCTTGGACTGCTTACCTACCCATGATCCCATATGGCTGGCTCTGCCCTTCCCAGTGGTCTCTACTTCTCTCCTGGCAGTCCAGGCTTTTCTCCTCGATTCTAGAACCACTTTCCACAGGGAACCTCCATTCGCATGTTCCACAGGCTCCTCACACCACAGGTCATCCAACTCAACTCAGTGTCCCCCCTCAAGCCCGCCCCTCCTGACGCATCCATCTTGTACCTACATCTGCCTTCTGCTTTTGAAATTAGAAAGCCAGGCACACATCCTGCTGGATCCCTTTCCCTCCCACCACATGCAGTTCTTCATAAAATCCTGATCAAGCGGCCACCCAGCTCTCTCTCAGAGGTCCCACTTCTCTTGACGCCCACTGCCAAACAGCCTGGTCCAAGCTGCCATCATCCCTGGATGCCCACCACAGCCTCCTGATGGTTCTTTCTCCAGACTCACGACAGCCATGGGGGCTGTTCAAAATCAGGACTCAGTGGTCCTGCTTTGGTTAGCCCTTAGGATGACATTTACCCTCTCTCTGCTTTTGGTTTCCAAGTTCCCAGAACCACCTGGCCCCAGGCCCTCAGCTGGTTCCACTCTGCTCGTGCTGCAGATCTGATTTTGATCAGATCTTGAATGGTGCCCACCGCTGCCTCAACTCAGATTCTCCACATCAGCTGATCCCAAGCAATGTGTCCACCCACCCACTTCTCACCTGGCCAGCTCCAGCCCAGGCTCCAGACCCCAGGGAAATGCCACTTCCCTCTAGGCTCCGTTGGGTCTGCTGTCTCCTCCCGTGTCCAGCCCACCTTCTCTCATCCCTCCTTGAACTTCATTTGCTGATCCCTGTTTCATCATTGTGTTTACTGTTTGTCAACTCTGAGCGGCCAGAGCCTGGGTCAGACTCATTTGCCATTCTAACCACAGTGCCTTGCTCAGTGCTAGGGAATCAGCACAGGATAAGTATTTGTTAATGAATGACCCAACTATGCCCCTCCCTGCTCTGCCCTTGAAGCCCCCACTGACCTCTGACATCTGCGGGAAGAGGCTGATGGCCAGTGGCAGGGCCAGCCCAAAGGCTGCCAGGCACACGAGGCTTTGCACAGGTAGGAGCAGCCGGGGTCGCGCCTGCAGGAGAGCCGTCCTGTGGGGGAGAGGGAAGGAGGAGCCCGTGAGGCCCAAAGACAGGGTGGGCTGGCCACTAGCCACCACTCTTCCTCAGGGCCAGGGCAGCCTGGTTCTGTACCAGCCTCTAGCTCAATAGACGGAGCAAATTTCTGTCTCTCAGGCCCTCTCCCGTTGTCACTCTGTCCACTCCACAGGCCGTGCCATGAAAGACATTGCTGATTGAACCTGACTACTCATGCAATAAGCCCTTGTGGGGCACCCACCCACCATGTGTCCAGTCCTGGGCCAAGAAAGTCACACATGGGTCCCTGCCTCTGGGGAGGCTGGCCCTCAGAGTGGAAGATCACCCTCAGAGGCCCTGCATAATTAAATAACAAACAAACCAGGGTAGGTGGCATCCAGGGAAGACAGAGCATGTGCACATGTGGGCACACATACACTCGCAGCCCTGAAGGGGCAGTCCTGTCCTGCTGAGCAGAAGCCATCCACCGACCGCCTCATCAACCTTGATCCAGAGAAGAGCAGGGACTTGCCCAAACCCAAGGCCAACTCTCTAGGAGGTCGCAGGGCTGCTGCCTGCTCTCCTGCCCCCTGCAAGTGCTGTCACCCTGGGCCTCCTGGCTCCCACCTTCAGGACCCTTTGCCAGCTTCATCCCCAGCTTATCGCAGCTGGAAACCAGCTCCCTATGGTGGGTTTTGGAGGTGGAATTCCTGGGCAGGAGAACGGCAAGAAAAGTTCTCTCCAAGTCCCTGGGTACTGCAGCTCCAGGACGAGTGGGCTCCCCAGATAGAGTGGGGGCCAGGCCAGTTGGCAAGTACGCCTTCCCAGGTTTGTCAGAGCTTTCTATTTCTAATCTAGCAGGTCCTTCAGTGGGGACCAATACACTTCACTTGGGAAGGCCCAGAGGTGCCAGCAGAGTGGACTATTAGCCAGAGGATGTTAGATGGTCACCATATCTGACCTCAGTAGCCCAAAGACACGTGGCCCTCCACACAATCAGCTCCTGGTGTGAAGGGGTGTAATAGGCTGCTTTGCCTGACCCCGGCCATGGGCAGGTGAGATCCTCTGCTAAAGTTTGGATCTTAAGTGTCCCCACTGGGCTCAGGTGTCAAAGGTTTAGTCTCCAGCTTGGCACTTTTGGGGGGGAGAGGAAACTTTAAGAGGTAGGTCTAGTGGGAGGTCTTCGAGTCATTGGAGTGGTGACCTCACAGGGGACAATGGGACCCTAGCCCCTTCCTCTTTCTCTTTTTCCATTCCAGGCCACGAGGGGAGTGGGTCTGCTCTGCCATGTCCTTCTGCCATGATGTGCTGTGTCGGGCCCAGAGCAATCATGGACTAGAACCTCTAAAACCATGAGCCAAATGAAATCTTTACTTCTATGAATTGATCATTACAGGTATTGGTTACAGTAATGGAAAGCTGACTAGCACAGACCCCCTGGAGCAGGGACCCAGTGTGGGGGCAGGCTACATGACCCTCATCTTCTAGGGCAAGAATTCCAAGGGCACCTGGCACCGAGCAAAATCGGGAGCAGCAGTTCTCAAACCTGACTGTGCGTTGGAATATTCTGGGCAGCTGGTTAAAAAAGCAAACTCCCAAGGGTTCCTTAATCCCATGAGGTCCTGATTCAGTTGGAATTGGACCTAGGAATTTTTAAACAACCCCGCATGAATCTAAAATAGAGGATCCCCAGATCACACTTCTGAGAAACCCTGCCCCAGATATTCCTGCTTAGGTGTTAATAAAGTTTCAGTTATTTATCAATTCTATTCAAGTAAAAGGGTCAGCCCAGCCTGGCCCTTGGAAAGCGTCATTGTTGCTGTAGATACTGCCCATGTTAGTGAGGGAAGGAGGTGAGACCCTGACCCTCCAGCCCTTCCTACCTGCCCAGACCCCAAGATCTGTCAACTTCAAGTTAAGCCTAAACTGAACCATGGAGAGGGGGTTTCCACGGGACCAGGAGAGGCAGAAGTAAGGTGCCTGGATCAAGCTCAAACCCCTGGGAGGCCAGCACCCCTTCTCTCCTTCTTGTCATGCCATGTTCACACCCTCCCTGCAGTTGGCCCACGGGCCCCTGGCTTTTCAGGAGTTTTGGAGGGGCTGCCGCAAGGCTGGCACCAGCTCAGATCAACTTCTGGAGAGGAAGAGGAGGTGGGTTACAGGACGTGATCTCCTAACTGCACACAGGATGTGTCCAGCAGGGCTGCCCTCCTACCCAGGTGGTGGGCATGGGAGGGTATGGATTTTCTGGAGGCACAGGCCTGAGGTTCACTGAGGGCAGGGAATGGTAGCAGGGAGAAAGAGTGAGGCTGCCTCACGAATAGGTGAGAGGCAGGTAGGTCATGGGCTCAGTTCATCGGACTTCCGGAGGAGGGTTGGTGAGAACAACACTACATAGAGTCCCTTCCAGGTAGGCTGTGACCTGGTCTCCTCTCTCAGGGGCAGCTGGCCTAAGTCTCTTCTGGGCAGGGGGTCCAGAAATCCCCAAGGCAGGAAGGAGGCAGGCCCAAGACTACAGCCAAACCCAAGCCTGAGGAGTCCCAGCCCAGAGCAGGCAGTGAACACAGCAGGGCGGGGGAGGGGAGGAGAGGGAAATGGCAGGGAGGGATTGGAAAGGCAGCTGGGGGAGTTAAAATATGCAGATGGAGAGATGTGCGAATGCCTGGAGAAAGGAAAGACCCGGATCCCAGGGACGAAGGAAGATGGGGGAGCGGAGTCAGGGACCCACTGTGGGTGTGGCCTAGACCCCTAACCCAGCTTAGATCCTGTCTGGTGCATTTTTCAGATGCATCCCTGGGTCAGGGAGAAGTGAGCCCCGCTCCTCCTGCTGGGCACAGGAGCCTGCCTCCGAGATGGGAGGATGACATCTGGGGGGCTCATCCCAGCTCCGGGTCTAAAAGCAGCTTCTGCCTCAGCCTGGTGGGCGAAGGCTGCAGGGGAGGACACGAGCGAGCGTGGTGCCTGCGGAGTGGGATGCTACCTGTGTGTGCCTGCATCAGTCCCCTCTGGGCCCGAGTGGAGGCTCCTCTGCCTCTGACTGAGACTTTCATTTCAGTCTCAGAGTCAAGTAGAGTGGAGCTTGCAGAGGTCCCACCTCTCTTACCCTAGCGAGAAACGCAGGCTCCTTGGCTCTGAGTGCTCCTGCTGGAGAAGATAAAGTGAGGCCAGAGGCAAGTCAGGTCCCAGTCCCTGACTGCCACACAACAGCTGGTCTCCCCCATTGCTGTGCATTCCTTCAGCACTTGGAGCGCAGTTTTAGTTTGCACTCCATTAATTTGCAAGTAGGCTGCTTTGTAAGTGTTCTTTTGTCTTTTTTCTCTAGCTGTCCGGACTCCCTCACCCAAGCAGGGCTCCCTGAGGGTGGGGGCTACGTCTCCCATCAGCCTCCTCAGTAGAGGCCCTGAACCAGTCCCCTGCTCCTAAAGACCATGGGGCGCTTGGCAGGGCACCCTTCACAAAGAGCCAAAAAACACCGGATGGTGCAAAACGCAAAGCTCCAATGAGCAAAGTGATGACAGGGCAGTGTCCTCATTTTCCAGCTGGGACACTGAGGTAGAGGGAAGCTCTGTGACATCCGAATGGCAGAAAGTGGTGGAGCAGGAGGAGCCTAGATTTCCTTTTCCTAATGGAAGTCTCTGCCACATGGCCCTGCCTCTCCTGCCTCCCAGTCCTGCAGTAGGTGTGAGATCAGTAAATTGTTGAGGGCGCACTGGGCCTTATTCTTCTTGATTTTACTGGGCCAACTTGGGTTGGACTCTTCTCCCCAGAGACTCTCCCGGGAGCTCCAGGGAAGGACCAACCCCTCGCAAGTCTTCCAGAAGCACTCAACAGCTAACCCCTCACTAGCATGTGGGCTTCTTTGGACCCTCAACTGAGCCAGACCATGCAGCATCGCAGACACTAGGCAGATCCCAGGCTGGGGAGGTCCAGAACTAGAATAATCTCCATTAATCTCCTCCTGTGACTCCAAAAACCAAATTTGGGTTCCCAAATCCATGGAAGGCTGTCCGTCCACTCTGCAAACTCAACCCAGATGCAAACTGAGAAGGCATCACAGATCATGTTTCCTCCCAGAACATTTCTGCCAAAGGAAAGGCCCCTGGTGGCCTGGACCACATCAGCTTTCCCCCTCCTCTGCTTGTGGTTCTCAGGATACCTGTAGAAAGTGCTGGAAAGGCAACATCCTGAGATAGAAAGGGGTACAGCCTGCGCTCTTGTGCTCATGTCTCCTACCACAGAACACCCTGCCACATTTTAGGCCAGCAACCCCAGTTTCCCTGGGGTATAAAACCCAGGGCGCAGCTCTTTCTGGGTTCCCTGGCTGCAACCTGAGCCACAGGCAGATGTGACTCCATCCTCCCTGAGTCTTGGGCAACCAGCTTGCCATCAGTTTCCATTGTCCTTTGAAGCCTATCTGTGAGTAACGAAGCTCCTTTGCTTAACTTGTCCAGTGAGTGTTCTGTCTCACCAGAGGGGGCAAACGACAGGCACCCAGCACCTGGTGAACCTGCCTCACCAACGCTCAGGATTCAGAGGCCTCCAAGTCAGACGTCCAACCAACCTCATTTGCCCCTGTCTCTGTGTGTACTTGCAGTCAATGGTATTTGAAGACAACCTCAGTTTGTGACGGAATCATACACATAAGGGTCAGGAACACAAAAAAGATTGTTTTCCTAACCTGTTTATTTTTGTCTCTTGCCTTTTTCTTTTTTTTTTTTTTAACTAGGTTTTGAACCCAGGGGTACTTTACTACTGAGCTATATCCACAAGCCTTTTTAATATTTATTTAGATACAGGGCTTTGCTAAGTTGCTGAGGCTGGCTTTGAACTTGCAATCCTCCTGCCTCAGCTTCCCAAGCCCCTGGGATTACAGACGTGTGTCACCACACCCAGCTCTGGCTGCCATTTTCTTGATCCCAACACTCACCATGCCCTTGTTCAGGTTCTCCCAGAGGCTCTGCTCTCCTCTACAGCCAGAGAGAATCATGTCCTCAGCTGGGCACCCAGGGCACTTTGCTTCAGGCAGGCTGGACTCCTTGGGGTCTGCACAATGGGCCACCAAGCTACTCAACCCTCTCTGTGGCAAAAATCCTATCCTGCTCTCAGGCTTAGCCACAGCCCTCCTTGGAGACTAGCCCACCTTGCAAATGGACCCACAGCACCCCTCCTCTCAAGATCACCTTGGGCCCATCACACACTGCCCACTCTCACCTGCCGCTGACCTGTGTAGTATTGCCCATCTCCCCTGTAACAACACAGGCATCCAAGCCAGGTCCCAAATCTGTTCCTTCCCCGTCTCCATGCAGGGCAGAAGACTCTAATAATGTGGTGTGACCTGAACACCAGAGAGGCAGCCAGTGTGGTTGGAACAGTCCAGGATCTGCAGTCATACTCCTGACCCTCCTGGCCCTGCCATTCCCTAGTATGTGACTGGAAGCAGACCACATGACTTTTCTTTGCCTTCCTTTCCAAATCTGTAAAATGGGAACACCATAATACCTCATCGCACTGTTGGGAGGCTTCCATGAGAGCATTCACTCACTCAGTCATTCAACAAACCCTTCCTGAGCATCGACTTTGTGCCAGGAACTATGCTAGATGTTATGCAGAGCAGTAAGCAAGGGGGTTAACTCGCCTCCAAGGAGACCACATTCTGGTGGAGCAGAAAGATAATAAACAACTAGATAAAAAATCTCAGACATCAATACTGTGGTGAAGAAAAAAAAGAGGCTTTAAGAGGGCAGAGGGAGTGATAGCAGCTGATTTCTTGATGGGATGGTCAGGGGGGCCTCTCAAAAGTCCACTGAGAGAGGACTAGGATGTAGTAAGTGCTTAATAATTGCTAGTTGGTGTGGGCTGGGGGTGCAGGTCAATGGTAGAACACTTGCCCAACATGCAACAAGGCACTGAGTTTGATCCCCAGCACAGCATCACAAAATAACAACAGTAGCGATAAAACTAGAAAAAGTAGAAATAAAAATTTCTACTTGTTATCATCATTCGTACTGCAAGAATAAGAAGGTCCCAAATCTGAGGAGAAGCCCTAGTCCCAGGACCCCCCATGGAATGCTCTGTAACCATGTCCGTATCCTATACTGTCCCCAATTTCCATCACTGCCTTGAGGGAACCCCACATCGGGGCCCCCTGGAGGGAGGGAGTGATCGCATCCTCCTGGTCCCCTCACAAGCCGGGCTCCCTCTCCCTAGCTTCCCTCCACCTGGAGCCTCCCCGCCCTTGCCACTCTCCAGGCAAGAGCCTCCCTAACCTCAGGCCTGCCGGGCCTCTGCAGGCAGGCCCCTCCTCCTGCCCTCTGCTCAGCCTCTCTGGTAGCATTGCCATCAGTCTCTGATTCAGTTTCACACTCATTCATTAATAGAATCGCTCTGTTAGTGGTATTATGATGTTCCCTTACTTCTTGACAGTCATGACAAATATGTCCTTAGAACATCCCTCTGTGGGGGGACAGGGAGTTACTATTACTTGTGTTTTACGAGGGGAGAAACTAAGGCTTGCCTCATGGTAGATGCTTGCAAGGGGTGGCACTGGCCCCAAATTTCCATCCTCAGACTCTGTCTTCACAACGGTCCAGCACTCTTCACTAAGAAGGTCACGTGTGCCCACATACGCGCACACTCAATCACGCACACAGGCTTCTGGCCCCACCCCTGAACCAGCAGCTGGTGGGGGCAGGCCAGCCTGGTCCATAGGTTCTCGCCGCACTGAGCACGAGGCCTGCGGAGGAAAAGTCCACGCATTCTCGCGGGATGCCAGCAGCACTGCCAGGGAGAGTCTGAAAATGGAGCAGGTCATTTTTCACCCCTGGAACAAACTGGGCAGGCTGCCTGTGGCTCCCTGGTCCCTTGCCCTGGCCACCCCCTGGCCCCCTCCCCAGAGGCCCCCAGTCCCGGCTGCCCAACTCACTTCTCCAGCATGGACATGACGATCGGGGGCAGCACCAGGATGGGCATGGGCAGGACCACCCGTGTCAGCGCCGTCTCCAGCAGGGCCTGAGGGCAAGACAGGCCGCGGTGAGGTGGCACTGGGGTGGGGGAGAGCCACCTGGCAGCGAACTCCACCCAAGCCCCCAGGTGTGTGTGCTAAGCACATCTGGCAGCATGGAATTATTCATGGAATCGCTCACAAAGCTGAACTCCAGACAACGGAAAAGTCACCTCTGTCTTCTCACCATGCACATTTGAAAAGAGCAGATTCCCGTCACCTGCCATATGTGGGGGCGGGGCAGTGACAGAAGCAGCCCCAGGAAGGGGCTGGTGCTCAGGGAGGTGTCAGGGGACAGCCTCCTCAGTCCAGGATGCGCAGTGACCCAGGAGCAGTATATGGAGGACCTGAGATACTCTCAAAACAGGTGTAGGAAGGGCCAGAACAAATAGCTGGAATCGCTGAGCCATGGCTGAGGGAGGACAGAGATCCTGGGTTTACTTTAAAATAAATTGATATCCCTTAAAGACAAAGACACAGATGGTCTTGTGTCTCCTGGGTCTGGGTGACCCTTTCTTTTTTTCCTTTATTCTTTTGTTTTGTTTTGTTTTTGGAACTGGGGATTGAACCCAGGGGTGCTTTACCACTAAGCTATACCTCCAGCCCTTTTTATTTATTTTTTTTTGAAACAGGGTCTTGTTAAGTTGCTGAGGGTCTCACTAATTTGCTGAGGCTGACCTTGAATTTGTAATCCTCCAGCCTCAGCCTCCCAAGTCACTGGAATTACAGGTGGGCCACCATGCCTTGCTGGTTGAGTCTGTCTTAGAAACAAGCGGTCAGCTTTGTAAGGGTACATGCTTCTGCTGAGTGCCGGCAGGGTCTCCATTGGGGACCTGCATGGGGCCTTGACCTCCGGGTTCCTGTGAGGCCAGTCTGGGGCTTAGTTCAGTGGTGGTTCTGTGTTTGGATGACCACTGTAGGAGTCTCTTTAACCCCAGCGACTCCATCCTCAGAGGAGTTCCAGGAAGGACTCAAAGCCCAAAGATTCCGAGAGTCTTACCCTAGATAGCAAGGAATGGACCAAGTCATGTTGCAGGAAGCCCAGGGCTGCAGAAGAGTGTGGCTTTCCTTACTTGTCAGCCCATGAGAGGTCATTCCAGTTGTCCTCCCTCATGGTGACTGGGCACAAGGATAGAGTTGGGGTAGGAGGTTGAGGTCAGGCAGGAAATCGAGACTAAATCCTCTCCATGATGGGCTCAAGGCTAAAAGCTTCTCCTAAGAACTTGTGCCCTTCATGATCAGGAAGGCCAGGAAGAGGCTGCTCCAGGCCCTGAACAAGGTGTTAAAAGCACAGAAGAGCTGAGAGCCAGGACAGCAGGCAGAGGAAGCACTGTTGGCATGGCACCCCATCTGTGCCCCTCATTAGCCCTAGATGGCCACTGATTTTCCCTGTGGCCAGTGGGGAGAGGATGAGGACCAAGAGAGAGCTTTCAGAGAAAGCTTCATGGACACAGGTAAGGCTTGGGCCCACGTGAGAGCAACAGAGGGACAGTGGCTGGAGAAGGCAAATGCTCAGCCACCTCATGGCTGACCACTGCCCATTCCTAGCACTTAGAGGTCAGAGGCCAGGGCAGCAGGACAAGCCAGACCACCATCAGGAGGAAGGCCAAAGCAGGAATGCACAGGATATGCACATGGGATTTGGGGGGGAGGGGGTTATTTCTTCCCTTTAGTCAGAATGCTGGAGTGGGTGGGACCAGCAAAACCAGAGGCGGGGGAGGGTCTTGTCACAAAACATTCTTCTCCAAACCACACCAGAGGCCTCAGCAAGCCTGGACTCCCAGGAGTTCGGAGTTGGGAGTTCGTGGCTTTGGGTCCCAGTGAGGCGGAGCTAAAGATGTGCCTTTAACCACTCTCCTCTAGCTTCCTGTTTGTACCTGAGAGAGTGGAGGCCCAGGCAGCGGGGTCCAGGTCCCAGGGACAGGGAGAAAGCTCTGGGGAGTCTCTTCTGCCCTCACCAATTAACACCTTGTCTGAGGAGCTGGTCCTGAGGGACCAAGAACTGGGGACTTTTCACAGTGGCAATGGGAGGAGAGGTTGGAGAGAAGCAAAGGCCCATCCGGTGGGACAGTGGGAGGAGGGGTGGGGGGAGGAGACATCAAGAGGGCAACCCCCTCCCCCCCAGCGTCCCTCGAGCTCCCAGGCCACCCACGTGTCTGGCCGCAATCTTGGAGGAGCCCACGAGGTTGCCGTCAGCATCCAGGACATCGATGCCTTCCTCCAGCTCCCCGTACCGCATCAGGACCACGTTGCAGATGTTGGCACTGGCTGGAGAGAGGGTGCGGGTGCAGGAGTGAGGGAGGTGGGCTGCACCTGCAGGTGCCACCAGCTGCTCCCTGTCGGGCCCCCACGCCCCAGCCACAGGGTCCTGAACAAATGCTCAGGCTGAGAAGGTGGGGGCAGGCCAGGTTCTGCTGTCCTCCTGCCTATCGCCCTGGTGAGGGATCTGGGGACTCTTGGGAACCTGATGAGCAAAGGTGGAAAATAACGGGTGTTGGGGGAAAACTGCTCAGGACTTGGAGACAGCGCTGTTTTCCTGTCCGCTGGGCCATAGGAAGGCAGGTGCAGTGGACGCCCATCAGCAAGGGCTCTCTGGCCTCAAGACACATCCCCCTGGAGTCTGATGTTCCACCATCAGCAACTCAGTCCCTTGGGTCACCCCATCCATTCAAAATATCAGTCCCCACATTCAGTCCCTTGTGTCTCAGAGTGAATCAAACTCCCAGAGAGATTTGCATCCCTGACAGCAGGTGCCAAAGTAGGCAGGAACCTCAGTGCTACCCACCACCACCTCCTCATCATATGGAAGGAAAACTGAGGCTCAGAGGGGGGAGGTTACTTATATGAGGTCACACAGCAAAGTGGAACAGAGCAGAAAGTCTACAGTGCCTAAATCTTTAGGCGCCAGGCGGGTTGGGGTGCAGCAGAGTTCTTCCAATATTTGAATTCCTTTGTTCGGCCATGCCCCTCCACGTCTCAGCTAAGATTTGGGGACTGAGGGGACTTTAATAAGCACTGGATAATGGAGTCTGTGGGCCCCACATCAGCTGGTGCCTAGCACAGGGTGCCTTTCCTGCTCCCCTCCACTGGGACACACCGACCAGGCCTGGATTCACCATTGTGGGGTGCGGATGCTGCCCTGCTTCAGGATGGAAGTGGGGAGACTTGAGGGTGGTGGACGGGTGGGAAGTGGGGGGTGACAAATGCAGAGCCCGCCTGCTTCACTCCTCCCCCCAAAGCGCCTTGCTGTGTTTAAAGTTTTAATTTTTGCTAATTAATGTCAATTAATTTTGTATAATGAGTGTTTAATTTTGGGGAGTGTGTGAGCCTGGGAGCGACTGCAGTTCTGGGCTGTGAACGCTGATTAGCATCCGCACCTGCTGCTCCCCCCACTCCAGTGGGGGGGCACCGGGTTTGGGGAGCTGGAGAGCGGCAGGGCCCAGTGGGCTGGCGGAGTGGGAGGGAGCCCACAGATGCTCCTGGGGCCTGAGCCAACAGTTGGGGGCCCCCGAGTTCCAGGGTGCTCACAGCTGGGGGACAGGGCTCTGCAGATGAGGGGTGGTTTGAGACCCTGGGGTTGCTGAGCCTCAGTCCTCTGTTTCAATCAAGTGGGGAGGTGGAAGAAACCGAGGCGAAGAACGAGAGGCTCTGCAATCTTTGGGGAGAAAAAGCAGGAGAGCAAATTCAGCACCACAATGTATTTAGAGCACATATGCCATCTTTGAGCATCCCTACTGTTGCCACATGACACTCCACAGTGCTAACATGGGCACACCCCCTGAGGCTGGCACTCAGGCCTTGGGCCCCTCCAGTCCCCACAGCAGACAAGTTCACCTGTCTTGACAAGTGGCTCTCAACCAGGGGTGATTTTAGGAGACATTTGGCCACATCTGGAGACACTTTTTATTATCGCAATTTGGAGTTGGGGGTGGGGCTGCTGCTGGCATCTAGTGGGTTGAGATCAGGGATACTGCTACACCCCTGAAGTGCACAGGACACCCCCACAACAGAGGATTACCGGGTCCCAAGTGTCAATAATAGTGTTGACATTCAGAAACCCTGGTCTTAACCACAGCCAGAGACAGAATCAGAGGCAGAGATCCCGGTCAGCAGAAGACCTGGAGGAGGGGTTGGGAGCCTGGGTTGGGGGCTTTCTGGGTTTTGGCTCCAATTCTGGCTCTCCCTGCTCACCTCCAGAACTGAGCTCCTGCAGTCCCTGGACACTAGGGGTTTAGGACTCAGAAAGGTCCCCCCAAGGTGGCATTGGGAAGTGGGCATCCGACCTCTGTGTTAGTGGGACGCCCTCTAGTGGCAGTAGGAATGTTCTGCAACCCCCATGCCCCTGGGGTTGCCAGGCCCTCAGTTTACAGGAGAGCCAAGAAAAATCAGGGGAGGGGACAGTGGCATTTTCTGCTCCGAGAGGCATCAATCCCTGCCCTCAGAGAATGTCTTCCATTACTAATGCCATCCCACCCACAACATCCCAGGAAAGGCAAGGTTACAGGACCATGATCCCAAGAACATGCATCTCCTTAGGGTCAGGGCGGTCAGCTCTCTCTGAAAACTTGAGCAGCTGCCACCCCTTCTCCCAGTGGGCCTCCCTGAGTATAAAAGGAGAGGCAGCACTTAGGGATCTCTGGACACAGGTTATGGTCACACAAAATGCCATGCCAGGTCAGGGAAGCCAGGGACAGTCAAGATGTCTCTAGTCCCCATTTTGTGTGTGTATGTGTGGGGAAACAAAGCAAAGGAAGAGTGTGGAGTTGGAATGGTGGTGGATCAGCCCTGGGCTCATGGTGGCATCTCACGGACTCTCTGAAATTCCCAAGTGTGGAATGCAGGGCTAACAAGGCAGTAGGACTTAGGTTCAAATAAAAAACTACATGAGACAAAAGAGGCAGCACAGAAGGAACCCAGCCTCCTTTCTTCCCAGAGCCAGCCTCTCTAAGGATACCACTGTGGACTGACAATGCCCACCTGCCTCATCTAAGCTGCCTGGATGGAAAAAAGACGGAGAAAGCCCTAAAGCCCAGAATGGGGGCAACTCTCAGCCACCTTCAGGGAACAGCTGCCTATGGGCTACTGCCTGTCTTGGATGGTGTATGCCCACCATCTCTCTCTGTTGACTGTGTATACAGGTGGTCCATCTATTAAGCACCTCTATATGTACAAGCTACTAGCTACCCCCACCTATGAGCAATGAGACTGTGACCTGTTCATGATTTCATTTCCAAGACTTCATGGAGAACTTTTAATTCTGCCACACCCCTTCCTCTGAAATCTTCCCAGGTTCCCCTCAGTCTACTCCTGGGAAGTTCAGTTCTTAGACAGAGGCACTCAGAGCCTAAGCAAGTTATGTGTGTGTGTGTGTGTGTGTGTGTGTGTGAGAGAGAGAGAGAGAGAGAGAGAGAGAGAGAGAGAGAGAGAGAGAGAATGCAACCATGGGTCTCCTTTCTGACATACCAGCAAGATGTACTATTGACGGTATCAGCAGGTTAATTAAGCAGTCTGTTAGTGATAATGTTAAGAAGGCTGGCACATTTTCAACTCAGATTGACACCATTCAAGACTCAGGCGTAACTGATGTTGGAGCAGCAATGCTAGGAGATGTCATGGAACGAGAGAGGGAGAGACACAAAGAGAGACACATAGAGAGATTGCTTCATGCTGATAGCAAGCTCAGTGTCAAGTCCTGAGCAAAATATGCTCTCGACTGCTGCAGATGTTCTCACATCCAACCCATTGCGATGCAAAATCATGCAGATTGTGAACAGATAATGAAGCACCCAGTGTAACAGGGACAGCATGGGGGGAAAGGAAGAGCAGTAGACAAACATGCAGGAAAGTTCTCAGAAGGAAGGCTGCGGGGAGCTTGCCCCCAACCAGCTTAGAATAGACGAGTAGGTCGATGCAGCCAACTATCCCTCAACACATACACCTGTTTTGCAAACAGATGAATAGGAGAGCAGTGGTATCGGTTCACAGGGAAAAAGATCATTCACACAGGCAGGTGGAGCGGTGCTCTGCTGATGTGGGGAAAATAAGATACCATCACTCCTCCATTCTAAGATGCATTTCCCCACGTTTTCATTTTTTAAAAATCATTATGTGCCTTACTATAAATGTTGGGGTGTGGGGGGCTACCCAAAACAATTGTCTGTACCTGTATGGACTTAGCCACGTGTACAGGACTCTCTCTATTCAAGTGTCACCTCAGCCGACCACAGCAATCCACACAGAATTTGAACTTAAACTTAGATTCCTAATTGTTGCCTAAAACATCTTTTTAAAACTTACACTATAATGGTGCAAGGACATGAAAAGTTATTGTACATGCAGAAGATCGTCTGCCAGATACCAGGCAATGCAATTAAAGGCAGTAGAAATTGCCAAACCATAGATAGCTACCCTAAAGAAATGCCTGCCCATATGCACAAAGAGACATTTACAAGGATGTTAATTATAGCACTGTTTGTAAGAGCAAATAATTAGAAACAACCTAAATGTCCACCATTAGGGAACTCACATGGGAAGATCTCCAAAACAAATTGTTATGTGAAAAAAAGCTACTGAGTGTGTGTGCATGATGATTTGCTGTATGTTAAACCCTGTAATTGCTACAGACACATATATGTGTGCATAAATCCACAGGTAATGCTTCAGAAGTCTCACAGCTCACAGGCTGCTGCCCTTGGCAAAGGCTCTCAATTTGAGACCTAGGGGTTATTGAGAGACTTCACTTTTTTTTTTATAATTTATTTGATTCATTGTAAACAAATGGGGTACAACTTGTTTCTCTGATTGTACATGAAGTGGAGTTGTACCATTTGTGTAATCATACATGTACATAGGGTAATGATGTTTGTCTCATTCTGTTAGAGAGACTTCAGTTTTTACACTAAATGTTTCTATATTATTTGAATTTTTTTTTTACAATGGAATGTAATAATTACCTCGATAGCCATCTTAGAAATATGGCAGACAAAATCTAGTTTTAATCCATACTATAAGAAAAGGAAAACTGGGGAAATATATTCATCATATAAATATATATATATATATATATGATAAAGAGCCACTAATGTTAACTTATGAGGGTGATAGTGACTGACACCCAACAGCTATTCTACCTCCAAACGATTAGTCCAACTAGGAATAATCCTCCCCTTGCTGGTTATTGGCCAGGAAGGGACACGTGATCCAAACCCAGCCAAAGAGAGATGTCTCCTACGGCGGGAATGGTCTCCTCCCATCCCAGAACCGGGAGCAGGCAGGCAGTGTCAATCCTCTGAACACGGTTGGGTCTCCATGTGCGGCTTGGAATTGCTGCTGCCATCTGACGTCTCTGAGAGGCAGCCTACTAGGCACTGGCAGAGCACAGCCAGAGAAAGGGAGAGCAGGCAGAGTGCCTCGCCCAAGACTTGCCCTTTGTAAAGTAATAAATTTCTGTTACTTAAGCTAGTTTGAGTGGAGGGTTTCTGCTCACTTCAGTCAAAAACATCCACACGATAAATAAAGAACTTAAGAAAATTAAGAAAAAGATGCAGTGATCAAAATCACAGAAGCATATACGAGTAGGAAATTCATAAAATGTAAATACAAATAAAAAACCCATAACTCAATCTTACTAATAGCCAAAGACAGATGATTAATCTAAGAAAAAACAAATTTGCAAGAGTTTCTTATGTTCATGAATCTTCCTTGGTTAAATCGTTTATAAATGGCTATTTGTGGGTTGTTTTTGTTGTTGTTTGTTTGCCTTTTGGCGGGGGCGGTTCTGGGGATTCAACCCAGGGGTGTTCTACCACTGAGGTGCATCCCCAGCCCTTTTTGTTTTATTTGTGAGACAGGGGCTTGCTAAATTTCCGAGGCTGGTCTAGAAATTGCAGTCCTCGTTTCTCAGCTGCCCAAGTGGCTGGGATTTCAAGAATGGGTCACACTTCCCACTTTTTTTGGTGGTGTCTCATATGTAATCAAATAAACCATTCTTTCCTTTCTGGTATAAAATGTTTGTGGTTATTAAGAAATTCTAGAGCTGGTGTGGTGGCACATGCCTGTAATTCCGGAGGCTGGCAGGGCTGAGGAAGGAAGATCACAAGTTCAGAGCCAACCTCAGCAATTTAGTGAGGTCCTGAGCAACTTAGTGAGACCCTGTCCTAAATAAAACAAAACAAAAACAGATGGGAATGGGCTCAGTGTTTAAGTGCCCCTGGGTTCAATTCCTGGAAGAAGAAAAGAAGAAGAGAGAAGAGAGAAGAGAGAAGAGAGAAGAGACAAGAAGAAGAAAGAAGAAGAAGAAGAAAGAAATTCTACTACTACTCAGATGTTCATCTATATTTTCTTCAAAAAATTTTTAAAATTTTACTTTTCACATTTAGGTTTTTATCTGGAATTCATTTTTGAATCTGATATGAAATAGAGATCTCTTTCTTGCTTTCTTCTTTTTGGAAACCCAAATGCCCAATAAAGTTAAGAAAATATTTTAACCATACTGGGAACTGGAAAAACACAAATTAAAATGAGAAATAAACCAGGCATGGTGGCACACGCCTATAATCCCAGCAACTCAGGAGGCTGAGGGAGGAGGACTGAAAGTTCAAGGCCAGCCTTAGAAACTAAGTAAGGCCCTGTCTCAAAATTTTAAAAAAGGGTTGGGGATGTAATTCAGTGTTGGAGCACTCCTGGATTTAGTCTCCAGTGCTGCAAAAATAAAAGTAAAAATAAAAAAGAAACAAACTAACCCTTTTAGATGGACAAAAATTTTAGAAGATTGATAATATCAAATGATAAGGACATAGAAAACAAGTTCAAACCCTGCAGGTTCAGTAACAGCCAGTGTGCCCATTTGGCAATCTCTAGTAAAGTTAGAGGGCACACCCTCTCACACGCGCGTTCCATTTCTAGGTGTATATCCTAGATTCTCAACGCCGGCACACAAGGTAGCGCCCAGATTGGTTTCTTTCTTTTCTTAAGCCCCATAGATGGATATAATACAGATGAAGGTTTGACAGTCTCTGTCCAGGAAAAACCCATTCACGTGCACATGGATATGTGTACAAAGTTGTTTGAACAGGAAACAACCTAAACACCCCCGATCCATCAACTGTGGGTAGTCACAGGAGAACACCTGTAGCAGCTGAAATGAACACATAAGTGTTAACATGGCTAAATCTCAAAACCATAATGGAAAGCAAGTTTCAACAATAAGGAGGAGGGGTGCTAGGGAAGAATAGTTACTCTAGGTAGAGGGGAGTAAAAGGAGGGGAATAGGTATATGGGAAGGACAGTAGGGTGAAACAGACATTATTACCTCATGTACATATATGACTGCATGACCGATGGGATCCTACAACATGTACAATCAGGAAAATGAGAAATTATACTCTGTTTATGTATGATTGATCAGAACACATACTACTGTCATGTATAACTAATTAGAACAAATAAAAAATTTTTAAAAAGGACATGTATAGTGAACATAAAAGTTTAAAAATATATAAACAAGCTGTACTCTTGTAATCTGAGTAATGTGGGAAACTGAGGCAAGAGAATTGTGAGTTCAAGGCCAGCCTGGGCAATTTAGTGAGACCCTGTTTCAAAATAAAAATTTTTTAAAAACTGGGGATGCAGCTCAGTGGTGAGTGCTTGCCTAGCATGCATGACACCCTGGATTTCATCTCCAGCACAGAAAACAAAAACAAAACAAACAACAACAAAAACAATACAGTTGATGGTTTGAGGCACATGCACATAGGATAAAATATAAAAGCCTAGTCAGGCTAGGTTCAAAGCCAGCCTCAGCAAAAGCAAGGTGCTAAGCAACTCAGTGAGACCCTGTCTCTAAATAAAATACAAAATAGGGCTGGGGATGTGGCTCAGGGGTTGAGTGCCCCTGAGTTCAATCCTGGGTACCCCCAAAAATAAAAAATTTTAAAAAATAAATAAAAAATAAAAACCTAAAAGGGAAGGACACACTGGCTGTAGGTCAACGGCCATCCTTGGGGAGAGGAGATTGGAATCAAGAAAGCAGAGGGTAAGGAGTGCTTTGAGCATATCCATCATTTTATTTATCTATCTCCTCATTTTCCCTTGTATTTGAAATATTTCATAATTTTCAGAAATTGCTGTGGAAAGAACTACTGCTGTATTTTAAAAGGATAAGGTGTAATTTTAAGACTTCCATGGAAAGATGTGCAAAATTTATTGTGAGGGTATAAAGCAGTTTACTAGTGTACATATTTGATCCCATTTATGTTCAATTTTATTTATGTAGATATAAGAAGCACTGATTTATACACTTTGAGATGTTTATTTGAATTTGGAGGGAGATATGTTAAACTCATCTCTGGATAGAGAAGTAGGACTGTTTAACTTTATTCAACAAACATGTTATCAGAAAAGAGAAAAAGAAAAAAGGAGCCATTTTCATTAAACAAAGTACTCCAGTAGTACTCAGAAGTCGTAAGTTCCCAGTTTGGGCTCCAAGCTGACCTTGGAAAAAGTACTAGCAGACTCCACTTCCTCATCTGCAAGGATGGTCTGGCATTGCTAGGCTCCCTCCCCTCTCCCTTCTCTTTCTCTTCCTTCCTCCCTCTTTTCCCACCTCCCTCCCTTCCACTATTTTGCAGGGAGTACGTGCACATAGTAAACAATTCAAATTGTGTACAAGTGTGAACAATAGCATAAAAGTCTTCCCCAACCCTGATTCTTAGATTCACCCCTTCTCCAGGTTCTCATGTCCTCCAGAGGTGACCTATGCATTTTCAAGTGTACATGTATGTACTTCACCACCTACACACATGCACATGCACACACACACACACACACACACACACATTCTCTCTTGCAAATCACAGCAAAACACACCCCTCTGCTTTAAAGGAGTGATGACTATCCAATGAAGATGTATACCCTAATATTTGCTTCATTTCACAATATTCCGTTACTCCATCTGAGAGGCAGTGCTAAATGGCACAGATTTTCTTTTAAATAGCTTGAGAATCTGGGGAGAGTTTCACAACCCATATTGAAGTGTCACCAACTCAGGACTAGGAATTTCTGGACTGCAAAATCAGCCTGCAAATCTAGGAGTAGGCTGATTCTGAAGTTTTGGAATCTCTTAATATAAGATTCCTGCTAGCACATTCATCTTCTGAAAAGCTCCTTCTTATCACAGCTGCTCCCTCGTTTGAGACTCTGTAATGGTTCCCTTTAGCCGTAAGATAGAGCTCAGACCCTAAGCTCCTACTCCAGACCCCAATACACCCCACCCTGTCCTGGCAGTCCCCTGCTCCTACTACGATCATTACCCTTTCCCCAGTCTTTGCTGCTTCATCTTCTCTGCCTCTGGGTTTCTCTGCCTTCTGGATTTTAGGAATTATAAAAATCTCTGAATTGGAAGGCCATTTGTTCTATAAATATTTATTGAGCACCTACTATATGCCAGGTCCTGGGCAAGTTGCACAGAAACTGGTGATTTGGTCACATATGAATGCCCCTCACAGTTTTTTTGGGGGGCCAGTCTGCTAATCAGACATTTCCCTAAATCCCAGGGGTCAGACAGCTCATCCCAATAACAGACTGTCATATTTTCAGATGGTTCTATCACTCTTGCTGGGCTCCTACTTATCAGAGTTACTCTGGATACAGACTCCTCCTTTCTGGGCATTCTCTTTACCCCCAATACTGGAATTGAACCAGAGGGTGGGGAGGCTCCACCACTGAGCTGCATCCCCAATCCTCTTTTTTTTTTTTTTTTTTAAATTTGGAGACAGGGCCTCCCTAAGTTACCCAGGCTGGCCTTGAACTTGCAATCCTCCTGACTTAGCCTCCAGAGTCACTGGAATTACAGGCACGTGCCATGGTGCTCAGCCTGGTTCTGCACATTTTATCTTTAGTAATGCAGCTGAAAGCTGAGTGAGCTTCATCAGAGCCAGGATGGACTCATTCTGAGCATACAGTCCATGAAACTCCCTGAGTTCCCAGGCTTTTCATCTTAAGTCCTTCAGCCAAGTCAGGTGTTGGCACCCTAACATTTGTGCAGCGACACTGTTTTGAACAGAATACCTTACACCAAACCTGTGAAAGCCCATCGGCCCCCTTCTACAGACCTTTTTAGATCTGGGCTCTCACTCATGAATTCACATCCCTGCCACGTTGGGGTCCCTGTTCCCTGAATGTCAGCTGCAAGCCTCCCCCGTCCAAGGCAGTCATGACAAGGGACGGGGATGGCACTGAAGATAGAGCCCCAGGCCACACCACTAGAGACTTCCTTCTGGCTGATTTGGACCCCCTGCTAATGTCCTCTTGGGGCCTGATACACACTGGCGCTCATAACGGTTACAAGGTTGCCCCCAGTTCTGGCAACCAGCCCAGCCTGCCCTCCTTCCAGGAAACTGACATCCTTCCACAGCAACTCAAAATCCACGCCATCATGTCCAAACATCCCTTTGACGGCATAGTCTAATGATCTTTCTGTCTCTCAAAAATAATCTAACCTAACTACTTTAGTCCGTGTCAGATTCCTAAAATCCAGGAAGTGCTGGAAGCTGATTTAGCAATACTATCTAACAGATTTCATTTTCTATGAAACTTTATAGCATTTATCACTGGAACATTTGCTTTTTGTGCCATTTCAAGCATTTGACAACCCCTTGCCCCTAAACAAGTTCCCTCGTGGCAGAAATGTGTCAACTCTGGTTCTTGCCATGCTGGTTGGGGCAGGTGGAGGGCAATGGAGCTGGAGGAGGACTAACGTTCATTGGGTGCTCATAATGTGCTGGGAGATGGATATGTTCAACCCCCATGAAAACTTTGCTTAGAGATACAAGTATCTCCGCACTCCCCCTCCTTTTTTTTTTTTTTTTTTTTTTTTTTTGGTACTGGGGATTGAACCCAGGGGTGCTGTATCCCTGAGCTCTATCTCTAGCCCTTTTTACTTTTTATTTTGAAAAAGGATCTCACTAAGTTGCCCATACTAGCCTTGAACTTGCTGAAGCTGGCCTTGAACTTGCAATCCTCCTGCCTCAGCTTCCTGAGTTGCTGAGATTATAGGCATGTGCCACCACACCCAGCTAGTATCCTCAAATTATAGATGGGGATATAGATGGTCCAGGAAAAGTTAGGCAGTGTGCACGGGATGAATTGTTAAGTCTTGGGTTCACCAATCATCCTCTCTAGGCATGCTTGACTAAAAGAGTAGACGAAGGTGAAGGTGCAAACGCAAACACACACACACATACACACACACACACACACATGACCAGAATACTCAAAAACAATTTTAAAAAATGAAAATAAATAAAAATCCAGAATAAGTATCCAGGGAGCCATAGTGTCTAGTCACCAGCATTGTCAGGGTTAGGTTCCACTGTGAGTGCCCAGTATCAAACCTTTTATGCTAAAGCATTGTTTGATCATTGAACAAACCTGCGTGGGGCACTGATTGTGTGCTGGGTTCCAAGGGACCTGGGGAGTGGAGATCTATGAGAGCCCATCCTTGCCTTGGGGTACCCAGCCTGCTGAGAGGCAAACTTGGTCAAATAAGAGGCAGTCCTGGAGGGATGGAGGCTGCCTAACCCCAAATGGGACTACCAGGGAGGCCTTCCTGGAGGAGATGGTGTCTGAGCCAAATCACAAACACCTGGCAGCCAAGGCTAGTGCCGAGGAGCAGGAAAGAGTGGGCCTCTAGGCCAGCAGGGTCAGGGGCAAAGGACGGGGGCCCAGCAAGAGGTAGGAAAGGAGGATCACAAGATCTGCCACAACTATAATGGGGCAGGCAAGGACAAGAGCAGAGCAGGTCAAAGAAGGGACTTGTGGCCTCCAGAGGAGCCCCAAGGGCAGAGATGCCACAGGAAGCACCACTGACCTCAGTGAAGGGAGCTTATGTCACCGGGCTCAAGATGCATCTGCCACAAGCACCTCCCGTTGTCTCCTACTCAAAGGGGCCAAGGGACAGAGGAGCGGCAGGCCAGGAGCTGTGCTTTGACCTGGGCTGGACCCTCAGGGCTCAGGTAGCATTGGGCAGCAACCTCCTAGATGAGGCAAACAGGGTGGCCTGAGCACAAGGGAGGGGCAGTGGAGCAAGGGAAAATCAAGGACATTAAGACCTGTGTGGCTTGGGGGCACAAAGTGGGTAGGGGAGCAGGTGTGGGGACACCCCAGTGTGAACGAACAGGAGGTCTCCTGGACTCCCAGAGGCCCTGAGCAATGGCTCACTGAGCACAGAGATTTTTTTTATGGCAATGAAATATGTTTGACATTTAACAAAATATGGAAATGACACCAGAAGAGGTCATTTCTGGTTGGTTCCCGTGGGAAGGTTATTCTATAGACGGGACCAGCAGGCTGATGCTGAGGCTCAGGCCTTACGCATTGGGAGTTCAGGGTCCAGATGGGTCTTCATTAACCATGGCATTCATGGGTGTTCCCTTCTCCGTGTGATGCCCCTAGGCAGCCTGGGGGTGACCTTCAGGGCTTCCTGCCTACATCCACATCCACACAGCAGAAGGTGTAAGCTTTAGAGATGAGCTTGCCAAGGTGACCCTGGGGTCTCCCGCCCTCTGAAGCCCTGTTCTGCCTATTCGTAAGAAGTGTGTCTATTCCTCTGGCCACTGACCCTCTCATAGGACCCACCCAAGGCCCTCCTTCCTGCTGGTAACACCTCCCCACTGTCTCTCCCCAATTCCTCACAAAAAGGCTGTGTTTGTGGGACCTGCCTCCCCTAGAATGGAGTCTGCTCCTAGAGACTGGTGCCTGGACCTGGGGGTGTGTATTTTTCCAATGCCTCCTCTATTGACCTTTAATTACACTGTTTGCCCGGCTTCCCAAACCATTAACTCCACCTCACAGCAACCACACGTCAATTAATGGAGGGCCTGCTCCCAGCTCAAGCTCCTGAACACAATTAAGCGTGACAGTCCACAAATAAGAAAGAACTGGAGAATTAATTAAGGTCTAAACAAATTAATTACCAGTCCCCAATCGATTTCGATGCCAACACACATGCTCCTGGGCTCACCGTCTTTCCTAACATCTCCATGTATAAATAGAAACCAAGATTTCCCACATGACTGCTGTTCTAGACCAGGGGCACAGCATGGCTCTAAACCATCCTGAGGGAGAGAGATGGCTGCAGTTAGCATGTACACATGCATCGGTTGCACGTGGGTGTACACACACAACCCCAGTTGAAAAATCAGGTGAACTTGGAGGTGGAATGCTCCTGGCAGGACACTGAATAGCCCTGGTCACCTCTGGACACATCATTGTTTCTCTGAGACAGAGGGCCAGGGTTATCCACACAGGCTTGAAGTAGCCCTGGGCTGGCCTGGGAGGCCTGGGCTCTAGCTAACTCAGAGTGTAACTTTCAGTAAGTCTGACTTTACTTATTCTTCTGTAAAATGAGGATGGCCTTAGAGTCCTCCCAGCCCAAATGAAGAACACTGTGTGTAGCTCCTGGGAGCTTGGGCTCTGCAAATCCAGGGGAGGCTTCTGGTGACTGTTGGGGAGGTCCCAGTGGCAAGAGTCTCCATGGGTATGAGAAATGGAGTCAGGTGCAGGGACCAGGTGTCCTGTGCCTGGGTGTCTCTGGCCTCTCTCTCAACAGTATGGAGCAGAGAGGGGAAACCTCCCCTCCTCTTCCAGGTTTCTGGCTAGGTTGGAGCCCCCAGAGCAGCAGGGCAGGACAGGGGGAAGAAGTGACTGATTCCTGGGAGCTGCTTCTTCCCAGTCTGCCCAGGAGAGTGGGAGTGAGGTGCAGCCTTTGAGCACAGGGCACGCAGCTCTTCAGGACCCCCATTACTCTAAGGACTCCCTTCTGCTACACACACAGGCACACATACCTCCCAGCCTGGGGGCTTCACCTGATCACTTCCACTAGCCTCTACCAACTTCCCTTGTGCACTCACAGGTCACTGAGTCTGGTCTCCCATCATGCCAATGATCCTTAACAAGGTGAAGCACATCCTGAGCAAGCTTGTAAGCAGCCTTTCTGTGGCCCAGCCTGATTCTGCCTCACCTGCCTTGGAAAGCAGAGGCCAATCAAGCCCCACAAGCCTGCAGTGTGGCTCAGAGATGCTCTGTCCCGGCCAGGGGCACCTGGGTTTAGGCAGAGGAGGCCAAGTGCAGGGACTGGATGGTGAATGGGGAGGACCAGGGGGCTTTTGAGCCCCTGGTTGGGGGAGGGTGCAGCACGCCATTTCATCTCCCATCATAGCATGGTGTCAGTCGTGACCTGGGGTCAGTCAGTGCCTGTTTGCAGATGGGACTGGGCTGCAGAAGGGACCTGCTTCTCCTGGTAAACTAGAAGTAGCAGGGTTGCAAACCATGCTGCACATGACTATGCAACTGGCTAGGAGCTTGGGGATCTCAAAACATCCAACCATGGCTGGACTTGTGTGAGGGGACTGAAGGCTCCTTCCCCGTGAGAAGTTGGGAAGGGAGTCAGGCTGCAGCCAGAGTCTCAGACTGAAAGAAAGGCCTCTTCTCCTGAAGGAGACCCAGAAAGGTTAAGACCATCTCAAGGTTACACAGCAAGATGGTGGTGGAGAGGGCTGGAAAGGGCCCCGGGCAAAGTTATCTGAAGCTTGGCTCAAGGACAGATTACATCTGTGTGAAGTCTTAGATCCAGTCCTGGGCAGCTGGGAGCTGCCCATTCTCAGGCTGCTTCTGACCCTTTAACCCCAATGGCCACGAGCACCAGTTGGGCAGCCACGTTTATTCAATTAGGTCCCACAACAAAGTCAAACCTAAAGAGGTATTCCATTAATGGCCCATGACAGAAATAGCTGAGAGTTCATTAAAAGTGTGGAGTTGCTATAGCAATTATCTGCGTCTGCGGAGGCTCAGCCGGGTGGTTGGTTGGGAGTTCATTAGCCTCTGGGCCATGGAGGAGGTGGGGCTGTCCAGGAACAAGCTCCCTGCTTCTCACGGAGTTTCACAGGTACTCCAAAGCACTTTGCTATCAATGAAATCTGGTCTGTGGCCTTGTTTGCTCCTCCCAGAACTCTGTGCTGTACTGGCGCCTGGCTTTTACAGAAGGGGAAGCAGAGCCCTGAGGTGAAGATCAGCGCCAGGGCCACCAGCCTGGGTCTGACTCTGGGCTCTTCAGACCAAGCCTTGGCACCAGAGGGGGAGGCTTTGGTTTAGCCTTTGAGCACATGCTTAAACTTCTCCTTTGACAAGTAGTCATGCATTCCTTTGTCCTGCTCTAGATAGACGTTTATTTCATTTTGAAAAATGATGTAACAAAGTCAGACCCAAAGAGGTGTTCTTTTCCCAAATAAAGTTCTGGCTTCTAAGAGCCAGACCAGGATTTGTGGCACTTCCAGGGCTTGGCAGAGGCTTCCAACCTTCTTTGTGCCAGGAACCCCTCTGACATAACATTAGGTCTATGCACCCCTCTCAGAGTCATTTTTCCTCCCTGGTGTGATGGCGCATGCCTATAATTTCAACAACTCAGGAGGCTGGGCAGGAAGATCACAAGTTCAAGGCCAGCCTGAGCAAACTAGCAAGACCCTGTCTCAAAATAAAAATAAAAATAAAAATAAAAAGTAGGGCTGGAATGTAGCTCAATGGTAAAGCACCCCTGGGTTTAATACCCAGTTCTACCAAAAAGTAAAAGATGGAGAAGGAGGCAGAGCAGAAGGAGGAGGAAGAAGAAAACTGTTTCCAAATGCATAAAACAAAATTCAAAGGATTATAAAGGGATTATAGGAAAACAAGCTATTTAAAATTTTTAAATTCTGATTCAGTACTAGATGTGTTCTTTGATTAATGAATTAAAAAATAAGATCTAGCAATGGATATATTAAATACAAAAATTTTGAATTACTATCAAGCATAAACTGTTTTAAGCTCTCCAAGTGATAACGGTGTCATGAAAGAGTCCATAATTTACAATGGTGACAAAGCCACTGGTCCTGCTCCTTGCTGTGGTTTGCTGGGTGCATTCGTGATAGAAGAAAAGGCTACATTTCAGTTAGAGGCCAGTGTAAATATTTTTACAAGTTCACAGGATCCACTTCATTGTGTCCACTGACTCTTGAGGGCCTGGGACCACAGGTTAAGAATTTCTGTAATGTCCATGCTTACAGATATAGTAAGACATAGAGGCACACATCTGTAATCCCAGATACTTGGGAGGTGAGGCAGCAGGATCGCAAGTTCAAGGTCTCAGTAGCTTAACAAGACCCTGTTTCAAAGTATTATCATTATTATTGTTTAATATATTTCTTCAATTGAAAAACATATGCTGAGAGAAAAAAAGCTATTAAGAAAAAATAATAAAGATTTATTATTATTGTATTAGGGATTGACCCAAGGGCCTTGTGCATATTGGGCAAGCAATCTACCACAGAGCTATACCTCCCAGACTTCAAAATAAAATTAAAGAAGGGCTGGGTTGTGGCTCAGTGGTAGAGCGCTTGCCTAGCATGGGTTCACTCCCTACTACTGCAAAAGAAAAAAGGAAAAAAAAAAAAAAAAAAAAAGAATTCCTGTGCTACAAGTAGAATCTCGGCATGGAGCTAGTCAGGGAAGTCGTGTCGTCCTTTCTTCTATCTGTACACATTTCACTCCAATTCCCCCTGGCAGGACCCCTGCAGGCATCAGGAGAGGGTCCAGCAGGCTGAGAGCCCCAGGGGCAGTACACCCAGGTCTGTGCACTGCGCAGCTCTTACCTACAGCAGGGAATGGCACAAATCTCTGGACGAGAAGGCGGGTGGCTGGGGTGAACTTGTTGGCTTTCTGAACCAGGACATTAAGGCCCACCTTAAAAAGAAACAAAACAAAACAGAAAAAGTTGCAATGGCTCATGGGAAGAAAGGGCAGCATTGGAGAAAGAGCAGCTCTCCCTTGACCCATGTGAGAAGGTGCAGTCCCTCCAGGCCTCCCTCCAGTCCCAAGCACCCACATTCAGCTCTACGAGTATAGTTCATGTCCGTCAGATGCTACGTGAGTCTTCTGGTCCCAGGCCTTTGCCAGTACTGATCTTCATTCCTGAGATGTCCCGCCACCTTGCTGCCACCAACTCAGATGACACCTGTTCTCTTGGTCCCACCTCTGAATTCCATCACCAATGTCATTCACTAGCAGTAGAACCATAGCCAGATAAGTTAAACTTTCTCTGTCTCAGTTTCCTTGTGCTTAAAAGGAATAGAAATTTCTACAACATCCCAGGGCTGTTATAAGGGTGTAAAGTGTCAGCATCAACTTGGCACATGAGAGGCCTCAACAAATGCAGCTGTATAATAATGACGTCACCTCTCCCAGGCAGTCCAAAGCTCCCTGTTCATATCACCAGTACCTCCCTCCTAGGGAAGGTCCACTGCTTGTGGGTCTGATTTCCTCCCAGCCTGGGGGTGAGGGACCGCACCTTTCCTTCTTTGTGTGCTTAGGGTTGTACCTAAGCACAAGTTCATGTTCAATAAGCTGAGGATTAAGGAATAAGTGCATGAAGCAACAAGCAAACAACTGAATGGAAAGCACAGGAAAGGCTGGAAGGGGCTTCTTGTAGAGGAAGGTGGGCATAGGCTGGCAGAGAAGGACTTTCTGGAGGGGAAAAGCACAGGCAGGGAGTGAGAAAAGATGCCATGCCTGTGTCCACACCAGGACAATGTGTGGAGGCCTCTGCTTCCCGACATGGAGGCCAGAGTCAACCCCTGGTCTGTTAGAATATGTGACATCTGATCTGCACACCTGGTGGCTCAGGAGGACACCCTGCACCCTCAAATGTGGCTCTGGCTTTAGTGTTTTGGATGGTTGGGGGAAATGCAGAGCCTTGGGAAGTCCTCAGAGCCACCGGTGCCTGCAGAAGTCAGGGCAGAACTCAGTGAGGCAGGAACCACCTGGCCTGAGTGTGCCAGTCTGCCAAGTGCTGGGCAGCCCAGAGCCCCATGGGGCCAAAGTGCACCCAACACACACACCTTGGGCTATCGGGTGCCCAGCCTTTGTTCTGTCCCATGCTGACGTTCAGAATCCACTCCTTGTCCTCCCTGCCGACTTAAGGTAAGGCTGGGAGGCAGGAGACCTGGAAGCTTAGACACAGCAGGGCAAGGCAGGGGCACTGCCAGCCCACACTGGCCCTGCTGCCCTGCCACACAGATGGCCTCACCAAGTCTAGGTCTCCCCAACTCTTGGCATGGAGGAATTAAAAAATAGCCTATTGATTGCCGGGCACAGTGGCACACGCCTGTAATCCCCATGGCTGGGGAGGTTGAGGCAATCAGGAGTTCAAAACCAGCCTCAGCAAAAGCAAGGCACTAGGCAACTCAGTGAGACCCTGTCTCTAAATAAAATATAAAATAGGGCTGGGATTTGGCTCAGTGGTCGAGTGCCCCTGAGTTCAATCCCCAGTACACCCCCAAATAGCCTCTCTTACCCCCCCAAAAAAATTGTAGACAGGAAAAACATGGAGGAACCAGAGGACACAGACAGGCATTAGTGATGATGATGATGATGAGGAGGAGGAGGAAGGGGACTGGGAGAAGACTGCCCACGTGCTACTCAGCACACGTTCACACACAGTGTCTTAAGGAAAGCCCCACCACAGGCTTTTGGAGAGGCCATGTTGCCCCTTTTCACAGGTAAGAGGCAGGGTCCGAAAGGTTATGTAATTTTGCCAAGGACAGATAGCTATGACCAGGCTGGTGAAGCCAGGATGGAACCCAGGGTCTAGTTAGTTCCAAGACTTTGTTCTTAACCCCTGTGCTATTTACTTTTCAATTGTTCCCCAGGAGTGATGCTTTGTTGTCTTTGATGTCCATTTAAAACTGACTGTTTGCATAGCAAGAGACCCCCTGACCAAGGCCAGCTTGGGGTTGGGATCCAGATCCTTTGAAAACCTTCTGCTCCAGCAGCTAGGAGTCAGAAGGCCTGGGTTCAAAGGCCAGCACATTCACTTGGAGAGATAAGGAATTGTCAGAGAGGGGGAGCAGTAGCCATTTGGGAAGGCAGCAAGCAGGCTTGGAACTTTTCAGATCCTTCCCCACGGGGGCAGCGGGGCAGGGCTGGAGGGCAGCAGGAGGGTGAGGAGGAAGAGGTCAGTACTTATGGCAAACACTCTGCCTTTTCTGTGCTGCCCTGAAACTGTCCTCTCTCTGCTGGTTATTCTTCCCATTGGCTGGGACTGCCACAGTCAGAAAAGGTGACCAGCCCATTTCTCCCACCCCAGGTGGGAGGCCAGAGCTAGGAAGAAGAAAAAAAAAAAGAGAGAGAGAAAGAGAAAACAAGACTCTGGTTCCGGGTGTCTTTGGGCCTTCCCTCCCCTGAGCTGTCAAAAGCTGGTCTTCCCTCTTCTCTGGCTTCCTGTCAACTGTGTTGGCCTGACAGTCAGAGCTTGGAGAGACGTGGCCAGAGAAGGTCCCTTCCTCCATCAGGCCATTGGTAACGCCCCATGGGTCCTAGGCTCGTGCTTGGCCACAGGAGGAGTTCTTGTGCAAATCTGTACCTTGTTTGTTTTCCCCTCTGCCCAAATGGAGCCCCTGTTTGGTTAATTTCTATTTTGTAGCTTATTTGGAGGCTGTTAAAACAGACCCTGGGGGACCCTCAGCAGTGATTGTTCCATATCTCATTATCTTTCCCAAACCTGATTATTAGCTCTGATTTTTCTGATCGCTAGCTGCTGTTCATGATGAGTTGTGTGCCATTAATGCCAGCTGGTTCCCTTAAACAGGACCCACCATGCCAGGGAAAACGAGCTGGCATTCCAAGCCCCCAGCCACTTGGCTTTTTAATTTTAATGGGATCCACCAAATGTTCCAGGCCAAAGGGCCCTGAAGAACCAGAACAGACGGGCTTCCCGCCCCCCAATTTGCAGCCCTCCCTGGGTTCCTGCCCAGGCTGTTGCTGTCCGAGGTGCTGGAGGAGTAAGGCCTGGACTGGGGACCAGAGGAGTGAGGGTCCGGAGTCATTTGCCGCCTCTGTTCACACCTTCCCTCTCCCTGGCCCTTCACTGGTGGGTGGGCAGGGTGACCACACTAAGTCCTAAGAACTCCCAGCTCTGCACATGCCCAGCTCTCCTCCTCCCCACTGCACTTGTCCCCAGACCCTGCCTTTGGCTTGCGTGACCTGGCCTGCTCTCAGATATATACATATGACTCATAGGTCTCGCCCATCCACGTGGGGCCTGCTAGTTGTAAATTTCACTCCTCTTAACCATGAGTTATTTGATTTCCAATTGTCCTTCTCAAGGAGAGATGCTTTGATGTTTGTGCGCCACGTAAGACCGGACATTTTCATAGCAAGAGCAGATTCCCAGAAGATGGGAAGAGTGCCTGTATGACTGCCCCAGCCTCCCTACCAGGCTTCCTGCTTCCACTGCCACTCCCCCCTTGACTCTCCACAGCAGCCAGGATGGTCTTCTGAAAGTTGACATGGCCTTGCTTAAAGGCCTTCAGCCACCTGGCCATCTCCCGGCACCTCCCATGAGCCAACCGCCACCCCGGGCACCGTTTCTCTGTGGCCTCCTCACTTTCAGTCAAAACGTCTGGCCTCCTTGTAGCTCAGGGTAACCTTTTGATAGTTTCTCCAAGACCCTGAAACTTTTTATTCCTTGTACCTATCACAATCTCTAAGTACATATTTGTATACCTTAAATTTTTCTGAATCAAAATAATATACATATCTGATTTTTAAAATGGAAGAGCACAGAAATAATTTTTTCTGTGGACTCTTTACTAAAGTTCCATTTCTCCCAATAGACCTTAGGTACTAGGCCACAAGGCTGTGTCTCTCCTATTCCTCACTGAATTCCCAGTACATGATGATGAGTAGAAGCTTAATAAATGCTTCTAGAACAAAGCAACTTAATAATTTCTAAGGCAGAGGGAAAAAAATCCATAAAAGAGACTTGTCTTGGGAGACACTACTGTCCATCTTAGCAAATGCTGAGCACTGCCTGGTCCCAGACCCAGCACACTGGGTCTAAGAGCCCACCCCAAAAGATCATCCCATCCACTCTGCCAGGAGGTGGGGACACAGGGGTGGGCTGGACCACAGAGGCTTTAGAGAAAATGGATGCCTGATTGAGCCCTGTAGGAAGCAGCCAGGCAGGAAAAGAGGGGGTCTCTGTAGAGGTTCAGAGGCATGAAATGCCAGATAGTCTGCAGGGTACTTGGAGGAGCTTGCAGCTGGCTCTGGACTCTATTCATCCTGCCATGGGTTCCAAGTGGCCCTGAAGAACAGTGGAGGGGGAGGCATGCCTGACAGGAGAGATGGCATAACGCCAGAATTTAGGTCCACTCTTGGGTGATGGATAAAAATAGACCCTAATAGTCACAGGTTTATGTGGGTCCTGCAGGACAAGGGCTGGCCCCTGGAAAGCAATCACTGAAGTACCAAAAATACCCACCAGAGGGCATGCTTTGTAGAATAAATAAACTCAATCAAGAGGACCAATGACCCTTCATGGAGGTCAACTGTCCTCCATCCCCAACTAGCTTGTGACTCAGCAGTGGGCTCAAGTGTAAAGTGTCCAAGGAAGCTGGGACAGAGTTCTGCACAGGTTAAAGTTACAGTAAGCTCCACTATAGCTGAGTGGCTTGTTTGCTAGCAATTATGGCCAACCCCACCACTGAACTGTCCACAGGAACCAGTGTGCCACCTAGGGGGAAACCAATTACATCAGATCCTTCCATGTAGGAGGGGACAGCAACATGTCCTCCCCAGAATAGATGCAGGGCTGCTTTTCATGTCTGACTTGCCACTGCCAGCATCACCATCTGCAGGCTTCCAGAACACTTCAGGCTCTGCTACAGGGTCCATGAAATAGCCCCTTCAACCCAGAAGCTGCTCATAGCAAAAGAAGCAAGACAATAGTCTAGTCCAGGATGCACAGGGGTAGCCCTCCCACCTCCCTCAGACCCCAAAAAGAAGAGAAGGGCCTGGGGTCACCCTCCACCACAGAGTCAGACAGGCCCTATATTGCAGAAGACAGGGAATGGTCCAGACCAAGAGCAAACACATGCAACTGACTCAACTTTGGACAGAAAACAGAAGCCCAGGAATCAAGTGTAAAGGTGGGCAGAGGACACAAAGAATCTCAAAAAATTTCCCCCAGTCCCCACTGCTCCCCAGGGACCTAAGGAGGGACCTGCTACCCAGAACATGGTCACAGTTTCTCCAATCTGAAAGTTAAAACACTGCGTGGCTTTTCTCACCTCCTCATGCCATAGCAGTGGCAAGAAGAAAAAGGGGTCTCTGTGTCAGCAGAAGAGCGTGTGGGTAAGCCTGGGTGGGTTCTGCTGCTGACATCACCCCGTGTCTCTGTTTCCTCATCTATAAAATGGGGATGAACAATGAAGTAGTGTCTGGCACGGTGTCGGCACTCCAACAGTGTCAGCTATAGTGACTGTTATGATCATTTGCCAGTCTGATCATCAAGGGAACGTGGAGTTGCTAGTGAGCAACTGGGAGGGATAGGGGCTCACAGAGGTCTCCAGGCCCCTCCCTATACTCCAGTTTCTGGTAGTTTAGGGAAATAACCACCATTTCCTATACAGAAAGAACACCCCAGGGCCCAGAACCTTCAGGCATGGAGGTCGGCAATTCTCCAGGGGGAAAGAGCTCTGCCAGCAAGTCCTAGCTGAAGGACAAGGGTTCAGGGAATGGGCACGGAGCATCTCTCATCATCTGGCTCCACTGGCAAGCCCCTGGCCAGTCACAAAGGACCTCACCCTGAGCCTTCCTCCTCTGCTCCAAGTCCACCCTCCTCCGGGACCCCGTGTCCATGAGTGGTCTTTGTGCTGGGCCTACCAACTTCTCACCACTTCCCCTCCAGCCTGCTTCTGCCCAAGTGCCCGCAATGCCAGGTCCCTGAGCCAGGGCCAGATTCCTGGTGTGGTCCTCCCAGTTGCTGAGCAAGGCACTTGCAGCGCTTCCAGCCCTGGCCCCTGCCATGGTGTACCACACCTCCTCACGGCGGCTCCCTACGCGGTAGCCACACTTGTTTCCGGACAGTGTCCAGAATCCGTAGCTCCTTCTCCTGCATGCTCCTGCATGTACTGAGCGCTCTCTCTGGGACACCCAGCCCTGCCTCCCCCCGGCTCCCTCGGTCTGTCCTGAGTGAGCCCCATGACTGTGAATTAGGCACTCCTCCAGGTCCCACTGCCCCGAGGCCAGCTTCACCATGATTCCTACTCTTATCAGAGTGTGCTGTGTCCCCTCTCAGCATCCCAAAGTCCCCAGCTGCAGCCCAGCCCCTGTGAAGTTTCCAGCATAGATTCAGCCCCTGAAGGGAGTCAGCCAGTGGGTCCCACCTCCTCTCTCACCCTCGAGGAGCCAGTGAGGGCCACCACATAAGCATTCTGCACAAACTCCCAGCAAAAACACAATGAGGACTGAGAGGCTTCCTTTGTTAAAAGACGGCAAACTGTTAGATTTCAAAAATAACCTAAGACGGAATTTCTTTTTTATTCTCAAGCAAGAAGCCAGACATTGCCAAATCTATTTAGGAGGTTCACTGCAAGCTCCTAACCCTGGTGGTCCTGGAACTAGCATGAGACTTCATTTGGGGACATGAAAACTGGAGATCCCTAATTCAAGGGGGGTTGCTGGCCAAGCCTCGGGCTCTTCTGAGAAGGGGAGAAGGCGATGTGGGGTACATAGAGGAGGCTGGCTCCACCCCAGCTCACCTTCGTCTCTGAGACCTGCTCTCGGTCTGTCAGCCCCCATCCAGGCCGCCTGCATGTGGGGACTCGTTTTAATTAATGCCAGAGCGGGGCCAACCACTGGGGCCGTGACACTTGTTTGCAGGTCATCTCCCCCTAACAGGCTCGCCCTGGGAGGGGATTTGTCACTAATTGAAGCAGAGATCAGTTAATGAGGCCATGGGGCCTGGGGTTCCAGAGAACAAGGGAAAGGAAAATAAAATAAAGCCTCTTTCTTTGGAGGTTTTGTGATTTACACACACAAAAGAAAAGCAAGCAAGCTGCAGATTTTCCAAGTCAGAAACTCTACTCCATCTGCTGAAGTTAGCCCCTCACTGTGTGGAGACATCAGGTGAAGGGCGCCACCACCGCCAAAGCTCATGGGCGAGGACAGGGGCCTCCCGAGGCCAGCAATCAATCAGAAGCCTAATTAATAGGTATTTATGGAGAAAGATTCTCTGCTCCCTTCTGAGGGGGAGGAGACATGGTGCCTGTCCCTGGTTAACTTGTAATCCCGCAGGGGGACAAGAGTCAGGCTGTAGAACAATGAGAGGACAGGGACAAGGGATGTAATTGAGAATGTGGGAAGGAGAAGTTTCTGAGACTTAGCTCAGGGTAAGAGTGGTATAGGTTGGATGGTCAGGGGAAGCCTCCTCCAAGGGGCTCCAGGGCTAGGCAGAGAAGAGGGACCAGGTGTCCCCCATACCACACAGCCCCGTGGAGGCCCTCATACCCCACCAAGTGAGACCTCAGTTCCAGGGCCCAGTAACTCTGCTGGGCCCAGTCTTTAGAACACCCACCAATCTGGGCTAGCTTTAGTCCTAGAAAGTGGGTGGGTTGAAATGGCTGGTGGTCCTTTGAAGAATAGGAACATAGAGAGTCCAGAGCTCTCAGAAGAAGGTAAATTCCTATTCCTGAGCTCCAGGCCTGCAGGGGAAGGAAGTCCCGCCAGGACAAAGATCTTCATGCCTCAAGCCTTTCCCCTCAGGATCACTCAATAACCTCCGTGCAACCTCCTGCCCACTCCTGCCCTCCTCACCTGTACATATCCTAGAAAAGAAGGGGGTTTTCAAGCTGCTAAGCTTCTTTCATCTTAAGCAACAAGGAAGTGACAAAGGGGAGAACAAGGCCATTCCCTCTCTTGGGACAGCCCCTAGACTCAACCCAGCAAGCACTAGAGTCAAGAACCTCCACTTTGTCTGACTCCTAAATGAAGTCCCTCCCATGCTGGGTTGTAGGCCCACCGGCAAGCATTGGTTGTCACTTGGATAGCCACCTAAATATGTTTGGCAACATGTGGCTTCTCCCTGGCAGTAAGACATAAAGATTTAGGGAAGGAGAGAGATCTTGGTCATGAGATGGGATGCCCCACTTAACAGCCATTTGGAGATGAGCTGGTTTACGTGGGAGTGAAATAAATGAGGTCATTTCAGGACAGCTCCAAATGTCTACTTTAGAACAGTGACAGTATGGTGTCTGATACCACAGGTCATTCCATAGTCGTGAGTAATTATCATGTTTATTTAATGACCCAGGGAAGATAAGGAAAGGGGGTTTTACCAAAAGGTTATTGTATTTGCATTTTTCCATTATATGCAGATATGCTTTTATTAGCATTTTCTAATTATTTTTTCTTCCCAGTTACATGTATCATTATGAAATGAATGTAATGACAGAGTTGTAAAGGGACACTTTGCCCTCTGGAGTTGGCCACTGGAGGCCACCCTAATGGGATCAAGAGAGTACCAGATAGAGGCACAGAGGTGGGAACCAAGGGTGGGACAAGGGTGGACAAGATCCTGGGAGCCTTGTCCAAGATCCTGAACCTCCTCTCTGACTTGGTCCAGGCCCCTTGCTCTGTTGCCTACCCTCTGCCCTCATCTGGGAACAGGGACCCATCATCCACTGGTGCAAACCTACAAACTTCATAATGAGTACCTGCTCTATTCTTAAAGTCCTATAAAGATTCAAAGTGAGGTTCACGCCTATAATCCCAGAGGCTCAGGAGACTGAGGGAGAAGGATCACGAGTTCAAAGACAACCTCAGCAATGGCGAGGCACTAAGCAACTCAATGAGACCTGTCTCTAAATAAAATACAAAATAGGGCTGGGGATGTGGCTCAGTGGTCCAGTGCTCTTGAGTTCAATCCCCAGTACAACTCCCCACAAAAAATTCAAAGAAAGCCTAATTGCCATTGTCTTGAGGCCTTCAGGAGAAGCTGGACATGTGACCACACAACCAAGGCCACAGAGAGGGAACAACAGTGCCCCAGAGCTCAGGTAAAGGGCAGAGAGGAGCTGGCTGATGGGCCAGCTTTCCATGGGCAGCGTGAAGACCAGCTTCTCCAGGAAGTGTGTGGTGCAGGCCCCTCAAAGGACAGATGTCCTGCCCTGGTCCACTGCTCCTCCTCCCCTGTCCTCTTCTCTCCAAACACGGAGCACCAACACGTACATCTCACTATCAAACACTTCTCTGCCTAGAAAGCCTCCTTCACTGTTCCCCTCCCAGACCCTGTCCGGGTGGGGGGGAAGGCATTACTCACAGCAATGGAGACAGCACTGATGACAGCTCCCAGGTAGCCCTGGATGAACTTGGATGCCGGAGACGGCTGGAAGACAAAGGCAGAATTGCAGGCCCACTGTGTGCCCAAAGCTTCATGCTCCACCCCAGCAAACAGCGCCAGCCAGCAAGAAGCATGCCAGTCTAGCAGCCTGGAAGATCTGGTGAGGAGGAAGAGGTACCTTGGGAAGCCATAGGGACCCAGGCCTCCCTCAACTTGGTTCCAAATGTTGGAATACAAGGAAGCCCAAAGGCCTGTTTTGCTTCTCCTCTCTTCTACTAAGGTTCTAGGCAGACATTGCTGGCTAGAGGTGGAGGACAGTAAGGGCCCAAATGGGTCATTTATGGCAGGGCGAGCAGTCTCCAGGTGAGGAAAGCTAAGTGTTAGGAGGGGCACTTGGAGCACTGTCCATCATCCACAGCTATCTGCAGAAGTCTAGCTTACTTTCAGCCCAGGAGAAACTGGACTTCCATATCCACACGGGCTAGTTCCCAATATGTCTATTAAAAAAGAGAGTTTGAGTTCCAACAGAGAAAATTTTTTAAAATGCTAAGGTCTGGGTCATGGCCTCTGCAATTGCAGTTTTGGGAGATGCTTGGTTTAAGGCAAACCAGAGCCAAGCAAGTGGAGATGTGCCCTGTGAAACCTGTAAGAGACTGGATGTGAGGTTTAGATATGTGGAGGTGGCATCCTGAGTCTCAGGACCCCCAAGTTCCTACTGCCCAGGACAACTTCTAACGCCTTCCCCAAGGTTAAAAAATGCCAAGACCCTCCCCTACCCAAACTGACAACCCAACAGAGGATCTAGATTCTTCCTCTCCTCCCTTTGCCTTTGGATTGAAGTGGTGAATTGACAGGAGGGGTGGTGACCTTGCCAGGGAAGCAGGTCTCAGTAGCCCTGAGACAACAGAAGGGTGATCGGGCGTCCACCATGGGCTTATCCCAGGAGTGCAGGGGACTATGGGGAGGAGGAATCAGTCCTCTCAGACCCCCACTCTCAAGAGCGGTCCTTTGATTCTGTGCCCAGCAGTTTGGGGACCAGGGTCACTGAGGCAGTTTCCAGGGAAGGTTGGAGGAAGCTGTAGGGGAATTCAGTCCCCAAGGGGCTGATACCATCAGGATCCAGTATCTGAGTAAAAGATGCACAAGAGGAATTCTGAATTCAGCAGAATTTATCCCCTGCATGGAGGAATGAAATTGATCAAATGATGTTATATGCATGTACAAATATTTCACAATGAATCCCACTACTATGTATAATCATAATGCATCAATGAAATTATTTTAAAAAGAAAAAAGAATTCCTCCCTTGCATGGCTCCCATCACGCTCTCCTTTCACAGCCTTCTGAATCCCTTCATGCACACAGCCCCTCCCCAGTTGATCCTGCCTGGAGACTGCTGCTGGCGCTAGACAAGTAAGGTCCGGGTGCTCCACCCCTGCCTGCAGAGCTGGTGGCTTAAATAGGGTGCCTACAGGAGGGCAATGCTTAATACCAATGATGGCAGCATGTCACACTATTGGGAGGACCACAGGGTCACCCCAGCTGAACTCACCACTGAGCAGAGGGCAGTGACACTCACCTTGGTAGCATTGCGGTTTGCATAGTTGACACAGGCATTGTGGCTCTGGTTCAGCCACTGAAAGGCAACAGGGAAAGAAGTCAGGGAAGGCGTGGTCATCTTTCTGGAAGCCAGGCCTGGGTCTCTGGAGGCCACATGTC
This sequence comes from Sciurus carolinensis, assembly GCF_902686445.1. Classification (NCBI taxonomy): domain Eukaryota; kingdom Metazoa; phylum Chordata; class Mammalia; order Rodentia; family Sciuridae; genus Sciurus; species Sciurus carolinensis. Next base: position 24,634,821 of record NC_062225.1, read on the forward strand.
CCCAGAAGGACACAGGATATTCCCCTCCATTCCCCTGGTTAGTATAACAAATTGTCCTGATTTGCCTGGAACTGTAGTGATTTTAGTATCAAAGTCTTAAATCTCAGAAAACCCCAAAGTTTCTGGAAAATCAGGATGCAGTACTGCCCACCCCAGTACTCCAACCCAAGAGACTGTCCCCTCTCCTAAAATTCTAGTATTCACTGCCCCAAAGAGCCCTATTGTCTTTGCAATGTCATCCTTATTATAATACTTGCTGGACAGAAGATGGAATGATTGACAGCCCTGCACCTTTCCAAAATCTCCCAGCCCAGTGCTCTGCACTGCCTCCAGCACCCAGGTCAGAGGCCCCTAGCAGTTTTTTTCAGGGAAGACTCTCTGACATTTTCTCTCAGAAGTCGGACAGGTTTTCCTTCCTGGAAAGGTTTTCCTCTTCCCGACACACACACAGACATCCTTAGCTGTTTTCAGAGAACTGCAGCACACTGTCTCTGAGGGCAGAGACCAGGCTCTGTGATGTACTTCACTTCCTCAGGGTGGCGGAACCTTCCCCTCGAGATTTGGTTGAGACTGATGTCAAAATGCTGCTATAGGCCTCAGATCATTGGCCATGGGACAAGCAGCCAAGGAGCAGAGTGGGCAGCCACCAACAAGTCATTGTGGTTCAAGCCTGTACCACAGCCCCTTCATCACCTCTGTCCAAAGGCTCATGTGACACATAATGGCCAGCGTCCTGATGACTTCTGACAGGGGCCTGCTCAGCTGGGCCAGCGTCTTAGGATTTCCTCCAGTGGTTTCTGGGCTTGGGGGAGTAGGACGGGGTGACTACCCCAGAGGCTTAGAACAGGAGAGCCCAAAGAAGGGAATTCCTGACCAGCGCTTATCTGGGCCCTTCCTTCAGGAGCGCGCTGTTTGCAGAGACTCTTACCTGCCAGAAGACAGTGGAGGCCAGTGTTTGGTTGGGCAAGAGAAGACCCACCACCTATGACAAAGAGAAAGAAGAAAGGTTGAAGAAGGCAAAAGACATCCCTCACACCTTCGCAAAGTAAAAGTATACAGCTGGGTGTGATGGCACACACCCATAATCCCAGTGGCTCAGGAGGCTAAGGTAGCAGGATTGCAAGTTCAAGGCCAGCCTGGGCAACTTAGTGAGAATTTGTCTCAAAATAAAAAATATAAAGGGCTGGTGATATAGCTTTTTGGTAGAGCATCCCTGGGCCCAACACACACACCCACACACATACACACACACACACACACACACACACACACACACACACACACAAGAAAGAAAAACGTACACAGCCACAAACAAAAGTGAGCTACATCTATACAAACTGATGTGGTTTGATGTGTTCATACAAACTGATGCCCACGGAGGGATGGCAAGAGATGAAAAAAATCAAGTAGCTGAATTATGTTATAGCATAATCTGATTTATGTAAAGAAAACCTTCTCAGTTATAGCCATACACACAAACATACATACACACAAATATCTCCAAGCATGAAAAAGTATAGCAAAGCATAACCATAACGGTGGGTTTCTCCAGAGTTCTGGCTATTCTCACATTTTTCTTTTTTCTTTCTTTCTTTTTTTTTTTGTACTAGGCATTGAATCCAGGGCCTTGCCCATGCTAGGCAAGTGTTCCACCACTGAGCTACACCCCCAGCCTTTTAAATTTTACTACTTTATTTTAAAAAAATTTTTAAAAATTTTTGCAGTATCAAGGATTGAACCCAGGAGTGCTTTACCACTGAGTTATATCTCCAGTCCTTCTTTCTTTCTTAATTTTTTTTTTTTTTTTTTGGAGACAGGATTTCTCTAAGTTGCTGAGGATCTTGCTAAATTACTGAGGCTGGCTTCAAACTTGCAATCCTCCTGCCTCAGCCTCCCAAGTGGATGGGATTACAGGTGTGTACCACCACCACAGTGCTCAGCTTTGTAGTCTTTTTAACAATGAATGTGCATTATTATTATTATGGGAGGAAGGAGGTCAATAAAAACAAGCAAACAAAAGGGACATCTTTACAGACACTCAGGTAACCTGAACTCCTTCACACTCTAGTTACCCCCATAAAATTTTTGTGATGATGAAATAAAAATTCTTTCAAAAACCTTAAGTGATTTATAAATAGAATTCTATTTTTTTTTTTTTTCACACTGGGGAGTAAACTCAGGTGTACTTTACCACTGAGCTACATTCCTAGCCCTTTTTTTAAAAAAGAAAATTTCTTTTGGAGCCTGGATCTTGCTAAGTTGCCCAACTTGCAATCTCCCTGCCTCGCCTCCCCAGTCCCTGGGGTTTCAGACATGTGTCACTACGCCTGGCTTATGAATAGAATTTGAGGGAATTTGTTATCTCTGAATCTCCGTGAAGCAAAAACTTAAACCATGTTTAACCTGCTGACTAGAAATAGATATCTAATAAATGGCTGTTGGGCGAATGAATGAAGGAAAGAATGAATGAAAAATACATACATAAGTCTAAGCATGTTTACATAGGTGTGGATCCATTATTACCAAGCCCAGATAGCAGCTCAGACCTAGACTCACTGGCTGCTTTTTTTGATTCATGTCAAGATTAACTGCCTGATCTTGACATTGGCTACACCTTGGACTTCAGGATCTACAGGTGACCCTTATTATTACCTTTTGAGTGTTTGTGTGCAAAATAACGTCTACCAAGTACTGCTGCATATGGGAGAAATATGCACAACCATCCACATATTGACTTATTTATTATTCCTGTAGATAAAATGGCTCTTTGACAAGAATTTCTGTAAGGAACAAGTATAAACATTCAATACTATGCAGTAAATCAAATTCTAGACATCCTCAGCAGCATTAGTAAATCATGTTTTAAACATTAAAATGTTTTAAAACAGCGAACACACACACATTTATATTTATTGGCCCATATCAGCTTGAATAAAATTATATAATGTAAAGCCATCCCATAGCTCCAATGAGGAGTTATCTTATGAGATTTTTCTCCCAGAATAAAACCTGTATTTGATTCTTCATTTCAGAGGCAGCTTAGGAACCTGGACTGAAAGTCAGGGGACCTTGAGTTTCAGGCCCAGGTCCATCCCTGAGGTGTCTAATAGATGATGGTTCCTTTGGGGTTCAAGTTTTCTATCTTATAAAGTACAGGGGCTGATCTTGGAGGGTCTATCTCCATTTAAAATTCTACCCTCAGGTTTCCAGTGGTTGGTGTGACATCAACAGAGGTTGCCCCACTGTTGGGGTGGGATCCTGTAGGCTAAGGAGTCTCCCAGGGTGACCCAGGCCTCCCCCTGACCAGGCTTCAGTAGGAAGCCAGAACATAGAGAGGAAACGAAGCCTGCCAGGCGTGGAGACAAGTGTGCACATAGGTGTACACGTGTATGTACATGTCTGACTGCCTCGGAAGGCCTGGGGAATTTGTGCTGCCCACCATTTGGAGTTCAGCACATCATTTATCTCAGTTTAATCTGTAGTTTATGCAACCTGATGTGCTGTGGACTATATAGCCTTTTCCTCTGGAATTCCCCACTGCACCCCTGACCTGTGCTGGGGCCACCAGGAAAGTCATAAGATTGAACCTTATGGAACACACTGCATTTACCCAACAACGATCCAGGATATTGTCACATCACAGGGTCCCCTACATGAATCCTCCTGAGAAAAACTCTCTGTGTTCAGGGTCAGAAATTGTACTTCTGAGCAAGTAGTTTACACGTATCTTGCTGACCCTGGGCCTTTTAACTCTAACTTCCTTGATGATGGTTGAGAAGCTTAGGCCACCTCTGCACAACCACATCTGCCAAGGGTGGACTCACGCTGCATTCCTGGCTCATTCCTAGCTTCCTCTTATCTTCCCCTCCTTCCTGTGTCTCATTTTCATCTTGTTTAATCATGTGGCATGCATATTTAAAAGTGATAGCAAGTCTTGTCCAGAACAACCCACAGCCCCAAAATAAATACCTAGGCTATATAACACACACACACACACACACACACACACACACACAGACATACACTGTGATCAGTGAGCATTTTACCTTGTTGAACAGACCCGACCACCTGTCCTACCAGAGCCTGTTGCCCTTGCTGTCACCTCTGATTGTTAAAACAAATCTCCTCACACTTTCTTAGAGATGGATTGATTTTTGTCAAGCATTTGCTGTACGCCACTTACTGTAATCCTCATAATAACTCTGGGGAGCAACCAAAACAGATTTTGCAAATGGGGAAACTGAGGCCTGGAGAAATTCAGTGATCATCCCAAGACTTTATAGCAAACTGGAGAAAGAGTCGGATCTCTGGCTCTGTGACTGGTACCATGACTCTGATTTTAGGGTGCTCCTCCTCCAGTTCATCCCGCCTGAGCACAAAGGAAGAGGGGCTTCAGTCATGACTCCAGACCATTTTTATAGAGCATCATCTCTGTGCCGCATTCCATGCTGCTCCCAGTGGGGAGTGCTGGAGCAGAGGGACAGCTAGTCCCTAATCAGCATAAACACAAGGACTAAACATGGAAATGCATGAGGATGTCCTTCAGAACACCTAGGCAGGAAAATGGCAAGGTGGTTTGAAGTACATGGGTGTGCACAAAGCTGATCAATTCTAACACCCACATAGGAGTTCAGGTCAGCGTGCCCTGGCTAAACGCTCAAGGAAGAGTAGAACTGAGCTGAGGGGTGAGTGAGTATGTGTGTGTGTGTTTGTGTGTGAGCAGGTACAGCCCAGTAACTGGCCCGACTGAGAAGGAGGTTTGGGTAATCAGCAGGAGGCAGCCCAGGGAGGATAAGGCAGAGAACACCAAACCCCTTTGGCCAAATGGAACTTGGAGAGGCATTTGGGCGGGGAGCAGAGATCCTGCCCTCCAGGTCCTTACATCTAGGCAGGGACCAGCAGCATTCAATGCCAGCTCCATTCCCTATTAGGCAAAACGCAGCACCATCTGCACAATCCCAGGAGCAAGAGCAGATATTTTATAACTTCCTTTTTTCTTTTTAAGTCTACATTAAAAATAAATGTTCCCTTCAGCTCTCAGATGTATATCTCTGGTGCAACCTGCCCACATTCCCTCCCGCTGCCCTTTCCAGAACATGGCAGGGGAAAGGAAGAAAGAGATGGATAGAGAGAGGGAGCCAGTCCACCCGGCTTCAATGCCAGTGGATCGCACCTCTTCCAAGAGGGAAACGCTGCAGGCGTGGCCGCGCAGACGGTGGAGAGAGCCCAGAATGCGCCGGTACCAAGGAAAGTGGAAGAGGGAAACAGGAGCCAGCAGCTAGGATTGCTACCCAGCCTCCACCCTATCTCGCTGCAGGACCTTGGCCAAATCACACATCCTATCTTTGCTCCCATTTATAGTTCATACCATGGCTGGAGTCCCCTCTGCTGCTCCAGTCCCCCAGCAGCTGTCTTCTCTGCACATCTGTCTGTATTCTTGCTCTCACCTTCCCCTTGGGTGTATCCACAGCTGGGGACCCAGAACTTTCAGGTTCTGGTCGTCTGACGCTGGTGCCCATACTGACCACACACAGGCGACCTGAGCTCTGTTTGTGCCTCTGTTTCTTCATCTGTTAAATGTGGGGTACCCCTGGCACCTCTCTGGGCAGTCAGGAGAGGACAGCATGGGAAGAATGTGGCTCAGGGTCTGGCACGCAGCTTGTGCCCCTGCAGTCAGCTCTTGGTGTCGTTCCCTCCTCCCTCTAGCTCTTTTCCAGCCTCCGATGGTCCCTCCTTTCTCTGAATCCTGCAGACTTCATTACACAATCCAGAGTCACCTTTGAGCACAAGTCTTAACTCGTCAAAAAATAGAGAGCTCTTCCTTCCAGGACAAGGCCCAGGCTCCCAGCTAGGAGAACACTAACTCATTGTTGAGAACATTAAATACTTCTTTACCAAGAAAAGATCTCCACACAACTGTGACAATGGCCATGTCACCTTTCATCTCTCTTCCTCGCTCCTTTCACCACCGTACTAGTCACTAGTTGTCACCGTACTAGTCACTAGTTGTCCCGTGGGGAGGGGGTTAGATGAAGTTGGTGCTGACTCCTCCCCACTCCCTGCATCTTCGATTTTGCTGTGGCCTTCTCTGTTGGCCAGGGACATGTGGGAGGAAGGTGCAGTGTGCCAGTTCTGAGCCCAGGCCAGGAAGCCTCGGGCAGCTCTGATCCCTCCTGGGCACCCAACACTGCTAGTAGGAGACTTTCCTGATGTCTTCTGGTCCGAGGAGGCTGAGATAGACAGAGTAGAGGCTAGCCAGGTCTGCTGATCCCAGCTGACCCACAGGACAGTGATCAGACTGACCCTGTCCAACTGCAGGTCCCTGAGAAGGAGTGCTTACGGATGTGCCTGCAGTGCTTAGGTGCTTGTTACCCAGTGCCATGGCAGCAATTGCTAAGTGATCTAGGGGTACCACACACACAGTGACTATGCTGTCCTAGGTCCAAAATTTTGTACCATGACAAATATAACTTGAATTGTCTCACCAGTGCTACTGGCTCCTGTGTGTCCGTGCTCATCACCCCACCCAGCAGAGGCCATTAGCTCGCTTCTGGGGCTGTCCTGGACCAGCGTGTGCTGGACCTTAGTGTCAGGCCGAACTTAGGAAGGGGGGCCAATGGTCCCATGCAGAAAGGGGTTCACAAGAAAACCACAGCTTCCGTCCAGGCCTCCTCCTTCAGAGCTTCTTAACTACTGCAGGCAGAGTCTCAGTCTGAGAGAGTGGCACCCCCAAATTGCCATCTGCTTGGCCAGGAGTGGGCAAGAGAAGCTAAAGACAAGGAGAGGGGCAGCAAGGCCACTGGTCACTATTCTGTGCACCAAGAGAGTTGGCCTCAGAGAGAATCGAGCAACCCCACCCCCGTGGCCAGCCCCCTATGAAATTGACTCAAGTGATAAAGATTTTTTAAAGTGTGGAAGCAGGGGTGTGTGAAAACAATGGGTGGTAAAACTTACGCCAGGGGAAGGCTGCTGGGACAGAATGATCTTGCTTACCATGAAAATGGCAGAGATAATGTCCTCTCCCCCACCCATTCCCATTTGGCTAATCCCTCCAGGAACCCCCTACCAACCCTAGAAGAGGTCAGATCCCCTCACAGGCTCCCCTGAGTTCATTTCGGTGGTCCGCACACCTTTTCCATCTGTCTTCCTCAGGAGCTTTGGAGGGGTGTGACCACAGGACATTGACACCACAGACCTCAAGTCCCCACTGCTGGAGGAACAGTGCTTTGACACGTCCCCTCTTCTCCCACCTTACTCAACTCCCCAACGTTCCTTTCTGACAAACAGGCCATGAGCCCCAGTACCCAACAGTTTGCCGGGCTCTTTTTCTTCTTTTTTTTTTTTCCTTTCTACTTTGTCTCCATCTTCTGATTTATACGGTTAATGATCTGAAAAGTGATGCTCCATGCATTAGGGGTTTAGCTATTTATAGGAGGCCAGCCAGCTAAAAAAATATCTTTTGTCAGATGAAGTCTGTGCCTGACTGGTCAATTCTAGCTTAACAGGAACAGCACCTTTTGCATGGTATGGCTGGTGTCCGATCACATGGAGGGCAGACAGGGAGGAAACTGGGAATGTGTGAAATAGAAATCTGGAACCAGGAGGCTTGGGAAATGTCAGAATGGCCCTGGAACATGGCCACGTCCCAACATAAAGTGAATCCTTTACGGCCCACCCCAAGTTGCCCCCACCTCTGGGACATGTAATGAGGCTCACCAGCACCTTGGGGGTTTCTGTGTCCACAGGATCATCTGTAGTGCTAGAGCGAGAGGGCTTGGAGTACAGAGTCTAAGTTCCTAATACACCAAAAGGAACAGAATCTCATATGGATTTCTCCCAAGGTCACCAGACTCCCTGATAGGGTGCTCATGGTCCACCCTCCTCAGTCTCCCAGCGGGATCTGAGCCTTTTGAGAGTTCCAGATGTGATAGGGGGATGGAGCAGCTGGGGAGGGAGGCACAAATGCTCCCTGGAAGAGCCTCAGGCCCACAAGAGAAACCCAGCTCTTGGCATCTGAGGCACTATGGTGGCCAAGGGTGCAGAGCACAGCAGCAGCTGGGAGGGCAGGACAAGGGCTGAACCCCTGGGCCAGGGTGGCTTTGCCTCCCCAGTCCCATGTACATAGAAGGAACAGCGCTGCTCACCTCTTGATGCAACCCCAGGAACGAGGTTCCGGTTCTAAGAAGCCACCATGTTGATGAGGACTCTTCTGAGAGGATCCCCCAAACGGGGTGCCCTAGACCACAGGGGCCTCAGGTCATCCTGGGCGCACTGGCTTAGCCGCTGTGCTTATGTATAAATTGGGATCTTCTGCCACACACCAAAGGGGGAAAAGTTCCCATCTTTAAATGTTAAGCTTAAAATAAGACACTACACGGGTGCCAGTGGATCTGTGAAATCTGCTGACTAAACTGGCAGCAGCCCCTGGGAGGAAACCAGCTCATTTCTCCCGCGCTCTGGTGGGGGCGGGGGTTACTCTCAGGCAAAGAGGAGCAGCCTCGGGGTCAAGCCGGGGAAGTTCGCCTGGGCAGAAGGTAGCGTGGATGCCGCTTCCAGAAGCTTCTGCATCAAGGCACCTGCCAGCCGCGCTCACCCCTTCCCTTCATCACTCAGGGGCCTGTTCCTAGCACGTTCGCTGGCACCGCCGTTTCTATTTTGGTAAGCATTTTCAGTGGCTTCTGCACGCCTGTATTTCTCACCCGCTCTCTCCGACCAGGGGCTTCCCTAAGGTGTGGACTGGAACTTTCGCTGCCCTTACACCAGGCTTTGCTGAGATGTTCCGCACTCTCAGGCGACAGCAGGTGCTCAGAGGGTCTGATGAGGCTGGTGTGCGCCAGGCCTCCGGGGAGCGGCAGGGAGGAGGGGCTAGGAATGGCACGATGCTCCCGTTGTTTCTCCAAGTCCGAGCGCCACAATGGAAGGCCACAGGCCGAGGCCATCAGGGACCTGCCTCTTGGCTCCTGTTCTGAATCTCAACATGCGGCTTTTTGAGGCCGGGAGCTGGGGTAAGTGAGCATTGTCCTTTTGGTTCTGGCTGCCATGGGGGCCTGTTGTTGGTCCAGCTGCCAGTTTTGCCTCAAGCAAGGGACCACAAAGGCTCTCAGAGGTCAGCGCCATCCCTGCCCCAGGCACAGAGGAATGTTTGCTCCAGGTCAAGAGAGGGTTGGTCCTTCCAGGATGTGCACGGCATCTGCTTCAGCCACACGTTCCTGAATGGCATCGCGGTGGATCAGCATCAAAGTTCCCGGATGCTGCAGGACTGCGGTGGGCCCGCCTGGACGCGTGTGTCTTGCGCAGGACAAGGAGGGAGTGGAAAATCAGTGATGCCTTGGAAATAGTGCTGCATCTCTGGGCTTGGACAGCACATCCTGGTTGATGGCAAGAGTCCACTTGGCCTCTGAGGGGAAATGAGACCATATCCACCTTCGCCCAGGTCTTTGGTTTGGCAAAGAAGTGATTCTGTCAAATGATACATCTTTGTTTTTAAATGTTGATGGGATATTTATAAAGATTATTATGGCAGACTCTTTTTGCCTACCTATTAACCATTTTTTCCTTCTTTCTTACTGATAAAATATAAATTTGGGGGTCAGCTATAAACCAGCTAAATCTTATATGAAATGTAAGCAGAACTATTGTGTGGAACTTCCAAGAAGACTTCTTAAAAAGAGCTGACATGGTTGGGAGATACATCCTTTTATTTCTCTTCTTTATCCTCCATGGAATATGAATGTTGTGGCTGGAACTCCAGCAGCTGTATCAATCTGTGAGGTGACTTTTACAATAGAAACCAGCACCAAAAATGGGTGATGTAGACACATGGAAGACTGTGTACCTGGAGATAGCATGGGGTTCTGCCTACCTCTAAAGTTCTTAGACATGAGAGAGAAATAAACTATTTAAATTAATACTATTACTTTTAACTTCCTACTACATGACAATGATCCTACTCTTAATTGATATAATCACATACCATGCTACAAAGAAAACCACAAAACCCCAAGTGGCAGAATTATGGAGGCCACACTCTCTGAAAATAAGATAAGCTATAAAATTAATTAAAAGAATAGATTTTTAAAAACTCACCATTTAGAATTTAAAATTATTATTTTGATTAATTGACTCAAAATCATAACTTAAACTTGCTTAGAAAATAACAACAGAGAATCACCATATATATGAAAACCTACTAGATAAAGTCAAGTATTAGATATATTCAAATTCACAATGCTAAACACTTTCATTAGAAGGAAAAAATGAGAATAAATAAACTAAGTATTCAAAAAGTAAGAAAACCAACCACAAACATACCAAAGGAAAAAAGATATAAAACAAAAGCAAATATGAATAAATTAGAAAATAAAATAGAAAAATTGATAAAGACGTCCAAGAGCTGATTTGTAAACACATCTGTCACAAATCCAGTTATTTTAACAAAAGGGATGGAGATGAGGAGGGGGACAAACTCAAAATTAATCAGAGGGAAGTTCATGGTATTTAAAAACACTGACATTTCAAACTTTTCTATAACAAAGACACCAGAGAGCAAAGAAAAACAGCTGGAGAAGAGATTTGCAATTTCTATAACTCAAAGGATTAATATTCAAAATAGAAAAAGATCCCCTACAAATAAATTAGAAAAATACAGCCCATGGAAGAATGGAAAGGGTATGAACAGGTAATTCACAGAAGAAGTGGCTAATAAACAAATGAAAAGAAAAAGCACAGTCTTTTTTTGTGTTCAGGGAAATAAAAATTAAAACCACCTTCTCCCTCATCAAACTGGCAAAAATGTTTAAAAAATGAATACCAGTGTTACAGAGATGTGGGGAAACATCCCCTCTTCAAAGGGAAATTCAGTACTATCTATTAAAAATGTAAATGTGCATGTCCTTTAAGGCAGCAAATTCACTCTCTGGAATGAGCTCTGGAGAAATCCTTACACTTTGCAAAAAGAGCTGTAGCATTGATTTTAGTGCAAAATAATCAGAAACACCTTAAAAGGAGAAAACAGAATCCTACTGAGCAGAAGAAAAGCTTATTATGTAACTGCTTAGTAAGGTAATTGCAGATACATTGTTTTGTGTGTGTGTGCCTATGTGTGTGTGTGCCTGTGTGTGTGTGTGTGTGTGTTTTAGTTAAAAAAAAAAAAAAAACCTATGAAACAAATAAACCAACAACAACAACAACAAAATTTTTTGTATTTTATTGCTGGAGATTGACCCTAGGGTCTTACTGTGCTAATTGTGAGCCCTACCACTGAGCCCCCTACCCTTTTTTGTTTTTGAGATAGCTACAAAAAAAAATTTTTTTTTAATGATGGCTTATAAGTACACATATGCCTGGAAAAAAAGTCTGAAAGTTCTCACCAAACTTTTACAAGAGGTCACTTCCAGTCATAGATTTGGTGTTGAGACACATCTGTGTTGTCTGAATTCTGAGCTAAGAGGACAGTCATATACCGTTTGCACAACTTTTAAAATATTTTTTATAAAAAAAAAATCTCGGTGGTATTTTTGAATCCCAAAGAACATATTCATGTATTACTTGTGTAATTTTATAAAATATACAGAGAAGATTTTTTAAATCCCAGAGTTATTTCTGAACTCCAAAGATAAGAGAAAAAAAAATAATCAAATGATTCCAGGGGAAGCGGGGGTGGTTCACTTACAGAGGAAAAGAGATAAGGACAGATATTGTTCATGTATGAAAGGGGAAAGAGACACTTCCAGGTAGGCAAGAATGCAGAGACTGGATTGGCCACATACTCTGAATGTTATTCAAAGACACATTCAAGCTAAACACAAAACACACAAAGCCTAAATAATTGATATTTAACACAGCTGTTAATGAGGGCTTCATAAAATGAGATGCCAGGTTATTTCCAAAATCTTGGTGGGTGCCTAGAGGGAAAACAATAAATAAAAACTAGAGTAAAGTGGTAATGTAGGTAGGGTGAGAAGTCACATTCATTATTTGATTCTTTTGTATGTATAAGAATCAAACCCAGTGCCTCACACATACTAGGCAAGCACTCTACCACTGAGCCACAACCCCAGCCCCCATTATTTGATTCTTGATAGTTAACAGATATGTATATATATGATACAATCTCTCTGAACTGTAAAATAATACAGATGAATAATAATTAGAAAAAACTAGGATGTTCCCCTTCCAAGCTACTTAAGAAACTAAAAGGACCAATAAAAACTACCACTCTAGTACAAATTGAAATGGAAATAGAAATGGAAATAATAACAACGTTTAATGAACAAACCAGCAAAAAAAAAAAAAAAAAAAAAAAATTGATGACTAGGATACATGGTCACAACAATCAGTAGCAGAATAAATATGAATTCTACTTATAGTTAAAACTAAACAAATATTTCTCAAATTACGTTAAAAAAATAGAAGGGCTGAGATTGTGGCTCAGGGGTAGAGTGGTCACCTAGCATGTGTGAGGCACTGGGTTTGATCCTCAGCACCACACAACAATAAATAAACAAAATAAAGGTATTGTGTCCCTCTACAACTAAAAAATTTTTTTAAAAACTAAAATTTTTTTTTAAATTTAAAAAAGTAAAATTCAGCTGGGTGTGTCACATGCCTATACTATAATCCTAGCAACTCAGGAAGCTGCGACAGGAGTATTGCAAGTCCAAATCAGCCTCAGCAACTTAGTGAGGCCCTAAGCAACTTAGCAGGACCCTGTTCAAATAAAATAAAAAAGGCCGGAATGTGGTACAATGGCAGAGTACCTCTGGGTTCAGTCCCCAGTTTACCATTAAAAAAAAAATTCAGCTAAATTTAATCTAAAACAAACCTATAATGCAAAACAACACAGAAATTGACTGACATAAAAGTACAGGCAATGGTACAAGGCAAATAGACTAAACAAAATAGCAACAGAAATATTGCCATGAGATAAACAGAATTCAAGGCAAGAATATTCAATAAAATAGAAATATTTCACATATATGTGACAGAGATTAAAATATTAGGAAAATAAAACTGTCATGAATACACCAAGCATCACTGCATTAAAATATATATATATGACAACTGCAAGAAAAGCAAAAAAAAAAAAAAAAAAGAACACAGACACACAGACACACACACACACACACACACACACACACACACAACCAAAGTGGGAAATTTGCAATCCTTTCTCAGAATATTTCAGAAAAACGTAATAGTTTCAGAAAGACCACATAAGGATAGAGATGTGAAAAATACTTCAGCCGATATATTTATATATATAATCAATAGTATATGCATAAAGTTAGATATGAGAAATAAGGTCTTGTGTTCTATAGCATAGTAGGGGGACTACAGTCCATAACAATTCATTATTTCATAAAGAACCAGAAGAGAGGAGTTGGAAGATTCCTAACACAAAGAAATGATTCATGTTTAAGGTAAAGGAAATGCCAATCACCCCGATTTGATCATTATACCCTGTAGACCTATATCAAATTATCACACTAGCCTCCTAAATATGTACAGTCTAAATTTTTTTAAATCAAAAATGTAATCTGAGGGAAATAGACATCAATTTTTAAAATTAAAAATATATATGTATGAGCTGGGTGTGGTGGTGCTCACCTATAACCCCAGGGTTTGGGAGGCTGAGGTAAGAGGATGGCAAGTTCAAAGCCAGCCTCAGCAACTTAGGAAGGTCCTAAGCAACTCAGCAAAACCCTGCCTCAAAATAAATAGGACTAGGGATATAGTTCAGTGGTTAAGCATCCCTGGGTTCAATCCCCGGTACCAAAATATACAGAGATAGATAGATAGATAGATAGATAGATAGATAGATAGATAGATAGATAGATAGATAGATAGATAGATAGATAGATGATAGACAGACATGAAATGAAACATTTAAAGTATACAGAAAAGTTTAGAGGATAATATAATGAGCATCCATGTGCTCTCAAGTCTTACCATTTGTGAAATTTTTGTGAAAATTTTGTCTTTTCTGAGACAAAACAGCACAAATACAAATGAAGCACCCCCTTTTCCCTGCTGGATTCCATTATCTTCCCTCTCCCCAGCGTGAACAGGACCTCGAATATGCTGCTAATTGTTCCCATGCATGCTTTTACAGATACATAGAAAATACACCCATAAACTATATATAATATCACTTTGCTTATTTTTAGCATGATCTAAATGACATCAGGGAGCATTACTACTCTGCTACTATTTTTTCATTCAACACTGTCTTTGAGATTTATCCATATTCATAATGTGGAATACTTAACACAGGAAAGAAAATAATGAACCAGCGCTCACCCTGATTCCAAAACTGAACAAAAAGAAGACTGAAAACCCTTGCAGAATTAATTTTAAACTTTTACTTCCAGAAGGCACCTTTGTGTTCCTACTTCCCAAGTCCTTTTGGAAAACCTCCCTATTTTCCCTGACAGCTCAGGAGGTGAAAAATGTGCAGGGAAGGCACTTTCCTGTCGTGCCGGGTGGAAGTCAGAGCACCGTTTAACAAAACAAGCTTGACACTGGATGCAGAGCAAGTGAAAAAAGAGAAACCCATACCATTTTTATCTGATGGTTTCCCTCCAGGAACTTATGCCAAATCAATAACTTGGTCAAATATTCACAAACTATGATGTAAAGTTATATGTGTTCAGAGTTTCATTTAAAGCAAAAATCTTTTGAAAGTAGCACTTACAATTGGCGTCCCGAAAGGAATGTAACCTGTGGGGAAGAGAAGCATCAGGTCTTAGAATCCACCAGCTCAACCCCGATGCCCACGACCTCCACGCTTGGTCTTGGCAATGGCCCTGAGGCTCAGGACAATAGCAGGAGGCACCTCCAGCCCCTCGGACGCTCTCTAGCCCGGCCATCCCCATGGCTGACGTGTCCAGCCTCCTTCTCTCTGCTCTCCTTCAGCCAGGCAGCTCTCACTCCCCTCCCAAGCCCAGAAGCCTGTTCCTGCAGGCAGGGTTACCCTAGCCTGGAACCACTACAGAGGTGCGGGTGTCCCACGATTTCCTCCATGAGGAACAGGGACCCCCGTTCACACTCACTATGCAAGCCTGGCCACCTTCCAAGGGCCCCAGGATGCTTTCCTTCTTCCCTTGGCTTGTCTTTTTTTCCTTCCCTGACAAACATGAAGTTTCTGGAAATAGAATTTCCTACCCACCTGAAATATGCACCTCTCCGTGCCAGAGCTGCTTAAATCTCTAGTGCCCTAGTTGCACGCCCATGCAGAGCGGTGAGAGCTGGGGTGGAGTCGGCCAGGCCTTACTTATGGCCCCAGGCAAGGCTTCTTCCGTGGCCCCATTGATGTCAATGGGCAGCCTCCTGCCCTCTGACTTGTGGCAGCTAGAGATGGCACATACTCATCTAAAGCCAGGGTCTGCATCCTCCGTGCAGGTAACTACATGTGCTGAGTCATCCTCCTCCTACCTGCTTCCCTCTGGGGAGAATCCCACGTTTGGTCAGGGCCTCTGAGAAATATGACTCAAGAAGGCCCAGAATTACAGGAGAAGTCAGGCTGGAGATGACAGCCTGCCAGGCCCAGTGTGGGGACTGGGGACACTTATGGCCACAGCTCCAAGGTGCTGAGAGCCTTTGCTGCCTTGGAGTTCTTCAGGGCAGAGCCATGGGCCACTGGAAACTAATTCCCCGAGTCTGCACCACGGAATCATGTGAACTTGTGTTCACCGGCTGCTTATTCTCTCACCTCTGTGAGGTCAGGCTCTTTGGGGGTGGGAACCCTAAATGATTCATCCAACTGTAGCCTCTTTCTCCAGCCACATGAGGTCCCCCAAAGGCAACAGTCATCAATCCTCCCAGATCATCCTTGTGGCCCAGGGTGGGTACACCCATTGTACTAAGAAATGGCAAGGAGCCAACCCCTGGTATGAGTGTAACCCTCTGTGGTGTGACTCTGGGCGAGGCCCGTAACCTCTCAGAACCTTGGGCAGGACAACCATGCCAGCCCTAGCCTGCAGAGGGCAAGTGCCATCTAAGGCTCAGACCCAAACGTACAGAACTGTCCCTTCTGTGACCACTGGGTAGGAACAACCTGGGGCAGAGATCTTGTCTCCCCTCTGCCCACTGTTCTCCACTGAAAAGGAGTCTAGCCTTCTCTAGGGCACAGTAGTGCAAATAAGAGGGCATCCATTCTGAAAGGAGGATTAATTGTGGGATCAGAAAACATGGAGTTAAGCTGCAGATGGTTGCCTGGAGCGGGCAGCAGGGAGCAGGACTGGGAAGAAAAAACAGGATGGTGCCCAGGTGAAGGGAGAGGCAGTAGAAGCGGGCTTGCTCATAGCAGGCGGGCCCTAGTGAGAGGGGTGGCTGAGAATATCAGATTGCCCCGTGGGGGCTGCAGTTCCACCCCAGCCGCTCAGGCAGAAAAGGCAGGGGGATCCTGAACCTGCCCAGAGTCTCACACAGTTGAGCCAAGATGAACACATAGGTGCAGGTGTGAAGGGTGCTTAAAGGGCTCCAAATCCCCCTCAGGCCTATATATCTGGACGCCCCTGGAGCTGTGACCACAGCTCAGGCTGGGCAGAGCCAGAGGGTCCTGGGAGCTTACCTGACATTCTAAAAGGCATGAAGATCTTCTCATTGGTGTCCGGGTGCAGAATAGCCTGGCAAGAGCCGGGAACAGAGCACAGATCGGCAGTGGGGGAGGGGAGAGGGAGAGGCAGGAGGAGGGGGCAAGCAGAGGTGTTAAGAGGACAGCTTCCCTCAGAGGCGCAGAGGCCAGTGGCTATGTACTGCCTTCTGGCTGGTTGGTCCTTTCCACCATTCAGATCAAGAGAAAACCAAAGTGTGGGCCTCGGCAGCACCCTCCTCCTAACCAATCCTTAAAGCCGAGTGTGGGGAGACTTAAAGCCCGTGGAGGCCAGGACTGTGTCTACCTCACAGGCCCTCTCCCCGCTGCCCGGCACATACTCAGGATATGTGGATGGCGCCCAGTTCTTCCTGGCACCCACAGCACCCAGGGAAAGGCCATGCTGGCCCAAGCTCCAGGCTTAGAAGCTCAGGTTCTTGGGTGCTGGACTGGAAGGAAGGGGTGAGGTGGCCAGTGGCGAACAGGAGGGGCAAGGCTGGGAGGGAAGAAGATGGGCATGCAATAGCCCCGGGAGGAGGGGCTGCTTCTGCTAGAACCCTGAGACAGGGTGGGCAGAGTCCAGGAAAGCACAAGGGACAGAAAAGAATCCAAAACTGGATTACCTGCTTGATTTTCTGTGCACTCCAGAGCTGGAAAAGAGAGAGAAATACATATTAAAAGCAAACCAGGCCAGGTGTGGTGGTGCACGCTGCAATCCCAGCAACTTGGGAGACTGAGGCAGGAGGATTGCAAAGCTGGAGGCCAGCCTGGGCAACTTAATGAGACCCTGTCTCACAACCAAATAAAAAGGGCCGTGGAAAGAGACCCATAGAGTAGAGGAAAGGAATCAAGAGGGAAGGAGGAGGGAGGGAAGTCCTAAGGAATGAACCTGTCAAATCATGCTATGTCCATGTATGAATATACCACAATGAATCCTGATCATATATATGATTGTAATGTGCTAATTAAAATAATAGGAGGGAGATCTGTAAAGTAAGAAGATGGGGGGAGGAAGGGAGGGAAAGAAAATGTACTGGACAATGAGATTGATCAAATCACGTTACATGCATGTTTGAATATAGCATAATGAATCCCACTATTATGTATAATTATAATGCACCAATAAAAATTTTTAAAAATAAAATACATATGAAATTTGGGGAACAAAAGGGGAGGGACCGTGGATGTAACTGGGTGGCAGAGTGCTTTTCCAGTAAGGGTGAGGCGCTGGGTTCCATCCCCAGTACAGGGGGGAAGGAATTAAAAGCTTAAGGTGTCGAAGCCTTATTTTATTTTCTAACCTCCAACTCCAGAAGCATCAGAGGCTTCTGCTGTCCTCTCAGACCTGGCGGTCACCTGGAAGGTGTGATAAGAAGACCAAGGACCACCAGGGGCACAGCTAGGGGTTTGCACACAGATTATCAGATCACCTAATGCAAAGGTTCTGCACTCTGGCTGCATGATAGGATGGCTTGGGGAGCTCTTCCAGTGTTTTCCTGAAGCTTCCTAGTTGATTCTACGGTACGCCCACTGAGGTCCCCGATCTAAATGGATACACTTCCGCTGTCTCCCAGAATCACTAGCTATAGTGCAGCGTGGCTTTTTCAGAGATAGTCTGCCTGGATTCCTGGTTCTGTCATTGCTGCCTCTGAACCTCAGTTTCCTCATCTGTGACCCAAGGATAAGAGCTGGCTTCTGACACAGCTTGTCAAAGAGGTATCTGAGCAGTGCTTGGAGCAGCATCAGCACACAGTAGGTGTTCACAACTGTTCACTATTGTTAATATTATATTCCTATTGTTACTAGAAGAAGGTTGTGAGAAGAAAAGGGTAGCTTTCAAATGAGGGATGAGCTGTGTTCTTTCCAGCACAGCCGGGGTGGGGGTGGCTAGAGAAAAAGAACAATTTGTCAGTCCCTTCAAATGATATAAATGCTGTCTTTCATTGATTCTAGAGATCATTGATTCTAAGACACATTATCATGTGCCACAGAAGAAAACTGACCTGATGTCAAGACCCCCATCAACTACAAGACTCATTCCATCTTAGAGATGTTAAAATGTGATAAAATCATTCGTTTTTACAAAAATCAAACAAACAAGATAAATAAAAATTGACATTGTGGGCAAAACAATGGCCAGTGCATGTTTAATGAGGAAGAAGGGCTGGGGGCTAGAAAGAAGAGTCTGCCCACAGTTGATATTTAAAGTTTTAAAGTAGAATAGTTGTAGCCAGGCATGGTGGTGCACGCCTGTAATCCCAGCAGCTCAGGAGGTTGAGGCAGGAGGATCACAAGTGTGAGGCCAGCCTCAACAACTCAGTGAGGCCCTAAGCAACTTAGCAAGACCTTGTCTCAAAATAAAAAGTAAAAGGGCTGGGATGTGGCTCAGTGGTGAAATGCCCCTGGGTTTAACCATTAGTACCAAAAAATAAAAAAAAAACAATAAATTAGAATAGTCGTGTGCTTTATTTGTATGGTAATGATGGTCATTGGAATATACACTAAGATGCAGAAGTTAAGCAGGCTTCTGGGTAGTAAAAATAGAAGTTTTAAAATTGATACATTAAAGTTGATGCATTTTATTCACAGCTGAGTCCCTCAAAACTTAAATCCCAGCCTAATTAAGGCTTATTTTAGATACATTTCAAACATACTTGATTGTCTGCTATTCCAGACCAGGCAGATTAGAAGCAGATTTTTAAAAAATAATAATGGGGAAACAGAGGAGGCTGAAGAAAGAAAAACCAACTGCAGAATCCCCGCGAGCACAAAGGTGAGCGAGAACATCAGAGCAAGGTGGGGGTGGGGGGACAATGAGAGGCTGGTCCTTCCCTCTCTGCTCAGAAGGCACCTCCCAAGTCCAGGCTCTGTCCCAGTTGCCTCCCAGGCCCTGGCACAACTCCTGACACCTGCACCCTCCACCCAATCATAATCTTCCATTTCTGGCTCCTCTCACCTCTGGATTCACTGCCCAGCCTCCAGGAGGCAGGAATTTGCCTTTTGGTATCTCCTGGCACCATCTCCCAGAATGCCTGGCATACAGTAGGTGCTCCATAAGTGTTTAGTGAAGGAATATCATCCTCTAAAATAGAAGTACATCCAGGACTCAAGCTGACGAGGGACAGACACAGAGCTGCAGAGGGTGGCAGTGTGTCCCACACACCCGCATCCACCCACAGATGGGCTCAATGGGAAGCCAATGGGCTCTGCCTAGAAGACGCTCCAAGCAAGATGTGTGGGGCAGGGCCAGAGAGCAGGGGTCCCCAAGCCCTGGCTCCAGAGATGGAGGTTTATTCTCCAAAGAAGTGGAAACAGCAGCTGAGATGTGGGGGTCACAGGCAGAGGGGAACAAGTCCAAGGTCTGAGCACTGCACATGGGCCCCCAGGAGCCTTCCCACGTCCAGCCCCAGAATGCAGCAGACAGGAGGGTGGAGACCCCTTCCCTGGGAAATAGAAAGAGGACCACAAGAATATGCCCCCTTGGGCTGGGGATATAGCTCAGTTGGTAGAGTGAGTGCCTTGCAAGCATAAGGCACTGGGTTCAATTCCCAGCACCAGAAAAAAAAAGAAAAAAAAAAAAAAAGAATATGCCCCCTATGCAGAGCTGAGAAGGAGGCCCTGTTCTGGGGGTCTGCCACTCTGATTTCTTTTTTTGTTTGTTTGTTTTTTTTGTTTTGGTACCAGGGATTGAACTTGGGGCACTTAACCACTGAGCCACATCCCCAGGCCTATTTCGTATTTTATTTAGAGACAGGGTCTCACTGAGGTGCTTAGCACCTTGCTTTTGCTGAGGCTGGCTTTGAACTTGCGATCCTCCTGCCTCAGCCTCCCGAGCGCTAGGATTACAGGCGCGCGCCATCATGCCGGGCTGATTTCTGTCTTGACTTTCTTAGAATCTTTCTCTTTGAATTTGTGTCGAAGGCTGGTGCACAGCAGAGATGCGCTGGGAGCCTGCAGCCATGGTTCACTCATGGTCCTACCATCCCACTGGCCACCCCCTCTGGGCACCCACCCAGTGACCACTGCCATCTTCCACTCCTGGCAGAGGGTTCAGTGCAGGGACCATGGGGTAGGACCAATGGATCCCCAACGCTGAGGCATAGAGCAGGGCTCTGGGTGCGGGTGAGGGTCTGCACTTGCCCCACATGGGTCCCTGTGGTCAAAGAAGGGTGACATTAAATAGCAAATAAAAAACACCTTGTCGGGCTGGGGTTGTGGCTCAGTGGTACAGCGCTCGCCTAGCACACTTGAGGCCCTGGGTTCAATTCTCAGCACCACTTAAAAAAAATAAAAAATAAAGGTATTGTGTCCACCTACAACTAAAGAATATATATTGAAAGAAAAACACCTTCTTAAGAGGCTGGGGAGGAGAAGGAGAGGAGGGGGAGAGGGAGAGAGCAGGGCAAGGGAAGGTTTTTTTCTGCCGTTTGAAGAAGGCTCTTGCATTTTCATTTTGCATTGAGCCCCCAAAATTTTATAGTTGTCTCTGCCTATAAATGAATTGATATTTGGAGGACCTAAGTCCTCCAAAGAAGGACTTTGATTCTTGCTAAGTGAGTTTACACATGCAGACGTAGAAGAGGAGTTGGAGGAAACCAGGTAACACAGGAACCCAGGAAGCTTGAAGAGCCCTGAACAGAACCTCCAGAGAGTAAGACGTGGCAAAGGAGTCACACGCAATGAAGAGGGGACAGACCTCAGCTCGGCCACCTACTGGACACGTGACTTTGGGAAAGCTATTTTGTCTCTGGGCCTCAGCTTCTCTATCAATAAAATGGGTTGCTGAAAGGTGAGAAAGAGATGGTGCTCAGCAGCCCCTGCTCGTCCCAGGCTCCCCAGCAGGCAGGTAGGCTCCAGGGACTGGGGGCGGCTGGGTCACTGATAGCAGAAATGATGATCATCATTTCACCTGTCCTCAAAACCTCTCAGGAAGGATCATCCGGTGGAGGACAAGGAGGCCCTAGAAGATGGTAAAGTCATGAAGTGAAAAGAACCTGGTCCCTGACCAACAGCACGTGGCCAAGACCCTGCAGTGCACTGGATTCAGACACGAGTGAGGAGCAGACCTCACCGTGGTAAGTCCCTGAAATCTGGGGCTTGCTCGTTATAGCACTTGGCTTAACGTGACTAACACAGAGGGTTAAATGAGATATGCATATATAAAATATTTGACTCATAGAACGTGCTCAGTATGGTTGCCTAAAATAGAGGGGAAGCAATTAAAATGAGCAGTTTTTAAAAGATTTAATCATCTTGCAAGGCAACTGCATCTCCATTGTCTTATTCACCCAGCACGCCTGTGAGGTGGGGACACTCTTTGCAGACAGGGTAACATCTCAGAGAGACCACGTGGCTCAGCCAGGGTCCCCAGGGCCTGTAGCAGGATGAAGACGGGGCCCCAGGTCTCCTGGCCTGCATGCTGGGTCTCCCCATTCTCACTGCTCACTGGAGCAGGTCAGTGTCTGCAGTTGGCTAGGATGACTGCTGGACCCAAAGCATAAGAGGAGGGAATGGTTGGCACCATCCTGAGGTCCCAGACCCCAGTGCAGCCTGGCAGCAGACGCTTCCCGCCAGCTCCCTCATCCTCCCTCCCACCAGCGTCCAGCAAAACAGCACCACAGTGGTAAGCCATCTGTGTCCCTTGGATTCTGGAACTGTCTCCTTCACCTCTGTCCACGGGCCAGTGACAGGACATCAGGCAGATGCAGGCTCAGCGGCACAGGCAGGAGTGTACTAGAGCAGCAGCAAGAAGGTCCTGAGGAGGCCAGAGCTGGTGGACAGGTCCTGCAGTCCACAGTGTCACCACCAGTCAGCCAGCAGATAGGCTGGTGCCACAGATGAAGATGGCAGTAAAGTTTCCCAGCAACACATGCTCTTCTGTTTTGTTAAACACTTTCCCTAGGAGGTTGCAACTAGTGTTATCTCGAGATTTACAGATGTGGAATTGAAGAACAGAGAGGTTAAGTGACTTGCCCAAAGTCCCACAGCAGTGCAAGAATTTGAACTCAGATCCAAGTCCCCACTCTTTTTTTCCTTTTTCTTTTCCTTTTTTTTTTTTTTTTTTTTTAATTGTGTGTGTGTATGTGTGTGTGTGTGTGTGTGTGTGTGTGTGTGTGTGCTGGGAATGAACCCAGGGTCTCCTGCTTGCGAGGGCAAGCACTACACCACTGAGCTATTGCCCTAGCCCCTCCAAGTCCCTACTCTTAAACACCACTTGCATTTGTCTCTAAATGCTAAACATTGCTGCACAGTGTTCTGCTCTCCCTCATGTATTTGGTATCTTTTCATATCTGTGCACAGAGGGATGTATTCTTCTTAGTGGAAACTTTGAGGATATTGTAAACCGTCCTGAGCTGGGGATGGAGCTCAGTGGCACAGCACTTGCCTACGATGCATGAGGCCCTGCCAGCATTGAAAAAACAAAAACAAAAAAAATTTTAACAAAAATAAAATAAACTGCCCCCTACTGGCAGACTTTAGGCAACTTCCCATCTTTTTGTATTGTGATAAAATACACATAAAATTTACCATTTTAACCACATGTAAGGGTACAGCTCTGTGGCAGTAAGCACGTCCATACTGTTGTGCAAACACTAACCCAGCCATCTCCAGAACCTTCCCATCTCCCCAGCTGGAACTCTACCCACTAACACCACTCCCCACCCCTCCCCCAACTTCTGGCAGCCACTGTTCTATTTTCTGTCTCTATGAATTTGACTACTCTAGATATCTCATATGAATAGAATCATGCAATATCTGGGTGACTGTCATATCTTTTGTCAGTACTATTATGAACCATATTTTAGTGAATTTCACTGGAGTTCTCATTATTATATCAGCACTTAAAGAAAAAGGCTAAATTTATGCAGATGTTTCCGGCATGGTACAGAAGAGATTGATGGCTACTCTAGGGAGAGGAAGTAGGTAATTGTGGGAGAAAAGGGAGACTTCTTTCTTTATTCTCTGATCTTTTTATACCTCTAGAGTTCCATATCTTGTTCATAAATTACCTACTCTATTAAAAAAAAAATTAGAGCTGAGGATATAGCTCAGTAGGTAGAACGTTTGCCTCACATGCACAAGGCCCTGGGTTCAATCCCCAGCCCCACATACACAAAAAAAATTAAAGGTAAGGGTTGGGGATGTAGCTATGGTAGGTGCTTGCCTAGCATGTACGAGGCCCTGGGTTCTATCCTTAGCACAGAAAAATATAAATAAATAAATCAAAATAAATCCACTAGAAAAATGGCAATGAGGTACACAATATCCAGGCCCTTTACTGAAGCCTGTGGCATAGACCACTAACCGTCCAGCTAAATCTCTGTCCTCTTATTCCACAGTTACAGAAAACTTCGCTGGCAGGTGGCTGATAAGCTACCCTTCATTTTCCGTCTCCTTTGCAGTTAGGTCTGTCCATGTGTCTAAGCCCTCAGTGGTATTGGTGGGAAAGTGAGACGTGTTTTCAGGTCAGTGCCCTCCCCATCCATGCTTTCTGTCCCCTCCTGTGAGCCAGAGCTAAGATGTGGCTGCAGCCCAGCTCAGGCAGGCAGATGAGACAAAGGCCAAGGAGATGATAGAGAAGCATGATATAGGAGACCAGGGCCCTGAATGACCCTGTGGAACAGAGCCACTTGCCTGTGTGGAAGGTGCTTTGCTTTTTTTTTTTTTTTTTTTTTTTTCAGTGCTGGGAATTGAACCCAGGGCCTTGTGCTTGCAAAGCAAGCACTCTATCAACTGAGCTATCTCCCCAGCTGAACTTGTATTCTTATGCAGCATGGAAATGACCTTGTCTTATTTGAGTGGGGGCATTTGGGGATGTTTTTATTACAATGACAGGATAACTCTAATATGATCCCCTTGGGGTTAAATGAAACTGCTCCCATGATGTTGGGGAAGGTTTTCCAGGGAGGAGAGGAAGGGATGGAAGTAAAGATGGCTTTTCAGGATCTTGTGGCATCTAGCAGTGCACAAGCCTCAGGAGGGCTTGGGATTAAGTGGGAGGAACCTCTCCATTTTTAATAAAAATCCCTAGTATGACCTGATCTTATTTGGGTTTATCCCCTATCCATGCTACAGTGATGATAGTTAGGGTCAAGAACTTTGGCCCTGGTTCAGTCACTAACTTGCCTGGTCTTCCTGTGTGGTCACTTCACACCTTAAACCTGCAGAGTTGTTAAAAATTAATCAGGTGGAACAAGTCTTGCCAGGGTCCCTTCCTGCCCAACAATCCACTATGACAGGTCCAGCTCTAGGGAGAGCAGGTTAAGGATTCTGGTCTGACCCCTGAGGTCTTTTCCCTGCGACCTGCTGGACCCATGAGTTAAATGCTAGATGAAGAAATGAACATGCAAGTCAAAAGTTGGTTGCTAGTTTGAAGTTTCTTGAGCCAATCCTGTAAACTGGTTACAGGGGAGGATTATTCTGGGAAGTTAAGCATTGCAAGCGAGACCAACTGAGACATGGTGGATGGGTCATCCACACAGAGAATCTAGGCCAAGGAGCCCCAGTGTCTTTCCAGTAACCCACTGAACCATCTCCACTTCAAATTATAATCCCTGCTTGTAACCTGATCTCATTTGGGCTCAGCCCAGAGCCTAGCTCCCTCTATGCCACTGAACATAAAAATGTGCAGCCCTGATCTCTTACTGACTCCAGTGACAAGTCAGTGTGGATATGAGACTTTGGACTTGGATGTTTTCAACTTGGGGAAGGAGGAGAGAGGGCAGTGTGGGGAAGGATTCTGGAACGATGGGAAGTTCTGCTGATTTTGTAAGTGGCTAGCATCTCTACCAAGCTGCCCTCTGAACCCGAGTCTCAGAGTGGAGACCAAGGAAGGGACAGGGATGGGTTACCACCTGCTTCTAGGAGAGGACAGCCCCCAGCACCCAGAGGAGAGCAACTGCCCAGGCCCCACCCCCAGTCTGGCTCACTCAGCTTCCCCTCTGCCTCCTTCCAAGCTGCTTCTCCAAACCTCCGAAGGCAGCTTAGACAGAGCCTATTTAAAACAACCTCCAGAAGGTAATTAAACAGAGCCTGAAGGGGATCCTTCTGTAAGGCAAAGGATGCCTCCATCAAACAAACAAAAAAGAAACTTCCCAATTTATCAGTTGGGCCAATTGCATTATACTTCACCATTAATTCTGTTGCCATGGTAACTCCCAGGTAATATGTACCTGTACACGTCTGTGGGGGGTGAAAAAACCTTCCCCCAATTCTTTTTTTTTTTTCTTTTTTGCAGTTCTGGGGATTGAACCCCAAGGGCCTCATGCATGCTAGGCACTCTACCACTGAGAGACATCCCAGCCCTGACCCCTAGTGCAGACATATGAAAGAAGAGGCCCTCTGCTCGACTCTGCAGCATAGCATCCACTCCTTATCCACACAGCTTCTCTTTATGGAGAGGACAGACCCCGGAGTTGAACAAGGTTATTGTCATGATTAATAATTGATGTGCTTAGTGAACAAATATTTATTGAGCATCTTCTATGTGCTGCACACTGCTATAGGTGCTAAGTATATATCAGAGAAAGAAAAAAAAAAAAAAAAAAAGCTCTGGATTTGTGGAGCTTGCCAGCTAAGGGGGACAGACGATAAGCAATAAAAATAATAAAACGAAAATTCTCTGCTATGTTAGGTGCTTTAGGAAACAAGGGAAAGTGGAACAGGTAAGAGGATCGGGAATGTGTGGTGTGGTGGGGACAGAGGTTACAACAGTGAGGGGATCAGGGTGGGTCTCAGAGGTGACACTGGAAGAAATTCTCAAAGAGGGAATGAACTCTACAGATATAGGCTAGGAGACTAGCAGACAGAACAGGAAATGCAAAGGCCCTGAGGCAGAAATGGGCCTACTAGGGGTGTTTGAGGGACAGCAGGGAAACCAGTGTGACCAGAGTGGACTGAATAAGAGAAGAACAGAGGGAGACAATGTCAGAAATGAATGAGGATTTTTCATGATCCTATTAAGAACTCTGCCTTTTACTCTGAGTGGAAAAGGGGGACACTACTTGTCTTAATAGAGAAGTGATTCTCACCTAGAAGTGATTTTCCTCAGGGGACCTCTGGCAATGTCTGGAGACACTTTTGAGTGTCATGCCTGGGGAGAGGGAGCTATTGGCATCTAGTGGGCAGAAGCCAGAGATGCAGGTGAGCATGCTTGGGCTCACAGGGCAGCACCCACAGCAAAGAACCATGCAGGCTGCACATGGTGGCACATGCTATAATCCTCAGGAGGCCAAGGCAGGAGGATTGCAAGTTCAAGGCCAGCCTCAGCAACTCAGCAAGGCCCTAAGCAACTCAGCAAGACCCTGTCTCTAAATAAAATATTTAAAAAGGACTGGAGATGTGGCTCAGTGGTTAAGCACCCCCGGGGTTCAATCCCTGGTACAAAAAACAAACAAACAAAAAAAAACTATGCAGCTCTAAATGCCAATGGTGCCAAAGTTGAGAAACCCAGGAGCAGAGGAACCAATAGTATGTTTCCCAGATCACTCTGCCTGCTGCTGTGCTAGTACTGTAATAGGAACAAACGGAGGGACCCAAGTAAAATGGGAAGAACATCTAGAGGCCACTGTAGTTCCCCCGCCTGAGATGTGACCATATCACCTGGTACAGTACCTCACCCAGGCCACACAGCCTTGGCTACTATGGATCACTGTGCTAATGATAAGGGTCGAGCTAGTGCTGGCAGAGAGCGGCAGGGTGCTGACCAGAATTCCCAGAGCCTGTGGCTGGGAGTCCAGGTGAGACGAGGGGGTCCAGTCAGCCAGCTTCTGGCAAACCTGCAGATGCGCACAGGTTTGGGGTGCAAGTGCTTTTAAGCCTCTGGCATGTGTTCTGCTATTTTCAGCAGAGTCCAAACACAGCTGACCCCATTTCCTCTCTGCAGAGGAGGAGGCTTGCAGGATCTCTTACATCCCAGCTGCCCTTTCTCCTTGGCAGGCTGCACACAGAAATCCATGCTGCTTGCAGGCTCTACACTGCCTGTGTGCTATGCCAGGTACAGAGCAGGCACTTAATAAAGGGTGGCTGGTCCCTCACCTCTGGGGACTATGGAATGATAGCAGAGTCCCTGCTCAGGAGCTTATAGTGGTCACCAGAGACCCATACTGGGCACTCTGATTACTCTAGCAGTTTCCAGCCTGGTTTCTGTAGCCCTTCCTTCTCCCAGTACACCCAGCACCGCCATCAGGCTGATTCTGTAACAATACCACTTTTGTGCCACTCCCTTGCTCAAGAGTTGCAGTAGCTTCTTGCCCCACATAACACATCCCGCATCTCTACCTGGTTTTCACAGATTTTCGCAACCTGGCCCCTAACTTTCCAACTCCCTCTCATCTCCTCTCGTGACTTCTCTCTATGTCTCTCTCTTTCTGTGTATCTCTCACTCCATTTTACTTCTTGACTTTTGTCTGTGACTTACAGGGAATGTCCCTCCCACTGGATCTAAGAGCCCCGGGGTCAGATCTCTGTCCCAGAAGTGACTGGCCACGTCACCTCTCTGGAACTGTTTCCTCACTTATAAGGTTTGATTCAGGCACCTACCAAATAGGTTTCCATGAAGATTGATGGAGGTAACATGTAAAGCACTAATACTTGGTACCGTGCCGGGCACTTGGGACAAACACAGGAAGTGGTATATTGCCATGGCAGGTTTCTGCCATGTTTAGCTCCACCCATCTCCATCCACACCAAGCCCCTCCAGCAAAGCCCTAGTATCTACAAAGGTAGAAACCAGAGTTACCATCCAGAATCTGTCGGTGATGCCAGTGATTATATATACATATTTTTTATCAACTGTGGTTTCATTGCTTACCTGAGAGCTACAATCCTTATTAGGGTTTTAAGCACATCAAATTTCTACTAGCTAAGCCCAAAGAAAAAACTGTACTTATTTTTATTTTATCCTTGAGACTTATTTTATCTATTTGTGTAGCAACCATTTAACATGGTAACCGTCTCTGGAGGAGATATCAGTCACTCATGAACGGAAGCCGAAACGCCAGGCCACCAGGAGTGGACAGACTCTCAGCACACTTTTACAACACCCACTGGTGAGGTGCCATACCTGGAAGGCAGGTCAAATGGCAAACGGGTAGAAAAGAGTGCACACGAGTTACACAGCACTGCCCATGACATCAGAACAGGCCTCAGGCATCAGGACACAGTCTCAGGATTCTGACACACACACACCTACAAGAGCACAATGGAGCAGGCACGGAGCAGGTGCAGATGAGGTCACTGTCCCTATGAGACCAAGAACTGCCCTGGATCTCTTCAAATGGCATGGATGTGACCCCTGAGCAGGGCCAGCCTGGGCTAGGAATTGTTGTATCCTTAATTTCAGATCACTGGGGTGTCCCCAAGACCAGAGGTGACTTGACATCACTGATCCTGTGTCTGTGGAGGTCAGAGGAGGTGTGGCTTTGTTCACTGTGGTCCAAGAAGGCACCATGAGACCCATGCAGAGCCTAATGCCCCAAATCCTGCCAGCCCCAAGGATGTGGGGTGGGGGAAGAGGAAGGATCTACTTCCAGGGGTCATAGGTTCACACCTAACAACTGTGCTATCTGGTCTCCAGATGGCCCCTCCATGTATGGCCACCTCCAGTCAGAACTGGGAGGCTCAGCTATGGCCAAAAAGTCACCCCCATCTTCCCTCCAGTTCCCTGGAGGCTCATGGGGGCTTTCAGGACAGAAGACAAAGGCCCAGGGAAATAGTACAGGGAGCAAAGAGAGAAAATGTGGTCTCATTCCCCAACTCCAGGAGCTGAAAGAGGCCACCTTCAGCAAGCATGGGCAGAGGGGAGCTTGAGCTGGGAGCAGACACGGGCAGGAGAAACATTCATGGTCTGAGGACTGCTTCAGGCCAGGCAGGCGGCGTGCCATCAGGTCAGCCATCCAGGGTGCCCAGTGTCCATGGCCAGGAAGACGTTCTGTTGCTCAGGAGTGAGACTGCAGCCCACTGTCCCTGCCGATGGCTGCCCATGACTCAGCACACGGTGCAGACACCTGAGGATAGGTCCCACATGGCTCATCACTCCCTGGGGCCTGACAAGGGCGTCTGGCCAAGGTGCTGCATCCGCTGTGCGCCTGCCCTCCCTTCCCCTGCTGCGCTGTCATCTAGCACATTCCTCGTTGGCTTCTCCACCCTGGATGGCTCCTACCCTGGGATCCTCCTCACCAGCCCTCTTCTCATCCCTCAAATCCCTTCCAGACACTCCAGTAGATACTGTTTCCACTACTTTCCCACAGACAGTGTGGCGTCTTCACCTGCTTCTGGGTGGAGATCTGTGAGGCAAGAACCTCATCCAGTCTCTTCCTTGTTCTATCCCCTGATCATATCCCACATCTGGCCTATAGTGATGGGAACAAAGAGAAAAAGAGTAAGGAAAGCTGAGTGTTGCCTGGGATGTCGAATATTTGACAAAAAGGAATTCTAGAAGGAGAAGGAATTATCAAAGAAACAGTGCACAATTTTTTGCCACAACTGAAAGAATCTTCAGATTAAATAAAATGAATCAACAAGAATCTTCAGATTGAAAGGGGTCAACAAGAATCCAAATTAGTGAATTTTAAAAGAGACCACACTGAGGAATTTCAGAAATACATTTCACAGATAAAGAGAAGACCATAAACATTTCTAAAGAATGAAAATGGGCCACCTGCAAAGGGTTAGGAATGAGATGGCATCCAACTTCTCAATAATTATATTGGAAGTCAGGAGAAATAGAGCAATGGTCTTCAAAAGTCTGAAGGAAGATGACAGTCAACCCAGAATTTTCTCCTCAGCCAAACTGTCAATTAAGGCTGAGTTACAGAATTATAATTTTTCAGACACAGAAGGAACCAGAATGTTCTTCCCATTTACCATTTTTTCCGGAAGCTACTGGAAAAGGTGTTCCACCGAATAAGGAAGACCTGGCGCTGGTGGGAGACAGACTCCAGAAAGGAACATTTCAGGATAGAACTGAAAGACAAGAGTCTTCAAATTGAAAGGAGGCTCGAAAAACATGGAAAGGCTGCTAGAGGGTGTGATAAGAGAAATAACACAAAGAAAACTAAAAAATAGAAATAAAAAATAAATTTTTAAAAAGGCAGTTATTAACTCCAGATAAAGCAAAACTTTGAAAAAGAGAAGAAACCTAATCATGATACAACCAACATGACTACACAGGAAATGTCATTTATATAATTGTTATAACATGAATACTGAATAATTATAGACCCTTGAGCCATGGTAACTATTTTGAGCAGGAGGCAGAAGAGGAAGAAGAAGTGTATTTATAGGGGTGAATAAGAAGAAAGTGGAATCCTCAACTACCATAATAGAGAATGCAAAAGAATCAATTGAGAAACGGCAGCAAAGATCACCATACTAGTTTGAAATACAAATTTCTATGTGAGAAACA
This sequence comes from Sciurus carolinensis, assembly GCF_902686445.1. Classification (NCBI taxonomy): domain Eukaryota; kingdom Metazoa; phylum Chordata; class Mammalia; order Rodentia; family Sciuridae; genus Sciurus; species Sciurus carolinensis. The sequence continues at coordinate 24,665,822 of NC_062225.1, forward strand.
GTTCAAGGTAGCCAATTTTAGGAAACGGGAATGTTTTTCCTCACAAGTGTTCTAAGTACTATTAGACTTTTTGAATTATTCATAGATATTACTTTGAAAATGCAAAATTAATTTTTTAAGTTTGTAAAATAAAACATAGGAATGGAAAGAAAAACTGACACTGTAACTCTCGGACTCTGTAATCATCAAAGTTGTCCTTCCTTCCCCTTCCCACCTGCCTTTGCCCACCTCCAAAGGAGTTACCTGTTCATTGGTGACCCCTGGTCGCAGGGTCCCATGCTTGTAGTCCTCCAGTAGCTGCACAGCTTCTCTGAGACGTCTCTGCAGAGGAGAGAAGAGGCATTGTAGGGCCACAGGTTCAAAGTTCCTAAAAACCATTTCCAAGTAGAACCACATCAATATCAAAGTGACAATGTTTAGGGTATATAAGGCTTCAGTCCTCAGTTCATGGGACACACAAAAAAACAACAGGAAGAAGAGCACCTAAATGTCCTTCCATAGGGAAACCGCTGGGCAGTGATCTTTTAATAATATCATGGAACATTACTGGGCAATTTAAGAAGTGCATTTAAGTAGAAGCTGGGCACCAGTGGTGCACACCTGTAATCCCAATGGCCTGGCAGGCTGAGGCAGGAGGATCCAGAGTTCAAAGCCAGCCTCAGCAACTTAGTGAGGCCTTAGGCAACTTAGTGAGATCCTGTCTCTTAAAAAAAATATTTAAAAAGGTTGGGAATGTGGCTCAGTGGTTAAGCATCCCTGGGTTGAATCCCTAGTACCAAAAAAAAAGTAGTGGTGAAGTAGAGGGCTGAGGATGTAGCTCAGTGGTAGGGCACTTGCCTAGTATGTGCAAGGCTCTGGGTTTGATCCCCAGTACTGTAAAAAAAAGAAGAAAAACAAAAACAAAAAAACCAGAAGCGAAATAGGGATAGAGGCGATTCCATGGCCACATCTCCAAAATATTTTGAGAGAGAAAGCAAATTGTCAAATAGTACAATGCTACTTGTTGTATCAACAAGAAAAACAAAATACACATACAAAACAACATTTTCCATGAGAATATTGTGTGTGTGAATGCATCAAAAAGAGCTAGGAGGAGACCCAGCAAAGTGGTGACAGATTCTACCTTAGGGCAGGAAGGGAAAGCTCAGACTCAGCAAGGGGTATCAGAAGGAACTTTAACCTTCTGATTAAAAATTTTGTAGGGAGGATATATTTATATTATGCTTTTATAATCTCTTTTTAATATTTTTAAAACACTGGCAGAAATGATCTACTAGAATACATAGGGTGACAATAACAAAGAGAGGAAAGACCAAGCCACGGTGATGCACACACATTGACCCTGCTGCTTGGGAGCTGAAGCAGGAGGATGGCCAGCCTGAACAATTCAGCAAGACTTTGTCCCACAAGAAAATAAATAAAGGGTTGGGGGTTCAGCTCAGTGGTAGAGCACTTGCCTAGCACGTGTGAGGCCCTGGGTTCTATCCCCAGCACTATGGTGTGCGCATGTGCACACACATACACACACAAAAGAGGGTTGGATGGTAATGGTATGATTTTTAAAATCTTAAAAACTAAAAGAGATAGCAATAATGATAGGAGGTAGCCTTTGTCCACCAAGGCAGGCATACTCACATAGCCTGCAAATAACTAATGGTAGAATGGATAAGTAAATCATATCATATGCATGCAATGCAATATTATAGAGCGACTAAAAGAGTAAATTACAAATACATGTCACAATGTGAACAAATCTCACAAACCTAAAGTGGCAGAATGTATCTTGCAAAGGTGGCCACTTCAATATCTCCACCTCCCATGATCTAGAACCTTCCCATATCCCGTTTGAAAGGTACACTATGACCCATTCCCTTGATTCTGGTAGGTCAGATTTGTGACTGCCTCAAATGGAGCAGTAAGGTCTGCGATGTCTGAAACTAGATTAAATTAGCTGGCACTTCCATCTTGTTCTCAAGAACGTCACTCTTTTGAAACCCAGTCACTATGCTATAAGGAAGTCCAAGCAACTTAGTGAACACCCATGTGCACAGGAACTAGACCCTGGTGCACAGCTCTACTGATGATCCACCCACTGACAGCCACGCTTACTTGCCCACCATGCAAGTCAGCCATCTTGAAATGGACCTTCCAGGTCCTCCCTGCTGACATGCCACCCTAGCCAATTCCACAGACACAAAGAAAAACCATCCCCCCTAAGTCCTACCCAAAGTGAAGTTCAATGAGCAAAGTAACTGATGATTGCTTTGAGCTACTAAATTTCAGGGCGAAAGGTTACATAGCAATAGAAGGCTGATACATGCAATGATAAGCAAGAAAAGACACAAAGGATTAGACACAAATTCAAAACTATGCAAAACAACCTAGGGTGGTAGAGGTCATTACAGCATTACACTTGAAGGGGGACCCTGACCAGGATAAAACACACACAAAAATACTTTAGGGGAATAAAAATGTTCAATGTCTTGATTTGTGAGTAGGTCATATGTATCAAAATTCATTAAGACATATATTTAGTTTTGCATTTTGATGTATATATAGTATATCTCAAAATATTAACAATAAACAGACAATAGTGATAGACGGTAGCTTATGTCAAGGACCTGATAAGGAATCCAGATGCAGGAAGGGCCACAGTGGGGGGAAAAACTCACTGAAGTTACCTTGTTACCTTTGGCCTATGGAAAAAGTCTGTCTGGGGACAGGAGTATAGAGACCTCAAAACAAGCTCTTGGTCTACACAAGGAAGCAGTACCAGGAGGGGAAGCCAGGAGGCAGACAGGGCTGCTGAGCTGGCAGCTGGCAGGGGGCGGACGCTGAACAGCCACTGGCTTTGCCACACAGCAGGAATAACTTCCAAACCAGAACAAACCAGCCAGGCCCCTGGGCTGTCAGGCCTGTGTGTACAGGACCTACAGCCAGCACTGGTCCAGTTCAGGCCTGGACCACAGCAGAATCACTGGCAGTCAGGAGCCAGTAAAGCTTTCCTTACTTAATGGCCTAAGGCTGGGAAGTACTGTCCATTTCCTTTTAAATATATGGATGTCAACTGTCACACTCCAAAGAGTCCTTTCCTGGAAACTGCTCATTTCCAAAGTAGAGATAGCTTTGTGGTGGCTGTTTTGTTTTGTTTTTGGTTTCTTTCCCCCAATTATATAAGCAATTCATGATGCTTAAAGAAAATGCCAGAAAAAAAAAAAAAAAAAAAAAAAAAACAGGACAGCACAAAAAACTCAGTTTAAATCATCCATTCACATACCACTGTGACAACTGCCAAGGTAAGGTTGATTTTCTAGCTAGAGTTAATACATTTTGGTCTTCAACAAAATTGGATTCTGCTGATTATTTTAACTTGCTTAAGGTCACACAAATAGTAGGTAGGTGATTTAGCAGTTGAACCCAGAGTTTAGCCAGATGCTTGCTCTGCCCACTCTCCCCCACCTCCAGTACCCCCAAAGCCTCCAAGTGATGGGGCAGGCTGCCCAGGCCAAGCCTGCTTCTCCCCTCGGCCTCTGCAGGCCTGGACAATGCATGCTCTACTTTCCAACACTGAATGGTGAATGGCCCCGCGTTCTCATTATTTCTCCCACTCTAGGGATTCTCCCAGGTTCCTATAACAACCTGGCCAGATTCCATCTCATTTGACACGGTCATCAAAGGGAGTCCTCCTGCCAAAAGAAAGTTCCAATGAGCTCTGATTTTGGCAAAGGGTGTGGGTAAGGGAGAACTAAATTTAAAGTTCCTGAAGACAAGTCTGAGGGTCCAGGACTGCAGGAAGCTGGGTCAGGCTTTTCTGCCTCTGGGTTCCCTGGGTTGGTTTTGGGCTTACACTTCTCTGAATACCAGGAGGCAGGGGTTTCAGGTCCTGTGGGATGGGCAAGGCCCCAAGCCACCTGTCTAGAGAGGTTCCTAGACTTTGCTGTTCTGGTGGCTAAGTTCACAGAGACTTGGGGCCTCTGAGGAGGGTCTCCCGGCTTTACACCCTCCTCCCACTGCTGCATTGTGAGGCTTGGCAGAAGGGCCAAGGAACCTGAGGAGGGGGAAAACTGGGCAGGAGGTTCAGGCAGGGTAAGCTGTGCAGGAAGTCTTTTCAACCAGGAACAAACAGGCCAGCAGCCCCTGAATGCAAAAGCTGTGAGGGTCCCTGCTTGGCCCAGAGACAAGGCGGTGCCTGTGTGGAGCCCTGGGCCTGGAGGAGAGCAGCCTACGCTGCTGCCTGCCCAGCTCTTCTCCATCACCAACCCGCCACAAAGCATCACCGTGAGAGCCTCTCCTTTCATTTGACAGGGGCAACGATCTTCAGGAAGTTCTCTGCAAATGCCTGTGCCTGGAAGGCTTGCTCCAGCAGCAGAGAATTTGAACAGAGGAGAATCCCAGCTCTTCTGGGCCTGCTCCGAGACCCCAAGGGGAGACGGGTAGGAAGCAAAGAGACAGGCTTGGGGGTTAGGGTGTTAGAGGGGAATGGGGATAGAGGGACCCAGGGAGGAAAGGACAAAGGAAAGTTGGGGAAAGAGTCATCAGAAGCAAAACTAATCTTTCCCGAGCACCACAGCCCAATCCCCAAAATACAGATGGAGAGTTATCCCTGAATAGTTGAGGGGGGATGTCAAAATGATCTAAATATTTAATTATAATACTATTTAACACATCTAATACAAGATGTTAGTGATGGCACATGGAAAAGAGGTGAATAGCATCCAGAAATATTTCACCACCATCTCCCTACCCCTGTGAAGGGGCTCACTGACCCTGTGGGTGGCACTCACGTGTTTCCTCCCCTGGATCCTGCCATACTGTTCCCTTCAGAAGAATGCCTTCCCTCCCCAACAGTCCACCACAGCCCCATCTATCCTGCAAGGCTCAGTTCTACCTTCTCTGAGCATCTTCCAATGTTCCCTCCCCTTCTCAAATAGAAAGGATTTGGTCTGCACCTCTCTGAGGTTCCTACCACTAACCAGTCATGTGCCTATCTTATCTGTCAGAGAGGGTAAGGTGCAGGAGCTATTGGTTTTAAGAATCTGCAGTATCATAGAACTGACCCTGTCCCCACCCATCACCAACACAAGGGCGTGCATAATGGACATTTGACAGAATGAAGAATCTCGGCTGTTGAGGGGAGAAGTGAACAGCATAGTCGGGATTTGGATTTCAGGTTCCAATGCAGTAGAACAAAATCCCTCGGGGCTGATGCTGGGATCTGAGACCACGCCCCTGTTCACTCAAGACAAGGGTGAGAATATTCCTCTGCACAGAACCATCTTGGCCATCCCCATGCTGAGGAAACTTCCTTACCCAAGTTCCCAGAGAGGGTGGGTGGCACCTACAAACCCAAGAACCCTCAATCCCAGTTCTGAGCCACTTTCATGAGATAGCAGCATGGAAGCACCTCCTGTACTCACAGCAACTACCTCTAAAAGAAGCCACAGCAGTGCCTGGAACTGCCACAAAGCTGATGGCCACCTGGGCAGCATGCCAAGGTAAGAAAAGGAAGAGACTTTTTATTCTTATTCAAAGCTGAACCCAACCTGACACAGAAAAAAATGGAGAGGAATTCATCTTAAATGTGTAGAGGAGGTGGGTACATCGGAAACCTGGGCATTTCAGGAAAAGTGAAAAGTTTGAGAGTCCCAGAGGTAACACAACTTTAAAGAAGAAGTAAAGAGGGCTGGGATGGGGGAGAATAAATGGGCAGTTGGATGCATGAGATGTCAGGTTTGTCAATTCATGCCCTGACCATTCAGTAGCTGGTTGCTCTCACAGGGCTTATCGGGTCTACTGGAAACAGGGCCACCATTATTTTGGTGGGGGAATTGAACCCAGGGATGCTCTACCAGTGAGCTACATCCCCAGCTCTTTTTATTTTAATTTCGAGACAGGGTCTTCCTAAGTTATTTAGGGCCTCACTAATTTCCTGAGACTGGTCTTAAACCTGCAATCCTCCTGCCTTAGCCTCCTGAGTGGCCAGGATTACAAGTATGCACCACCACCTGGGCTAGGGCCATACATTTTTATCACAGTTTAATCATAATATCATGACTTCCAAGTGGTGGAACTCGGGGGCCAAAGTTAATGGTCATGTGCAGGCAAAGTCCCAAGTCCTTTTCTTGTCTTTCACTGGTAATTCTATGCCCCTTCTTACTCCCTCCTAGCAGTTCCAAAATCCCCAGAGTTAAAACTGTCTTTAATGGGATGGGTATTTGACTTCCACCATTGATAAGCCTCCCTCTGATAAGCCCCAGGAAAGGGGCTTCCAGTCACCTTAGGGAGACTATTGAGGTAAACTGTTACAGTTCTGGTAGCATGACAAGTGATGCGTTACTTCAGGACATAAATCTATCCAGCTGTCCCAAGAATGTTAAAAACAACCATGGCCTCCAGTCTGCTTCTCCTGTCTTTGGGAAATTATTATTTAGAAAATGAAGTTAGCAGAAATGAAAAGTGATACGCCTGACACCATTTTTTGTAGAAAAGCAAAAGATAGACAACAACCTATCTGTTAGAAGTCTAACAGGAGATGATTATCTATACTATAAAACAGGATCTTAAAAAATTACTTAAAAGACTTAGAAATGAACAAAAGGAAAAAAAACAAGTACAAAGTATATGTTGGATGTAATAAACAGGCCAAAAATGTAGGCAGATGGACAAAAATTCAAAGTGTATTAAGGATTCTGACTCATGGCAATTGGGAGTATAAACTGAGGAAATCTTGGTACAGGTTGGTAAAATCCACAGGGCAATTGGGAGATTTTTACATATATATATGTATACATATATTTATACATATATATATATATACACACATATATATATATATCTCAAAAACTTTAAAGTCTTTCATCCAGAAATTTCACTTCTAGGAGTTTATCCAAAGAAAATAAAGTGCAGTGAGATTTATGTACAAAGATATTTACTGCAATGTTATTTGTAATGGCAAAAGATTTGAAACCACTTAAATGATCAACAATAGAGAAAATGATTAAATAAATTTTAGAATAACCATATAATGAATTATTATGCAGTTATGACATTTTAAAACAACATTTAATGACAAGAAAAAAGGCTCATGATATATGCTTCATGGAAAAAAGGATGCATCATGTATACATACATGTCACATATGATTTTCCATCTCTCTTGCTATATATATACACATAGACACACAGATATAGATATACATATACATATTGTATAAAACATCCCAAGTTTGTACATATACATACTCCAAAATGTTAATGGCAATTATTTCTAGCAAACCAGGCAAGATGGTATGTGCTTTTAATCCCAGCTACTTGGAAGGCTAAGACAGGAGGATGGCAAGTTCGAGGACAGTTTCTGCAAATTAACTAGACCCTTCCTCAAAATGAAATAAAAAGGACTGAGGATGCAGCACAGTGGTAGAACTCTCCTGCATCCAATCCCCAGCACTGCAAAGTTAATTATTAATTAATTAATCCTAGCAATCGAGATTATGAGAAGTTTTTATTTTTCTCTTTGTGCATCTTCCAGTATTTAGTGATTACTACCTGGCTCTCACCACATCAGAAGGCATGTAACATTTTTTCACAGTTGGCTAATTTTGGTCACCTGGTTAAAGCATATCTTCCAAGCCCTTTAGAAAGGTACCTCTTCCTCTTTGTCATTGCTAAGTAAGCAATCTGCTGGTGATACTTTGAGAGAAAATAAATACTCTGTTTCTCAATAAACCTCTACTCTACAGAAAGAGCATCCAATAATGCTCCTGACAGGAATGGTTACTTCAGAGAAAGTTACACAAGGTTATTTCCTTCAACAGTTATTAGCTGACATTCTTCTGCAAAGAACTTCCCCTCCCCACATTTTTAGTATGACTACAGACTCATGGATTATTTTTTATTCAATGTGTTAGCATCTATTGCTGTTCTTTTTTTTTTTTTTGCGGTGCTGGGGATTGAACCCAGGGCCTTGTGCTTGCGAGGCAGGCACTCTACCAACTGAGCTATATCCCCAGCCCCTATTGCTGTTCTTAATGCTCAAATTATCCCAAAAGCGGCCAGTGGATTTTCTTTCAAGGCAATTCCTGTCTGTGTCTTTCAGCACTTCCTTATTTTCTACAGCAACTCTCTCTGCCTCTGACCTGATTTTACCATCTCTCCAAGGAGCCCTGGTTCCTTTTGTGGGTAATGGTATTTAGAAACCAACATTTGAATGCCAGGTGTGTTCATCGTTATTGAAGTGTCATTATATCTAGGCCCTTTCAGTGAACACAACGAGGAAATTAGGAAATATAATGTAAATGTGTGTGTGTCAATCATGAGTTCATACTGATACTTCCAATTCAAACACAACAGTACACAGTTCTTTTTCTTTTCTCCTACTCCATATTTCTATCTCCCTACTCCCCCAGTGAAAATCCTGGTTCCATTATCAGTATAATTATTTATTTATTCTATCCAACAATATATCGGACATTCTGTTTTGTTTCAGGTTACTACACCAATATTAGTATTGAGTTGATGTTATTAATATTATTCCAGTTAGTTTTCTATGCCCTTCAGAATGATAATATGTCAACCCTTAATTATTGAATTCAGAATAGCAAATGCCTTCCATCTTTAGTCCATAATTAAGGTAACTCTAATGCCACATGGTAGAGACATAGATCTAATTCCATGGCCTTCATAGAAGGCTGAACTCTCCACCTTGGGTTTCTGCAAGCTCCTGGTGGTTTCCTTCTTTGGACCTGATGCTGCACACGCTGCACACCATACAGCAGGCTCACAGCCCTTCAAGATTCCCCAAGTGATCTACTCTTACAGAGATTTCGTGAACTAAGCAGATTTTATGGACAACTTCTTGGGAATTATGGTGGAAGGGGCAATAGTGCAAATTCACAACTTTGATAAACGCAGTACAATCTTAAGTCCAGCTATACCTCTGCTATGGCATTTTTTGTACTGGTTTTCAGCTCACCCTGGGTTTCTTGCTCTTCTTCCCACTGTTTTCTCCTCCTCTTCCTTCACTCTCCCATCTCCTTTTAGGATCAGAAAGCACAATTCTTCCCCTGTCAAACAGAGCAACCTCCTCCTCCTCTGAAGCCTTTGTTTAAGGCATTCTTAGAACAAAGACAGCCTTCTTCCTAAGAGAAATTATGGTGAATAAAATTTCCTCCGCCTCATTACACATACAAGGGTTGGAATCTTTTTAAAGCTTGGTCAGTTATAAATTGCAAACGAGCAGCTGCAAAACTCTCTCAAGATGAGTCTATCCATTGACTCAGCGTATGCCCCTCAGAACCGGGTCACAGATGGCTCATGCTACCCAGGATCTTTCTACCCTGGGACAAGCTCCAGTTTCTAGAGCTTGTGTCCTCCCACCCTACCAATAAATGGGCCATCCACATCTCCAACTGGGCAGCCACTGCCCCAGACTTCCTTCCAGGACACCAGCCACAGGCCCTGGGAGAGAAGCAGTGTTTTGTAGATCTAAGCCCTGTTCTATGTGGATGGTGCCAGACCTGCCCCATGCCCTACAGGTCAACGGGGGACAGGCTTAGCTCAGAGGCTCATCTAGCTGCTTCTAATTTCCCCTTTGACCTAGGCAAAAAGTCTGCTTGTGCTTGAGCCAGTGAGTGAGGATCAGGGCCACTCACCAACTTGCCAGCCTGGAGGTCCCATTCAGGGCCCTTCCAGAGCCCAGAGTTGTTTTGTACCAGGGATTGAACCCAGGGGCACTTTACCACTGAGTTATACCCCCAGGTCATTTTAATTTTTATTTTGAGACAGGGTCTTGCTAAGTTGCTAAGGCTGACCTCGAACTTGCAATTCTCCTGCCTCAGCCTCCCAAGTTGCTGGATTACCAGTGTGTGCCACCCAGTCCTTCCAGAGCTTTTAGGGTCTAGAGTATCTTCTTGGAACAGAAATTTTGCAAAAGGCTGACAAGTACTCCTGGAAATAATCTGCGACTCAGTTACAGTGAGGCAGGGAGGTACAGATCTTTCTGGGGAACCTATTAGATCTCAATGAGGAGAAGGAATGTGTGAAATTTTAAAAATATTCTAAAACTTCTGCTGTGTTGGTGTTTTTGTTTTTGTTGTTTTTGGTACCAAGGTTTGAACCCAGGGGTGCTTAACCACTGAGCCACATCCTCAGCCCTTTTTATTTTTAATTTTTTTTTTTGGGGGGGGGTGCTGGGGATCGAACCCAGGGCCTTATGCTTGCAAGGCAAGCACTCTACCAACTGAGCTATCTCCCCAGCCCCTTAAATTTTTTTAAATACTTTATCTTTATTCTCTTAGATCAGTCAAGTTTGTTCAGAACATTACAATAGGCATGAAGGGGAAAATAAATTCATTTTTAAAAACTCAACGTGTCCAAAGTATATTATATGAAACTATGACATTACCTCTTAGAAAAAGAAAGCATTCCAAAATAATATCAATATTAATTTTATGGTGAAAGATCAAGATCAAAGTATGGCATGTGCAATGTTTAAGTGCAATAAGTATTTTCCTTCCAATTAATTTACAGAAGTGCAGAGTGGTGCATAAGATTTGAAGTATTCACCCTTTTTATTTTTGATTTTGAGACAGACTTGCTGAGTTGCTTAGGGTCTCACTAAGTTTCTGAGGCTGGCCTTGAACTTGCCAGTCCTCCTGCCTCAGCCTCTCCAGCCGCTGGGATTACAGGCATGAGCCACCACACCCAGCTGCCTTGGTTATTTTCTAGTCAGTAAATATTTAAGTTTCTTTGACATTTCAATCATTTTTTAAAGCATGTTTTTTCATTGATTGAGAGGCAAAACAGACCAAAATTGGTTTAGTGATGTATAAGAATATTGGGGTTTTCAAAATGCAAAAGCTGAAGAAAAAAAGATGTGGCTCAAGGAAGAGAAGTGTAAAATGAAGTGGTCTGAGGATGGGATGGTGGTGGACTGAGAAAAGGGAGGGTGTGGGCCCCCAGCCCAAGTGGCATGTTACCCTGTAGCTCATCCATCCCCAAATCCCCTGTCTGCTTTTGGTAATCAGGAGGACCACTGAAATACTTCCTGCTGTGGTTTAGATCTGGAATGAGCCCCAAATGCCCAGGTGTTGCATGTGTGGTCCCCAGTCCAGGAGGAGGTAGAACCTTAGGAGGTGAGACCTAATAGAAGAAAGGTAAGCTATGGGAGTATGCCCTTGGAGGAGAAACCGGGACCAGCCCTCCTCCCACCACGCCCCTCACCTCTACCTTCCTCCCTCCCGCCCTCCCTCCATCTCTTCTCAGTGGCTATAAGATGAGCAGCTTTCCCTGCCTTTTCACCAAAGGCCAAAAAGCAGCAGGGTCAAGTGACCATGGACTGAAATAACTGAAACCATAGTCAAAAAAACCCTTTCCTTCTTCTAAGTTAATTCTCTCAGGTATTTCATCATAGTAAGGAAAGCTAACACACCTCCCTACCTCCCAAACCCCCTTCTGCCATTCCTCAATGGACTTCAAAGTCCACCATTAGCACCTCCTTCTTTTGAGCTAAGCTTTGGCCTCTGCTACCTCCTCTACCAAGCAGACAGCATTTACACTGGGATTTCAGAACTACAATTGTACCTCGTTTTGCATAGTTCTGAAATTATCTAGTATGACATATTACCTAGGCTAGGTACGTATTCTCTCTAGTTTGGAAAATTTTTTATGTAATTGCATTGATTCCGTCTTAGAAGAATCCACGCAGAGAGCCTAAAAGTTCAGCAGACTTGCCCTTAAGATATGGTAGCCCAAGAAAGCAAGTAAGGCAGCCAGTCAAATAACTGAGCTCTTTGTCCTTGCAGAGATGCAGCAGGAAATTCATATCAGGGTAATTCCAACATTCCACATTACTGGGCTGCTACCCATGCACACTGGGGGTAGGTCTAGGTCCAAGTGTCCAGCAAGCCTTGTGCTCCCTCCCACCATGACTGTTCTGTTAATTCCAGGGCTGAGCAAAGGCATTGCTCACCACAGAGAAGTGCAGTGAAGGACTGTCCAATAGGAAGCTGCCTCAAAGGCTCAGGGCATGAGTGGCCCAGGGTTGGAGCTCAGGCTTTCTGCTGGCTAAGAAATCTCCAGGGAATTCCCTAAACTCAGGTTCCCTGAACAGGAATGCAAACTGGCTGAGAATACGGGTCTGGAGACAAGCATACCTGGATTCATACCCTGGCTCCACCACTGGCCAGCACCACATGCATGAGACTTAACTTCTACTGCTTATTCATCTGTGAAATGGAATGTATAATCGTATCTCCCGCTTACAGTGGTTTTAAGTTAATCTGATGAGCTAATACATGCAAAATGCAAAATAATAGAAACAGAAAATAGATGGGTGGTGGCCAGGGGCTGGGGTCAGGGGAATTGATTATGAAGAAGCATGAGGGAACATGTTAGTGTGATAGAAATGTTTTACATCTTGATTGCAGTGATGGATACATGATGTATACATTTGCCCAAATTCACAGCACTGTACACCTAAAAAATGTAAATAATGTCTTAATAAACCTGACACTAAAAGCCATTAATGATTGTTCTGTAGGAGAAGAGAAAACTGGGTAGGGAGTATGATTGAAGGATCCCTTTCTGTCCAACTTATACACATCTCTACTGTTTGAACTTTCCCTCTCTGGGATCAGGGGAGCACCCCAGGGCCTCAAGCATGCTAGGCAAGGGCTCTACCACTGAGCTACAGTCCCAGCCCTATTTGAACTTTTAGAATGAGCATGTAATTTATGTACTTTGTAATCAATAAGTTTTTAAATGATAATAATAACAATAACAATGCATCTATCTTTAAGGACTGTTGTGAGATCTAAATGCAATAATATGAAAGAGTATATGGCACAGTGAACGAACTCTAGGGAGGCAGGCAGACAATGTCGCCTTTGTCTCGTTGCCCACCTCCCCATCCTCTTCACTCCCTCACCTCCACCCTCTGTGGTCCCACAGATGGCCCACACATTCTGCAGTGACAAGGTACAGAAGCCAAGGGGTTTCTGTTGAGAATGACAGCCACAACTTACCTCGGTGACAAAGAGTGTGCGAGGGTCGATGATATCCAAGAAGTGCCTGAAGCGGCCGTAGAAGGACGTCTGGGGGGGGGGAGAAAAGGAGGTCAGCTGCTGAACACACCCTGAGGACACTGGGAACACCCCCACAGCTCGCCCTTATGATTGGGCCCCCCAGGCCCCGGGACTCCCCATGTGGGTGATGAATGCCAATGGGGCCTCATTGCTCAGGGACCTGGGAGTAGCTTTCCCAGAGCAGAGGGCTTCCTAAAATTGACTCAGAGAGACCATAAGATACTTGGTGACTGTCCCAACTTCTTTTCCAGGTGCCTCCCACTTTTCTCCCTCTCCCATTGTCCTGAGATCTATCTTGAGCCCTTCAAAAGCTCCCAAGCATCACTGTGAGCCTAGTTCTCAGTGTCTCTGCCTTGCTTAGGAACTCTAGGGAGAGAGAAGATCCTGCCCACCCCTGATAGGGCTCCTCTCTAAGGTCCTGCTCTGCCCTCAAGGGAAAGATCTCCACAGGCAGAGCCCAAGCAAGACAGCATCACACTCACAGCCCACAGGCCCTGCTTCAGCAACAGTCCTAGAACTGCTGTGAGGTGCAGGCTAATGGGCAAGCTTCTCCAGCCTTGCCCCAGAGCAGGAGCCCTCGCAAAGGAGGGCTTTGTGCTAAGCAGGCCACCAGCATCCAGGCACGATGAAAGGAAACCAAGCAACACTGCTGCTGGGCCTTCAACATGGGGACAAAGCCAGCTGGGCAAAGCCAAATTCAAGAGGGATAAAAGGGGGTGCCAAGCTCAGGGATGAAGGGGAAGGCTGCAAACACTGGGGGTTCATGCCTCACTACACTCTGGGCTCTGCCCCAAATTCCTCCCTAGAGCCCCATAGCTCACCAGGCACTATGCTCTGCACAGTACAGAAAGGAGCCTTCACTTCCCTGTCCTTGCTTACAAGGACAGCAGATCCTGCAGTCATCTTCCTTCCTTTCCCTTCCCAATAAAGACCCTGCAGTAGGCCCTGGGTCACCAAAGTTCCTGCACCAATCAGACCTGTCCCTCTGCTCATCCCGGCACCCCCTGCACAGAGAAACCTCTCTACCTCCAATGGTTACCCGCCTGCAGGTGCAGACCACAGACCAGATCAAGCCTCGGCAGCATCCCTAGCTAAAACAATCACTTTTCTAGCCTCTCATACAGCTCGAATGGCCGAAACCATTCCCCACTTAAAACATGCCTACATGATGCTCGCGTGATTGTCCTGGCAAATTTCTACCTCCCAAAACTCAGTCTAGGAAAACAATCAGAATGTTCAGAGTTATGGTCAAAGGCACATGCCAAGGTTTTCCACTGCTACACCATTTACCAAGATAGATGGTCACTGAGTGACAGTCCACTCATGTGACTGAATACTATGCAGATGTTTAAGATCATGCTTTCAGACAACAGTTATGACATGGAAAAATGCTTCTGATTTTTATAAAATGCATAAGCAGTGGAATTCCAACTTAATTAGCCAGGAGATAGAAATAGATGGATACTAAATGAACAGCAAAACTACCAAATGACATCCAGACCCTGGTAAAAGGAACCAAGGTTCCCTAGGGAAGTGGCAGGTTCCAGGGCTGGGCATGGATGGTATAAGATGAAACTGGTATGTTTTGTTGTGCCAGAAAGCAATGAAGTGCCACCCCTGCCAAAGTGATAGGGACATGTTAAAAGGCCCACTGAGGGGGCAGATGGACATTTTGTGCCTGGAGATGTGAGACCCTGAGAAGTGAACAGCATCACCAAGATGGCATTCCAAGAATATAATTGTGGGGAAACCTCAGACAAACCCAAATTAAGGAGCATTTCATAAAACCACTGGCCTTGTTCATCAAATTTGTCAATAGCATAAAGACAAAGACTAAAACACTGATCCACAGTTAAAGGTCACTAAAGAGATGGCTAAGTACAGTGTGTGGTTTGGGATTGGATCCTGGATTCAGCAGGAAAATGCTTTCTAGGGCATTACTGACACAAGTGAAAAAGTTGGAATATGGACCATAGATTAATAAAAAGTATTATATCCATGTCAAATTTCCTAGTCATAATAACTGCACTGTGGTTATGAGGAGAGTGTCCCTGTTCTTAGGAGACATTCACTGAAGCATTATGGGATGAATAGATATAATCTACTTTCAAATAGCTGAGGAAAAAGAACACATATAAATACACAGGTGGCCATATAACCTGAAAATGTAGGTACTGTTATTATATTTTTTAATATTTTTTAGTTGTAGATGGACACAATACCTTTATTTATTTATTTTTATGTAGTGCTGAGGATCGAACCCAGTGCCCCACATGTGTTAATCTAGTGCTCTACCACTGAGCTACAACCCCAGTCCCTGTTGTTTTTGTTGTTATTATTATTCCATGGATTGAACCCAGGGGTGCCTAACCACTGAGCCACATTCCTGGCGCTTTATATTTTTTATTTTGAAACAGGGTCTCACTAAATTGCTTAGGACCTCACTAAATTGCTGAAACTGGCTTAGAACTTATGATCCTCCTGCCTCAGCCTCCTGAATCGCTGGGATTACAGGCATGCACCACCATGCCCGACTGTAATTTTTAACAGACCGTGGATATCCCTGAGATCATGTATACTTGCTATTTCTAGATTTTCTGATCCACTGCAGACAAAGAAAACAATGAGAAAATGTGACAAAGTTAAAAACTGATAGAGCTAGCTAAAAGGCACATGGAAGTTTTCCCTACTCTTGCAAGGCAAGAGTTACAAGATAACTTTCCTGTAAGAGGGAGGGTGTTTCAAAGGAAAAAAATTACAGACCATATTTTTCAAAATGCTAGATGAAAATACATTAAAATATTAACAGATATTGCCTCTGGGTAATAGAATTATGGGTGATTTTATTTCTATTATCTTTTAAATTGCTTTTAAAATGAAAAAAAATCAGTATTAGGAGTGATACATAGAAACAATATTCTATTTTTTAAATCTATGTAAATTAAAGTACAAGCTGGTAATATTAAGTAATATACTTGACAATGAGCTCCTGAAGGGTGTGGGATGTGAACTGTTCCTCTCTTATCCACCTTGGCTACCAGCCTCCTCACACACCTAGGAGAGACTGTGCAGACTCACTTAAATGAATGAGTGAGCTGATGAGCAGCCAGTGGCTTCCTGAAGCATCCAGACTTCCTGAAGGGGATAGAGCCTGGGCTGGGCTTTGAAGGCAGGGTAAGGATAACAATTGAGAAGTCAGTGGTCCAAGAGGGATAAGGATGAGCAGGGGCAGATGTGAGCAAAGCAACTTCTAAAAGATACTCCAGCAGACACCTTCAACCTGACTTGCCCTGAGGTCTTGATCCTATCCCAGTCCCGCCAGCCCTCTTTTGCCACTTGCTACTAAAGTCACTAAGGGAGAAATTCGAATAAAGCATTTTGCTTCACAGACATCTGCAAACTCCCACTGAACCAGGCTCAGGGGGCATCACAATGAACAAGCCCTCCAGGAACTCAGAGCCATCAAGGGAGTCAAACACAAACAAACAAGTAAACAAATAACTAGAAAACACTGTGATCATTGCTCAAATGAGGGTCTACAAAGTGCACTGGGGACACACAGGTTTCTTCCTTGAGTGAATCAAGGGGGCATCCCAGAGGAGCTGAGACGGAGAGGTCTCAGCTGAGCTAACCTAACAGAGGTTATCCAGGACAGCATGAGGGCATGAAGGCTGCGATCGGAAACTGCAGTTGCCCGGGATCTGTTCCCTCACTCACTATTCAGCTAGCTTCTGAAGACCTACTGCACCCCACACTGTGCTGGGCCTTGGGGTACAGCTGAGCTTGCTGAGTGTGGAAGAACAGGGAAGAACCAAGAGTCATGGATGATGCCTAGATTTCTAGTTCAATACCAATGCTTATTAATCAGGATAAGGGAGGCAAGAAGCATACTGGTTTAGTGGAGAGGAAGATAAACATCTGCACTGATCATGTACATTGAGATACTTGGGCATTCCAGATGTAACTGTTCAATAAACACTTTGAAATACAGACCTAAGATCCATGAAAGGGGTTAAATGCTAAAAGCACATTGTAATCCTAGCCCAGTCGGCCTAAAGCCCCCAGGGACTAGCCTTTCTCTAACAAAGTCAGGTTTACTGAAGAGTTGCAACAAAGAAGGCCACATAGCAGGGTTATGATGGGTGCATAGCCAAAGGAAAAAGATAAAGTTGGGGGAAATGGAATATAAAGCAGTCCAGCATTTGCTCCTAGTCAACCTAGGTCTAGATTGATAAGTGGACTTAGGGCCTTGTTTCCATGGCAACTGTAAAGCTAAGATTAGTGTGGATCGTGACACCATAGCACATACCTACGGTCCCAGCAACTCAGGAGGGTAAGGCAGGAGCATCTCAAGTTCAAAGCTAGTCTCAGCAACTTAGTAAGACGCTGTCAAAAAAAATTTTAAAGTGGGGGCAGGGCACTGGGGATGCAGCTCAGTGGTAAACACCCCTGGGTTCAATTCTAAGTAACTACTCCCCCCCCAAAAAAAAATAATAAAGAAAGAAAGAAAGAAAACA
Source organism: Sciurus carolinensis (assembly GCF_902686445.1). Classification (NCBI taxonomy): domain Eukaryota; kingdom Metazoa; phylum Chordata; class Mammalia; order Rodentia; family Sciuridae; genus Sciurus; species Sciurus carolinensis. The sequence goes on from NC_062225.1 coordinate 24,683,420, forward strand.
ACTGTTTGTAATGTTGAGACCAGAAACTAATTTAAACCCAATCACTTTGGGTTATCCATCAGGCAAAGTGGCTTAGATCTGCCATCAAGAGCTGGATATTTCATTCCTAATGATATGACTAAAACAGCAAAGTCTCTGGCAATCCATGATATTAGAGAATTCAACTTCTCTTTTTTTTTTTTTTTTTTTTTTTTTTTTTTTTTGCAGTGCTGGGGATTGAACCCAGGGCCTTGTGCTTGTGAAGTGAGCACTCTACCAACTGAGCTATCTCCCCAGCCAGAATTCAACTTCTGAATGAGCACTTACTCAAAGAAAGGGGGTCCTTCTGATACTTTGTAGCCCTAGTCAAGAAACATTTCTTTGCTGAAACAAAAACTTAATCTGTGTCTGTCTTCCCTGCCATGAATGACAGGCAAAGTTTCTATTCTCTCAGTCTGAGTTCATTTTTTTTTTTTTTTTTTTTTTTTTTTTTTTTTTTGCGGTGCTGGGGATCAAACCCAGGGCCTTGTGCTTGCAAGGCAAGCACTCTACCAACTGAGCTATTTCCCCAGCCCCTGAGTTCATTTTTATTTTCTCAGTAATTTAAAATGTATAGTGCAACTACCCACCACCACCTCTTAAATTCAGCCCCATCTGAATGTAATCAAACAGTGGACATTTTCTTTCCCTTTTTCTTTATTAGAAGAATGAGTCAGTCAAACAATCCCTTCTCTTTCCCTTCATAAGTGAAGTGAGTCTGCTAATCCTGGGCAGGGACTCTGGGCCTCCAGAAGCAGGCTGCCCTCTCCCCAGGTGCAGCCCAGCTGGGAATAGCAGACCTTCTGAGTGGAGGCCCAGGGCAAAGGCCCAAGAAAAACTGACAGACCCCTTGCCCCAGACCTCAAAATGACTGCTCTTCATGATTAGGAATAAAATACTCAGTGAACCTATAGCGCAGGGTAGACAGGCTGGAGCTGCCGGTGTCCTCCACCAGGCGGTGCTCTGTCGGAATCAGCAGGCACCTCATGGCCAGGCCAGACACCCAAGGATTCTGGTTCTATTGGTTTGGGGTGGGCTCCAGGCAGCAGTAGCTGTTTAAAAACCTGCCCAGGTGATTCTGGGAAGTGTTGAGCCAGTTCTATACAACAAACCAACCCCAAGCACTGCTCTTAGAAAGTCACTCTAGCCTCTGGGAAGGAAATGATTAAAAGACATAACTATCTAAAAGGCACTGTGATTTTAGAACTTCACTTGGGGCAAAATATATGAGAAATTGCTGATGGCCTCCCGACTCCCAGCCCACACAAACTTCATGTGAAGAGCACATTTTCCTACCCAGGAGTTCCCTGGACCAGAGAGGGTGTCCTGTGCAACCCACCTGCTCTACCCAAATCTGCCTCAGTCCACCTTGGACCCCAGCACACACACAGCTCACTGTCACTCTGGTCATCTTAGCAGGAAGGTGAGTTCTCTGAAGGAGTGAAGAAGCTTAAAAAAAAAAAAAAAAAAAAAAAAAGACAGCAGTAAAAACCTATTTCTGGATAGACTGAAAAGCAAATGGGAAGAGACCTATGTGTTGTCCCTGTTCCTACCTGGGTTCAACTTGCCCAATCATATCTGTGCCTGAAGCAAAGAAAAGAGTTGATTGAGAGAAGAAAGGAACAGAAAAGGAGGAGGAAAGGGGGGAAGGTAGGTCTTAGGTGCTGAACCTGAATCTTCCTCTTCCTCTTCTTCCCTTCACAAGGCCACGTGGGATAGTGCTTTAAAACATGGATTTCAAAACAACAAAAACACACGGATTCCAAGTTGGCAAGAAAAACAGAACAGAGGAACATGTTAAATAATACCAGAGAGATGCCATCAACCACATTCAGAATAAGGGACATTCTACAAGACAAACAACCCAGTTTCTTCAACAAATACAAGAAAAAAAGAGGGAGAGAAACCATTATCAAAAGAGACATGAGCCAAATATGTGTAGGGTTGACGGGAGCCTCAAACAAACCACAATAAAAAAACATTAGTCAGAAACTTAGTGAGGCCTCAGCAACTCAGCAAGACCCTCTCTCTAAATAAAATATAAAAGGGCTGGGTATGTGGCTCTGTGGTTAAGCACCCCTGGGTTCAAATCCTGGTGGTACCAAAAAACAAAACAAAACAAAACAAAAGTTAGGTGACAATTAAGGGAATGCAAAGTCACTAGTTATTTGATGTTATTAAGATTTAATTGTTTCAGGTGTGTGAAGGGTGTTATGGTTTTATTAAGACTAATTTAGAATACCTCTGATATGATATGATGTGATACAGAGGGCAAAATTCTTCCCCCAGATTGAGGGACAGTCTATAAAATATCCTACCAGTACTTCCTAAAACCATCAAGGTCATCCAGACCAAGGGAAGTCTGAGAAATTTACAGATCAAAGGAGACTAAGACAACATGATAACTAAATATAATGTAGGATCTTGGATGGGCTCCTAGAACAGAAAGGGGACATTAATGTAAAAATATAGTGAAATCCAATTCAATCTGGAGTGTAGTTAATAGTAATGTATCAATGTTGGCTTCTTAGTTTTGATAAACATACTATGGTATTGCAAGATATTAGGGAAGGGTTATGCGGAAATTCTCTCCATCTAAATTCTACAAATCTAAAATTATCCAATATTAAAATTCATTTTACTTAAAAACCTAATCAAAAATAGCTGGGCATGGTGGTCCATGATTGTAACTCCAGCTACTCAGAACACTGAAGCAAGAAGATCCCAAATTCAAAGTCAGCCTTGGCAACTTAGCAAGACCCTGTCTCAAAATAAAAGATTAAAAGGGCTAAGGATGTAGCTCAGTGGTAGAGTGCCACAAGGTTCAATTACTAGTATGAAGAGTGAATTAATACAAGCCAAGAGTCCTTAATTTTAGAGATACCTACTAGAAGGCCAATGAAATGTTATAATGTTTAGGGTTTACTTCAAAATAATTTATTGGTTGGGAGTGGAGTATAGTAGTGTATAGATGAAACAAAGCTGGCCTTAAATTGGTAATTATGGGGTTGGGGGACATGGCCTGGACAACATGAGGCCCTGGGTTCAGTTCCCAGCACCATCAAATAAATAAATAAATAAATTGATAATTGTTGAAGCTGAGTTATAGGGACATAGAGATTCAATGACTGTCTCCATTTTTGTATATTTGAAAACCTCCAGAATAAAAAAGTTGGCAATAAGCAAATGAACAAACAAATATAAACTCTGGAGCCAGATTGACTAGAAAGTTATTTAATATGTTTGTGTGCTACAGTTTTCCTGCCTGTAAACAGGAGAACATTGTACCTACATCACAGGGTTGTATAATTTCATAATTCAATATGCATACGGGTTGGAACAATGTTTGACTATCGACATCTTATGGAGAGAAAAACAGACACATTCCAAAGCCCATTCATCACCCTTTCTCTACCCTCTGATCCTGATCCGTGCTCTTCCTCCCCTACGCTCCTGCACAGGGATACTCTTGTGGGGAAAGAAGAGGGGCTCGGGGGTTTACTCCAGAGAGCAATCTTGGTTCCAAACTCTACAGAAATTAGTAAGACTAGTTGAAGAATCAGAGTGGTGTTCCCAGTATGGGTTCTGAGAATAGACCCTGGATTATGAGCCATTCAAAGCAGGCTATGCTAAATATCAAAGGTAGAATCCAAATAAAGATGATTGGGTCATGAAGGAGCTCATCACTCCAGGAAATCCAAGGTAGACCATTGTGTCTTTAAGTTCTCCCCCTTAGAGACACCAACTCTGGGATCCCCAAGCTGTCAAACATGCTCCCATTTGGTTGCAATTTTACAAGATCTCTAAGGGACATTTTGGATAAAAATAGACCCATGGCTCCTGTCACAACCTAGTATGTCAAATTCAGGTCCACAAAATCCACTGAAGTGTGTGCAGCACATTCATTTATTCACAAATCTTTATTGAGCATCTTTGAAGTGCACATAGCTGAGTCAAGAGGGAGTCAAGGCAGGCACAGTCCCTGATTCCATGGAATCTAAGGCCAAAAAAGGAGACAGATGATAATGAAAACAGCCATCCCCAAGTCAATGTATCTCTAGATAGGTGCTTTGCAGTAGCAGAGCATAGTCAAAAACTCATCTTGGAGGCTTCCCGAAGGAAGTGATGCTTCACCAACTCATTAAGAATGAGGAGTGGTGCAAGAGTTGAGGGGGCAGGGGAAGGTGACATTCCAGCAGATGGTCCAGGGGTGGAAAGGTACATGGTAAGTTTAAAGGCTGAAAAGCAGCCAGTGTGGTTGGAAGGATGTTACAAGCGGTAGGTGGGTAAAGGGATTCAAGATAGATAGACTGTGCAGAACTTTGGACCCCTTCAGAAGTGAGGTCTTTATCTTAAGAGCTAGGGAAGCCACCACAAGGTGTTTAAACGTACATGTGTGGGGGAGGGGGCATCATCTGATCAGAACTGCATTGTTGGGACTCTGCCACACAGAAGAGGGAGGGATGGGAAGAGGGCCAAAGTGGAAGCAGAGACACCTGTCCAAAGGCTTCCACAATGGTCCAGGAAATAGATGTGGGGGCTGGTTTAGGAGTCTAGCCATGGAGATGGGCAGATTTGAGAGTTGTTTGAGAGGTGAGATCATGGTCTCTGATTGTACTTAGAGAGTGAGAGAGAGGAAGGGAAGTATACAAGCAAATCCCAGGTTTATGACTAGCACTAGGGTGGCAAGTTGAGCTGCTTACAGAGAGCCAGGAAGGAGTGTGGGAGGAGCAGGTTTGAAGGAAAGAGCAGAAGATCCTTAACATGGATGAATCACATGTGCTCAGTCACTGTTCTTTAAGCAGGCCACTATGCTGGGGAGCTTCAACAGTAAATGCCACACACACTTTACTGCCAAAAAGAGATACCAGCAAGAGCGGTAGGAACCAAATAGTCTCAAAAGTGCATCTGTGGCTCCACAGCATAAGGCCAAGTCATTAAAGTCACTAAGAGGTACCCCATAAATGTCTACTGGGTGACTGGATATCCCAAGTGCCACAAACAGATAACAGGAAAAAGGGGAGGCAGGGGCAGAAGTCTTTACTCAACACCCAATTAAAAGCCTAACTACATGGCACCTAGGGTAATATTTTCTCAAAAGACCTACATGAGGTTTGAGACCAAGTAACCATGACTTAGGGGACCCCAGGAAAGACTGCAGGGCGCGGGGGGGTGGGGGGGGTGGGGGGGGGTTGAGGGAATGGAAAATCTTTGGGGGTGGCCAAAGAGGCTTCCAGGAGGAAGCCTGATCTACCTGATGTTATCAGACCAGGGGATAAATGCAACACAGCCAGAGATTGGCCAGACTAAGCTTGACAGAAGGATGTGCAGAATGGGAGATGCAGAAAGGAGTGAAGGGTCACCCCAGGAGAGGCAGGTGCACCCAACAGTCTCACCATAGGTGGCATCTTAAACTAGCTGAAAGATGACAGTCTCTTCTTAGATACCTACATGCTGAGATCTATTTTTAAAAAGAATCTAGTCCCGTTTCAAAACCCCAGGGACATTTTTTTTCAGAAGGATCAGGAGAGCAGCTCCTTAATTATCAGCGAAGCTCAGGGTTGGATTCAGTCCCCCTCCCACCACCGCAGCCAAAAAGAAATAAAGAAAGAAAGAAAGAAAAGAAAGAAAAAGAAAAGCAAGCAAGCCACTGCACCGACCTTTGTACCATAAGTCTTTCTTCCTGCAAAGTTCTTTCTGGCGCCTCTGCCACCCACCCCACCCGCTGCAAGCCCCGGTTCGCCCTTTTCCTAATAAAGTGCGCTTCCTCAGCGCTGGAGACAGCAGGGCCCAGAGTCTGCGGAGTGGGAACTGCCCCTCCTAGGTTCCGGTCTCCCGAGCCGGGCATGTCAGAGCTGCGGGTTCTATCCTTGTCTCTGAACCCAAGGACCGAGTTAGCGACGCCCAGGCGGGGGTCCGGGAAGAAAAGAAACGGCCACAGTGCCCAGAAGAGTCCGAGCGGGTCTGGAAAGAGCCAAGCGCTCCGTGGCGCCTGGGTCGAAGTACGAGAGGACTCAGAGAGGGAAGAGCTGGGGCCAATTCCCGGGTCCAAGGACCCTCCGAGGGACTGCGGCCCCAGGGGATGACACAGCGTTTCCTCCGCACCCCTGGCTCTCCAGGCTTGTCCCAGCTCCATCTCTGCCCAGCACCAGCCGGCCGACTCGCTGCGTCAGGGAATCCCCAGCTGGGAGATGGGAGAGGCCGGGGGGGCCGCAGCACTCGGCACAAGGTCCCACCCTGCTGTGCCTCACGGACCCCACTTGAGGGTAGAGGAATGGAAGTGTGACCGCGAGGTGCAGGAGCTGCAAGGCGGCTCAGTCTACAGCTCCGTAGGAAAGTCACTCCCAGTAGGGGGAAAAGTTAGAAGGCAACCCGGCTACGCCAACTTCTCACCCAGGGCCGGGCCCAAACTTTGCACCGGGAGTTGGCGGCTGCACAAGCTGGAGCGACCCTGCAAAAGCAGGTCGGACCCGGGCGCCCGAGAGTCCGGGCCGCAGTCGTCTGTAGCCAATCAAAGAGCGCCTCGGGCGAGAACGACTGGAGGGCGCGGGTAGTAGAGGAGTGACAGAAGCAAACGCCAATAGAAAGTCAAAATGGGAGTCCTCGCCCAGCCCACTGACCAATGGGAAAAGGATGGTTGTGGCCGAGGTCCCCGCGGCACTAACTGCAGGCTCCGGTGGCCGCGGGTCGGAGACCCTTGGGCTAAAGGGGACTTTGGAGGGGAGTTTGCTCGCCATTCCTGTGCCACCCGCCGACATGCAGATCACAGCCCCAGTCCTCACCTGCTGGAAGCGGGGTTTACCCAGTTGGAAAGGCGGTGCATCGGTCGAAGCATTAGCGGCACTAGCCGCCGCCGCTGATGCTGTAGTCGCTGTATCCGCCATGGCCACTGACGCCCGCAATCTCCGGCCCTTTTAAAATGTCCCTCCTCGGCCCCCGCCACAGCTGCCTCTCCCGATTGGCCATGAGCAACCGCAGCAAGCAGGGCGCGCAAGGGGTTGTGGGGAGTGTAGTTTTTCTCTTCTCAGAATCTGACAACCTCAGACTGCGGAGAGTTGCATCCACGCAGACTCCGTCTCGGTGTTGCAGGGGTCGGCAGTGTGGGAAAGGTGTGCAAGCACGGCCCTGAGGCTCCGGGAGGGGGCGACCAGGCGGCCCCTCGCTACTTACCTTCCCCCAGAAGCTTGGGTTGCTGTTGCGGGCGTCGCGCCTGAAGCGGCAATCCAGAACAAGGGCCCTCCACCAACGGGTCCGACCCGGGGCCAGATGGGCAAGGACTCCAGGTGGAGTGGGGTTAACTCGGAGGGCTTTCTGCAAGGACTTGTAATGCGGAATTTTCCTGCAGTTTCTTCTGTCGCCACCCTAACCTCCCGCCCTGTGCTCTACAGTCATACTGACACTCAGTTCCTAGAGTAGATGGGCTTCTGCGACCCAATCCTCAATGACCCCCAACCCCTGCACCTCCTTTGACCAACCAAGACAGATCCCTCCTGGGTCTCAATTCCTGGAAGAATAGACTGGGGGGTTGGCCGCTGGGAATAGAGTTCAGTAGCATTGCAAGTACCAGCTATAAGGTCTTTAGATAAAGGGCACTACAGTCTTAAGAGCAAACCACAGCAAGGATAATAAACACTTCTGCAGAGAGCAGTTTAAGACTCCTAGCTGAATAATCTGGTCAATGAACCAGACTGGGGACGTAGGAGGCTGCCTGTTTCACCCAAGAAGACAATGAAATTATTTTGGATTTGACTCTGGGAAACCCCACTTTGGGCCTTCTTAGTCTCATGGTAAAGTGCAGGGTTGGTTCATGTCCACCCATATTGTCCACTAATGGTTGAGCAACAAGAAATAGAATTTTCCTTTAGCTGGAAAGAGATTCTAGCTAGCTATACAATTTGTATTTTGTATTTGTATTTTATCTTCTCCTACTAGACTAAGTAGCTTGAGAACAGAATTCTCAGCCTTGCCCTCTGTATTTCCTCACTGTATCCAATAAACATGCCCATAATAGATGTCCAGTAAACAGAGATCCTGGGAGTTGATGAAATACTGAGGCCAGGCCACCGGGCCACACTGTACTACTGTCCTGTGATGTCGTCCATAAACCCCCTCACTTCAATTGAAGGCTGCCTTCTCCCACTGGCAGCCTCCACACACTCATTCCAAAACAGGAACAAGACAGACCACCTGCAGTATGTGAAATTTTATTCTTCATAAAGTGCTTGAAACATGAAGAACAAGCTCTTTATAAACAGGAGTTACAACTAGGAAGACAAAACAGCAAAGCAGAATGGTTCCTGCTTCCTGACCACTCCATGGCAGCTCTTCTCCATCTTGTGGCCAGAACAGAACATCAAACAGAACCCTGGGCTTTAATTCAAACCTTCTTCTAAAGACAACCCTGTCCTGAGCATGTGAGAGGCCCAACATCAAGGATGGGTGGAAGATCAGGACTGGAGTTGGGATCACCTAGCGCCCAGAGGAATACCTAGTAGGGGAGTGACACCTCCACCCCCAATGACCCCCCAAAAATGACTGAAAATCTGGGCACCTGTGGATACTTTTCTCAGCTATGCTGAACGGGTCTTAAAGATGTCAACTCTGCAGGGGTTTTCCCCCATGTATGGGGTTCCTCTCCATCCTGGCAAAAGACTGACATCACCCACAGAGCACCTCTCCTGTGAGATCTTCTAAGTGAGCCCACAGGCCCTCTCATGAAGAAGAGAGCCCCAGAAGGGCTCCTGCCTCTTCACTGGGCCTAAAGTACCCTCCTTTGGCATCTTCTCACCTCCCACCCTTTGCTAATGCAGGGTGCTCAAGCCATTGAAGGGTCCCTGCAGATGTCATGGGGAAGCCTGCTGTGCTTTCCACAAGCAAACCGGGGGCTGAGCCAAAGGGCAGATACTTCATTTCAAAGTGCACTGCAGCCAAGCCAGGCAAGGTACTGGGGCTGAAGAGACAGGCCAAGACAGGAACTTAGAGGATAGGTGGGAGGGCAACAAAGGTTTTTTTCTAAGTATAGGTGTCTCCTAAGGCATAGTGTGCTCTCCCACTTCCAGAGCAGCCAACTGCTGCTCAGTTGAGTCCTGACAGAATGAGAGTGAGCAGGGCAGCCCCAGACCTGCTCCCACCAGAAGTTTTTATCCTAAGATCGGCCAAAGGGGTCAAGGGAGATGGGAAAGATGGCAGGAAGGCCGAGGGGGCAGCAGTACTTGGCCACACTTTTAGCTGAGATTAAATCTGGGAGGGGACGAGCACAGAGCAGGGCTGCCCCCAGCTCCCCTTCCCCTTCCCAGGACTCTGACAGAGCCACCCCCATGTGCTCAACCTGGAGGGAGAGGTCTACACCCAGAGGCTCTTGACCCCACCCACAAAAGGCACATTTTGTTTCCAAAAGTTCAAACCCTGCAGCAGCACAGAGTTTTGGCATCTGGACAGGCAACAAGAACAGATGTGGAGGCTTGATTCCCAAAACAAAAGCAGCCCAAAGCCCAGACCTGGATGGGTCCACAAATCCGAGGTGGGCGAGAACCTGAAAAGCAAGGAGCTCTCTCCTGACCCAGTACTACCTCCACAGTCAACCATGACACTCAGTGGAAAGGTTCAAAGCAGGGCAAGGAACAGCCTGGAGAGCACACAGCACCACCTCCATCCACACTGCACCTGTGATGCAAGCAGCTCCAAACAGAAATGGACTCAGGATGTGGCAGATTAGACCAGGCCACACAGGCTACCTGCTCTAGGGGACGGGCATGGGGCAGAAGAGTAGGCACACTGGCTGCCCACAACTTACAAACAGGCAACTTGGTCCCTGTCCCAGTCCCAGCAATACTAGGATCCCCTCTTAGGGGCTAGAAGGGAATGAACAGGATGAGGCATTGGCCATGGGAAGGAATGGCTGACCATCCTTGGAGGATAATAAAGCCTGTGCTACAGCAGTCTGGTCCCAGACACATCGAACTGCAGCTCCCTCTGCTCCATCTTGAGGGCTAACTTCCCTATTCCAATTTCTTGGAGCCCCAAAAGCTAAGGGGTATGAAAATAGGCAGGTGGGAAAGACCAAGGGCTCCCAGAGACACATGGTTGTAATGGAACCTAAGGCTCTAATGGGAGTCCAAGGGCTCCCTTCCAGCAGCCCCAGTAGAGGCAGAAGGGAGAGGGAACAGGGAGTGACCAGGAAGACAGGCCGCAGCCTGTCCCAGATGAGGATGTGTTCAGCAGGAGAGAGGGCAGGCGGGCAGGCAGGTGGTCACAGCCCATCTGGGTAGCAGGTCCTCGCCAACCCTCCGGGGGTGGGGATAAGGGAGGCTACTTGGGGGGCCCAGGGGGAATCTGCAGCAGTGTGGGTGAGGTCTCCATGATCCGCACCAGCAGCCGGTCAATGTAGCTCTCCAGCTCCTGCACATGCTCGTCCCGCTGGCTCAGCTCCCGCTCCCGCTGCAGGAGCAGGCCGATGAGCTCGTCGTGTGTCAGATGGTAGTACTTGGCTGACTGGTCCAGTACAGCAGAGTCCTGAGGCCAGACAGAATGAGAGTGAGCAGAGCAGCCCCTGGCCTACTGCCCACCTACAGCCCAGTCACCCCACCACAGACCCCAGAGCTAACTGTCTCCATGCCAGAGGTGGGCTAACCAACTTCAGGGCTGTGGTAGGGAGGACCCGGCCTGCTCACTCTCCCACCCTCCCACTGCTCTGGGCCTCTCCACTGCACCACGTTCTGTCAGACTGCCCCTGGCACCTGGGTCTCACCTTCAACCTCTTGGTGTCCACAGTCTGACCAAGCTGGGGCGCTGGAGCCACAGGCTGAATGCCACCAGATGTGACCGTTTTGAGCTTCTCCAGCCCACTGCTCAGAGCTGTGCTCAGACTGGAGCGGGACTGCTTCCTGTCAGAAACGCCCTCTGCAGGGACAGCACTGAGGGGCTTCACAGGGTGGGGACTGCAAAGACAGACAGGAGATGGGTTATGGGGGGAGAAGGGCGGCACAGGCAAGGTGGGGCCACCTTCTCTGCAGAGCCCCAGGTCTGTTACACAGTTGAGGTCTCTCGGGCAGCGGCACCTTGCATGCCTCAATCTGCGTCCCACCACATGCTACCTCCCCACTTCATTCCCCCATGACCTGATGACCTGGTTCTTTGGCAGAGACAGCAGAGGCCACCCTGCAAATTTCTGCACTGTATTGGGAACTTGCCAGGGACACCCACCGCCAGCCATTTTACCTCCTTCCTCTTCTATACTTTCTCTAGGGGAGTAGCTAACCCTCCCAGTTTCCCCAGGACTGTGGACATGAGACTCTCCCAGGACATGAGACTTTCAAAGCTAAGACCAGGGAAGACCTGGCAAACTGCAGTGCTTGGCCCCCATCATCACACGTGCATCCGGTTAGGCTAGTGAGCACCCCTTGACCTTGTACTTGCTTGCTCACTCTCAGTCATCGCCACTGTCCTCTCACCCAAACCTCTCCAGAGCACGGACACCACGTTCTCTATTTAATTTCTTACCTCTTGTTGACTCCTCAGCCCCACCAGCCCAGCACAGGTGAACCTGCTGTCCTGGTGGGCCTGGCATCTCCCCTCCCTGCCTCTCTGGAGTCCACACCTGCCCTTCTCTTTCCTTTGGGCTGCCCTCCTTCTCCCTCTTGCCCCAGGCCCTTCACCTGGTGTTCTGGCCTGAGAGCCTCATCTCAGGCTGAACTACTGTTCTGCCCCTAGCCTCTCTCCTCTTCCCCCGACCCAGCCTCCCACTCCCGTCTCCAGCTCCAGCCCAGACCTCACTTTCAGGCTCTAGACCAGTGCAAGCAGGCTGGCTCTCCTGCTCCCTCACACCTGCCCTTTCCTCTGTGCTCCCAAGCAGAGAGCCTCCCAGGGCCCAGTCAAAAACCTGGGCGTCCCTCTGACTTGTCCCCTTCAGCCTCAGCCTTCATCAATCAAGCCCTGCCACCTTCCTCCCTACTCTCAAGCCCTCTTCTCCTCTTCAAGTCAGGGCTAGCCACGCCCTTCCTCCAGCCACAGCTAACTCAGGTCCACCAAGCAAATCTCACCCACCTCCAGCGGCTCCCCACTCTGCAGCAGGATAACGATCTCACTTTTCTGATACTTAGAAACCCTTTAATGGCTCCCATCAAAGAAAACAATTTGGCCCTGCCCTTTCCTCATGCAATAGAAAGAGTGCTGTCTATGTTAAGGCCTTCACGAAAGCTAGTCCTGTACCTGGAATACTGCCCTTTCCTCCACTGGCCTATTACTACTCCTGTTTCAAAGCAGCGCAAAACCACCTCCTCCAGGAAGGCTTCCTGATTCCCTAAGGCTAAGATGACCCTCTTCTGGGATCCCGCAGCACTCTGCACTTGCAACAATTATATACACTATAAGCCTTAGGTCCTCAACTCAGCCAGCCTGCCCCTGGGGAACCTCTTACAAATTTATGCTCATTCTACAGAGGCTTTAGGCCATTCAGAATTAGGAAGTGAAACGGACCAAAGACCCAGAGAGGCAGCTGTTACTTGGGTTAGTACTACAGATGCAGTCACATGGTATCAGAAGAGTGGCCAAGTGCCCGCAGCAGGGCAGAGTAGGGAAAAGACCAGATTCTTAACTGCCACCTAGGAATCCACACTAGAAACGGGTGGGAAAGCAACTCTAAGGGGGCCACCTCCAGGTGGTGCAGGAATGGATGACCAGTGCAGCAAAAAAGCACCCTGAATGAGTGGGGAGCCAGAGGCCTGGGCTCCAGTCCAACTGCCCCACATCTGAAGGATCTTGGGCCCTGCAGCTCTCATCTGAGAAATGGGGTTAGCTCTATTTGACCCATCCACTTCACGATGCAAAAGCACAGACATGAAGCCAACTCTGAAAAGAACAAAACTTTCAAAAAGTGGCGAGTATAATTAAAGGTTGTCCTGGAGGCTGGGGACCAGCTGACAATGCTGTTGTGATCAGGAAGCAAAGAAGCTGCAAGCACCAGCTCCCTTGCCTGCTCCCCCTATCACAGGGGGCACAGCACTGCCCACAGCTGGAGGAGAAAGATGGGGCATTCAGACTCCCTCCCACCCACTTCTCAAGTTCCAGCAGTTGCCTCCAAGGCTTCCCTTCCTGGGACCTGTCTTCCCCATTGGACTGGGAATTCCTTGGGTCTGACATAGAGCAGATGCTCAGGGAACTCAAGTGACTAATGGGCAATGAGCAAATGAGAGATGGAGCAGGCTGGAGGACTCCTGGAACAGAGGCCAGTGCTGGAGCCCAACCTACTCCCCACACCCCACATTCTGCTTCTCAGAAGCAGCAGCCCCTCTGCTCACCCCTCATTTGCTCATGCCTCCTAGATGCTCATGTTGCCCTGGACTCGGAAGCCAGCTGAGTCACACTCACCAATCCCAATCCTGAGCCTCCAGTGCCCTCATCAGCCCACACCTGCAACCCCAACCACCCAAGGCCCAGTAACTGGAGTCACACAGGCCTCTGCTAACCACTCAGCAGTCCTAGGCACATGGGAACCACCCCTGCAGGGCAGGAAACCGACAAAGGGCAAGCACACACTCTCCCCAACTTTGTTCCTCACTCCCTCCGCATCAGTGCTGTCCCTCAAGTCCCTGGCTTGTGGGGCCACCCTGAATGTACGAGGCCCCATGATGGAGGCAGCTTCAGAGCTGGTACCACAAAGAGCTTATGATTCACAGTCTCCACCACCCTGCCTGGGGTAGAGGACAACCTGGCCTGCCCTTAGCACGGAGGAGGCTGGGTTGTGAACATCTCCACCCACTGCCCTGCTGGGCCCCCTCCCTGTTCCTCCTGACGGGAGGTGGACACTCACCTGGCACTGGGCTGTAGCTCCTCAGCTGGTCGTGTCTCCAAGGGCAGAAGCACAAGCAGGGAGGCTGGGGTGGCTGCAGCGTGGTCCTCCCCTTCAGGGACAGGGGAGCCTCCAGGGAGGGGGGGCTCAAAGGGGCTGGAGGGTGAGGCTGGCTCCCCCAGGGGTGGGGAGGTAGAGGTCAGGGGCCAGGCTCCAGGCAGGGGAGAGCACAGAGGGCCAGGACCCACATGGCGATGACTAGCCCAGGGCGGGAGAGGGGGCGGAGGAAAGGCAGGCTCTGGGGGTGTGGGCAGCTCTTCTGGACCAGAGTGGATGGAAGACTCCCTGGACCCTGGTGGGGATGTAGATGGGAGGCTAGGGGGATCTCGGCTCTCCTGAGACAAGAAGGGGCTCAAGGCATCCTCTGAGGCCCACAGATCAGCCTGCTGGGGGGTGACTGACAAAGGCCCAGGCCTCTCTTTAACTGGCCCTGGGCTCTGGGCCTCAGAGCCTTCTCCTGTGTGTGGAGTCCCCAAGATCTGCTGACTCGGCAGTGCCGAGCTTACTGAGTTACAGGGTATGGGGACATGACCCTCAGGGCAGCTGGTGGAGACAGACAGGCAGGCCCCAGACCTAGAGGGGCTGGCATCCTCTACTAGCTCTTCCAGACCTGGCTCACCTAGCAGGGTCCCAGAAGATCTGCTGTCAGACTCCTCTGAGTCAGGTTTCCTGCCCTCCTCCTTGGTATCCATGGGACCAACAATCAATGCATTTGGGGTAGAGTCTTCTCCTCCTGCCCCTGCCCCCCAGTTACTTAATCCCACTGTAGTCTTCTCTTGTTGTTGCTGTTCCTCCTCCTCCTCTTCCTCCTCCTCCTCCTCCTCCTCCTCCTCGTCCACCTGGGAATTTGAGGGTGTGAAGAGGCGTGGTGGCTTGGGAGGCGGTGGGCTGGACCTGAGCTCCTCCTCCTCTGACTCCCACTCAGGTTTAGGCTCTGGCTCCGACTCCAGCTCCAGTTGGGGAGACCCCTTGCTCCCCTTTGGGATGACATTTCTTGGTGACTCTGGTTGCACCCGGGGAGATGGTAACACATCAGACTCTGCTTGCAGGACTGTTGAGGCCATCTCAGTTGCAGGAGAAATGGTGACCACATCCCAAGGCCAGGAGTCATCAACTGTATTGAGCTCTTGGAAAAGCTGATTTTCGCCTCCGGGGGCCTCCTCGTCCTGGCCCTCAGGGGTGTCATCTGAACCTGGTAGCCTCTCCCAAACACTGATCACTTCTGGAGAGCTGAAAAGAGATGTCCCACTGTCTGCTGGACTCTGTCCAGCTCCCGCTTCTGGGTCCGGTAGCTCCCTGTCTGGTGCTGAGGTCAAGGCTCTCAGTTGCGGCTGGGCTGATGCAGAGGGCAGGTCAGCCCCAGCTGACCTGAGGGACCCTGGGTCAGATGCACTTGTGCTCTGCTGGTCCAGTTCAGAGTCCAGAGGAGCCCTGGGCTCCAGCCACATGCTGCTCCCACCTCTTCCTCCCCCAGGGTCTCCCTGGGGCTCAGCTGCCTTCACTGTCATGGCCCTGGGGCCTGGGGCCTGCAGCCCAGTCACCTCCAGCCCCACTCCTTCAGGGGCCAGGATCTCGCTCCTGGCCTCCAGTTGCAGCCTGCCAGCAGCAAAGATGTTGAAGGTGTCGTCCCACTCAGGCAGGGCTTTCCCAAGGGAGGCCAGGGGGGCGGGGCTGGCCCTCGAGGCACTGGGGAGAGAGGGAGCAGGTGAAGGAGAGTTTAGTGCTATGTCGGCTACGAGCTCCTCGAAGAAGGGGTTGCTCTGCAAGGAGGTGAGGAACGGGTTGGTGACACCCAAGAATCCAGATGGGGTGGCTTCGGGGGTGATGGTGGCGATGGCAGCAGTGGCAGCAGCGGGGGAGGCGGCTGCAAAAAGGTTAGTGCTTAGCATGGGAGCAGCAGTGGGAGCAGGAGTGGGGGGGGCCGGAGCCCAGGGGGAGCAGGGGAAGTGGTGAGGAGCAGCTGGGTCAGGTTCTACCTGAGGAGACACGTCCAGGCTGTGGAGGGAGACAAAACCATGAGCCTCCTGGTTAATGCCGAGACTAGAAAAGGCCCTGCCGAGTACCACACCCCCACCCCTGCCTCAAGACCAGGTGCCACAGCACTACTTGGGCTAGGGGACAGAAGAAAGATCCCAATATGTAACTTTATTAGGTACCACCCAAGGAGAAGGGTGTTGGGACACAGCTAACTTAATCCTCACACGGACCCCCATCTTACAGGCAGGATCCAAACCTAAACCAAGTGTTCTCTCCTCTGTCCCATGCTGAAGAGTCTACCCTTTATCAAATTTACACTTTAAAAATGTCTCCAAGTCCCTGGCAGCTCTTTCAATACTGAGAGCAAAGACACCAGCCAGCTTGGAGTGGAGAGAGAACAGAGCAAGGCCAGCCAGGGAACGTGGCTGAATAGGGCCAGCACCAAGAGAACCAAGCAGGACCTGGAATTTGGGCTCCTGAAACAAACTGGTCTGCACTGATTCCTCACAGAGGAGGTAACCATGGCACTGTCATCGGCCATGACAAGGTGACAATCGAAGAGAACTATTGGCCCCTGTCATTTCTTTGAGGGGCAACCTAACCCACCATGGAGGACAGACTCCTGCTGAGGACACCTGCTGTTGGGTATCCACAAGCCTACCCTGCCATGGTGCCCCCTTATGAAGAGTGGGAAAGTGATGGCCACAGCAACTCTATGTCTCTGGGTCCCCACACAGATCCCTGGCCACCCTGGGGGTGGGGGCAGGATGGAGCAGGGACAGGGCAGGTCCTCTTAGGAAACCCGTTCCTTAACAATAGACTTACAGTTACAAAGACACTGCAGACCACAAGTACCCCCCCACAGGCCTTCCAGAAGCACACTGCACTTCAGCCAACCTATGAGCAAAGCCAGTTCCACACTCTAAACTTAGAGCTTTTGCCTCCCCAGGATACAGACTGGAGGCTGGAAAAAATGCAGTTGAAAAGCAGACCAAACCCCAGGGTTTCCTGGAGTCTAACAGGAGCTTACAGTTAAGCCCACTGTCACATCTAGACCTTGGCAGCCTCACTGCTCTAGCAGTCTTACTCCTCATGACTGGTGTCCAGCCCCCTCTTCAAGCTCCCAAGGCCCCACTTCCAGATCTCTGCCTGCCCAGAGGGAAAACATCAGAGGGAAAACTCCACATCCATCTTCTCCACTCAATTTCTTCAGCAGGAAATGTGGGTGATGAGCCCTGAGGAGGCAGAAGCCAGGCCTCACCAGATGGTCCATGAGAAACACAGGTTGGGGGAACAGGGCATCAGTGGAAAGAGGCTGAGACACATGGAGCTTACTAGCGTCCAGAAAGGGCAGGCCCACACACAGAATTGGCCAGTTCAACCAGAGGCAAAGATGGCTCCCAGAGACAGGAGCAGGGAGGGGAGGTCAGCCTCACAGGCAGGACACAGCTAGGTCCCAGACACCTGGGTTTCTCAAAGGAATTCAGCATCCAGAGATTCTTATGACCCTGTTCTTCCCCTACAATAACTCCCCATCCAAGGCTGGATTTTCAGTCTCATTCCTACCACCTGACAGAGATGGAGGGAGGGGGACAGAAAAACTCCCATCCATTCCTACCCACCACCCCAGGCCCCCAGCACCACTCTATCTCTAAACATCGCAAGACACTGAAAGAGGGAGAACACTGGGCTCAGAGGACCAACCCTAGCAAATGTACCTTCTGTCTTCATTCCAGGCAGGCCCCAGGGCAAGGACACATGCCTGCCTTGAGGACCAAGGGGAGTGGGAGGCAATGCACCACCAGTGCATGGGGCAGGATCCCCCCTGAGCCTGCACCCCAGCAGCCCCAGCTAGGAAAAGGGCTGGGGAACTCTGGGCCACCTCTCTCCCAGTCCCCTTTGTAATGAGTGGCCAGGAGTATGAGGGCCTCATTAACATTAAGAGTGGCAAGCTCAGCTCCACACCCTGCAGCCCCAGCCTGGCCCCCCACTCACCCAGAAAGTCTCACAGGAATCTGCAAGCAGCCAGAACTGCAAGGACAGGAGCACCAGGGAAGGAGCTGAGAGGCCAGACCAGGCTCAGCAGCCTCCCCCCGCCCCCACCGTGGCTCTCCAGAGACACACATGAACCTGTTGGTATGGAATTGTCAAAGGGTTCTCCCCGGAGGACGGGGCTCCAGGCGCCAGGCGCAGCAGGCTGCCCAGAGCAAGGGGTGCCTGAGAGCATTCTGTCCATCCTGGTCTCCAAAACATGCTCCCCTTCATCTGTCCTCTCCCTGCTCCACACCAAGGGCACATTCTGAAGGGTCTCACTTTAAAACATCTCCTCCCTACCAGTCTACCTGGCACAGGTCAGAAGCACATTTCCTTGTATGGTCACCTCTGTAGGCTGTGCTCTGAGACCAGAGAAAAAATCTCTAAGTCTTGGAACCCACTGCACTGGCCACCCCCAAACAATGGGGGCAAAATATGTGCTCACTTGTCTTCTCATTTAGAGTCAAATGTTGGGGCAAGAAATCAGAAATCCCCTTTAACATGGGGGAGTAAAATGTTAGGGCATGCAGGAACTTGCCACTTAATGTGAATCACCTATTATTCACTTAGGTGAATAGAACACCTTTTTTTTTTTTCAGTGTTGGGGCTAGAACCCAGAACCTTAGGCCTGCTAAACAAGCATTCTACCACTGAGCCACACCCCCAGCCCTGCCGCTGACCTAAACACCAAACCTCCTACCACCTCTCTAGCTAGGAGCAGGTTTCACTATTAGCCACTTCATCCTTAGGCTGAGATGAGTTCTGTGTCCTTGTCCCATGCATTAGTCCCAAGGTAGCAAAAGGGGATTTGCACAGGCCTTCCACAAAGCAGTCCCCCAAGGGCCAAAGCCAGTCTCAAGACACAACCAGCCCCAGCCAATGTGCACTTCGGCCATCCCTCCTCAGACATGGCCTCTTCTGGAGATATGCCCCAGTGTCCAGGAAACCTGACCAGAAGGCTGGGCACATACTCTCCCATCATCTGTCACAATGAGTAACAGACAGAGCCCTTATAAGTAGGGAGATTACATCATTTCTTCCACACCAAAACACTGTTAATATAGTAACTATGCCAGGAAACCAGACACAAACAGGACAGAAGGCCTGACTGACTCCTAAGTGACTGGGCACACATCACAGTTATTCATTTACACCACCAGGACACAGTCAGAGATACTGTGCCCTTCCAGCAGCCACAGTACATCACAGGCCCACAGGGACCTGTTGTCCCCCACATATGGGGAGGGGCTGAGGAGAGGCAGGCAGAGGTGCCAAAGGTCACTGTAATGACTCAACTGCCTCTCTGTTGTTCCAAACTTACACCCCGACACTTTGGGAGGGGTATTTGCTTTGATTCCTTTCTGTGCTCAAAGTTCTAGGGTTAACCTGATGGGGAGGGGATGGGGAACACAAGGAAAATGAGGAATAAGCACCGAAACAATCTACTTTGGCACCAGCAGGTTTAACATGTGCACTTGAGGACAAGCACACACTAAACTGCTCAGCGCAAATGACTTACAGCAGGACCAATGAGCATTGGTGAGTCCTATGGCCCAGATGGGGGTCAGTCTGAACTACCTAACTCTCACTGTCCCTCCTCCACACAAGCAGGGGACTAGGATAACAGCCCCAGACCAACAGATAGCGTTACCTCAGAAGGGGCTTCTGGGCTCCTCGGCCTCCATTCCTTCTCTACCAATCACTGTGTTCAGCAATAGCACTGCCTGTGGACATTCTGCTTCAGGCCTCTCCGTGGGGCACTGATGCCACATGGGAGCACTAGAGGGCGCCATTGCCCTTGCTCGAAAGGAACACCCAGCAATCTACAACAGTAGCCCCAAGGGCAGAGGCACCCCAAACCCTAGGCCTATGGACAGGCTCCCCATGTCCCAGCTGCAGATCCTGCAGCTACATTCAGTTACTGCAGTTCTGGGTCTAGCCTAAAGCCTGTGGCTGCTGTAAGCTGTCCCACCTCTCCTCAGAAGCCCTAAGCAACCATTCCAAGTCCGAATCAAAAATGTTCCTTACAGGTCAGGCTTCTCCTTCCTGCAGGGTATATGAGGCAGGGTGCTGCTGCTGGGGAAGTTTCTGTCTCTCCAGGCCAGGCACTTAACCAGAACAGTACCTCCCAACCTGCCTAGATGCACCAGCCTCAGGGTCTGCCCTGTAGCTGCTACCTGAAAATGATCCCAAGGAGGACAGGGATCCCTGGGAACCCTCCAGCATGCTGGGACCAAGGCTCAAGATTCAAGTGTGAGCAGAACCTCAGCTTCCTTACATCCATCAGTGACCCAAATTCTCCAGACTCTGAAAGGTCATTAGAAGACATGGGGAAGCTAAAGGAAAATGGAGATTGGAGGTATCCCAGGATTAACAACCACCCAATATCACTCAGTGTCAGTCTCCAGGAGTCTAAGCCCAAAGCTTGAGTTCTTGCCTACAAACAATCTCACAGAGATGACCCAAGTATCCAACCTGCCCTAAAAAAGGCCCAGACACCCTACAGACAGCAGCACAGAGCCGACAGTCTGTGCCCTTCTACCCCATGCCCCCAGTTCCTCCCAGCAAATGCCCTGTCCAGATCTCTTGGCATTTCCCTGCACCACCAGATTCCTCTGGCTGTCAAAGGACCACAGGGCTCAGCCTGGGAACTTGACAAAGGCCCACCCCATTCTTCCCAAGCATCCCCTAAGCTATAGATGGCCAGTAGTCCCCGAGGCACTGGTGAGCAGGGGACAGGTAGAAGGGACAGAACCAGCTGTACTAAGCAGGGGAGGCAAAGGGCAGCATCACCCTGAGACTAATCCAGCCCCAACACCCCTGGCCTGTGACCCTCTAAAGAGGACTGCCAGCTGGCCTGGCCCCAACCCAGGAAGGCCCTGCACCTCACCCCCTCCTCCTCCTCAGGAGACTCAGAATTTCAAAGGGAAAGAGAAAAAGCAAGACTACAGTACTCCTTTCCCCTCTGCTGGATGACAGGTGTAAGGTCCTCCCTCACCCCTATCTCTTGACTCCACCTCTGGCCCAGTCTTCCCACCTGCCCCTACATCCATCCAGTGGGGAGGGCAGGTTTGCTGAGGGAATGAAACAACTGGTCTTGCCACACTGGCTACCACTGACACTGACATCTAGGCAGGTCCAGGCCCTTGGGAAGGGGGACACAAGCTTCTGTGACCTACATCTGAAACCCCTCCCTGGGTCCTGCCAGACAATGCAGCAGCGTCCCCTGGCTCAGAGCAAGGAGACCATAAAGGGGCCAGGGTGGGGGTTAGGGGGCTCTGCCCAGGGCCCAAACTGGGGGACTTAGACAATCAAAAGACAGCAACTGTAATCAGCACTTCTGACAGGGCTATACCTCAGGACCATGAAACACTAGAAAGGGCCTGAGCCCCAGAAGTCTCCAAGAATTGTGGGGGGTAGGAGTTAAGATTTCAGGGGAGCTACCATGGCCTCTTGCCTTACTAGGAAAAACTGGGAGTAAGGAGAAGGAAAAACATCAATTGTTTGACCCTATGTCTTAGTGGGAAGAGATCCCAGAGCCAGCAGGGCAGCTGAAGTCATCTGGCTTTGGCAAAGGCAGAGTGTCTGAGGGTGCGGGCCCCTGTCCCCACCCCACTACCTGCCAAGGCTTCCTCACCTTGAGGCAAGAGGGTAGGAGGTAGAGGTGAGGAAGCCAAGAATCCATTAAAGATGACCCCTCCTTGATTTTCTTCTATTTGTCCCCCTCCCTTAGGAACTGGGCATGGTAATTCGGGCAGCAGGGACGCAGACAACCTCCATCCACAGGACCCTCAGGGCACTGTGACCTTGCAACTTACCTGTGTCCATGTGCACAGAAGGAGCTTGGCTTAGGGAAGCAGGGTACCCCACTTAACCATGCAAAGCCAGCAGCCTGCCCAAGGGTCACGTTTGATCCCTGCCCCCAGTCCCAGGCAGCAAACACCTCAGCATACTCCCCAAGGAGCAAAGCTAGTCTTGCCAAGGACATACCTGGGTTTCTGAGTTGGTTCCTTGGCTTCTCTCAGGCCAAACCAGCTACTCTTGGCCTTTTCCTCCCCACTGGATGAGTGGTGGGGGGAGGTCCCCAGGGCAGGACCTCCCTTCTCCCCAACAGAGCTACGGCGTCCCAACTCGCTCCGACTTAGCCCCTGGTGGTGATGGTGGAAGAGGCCCATCCGGGGCTTCCGCTCTTCCTTCCGAGCTCCCTCCTTCTCCACCACAGCCTCAGAGGAAGCTACTATGGGTGTAGCGACCTGGACTGGCTTTCCTTCTGGAGGCCGGACCCCTTCCTCCTCTCCAGAATGACTGGCCCCAGTGGCCAATACTTTGGTCTGAGTGCCCAAGTCCTCCTGTCCAGGTGCCACCTCTGAGCTGCTGGTGCCACGGCTGCCTCTACCCCAGGAGTCATCCATGGACCGAGGTGCCTCCTCAGAGGACCGGGAAGATACACCATGCAGGGAGCTGGAGGGTGGGAATGGGCCTGAGATGGAGCTGCGGTGCCGCAAGGTGGCCTGGGGCTCCTCGTTGTAAATGTGGCTCCCATTGACACAGAGAGAAGAGCGGGAGGCAGCATCGAGGTGGCCCTGGAGGTCGAGAAGAGCCCGGGGAGGAGCCACACGCATTTGGCTGGCCTCGTCACTGTAGGTCCTCTTGTGAGACAGCAACTTGGGAGACTGTGTAGAATCCCTGCCTGAAAAGGAGACATACCTGGAGTTAGCAAGGCAGGGGAGCCTCATTTCCCAGTCCCAGGTCTTCCTCACCAGGGGGAGAGCCTGCCCTCCCTTCCCTCCCCAGGACATGTGGCCCCAGCTCCCTCACCCTCAGTAGACAGCCAGCTGCTGCGGCTGGGAGAGCGGGTAAGAAGCTCGGCACCAGGGCCCTGGTAGGCCAGGCTCCCACTAGCCGAGGATAAGGTGCTGTCTGAGCCCAGTGAGGTGTTGGACTGGGTCAGGGACGACTTGCGCAGCTTGTTTCGGAGGAAAAAGCCTTTAGCTTTCCCCATCTTTCCCAGGCTGCCCAGCTCCGGGTCCTCTAGGGCACTGCTTGGGAGGATGGCAGAGGAAGACTCCAGCTCAAACTTCTTCTTGCCCTTCATCTTATCCTTGAGCTTGCTGAAGGGGGACCGTGGCTTGTCCTTCATGGACAGATCAAACATGCTGGCACTCAAGTTGTTGCGAGTGAACTGGATGGTGACTTGGATCTCTCCACGTTCCTTCTCCTTCTTGCCCGCCTTGGAGTGCAGCTTATACCACCTATGAGAAGTGGGGGTGGGCAGAGCTCTGGTCACAGGCTCAGGGTCCCTGGCTCCCCCCAGTTCCAGGCACCTCACAGAGCCTCCCCAAGGGCTCCTACTCTGACACATCAGCCTGGGCTTCCAAGCCACACAAGAAAAGAAACTGTCCCAACTTTTCCATGGAGAGAACTATTTCCTGAGTGGGGTAAGGTCCTTGGGTGCACTTAAGCAGGGCACCTACCAGCACCTTCCCTCTGCTCAGAGAACCCATGCTGCCCCATCCCCTCTGAAACTTGGAGGCCCAGAGGGGTGAAGCTGGGTCTGGGAAGGACTGCCATATATCCACACCTCTGGGATACATAGACCTATCCACATTTCCCCCGGTTTACATCATCTCTTCTGGCCAGTCCCAGTCAAAGAACTACTCTGAGCCACCAGAAAAGAACAGCTCACTCAGAGGCCCAGGGCCAGGAACACTGGAATGCTAGTGCACACACACCCCTCACCCACGCACTGACTCACCCTGAGTCCTGCCAGGAGCACCTTGTGAGATGTAGGGGCAAATAAGAACAGCAAAAGACCTGAAGCAATGGACCCAGGGAGAGGAGGAACACTCACTTGCCAAGCCACATGGATGTCACACCTCACTCCCATTCACACCTCACAAGTAGCTCCTGAGGGAGCCAACACAACTCCAATCTACAGCTTGGAAGAGTAGGGCTGTGGTAAAATAGGAAGCAGACAGAGGAGAGGGGAGACTCCAAGCCAGGGAGACACAAAGGGAGACGCCAACACACAAGATCTTGCTGCAGAGTGAGGGAAGTCTACCCTACCGGGAAAGGTGTGTTGTGCATGGGTTGAGAACTTCTTAGAAAGTTAAACATACTCTTGCCATACAAGGAGCAATTGCATTCCTTGGTATTTATCCTACCAAGGTGAAAATCTATGCCCACAGAAAGACTACACATGATGTAATTATAACTTCTAGTTATAATTACCAAAACATGGAAGCTGCCAAGATGCCCTTCAGTAGGTGAACAGATAAACTGGTACATTCAGATAATGGAATATTATGCAATGAGAAAAAGAAATGAGCTGTTGAGGCATGAAAATAAATGGAATGATGTTTTAAATTTATTTTTTACATAGAAGAATTTTAAATGTGTAAGTAAAAGAAGCCAGTTTGAAAAGTCTACATACTTACATGATTCTACTATATGACATTCTGGAAAGGCAAAACTTCAGAGATAATAAAAAGATGAGTGGTTACCAGGGGCTTGAAGCAGGGGAGAAAGGGATGAAGAGGCAGAGCACCGGGCTTTTTAGGGCAGTGGAATAATAATGAATGCCATTATCAAGGTGAATACACGTCATTTTACATTTGTCAGACCCCACAGAATGTACACTACACAGAGTGAACCCTGAGGTACACTATAGACTCTAGGTAAAAACAATGTACTGATGTTGACCCATCATTCGTAGCAAACCTACTACACTATGTTAAGACATTAATAAGAGGAAACAATTGGAGATGGTGGAGTGTATGGGAAGGAAATAATGGAGGCTGCAGGGATGTATGAGACTCATATACTTTCTACTTATTTTTTTTGTAAACCTAAAACTGTGCTATAAAAAACTAATTTAAAAACAGAGAAAATAAAAAATAAACTAAGAAATAAGACAAGAAAGTTTTTCTGAACATCAGTGCCAGTACGAATGGTCACCAAGTATGCAGTACAATGAATAAAAATGTACCCATACCCTCAATGTCACTGAGATCCCTTTCTCCTTTCTTTTCTTTTTGATGAGGTATCACTATGTGCCCAGGCTGACTCAAACTTGAAATCCTCCTGCCTCAGCCTCCCAAACAGCTGGGAATTTAAGTGTGCACTGCTGTGACCAGCTTTCACTGTGAGATTTCTGAACACCAGGCATGAAAAGGAAATCCCAAAGGCCTCCACCAAGGAAAACAGGATCATGTACCAGGAATGAGAAGTGTCCAGTCCTTGCTAGCCACACTCTAATAGAGTGTGACTTCAAGTGCCCAACAGAAAGCTTTCCACCTGCCTTGAGTTCCAGACCCAGCCCATCAAGCATGAAGGCAAAATAAAGCCTCGCAAAGGTGGTCAGTTTGGTCATCAAAGGGCTCGAAGTCCCTTGATGCACATAAATTCCTCAGTAGCAGTATGGTGGCTATCCCTCCCTGGGATCCACCTACCGTACAGTGCCAGCTCCCTGGGATTCTGGGGGACACAGGGGGTTAAGAGGAGAGTCCTTTGTATGAAAAGTCCCTACACATCCAAATATCCAGAATTAAGTCATGGCAAGGACTTGGTAGTACTGGCAATTTTTTTAATACTTTTTTTTTTTTTTTTAAGGCTATCCCAAGGGCACTTCCAAATTGCCTCCCTTTAGAAGAGTCATTACGACTCTCACCTTGAGCTACTCTCTGTGCCCTCCTTGGGGAACACTTGATGGCCTGAGCAGAGTGAGTCTGGGCTGCTGGTTTTCCCTCCCAGCTTCTGGGAAGGCCAGGTCAGGCAAGGCAACAGTGGTGGAGCAGGAAGGGTAGAGCTCTCCATGTTCAGAGAGCGTGTGCCTCTCATGAGTCCAGATACACAGGGGCAGGCGTGTACACCAAGGCAGCCAGACTGACGGACAGCATGTGAGGATGTCTGGGATAGAAGGACAAGTGAAGGGAAAGATCCACCAGTTACACCTGCCTCTTGCCCTATCCTCTCAACCCAATGTCTGCCCTTGGCCAGACCCTTTAAATCTTTAAAGACCACATTCTAGTCACTTTCCCCAAATGTGGAATGGGCCACATTTAGCACAGGAAGACGCTGGGATGTGGAGCAAAAGAGGTTTATGGACTCCAGCCCCAATTCAACCAAGCCTCCCCTGAGTAACTGGAATCGGCAACATAGACCTCCTTTGCTGCGGCATGAAGGTCAAGGCACTCAGCCCCAGCTGGTCACATTCCACACACGCGGCTGAAACAGAGCTGGGGGGCGGGGGAGCAGTGAGGCTGCAGGGAACTATCACTTCCTACATTGGCTACTTCTGCCCTGTTTGAAATTTTTATAAGGAGCACCTACTATGAGCCACAGACAGGCCACTCTGTTCTCCCTCGCCCAGAGGTATCATCAGCCCAGGCTGAGGCTTGGGCCTCTGCCCAAGGATCCTCCACCCTACCCTGTGTGGTCACTTCCCCTTTTCCTCCTCTTTCCCTAGGAATTCGGTTTTTCCTCTGGATGCTTTTCAGGAGGGCCACGGAGGCCAGGAAGGCAAAAAGGCTTTCCTCTATTTCTGGGATTCTCCTCAGAACAGAGTGAGGCTGAGAATGGTGAAGGCCTGTCTTTGGACCCCAGACACTGTGGCTCCTCTGCCTCCCAACCGACTCACCCCTTCCCTCTGCTCACCCCTCCAGGTGGGACTGAAAGGAACCCTGCCAGGCCTCAGGCTCCCAGAGGACTTGGTCAGAGCAAAAGTGTGACCTACTCAGGCTGAGGTGGCAAGGCCACATAGCCAATAGCTCCTAGATGAGGCCCACCCCCCACCACAACTAAAGCTCCTGCTTCCTCCTTTGTAGACTGGAAAGTCACCCAACCCCACCCCCAAACCCTGCCAGGCACTGCAGCACTCAGTCCCCAGGGGATAGGGAGCTACAAACATTGCTGGCAGAGACAAGGAGCCCTGTGGGGTGGCTGGAGACTGTCTTTTCAGAGTCCCAACCCCAGCAGAGCCACGAGTAAATGAGCTCCAGGCTCCGAGCAGTTCATCCTTGAGGCTCCAGCAGGGAATGCAACAATAGCATCCTGTGCCAGTTCAGTTCTCCTCTTCCAGGAAGCTCTCAGCTGCCACCATCGTGGTCTGATCCAATCCCTCCTCCTCCTGACCTGGCCAGACATTCTGAACCCAACTCAACCAGACTGGGCAGTGCTCTGCTCCGTGACCATCCATTTCCTGGGCTCCTGGGGTGTTTCTCCCCAGCTGGACTTTGGTCCCTGTGGATATTCACTGAGTACCCCCTGGGGCACACAGCTCCAAAGTAAGGAAACAAAGCAAGACAGAAGCCATGAACTGTCAGGATCCCTCAGCAATTCACTCCTTGCTCTCTCAGAAGCCAGCCTCCAGCAGCTGCTTCCCAGGCAGTCCTGCCTTCTCCCTGACAGCCTTCCAGGACTCTGGTTCTTGATCCCTAACTCTGAGCACTGTGTCTGGCCTTCAAAGCAATTTGACAGTTCCTTTAACAAATACCACCCTCGTCCCCCAGGACTGGCCACAGGGGAGATGGGTCCTCTAGGAGAAGAAATAGCCTCTTAGAGTCAGTCCTCTCAGAAAGAGCATGTTCTAGGGACTTGGGAAGGCAAGTCATAGACTGGCACAGAGTGATACCAGTTTCCTCCTGGGTTCTACCAGAATATCCTTGAGGATAATTGGCATTTTGGCATTTCTGTTCCTCCCACGAACCCACTCCCCAGAGCCTTCTCCAGCCTGCCTGGCTGGGCCATCATAGCCCTAGGAACCACAGGGCCCAAGCTGAGGCCTGACCACTGCTCCCATTCAGGGCTGAGACCCAGCCAAAATCAATCAGGATTTAACCAAGACCCCAGTATGCAACTACTAGAAGATGGTGGCTCACAGGACAGAGCTCTTATCTTTAGAGTTCTACAGTGGGGACCCCCAATCTGCCATGCATCATGCATCAAACACATACATGCCAAAACTTACTGACCTATAAGGTCCAGGTTGGAAATCTATATTTTTAAGAGTGAGGGGTTGGGCAGGGGTTGTGGCTCAGTGGTACCGCACTCACATAGCATGTGTGAGGCACTAGGTTCAATTCTCAGCACCACATAAAAATAAATAAAGGCCTATCAGCAACTAAAAAATGTCTTTAAAAATAATCTTAAAAATAAAAAGAGCAAGAGGCTCCTCAATGCCATGTGGGAACCACAGTGGAATGGTCCCTACCTGCTCTACATCATTTCACAGGTCAGAGATCAACACTCACTCTACCTGGCTTTATCCTCAAGGATATTCTGGTAGAACCCAGGAGAAACCAGTGTCACTCTGTGGCGGTCTAAGGCTTGCCTTCCCAAGTCCCTAGAACATGCTTTTTCTGAGAGGACTGACCCTAAAAATGCCCATCTCTCCCCAGGAGGCAATTTGACAGAGAAAGATACACATGGGGAGGGCCAGGCATCATTAAGCACCTCTATAAAGAGTGCTATGAGAAACTAGGCCTCATTTCCACAAAACACTTCTGAAATAACATTCTCACCAAGACGGGGAAAGATAGTACTTCTACCCTAGTAAAATTCCCCTGCCACCCACTGTATTCTCAAAGCCCAGGTTCCCCAGCCCTTATAACATACAGCCACAAACCTCCACTGCAGGTACCAAACTGCTCCACCTGTATCCACCTACCCCATCTGGGACACCTGATTCTCCAAGACCCAGGCCACATGTGCTCAGTGAACAGCATTTTGATGAAGATGAGGATTAGCTGGGCTTCTCACGTGCCTCTGTAGCCAAGACATGATGGGCACCAACAGGAAAGGGAAAATAAGAAAATTCCTTGAACCTGAAAATGTTGTCTTCAGGAGAGACGCATCAGCACTTCTCAAACTGCAAAGGAACCACTGGGTCTTATGAAAATACAGGTTCTGATGCCCTCAAAGGGGCCTGTGAGGCTCCATTTCTGCCCAGCTCCCAGGAAGGCCCACACTGCTGCTGCCTGTGGACCACACCAAGTGGAGGGACACACACAATGGGTTAGAAAATAACCAGAGTTAATCTTATGGGGTGCTCACTATGCGCCCAACTCTGAACCTCTCTTAACCCACGGTCCAGGATACCCACAGGGTATAGGAACCACTATACCCATTTTGTAGATTAAAAAAACTAAATTGCAAGGAGGTTTTAACTTGCCTAAGGTCATACAGCTAATACTATGATTTGGATATGAGACTTCCCCTAAAAGCTGCTGTGTTGATGCAGGAATAGTCAGAGGAGAAATGATGAGGTTATGACAAATGTAACCTAATCATATCAACCTAGTTTGAGTGAACTGACTGGGTGATAACAGGTGGGATACAGCTGTGGGATGTAGGTCACTGGAAATAGGCTCTGGAAGGGTTCATCTGCCCTGAGGCCCCTTTTACCTCCCCTCTCTGCCTTCTGGCTTCCATGAGCTGAGAAGCTTTACTCCACTGCACCCTTCAGCCATTGTGTCCCTCCTCACCTTGGGCCCAGAGCAATGGAGTTGGCCATCTACGGACTGAGACCTCCAAAACTGTGAGCCAAAATAAACTTTCCCTCCTCTAAGTTGTTCTTGTCAGATATTTTGGTCACAGCAACAAAAAGTTACACAAAAGATGCCCAACTCCAAGCCCATGTCCTTAAGTTTTAAGGCTTAGCATCACTCACAAAGGTGAATGTAAATACTCCTGCCTCTGGGTGCTCTGAGAGACGGGCTGGAAAGGGCCTGGATATTCATCACAGACCCCTGAAGAGGCACAGGGATGGGTGTGAGGACCAGACCCTCCACTTCAAAAGTTGGCAAGATCCAAGTTTGTCCTATCCCCAACCCCTCAAAACTTTGTCAAGAGCAGGCCAATCTGCCCCAGAAGCCATGAAAGCCCAGAATTTCTGGGAATATGGACCATATCGGAAAGCTCTTAAAGGGTTCCCTCTTCAATTCAAACTCCTCCCCCAAGCTCGTCTGCCTGACAATGTTCAACAGGCCCAGGATGGACTTGGGACTCAGTCCTCAGACTCATCCCCACCCCAGAAGCAGAGGACAAAAGTGGGATGAGGATGGAAAGGTAACAACGATGCTTGACTGTTACCAAGATTACAGCCCTAGCTATTTATTCCTGTTCATAGGGTTCCCAGGCCCTCATACCCAGTTCCCCACCCATTTCTCAGGAAACACAGCTGGACCGACAGATGTCACATGGTATAATTAGGGAAGCCTAACACCCGGGGAGAGCCAACTTGGCAGCTGCCAAAATCACTCAAGCGAGTGCCAGGTGAATCCTGTCAGAGATGGGGGAGGGAACTATGAGGCACTGCAGCCACTGGCCTGAACACACCTGATGCACCCCAACTTCTTAATCCAAAATTCTTAGTATCTCTTTCTAAGGCCTCACCCATCACTTCCAGACCCCTAACCTAGGAACCAGCTTTGTTTCTTTTTGTCCCCCCTCACACCCAAAATCAACTCTAGACTGGTTGGATGCACGTAGCACATGCCTGTGATCCCAGTTACTTGGGAGGCTGAAGCAAGAGGATCACAAGTTCAAGTTCAGCCTCAGCAAATTTAGCAAGATTCCATCTCAAGATAAAATATAAAGATAAAATATCATCTCCAGAACTCAGCCCCTCTCTGCACTATCTCCCTGCAGCCCACCCTACACCAGCCTGCTGGCATTCTAATTCCCTGCGTACTCGCCACCCTGTTGCCCAAGCGTTCCACCCAGAAAACACAGGCAATCAGGGCGCCTCACACTGCACCCCTCAGCACTTTCTAGGTCTCAACTCATAGGACTCTCTATATCTCTCATTCCACTCAGACCACAGGGACCCTCTCCTGGAGTCCCTGAACCCATGAGGTGTGTCCCACTTCGAGGCCACTGCATGTGTTGTTTCTTCTGTCTGAAACGCAGGCCCAGATCTTGCAGTCGCTTCCTCACTCTAGTCAGGTCTCCCTTCAGTGGCCCTCCTCGGCCTTCCCTGATTGCTCAGCTACAACCACACTTCTGTCTTATTTTACTTCTTCACTGTACTTACCACAACCAGACCCCATGTGTGCACCCATGTACACACCCCCCACTGCAATATGAGCGCATGCACACATCTGTCCTCTCCTGCTCTATAGGCAGGGGCCCTCTGCTCGACTCTGCTTCCCCAGCACTTAACAGGGGACACTCAAATATTTGTTCAATGAACCAACAAATTAAGAACTTACAGGAACTTGTTTGTCCCTGTTCCCAAGTGCTCTCTGGTTGTTCCTTTCATGACAAACCCAGGGGGTCTCACCCATGAGAGTGAGAACTCCCAAAGAGCAAATCCCCCATCCCCATCCACTATACCCCTAGACAGAAGCCTCCAGAGGGAAGGAGCCACAGTTGCCAAGCTCGAGGAGGGTGGGGAGTTTCAAAGGAAGGCCTTCTCTAACTGTGAGACTCCTCAGCCCCATCTCCAAGCTAAAATCACACTAACAGACCTCACTCACTCAGCACTCATGAGCCACACACTATACTAAGCCCTTGACACACCAAATTATATCCTACTTAACTCCCTGAACAACCCTCAGAGGTCAGGATGAGAGGCAGACAGATCCTGAGAATGGCCAGAAGCATGCACTGGGGAGCCAGGTTGCCTGGGCTTACACCCCAGTCCATCACTCACTGTGAGAGGACGGGCAGGCTAGCTAACTTCTCTGTGCCTCAGTTTCTTCACGTATTTATAAATTGGGGGTAAGAGGTGTCCCTTCTCACAAGAACACTGTGAGTATTGATGGGATTGTGTGCAGAGCACTCAGACAGGGCCAACACACAAGTATCAGCTTTCATGTTTGTGAGATGTGGACACTGAGGTTCAAAAAATCCACAGGGGTAAGCCACATGCTGTTCAGGAAGCAGGACAGCAATGACTTTACAACAGGCTCTCTGCTCCAGAGCCCTGGACCTTCATCACTGCCTCCCTCTGCAAGTACAGTCATACACAGCCCCAGGACCAACCAAGGAATCCAAAGTCATCTCATGTCTCTAGGGTAGGGGTGTGTGTTACTAATAAAGCTACATCTTTATTTCCCCTAATCTCTAACTGAAATTTAGCCTGTCTACTGAGTTTCTGCAACAGTAACAGTATAGTAGTAGTACCTACAAGGTTGTTACCAATTGTTACTAATTCCTTTTTCATGTGGAATTAGTTATTGTGGATGTCACAAAATATCTATGATCACTCTCTGAATTGTAAAATATTAGGCCACAACTAGGTCACGTTATTTAAAACAATAATAAAGTACATTTCTTTAGTAATGTTTTAACGTATTGATAAATATACTTCAATATCTTTGGTGCACTTTGTGATTTTATTTAGAGACCTTATTCCAAGAGGCCCATATACTTTACCAGATGCCAAAGGGGACCACGGCACAAAAACAGCTGAGAAGGCCCACTGGAGCGAGCGGGAGGGAGCCAGCTCAGCAGAGGTGAGGTTAGGCACCAGGCTGAGGGCTCAAAGCAGAGGCCAGGTGCTGCTTCCATTTCCTACTCAGGAGCATGCAGGGCCTGGTGGGCAGCAACCCAGGGTAAATGGTGACTCTGGAGAACCCAAAACAGCACGGCACCTGCCAGCTGGGGGAGCAGGAGCTTATTTTGATGTCGCCCCCAATCCACAAACTCCAACTTCCTGGGGCTTGTCCTCATCTAAGCCTCACCTGCTGAGGCCACACCCATCAGGTCTGCAGCTTCTCCTGGTTGCAAATGCTGCTCCTGCCTCTTCAAAGACAGACCTTAACTAAGGTAACAGCCACCTCCATGCAGGGGACAGGGGTCTGTAAAGTTGACAGAGGGAGGAGTCAAACCCCACCCAAAGGCAAAGGAAGCCAAGATGCCCAGGACTGTGTGGCCCTTGTGCTGCCATGAGAACCTTCTTCAAGGGAAAGTCAGGTGCTAGTGTGAAGAAGGGAAAACACTAACACGGTTCTGGTCTAGCCCTGCCCTCCAACCGCCTTCCCTAGAGTTAACATAAACAGGAGACTGCAGAGTTCCAGAGTGAGAAGAGACATGTCTCAAAAAGCAGATGTTGGGGAACACACCAAGACACCTGCCTATAACAAGGCCTGCCCCCGAATATCACTCCTGGCCAGCAGTCAGCCATTTCAAACGATGCCATCAGATGAAATCACATTTTTAAAAGGCCTGCAGCTTTCAGAGACGGGTGCCATGACAGTATCATGAGGCAGGATGGGTTTTTAATTTGAAAGTTATCACCAAAATGAAAAATAACAGCCAAGAATCCCAGTCCTGCTGGTCCTGAGCTGTGCCAGCCTGCCATCTACACAGCAGAGTGACCAGAGAGCTGAGGGTGAAAGGTCTTCCTCACAGGGGGATTCCTCCCTAGACAGAGAGACAGAACTGGAGATTCAAGTGGCAATCATCAGGGACACTAAAACCACAGGGGGAAGGTTGCTGGGGAACCTTCAGCAACTGGCTGGATCTAACAGCTAAGATCCAGGACTTACTCTGTGCCTTCCTGTCAGTGATGCAGAATCACAGCCCACCTGAGAAGGACTCATGCCAGGAGATCCAGAAAAAAAAGATGAAGAGCATGATGAGTAATCTATTTCCAACATGTGACATTCTCAAGGACAAAGGTCCAGCTCCCATGCCAGCCGATGCTGTGAAACAAAGAGGGAACGGAAACAGTGGGGAGACACATGCCGGGCAGACGTGTAACCAAAGCACCTCTTTGAAACTTGACTCAACGAACCACCCATGAAGAGAGATTTTTGATATCAAGGGAATTTGAAAGTGGACTGGATATTAGATGATTATTAAGGAACTAATGGTTTTGTGTGATAATGGCTTTATGGTTATGTTTTTTAACAAAAGCCTAAATCACTGGAGATGGCTGGAGAGCACACTGAGGCATTCAGAAGGCCTGGCTCACTCTCCTCTTGGTCCCAGTAGAGACCAATAGTGGGCTTACAAGGACCCCTATGGAGCTGGACTGCAGGCCTTTTCTCCTTGTGCTAAGTCTACACCCCACTCCTGATCCCACTCCTTACTCCCTATACCTTATGTTCACCTGTGAGTTCCTCAGCCCCACCTGCCTATTGCCCAGCATAGGCCTGGCCCACGGGATCCTGGCAGCTCAGCCTGACACCAACACCACCACCAGCACCATCCCTCTTAGAGGCCCAGGGAATCTGCCAGTGAAATCCCATCCAACCAGAGGAGGCCTCGCCCAGGCCTCCACTCCCACATTCCCCAAGGATATTCCTGGAACAAAAACAGAGTGTCCTTGTGACATTCACATCTTGTGGGGAAATAAGACAGTCACATAAAAAAGAAAGAGTGGTCAACACCACAGTGCACAGGAAAGTTAAAAGGGAGTGGCTAGGTGATTTTGGAAAGGGGTACACAGGACATGCCATTCATACTGGGCCTTGAACAGTAGGTAAGAAAAGGCAAGGAGGGGTTAGGGAGGCATTCCAGGTGGAAGGCACAGAATACGCAGATGCCAGGACTGGACATGCAAATGTGGGCACAAAGGTGCTTCGGGGCAGATGGAAGTCAGTCTCCAATATCACACTGTGACTTTACACTGGAACCTGAAGAGCGACACAGGGTACAACACAAGGTTGGGTCCTGAAGGACTCCACACTGTAGGAAGAGCAAGGTCACCAGGAAATGGGCAGGGTAGCCAAGTGAGGCAGGGAGGCCAGCATGGAGCTGGCACAACACTGGGAAGATATGACCCAAGCAACACTGTATACCATAGCAGCAATTTCTGATCATAAATTTAAAAATGGGCACTCTGGTTTTAAAAGGGCAGCATCAGCTAACAGTCCACAACAGAGATTTTTTTTAAAACTTCTGATCTATGTCAGTAGCAATGGGAATGGCAGGAGGGCCAGAAGGCCCCCTTGGATGCCTCTCTTTGGCGCCCCTTCAGCTGCCTGTGGCAGACCCACCCCACCCTAGTCTCACTGCTACTGAAATCAGGGACCAATATTTACTTTTTATCTCTCACAACCCAGGACAGGGCCCAAGATACAGAACATCTTCTAGCCGAGAGTGGCAGTATATGCCCAGAGTCCCAGATATGTGGGAGGATGAGGCAGAGGATTGCTTGAGCATAGAAGTTTGAGGTCAGTCTAGACCTGTCTCGATAAAAAGAAAGAAGGTGGGGGCGGGAAACCTCCTAACACCAGATAGATAACTGGCAGGAGTTGGCTTCAGTCTCAGAAATAAGATGGGAAAAAAATTATTTCAAGTGCACTGTGGGAAAACCCTGGTGGACTGAAAGACAGGAGGCCTAGTTCTAGTCTTGGAACTCACTAAGTGGCTTTAAACAAGCCGTTTCACCTCTGCAAAGAGGTGGTGATAACACAGAGAGAAGTGCCAACTAGAACTTTTACATTCAGGGTTAGGGAGACAAATAGGAATCACTTTATCCCAAGTCTCCTCCATTCCCATGCCTTCTCTCTCCTCCAAATCTCCACCCAAGCAGTCTGTCTCACACTCCAGCAGACAGGAGGTGTGGGGGCCTCAGGCCAAACCGTGTCTCCCAACACCCACAACCTAACCCACTCCAACTTGCTATCTACAGTAAAACTGCAGGCCAGACACAATCGCAGGACAGGATATGCCTCTTATCAGGCCCAAAGATGATTCTTATCACCTCTTCTGGCACCACACCAGGCCTGGCACGGACAACCTCAGAAGGAGCCCATACCATCATTCATTAGTTAGCCCTGCTTCTGGGGGTACAGCTTGCCCACTCACCAGAGCCAGGTCAGCCCCCCTCCCTCCTAAGCATAAACATTTCCTCTAATCCTCATCCTCCTGCTGTAGGCTCCAAAGGTCTGTCGCTGTCAGCTTGCCTCAGAAGGGGCCAGAGGCCTCGTGCTCACCCACATGAGAAAAGACTATAAAAATGCCAGGAGACAAGTCTAACCACCAGTCAGCACCAGAAAGTATGTAAGGCCAACAGAACAATCCAGGCGAAAAGGCACAGGCTGAGGTTGGAAATCTGGCTGCTAATCAAACAAGCCATGTGACCTTGAACAGGTCATTCCATCTCCTGAGACCCCAGACTCCTATGTCTGTGAAAATGGCGGTCACTTTGCCTGCTGCCCTCAGGGAAGAAGAAAATGAGGTGATGCTGGGAAGCACTGTGAAAAGTAGGCCAAGCCACACATAAAGATTTGGGTTTATTGTCTATCAAAGGCCTTTTACAGGCTGTCATCAGCCCCCTGGGAGCCAGGTGGCCAAAACCAATCAGCAGTGACTCCGTCCAGAAGGAAGGAAAGAACCAGGAAGATGACCTCTCTGAGGCGCTCTTCAGCAGCTGGGGGAGGAAGGAAGGAATTCTCCATAACCCATCCACCTTCCCAGTGGCTCCTAACCTCATATTCTCCTTAAAAAGCAGCCCTATGTCAGGAAGACAGCAAAGTGATGGGGGTCCCCTCCTCCGGGCCCCAGGTAGAAACAAACAATAAATATCCCTGTGTGGGAAAGTGAGGCCAACCGTTAGCACAGAACTTGGTCTGGGAACGTTGCATTGGGGCACACAAGGGGGAGGGGGAGAGGAAAGCATACAACGCATCTGCTTACATACGCGTGGAATAACGCTGGAGGATACAGGAGTGCAGGCACCGTCAGCGCTTCTGAAGACAGGAACTGGGTAACTCTAACAGTTAACAGTCCAAGGTGGACCCTTCTGTACCTTTAGAATCTTGAACCAGGTGAACTACTCAAAAGTAAATAAGTAAAGAAAGCCAGGCTATTTCTGCTTGAGAGAAGCACAGAGAAAAC
Source organism: Sciurus carolinensis (assembly GCF_902686445.1). Lineage (NCBI taxonomy): Eukaryota > Metazoa > Chordata > Mammalia > Rodentia > Sciuridae > Sciurus > Sciurus carolinensis. The sequence goes on from NC_062225.1 coordinate 24,720,090, forward strand.
TCAGTTTGGCTCCCCGCTTGCTGCCTCTCCTGGGCCAGTCCCACCATACCGCCTCCCCTTTTGGAGGGGAGTTTCCCTGCCTCCAACACACCAGGCCCCAACCAGGCCTCATCTGCCATTCAAGGCCCAGCCTCCCCAACAAAACCCACCCAGATCCCTCAAACCCTGATGAGCTCCCCCTCCTCCCAACCACATCCTTCTCTCAGATTTTTTATATGCTGCTCTGTAGGCTAATTATCCTCCAGGTTAAGTCTTATTCCAAATAAATTTTTGTCCTTCTAGAGAAAGGGCTAACCATTTTCTTTTTCTGCTTTCTCCCCAGCATTGACCTAGGCACAGTGGTTATAGTAGTTGCCCAGTAATGGCTTTTTAGATGTTGAACAAAAGAAAAAATATAGGAAATGACTGCATCACTGTAGGAGAAGGGACCAAAGGGCTAGGAGTGTTCAGTCAGGTAAAGCAAGCATGTGACATCCTGGGAAAGGTCAGGAAGTCTCGTATGTGCTGATGCCCCAAGCCCTGGAATGGGGAGCACCCAGGGTGAGGCAGAGATTCCCAGGCTTCACCCCACCCCTCAGAGACACCTGATGGAAGGCAACACCCCCATCCTCTGGGTCAGACACGACCCGGCTACAGGGACATACCAAACATGCTTGTCCCAATTAACCCAGGGCTCACCAGGAAGAAACAGGTCTCATTTATGAAGCCCCAAAGCTAACCCCAGACATGTCAGAGAGGGAGAGAGGCCTCAGCAGGACAGATGCTAAGCACCTGGCCCTGTGCAGAGTAGAATCATGGGAAACATGGTGGAAGACAAAGATGGGCAATGCAATCTCATGGTCAGGAGCATATACTCTGAGGCCAGACTGCTTGGGTGCACATCCTGACTCTGCCATGTGCTGTGTGCCTTTAGAAAAGTCACTTGACCTCTCTATGCCAATGTTTCCTTAGCTGTTAAGCATAGTGACAGCGCCTACACCGCAAGCACTTGAGGTGAGTTAATGGAAGTCGAGTCCTTAGGATAGGGCCAACACCTAGAAAGAGCTTAATAATGATTCACAAGACCAACAGGGCAACAATAATAATCCACCAAAACAGAGTGCATGATGCTCCAGGTGTGGGGATTCAGAAGGCTGGGATGACAGACGGGCTTTCCAAAGGCCACCCAACAGACAGTCTTCTTCTCAGGAGGCCTCCCTTGACCACAGCCTACCCCTGCGACTCTGTCTACTCTGAGCATCTCCAGGGATATACTTTCATCCCAAAATACTGTTCTTGGATATGGCAATTCCTGAAAATGTAGGGAGATGTCCATGTCCTCCCCTCCTCTGGAACCCCTCCCCACCAGAGGTCCACTCCTGGCCTTTGCCTAAGTACTCCAAAACTGTCTCTGGAAATGCTTCTGCTCTGCCAGGTCTGCAGAGAGCCCCAAGGTCCCCTCACCTTTCCCAGTAGCAACATCCCTCTCACCAAAATCCCACAAGCATTATCCATAGACAGCTTGTGACCCAAATGCCATCTCTTCAACCCAAATCCTATAGCTCTGCAGGTTGCTGGGTTTAACAGAATCCACACAGAGTTGGCTATGGCGGTGCACACCTGTAATCCCAGCAACTCAGGAGGTTGAGACAGGAGGATCCCAAGTTCAAAGCCAGCCTCAGTAACTTAGCAAGGTCCTACACAACTCAGCAAAATCCTGTCTCGAAATAAAAAATAAAAGGGTGTAGGTATGTAGCTCAGTGGTAATGCACCCTGGGTTAAATCCCCAGGACAAAACGAGGGAGAGAGGGAGAGAGGGAGAGAGGGAGAGAGGGAGAGAGGGAGAGGGGGGGAGAGGGGGAGAGAGAGAGGGAGAGAGAGAGAGAGAGAGAGAGAGAGAGAGAGAGAGAGAGAGAGAGAGAGAGAGCGCGAGCGCGCGCAAGCACAAGCACACAAAGTCATACCCTCCACCCTCTACTGCCAAGTAGCTGAGGGCATGTCTTGCCTATCCTCCTCCAGCCTCAGTTTCCACATGTTCCACAGAGGGGCCTGAGCCAAGCTCCCTCTCAATCCTGAGGGAAGAAACAACCTGAGGCCAGCAGAGAAAGAATAAAGCGACCAGACTGCCAGGAACACAGAGGACCCAAGTTGTGGACACATTTTTACTGCTTGGCTATGGAGAAGAGCTACGGAATTCTGCAGAATTTTTAAAAAGATGACTGACTTCCTCAGAGTCACTGCAGTTTCTGTCATTGTGTTAATCATCTGTCCTGGAGCTGAGTGGGAAGGGCAGGGGAAACATCTGGACAGGGCCAGACCAGCAGTTTAGCAATGAGAAGAGCGTCACACATCAGGGTGGCAACAATAACAAGAGGGACAGGCAGCTGTCATCAAAAAGAGGACAGCTCTCAAGGTTGCCTGGGATGCGCCTTCTCCCCAGCTGTCTACAGGAAGGGGGAGCAGGGCAGAGGCGCAGCTGACCACAGGCCCCTGGTCAGGGCTCAGGGCTGGGGCAGATGCAGAGGGAAGAGGAAGCTGCTGTGCCAGCAAGGAGGAGCTGCCCAGACCAACGGAGGAGTCACGCTTCCTACCCCTCCTGACTCCCCAGAAGCTGCTGCTCAAGCAACCCAAATAAAAATGGCCCCAAACCAAGAAAGATGGGGCCTGGGCATCCTAATGACTGGCTAGAGTGCAGCCACACCCTTCCCCAGAAGCCCCACGGGGCTCGATTCCAGGCCTGGGGTTGAACCAAAAGCCAAAGCCAGGAACCTGAATGGCCCCAGCTTCTTCCTGAAGAGCAGAATCACACCTGGACACCAGGGAGGGACGGCGGTGGCGTCGTGTGTCATCTGCCCACCGCAGTTACAGGCAGCCCATCTGGAGGCTAAGGGATGGAAAGAAGCCCTCAAGAACTCCCATCCTTAGGCCCATGGACGGCATTTCCCCTCAGGTGCTTCCCAGTGCCTTCAAAACTACACTTTTCAAAGACGTCTCAGAACATAATGACTCCTGAGCTTTCCCTCTCCCCAAAAAATCCCCAATGGCACAGTCTGGACAAAGGGTTGACAGAGCCTTTCAGCGTTGACAAAGCCTTTCAATTAGCAACCTGTACAGTCACAACAGATTTTTAGTCTTTGTGATGAAAAAAGACAACTGGTGTCAACTCAAATCAAACACACAGCCTTGGCTTTTCCAAGGGACCAGCCCATAATTATTGACCCAGTAGGCCTCCAGATTCTAGGTCTAATGGCTGGGACCATTTTACTCCACATCTGGGTCCAGGGGAAGCAGATCAGGGTCAGTATCTTTGGGAGTATAGGTTCACTGTTGTGGAATGGATTTCCTGAGAGGACCTGCCCTGTCCCTGCCAAATGCCCACAGACCAAGGCTCCCAGAGGGTCAAGGACAGGTGTTCCCAACCCACTAGCCTCTAGCAGAGAAGTATCTCTTGGGATTGTCAAACCCAGCAGAACCATGATGGTCCACACACAGTTCTACAGAGGAGAAGATGTTCTAATTAAGTATCTTTGTGTACACCATTAAGTTTTGAGAACTTCTGTTCAATTATTTGGAAAAATCTAATGAAAACCCTCACCTCAAAGAGTGTCCCGCTGACAAAGGTCTTTCAGGGACTACTGGGGCACCAAGAACCTCGGTCACCACCAGCAATGAGCCAGGGCTCCAGAGCAACCCAACACTAACAATTTGAAAGTGTCTATGTGTCATGAACCATACTAAGATTTTTAGAGGTGGTATCTTATTCAATCTGTATAACTATGATTATTATCATGACCTTTTAAGAAACGAGGAAACAGATTAAGTAAGCTGCCCACAAAACAGTCACAGAACTGGGAATAAAACCCTGTCCCCAGGTTTCTCAGCACTGTGCTGTCCTGCCTTCCCTCCAGAGCAGGGGCAGCTCCAGGCAAGGCTGTCAGGGAGGGCTGCAGAGACACAGATTGATCTGAGCCTGACTTAGGACCACAAGCCCAGCCCTAGTTCCAGAGCCTCCAGCAGCAAAGAGAATGGGAGCCAGGTCATTTCATTGGAAACTCATATTCCTGTCACCTACCACAGTGGTCCTGAGGCTTTTCCAGACTCTAAGGTCTTGACTATCTTCCCCATCACATTGTAAGCTCTTCCAGAGCAGATGTCTTCCAGACTAGGGCTGCCAGACATTGTTACCAAAACCTTCCTCCACAATTACTGGTATTCACTGACCTCCCTACCATGCCCAGGGACTGCACTAGAAGCTTCACTTGAATTCTCATTTCCTTTCTCGCACAGCCCTCAGAATGAGTCAATTATCCCCATTTCACAGATGAGAAAACTGAGGCACCAAGGGTTTACCTGACTTGCCACAAGGTGACAGGCTTGACACTGGGATCTATTTGATGCAACTACATAGCCATCTCCTCTTCACCATGAGCCTGCCCTTCCCTAGATTCTCAGAGACAAAGGATCTCCCTGAGACCATCACAGCTAAATGTGGATACTATTCTTTTCCACCATTATCCAAAGCTGAGGAAGGTACATTCTGGTCTCCACCTAGCCCTCTCCCTACTGGGCAACGTGCAGACTCACTGGCATAGCAGCCCATACTAGGAAATGTGCTCCAGGAAATGCCACTAGAAGTAGCCATTAGAGCCAGAGGTGGGGACAGGAGCAGGGGTGGCAGCATTCACCCTGGCTCAACTGGTATGATGTCAGCTCCAGTAAGCTAGAGGACCAGGCCAATTTCATGAACTTTTTCTTTGCCCACCCTAAGTGCCCCACCCCACTCCTGCCCACTCCAGGCTCTAAAAATAACCCAGGTCAGTGCACCAGAGGAAAGACAGCCAGGTGGGTGTGGTACGATCCTGGTGGAAAAGATGACTTCTATAAAGTCAATTAAGGCTCTCATTCAGATCAAGGGGTGGTAGGTCAAATTCTCCCAGCACTGTTCTTGGCTGAAAACAGGCCCACCTGGACCTGCAGGCTGGGCCAGCTTAGCTAAGATCCAGAGGCCAAGAGGAAAACAAGGACAGGAACTGGAGGGAAAAAAAAAAAAAATCAAAGAAGCTCTCCCATTTTTTTTTGTTTGTTTGTTTTGTCCCCCAACTTCCAACACACATCAGATAAATCATTCACCAGCCTGGTCAAAGTAACTGAGTGGTAGAGGGTAAGAGGTACAGTGGACAGATACCTCTTCTGAAAAAGAAAGGGCCAAGAAGTCCAGGAGAGAGCATTTCACCCCATGCCCACCCACCCCTGGGCTTCCTGAAACAGGAAAGAGGGAGAGGACAGAAAGAGGGAGGAAAAAACAAAACAAGGGCCAAGCTATACCACATGATCCCACACCAAGCAACCAAACAGCAAGTCATGAGGGAAGGAAGAGAGAAGGCCAGCGGAGGGGGAGATGGAGTCAGGTCACAGCACTGCCTGGAACCTGCCCCCATGCTAACCCACTTCCCATTCCAGGCTGCAGCCAGCTAGGAAGGCCCTTCTCTAGCCACAATTTGAAAAATGTTCAAGGTCAGACTCTTTTCTACTCAAATTCTGCTTTCATTTGGTTCCGTACCACGCACCACGCTGAAGGCTCATTCCTCTCCTCCAGCAGGCCTCCCTAGTTTATCCAGTGGGAGCCATTCCCCTGGGCAAAACTCTGGAGGCAACTTCTCCCCACCTAGGGCACAACCCTGTTCCTATCATCTTTCCCTCCCCTCCCAGGTCACTGACAAGTTAACCACTCAGTGATCCACAGCAGGTGGTCAGCCCTGAGGACTGGCTTCCAGATCCTGCCCAAGCACAAAACAGGAAACGGTGTTACAAGACTGAAGCCCTGATCCTAACACGGAGGAGGCTAAATGCTGTCAAAATAAATTATCCCACTGGCCCTTCTCAAGCGAAGCACCTGGGAAACGATCTCCTGCTGGGCATTAACCACCACTGCCTCCACCTGGGGCGGGGCAGCAGGCAGGTCACTTGAAAGCTGACCTAAGTGTTTCCTTTCTTAAGAGGTCCTCCTGTGCTCAGGCCAGAGACTGTGGACAGTGGGAATGCACGCGTCACCAGACAGCGGAGGGCATCCCAGAACAGGCAAAAGTCAGATGTCCTGAGCAATCTCTAGGTTCGGCTGGGGCCTCTCTTAAATCTCTCCCTGGAAGGTAACACCTCACGTTCCTTCCCCCCACAGGGCAGAACAGTGTGACTGCAGTTCCCTTCCTCTTCAAGGAAAGGGAGATAGGCCCGGAGGCCTTAAGACTTCCCTTCTTGATTTCCCAGCCCCAAAGCCTCAGGATTCCACTCCTAACTTTCCTTGACAATCTACTTCTAGTGCTTGGTCACCACTCTCAATCCCCTGGCCTCCCAGAGCCCACCACCGCCTGTTTGAGAAACGGGAAGAGGACTCTAAAATGCGAAGAACCAACTCGTCTGTCGGTTTACACCTTTGAGCGCGAGGCAAGGGGCTCGGTGCCTCGCTGAGGTTGGGGGTCCTGATCCCCCACCAGCCCCGCCCGGTTAGGCCTTCAACCGTTTCTGCGCCCCCCACTCACTGCGTGTGCTGGGCGCGGCCTGCGCCGAAGACTTCGTCCAGCGCCACCGTGGCCTGGCCCAGAAATTTGTCGACGCCGATGAGCGAGCGGTGCATGGTGGTGAGCACCAGCTCGCAGGCGGCGGCTGAGCCCGTGGCCCAGGGCGCCGGGCCCGCGTCGGCCTCCTGCGCCCGCAGCAGGCCATCCAGGGCGCCGGGCGGCAGCTCGAAGGAGCACTCCTCGCGCCATTCCGGGCAGCCCTGCGTCTTCTCCACCACCGACGTGCTGTACTTCTCGCGGCCCACCTGGATCACCGTATACGCGTCGCTGGTGCTGCCAGCGCCCGAGCTCTTGCCACGCAGCCCGCGGGCCCGCAGCACCGTCACCTGGACGTGCGTGGGCAGCCAGCGGGAGGGCCCCACCGCCGGCTCGGCGTCCCGCACCAGGGCCATGGCTGGGGAGGCGGCGGCGGGGGAGGGCTAGCCAAACCCGGCACAGACAAGGGGACCAAGTGACAAACTTGGCAGCGGCGGAGGGCGGTCAGGAGCCCGCTCGCCGCCGCCCTCACACCGGACCGCCGCAGCTGCGGGCTGGGCCGACCGGCCGCCGCCTCCCCGCCTCCCCAGCCGCCGGCCGCGCTGCTACGTCAGCGCCCCGCCCCCTGCCCCGCCCCGTGGCCCGCGGCCCGCGGCCGCGACCCGCGTGGCGGTGCGGCAGTGCTGCGGGGGCGCGGCTCGCTCCCCGGCCGCCGCAGACCTGCCAGAAGCGGGAGGGGGCGGGGCGGCGCGGCCCGGGGCGGGGCACGTGGCCTCTGCAGAGGTGGGCGGGGCTCCCGAGCTGCCCCGCCCAGGCTGGGGGCCCCGGGCGCACCCCGCCTCGCTGAGGCTGAGCGCGACGCCCTCCGGTCTGTATGAAATGCCCGCTCTGCACTTCCCGGCCAATCCCAAATCTTCCTCCAGATGCCCCTGCCCCGGAATGTCCTTGCCTTGAAGTGGTCCTGGCCCGCCCCTCCTAGCATGGCTGTCCCTTGGCGTGGGCTAGTCGGGGTGTTGCGGGTCCTGCTACCTGCTTCAGCTCCCTCCACCGAACCGGGAAAATGCCCTAGTAAAACCAGAGTGAGACCCCCACCCCGCCACGTGACGGCCCGGCATCGGCAACCTGGGAGCCGGCGAGCTGCCGCCTCCAGCCTCTCGGCGCGGGAAGGGACCTGGGATGCGGCGCGGGAGGGCTGAGAGCAGGGCGCACCCTCCGCGGACACTGCGGCAGAGAGCCGAGTGATGAATAAATGAGTGATCACATCAATATTTAAGGATTCGCTCGGAGCACTGTGACTTGTCACGGGTTGGGGTTTTAAATAATTACTGATACCCATTATGAGTGCCTACTATGTGCTGAACCCTGGGTATTACCTACACAATTGGTTGTTTTTGTTTTTTGTTTTTTTGTTTTAAGTAATAGATGTTTTATTTATTTATTTTTTAATGTGGTGCTGATTATCGAACCCGGCGCCTCACACGTGCTGGGCAAGTGCTGTACCACTGAGCTACAACCCCAGCCCCATGGTTTATTATTAATAATGACAATGGTTAATAATTATAGATGTTGAATATCGGCCACTGTTGGCCCGCTTGCCTTATTTGCATTGCCTCATTTTATCCTCAGAACCACCCTGTGTGTATGATTTTTAAATTTTTTTAATTTAGTTATTTTCCATACAGGGATAGATCCCAGAGGTTCTTGTCAACTGAGCTACATCCCCAACCCTTTTTTGTTTCTTTGAGACAGGGTCTCGCTAAATTGCTGAGGCTGGCCTCAAACTTGAGATCCTCCTGCCTCAGCCTCCCTAGTGACTGAGGACTGTAGGCATGTGATACCAGCCTGTCTGTGAGTATGATTTTTATTCCTTGTTTTCCAGAAGATAAAATTGAAGTTTAGGTAAACTTGTCCAAGATTCCTAGCTGTTGAAGGTGGAATATGAATACACACACAAAGCCTTTGTTTTTCATTTAATTTTCAGAGCCTATACTTTTAATATAATCTTTTTCTTTTTCTTATTTTATTTATTTTTGCACCCGGGATTGAACCTAGGGATGCTTCATCACTGCTAGGTCTCCAGCCCTTTTTATTTTTTATTTGGAGACAGGGTTTCCTTGAGTTGCTGAAGGCCTCGATAATTGCTGAGGCTGGTCTTGAACTTGTGATCCTCCTTCCTCAACCTCCCAAACTGTTAGGTACACCACCATGCCTGGCTAAGATCATTTTTAAATAAGCCACGTGCAATGAAACGACCGGTAATCCCAGCTACTTTGAAGTTTGAGGTAAGAGGATGGAAAGTTTGAGACTGGCCTTGGCAATTTAGCAAAACCCAGTCTCAAAATAAAAGATTAAAAAGACCTGGGGATGTAGCTCGGTAGAAGAGCGCTACTGGGTTCAATCCCCCATGCCACAAAATAATAATAATTTTTAAATAAAATGTAATGCACAGCTTAAAAATATATCAAATAAGTCAGTAGAGCTTATGACGAAAAGCAAAACCCTCCTGCCTCTCCGCTCCTCAGATAAGAAATACTACTTAAAACCATTTCTGTTTTCAGGCCTGATGGTTACCTCTACATTGTTATATAAAATGCTGATGTAGCTATGTCTGAATTTATCAGGGCTCGTCATTATCTATTGCCTTCCTGCTCTGATAGATAATGATTTTAGCTGGTTCACACCCACTTCCCTCCCACAATCTTATATAATTATGCTATAATTTTTAGTTCTTTATCAGATACATTCATAATGGAAGCCTTGGGGCTAGGGTTGTGGCTCAGTGGTAGAGCACTTGCCTAGCGTCTGTGAAGCACTGGGTTCAATCCTCAGCACCACATAAAAATAAATAAATAAAGTAAAGGTATTGGTTCATCAACAACTTAAAAAAGTTTTTTAAAGGCAATAGCTGGCAGTGTAGCTCAGTGATAGAATGCTTGCCTAGTATGAGCAAGATCCTGGGTTCAATCATCAGTACCACAAAAACAAGTAGCCAGGTGTGGTGGTGCACAACTATAATCCTGGCACCTTGGGAGACCGAGACAGGAGGATCACAAGTAGGAGGCCAGCCTGGGCAACATAGTGAGACACTGTCTCAAAGTGAGATAAAAAGTGCTGGTGATCTAACTCAGTAGTAGAGCACCCCTGAGTTCAACCCCCAGGACCACCACAAAAGAAAAAAAAAAAAAAGCGGTGACTATGGTGGCTATGGCAGAAGCCTTTATTTCTTCTTAGGAAGACTCTCCTCAGTACTACTTGGCTTTCCACCCCCAGGCCATGTTCTCCATCAGGAGCATGAATGTGGAAATCAACAGACTCACAGAGGAGGCTGGGGGAAACCACTGGAGCCCAGGTCTTACAGCCTCCCACCATACCTCTTCACTCAGCCAACTGGGATAAGTCCTGGGCACCACCATACATGGTTCAGCAACCTAGTATTTGGCAGCTACCTTTGTAGGTAGCCAGATCTGCCTGTGGTTCTGGGGTGTCTGCCCCTGAATAGCTATGAGATTCCATGTTTAAGCCAGCTCTCCACCTCTCTCTGTCTTATTTCCTCACCTGGAAATGGGAATAATGATCCCACCTCTAACAGTTTCTAAGATTATTTAAATCTTACATATATATATAGATATATATATATACAGTTGATAATATATTTGATAATTTGTGATGGTCTCCACTTAAGTAAAATCTTTGAATATATATATTATATTTTATTTATAGTCAAAGATTTTACTTAAGTGGAGACCATCACAAATGATCCCAAGACATCTAGTTATCAAATACAGCTTTTTTTTTTTTCCTGTTGTAAGAGTAATTTAGAAAACTGGGCATGGTGGCACATGCCTGTAATTCCAGCTACGAAGAGGATGAGATAGGATTGCAAGTTTGAGGCCAGCCTGAGCAACTGAGACTTTGCCTCAAAATAAAATTTTAAAAAGGCAATTCAAAAAAAATATGAAGAAAATAGAGAAAAATCCAGAAATAAACAGTTAACAATGTTATATTGCTTTTCTGTCTTTACACTGTGTTGTTTTGTATACATTATGGTCCTGAGACAACTAGAAGTGTAATAGTTAAACCCAGGGGTTTGGGAGTCCTGGTTCTACCATTTATTTACTTTCTATGTTTGATCCCCTTTACCACTGAAGACAACCCCTGAAGGTAGGCGCTGTTGCTACCCTCAGTTTCACAGATGAGGAAACTGAAGCAGAGAGAGCTTGAGTAATTTCCTCCAAGTCACCAACTGGAAATTTTCAGAGACTGGACTTGAAGTCAAGTCTCAGTTACTGTGGCACTCAGTCTGACTTGTTGATTGTCTAAGCACAAACTCCGTAGGAAGTGCTCTCATGCCCATTTCTACCTAAGAAATGGAGGTGCAAAGAGGTTAACAGACTCAACCAAAGTTAGAGTCAGGATGAAGCCTCCACTTTAAGGGTAGATTCCCCAGCGGCTTCGCAAATGAAGTTATCTTTACCAAACTTCAACTAACATAAATTTGGCAATCTTCTTTAAAGATTCTGCTTCATGTTTTCCGACCGGTCCTGCCTACCCCCTCTTCCTCCTTGGTAGAGTAGCAAGGTTCCAGGAAAGGGGAAAAGAGAACTCAAATGGGCTGCTCCGCCTCCCACTCTCCTTCCTTCTGCCCTGGCCCACGCAGTTTGGCAAGGGCAAGCTTCCTGCTGGCTCAGGATTGGAGCCCTGAGAGGGCAGTGAAGCCAGGCAGAGATCCCCTCGGGTCATTTGACCCTAGGAGGAAAGGGTGGGACTGCTAGCTGTCTGCAGTTGGCCAAAAAAGAGCAGAAATTCCAGTTAGTGAAGTCTGGGCCACCTATGGCTGTTTCCTCCTGTAGAAGGTGAGACCACCCACCCTGCTCCCTGCAGCTGAGAAATAGCTAATTGTAGGACTAGTGCAGGGGAAATGCAAGATCATTTTGTAATGGTAGAAAGTCAAGAAGTCCTCAGAGAAAAAAGGGGGTGAGAGGCTGCAAAAAACACAGGAGCTGAGCACAATGGCTCACTCCTGTAATTCCAGTGGCTCAGGAGGCTGAGGCAGGAGGATCGCAAGTTCAAGGCCAGCCTTAGCAAATCAGCAAGACCCTAAGCAACTCAATAAGACCCTGTCTCTAAATAAAATTTTAAAAAGGGCTGGGGATGTGGCTCTGTGGTTAAGCACCCCTGGTTCAATTCCTGGAACCAAACCAAACCAAACAAAAAGAGAACACAGGAGCCAACTGCAAAGAGCTTCCATGGGCAAAGCTGAGACAATTTGAATTACAAAGTATTGAATTATATTCTGTAAATATTCATGAGTCTGTAGTGATATCAACAAATGATTGAAAGAACAAATAAGGTAAATGAACGAGAAGAGAATAATCTTCCCTACAGAATTCTAAGTGATATATGTAGGTACTGACCCCACCAAGTGGTGTAATTTAATTCCCCCTCCTTAAAAAATAGTAATTTTACAATGGCAAAACCTACAGATACCACTTGTCAGTCATCAAGATTAAGGTCAGCCATGATAAGTGGTGGATAGTATGCACCCCAGACATGACACTTCACCTCTGTTGCTTTTCCAAAAACCCATAGCTGTTTGTTTTTGGTTTGATCTTGGTTTTTGGCTTTTTTGCTTGTTTGGTTTTGAAGTACTGGAGATTGAAGCCATGACCTCGCACATGCCAGGAAAGCACTCACCACTGCGTACATCCCCAGACCTGTTTTATTTTGAGACAGGGTCTCACTAAATTGCCCAGATTGGCCTCAAACTTGCAATCCTCCTATTTCATCCTCCTAGTAGCTGGGATTATAGGCATGCACCACCACATCAGCTCCCAGAGCTGCTTGCTTTCTCTTCTCTCTTCTCTCTCTCTCTTTTTTTTTTTGTTTTGTTTTGTTTTGTTTTGTATAGGGATTGGACCCAGGGGTGCTTAACCACGGAGCCACATCCCCAGTCCTTTTTATTTTGAGATAGGGTCTCACTAAGTTTCTCAGGGCCTTGCTAAATTGCTAAGGCTGGCTTTGAACTTGCCTTCTTGCCTTAGCCTCCTGAGCTGCTAGGATTACAGGTGCCCAGCCCCATAGCCACTTTCTAATCAAGAGAGAAACATTAGACAAGTCCAAATTAAGGGACATCCTTCAAGATACCTAACCAGTACCTTTCAAAAATGTCACAGTCACCATACACATCCCAGATAAGAGGAAACTTGAGGGAACCCGAGCTGAGAGTGCTGTCCTCCAATTCATCTTGCAATTGCAGTCCCTAAATGCTGCTTGTTAGTTTACTTTGGTGTTTTGTTGTTGTTGTTTTGTAGTACTTGGGGTCAAATCCAGGGCCTTATACGTGCTAGACAAACACTGAGTTACCTCCCCAGCCCTTTTTATTTTTTTATTTTGAGGCAAGGTATTGCTAAATTATCTGAGCTGGCGTGGAACTTGTTATCCTCTTGACTCAGCCTTCGAAGTCACTGAAATTACAGTGGCTGTTTATTTGTAAACTAGCGTACACCTGTGATCCAACAACTAGGGAGGCTGACACAGGAGGATCACAAGTTTGAGACCAGCCTAAGCAACTTAGCAAGACCCCATCTCAAAATAAAAAATAAAATAAAAAGGACAGGGGATGTGGCTCAGTGGTCAGACAACTGAGTTCAATTTCTAGTACCAAAAAGAAAAGATGAAATTAATTTTTATTCTATCTTGACAAAATATTACAAAATCATTGTTATATGGAGACATGATCAAATGAAGCTAAAGTAGGAAAAAATATTACAAACGTATGTGAGGAAGTTAATTTTTAACAATTTTATTATTTTCTGGATTTACAGATTTTTTTGGTACTTATCAATTTAAATATTTTTGGGGGGAGAGGGGGATAGTTTTAAATGTACAGAAAGTTGCAAAGATAGTCCGAAGAGTGTGTTCGTGTGTGTGTGTGTGTGTGTGTGTATGTGTGTGTGTGTCCTTCATTAAGCTTCCTTCATGTTAATATTTGATTGATACAGTATTTTTTTCCTTTTTGGTCCAAATTAAGAAATCAACATTTGATACAATACCACAGATGTCACCAGTTTCTCCATATTTTTTTTCCTGTTCCAAAATCTAATACAAGGATCCCACATTGCATGTAGTCATCACATCTCCTTAGTTTCCTCACAACTGTGTTGTTGACTTTATTTTTTATTCATTAAGTGATGCATTTGTTGTATATAGTTTTCCAAATTTGTGTTATATTTAACAATAACAAAAACTGAAAGTATCACAAAAGTTTCTCATTGCTATTAGAACAAGCGCAGTATTGTTAGCTTGGCCAGCAAGAACCTGGCCTGGCCTGATGCTGGTCTACTTCTGTAGCCTCTCAAGCCAGCTTAGGCAAGCTGGCTCCCTTTCAGCCTCTCATGTTTACCTTGCTCCCTTCTGCCACAGGGCCTTTGCAACTTCTGTGCCCGTCCATCTGTGTATTCTTCCCTCCTCTTGGCTAACTCCTATTCCTTTGTTGATATCATTTCAGCATCCTTTTCCAAGTCCAATGTCCCTTCCACTGTCTAACTTTTCCTGGTCTCCCTAGCTGGACAGTGACAAAGATTTTGCTTGACCAAACTTTAGTCAGGTTCCTGAACCTTCTCCCAGACCCATCTATGTGTTTCTTTTGTAAAGTCTAGTTTTAGCATGAACTCTGTTGAGTCAGTTTAGTAAGAACCACCCCCTGCCCTGATATCTGATCACCCTTGACATCTGTTCAGGTTTCTCATCCTCCAGTATCCCCTAAGTGATGTCTCATCATTCTGGACTATCTTCAGCAAAAATCAGCGAGGTTAGTTGAGACATAATTCCCCCTTGCCCCTGTGATTTCCTCCTAGTGATTTTCCATCATGGCTACCTAACTCGCTCCTTGGCTATGAATTCTCATTTGTCCATCCTGCACATGTATTTGAACCCAATATTTCTCCCCAACAGTGATATTCCATTGCAATGGTCCCTGCATCTATTGCAATGGTCCTGAGTGAAGTTTTCCTTACCATGCTTTAACAAGAATCATTGAATGATTTTTCTGTAACAGCAAAATCTCCTTACCACAGATTCTTATGGCTGACCACAGGGACAGTGCAATAACCACTGGAATGGGTGGTTATTGTTTTTTTGTCTCCCTCCTTAATCCACCATAAACTCCATGAGAGCAGGAACTACATCTGCCTGGTTGACCTTTGGATCTTCGGCTACCATCTCAGTGCTGGCACATAGCAGATGCTCAATAAATATCTGTAAATGTAAGAAAGTAGTAAAAACCTTAAAACATGCCCAATGGGAGGGAAAGGAGAGAAGAGATGGTTATCACAGTTTTTATAGTTTAGTTATTCATTTTCCATGGAGGCAGAGATAGAAACTCAGTAGATACAGGTCGTGTGCCAAGTTGCCATTAGAATTTTCCTCAGGGGCTGATCCTGGTAAAACAGAAGAAGACACTTTTCTACCTGCTGGCCATCTGTATAGGTCTGGCTAGCTGTATTTGAGATGAGATATTGGAGAACCTGAATTGCTGTTCAGAGTGAGAATTTCAAGTTTCTTGCAACCATCCAGCAGTCTCGAAGGCAGGAGCAGTTAGGGCAGATCTGAAGGCACAGAGGAGGCAGCAAAGTTGCAAAAGGCAGGTGTGTTTCAGTCTTCCTCTGCATTATTAATTTCTAATTTTAGTTGCATTAAGGTCAGATGATATGGTCTTATGATATTGATGCTCTGAAATTTATTACGACTCCTTTTATGGTCAGTTTAAATGCTCCTCTAAAATAAATAAATAAATAAATGCCCCTCTAGTGCTTAAATAGGATGTATGTTTTCTGTTATGCATGGAGTTCTGCTATATCTACAGCTCAGAATTATCAATTGTATTGCTTAGATCTTCACTACCTCTTTCTTTTTTCCGTTTACTCTCTTATTTTCTAAAAGGAGTGAACTTGGAGGAGTTGCACAGGTTTAAGTATGTTTATTTTAAAATTAAAAAATAAAGATTAGTGATTCTTTGTTTTGCTTTGTTTTGTTTCCTTTTGAACTAGGTCTTGCTGTGTTGGCCAGGCTGGCCTCAAACTCATGACCTTCCTACTACAGCCTCCGCAGTGACTGGAATTATAGGCATGCACTACTCACCTAGTTTAAGAATTTTTCTTAATATGCATTTTTCAAATTGTTAGAGGGTGGGAGAAAGAACAAAGAAATCACAGACCAGAAAGCAAATGATAGAAAACAAGGAAGACAGTAAGGGCAAATTCAAAGGCAATTCAAATTACAAATTTGAAATTACAAATGACAATGAGACTAAACCTGTCAGTAATAACTGGGTGGCCGGGTAAGGCCAGTCTCAGCAACTTTGTGAGATCCTCAGCAATTTAGCAAGATTCTGTCTCAAAATAAAAACTAGAAAGGGCTGTGGAGATAGATTAGTGGTAAAGCAACCCTGGGTTCCATCCTCAGTACTGCAACAGGAAAAAAAAAAAAAAGAGGAAGAGAAGAAGGAGAAATAATAACTGAATGGTTGAAACTCATCAACTAAAATACTTTCAGATATGGTTTTAAATGCAAACATTTTATTGATTAAAGATGCCTAGCCAGGTACAGTAGCACAGGCCTATAATTCCAGCAATTTGGGAGGCTGAGGCAGGAGGCTCACAAGTTCGAGACTAGCCTCAGCAACTTAGCAAGACCTTCAGCAGTTTAGTGAGACCCTGTCTCACAATAAAAAAATAAAAAGAGCAAGGGTTGTAGCTCAGTGGTAGGTTCAATCCCCAGTACTGCAAAATAAATAAATAAAGAAGAAGAAGAATCAAAAAGGCTGTGGATGTAGCTCAATGGTAAAGTGGTAAAGCACAGACTGTGGATTGAACAATCCCTGCTACCACAATAAATAAATAAATTAGTTAATTAATTAAATTAAATTAATAAAATTTAAAATATGCCTAAAATGAAATTGCTTAAGGGGCTTGAAAGTAAAAGAAATAAAAATCTCAATGGTTTTTAAAATAACTTGACAATGGACTGGGATTGTAGTTCAGTGGTAAAGCGCTAGCCTAGTATGTGTGAGGTACTGAGTTCAAGTCTCAGCACCACATATAAATAAATAAATAAATAAATAAATAAATAAATGTCCATTGACAACTAAAAAAATTTTTTTAAATAAATAAATAACTTGATAAGCTGATTCCAAAGCATATTCAAAAGGGTAGAGTTGGAGAGTAACAAATATTTGTTGAGTGCCTAATAGGTGCAGGCTTGTGTTATAAAGCTGCAGGAATTAGAACAGTATAAGGGGAAGCCAGAAATACACAAAGGGAGTCAGGAGGAACAGACTAAAAAGTCTAGGAACAGTCTTATATGAACATAAAGAAGAATTTATCGATGATAAAGATGGTATTTCAAACAGGCAGGAAAAAGACAATTTTGTAAAAAGTAATCTTAACAGAACTAGCGATGTACCTCAGTAGTGCAGCTCTTGCCAGCACTGTAAATAATAGTTATAGTAATTTTTACTAATAATAGTAAGAAATACTAAGTATAAAGTCCCAACCCATTAAAAAAGATGCCAGATAGAATGAAAATCTAAACATAGAAAACCCCTGAAGTAATAGGATAAGGTATAGAAGTCTATTTTTTTATATTTGGGGCTTTGTCTCAACTGCTTAGTGAAATTGAATAAACAGTAACAGGTGAAATACAAAGGACAATTAAGCATATAAAAATGCTAGTTTAAAATTCCAATTAATCACCAAGGAGGTCCTGTGGGAGGGAAGGTAAGGACACCCTGGGCATGAGCATAAATTGGCACAATTTGTTTTTCTTTTTTTGGTACTGGGGATTTAACCCAAAGGCACTTAATCACTGAGCTACATCCCCAAACCTTTTTATTTTTTATTTTTTAATTTTGAGACAGGGCCTCACTAAGTGGTTTAGGGTCTCTCTAAATTGCTGAGGTTGGTCTCAAACTTGCAATCCTCCTTCTTCAGCCTCCTGAGTCACTGAGATTACAGGAGTGTGCCACCGTGCCAGCTTCTAATGGCACCACTTTTTAAAGAAATGAACTCAACAATATCTATGAAGAATCTAAAATGGATATTCCCTTTAATCTAGCAATTCCATTTCTGGGAATTTACCCTCTGGAACTACCACACAAGCGTTCAAAGAACTTTGAATAAGGATGTTGATTTCTGCATGATTTAAAACAGCAAAACACTTGCAGCAGAACCTAAATGTCCATTAACAGAGATAAGAAGAAATGATGCCCCAGAGAAAAGGCCATGAGCCCAGCAGGTGGCTGAGGAAGAGAAACTGTCACTGTGGCTTCTCAGCCTCCCAGCTGGGCTCCCCATCAGGCCCTGTGCTCAGGAAAACTTTCCTCCCCGGAGAACACTGTCCGCAGTGGGCCAAGTTACTCTGACCTCAGGGACAGGATAAGTTATGGCCCCCAACCATCAGGGTATCTTTTATTATTATTATTTTTATAGTTGTAGATGGTCAGAATGCCTTTATTTTATTCGTTTATTTTTTATGTGGTGTGAAGCCTTGAACCCAGTGGCTCATGCATGCTAGGTGAGCACTCTGTCACTGAGCCACAACCCCAGCCCCTAAGGGTTTCTTAACAGAAGGGTTGCTACACTTCATCTTTGGTGACTGACTTTTATTTTGGGAAAAATAGAAAACCTTAAGCCTTGGGCCTCTTGGTAAGGCAAATTGTAAAGATATAAGCCAATGTTCCCTTTTAAACTAAAATTATTTAAAACAAGAAGCTCTGCATGTTTTCGATTTTGGGGATGGAGGGAGAGGGCATCTTTGTTAATGGTCCCTTTTCATTCATTTCCTAATTCCACAAAGGTGGGACAGACAGATACAGTCTCTCAGGCTGCTCCACAGGAGGGCAGAAACTCTCATGGTGTCAGAGAGTCAGATGCAAAACCATAAATAAGAAACTACGAGTATCAATCAGTGCTGTGACCCGAGCACCTAGGATCATGGGATCCTGTGCTCTAGAGAACTTTATCTCAGTCAGGAGGTGGGGGAGGGTTTCCCTGAGGAAATTACATTAAGCAAAACAGAGAAAGATGAGAAACTGAAAGGAATCGATCGGGAAGCGTTGGCCTGGAGAGGGAAGGGCTTACTCAAAGGCCAGATACAGGGCAGAGCTGGGATCATCTGCTTAGACATAAAGAAAAGGCTGGTGTTAGCTGAGCATGGTGGCCTGTAATCCTAGCTACTGGAAAGGCTGAGGCAGGAGGATTGCAAGATAGAGGCCAGTCCGGGCAACATTGCAAGACCCTGTCTCAAAAAATTAAAAAGGGCTGGAATGTGTGGCTCAGTGGTAAAGTGCTTATCTGGCATTTGTGAAGTCCTGGGTGGGTTCTTTCCCCATTACGGTGGCTACGGGGAGGAGAAAAAAGAAGAAAAGGCTGGTGTGGCCTGAGCAGAGATGAGCATAGCAGAAGAGGCAGGAACCATACTCCCAGGGCCTTGAGGGCCACTTTCAGGATTGAGATTTTCTATTTAGGGTAATTCACAATTATTTAAGGATTAGGAAAAACTTATTTTTAAAAAATATGATTCAGACCTGGCAGTCTCTCCACTTTTGCTCTGGGCAAGTGTTTGGGTATGTCCTGAGTTACCCACAGGAAATTGGGAAGAGAGCCAGGAAGCTGCTGAAGGACTCCAAGCAAACCTCTTCAGGCCTGGTGCAGTGGTGCATGCCTGCAATTCCAGTGACCAAATCCAAGGCCCATCTCAGGAATTTAGCAAACACTATCTCAAAATAAAAATAAATTTTTAAAAAGGGCTGGGTAATAAGGTGGGTGGCAGGTAGGGGGCAGTAAGAGAAGAATGGAGGAACTTTAGATTACATAGAGGGAAAGGAGAGGGGAGATGAAAGATAGTGGACCAAGACAGACATCATTACCCTATGGGCATGTATGATTACACGAATGGTGTGAATCTACACTGTGTACAACCTTGGAAAGGAAAAGTTGCACCCCATTTGTGTACAATGACTCAAAATGCAGTCTGTAAAAATAATTTTTTTTTTTAAAAAAGGGCTGGGTAATAGCTCAGTGGTAGAGCTCTTCTGGGTTCAGTCCTCAGTATGGAGGGAAAACTCCTCTTCGGAATAGAGACCTCCTGGGTCTTCCACTGGCAAAGCCAGAGCTCAAGTTGCTAATCCAGACTAACCAGTCCAGGCCTGGAGGTGCGAGGTGAGCATTATGGTACTCTTAGTGGGGGTGGAAGTGCAGCCAGGTGGTAAGTTTTTGGAAAGCTGTCAGTTCTTTTGCAGGACAGGTCAGTGTGGACAGACTAATCTTAGAATCCTGACCTGAGACAGGCACCGCAGGAGGCCAGAGCCAGGTAGAGAAAGTTATTGGAGTGTCCAGCAGAGGACATAATGGATAGGGACATAATGAACAGGGCTTGGCCTCTGAGGGCTAGAACATTCTTTTCTTTCTTTCTTTCTTTCTTTCCTTCTATTTATTTATTTATTTATTTATTTATTTATTTATTTTGGTGGTGGTACTGGGGATTGAACCCAGAGCCTCACACATGCTAGGCAAGTGCTCTACCATTGAGCTATATCCTCAGCCCTTTTTATTTATTTATTTTATTTTGAGACAAGGTTTCGCTAAGTTGCTGAAGCTGCCCTCAAACTTATGATCCTCCTGCCTCAGCTTCCTGAGTGCCTGGGATTACACCACTGCACCCAGCTCAATGCTAGGACTTCCTAACATGAACTTTTTTTTCTTGTTTTGCTTTTTCATTTTTTACCACGTTTATTTTATAGCATGACTTCTTAGTTCTTATTAATGTTGACACAATTGTTGCATGTGTGTTAACAAGAGTAGGAAGAACAGAAAATGAGAGAATAAGCAAAAGGTGCAGGAAATGGAAAGACGGGGAAAGATGAGGTTGAACCCTCTCAACCAACGAAGTTCAAAGCTCACAACATGAAGTATTTTCTCCGCACAGAAATAAACTGGGCTAACATGAACTTTTAAGATTTCTTTTCTGTGCATTGTAATTTACCCTAAGACTTCAGATAAGTCTGATCACCTTTGACCTGGGCTGAAGTGAATACTTAAACAGGTGTATGTTCATGTCCCAAACAGAGAGCAGCTCTCCCCCTCATGTGTTAATGATACCACCAAGATGCTAACAACATCTTTCAGGAAAGGGTGGTGGTTCTGGAACTCCATGAAGTGATGCATCAGTACATAGCAAGTGGAAAACACAGCAAGATCTGCACACGGAAGACTCCTTAACCCTCAAATGCTCTAGAAAGGCCAAAGGCTTGACAGAGAAATTATGTCCCTTTGGGAATATGGGCATGGGCTTAGCCAGAAGATGTGTAGGATGGAATAATCAGGCATCCTCAGAAGAAACCCCTCTGACCCACTTTAGGAACTCTCAAAAAGCAGACAGTTGGCCTGGGGTTGTAGCTCAGGGGTAGATCACTTGTCTAGGACATGTGAGGCCCTGAGTTTGATCCTCAGCACCACATACAAATAAATAAAATAAAAAGTATTTTGTCCATCTACAACTAAAAAAAAAAAAAAAAAAAAAAAAAAAAAGGAGATAGTTAGAATCTGTTCAAAGTGACTGGGTCATGTTCTCAGAAAGCAGATGCAATATGACTGCTGAAAGCTCCCAGTGCCCAGCCTAAAGGAGGGTTGCAAAACCTGCAGGAGCCAGGCAGGCATCATAGAGGACCAAGCCAGCCCTGGGAGAGAGAAAAGGATGACGGGGCATCGCTGCTCAATTCCAGGCAACTGCCATGTTGATGGGGAAGATCTGTGCTTCCCGATTTTCCAGTTAAATGATGATAAGACCATAAATCCAGATTTTAACATGAAATCTTAGAATTTTTATGTTTTTGTAACTGATTCAAAAATTATAAAATATAAATATGTTTGGGGTTGGTTATTAGCTTCCTATTGTTACTACAATAAATCTTCAGTCAGTGGCTTAAAACAGTGCAAATTTATTCTCTCACTGTTCTCATGGCCAAAAGTCCCAGATCCGTTTTATTGTACTAAAGTCAAGGTGTCAGCAGGGCTGGTTCCTTTGGGGCTCCGGGGGGAGCCCAGATCCTTCCTTTCCCAGCTGCTGAAGGCCATCTGCATTCCTTGGCTGGTGGCCCTTTCCTCCAGCCTCCCACTTCCATCTTCCCATCTCTTTCTTTTGTAATCAAATCTCCCTCTGCCTTCCTCTTGTCAAGGCCCTGGTGATTACATTCAGGGGCCACTCACCAGGATAATCCTGAATCATCTTTCCATCTCATTTAACCACACCTGCAGATTCTTTTTGCCAATTAAGATTACTTTCACAGAACCCAGCCCAGTGGTACACATGTGTAATTCCAGGTATTTAGGAGGCTGAAGCAGGAGGATCACAAGTTCAAAGACAGCCTGGGCAACTTAGCGAGACCCTATCTCAAAAGAAAAAAAAGAAAAAAGAAAAAAGAAAAGAAAGGACTGGGATATAGCTCAGTGGTAGAGCACCTTTGAATTCAATTCCTAGTAACATCACTCTACACACACACAAAAAAAGATTATATTCACAGTTGCAGAGGTTAGGATCTAAATATCATTGAGGACCATCAGTGAGCTTGCCACAGGTATAGAGTTGGACATGCTCTCCAATTTGAACATGCAGCTAAAAGCAAGGGTGTGGTGAAAGAGGTGTACATGAATGTTTAGATAGAAGTGTGGATAGTTAGAACATATCAAAGAAAGAACACCATCTCTATCATTAGGATCCTGTTAGCATGACAGATTTCCCCCCAACTGAAATAATAAAATAAATCCAAACATCCCAATACTCTGGGGCATAAGTCTGTGATTCTTTTTTTTTTTTCAATAGCTGTATTGAGGTTTAATATGTATACACCATAAATTGCACCCATTGCAAGTATCAAATACTTAAAATTTATAGAGTTGTTCAGCTGTCACAACTACCAAGATTTAGAACATGTCTATCACCCCAAAGTTTCCTGGAGTTCATTTGCAGTCGATTTCCACCCCCAGATGCAGTCCAGGCAACCACTGATCTTTCTCTCTGTAGAGATCTGCTGTTTATGTACACTTTGTATAAATGGTATCATATAATATATAGCCTTTGTATCTGGCTTTCACTTAGTATAATGTTTTTGAGGTCCATCTATGTCATAGTATATATTAGTCACCATTCTTTTTTATTGCTGAGTTGTGTTCCATGGTGTGAACATATCACATTTTGTTTACCCACTAATCTGTTGATGAACATTTGAATTATTTCTTAGTGGGGACTATTATGAATAATATTGCTGTGAATATTCATGTGCTAGTCTTTGTGTGGACATATATTTTCATTTTCCTTGGATAGACACCTAGGAATGGAATTGCTGGGTTGAATGGGTTGAATATTAAGTTTATTTTAAACTTTGTGTGTGTGTGTGTGTGTGTGTGTGTGTGTGTGTGTGTGGTGCTGGGGATCAATCCCAGGGTCTTGTGCATGCCAGGCAAGCACTCTACCACTGAGCTACATTCATAGCCTTATTTTTAACTTCTAAAGAAACTGCCAAGCTATTGGGCAAAGTGGTTGTTCCATTTTATGTTCTCATCAGGAAGTAAGAGGGATTTGATTTCTTCACATCCTTGCCAACCTGTATTCAATACATTTTCCCCATTGAATTACCTTGGCACCTTTGCCAAAAATAAATTGACCTTATATGTGAGGGTTTATTTCTGAACTCTCGATTCTATTCCCTTGGCCTATGCCAATATGGAATAGAATTGTCTTGCTTAGTATAGCTTTGTAGTAAGTGGGGGGTTTTGTTTTGTTTTGTTTTGTTTTCCTTTGGTACTGGGGATTGAACCACAGAGCCACATCCCTACCCCTTTTTATTTTTTGTTTTGAGACAGGGTCTCGCTAAATTGCTTAAGGCCTTACTAAGTTGCTGAGGATGGCTTTGAACCCGTGATGCTCCTGTGTCAGCCTACTGAGTCTCTAGGATGACAAGCTTGTGCCACCACACCCAACTCACAGTAAATTTTGAAGTCAGATGGTGTAAACCCTCCAGTTTTGTTCTTTTCCAAGATCGTTTTGGCTATGCTGGATCCTTCGCATTTCCACATTAATTTTAGAATAAGCTAGTCAATTTATGCCAAAAAGGCAACCAGCATTTTGATAGGGATTTATTTATTTATTATAGTAATTTAAAAGGAAAACAAAACTGGTTTTCTATACTCAATAACACCGAATGTGCAGGAGTGTTACTCACGCCAAGTAATTCCCCACTTCTCTGCAAGCTCCACCTTGGCACCAAAGGATTCTGTTTGACTCTGACACTAGCTGCCCTGAGTTTGTAACTGACCCCACAGGTTAAGGACTCTGTCCCACATGACTGCCTTCCACTTCAAATGCCAGGTCACACACTTCTGTGTGACTTGGCTACAAATCAGAGGTTCACACTAACCCCTCTTCAAGTTGGGTAATTTGTTATAATGACACACAAAATTCAGGGAAATATAGCTTACAGCTACTGGTTTATTATGAAGGATACAATTCAGGAACAGCCATATGAAAGGGATGCATAGAGCAAGGTATGGGACTGGAGGGACAGAGCTTCCATGGCCTCTCTGGGCACACCACCCTTCTACTCCTTGATGTGAAGCTCTCCAAAGCCCATCTTTTAGGGCTTTGATGGAGGTTCCACTATGTAGGCATGATGGACTACATCCTTGGCCTTCGGTGATTGAACTCAATATCCAGCCCTTCTTCCCTCCACCATAGGTCAGGGAAGTGGGGTCAAAAGTTCCAACCCTCCAATCACCTGGTTAGTTCTTCCAGCAACCAGCCCACATTCTCCAAGAGGATCCTCCCTTTCCATCAACTTCTCATCTCATTTATTCTGTTCTTTATTTTATTTTTCTTTTGTTATTTTGAGACAGGGTCTTGCTAAGTTACTGAGTCTGACCTCCAACTGATGGAGATTTAGGATAAAGAGAGAAACACTGAATCTCAAGGGAAACACCACAAACCATTGAGATGCAGAAAGCACAGGTGTAAATCTTGAGCAACATGCCCTTGTCCCATGCCCTTATAAAATAAGGGAAATGCGAGGGCAGGGAGAACAGGCGTGAAACTGTGCAGCTCCACCCTGGCTCCACGTCCAGTCCTTCTGTAAACATCAGACCCCCAGCCCAAGGTGGGGCTCCTCACCCTGAAGACAGCCTACATTCTCCTTTGAATGTGTATCTACCTTCCTAAATAAACCTCTGTCTACACCTTTGTCTGGCTCATGCTGAAATTCTTTCCTGGTATATATGCCAAGAACTCCGCTGGTCCCGAGTTGAGTTCCCCTCTCCTCTGGGCATCCTCAGGCCCTTCTCTGGAGACACGTCTTCTCCCATGATCAACTGGCATTCCTTCTACCTCAGCATCCGAGTAGCTGGGATTACAAGTGTGGTCCACCACACCCAGCTGAATTCTTTATTTCAACTACTCTTTTTCATTTGGTTCGATACTTTCATTTTGTTCTTTTAGCTATTTTCTCATTCTGGGGCTACCCTGCTAATATCTTACTGTTCTAATCTCTTTTGTATATTTACAGAGTTGATTTGAAATTCTTGGCTCATCCATACTAACGCTCCTTCTGCTTCTGGCGTTAAATGTTGTACATTTTATTTTTCTTTTGGTTTAGTTTCACCCTTGGAGTGTCTCATTATTTTAGCTTATTCCCTGGGCCTATTGACTCCTCTGCCCTGTAATGCCCTTTGGGGAAGCCCAGAGCCCACTCTTAGTGTCGGCCAACCCATTCGGTTCAAGGAGTGCAGCGGCTCTCAGAGCTGGAGGGGAGCACCCCAGCCTGCAGACATCAGTCAGCATCCTCCTTGATCTGACCTGGCCCAGAAACTTCTATAATCTTGACCTCCCTTTCCATTCTGTGACTGGAAGGAAGGTGTGTCTGCTGGGGATTTGAAAAGGCAAGTGTGGAGGACTTGAGAGATTGCTCCAAAACAGTTGCTCAACTCCTCCCCGCCACAGGGCTCTTGTGCTAAGTTCTTGCCCACAACATCGTCCCAGTGTCTGAGCCACCAGGGCCTCTGCTGTGAGGGGCGAGCAGTGACTGTCAATGTAAAGGTGCAGATGAGGCTGGACTAGAAATCAGTCACTTTTCTCTTCCTTTATCCTTTATAAGTCCCCTGGCTTCAGGCTGCAATCCAACACACACACACACACACACACACACACACACACACACACATACCAGTTCTCAACAGCCTATCAGCACCCCTGTCAGTGGTTTCTCCTCTCTTGTTATTTCTTGGATTTCATGTCTCCCTCTATCATTTCTCCCATAATAGTCCAAGCAAATTCCATCTTGACAAGAACTGGAATAGCCAAGAGATGCCTATTAGTCAACCTAAGGAAGAAGGAGCCTGTAAATGAAAATTTAGTTCTGGTTTATGCATTCATTTCTTATCAGACTGACCAGCATGAATAAGTCCTGATGAGACTGCTCACTTTGGGGACCCCACGACATACAAGAGTTTGGTTCTGTAAACCCAAGGCCCATGAGGTCTCCAAGGTCAAGTACCACCCCCTATCCTTACTGTCTGACTCCTTCTGCTCTAATTTTCTGGTCATTTTCACACCCTGGTATAATGGGAGGAGTAAAGAGTATTTATTGGAAAATTGACAGGCTCTGAACAACTGTTGAATAACAAATCTTACTATAATGATCCCTTTCTGTTTGGGCAAAATAGATATGGTGTCACGAGAGCCTTAAGGGCTTGAGAACAAAGCCCTGCTGAAGCTCTATGAGTCAAGATAGAAGATCCTGGGGCAGATGAGCCAGCTCAGATAGGGTGCTGTAATTGCTCAAGTCATATCTAGGAGCTCAGGTAGGCCCCAACTCAACCAGGAAGTTAACCAAATGGCTAGTGAAGGCATAGGCAGTGCAATATGTGTAACCAAAGGAAAATTATCAGGGAGACAGAGAGATGGAGAAGCTGAGACCACTGGGAATTGGGCACCCCAAGTCTTTAGATCTCTGGCTCTCCAGAACCCTCACCGTTCTATGATTTCCTCCGAAGACCTCGGTCTCCACCCCACTCCATTAAGCCATAACGGAGAGTTTGTCAGGAGCAAAACCATCCCACTGTTGAAATATTCTTAATATTCTGTTTTCTGAAACTAATCCCCTAACTCTCCAACTTCTACATTCCTTGTTTTACCAATTGGCCTTGAAACAATCAAAAACTATATATTAAGCATCTACTATGTGCCAAGTTGCTTAAGCTGACCCCCAACTTGTGATTCTCCTGCCTTACCCTTCTGAGTAGCTGAGATTACAGATGTGTACCACCACACCCAGGTCTGACGGCTGGTTTCTTGTTTTCCCATTTAGAATTACCCCTTACCTCCTAAATCTGGTTTCGGTCTCCATTTATACTCTCAAACTCCATCCTATTAGACCCTCTACGTACCCTACTTTATTCTTTTATATGGTTTCTCCTCTGCATTTCTCCCTCCTTTCACAGGTGGCCTCCCTACTCCATGCTCTCTGGTTCTCTCCTCACCCCTGCTTACTGCAGCGACTTTTCCTGAAGTCACCAATATCCTCAGAGTTGCCAAACCCAGTGCAGTCCCGTGAACCTCTCTGAGGTAACTGACCTTGGGGACAGTTCAAAAGGAAATTTACATGAGTAATACGTAAGTATATTCTCAGGACAGCAAAAGAAAAAATAAATCAAGCCATACCAATACAGAGTAGAGTAACATTCAGTCTATCTTCCCCACCCTGCTTCTGTGTCTTCCTGTTCTAGAGGTAACTATTATTAATAGATCACTGAGACTCTGCAAAGTCTTTCTTTATTTATTTACTTCCATGTATGCCGACTTAGGCTTTTTCCAGTACATACATCCAATCATGCTGCATAAAATCTTGGCTTGCTTTTTCATTTAACAGCATGCATTAGAGATTTTCCATGTCATTGCACACAGGATTCATCTCTTCTTTTGTATATTTATTTAAGAGACAGGATCTCACTATATTGCCTATGTTGGCCTTGAACTCCTGGGCTCAAGCATCCTCCTGCCTCAGACTCCTGAGTAGCTGGGACTATAGGTTGTACCACCAAGCCCCTCCTAACTCCTCCTGATTTAAACTATCCCACAGTGTTCCATTGTACCAATGCTCCATCATTCATTAAACTCCCACCCTATTGATGGACATTCAGGTTGTGTCCACGTTTTAATTCTATAAGGTGTTCTGCAGGCTCCCACTTCTGGAAGCATGATCTACAAAATAACCAGAGGCTGCATGAAGCATAATACTATCCTGAGATCACTGGAAACAAGAAAATTCTGGAAAGAGAAAAGCAAATAAAAACAAAGCAATAACCTTGAGTTGACACCAGAATGGTATTTAATAGGAACTTACTAGTAAGGTTTGCCCTAAAAAGAATGCCAACAAGAACCTTTCAATCAATCTATGAGACCTGCTGAGGACCTGAACCCAAGACTCTTGCATCAAGGTGGGGACTCAAGAAGGGAACAAAGAGGTGGGTTCCAGGCCCTTGGTTCCACAGTGTCCCCCAGAAACAAACAGACCCTCTCAAAGAGAACCACATGAGGGGAGGGGCAGCAGGAACTCTAAACAACGGGTGCATATTCTCAAGAGGGGACTTACCTGCTCTGTAGTAAAAATGCCTATGTATGAAATATCTAAGGAAAAAATAAATGAAATCACAAAAGTAAACAAGAAAGAAGTGATCATCTAAAAAAACAAAATAAAATTAGATAAAACAGATCATCTAGAAAATATACTAGAATTGTTGAAGTTAGCTGAGCACTGTGGTGCACACCTGGAATACCAGAGACTTGGGAGACTGAGGCAGGAGAATTGCAAGTTTGAGGCCAGCCTCAGTAACTTAACAAGAACCTCAGCAACTTAGCAAAACCTTGTCTCAAAATAAAATGACATAATAAAACATAGGACTAGGGATATGTGTCAGTGGTAAAGTGCCCCTGGGTTCAATCCCATCAATCCCCAATTAAAAAAAAAAATTAAAACAATTTAGTGGAGAGGGAATAATTAGAAACTATTTATGTCTTCATGTGATGCAATCAAAACTACATAGCCCAAGTACAGGAACTCATATCTAATCAAGCCTGCAGAGCAGAGTTCTCATTTACAGCAACACAGGGAAAAGAAAAACAGGTTAAATGGTACCACAAGGAAGGTGAGAGACAAAACCAGAAATTGGGGCATTGCACAAGACAACTGATCCAGTTTTTTCAACATATCACTGTCACAAGGACAAAAAATGGGGAAAAGGAAAGGTTGCTCTAGATTAAGAGAAATTTAAAAGACAAAATTACTAAGTGTAATATGTGGGCCCTAATGCAAACATACCAATTAAAAAGGATATTTTTGAGACAACTGGAGAAATTTGAATATGGCCTAGTATTAGAGAATATGGGACCGATTATTGCTAATTATTGTGATAACAATGTTATGTCTGTATAAGAAAATGTCCACATATCTGAGAATCGCATTAAGTCTAGAATTGGTTTTGAAATACTTCAGTAACAGCAAAAACAACACACACACACACACACACACACACACACAACACACACACACATGAAATAGATGAAGCAAGTTGAATAAAATTTTGATAATTATTAAATCTGAATACTAGGTATATAGGAATTCATTAAACTGTTCTCCTCACTTTGGAGTATGCCTGAAATTTTCACTAAATAACTATTTTGAAATTTCTAGAGAAAGATATACTGTATCTAAATGTTTACAAAATCTACCAAGTCTTACCTAATTAGAGAGAACTTCATAAAAATTTTATGAACAATTTTATGCAAATCTTTCCTATTTATTTCTCATAGTTATAATTAATACTGTAGAATAACCAGACACAGTGGTACTTGCCTGTAATCCCAGCTGCTCAGGAGGTTGAGGCAGAAGGATTACAAGTTTAAAGTCAGCGTCAGCAATTTAGCAAGGCCCTAAGAAATTTACTGAGACTCTGTCTCAAAATAAAAAATTAAAAAATTAAAAAGGCTGGGGAATGTGACTTAGTGGTAAAGCACCCCTGAGCTCAATACTCAGTACCAAACAAACAAACAAAAAAACTGTAGAATACTATGTAAGAGTCTCCAAGTGTGATTACTTTGAGATCCTTGCAATAACCTTGTAAAGTAAATATTACAGCCATCTAGTTAAAAAGAAAAAAAAACACTGCGTGTTGTTACCTTCTTATACATGAATACTACTAAAAAATTTCACCTAACTTTTCTTGTTGTTTTAACATTCCAATACAAGACTCATTTCTGAAAATAATGTTTTGCTGCTAATTTTCCAACTTAGGAGATTTTTGTTTCCTGACTATAAACGTAATACACTGCAAAACTTGTATGACCTATAAAATATAGAAGAGGGAGAAAATCACACTTAATCAGAATGCCTGGATACAGCAATGCAGATCCCTGTAATATATTTCCTTTCACTCTTTTAAACACATGGTCTTATTAAATGCTGATAAATACAAAAGAATATTCATTGCATATATATAAAATATAAAAGAAAAAACAAAGCAAACATCTGTGGATTCACCACCCACTTAGTCACCAGAATTTGTGAAATCTCTGCCTTGCCGCCCAGATGTCAGCCCCCTTTGTCTATGGTGCCATTAAGGCATTTGGGGGTGTTGTTGTTTTTTGGGTGCTGGGGATGGAACCCAGGGCCTCACACATTCAGGCAAGCACTCGACCACTGAGCTACATCCCTATTCCTTTGAGGTGTTTTGAATTTTGTGGGGTTTTTGTTTGTTTGTTTGTGTATTGGGAATGGAACTCCAAGGCACTCTATCACTGAGCTACATCCCCAGTCCTTTAAAAAAAATTTTTTGTTTTTGTTTTTGTTTGAGACAGGGTCTCACTAAGTTGATAACCTCAAACTTGTGAACTTCCTGCCTCAGCCTTCCAAGTACCTGGGATTACAGGCCTATGGTACCATGTCCAGACCCTTCTCCTTCTCCCTCTCCCCTGTCCCACTCCCCTCCCCTCCCCTATCTCTTCTCCCTCTTCCGCTCTCCCTCCTTTGTACTAGGAATTGAACCCAGGACTTCCAACATGCCTATGCAAGGGCTCTACCACTGACCTACTTCTGCTTGTTTTTACATTTCTAAACTTTTCTTGATAGTTTTACCACAAATAAAATGGACAATTTCATATGGTTCAAACTGCCAGGCATGATGGCATACATCTCTAATCCTAGCTACTCAGGAGACTGAGGCAGGAGGATTGCAAGTTTGAGTCCAGCTTGGGCAACTTAGTATGACCCCGTCTCAAAATAAAAAATAATGGAGCTCAGTGGTAGAGCACCCTTGGATTCAGTACCCACTACCGCAAAAAACAAACAAACAAACAACAACAACAACAAAAAAAATGAACAAATGAATAATCATACTGTTCAAGCTGGGACCAATTCCTAAACAATATGTAGTTTTGTTTAGTTTTGACTTTTATATAAGTTATACTGCATATATTTTCCAGTTTGCTTTTTCACAGTCCTGAGGTCATTCATGTTA
Source organism: Sciurus carolinensis (assembly GCF_902686445.1). NCBI lineage: Eukaryota > Metazoa > Chordata > Mammalia > Rodentia > Sciuridae > Sciurus > Sciurus carolinensis. Next base: position 24,751,231 of record NC_062225.1, read on the forward strand.
AATTGTAGAGCTGTTCTGCATTTTTCACTATTCCTGTGTCCCAAGGACCACCATCTTACCCATTTTGCTTACCTATTCTATTTCCAATGCATCCCATTTTTATTTCTTTGTTTATTTCATTTTATTTTATTGGTACCAGGGATTGAACACAGGAGCATTTAACCACTGAGGCACAATCCCAGTCCTCTTTTACATTTTATTTAGAGACAGGGTCTCTCCTGGCAAAGTTACTGAGGCTGGATTTGAACTTGCAATCCTCCTGCCTCAGCCTCCCAAGTTGCTGGTTACAGGCATGCACCACCTTGCCCAGCTCTTTGTGTACTTTGTATAGTTAACCTTAGGTATGTGTGGGGAATTGGTTCTGGAACCTCTACAGATAACCAAATCCCAGGATGCTCCCGTCCCTTGTATGGCATGGTATTTGCATATAACCTACTCATATCTTCCTGTATAGTTTAAATCATCTCTAGGCTACTTAAAATACTTAATAAAATATAAACGTTATGTTATGTTGTTTTGTTAGGAGAATGACAAGAAAAAGACTATACATGTTTAGTTCAGATGCAAAAAATAAAATTGGGGGAGGGATATTGAACCCAAGGGTGCTCTATCATGGAGCTACATCCCCAGTCCTTTTATTTTTTTATCTTGAGACATGGTCTCACTAAATTGCCCAGTCTGGTCTCCAACTTGCAACCCTCCTGCCCGAACTTCCTGAGTACCTGGAATTATAGGCATGTGCCACTTGTCCCAGTCAGATGCAAAATTTTTTTCCCTAGTACACTGAATTCCTCATTGGTTGGACCTGAAGATGCTGAACCCAACAATACAGAGGACAACTGTATATAATTGAGATGATAGTGTGTATATCATTGGTACCTTGATTTTTCCACCTGAAATTATTTAAGACAATTTCATACCTTATTTTTAAGATGTTTAAAATACCATGTAGATGACTTCATAATATTCATTATATATATAGTGATTTAATTAAGCATTCGTCTAGTTTAAAAAATTCAATTTTCCTCCAGTTTTTCATCAATAATACCACAATAAAAAAGTGTTTTATTTGGCACATTGAACCACTGATTATATAGAGCTGAAGATACATACTAAAGAAAGAGTTGAAGAAATTACTTAAAACATAGCAAGTGAGGGACTGGGGTTGTGACTCAATGATACAGCGCTTGCCTAGCATGTGTGAGGCACTGGGTTCGATTCTCAGCACCGCATATAAATAAATGAATAACAATAAAGGTCTATCAACATCTAAAAAATATTTTTAAAATAGCAAAGAGAGACAAAGGGATGAAAAATGTAAACAGGTTTAAGAATTATAGAGTATATAATCCCAGCAACTTGGGAGGCTGAGGCAGGAGGATCACAAGTTCAAAGCCAGCTTCAGCAACTTAGCAAGGCTCTAAGCAATTTAACAAGATCCTGTCTCAAAATAAAACACAAAAAGGATTTGGGATGTGGCTCAGTGGTTAAGCACCCCTGGGTTCAATCCCTGGTACAAAAAAAAGAAGAAGAATTATAGAGTATAGAAAGAAAAGTCATCTTTTTTTTTTTAGTTAAAATCCCACAAGGGTATCATAGAAAGAATGTAGAAAAGCAATATAAGATTAAGGAAGAATAGTCCAGAACTGATAAAATATATGAATCCTCATATAGGTTACACAAAACAATATCAGGATAAATAAAAAGAAATCCTCGTGTAGAGTTTTGAAAGGAAAATAAGAAAACTAAAGAACAGAGCTGTGAAGACACCCAGTGATTAAAAATAAATTTATGCCTGCAGTGGTGGAATATACCTTAATCCCAGCCATAGCGAGGAGGAGGCAGGAGGGTTACAAATTAGAGGCCAACCTTAGCAACTTAGTGTGTTTCTGTATCAAAATAAAAAATAAAATGAAAATAACTGGGGGTGCAGCTCAGTGGTAAAGCACCCCTGGATTCAATCCCCATTACAATAAAAAAAAAAAGTTTAAGGAACTTGTAATCTTCAAGTAGAATTGGAAATATAGACTTATGCCTTCCTTTCTTTCTAAATAATATGTATTTTTCGGGTCTGTCCTCTGAAGAAATGACAATCAATAAGTACCCTTAGTAATGAGTTTTGCTCTCTAAACACAATTTCTCACTAAAAGCAACCAGGGCTCCCTAGATGAATGGCTGGAGCCAGTTCTGGGCAATGTAGAAGATGAGCCCAAGAGATCTTCCTGAGTCATAAAGTAAGGAAATTGTCAACTATGACTAGGGTCACACTAAAAGGACATAGGAGCCAACTTGAAGGGATGTTGCTTAAACATGGGATGATTTCAGCATCAAAAATAATCATAAATAATAACAACTGCACCTTATTGAAGTACACGAAATAATTAAATTCCATAATTTTATACACACACACACACACACACACACACACGCACCCATGAGTCACCGTTATAGGATGTCAACTGTATTTCAATCTGGAAGTTAATAAAGATTTCTATTAGATAAATTCCAGTTAATAATTGGAAAAAGAACCATTCAATTAGAAGGAGACCACCATTTTGCAACCCCCAATTAAGTAATGGATGAGATCAGCATCAAAGCACATCACCTACCAAACAAAAGGCACTTCCTGACCTGATACAGCAGGAAGTGCACACATTTATGCTAAAAAATAAAATCAAAACCCCAAAACCAAAAAAAAAAAAAAAATTAAAAAAACCCCAAAACCAAAACAGAAAACCTAAATTTATTTAAGGCTATAGATAGAACTACCAATTTATGGGTAATACAGTTCTAGAGGAATAAGAGGGATGACACCATGAGGAAGCAATCAGACACATTCTAGTTGAGGGAAATTCTTCAGGAAACGGCCAGTTCCTATCCACAAATATTATCAAAGGTGATGATGTAGGACTGTGGTAGATGACAAGAAAAAAGACCAGTTGCACAGTGTGGGCTTGATATGCCGAGTTAAACAAACTTTAAAAAGGCCATTTTTGGAACAATCAGAGGAATTTGTACCTGCATGAGGAACTGGATGATAATGAAACCTTAAAATTAGCTAGGTGCAGTGGTGCTGGCCTGTAATCCCAGTGACTCGGGAAGCTGAGGCAGAAGGTTTGAAAATTCAAGGTCAGCCTCAGTAATTTAGCAAAGCCCTGAGCAACTTAGCGAGAACCTTTTGAATGAAATTTAAAAGGAGTTGGGATGTGGTTCAGTGGTTAAACACCCCTGGGTTCAATTCCCAGAAGGAAGGAAGGAACGAAGGAAAGAACAAGGAAGGTGAGTGAGTGAAAGAAAAAGAAAGAAGTTAAAATTCAGCCAGGCACAGTGGGGCACTCCTGTAATCCCAGCAACTCAGGAAGCTAAAACAGAAGGATCACAAATTCAAGGTCAACCTGGGTGATTTAGCAAGACCCTATCTCAAAGTAAAATACAAAGGTCTAGGGATGTAGCTTAGTGATAGACCATTAACCTAGCATGTATGAAGCCCTGGTTTCAATCCCCAGTACTGCAAAAAATAAAAATTAAAAATTAAATTAAAGCAGAAGGTCCTAATCTCGAAGAGGTATACCTGATCCATGTGCATCTGCAATTTGTTTTCTATGTTCCAGCAAAAACAAAACATGTTTGCACAAGGGGAGGCAGAAAAATTATTGATAAGTATTGAAGGTGGGTGTTGGAAATGTAGATATTCATTATACTCTTCCCTCTACTTTTGGGTATATTTGGATTTTTCCATAATAAAATTTGTTACTGTTGCCAAGCATGGCGGCAATCATCTGTAATCCCAGCAACTCAACTCTGGAGACTGAGGCAGGAGATCACAAATCTGAGGCTAGCCTGGGTAAGCCTGGCTAATTTATGGAGACCAGGTCTCAAAATAAAAAAGGGCTGGGAGTTCGGTGTGTTCAGTACCACAAAAAATAAAAATGTGTTGTTCTTCTGGGGTGGTACTGGGAATTGAGTCCAAGGGAGCCCTACCACTGAACTCCAAACCCAGTCCTTTTTAATTTTTTGAAACAGGGTATCCCTAAATTGCCCAGGCTGCCCTTGAACTTGTGGTCTTTCTACTTCAACTTCTCCAGGTCACTGTGATTACAGGTGTACACCACTGTGCCTGGCAATAAAAGTTTTTTTTTTATTTTTGTTTTTAAATGCAATCAGAAAGGAAAGTCATATCACCTACAAAGAACTATTGAACTGAAAGATTTTTCAACAGCAAGAGTAAACAGAACGTCATAAAATAATATACTCAAAGGATGAAAAGAAAATAACTGTCATGCTAGAATTATATATTCAGCAAAAACAACTTTGAAGAATAAGGTGGATTAAGGTTATATCTAGATAAACAAAAACTAAGTTCAACACCAATAAACCTGTACTAAAAAACTGTCTTCAGGTAGACAGAAAATGATCCTGGGAGGAAAGTTAGAGATTCAACAAGAAATGAGAAGAAAGAAATTGGTGAATATGTAGGTAAATAAATGTTAATAAAACAACTATATTTTTTGACCTTGTTTGTCTTCTTTTGTTTGTGGTGCTGGGGTTGGATCCCAGGGCCTCAAGCACACTAAGCAAATATTCTACCACTGAGCCACATCCCCAACCCAACATTCACAATTTTTTTTCTTTCTTTTTTTTTTTATTGTAAACAAATGGGATACAAGTTGTTTCTCTGTTTGTACATGGCACAGTCACATTTTTAAATAATTTATTTTGGGTACAGAGAAGAACTGTTGATTTGTATATGGTGATATTTCATGTGGCTACTTAATCCTCTTGTTATCTATGAGAATTTTCAGTTAACTCTCTTTTCTAGTTATACAATATCAGTAACTGGAAATAATGTTTTGGTCTCTTCTGTAATGTATACTTTCTTTCTGTTTTCTTGTCCTAGTAGGTTGAATAACAGTCATAATAGTGGTCATGTGTGTTGGTCATTAATTTTATGGGGATGCTTTCAATATTTCATGATTAAGTATGCTATTGGCTTCTGGTGGTTTCCTTTGTCATGTTAAAGGGCTTTCCTCCTCTGATATTAGCTCACTAAAGTTTAATAAATTCCAATAAAAGCTGAGGTCTAATAAAAGCTGGTTCAGGGGGCTGGGGAGATAGCTCAGTTGGTAGAGTGCTTGCCTTGTAAGCACAAGGCCCTGAGTTCGATCCCCAGTACCCAAAAAAAAAAAAAAAAAAAAAAAAAAAGCTGGTTCAGTATTGCTCCAAGCCAGGTGATGTGGTGCATGCCAGTAATCCCCAGTGACTCTGAGGCTGGAGGATCTGCAGAAGACCAGTTTTGGCAACTTGGCAAGATCCTGTCTCAAAATTAAAGGGCTGTGAATATAGCTCAGCAGCATGGAACACCCCTGGATACACACACACATACACACATACACACACATGCTCATCTACAGAGTCCCACCCAAAGATGTGTTATCTGGTTTCCAAATAGAAATCAGGAAGACATTTCAATTATTAGTCTACCAAAAGGACACACTTTCTAAGACTCTCTTTTACTCTTACTCCCAATTCTCTTGCACCCTGAAACTATTCTGGGGAACCTCACTCTCAAATACCAAAATCTTCTTAAGTTCCAGGGCAATGACCTGCTCCCCTGTCCCCAAGGATTTTTCTTTCTCTAGTATATCTGCCCCCTTGCCTGTTTTTACTGTATGAGTGAACTTCCCTGGCTGAGGGTCCGGTCTTCCCTACAGCCTTTTGGTTTCATCTGTTGTTTTTCTGTTCTCTGAATTATACATCATAAAAGATCCCGAGACTAGGTAAGCTGCGTCCCCCGCCCCTTGCTATCTTTTATTTTGAGACAAATTCTCACTAAGTTGCCCAGGCTGACCTCAAATTTAAGATCCTCTTGTCTCAGCACCCCAAGTAGCTGGGATTACAGGCGTGCACCACTGCAACCAGTTCCATCACATTATAAATCCTGATTCCCAAGTCCAACCCGGCTTTCCCAGCTTTTGTGCAGCAGGCGCGCACACATATGCGCACGCTTCCATAAATGGAGCAGCGACGAATTAAGTGCGCCCTCTGCTGGTGATTTACAGAACTACAATTCCTTCTGGCGGTTACACTCCTGGTATTACAGCTGGAACAGGACTTCAGTCTCTCCACAGAGTAGGGTCGTTTTGCCTCTTTGAGAAGCGAGGAAGTTGACCATCCCTACTTTCCCAGTCCCTGGCCATCCTTACAACCCCTACTGTTTGATGAGGTGCATGCCCCAACCGAACTCTGCGTTGTTAAATAAATATTTATTGAATTCTCCTAAGTGCATGGCACTGTGTAGAGTCTGAGGAAAAGGGAGGCATTTATTCCAAGTTGCTCCAGAAATGAAATGGGAAGAACAGATCTGAGAGGTTAGAGGCAAGAACTGATGATTCTATATAGGACAAGCTAAGTGCCTTGTTATATCCAAGTGAGAAGTCCATTAGGTGGCTGCTCCACAGACTAGCCTCAGGAGGGACACAGGGAGCTGATGGGACCTGTTGGGTGCCCTCAACATACAGACAGCACCTGAAGCCATGGGGGCAAGTGAGCTCTCCAGAAAGAGGGTGTGGAGTAAGGAGAAAATAGGACCCAGGAGAGTGAAGCTCCAAGATTATCAGCTTTGAAGTGGGGCAAAGGGAAGGAAGAGCCTGCCAAAGAGTCCCCTAGGAGCAGACAGACAGGCAGGATATGGAAGCCCAGACTGCTTCAGGAAGAAGGAAGGGGCAACAGCAGTGAAGTCCTTGAGGAATAAGGGACATGAGAAGTGTCTGTTGAACTTAGCCACAAGGAGTCTGGAGGAGCACTTGCCAAACAGATAGAACACAAGAGGTGGACCATGCACAGCATTTAAGACAGGTGGACTGAACCGGGCATGGTGGGGCACGCCTGTAATTCCAGTGGCTCAAGAAGCTGACGCAGGAGGATGGAAAGTTCAAGGACAGCCTCAACAACTATCAAGACCCTAGGCAGCTTAGCAAGACCCTGTCTCAAAATAAAACATAAAAAGGGCTGGGAATATGGCTCAGTGGCAAAGTGCTCTGGGTTCAATTCCCAGAACCAACATAAATAAATAAGTAAAAAAGATAAAACCAAATAAAACTGTCTTCAAGAGTAGTACTAAAGTACTGTCTACTGTTGCTAAGCACAAGAAGGCTGTCATTGCCTTACAGAGAAAAGATAGTCATGTGTTGCTTAAAGACAGGGATACACTCTGAGGAAATGTGTCCTTAGGCAATTTTGTCATTGTGTGAAAATCATAGACTATACTTCCACAAACTAAGATGGCTATAACATCCCTAGGCAATGTAATTTTATGGGACCACTATTGTACATGCAGCTCATCATTAACCAAAATATCACCATGTGGCCCATTACCATCTGTGTGTTAGGTAAGTCATTCAGGAATGAGTTCTAGTGTGTTGGCAGTGAATTCAATGCTAGGGAATCAACAGGATATATTAAATAAGGTGTCTTGAAACAGAAACACACATAAAGCCAGGCGACATATTGATCATTTGACCAAAGGCTCACAGGACCTACCCTGCATTTTCTCTAGGAACTACAGTTGAGTATTTCCTAATTCAGTGTGAGAGCTAACAGAACATGACTACTGCAAATAATGAAAATAGACTGGATTATCTCACAATTACTAAAGGTTAGAAATCTGGGAGCAGTTTAGCAAGATGGTTCAGGCTCAAGATCTCTCATGAGATTGCAGTCAAGATTGACCTGTCATCGGGCTGGGGAGATAACTCAGTTGGTAGGGTGCTTGCCTTGCAAGCACAAGGCCCTGGGTTCAATCTCCAGTACTGCAAAAAAAATAAATAAAATAAAAGATTGACTTGCCATCAAAGGCTTGACCAAGGCTGGAGGATCCACTGCCAAGATGAATCACTCACTTGGCTCTTGGCAGAAGGCCTCAGTTCCTCACCAGGCAGCTCTCTCCAGAGGGCTACTTGAGCATCCTTGTGACATGGCCACTGGCATCCCCCAGAATGAGTGATTCAAGCAAGAGCAGAGGAAGGAGAAAGCTGCAATGCTTTTCATGTCCTAGTCTGGGAAGCCTGCCCACCACTATATCCGCTAGATCACATTTGTTACAAGTGAATCACTAAGTCCAGCCCACACTCAGAAGGTGAAATTGAGTGCCACCTCTTGAAGGGAGGATTAGCAAAGAATTTTTGGACATTTTAATACTATCACAACAAAATATCTCTAAAAAGATACATGAGATACCATAGTTAGGATGTTAGTTTCCAGTAAAGGGAAGACCTGGGTAGCTGGGAAATGGGAGGGAAGAAAGATTTTACTTTGTATCATTTTTATCTTTAGAATTTTTAACAATGTAAATCTATTTTGTCTGTAAAGCAATGACAGCCTTGTGCTTAGGAACACTAAACAGCACTTTAGCACTACACTTGGAGGCTATTTTAAACAGTGAAATCACCAAGAAAAAGCACAAAAATGCGGGGAAAAAATGTGGCACTAAATAGACTGTGAAATGGACACTTATTTACGGTAGAAAGGCCAAGACAAGAAGGAAGAGTATCACCTCAATCCACCTCAGATGGGAATGTGTGGTGAGCAAAAGACAAAACTGTGTGCATCTGGATGACTGTGCAATTATTGTTTTTAAAATCAAAATGTTATGAGATCCAGTTTGATTTTAACTGAGACTGGTTTCAGTCCAGCACAGTTGCTAAAGTGATACCTACGAGAAGGTAAGAATGGCTGAAGTGGGGCCACAGAGCACAGGTTCATGTTAAGGAGAAGGATCAAAGTTTTGGGGTTGAAATTGAAGAATTACTTTTTTGTTTTGTTTTGTTTTGTTTTGTTTTGTTTTGTTTGTACCAGTCATTGAACCAGGGACACTTATTCATTGAGCCACATCCCCAGCCCTTTTCTTTTCTTTTCTTTTCTTTTTTAAATTTTGAGACAGGGTCTTGCTAAGTTGCTGAGGCTGGCTTTGAACTTGCAGTCCTCTTGCCTGGGCCTCCTGAGTTGCTGGGATTGCAGGTGTGAATCAACTCATCTGGTTCTCCTCCTCCTCCTCTTCCTGCAGTACTAGAGATTGAATCAGGGGTGCTCTACCACTGAGCTACATCCCCAGTCCTTTTTCTTTTTTATTTTGAGACAGGATCTTGTTAAGTTGCCCAGGCTGGCCTCAAATTTTCCCATCCTCCTGCGTCTGTCTGCCAGGGACCTGTGAATACAAGATGCACCACCACACCTGGCAAGGGCTTGCCTTTTATGGCAACAGTTTTCTTGGTGAGGTGGGGGCTTGATGGAGGAGATGGCTTTAGCTGAAACATGAAGTGGCATTTCACTGAACCTGGCTGCAGTGGGGGGTGACAACACTCCAGGACAGTAACGCATAAACCCAGAGGGAGACATGAGATTGAGGACACCCGAGGGGGACAGATTGGGCTCAGTGTATGAAGGCCCCTGAATTGCAAGCTCAGCACGAGGACATTATTTGGGGAGCAGGAAATACTTCTGATCAGAGTTTTTTTTTTTTTTTTTTTTTTGGGGGGGGGTGTACCAGGGCTTGAATTCAGAGGCACTCAACCACTGAGCCACATCCCCAGCCCTAGTTTGTATTTTATTTAGAGATAGGATCTCACTAAGTTGCTTAGTGCCTTGCTTTTGCTGAGGCTGGCTTTGAACTCATGATCCTCCTGTCTCAGCCTCCCAAGCTGCTGGCATTACAAGCATGCACCACTGCACCCAGCTTGATCAGAGTTTTGACACAGTTAGAGCTTTGCTTTGGGAAGATCAATCTGTAAGCCAAGCAGAGTTTGGATTGCATAAGTTCTGGAGGCCAGACAACCCATTATAATAAGATCATCTCAGTGGGAGGCGTAGTGACCTGGTCGCATGCTCAGGCTCTGGACTGCTTGGGGCCAAATCCTGAGTCCACTGCTGATTAGACATGTTACTGAATGTTAACTATAAAATGCTGACAAGATGGTTCTTGTAAGGTTGTATGAGGTTTACATTTGATTGGTAATTCTTACAGTGCCTGGCCCCATAGTAAATGCTCAGTAAAAATGAACCTTTATTGTTGAGGAGAGTCCAGACCCAGAGTGTTGGTTATGGGAAGAAGCCTGGGAAGGGCAACTAATTCATGGGAGGAGAAAGTGGGATGGGTGGGTGGGAACAACACAGGTATGAACATGGGGTGAGGGACGCAAGGCCTACCAAGTTCCTGGCAGCAGGATAGCTCCTTAAGAAGAGCCAGGGAAGGCAGATAAGGGAAGCAGCCAGATGGTAAATCAAGAGCACCCTTGGGTTCAATTTCCAGTACTTTAAAAACACAAAACAAAAAAATACTCATAAAACTGTTTACCAAAAATGAGTGAATTTTGCTGTTTTTGTTTTGTTTTTTGTACTGGGAATTGAACCCAGGGGCTCTCTTCTAGTGAGCTACTCCTCCACCCTTTTTATTTTTTGAGAAAAGGTCTTGCTAAATTTCGTAGGGCCTCAATAAATTGCTGAGGTTGGGCAAGGTCCTCCTACCTCAGCCTCCCCAGTCGCTGGGATTACAGGCAGCCACCACTTCAAGGAACTGCATTCACTTTAAAATTCCAGAGCTACTTCTCAATCCTTCTTTTCCCACCCTGTGCGGTTGTCAATTAAGGCAATTCCAAAAGAAGTGGGGCCTTTTGAAGGAGTGCCTTTTAATATTTCTGAAAGCTATTTTTAGGTTTCTAAATAGAAACTATCATGCCCTAATATTGAAGTTGAGAAAGTCCAAGGCGCTGCGGGGAGGGCCCAGATGGTGGAAGCAGGCTGGTTCTGGGTGCGTGTGGAGAAAGAATAAGGATCAGGGAAAGAGTTTGGGGGAGTGCTGGGGATGCTTTTAGGTGGGAGGGGAGAGGAGGGAGGCTGAGGGCCCCTGGGGAGAGGTGTGGTCTCTCTATCAGCAGTCACACCTGGCAGCTGGTTAGCCCCAGCTCCTCAGACCTGGACAAGCAGAGACCGGGCTGGAGGTGGCCTTGGTGGAGGGGAGCAAGGAGAAGTGGCAGGAGCCGCCCCCACCTCCCCTGGGACGTCAGGTTGGTAATGTGGGACGAGTTCTCCTGGGTCTACAAGTGAGTGTCCCACTCCACCCCAGGGGTCAGAGGGAGGTGGGCCTGGCCTGGGGGACCAGTGAGGGCTAAGATAGGCCTGGTTGGGTGGGGTGTTCAGGGGTAGGGCAGGGCTGGGTTGCCCAGGAGCGGTGTGGGAGTCGCGGGAGTCGTGCCTTAATCGGCCCCATGGGCTCCATTGGTGCAGCCACGCTCCCCCTCGCGGACCCCTGCTAACCCACTGCCTGGCCTAGTGGAGAGGGTGGAAAAGGCGCCCTCCGGACTTCCATTGTCTTTACAGTTAACCCACCTGCAAAGCTCTTCCCACTGCCCAGCCAGTGGGAGGAATCCGCAGGGAAAGCAGTGTAATAATAGCCTGTGAGCACCAACTGCCAGCACTGTTCTTGGGTTCTGGATTATTAACTCGTTTTACCTTGACGGAGACTCCTTGATGGAGGCTGGAGTGGTGGCACACGCCTGTAATCCCAGCAACTCCAGAGGCTGAGGCAGGAGAATCACAGGTTTGAGGCCAGCCTCAGCAACTTAGTGAGCCCCTAGGCTACTTAGGGAGACTCTGCCTCAAAATAGAAAATAAAGGGGTTGAGTGCCCTTGGGTTCAATCCCTGTTTCAAACAAATAAAACTCCTTAAGAGAGGGGAGTATTGTATTATCTCTGCCTATTTTCCAGAAATAAAATAGGAAATAGAGAGAGGTTAAGGAACTTGACCAAGGCCACATAGCTAGTGAGGATTTGAGTTTTGAGCTTGGCTAGTATTTGCTAGAGTTCCTGACTGGTGGGGATGAGGCCCAGACTCCTCTCGAGGAGTGCTTTGGGTTCACCTTTTTTCTTCTTTCTTTTCCTTTTTCCATTAGGGGGCTGCCTGTAATGCCTCTCAGTTCAGGAGTCCTGGGGGAGGGGGAGGAAGCAGTGGTTCCATTTCCTGACTGGAAAAATAAACTTTGGGCTGAACTTGTGTTCCTGACAAATGCGGCCAGTGCTGCCATCCAGTGGTCACATTGTAAAGGACATCACTCTATGCCTTCAGGGATTGAAACCAAAGACAAGAGCTCTACCGAGGCCAGGGGTGGCAGAGGGCTTGATGCCCAAGCCTTCCCCAAAAGGCGTGAGCCCCAGCAGTTCCGGCAGTTTTCTCAACTGCTGTTGGGATGCCGTTAGTGCTCAGGAAATCTATTTAGAAGGTCACGACCAGTTGCGTGTGCATGTGCGTGTGCGTGTGCGTGTGTGTGTGTGTGTGTGTGGTGCTGGCGATGGAACGCAGAGCATCATGCATATTAGGCAAGTGCTCTACCCCTGAGTTACCAACGAGCTACATCCCCAGCCCACAAATAGTATTTTTAAATTTTTATTTGTTTGTTTGTTTTTGATACTGGGAATTGAACTCAGGGGCACTGAACCACACCCCCAGCCCTTACTTTGAAATTTTTTATTTTGAGACAGGGTCTCACTAAGTTCCTGGGTCTGACCTAGAACTTGTGATCCTTCCCCTGATGCTGGTCCTGAATTTGCCATCCTCCTGTCTCAGCCTCCCAAGTCACTGGGATTACAGGGTGTGTGCCGCCACACCTGACCTGACTCTAGAACCTGGGTTTTTTTTTTGTTTTGTTTTTTTTTTTTTTGGTACCAAGGATTGAACCCAGGGATGCTTAACTGCTAAGCCACATCCCCAACCCTTTTTTTTACACTTTTTTTTAGAGACAGGGTCTTGTTGAGTTGCTTAGGGACTCACTAAGTTGCTGAAGCTGGCTTTGAACTCAAGATCCTCCTGAGCTGCTGGGATTACAGGCATGCGCCACCATGTCCAGCTGATTCAAGAATCTTAACAACCTAAAGTTAAGAATCTATTTTCTTTAAGTTATTATAACTCCCAGATTCTCTGTGCCATTCTTTCTTTTCTGCAGTACTTCTCGCTGTGTATTTTTTTAAATTATCAAATTTATATTAGAATGCTTATAGCCAGGTGCAGCAGCATATCCTCTAATCACAGCTACTCAGGAGGCCGAGGCAGGAGGATCACAAATCTAAAGCCAGTCTGGGCAATGTATGGAGACCTTGTTTCGAAAAAAAATTTTTTTTTCACATAAGGGAGTTTATTAAGCAAACAGAGTGTCTCCCTGCAGGTAAGAGAGAAAAATGAGAGGAAAAGAGAAAGGGTACGCGCTAGAGAGAGTGGAAAGCGAGGAGGAGAAAGAAAGTGAGTCAGGGGGAGAGAAAAGCATGAGAAAAGATCTCGAAAAATTTTTAACAAGGAATGGGAATGTAACTCAGTTATAGAGCATCCCTGATTCAATCCCTGGTACTGGGGGGGAAAAGAGCTTATAAGAACCAGGCATTTCAGGGGTACAGAGAATAAAACAAGAACACATTCCTGGGCTAGGGAGATAGCTCAGTTGGTAGAGTGCCTGCCTCGCAAGCACAAGGCCCTGGGTTCAATCCCCAGCACAAAAGAACACATACCTTCTCCCCTCTCCATTTCCAGAGCACAGAGATCATCCCAAGAACACTTTGCTGTGCCTAGTTCTAGCCCTCTTTCCCAAGATAGACAAACACATGTACATGTGTGTGCCATTTTTATTTTAAATTAAACTATACAGACGGGCACTGTACAATATCTTAGCAATCTTTTCCCATCCACACATGCAAATGTATCTCTTTCTTCTTCAGGGCTGAGTGCTAGTCCATGGTATGAATGAACCAAATGCATTTAGCCTCCCCCCTGTAGGTTCCTTACCTGGCTGCCCAGTGAGCAGGGCCACTTAGCTCCTTTCCCATATGACCACACATTAGGAAGAAGCCTCTTTCTCTTCCTTTTCCTGCCTTAAAGAAATAGAAACTCTACAGTGGAGCACGAGAAGAATGGGATGAGGAGTAAAACTTGAAGGACTAAATAGAAGGCTCCAGAAGGTTCTGCTGGGACTCTCAGCCTCTCCGCAGCCATTGTCTAAACACCCCTCCCTTCCTTCTTTCTCTAGTGCACTGATCTCCCTTCTGTGCAAAAGTGCAGGGGCACCATGCTGCCCTGGGGGCTGCTCCCAGCAGCCTCTCTGGGTTGGCCTGGCCCTGGCTGGCAGCAGCCACCGCCTGGCAGGAGGAACTTCCAGGACTGGGAGACTTAGTTTGAGGATGCTTAGCAACACTCTGAGTTAATTATTTAATTGGGTGAAACATCCATTAGGGAGGATTCTCACTTTCCAGACAGCCTGTGAGTAAACATGTCGAGAAGAGAAGAGTGAGGTGTTGGCGAAAGCTGCCATTCACCCTGGCTCCTCCCTGCTCCCCACTCCCCAGCTGCAGAGAGGGACCCCAAAGGAGCCTGCCCAGATGTTTCTGCAGACTGGACCAGGACAGGCAGGACGGGCAGGCTTCAAAGGAGACAGACTGTGGCCAGAGGCGGAAGCTCAAGGCCCCGGCCCTGTGTGGGATGGAGGAGGAACAGACCCGTCAGGAAAACCCCCTCACACCAGGTGGCTCAAGAGAGAGGGGACTGAGTTTGAGAGCCCAGTCACAGGAGCCTAGGAAGAGCTGAAAGAGGGGAAAACGAGGAGGCCACCTGAAGGCAGACACCTGCAGGACACTGCTTCTACTAGAATAGCTCGTCAGAGGGAGCGGTTGGTGCTTACCTGAACCCGGGACCTGGGCTGCAGCCCAGAGCCCTGACTGTGGCAGATCCAACAGCTAGAAGGGGGAGTCGTTTAGTGGCTGCCTGGCTGAAGCTGGTTCCCCAGGATAGGTTGCACTGGAATCAGAGGGGGAGCGAGGACAAGAAATACTCTGCTTCCCCTCTGCCCACTTCCAGTCCCCACCAGTGCTTGCATTGGTTGAACCCAACAGGAAACTAGTGGACCAGGCAGTCTGGTACATGTCACGTGCAGGATGCAGGACAGAGTGGGGAGGGGCAGAAGTGAATGGAAGTACGACCGGACAAATAACCAGCAGGTGGGTGGGCAGCTCAGAGGCCCAGCACAGTGCTGGCTTGGCCCATGTGGAGGACAAGGCTTTCTCTGGCAGAGGGAGAACTGTGCTAGGTGCTGTGCTGTGGTGTGCAAGAGAAAGGTATGACCTGGTTTGCACTGGTATCTGTCAGGGTTCAGGGTAGAAAACCCCTCTGAGCATTTTAACTAAAAGAGACCATAGAGAAATTTGATACTTATAAAATTGTTGGAAGGGGGAAAAAATGTTGGAAGGGGCAAGGTCTCTATAATCCCAGGTCCTCAGGAGGCTGAGGTAGAAGGAACACAAGTTCAAGGATAGTCCTGGGCAAGGATAGTCTGGACTCTGTCTCAAAGTTTGAAAAAAAAAAAAAAGTAAAGGACTGGGGATGTAGCTCAGTGGTAGAGCACTCACCTGGCAAGCAGGAAACCCTGTGTTCAATCCCCAACAGAGCAGATTTTTTTTTTTTTTTTTTTTTTTAAATATTGGAAGGTTCAGAATAGTGGCTTCTAACATGAACATCTAAGAACGACTTACAGGAGAATCCTGAACTCACACCCAGTGGCACTGAACCTGGAGTTCCTCTGCTTCCGTTGGCAGGTGGGATCCTCCTGCAGGCCTCTGCAACCCAGAAAGCCTACTGTGGAGTCAGCAGCTAATCAGGGCAGGGGCTGCCTGCTAGTGTCAGCTCTGAGGGTTGCAGCCGGCCAAGCCCAATTCTTCTCCACTGCCACCGAGTGGACCGCGGCAGCTCTGAATGGCGGGCTGTGCTCTCCAGTGTTGCACGGACCCCAGAAGCTCACCACCAACCTCTTTCCAGGTTCTTGTCTTGCAAATTCGAAGACTGAAATCCACAGACCAAGAAGAGTGAGTGTAGAGAGTAGAATTTATTCACATGGGAAGAAAAGAGATAGGGTTCTCAGAGGGCAAGAGGACCTGATAGGGGTTGCTGTCGGAGCATGCTTGTCTAAGGGTTCTGGTAGAACTTGAGTCCAAGTTTATGCTAACTGGAGTTTGGAAAGGAACCAGTTCTGTTGGTTAGCCCTGCAATATCCATTCAGATCTGCTCCACTTCTTTTTTCCCACTATTGATGGGAAGCAGGAGGTTGAGGCTGGGGGTCATGGATGTTCTGGGGTGCAGGGATGCAGTGTGTGTGAAGCCGTGCACCCTGTCTTGCAGGTCCCGGCTTCCTGTACCTCAGACCTGTTCCAGCATGGTGGGCTCCGCATGCTGCCCACACTCCTGCGGCTGTTCTGTCGCTGCTTCTCCCAGGAGCGGGCTCGGACTCAGAATGACACCCCTTGAAACCACACCCCTGGAACTATGGGTTCAAAATCACTGTAACTCTGATACAGAAATTTAAAAACCAGAATCAAGTGGCTACTGATTCTGCCTTTGCCTCTTGACACCCAGAAACCAGAGAAAGGACCATAGGATTCCACGGTAGGAGGGACATACAAATGTGTTTCTACAGTCTTACTAGTCATGAGAAGCCAGGACAGGAAACCCTTAGCCTCATGTCCACCTTCTCAATTTCATGAGTGTAACAGATCAGTGAGATGAAGTTCCCTTCCAGAACCCTTGCTGCAATGAATCTGGGAGATGTAAAATGTTTTGTTTGTTTTGGTACTGGTGATTGGACCCGGGGTGCTTAACCACTGAACTACACCCCCAGCCCTTTTTATTTTTATTTTGAAACAGTTTCACTAAGTCACCAAGGTCTTGCTATGTTGCTGAGGCTAGCCTTGAATTTGAGAACCTCCTGTCTCAGCCTCCCGAGTCACTGGGATTACAGGTGTGCACCCCTACACTCAGCTCCGAGATGTAGTTCTTAATGTCCAACCTCTCCAGACAAAAGGGATTGACCTGCGAGGTTGAGGGAGCCCATTCGCTATGTCCAGCACATCACTCAAATCAGGTGAAGGACACAGGATAAGGCTGCACAGTGTGACAGGAACTCCAAATGCTGCAGAAGTTCTGAGAGTATGGACTGTAGGTGGCATGAGGAGGCTTCTGACCATGAGCTAACGTGCATATCCATGTGAACCAGCCCATGTGGGGCTTCACCGGTGCCACTCACTCATCTCCCCCTAACCTCACCAGACAGGTCCCACCACAGCCCCACTTATTCACAGGAGGCTCAGGCAGGTGAACCCTGCTGCAGGGCTGTGCACTTTGGCTGAGTGGGAAAGGATGGACAGCGAGAGAGCAGATAGAGGGAAGGATGGGGCTGAAGGAAGACCCTCCAGTGAGAGCAGAGGCATCAGGAGGATGAGGGCGGGGACTGATCAGGAGGTCTGGAGGGCAAGCACACTGAGAAGGGGTGAGCCTGTGCTCAGAGGAGGCTTCCTGCTGCACACAGGAGGGCAGAAAGGAGCTCAGGGGAAAAGGATCTGCAGGGGCTGGTCCTGGGTCCGGAGTCTCTGGGACAGCAAGGGAAACTGGAGGTGAACACTGGGGACAAGGAGGAGGTGACAGTCCAGATGAGCCTGGAACAAGGGTGGCGCCCCCAGGAGGGAGCTGTTTTTTCGTTGCTCCTGGGCCTGAGGACATGCATTCCAAGAAAACAGCCTTGCTGACAGCTGTTCAGGAGCTGGGGCTCCTGCCGTCACTCCACAACCCCGATGGCTAGCACCCAGCGCGCAGCCTCCATGACCAGTTGAGAACTGCTTTGTTCTTCTCAGAAGACCTTTGCCAATGACCTCTACCAGCTTCAATGCCTTCCTCAGCTGCCAAAGCCAGGGCCAGCTGTTTAGGTATATGCCCTGTGCACGTCCCCATGATTGGTGTCAGAATATTCTGTCATGGCTGTCTTGAAATTCTCCATCATTCTTTAACAAGCTTCTCTGTATGTTCCTTTTGCCGAGACCCCAAAGGATGCAGTGTGTCCTGCCTGCAACCAAAATAATTTAAGTTTTCCATGATTCCTGGGCCTGATTCTGCATGGACCCTTCAGGAACAGTGGACTGGAAGGACTTGAGAGGGCATTTCTCATTTGGTTTTGTATTTCACATCCTACCCATGATCTCTGAGCCTTGCACCCATCCGCCATGTTCCCTCATAAAATGTGCCACATGTCCATGTCCCATGCCCAGCTCCACTTAAGCCCTGAGAAACAGGGTCCGTGTCATCAGTTTAACGCACATCGACCCCCAGCCTGGCCCTCCAGCTCCACAAAGGACCACGCACGTAGTAGGGGCTTCATGGGTTTGCTGACCCTGACCTAACACCAGACCGGGTGGACAGACTGACAGCCCCTGATGGTGCTTTTCTGCAGCCTGGACAGGAATGGAGGAGGGGACAAGGAAGATGTGTGTGTGTGTGTGTGTGTGTGTGTGTGTGTGTGTGTCTTGGAGGGAGGAGGGGAAGAAGCGCATGAAACAGAAACAAATAAAGAGTTCAAATGTGAAACGATTAAAAAAATAAATCGAAGGGAGTGAGATAAGGCCGGGAGCCTCTGCTCCCTAGTTAACATTCATTGGATTGAATAATCAGGCTTCATTATCTCAAATTGTCTGCATATTTGCCCTCAAAATGCTAATTTACAGTTGGCTGGGAGCAGTCTCGGCCTATTTGACTAAAATATTATTTCACTTTATTGAGCATTGTTCTTAGCTGTCGGGCATCTTGGTTTGCAAGGGAAAGGAGGGGAAGGAATAGAGGGAGAGAGGAAAACATTTTCTATCAAAGCTCTGCCCCGCTCAAGTCTGATTATGGGCTCCCTGTTTTGCGTAGAAATGGCATTTCTAAGCCTCCAAGTAAAATTAGAGTCTTTATCATTTTCTTTTAGGGGATAGACAGTTTATCATTAATCTTAGAGAAGGAAATAGGAGAAATAATTTTTTTTGTTTTGTTTACTGAAGGGGTGAAAAATCTTGAGCATCGCTCCCCCACCCCCGCCCGCCCTCCCTGCATACGCAGCCAGCTCCCTCTCTCACTTTGTCTGTGACCTCCAAGGCCTGGAATTCTCTGCCTCCTGCCTTTCTCTGTCCTCCAGTTCCAGTAACCAAAGGAAAGGGTCCCAGGCTGCTCAATCAGCTCTGGACTTGGTGGAGTTTCCTAGAATCTCAGCCCTGAAGTCTGGAGATGTAGGCTCCACATTCAAATCAGTGAAAGCACAGCCCTCCTTGGAGCTGGAAGTCTGAGAATCATGAAGCTTGTTTGCACAAGAGCTCGGTAAGCCAGACAGCAAGACCAGGGACCCCAAGCTGGGTCTGTCAAGATGCACACACTGAGACCCCAGCCTCCCTGAATGAGAACCAGAGCTGGGAAAGGCCAGCCTGTGCCAGTCCGAGGCCAGGCTAGCTCTGCCTGTGACTGGTTCTGTGGAGTCAGAGGAGATGGTGATTCACCTTCACTTTATGCCACTTTATTCCTCTAATGAGATGACAAAACTGAGGCCAGAAATAGCTTAGCCACTGGTACAAACCCAGTCAGTGGATCATCTTGGCAATTCCTCTTACTGTCTGGGAGGCTCCTGGTCTCTTTCAAGTTCCTCTGGTCAGTTGTCCCTCTGCCATTCTGTGTTCTCTTCTACATTGTCATAGCTCTCCCACGGCCAATAGGTGGCTATTCTGACACAACTGAGCTCTGGGTTCCTGTGCCTTCACTGTAAAGATCACTCCAGGACTCAGGAGACAGGTATGCCCAGCCACAGGCCTCCAGCTATCTTGCTGCCACAGTCAGTCCCTTCCCAGTCCACAGTGTGAGGAGGACATTCTCTTCTATTCAGCAGTCCAACATCTGTCAACTCCAAACACAGCAAAAGATGATAGGTTTCCAGGCCAAAGTCCAGGGTCATTGTGTACAGTTGGGCAGGTTGTACACACACAAGAGCACCTGGACCATGGGAGAATGGGGCTGAGATCTAGCTCCTGTTCCATGTTCCAAGACCTGTACCCTGGCATGGAGATACCTTTGCCCAGAAGAGTGCCAGGTGGGCTAGCCTGACACTCCAGAGCTGGTTCACTTATCTTTCCCACCTGCCCCAACCATATGATCTCAGCCTTTGCTCAGGGCTCCTCTCCTTTTGAACTGTCCTGAACATGAATATATTGTCTAGATTGAGACCCAGACTTGACATGTCCCTACTCTTCTGCTTGGGATCTGTGTGGTACATGGGACCTCATCATCTAATGGGATGTGAGGCCTCCAAGCACTGGCCTTCATTCACTTGTTTGCAGTTAGCACCTTGACCTCCAAGCCCTTGGTCGTGGCACTTATTGCTGTCCTCAGTTTCCTGACTTTGTGAGACACTGGGCTTCCCAGAGCCTACCTGCTTGCTTCCAAGGGTCCAACAGCCTCTGGCCAGGCAAAGGCACTGGTAGAGAAGGGATCTCACTGGGCATTTTTTTTACAGCACCGTGGCGCAGCCTGCAGGTACCCCTGCCACCACGCGCACTCGGAGCAGATGATACTCATGTGTGTCCAAGTCAGCACCACACACTCTGCAGACCCACCACAGACAACCCCTGACCCTCAGAAAACACTGCAGAAACACAGACACAACCCGGAGAGTGCTACCTGACACCTATAGTCCCCAGAAACATGCACCCCATCGAACCCCCCAAACCTACACTCATATCCAATAGAATCCACACACACTCTCAGCTGACACACACCACACCTCCCAGGCACACACACACATCCAGACACGGCAGACACCACGCACACACACGCACACACACAAGAGATAGCATATCCACTTCCATTCATTTGCATGTGCACTGTCACATTTCACTGGAGTTGGTGGCCGACAGAAGAGCACCCCTCCACCAAGCCCAGAGCTACATAGTGAGGCCCAGACATTGCATCTTCGTAATTTGCAAGATGTGCTCACTGAACGTGAAGGAGGTCCCACAGCCCATGCGCAGAGAGAGGTTTCTGGGATGCAGGACCCTGGCTTCAGCCCAGCTCTGCCACTATGGACACATGTGACCTGGATCACCCTCTCTTCAATCAGAAAAAAAGGCAGTAGGGGGACTTGTCCAACCAAAATCTAAGAGGGCTAAAGGTACCAGGTATCCACCATTGAGCACGTGTCCAGGCCCACCCTGGACTGGATGCTGCAGGACCCATAAGGAATTCCAGGCCAGGCTTGGTCCCTGCCCTCATGGGACTGGAAAGAGAAGAAGGGCTTGATATCAGAGGACACCAGAACAAACACACATCCACTGTACAAAGCAAACCATTCAGGGGTGGCTGCGGCTGACCTTGTCTAGAGGAAAGAATTCTGACAGGCTTCGGAGAGATGGGCAGGAATACAGACGGTTGCTCATTCAGCCCTTGCTCTACACTAGGTACTGTTCCTGGCAGTGACTGCCAGAGCTGAGGTCCCTGCCTTGTGTTGTAGCACCTGAGAGGTAGTCCACACCAACCAACTAAATAGCGAGGATGTTGACAAGGTGGCGTGGGGCTGTGAGGCACATCAACAGGTAATGAGCAGCTGGGTGGGGTGCCTATTACTCTAGTGACTTGGGAGGCTAAGGCAGGAGGATCACAAGTTTGAAGCCAGCCTCAGCAAGTTAGCAAGACTCTGTCTCAAAATTTATAAAACTCTAAAGGACTGGGGATGTAGCTCAGCAGTGAAGCATCCTTGGATTCCCTTGGGAAGGGAAGGGAAGGGAAGGGAAGGGAAGGAAAGGGAAGGAAGGGACAAAAGAAGCTACCTTAGGGAAGGGGAGGGTCTTTTGACAGCAATGAGTTCTGGACCTGGCACTAGGTGGGGCCAAGGGGTCCAGGGTACAAAATTAACAGAGGCACTCCCTCTCAGAAGCTACCCCTTCACTTGTGCAACCTGGAGAGGGAGCACCCCTAAAACCATGTGCCTTGGTGAAACTTCACTTGCCCCTCCCTAGTCCAGCTCTCTTCAGGGTGCTAAGGGGTGGCACAGAAGCAAGAGTCCTCTTCGCCAGAAGCCTGATTTCTTTACCATAGCTCTACTTTTGTGTTCTTGCCGTGACCCAGCCTCTGCTCCAAGCACCGGCTCTTCCTTCCTGAGTCTGGGTGTTCGAGGAAGGCCCTGCTCCAGGACCCTGCAGGCCACAGCCCCAAGCTTTGTCCCTACCTGGAGAAGGCAAGCTTTATTGGTTGATTGACCAATTGATTGTG
Source organism: Sciurus carolinensis (assembly GCF_902686445.1). Classification (NCBI taxonomy): domain Eukaryota; kingdom Metazoa; phylum Chordata; class Mammalia; order Rodentia; family Sciuridae; genus Sciurus; species Sciurus carolinensis. Next base: position 24,773,360 of record NC_062225.1, read on the forward strand.
ATACTGGGGGCTGAACCCAGGAGTTTTGTTTGGACTGTGGGCATAGACCCAGGAAGGTGGCTCAGGAGGCAAGTTCAGCTTTCCTTGCCTGGAGTGGCTATCTGGGAGAGAAAGGGAGGAATGGGAAGTGGAAACATGGGAGGCAAGAAATAAAAAAAGACTCCAGATGGGGACGGGGTCCTGTGCCTGTGAAGAGCACCCATTGGTTAGTGGGGTTACCTCCCATGGCTCCATAGCACATATCCCTTTCCTGACCCCTCTCATTAACTACTTCTGGAATAGCCCATCGCATTTCCCAGCTGGTACACTTGCACTCTGGAGAGCCTTCAATCCTAAATGAGGTCGTTTGGAGGCTCCCCTGGGAGCCTGAGCAAGTGTAGGTTTGGACGTTTGGGGTCTCCCGGGCTGGGTGTCGAGCCAGCCGCACCCATAGGTCCTCTGCACTTTCCTTGGTGACGCTGAGGGCAGCGTGGTCTGGCACCCCACCTGCCCCAGCCTGGGATCAGCTGGTCTGGGCTCCCTTTGGAAGTTGGGGATATTCCCCTCCGCCCCACTCCCATCTTCCTCCAGGCAACCTCGATGCCCTTTCCAGGGACATTCTCCGCCCGAGTCCGGAAGGACCTCGGCTGGAAGAGGGGCGGGGGTCCTGACAGCCTGCCAGGCCCAGGCGGGGGTTGGGGCGGCCCCTGGGGGCCTGGGCCGAGCCGCTGCTCCCGCGCTAATCGATGGGCCGCAGCCGGCGGGAGGGGCCGGGCCGGGGATTAGGAGCCGAGCAGGGCAATTACCCCGACCCGCCGCGCCGCGCTCTCCGCCGCCGCGCGCCTCAAATGCCGCATTTCGGATGCAGCGCCGCGCTCGGCCTGTTTGCTCGCGGAGCCGGGGCCCCGGGGCAGGAAGCCAACTCGCAAGTGTATCGGAGATTAGGGCCCGCGGGGCAAACACCGGCGGCCGCCTCAATCCCCCGGCCTCGATTCCGCCCGCGGCGGCGCGGGCCCGGCCGTGACTCGGCCTGGTGGGGGGCTGGGGGAGCCCGCGCGCGTCTCAGGGGAGGCCGCACGCAGGCGGGGCGGCTCCGAGGGGCAGGCGCCCGGCCGACGATGGATGATTCTTCCTTGGAATCAATTTTGCACCTTCTCTATAAAGAGCGTGCACGTGGAGGGCCAACTCCCCTTAAAAGTGGGATGGTACAAAAGATCAAGTCGGAAGAACGAGGAAAAAAAGGAGAGTAGGGTCGGGAGGACAACAGTGGGCGCTGGAAGGGAAGGGAGGACTAGAGGAGGACGGCGGGGCACCAAGTCCTTTCCCCGCCCCACGCCGGCTCTCCCCACCCCGCTAGTTCCGCAGCTGTCAGGTGGGGGATGGGCTGGTTGGGAATGGGGAAGGAAAAAGATCCAAAGGCGGAGGTGTGGAGACCGGAAGGTGTGGGCCGCTTTCCCGCTCCACAGGCCCAGGATGGGCAGGTGCAGGCTAGAGCCCCTGGTGTCCAGAGAACGTCGCTGATCACTGCCCCAGGTCTGAGTCCTCTGACTGCTGGGAAGTGAGCCTTTGACTGGCTTCCAGCAGCTCCAGGGCATCTCAGAACTCCCAAAGGTGGGAAGGAAAGTTAGAACTCAGAACAAATTCCTTTCCTGGGGTCACAGGACGCACTCCCACACCGGCCTCTTTCTCCTAAATCCCCAACTAGAGCTGGAGTTCCCCTGCCCTGCCTGCCCTTGTCCTCCACCTGGTCCGCCCTCAATCCCTGCATCTTCCTGGCACCTACAGCTCATTCCTGCAAAACCACCTTTGCTCAAACTTCTCAGTGGGTTCAAATCCTGCCCCTCTATCAAGGTACAGTCAGCTCCCAAATTCTTCCTGTAGGAAGCCCTCCAGGTCTTCTCCAGTTCAGAGGCTGTGTGATTCTGTCTCTAGTTACTTATGTGGGGGTCCTCGGCCTTCTCCCTTTTCCTTTGAATACAAGCTAGTTCTGTTTGAGCTAGGAGATTTGGCCAAGGGTAGGATCCCCCTCACCCCCAAACAGATGTTGGACTTAAAAGGGCAGTTGGACGTTGGACTTGAAAGTCACCCAGGTGGCTCCTCTCTTTCACCCTGTTGGGCTCTTCTGACGCCCACCTTTGAGTGACAAAGCTCTTAGTAACCATCCTTCTTCTTGGAGGGTTTACGAAGTCCTTTCTCCTGTTATTGACACTTCTGAAGAAACCTCTTCCCCTCTTCCCCCTCTCCTTAGGTCCTTACAACTACTAAGGCTCCCAAGAGTGACCTGGTCTTCTTTCTGGAGGACGGATCAGGAACGCTTGCTTCTCCCCCGCATTTAGAAGCAGTGACTCCACCAACCTCAGAACAAAGTCGTCGTCCATCCTGGACACACTGGCCCTGCGGGCACACACCCCCTCCCCAACGCCTCTTGTCCCCCACATCAGCTTCGTTTCTTCGTAGCTTTGAGGGGTCTGTAGGCCAAGACGATCCTAACTCCTAGGTTCTCTGTAAGGAGCCTCTACCTCCCATCTCAGGTCTCTCCTGCGCGCTCAGCTGCGATTCAGCTGAGACCAGAGGTCCTGTCCCCAACTGCTGTCAGTGTAGTACGGTCTGCGCACGCCCCCTGCTGTCCGCAACGAGAAATTACATTCTCCATACCTTGTCCCTTCAGGCTTTTGGTTGCAGCACCTTCCACCTCTTACGTGGAGTCACTTTCTCACGTCCTCGCTGAGACAGCGCCCAGGATGGTCAGGCACTTATTTTAAAAAAATGGTGAGAACTGGGGATGTAACTCAGCGGGAGGGCGTTTGTCTAGCATGCACGAGGCCCACGCCTGCACACACACACACACACACACACACACACACACACATACACAAAGAAAGGGATCAACACCACCTGACCCTACAATAGCGGAGGACTACCCGCTGAGGATTTAACTGAGTCTATGAAATAGACAGTAGGCAGATTAACAAAAGGAGATACATAAATATGTGCAGAGAATGCAGCCGGGATCATCACAGGAAAGTGAATACTCAGAAACCCAGCGAGAGAGCTGGGGGCCTTGGCACAGGCCTATCATCCCAGGCTGAGGCAGGAAGATCTCAAGTTTGAGATCAGTCTTAGCAATTTAGTGAGACCTTGTCCCAAAATTAAAAAAAAAAAAAAAAAAAAGACCAGGGATATAGTTCAGTTGTAAAGCACCCCTTGGTTCAATCCGCAGTCCAAAAAAACACAAAAACAAAGAAAAACAAACAAACAAACAAGCCTGTGAGATCTTGAATTTTATATAGTCTCTTCATAGGGGAGAGGTGAAGCAGGATGTAGACAATTTCGGGGCAAGTAAGCGATCTCTGGAAAGATAAATGGGCCCTCAGAAGAATAGATGTGTCAGCCTGTGATAAAGTATGCCTGGTTTGGTGTCACCCTCCTGCCTCCTGTCTCCTCAGCTGTGATATGGGTTATCTTCCTGGGTTGATGAGATTCCCTGGGAAGGGAGTTCCCTTTGGAGGGTCTGTCTTTAGGCAGATAAGGGAAGTTCAAAGGAAGCCTGTCCCTTGTGCTATTCCTCAAGTGTCCTCAGTTTGAAAAAAATATATCCCAAAGGTATTTGGGGTAGTATTTCCTGAACTTATTCACTATCATTCCCCTTCCCAGTGGACCTAGTTACTGCATGGCTCAGCACGACTAGAGCCCAGGTTTCCGATGCAAAGTCCAGACTTCCGCAGACATTCCCAGGGCACTGTATGAAGTACTCTGCAGAGACTAAGAAAATGGGATCCTGCTTGCCAGAAACCTGAACCCCCCAAAGCACAGATGTGATTGATTCTGAGCTGGGCAGTGCTGGGAGTCAAGTCCATCTGTTCTTTTACTGGATCTGTTCTTTTGTTGGGCAGATCAGACTCAGACAGTAAGCACTGACAGGGTCCTTCCTAGCATCAAGTCCATCAATGTCCCAGCTTCAGGGAAGCACCCCTGGTGTTGCAGCTGTAAAGAAGGCAATGAGCTCCCTGGGCAAAGAGGGACAATGCAAGGTTAGGACCAGAGGATCCAGGAGGTGGGTGGAGATGCCACTCCCTACTGTCACTGACTGTGTGACCTGGACAGCTGGTAGTACTACCTCCCCTTCCTGAACCTTGTGTTCCTTACTTGTAAAGTAGGATTGATGTGTTGTGTTGTGTTCTTTTGTTTTGTTTTGTTTTGTGTTGTTTTGTTTTGGTACTGGGGATCAAACTTAGAGGCACTTTACCATTGAGCTACATCCCAAGTCCTTATTTTTTATTTTGAGACAGGGTCTCACAAAGTTGCCCAGGGTGGCCTTGAATTTATAATCCTCCTGCCTCAGCCTCCTGAGTCACTGGGATTACAGGCATGTGCCATCACACCAGACTACGATTGATGATATTCATAGGTGTGGTAAACTATGATTACTGCTATGGTTTTGGCCACACTCAGCATATGGCAGATGCTCCATAAATGGTGACCCCTAAAACTTTTAGGTCCCCTCATGATGGCCAATCAGTCCTCAGAACTGTGTAGCCAGTAGCCCAGAGCAGCAGGCGCTGTCCTTTGCAGCACTGTTCAAATAAAGAAAAACTGGATACAACAAAATGTTCTTTAGCAGTATAGTGTGATAAATTGTAGTATATTCATCCTTGGAATTCTTTATGTCAATGAAAACTAATAAACTAGGGCTACATGTGTAGAACTCACAAACATAATACTGAGTGAAAGAAACAAGCTGAAGAGCTAAAAGCAGTGTAATGCCACATATGCAAAGTTTAAGAGGTTTAAAGTTTTTAGTTTAATTAAAACTGGCAAAAAGTAGCAAAAGCGACCACCCAGCGTGGTGGTGCACACCTGTAATCCCAATGACTGGGGGCGGGGCCTGAGGCAGGAGGATGTGAGTCCAAAACCAGCCTCAGCAACTTAGGGAGGCCCTAAGCAACACTGTCTCTAAATAAAATATAAAGAAAGGGCTGGGGATGTGGCTCAGTGATTGAGCACCCCTGGGTTTGATACCTGTACCAAAAAAAAGTAGCAAAACTACAGTTGATAAAGTTGAATGGTGGGTTTTTGAGTATTTGTAATATTTTTTATATAACTATCAGTGTTTGAAGTATTTTATTATAGTTTTTAAAAAGAGAAGGAAGTGAAGGAAACAATTGCTCACTTAACAGTCTATCCTCTGATGATTCTGTTTTGGCATCTCAGCCCACTGATCTCCCTGCTTGATCAACTGCCCTCTGTCTTTGATCTCATCTATTCATGTTTCTATTTTCAAAATAGAATTTATATGCAGACAACTCTCAAATCTTAACCCCATCAAGACCTTCTCTTATCCAAGTTCCTGTCAGATATCTCCCCTGGGTTGTGTCTCAGACATGTTTTACACTCCATACATACATCCAAAACTTGATCTATAACTACCCCTTCAAGTGCATATGACCAGAGGGAAAGACATGTTGAAAGAAGATACATACATCTTACAGAAACTTTGGAGTATGTGTGCTGGGGATGGAACCTAGGCCCTTATATATGCCAGGTGAGTACTTTACCACTGCAATATCTCCCCAGCCCTGTTGAAACTTTTGAATACTGATGATAAGGGGGCAGGGAAAACTTTCCATCTTTTTGACAACAGAAAATATGCTTTTTTTTACAAATAAAAGATCAATCTGACATTAGACTTCTCATCTACAACATGAAATATTAGAAAACAGCTGTTAGAAGCTGGGTGCAGTGGCACATGCCTATAAACCCAACTATACAGGAGGCTGAAGCAGGAGGATCACAAGTTAGAGGCCAGTCTCAGCAACTTAGTGAGGCCCTAAGCAACTTAGCAAGACCCTGTGTTAAAATAAAAAATAAAAAGAGCTGTGACTGGAACTCAGTGGTAAAGTGTCCCTGGGTTCAATCCCCAGTATATATGTATAAATAAATAAATAAATAAGTCTAGGGATGTAGCTCAGTGGCAGGGTGATACATGAATCCCCAGCACCACAAGAAAAAAAAATAGTTTTAAGAAAAAAAAAAGAAAAATGAAAGATTGATACACAATATTTACATAAATCTAAAACACATACAGTGTACAGAAGATCCCTACATATTTTACATGGACCCACCAAAAAATCAACAGCAAATACAGGAGAGAGGAGGTGTATAGAAGAGGAAGAGAAAATTGGCAGAAGATAGGGAAAAAGAGCAACGAACAGACAAAAGGGCAAGTGGGGTATGGTGTAGACTTCTGTTGTTGTCATTTCTTTGTATTTTTGCAGTGCTAGGGATTGAAACCGCGGGTGCTCCACCACTGAGCTACATTTCCAGCCTCTTTTTAAAGTGAGACAGTCTTGCTAAGCTGCCTAGTCTGACTTCAAACTTGGATTTACTTTTTTTTTTTTATTTATTTATTTTATTTTTTATTTTTTGGTACTGGGATTGAACCCAGGACCTCACACATACTAGGCAAGCATTCTACCACTGAACTCTCAAACTTGGGATGCTCCTGCCTTATCCTCCTGAGGAGCTGGGATTATAGATATGGACCACATGCCTGGATCTAGTATGAACTTCTGATGGCAATAGCCTTGAATGAGCAGGAGGGATTAATTACCTCAGGTCCTCTACTGCTGAGATCCAAAAGAAAAAAAAACATATACACATAAAAATACAAATATTCCTGGGCTGGGGATGTAGCTTAGGGGTAGAGTGCTTGTCTAGCACATGCAAAGCCCTGGGTTTGATCTCTCACAAGGCATGATTTTTTTTTTATGTGGTGCTTGGGATTGAACGCAGGGCCTTGTGCATGTGAGGCGAGCACTCTACCAACTGAGCTATATCCCCAGCCCATCACAATGCAAAACAAACAAACAAACAAGCAAACAAAAATAATTCATGCACAATAAAAGAGTTGAGAGTCATTGAATTAAATAATGAACTATAAGAAGATTTCAAGTCAGGGTGGGAGAGCTTTCATGTATTTCTTTTCTTTTTTTCTCTTTTTGGTAGCAGAGATTAAACCCAGAGGTGCTTAACCACTGAGCAACATCCCCAGTCCTTTCATTTTTAACTTTAAAACAGAACTCTCTAGGTTGCTTAGGATCTGGCTAAGTTGCTGAGGCTGGTCTCGAACTTGAGATCCTCCTGCTTACCCTTCTGTCATTGGGAGTACAGGCTTATACCACCACACCTAGCTCAGGTATTTCTTCTCCTTTCTTTCTTTCTCTCTCTCTCTCTTTCTTTCTTTCTTTCTTTCTTTCTTTCTTTCTTTCTTTCTTTCTTTCTTTCTTTCTTTCTTTCTTTCTTTCTTTCTTGTCTGGTACCATGTACTGAACCCAGGAATGCTTAACCACTGAACCACATCCCCAGCACTTTTTATTTTTATTTTGAGACAGGGTCTCACTGACTTATTGAGGCTGGCTTTGGATTCTCCATCCTCCTGCATCAGCCTCCTGAGCTGCTGTGATTACAGGCATGTACTGCCACACCTGGCTCAGGTATTTCTTGTGGCTTTGCAAAGCTACAATATTCAAGTGATATGATGATCCATTTTGCCCAAATCAACCTGTACCCAGGATTCCCTAGGCGAGGGCTGAAGCTCTAGTAGTCCTAGACCAGGACCCCAAGCTAGTGGCAGCTTACCTGGCTCCTCAAAACTCCTGGCCAAAGAGGCAGATACCATACACCCAATAACTGTTTCCTGCCCTGCTCACACCACTCCCTGATATGCACGTGTATGTGCATGAGCCCCTGCTGCATTCCAAGGGCTCCTGCATATCTCCTTTAGGAGTCACGAAATCCAATCAAGTGTGCTGTACTAAGTGAAATTAATATCAGTTACATGCACTCAGGGTTGTCTTGATTTTATGAATATTTGTGAGGTATACAGGCGGGGTTCTAGGTACCAAGAAAGAAAAGCAGTAAGCAAAGCAGATTTTTTTAAAAAAACAAAACTTACTTTCTTGTTGAGAGAGATCATAAAAAATAAATAAACAAGATATTATGTTTGCTGGATGGTAATAAGTACCATGGAGAAAAACTAAGCAGTATGAGGAAGTTAGAAATGTAGGCCAAGATGGAGAAGGCCAAGTCAGAGAAGGCCCCCTTTCAGGAAAGATGACATTTCAGCAAGGACCAAGAGAAGGTAAGGGAATGATCCAAGTAGGTCAAGCTTTTCAGGCAGTGAGAACAGCCAGTGCAAAAGTCCTGAGGCAGGAGCATACTTGATCAAGGGAAAGCCAGAAGGTCACTGTGGTGAAGCAGAGTGAGAAAGGGGGATAGGAGTATAGGGCAGAGATGGGGGACAAGGTCAGTCTGGGCATAATTTGAAGGTAGAGCTAAAAGAATAATCCTGATGAACTGGATGTGAGAATGAGAAAAAGAGTGGATTTAAGGATGACTTCAAGGTTTTTTTGCCTAAGCTGCTGGCAGGATGAAGTTGCCATTTTCCAGGGGCAAAAAGGTTGTAGGGGACAAGGATGCCAAAGATGAGGAGGAGCTAGGCTCCCAAATTCTAACACTGTGAATGTGCATATGCCTGGTGTCATCTGTCTGCCTGACGCTGCTGATCTTTCTTCTCCACTCCTCCACGTCACCTGCCCTGGGGAACAGGCAGAGCAAGGGGGCCCTAATCTTGCTTTCCTCTGGCTTCATCGAGGTTGGCATATTCTGGGACATTTACACCTTCAAGCACTGGATTATAGTTAGTTCTTGACTCTTTCACATTCTGTGACCTGTCTTCAACTTCACAGGTTAGAGATTTCACGAACAACTATCATTCACCAGGAGCCTGGCAGTGGCCTTAGCCCATGAGATTCCCAAGTCATGGACCTACCAGGGTCTCCCTGCTGGGATTTTCCATTCTATGAAAGTTAGACTATGCACTGTGTTTTTTGTTGTTGTTGTTTTGTTTTGGGGGGTTCTTTTTTTCGGCACTGGGAATTGAACCCAGGGCTTTGCGCTTACAAGGCAAGCACTCTACCAACTGAGCTATATCCCCAGTCTATGCAATGTTTGGATTGTCTATGGTTATATAACCAACCACCCACAAACTTTGTAGTTTAAAACAACTATTACCAGGCACACAGCTGTAATTCTAGCAACTCAGGAGACTGAGGCAGGAGGATCACAAGTTCCGAGGCCAGCTTTAGCAACTTAGACTCCCTCTCAAAATAAAACAATTTAAGAAGAGTTGGGATATAGTTCAGTGGAAAATACCCTTGGAGTCAATCCCCAATACCAAAACAAAAAACAAAAACAAACAACTATTACTTTGCCCACAATTCTGAGGGTCAGGAATTTAGGCAGGGTTGAGCTGGGATGCTTACATGGAATCAACTTAGAGGTCTTATAGAAGCTGCAGGCAGGGTGGACGTCATGGATGTGCACCTGTGCAGTTGCACAGGGTCTAGGCTCAGAGAGACCTTGTGATTAGTTTAATGCTTTGCTATTGCTCTCTTAAATTCTAAATAATTATTGAACAATGGACCCCACACTTTCATTTTGCTTTGGGATCCAAAAATTACGTAGTTGATCTTGGGTGCAATCAGAAGGTGGCTAGGGCTGGAATATCCAGGATCACATCATTCACAAATCTAGGGTCTTGGCAGGGTTGGCTGGGAGGCATGGGAGCTCAGTGCCCCTCCTCTCCATATCTCCATAGGCTCCTTCACATGGCATCTGGACCACAAGATCAAACATCCCAAGCAGTGGAGGAAGCCTTGATGGGTCTACCTTCACACTTATAGAGTCTCACTTTCTTCACATTCTAGTGACCAAAATAAGTCATGGGTTAGCCCAGATTCAAGAAGAGGGAGGGGAAATGGCAAGTGCACTTTACAACAGAGCATGAGGGAAGCCATCTGTGGAAGTTTATGTCTTAATTGCCCAACAGGCCTGGGTTCAAAGAGGACAAGAGAAGGATGTGCCTATTACTTCTGCTCCTTCCCTTTGCCCCACTTCACTACACTGTCCAATAGGAACTAGCTGAATTGGTTTGTTTCAGGCAGGATCAGGGATCTGTTTTGTCCATTTGGACCCCAGGAAGACTTTGAGGACTGACTTTGGCCAGACAGGGTGTGAGGTCTATGGATCTCTTGACCAAGTAAGAGTGGGCTGGGTGAACAAGTGCAGGAAGCTTGAGGACAGGGCTCTGCCCACTTCCCTCTGAGCAGTGACAATTGGCACGAGGAGGCCAAAGCAGGGATAGAGTCTTGCCACTCAGTGTATGGTCCCCAGACCAGCAGCATTAGCATTCCCTGGGAGTATGTTAGAATGCAAACTCTAAGGCCCCAACCAGACCTACTGAGTCAGGAGTTACAATTAAACAGGATCCAGTGACTCATGTGCACATTAAGCTGTGGGGGGCTGCTAGCAGTAGTGCTTGGCATTGGTTGCACAGTGGAGTCACCTAGGAAACTTTTCCAGCTCCTGACACACTGGCCACATTCCTGACTAACCCAGTCAGAATCACAGAGGGGCACCAGCATTAGGATAATGTGTTTCTCAATAGGGAGTTCCTGGCTCAGTGAGGAAACCAAACTCCACACCCTTCAACTGAGGGCTCCTCACTGGATAGACGCCCACACTGCTCTTTTCTGGAAATAAAGGAGCCAGGACTGAGCCTCTCATGATCTTATGCAGCTTCCAGCAGGGTCTGACCTTTCCCTCTCCTCTTCAGGAAATTGTAGACATTGACTTCCCCAGGTTATTCTCTGAGTTTTGGGGACTCTGAGAACTCTCCTGTGCCTGCTCCTGTGTTTGAAGCCAGGACTCCAAGGGGCAGCTCTCCATGCAAGTGTGAACAACAAACAAATCCATCTGGGTACAAACTTCCTCACAGGAACCTCAGTGCTGTGCTGAACAAACAGTCAGTCAGAGCCCCATCCCACTCTTGGACCTCCAGTGGGCAGGTGGCTAGGCCCAGCCTCTGCACCTGGCCTGGGGTCAGGAGGTTTCCCAGGACTCCCATGCCCCTCCCCCACTGAGTCCCCCCCCCACCTCTCCTCTTGCACTCACCCTTTAGGGGTGATGGCAAAGGCCTGGTGACAACCTAGAAGCCCACATGTAGAAGAGCACTAAAAAACCACAGGGGATGAGGGAAGGTCTGGACTGGTATGCAAGGCCCAGGACAAATCTGTTTCTACCCCCTGCTCAGCCCCCTGGCATCTACCTGCACTCACCACCATCACCAGCACCAGCACCTCTATTTTTCTGTCTACTGAGCAGATACTTCTCTTATCCTCTCCCGTCTCTGACTCCAGCTTCTTAGAAGGCCCTTGGAGAGGTCACGCCCACTCTAACCCAACTCTCTTTGTGTCTGTGCATTTCCCCAATGCGCTGACCTCAATGGTGAGAAGGCTGAGAGCTGAGCTGAGGCTAAGATAGGTGGATTTTAAAAGGAACTCACACTGTAACCCCAATCACTCTGGAGGCCGAAGTAAGAGGATCACAAGTTGGGGACCAGCCTAGACAACTTAGTGAGACCCTATCTCAAATAAAATTTTAAAAATAAATAAATAAAAAGGGCTGGGGATGTAGCTCAGTGGTGAAGCACTCGCTGAACATGGGTGAGACCCTGGGTCCAATCCCTGATAGTGCAATGAATGAATGAATGAGAGCGCATTTCTTTGTACTACTCTCCTACTGGGGTGGGAAGTTCAGTCAGTTATAAGTAAACTCAACCTTTAAAAGGATTTATTCTGTCCCTGCATATTCTTCTACTACAACTCCATTTCCTGCTCACCCCCTGCATGGAGGGGAAAAAAATTATCTCTTTCCCTTCCAAGTGCTATGGGCCTGGAAGAGAAATCAATTCAATTCCATTTTAAATATTTAAAAGGACACTCTCACTGTGGGATTTTTTTTTTTTTTTTTTTTCTTGCTTTGCTAGGAATGGAACCCAGGGTCTTGCCCATGCTGGGCAAGTGCTCTACCACTGTGCTACAGTCCCAACCCTCACTGTGGGATATAGAGTAGGACAGGTCTAGGTTTACTAATACATCGCTCAGATGATCAGGATCTTGTTTCCTGTTCTATAAAATGGGAATAAAGCACAGTTGTGGAGATCAACAACATAGCATGTGAGTACACCTTCATGGTGCTTGTGGTTTAACAGGGGTTCAGTGGGCGCCATCTCTCTTTCTTCAGAATAGACAAATAAGAAAGAGAATTGAACCCAACAAATAAGCACTAAGCGCCATTTGCATATGACTAGTGGATACAAAGGTGAATAAGGCACTGATCTGGGCCTTGGGTTGACCTGGATTGAGTTTTACCTTTTGGAAAAATTGCTCCTCATTTAGTAGGTCTTCAATGTCCTTATTAGGATAAGAAAGGGCTTTGACTAGTTCGTCTCTAAGATTCCAGCCAGGCCCAAAGAGTTCCAAGTGGATAGAAAATATACTAATCTTACTGCACACAGGTTTTCTACCCTGGTCCTCACACTTCCTCTCTGATCATTCCTTCTTCCTCTGTCTTGGCCCATCCTCAAAGATGGGAGCCCTGAGGGTCCAGACTAGCCATTCTCTCTTCTACAGCATTTTCTCCCTGCATGATCTCACCCACTCCAGTCCCTTGGGAAGTTTCCTTCTCTTTGGAGGCATCTGCAAAGGAAAGTCTCCTCCAAGGAGTCTTCCTGCATCTCTGAAGTTATCACTGATCTCTCTATCCTTCAAACTCCCACAGAATCTATCCCTTTGGTTGGGCAGTTGCCTTAGTTGTGGATGAACTTCTTTGTCCCCTTTCCCCACCCCCACCACGAGTCTTTGAGCTCTCTTCGGGAAGAAATGGTATTCTTCATTGCTCTTTGTAGCCCTCATAAAACCCAACACACAAACTAGACCTCAAACAAACACATGTTTGTTGACTTCAGACTAATTAAAGAGCATAGGATTTCAGAGAGAGTCTTAAAAGCAGCATACATAAGAAAAAGTTAGGAAACACTAGGCAACTGCAAAGTGCAATGTGTGTTAGCATACATAGCACCTTCTGTTGCTGTGCATCCTGAGAGGGAGGAACAAACAACTTGTTTGCTCTTGGCCTGTCAGGTGCAGGGGATGCAGGAGGGGCAAAGGAGGCAGGTGTGGGCTGGAGCTGAGACAGCCTGGAAAGGGTGAGGAGGTATGGAGCTTCCCCAAGGAAACCCTGGGCCCTCACCCTGCAGGCTGGGCTGGGCTCGAAGCCCTTTGGTGTGGGCCTTATATCTCAGCTCTAAAGAACTGCATGGTCAGCATTTAGTGCCTCTTCTAGATGAAAAAGCCTCCCCTTGAAAGGATGAGTGGGTGTGTGTGTGGGGGGGAGAGATCTGCAAAAGGAGGAAAGGGACAAGGATTCACGGAGGTGTTGGAAGAAAGGATGGCAAAGGGGCCTCCCAATCCATCTTTCCCAACATCCTAGTTCTCCAGTAGCTCTGCCATCTCACCTAGGGCTAAAATGTTGGTGTCTGTATCTGTGCTCTTCCCTCAATCCAGAGGAGGGAAACTCATTCTCTACTTAAATGAGGCATCTAAGTGCAAAGTTCAAGTGATCTGGAAATACTACCAGTTACTGTCATTACCACTTTTTCCTCCTCTCTACCCACTTTACCTGTCCATTAGTGAGTTCAGACAGTGCTGGTGGGGTGAGAGGGCTGGGAAGAGGGGAGAAATTTTGTTGGGGGACAGCTGGAGAGCTTCTGGGCAAATTTATCCATTCTTTTTATTTATTGATTGATTGATTACAGTACTGGGGATTGAACCCAGGGACACTCTATCACTGAGTTACATTCCCAGCCCTTTTTATCTTTTATTTTGAGACAACTTCTCTCTGAGTTGTCCAGACTGGCCTTAAACTTGAGATCCTTCTTTTAAAAAATATTTTTATTAGTTGTTGATGAACCTTTATTTATTTATTTGTATGCAGTGCTAAGAATCGAAACCAGTGCTTCACACATGCTAGACAAACACTCTACCACTGAGTCACAATCCCAGCCCCAAACTTGAGAGCCTTCTGTCTCAACTTTCCAAATATCTGGGATTATAGGCATGTGCAATTGCACCCAGCTTTATTCATTTATTTTTTTAAGTTGGTCAACTGAGTCCCTTGCATTGTGCTAGGCCCCAAAGATACAGCAAAAAGCAAGGACCATGTTTTGGAAATCAATACGGCATAAAACATAAACTCATATAAATTTGTCCATTAATCCTATTCATGGAGATTTTTGTGCAGAAATAACAGCACAAGGACACAATAGATATTTCAAATGGTATCTATTTCCTGTTATGTTTGGGCAGAAGCTGGAAATAACCTGAAGGCCCATCAGCAGAGGAAGGGTTGAATAAACTGTGGCCCACCCATACCATGGAACACCTGTAGTCATTAAAAAAAAAATGAGTTAAGGATTGGAGATGTGGCTCAGTGGTAGCATGTATGAAGCCCTGGGTTCAGTACCCAGTACTGAAGGGAAAAAGGGTCAAAAAGAATAAGTTAGTTTTAAGTCAGGTGCCTTCGAGGGATTTTCACAATTGAGAAAAAGGAAAATGATTTCTCTAAGAAAAATGCCAAAAATTAATTTCGTCAGAAAACACTGGGTTGCAGAATTCTCCTAGCATCAGGGATTTAGAGAATGCTTAAGTTGTCTCCAGGTCTCCAGGTTTGATACTATAGAAGATACTACAATGTTTAAGCAGAAATTCTTAAAAAGGAATATTTTAACATTTTAGTAGTTAATATGAGTTATTCTCAAAAAAAAAAAAAAAAAAAAGGAACTGGATAGAGAAGTATAGCTCAATGGTAGCTCAATGGTAGAGTGTTTACCTTGCATACACAAGACCCTGGTTTTGAGCCCCAGCAACACACACACACACACACACACACACACACATACACACACACACATGAGCTAATTTAGATACTTACCTGTAATCTAAAAGAGTGCCTATTTCCCTACACTTTCACCAACACTGATATTATCAATCCTTTAAACACTGGGAATTGAATAGCCAAAATGTAATTTACCTGAACAGTCGGTAGCATTGTGACCACCAAGTCAGAATATGTAGCTTTAGCTCAGTGTAAAGAGCTCCAGGTTCACCCTATTAACCAGTGTATGCAAAGAATGGCAAGTGTACAAGCTGTTGCTGACCTCAGAATCAACCCCTACCAGTCAGCACCTCCTTCAGGTTTCTTCCCAGTAGCTGTGGCACAGACTCTGAACCATGCTGTGTGCTACCCTCCTAATCAAATTGCTCAACTAACACCAAATTCTCCATGACTGCTTGGGGTGCCAGACCTCATCCATCCAACATATGCTAGGCTCTATTGACCTAGTCACTCCTAGACCACCATTTAGAACTGAGATCAGCTACTCACCCTCTTTCCTTCCCTCCCTCCCTCTTTTTTTGTTTTTCTTCTTTTCTTTCTTTTCCAAGCTTGGGGATGAAACCCAGGGCTTTGTGTAGGCAAGGCAAGCACTTTACCACTGAGGGACATCCAGCCCCTGAGATCAGCTTCTCCACAGGTCCTACAAGTTCACAGTCCTCAGCAACACTTAATGCACAGTCTCAAGTTACCATGCAACAGCTTGCTGTCCATGTACTAGACCAGGGACATTTGACTGCTTCCATGCTGACATCTGTCCCTCCTCAAGAGCAAAAGCAAAAGCAAATGTAGAGTACACCACTGTTTCCTCCTATTCAAGTCATGTACCATACTCTTGCTAGTAAACTTGCTGGCATGTTGTTGGAGATTGATAATACAGAATTTCTTCATATGCTTGTGTCTCCAGAGTCTTTCTGTTCAGAGATGGATAAAGATGTAGCTGTACTGCAAACCCACCAAGCTAGAGAGGCTGCTCAGAAAGCACTCAACAGTACTGCAGTATCCAGATGTTTAAAATTTCTCAGGGAGCAGGAAGGAAACTCATGCTTCACTGAAGAAAAATATCAAAAAAATCTTAAATTTTTTTTTTTTTGCAATTCTGGGGGTTAAATCCAGGGACCTGAGCACTCTAGGCAAGCACTCTACTACTAAGCTGTATCCCCACCCTTTTTATTTTTTATTTTGAGATGGGTCTCACTAAACTCTCCA
Organism: Sciurus carolinensis; assembly: GCF_902686445.1. Taxonomy (NCBI): domain Eukaryota; kingdom Metazoa; phylum Chordata; class Mammalia; order Rodentia; family Sciuridae; genus Sciurus; species Sciurus carolinensis. The sequence continues at coordinate 24,789,401 of NC_062225.1, forward strand.
GGCTCATCTCAAACTTGTGATCTTCCTGCCTCAGGCTACTGAGTAAGGGTTATACTGACATATGCCATCATGCCCATTCAAGTTGTATTTTGTCTTTAAAAAATATGATACTTTTCAAGGCTGTAGATAAGTAAAGTGAATAATAAAAAGAATAATCTTATGCCTACCTCTACCCAGCTTTAGCAAACATTTGTACTGAAGTTGTTTTGTGTTAAGAAATAAAATAATACAAAATATTGACAGTCATAGCTTCTCTTCCTAGTCCCAGTTCTTTCTCCCTCCCAGAGTTCATTTCTTTCTTGTTTATCATGCCCAAGAATGTCTTCAGGCTTTTATCATGTAATTATTTTTAATTTTTTTTTTTGTACAAGGGATTAAACTCAGGGGCACTTGACCACTGAGCCACATCCCCAGTCCTATTTTGTATTTTATTTAGGGTCAGGGTCTCACTCAGTTGCTTAGTGCTTCACCTTTCCTGAGGCTGGCTTTGAACTTGAGATCCTCCTGCCTCGGCCTCCCAAGCTGCTGGGATTACAGGCATACACCACCACTCCTGGCTAATATGCTTTAATTATTCATGTTTTAGATTTTTTAATAAATAGTTACATTGTGTCGACTTAGTTAAACTACAACTGTGTTTCCCCCTTGGGATGGTTCTGGGATAGGACTGGCCACAGGAGAAGTCTGCATAATGCTCCTGACGCCCAGGTGGCAGAAGGGAAGCAGAAGCCATGTTATAGCATGGGACCGGTGTTAGGGCAGACCTGCTGGCTCACCTTGCTGGCAGAGGGCAACAGCCTGGCTCCTGCAGCTCCTATTCAACTGTCTTCTGTTGCCCCAAGAAACAGCATGTGGACTTAGTCCCAGCATGAAGGACATCAGATGTTCTTGTTGGTCACCTGCATCAATAAAAGGAGAGGCTTTGAGGAGATGTGAATCTGAGGTGGGTTCCAGCTCATTCTTGTTCTTCCTCCCAGGTCTCAGTTTGTCTCTACTTCATGTCCATCTTTCCTACCCAACTGCCTGCCTGCAGGTTTCAGTGCTCAGCACCAGACATGGTAACACCCTCACATCGACTATGTAACAAGCTCCCGCAATTGTGTAAGGCCAAATTCCTTTCATAAATTCCTTATTCTGTGACTCCTAGTGGTTCTGCTTTTCTGGATCATGAATACTCTGCTACCAGTCATGGTTCCAAGAGGAAAAGAGTAAAGGATTATCTGAATTCAGCATGGGTTATCTAGAATTGGTTCTGTGATTTAATTAAATTTAAAAGCACAAATGATCCTTACCAGGGATTACCAACTGTAAAGAGCTACCTGGTACTCCAAGATACATAATGAAGGGAAGTGGTTTGAATCATCACCTGTACTGGCTGTCATCAGGTACCTATAGGAGTCAAAGCTTTGTGCAAGTATTCACTTGGATATAACAATCTCATGGAATTGGTGGGTTGTTTTTAAGTGCCCTAAAGAACTTGGGGGGAAAGAGTTTTAAATTCCCATCTCTAACTTGTCTCTCTATCTCTCTTTCTCTCTCTCATCAGTGCTAGGGATGGAACCCAAGTTCTCACCTACACTAGGCAAGTGCTGGATTATTGAGCTACATTCCCAGCCCTTGAATTCTCATCTCAAGGACCATGAAAAGAATCTGAAAGTCTTATGGCTACCCAATAGGACAAACTGTATTCCCATCCTCACAGATCTTTTCTGTTAAAATTAGATCATTGATTGGGAAGTGAGACTGGAAATTATAGTGGAGATATATATGACAGGTTCCAATAAATCTGGGGACCTTGAGTTCCTAAATTCTTTCCCACAAGAGGCAATGTTCCACCTCTCTCTGAATTTAGACTCCCCTTGCTTAAGGAACCTAAAACAAACTTCTTCCAAGTGATAACTCTCAGGATATACCCCCACCACCTCTCAAGGCTTGTAGATTCAAGTCTAAACAGTCTCTAGAGAGTGAAATATGAAGCATGACCCATGAGAAGTTGTGATACACACCCAAACAATAGCATGATGTTGCCAATTTTTATCTATGGAAATCTAAGGAAATGTATGGACATGGATCCCAAATGCACGAGATCAGGTTAGAAGCAATACAAAAGTTATGCGAGACTGAAGGGCTCACTAAGCAGAGAACACTAATTCAATATGTTAGTTTCAGTGACTCTGCTTATCCTGTTGGTTGATTGAAATCTGGAAGTTGAAATGCCAGGATTTCTTTCTTATATTATAGAAAAAAGGCATCCAATAGCTAAGAAAGCTAGGGCAGATTTATCATAGAAACCTGTTTACATGTCTCTTACTACCTGCTCAAGAAGGTCCAGAGAACACTCCCTTCACCATACCTGTGAGAAACACGTTCTTGAGGAAAGCCCTGATGTCCTTAAAGAATTTCAAAGTGGCTATTTTCTGCAGGCCAAAAATGATGGTAGGAACTTCTGCCATAGAGCTGGATCCCCAAATTCGGTGAGGATGATAAGATCCCATGTTAGCCAGATCACATACTGGTATTCAAACAGCGAAGACAAAATAAAGGTAGACAACGAGGCGGCGGTGTAGGTGAGCCGGGCAGGGCGGCCTGGGTTTTGGTCTCCCTCAGGTTCCCTGGAAGCAGCCGGCGGCCAGTGCGGGAACTGCCCGCAACAGCAGCAGAGGTGGAGGCTCCAGCGCGTCTCTCTAGCCTTTAGCCTGAGCCAGGGGAGGCCACACGGCCCGGGTGGCTGGATGGGGGTCCGCTGCCTGAGAATGGGAATTCTCTTCACAAGAATATGTAGACTGTTCAATCACAGGAGCACAAAGTTAGCATTGTTGGATTGAATAATGTAGGAAAAACTACCATCATTTACCAGTTTTCTATGAATGAAGTTGTATATACATCCCCTACAATAGGAAGTAATGTAGAAGAGATAGTGATTAATAATACACGTTTCCTAATGTGAGATATTGGTGGCCAAGAATCTCTTCGTTTCTCCTGGAATACTTATACTAACACAGAGTTTGTAATAGTAGTTGTGGATAGTACAGAGAGGATTTCTGTAACTAGAGAAGAACTCTACAAAACGTTAGCACATGAGGACCTAAGAAAAGCTGGATTACTGATTTTTGCTAATAAACAAGATATTAAAGAATGCATGAGTGTAGCAGAAACCTCCCAGTTTTTGAAGCTAACGTCTATTAAAGATCATCAGTGGCATATCCAGGCATGCTGTGCTTTTACTGGCAAGGGGTTATGCCAAGGACTTGAATGGATGATGTCGTGACTTAAGATTAGATGATCTTTACTGACCTCTTCTCATAGACTTTGTGTAAACAAAGTGCTGGACTTTACCTGAAAGATGCAAAAATTAATGGTTTAGATATATTTATAATAAACTGATTTCAATTTTTTTCTATAAGAAAAATTAGGACCACTTATTTGAAAACAAGATGAAATCTCACCTTCCAATTTGCTTTCTCATTAGTTCCTTCCAAAGTACTTTATTAAAGCTTCGATTGAAATTTTTCTCAATGAATCCTCTCAGGACAATATATAGCCTGTGGTAAGTACAAAGGGAGAGGAAGATGCTTTGAACTTTGAGAGCTTTATTACCAGTATACCCCTTCTAAATTGAATGTTGTTCTCTTCTTGTTCCACTAAGTCAAAATACAAATCAGCACAGACACCGTTTCCAATATTTTAAATGTCATGTTACTTAAGAAAAAAAGTATTTTGCTTAAGGTTGTGTATGTATTATGTATATACCTCAAGTTCAAGTTAATGATTTGATTTATGTTCTAAAGAAAAGCAAATAACACAAAAATTAGTAATATCCTTAGTTATTGCCCTAATGAGATAAGAACTGGCATTGGTGTTAAGTGCCATTTTATACTTTTCCTGTATGTTTTCTGTATTGTACTAACCAACACCCTCCACCCCAAATCATTGAACTGCTCTTAAAAAAAAAAAGATACAGGAAAAAGCTTGATATTGTATACCTATTTTTGTTGATCCATAACACACATGGAAACATGTAATCCAACTGAGTGAAATATCTGTCAGATTCTTGGCTTTACCAGTTGACAGAATTGCACAGTGAGCATTTATCAGATTATTCCTTGTATTGGTCTAAATTACTGAATAGATTGTTAATCCATTTATCAGTCAATCACAAGTTGCAATTAAAACTATCAAGTGATTTCTTCTTAATTAAGAACTATTGTGTGAAACATGTCTACCCAGAGAGGTAACATTCTATAAATATTATTAAATAATTTAGCTACAGTCTTCTTAAGTATTAAACTATATATGTCAAGCAGTTCAAGTGAATTTGAGAGTACAAGTAAGGCAAAAAAATTTTCCAAGAAACATTTTAAATTTTTTAATTTGTAGATTTCTTATTTCTTACTTTAGGAGTTGGAATAGTTTTGAGGTTTTTTGTTTCTGTAAGATGTCATATCTTATTTCATCATGTAAATGCATTGTTTAACAATTAATAATGGCAAATGTTTTAATGCTGTTGACTGAAAAACTGATTGACATTATATATTATTTGTACTAAGAAATAACTTGACCCAAAATACCTTTTATTTGCTTAGGTTTTTTTTTAATGTCTGAAAATTGAAGGTATTTTTGTCATAATTGTAAACAGATTATTCTGTGTTAAAATATATACTCTATTTGTATATCTTTTTTGCCCTGAAAATTTGAAGGTTAATCCAAACTGGCATGTTTTAGAATGTTCAAGAAAAGAAATAACTACGTTTAATATCAGCCTTTTAAATTTCATGAAGATTTTGGCAGGAATTGTAGTATATACTATAAGCATTAACAAAACAGAGAATTTCTTACTATAAAATATAAAATGCTCAGTATCTAAATCCAACTTGGGTGTGGTATATTAGTGTTAACGTTGGATGTTTTGTGTTTTATATTTATGTTACAATTTTCAAAATGCAAATATAACATTTAATATTTGTCATGCTCTTACAAAAGTAAATCCTAAATTACTAAGCTTTGTCCATATGTACTCATACTTTTGAAATTACTTGTCATATATTAAAAATTCCCTTAATCCCCCCCCAAAAAAAGACAAAATAGATGTAGCTACTTGTTTTGGAAAAATATGCTATAAAAGACCTGACCACGAAGTGCCATAAAAGTGAAGAAAGAGACAGATTGAGGATTACCCAGTGTGCAAATTATTGGGGACTTATTGACAGAAGGGTGGCAATAAGACCAATGGATCCCCACAATTTGGGTCAAACAGAGAGGGTTTCTATAATGGTCAGGACAAAAGTTAATTCAGAGGAATCACCTGATTTATCCCACACTAACATTTAACAGTGCAGGAGCTGTCATAAAACTCCATCTACCATTTTAATGGTGTTTTGTTTTGTTTTGTTTTGTTTGTAGTATGCTGGGAAACTCTGCAGGGTGGTAGCAATTGGAAATAGGCCAAGGTCACTCAGGGGCAATCATGGTGGTTTCAACTCATAACAGACATATTCAGCTCAAGCAGGGTCCCTACATTACTCTAAAGGGCTCATGAAAAATGTGGCCATGGTGGAGGGATAGAGGGTAGGCATGGGCATAGTAACATGAATACCCATTTACCAAGACCAGTCTGGCTATAGTACTGCTGAGTACCCAAATCTCCCAACAGCTGGGATAAACACTGACCTTCCAATGAGGAAGTCAACCATCCATTTGGTGGCTGGATGGTTACATAGAAAGAGGTGGTGCTTTGTTCTCATTGGAAAATCCATTTCCTGTGACATAGATTTGTCTTCTGCCAAAGCTACCATCTGTGAGCTTATAGAATGCCTTGTTTACTGTCATGGCTTTCTACTCAGCAATGCTCTGACCAAAGAATTTATTTCACAGCAGATGAAATGCAGCAGTGGGCTCAGGCTCATGGAGTTCATTGGTCTTACCATGTTCCTCATGACTTGTTTATGGCACCAGTTGGGTGACAACTTCTTGCAGAAGTGGGTAATGTCCTTCAGGCTGCAGGATGTGCTCTAAACCAGCAACCAACATATGGCACTAAGAGAAATCTCAAACCAAGATTTGTGGAACAGGAAGAGGGTAGAAATGAGAACAGATTCTCTCAATAGAGTACTGCATGTTTCTCTAGAAAAACTTTCGCTTTCTACTTCTAAAACTGTGGGCTCTGCTTCTTTAGAGGTATTAGTTACCAAGAGAGAACTGTTTACACAGGGGAAAGAGCAGTGGTTCCATTGAATTGGAAGTTAATTGGAAGTTAAGACTACCGTTGGCTATTTTGACCTTCTTCTGTCAGTGAATTAGCAAAAAGGATTACTGTAATGACTGAAGTGATTGATCCTGAGTATCAGGGGGTAGGACAGGGGATGTCTTGGTTTTCCCAAATCAAGAAATTAAAGTCAAAAGCAAAACTACTACAACTTAATGCAGGACTGCTAATGACTGAGACCAGGAGCGAAGGTAAAGTATGTACAGGCTTCACATGCTAAATAATGCTTGTTTTAGTCCATCAAACCCCAGAACTAATCAAACTCATAGATGACTCTGCAGTATTCCAGACCCAGATTGCAGTGATCCCAGAGTTCAGACACCTTCACTGTCTTTTGGGGCACAGACGTGTTTTGCTTGAGTTAATCAGGAGGCTGAGGCAGTTCCAGGTTGGCCTCAGCAAGTTAGTGAATTGTCTCAAAAAGAAAGAAGGAAGGAAAGAAGGAAGGAAGGAAGGAAGGAAGGAAGGAAGGAAGGAAGGAAGGAAGGAAGGAAGGAAAAGAAGGAAAGAAAAAAAAAAGAACAAACTTAGTAAGAAGCTTGATAGTAGAGCACCCCTGGGTTCAATCTAGGGATTGAACCAATCCCTAGGGAAAACTAATCAATAAATAAATAAAAATAAAAGTTAGGGACCTAATACAAAAATAAGCAAATCACTGGAACAGGCACTTCACAAAAAAGATAATGTTCAAGTGATGATAAGCATATGAAAAGATGCTCACCACAAAGTCTTCAAATAAACGTAAATTAAGCCACATACTAGGCAGATTTGAACCAAGGCTGTAATTAACTTTCTCTCTCTCCTCTCTCTTTTTTGAGTGGGGCATGGTGGGGGTCATATTGAGGGGTGCTCTAACACTAAGCTACAACACCAGCCTCTTTTATTTTTTTATTTTAAGTTACTATCTTGCTAAATTGCCCAGGCTGGCCTTGAATTTATAATCCTCTTTTCTCAGCCTCCAGAGCTGCCAGGATTACAAGTATGTGGTACTGTGCCCATTTCCCAATTTGTAGTTAACTTCTCTTGCTCTATTTACTCCTCTCTGACCCAGCGCCCCCTGATTGGAACACAGTAAGCTTGGAGCTGGGACCGTCCTGCCACTCGCCCCTCATTTCCCAGGCTGCTTGCAGGATGGAAGGCAAATGGTATTTGCTGAAAGGGGTGAAAGTTTCCTCTGACCCTTACCTGGCCAAACAGAAGAGGCATGTTTGCATCCCAAATAATCCTAGCCAGAAAGGGTGTGATGGAACAGACCTGCTCACTCCACGACATTGGTGAAGGGGGTGGAGAGCAAACCAGGGACAAGATATATCCTTCCAGGGCACTCCCCCAGTGACTTATTTTCTCCAACTAGGCTCCACCTCCTACAGTTTCCACAACCTCCCAATAGTCCATTCAATTATGAACTTATCAATGGATCAGTCCACTGATAAGATCAGAGTTCTCATGATTCAAGTACTTCCCAAAAGCCCTATTTTTAAACACCGCTGCATTGGGGACCAAGCCTTCAACAGATGAACCTTTTAAGGACATTTTTGACAATATGATCGAGTAGTTTTCATTGTACGTATCAATGTAACAAGATAGAATGCAATGGGAGCTTGGGAATCAGGAATCCCTAGGAGCCCCACAATCAGAGCCTGCGGCTCACCATGCACCAGGCCAATACTAAGTGTTACTCAGTCATTGAATCTTCACTGCAACACAAGGTGACCTTATTATCCATTTTACAGGTAAGAAATACAAACTAACTGGTAACTTGCCTAAGGACAACAGTTATAAATGATGGTGCCAATGCCTGCCCTGTACCCATATAATGCATATGGGTCATACCCAAATGTGGGAAACCATCCTTATTTAGCAGAATCAGACTAGGTTGAGCCATGTGATGCACATACCAGGCTTCTAGGAACTGCAGGGAAGTATTTGGCACTGAGTGGGAGTGGTTCCCAGTCTCCTGGAATTTTCTCCCTAAGAGGATGGCTCCCCTAACTCCACTCTATCCTGTTCATCACAGAAGGAGTGCCTCCAGGTCCTTGCACCCCTTTACCTGCATATTATAAATAAAGGAGAGTCCAGCAACTCGGTTGTTGTAAAGAGGCCAGAGTTGGTATGGCGGGACCCTCACACCCTCTCTCACAAAAGGAGTATTGGCTCTCGTGTGTTCATTGAGTAGATAAATTTTTTGGATAATAGATAGAAGGACGTGGCAGAGAGGAACCCGACACCCATATAAGGCAGTCAACACCCACGCATTGGCAACGAATTAGTATTTCTTAACCAAAATCGTTACAATACTCTGAATTGTGTATTTAAATTTTTTGTGGGTGTCTCCCACTTCTACATCTTTTTGAACACATAAAAAATCTTTCCCATGAGGACCTATCTGGTGCAGGCACAGAAAATTCCTAGAAAGACAGGCATGGTGGTGCACAGCTGTAATCCCAGCAATTCAGGAGACTGAAGCAGGAGGTAAGTTTGAGGCCAGCCTCAGCAACTTTGCGAGGCTGAGTCTCAAAATAAAAAACCAAAAAGAACTGGGGATATGGCTCAATGGCAGAGCACCCATGGATTCAATCCCCAGTGTGTATGTGTGTGTGTGTGTGTGTTTTGGGGGGGATGGAATCCTGGAAAGAGCTAAAAGAAATTGGTAATCACTATGGTGTCTTCAAGCGTCTGGGGACAGGGTGGTAAATTTACTTTTTGCTGTGTCTATAAATTATTTACATTTTTAAAATGCACGGTCATAAAAACAAACAGACAAAAACTCCAAAACAGTAAAACAGTAAGCCAAAATAAACCTTCGCTCTTAAAAACAACAACAAAAAAAAAAAAAAAAAAAAAAAAAACAGTCATAGGTGAATCTAGCTCATTCTTCTGCTTCAAAGACGGATTAGTGGAGACTGTGATAGGCAGGTACTGCCTCATTCTGCTCAGATCACCGCTCCGCCCCAACAGGGCTGCGGGAAGAGGCCATCCCAGATTTCATGATCCAGGAGCAAAGACTGTGAGCCTAAGACGACCAGAAAATCACAGTGAGCTCAAGGTCCTTCCCCCAGCGGCACCAAAGTGGGCACTTTAATTTATTTATTATTATTATTAGTAGTAGTAGTAGCAGTACCGGGAATTGCACCCAGAGGCGCTCTACAGCTGAGCCACATCCCCAGGCCTTTTCATATATTTATTTTTGAGACAGGTTCTTGCTAAATTGCCCAAGTTGGCCTCGAATTTGCAATCATCCTGCCTGCGCCTCCCGTGCCTCTGGGATTACAGACGTGCGCCGCCACCGTGCCGGGCGGGAGGGCAGTTTTAAATAAGATGGGAGGAAGAGAGCACAGTTCTGAGGCTGTGCCCACCTTGCTTCACCCCGGGTGGGGTGCAGCCCGGTACGCACGGATTTAGGAGACCTCTCCAGCTTGTCCAGGGGTGGGGGAGAAGGGCGGGTCCCCGCCCGGGTCCCCGCCCCGCCCCGTCCCGCCCCGTCCCGCCCCGCTAAGTTTAAGAGCTCTCACCGACAGCTGGGGTTCTAGTTCCAGGGCGAGTCTCGCAGGTCCCCTAGTGTAGGGTCTTCTCACTCGCCTCGCGCTCCCTCACAGCCTCAGACGTCCCTTGCTACCCTTCCGCTCCCGTCCCGGCAAGGGTCAAGCCATGCCCAGCCCGGGGCAGCTAGGCCGCCCGCTGCAGACTGGCTTGGGCGCTCAGGTCCAGCCGCTGCGTGAGGGCAGCTCTCGGGTTCCCGCGTCACCCGCGCTCTCTCGCTGTGTGGAGGGCCCAGGCGCGCCCTGCTCTACCGGTCGCCTCGAGTCCTCTTTCTCTGTAGAAGCCATCCTGGCGAGGCCTGACCCTCGCGCGCAGGCGACCTCCCCTCCGCCAGTCCCTTCCTGTGCGGCCCTGGGCCTCTGGACCGCTCCCTCTCAGCCTCCCACCCCGGTTCTGCCCTGGGCGTGCCCCGCAACTCGGCTGCCCGCCTACCTGAGTGTGGGTGTCTACCGGCTATGCCCGCAGCCGGCTGTGCTGCGCGGGGCTCACTTCTGCGGCTTCCAGGGCCTCGGCGTCACAGGTACGGCGGGACCGAGCGCCGGTGCGGATTAATGGTCAGGGGATGGAGAGTGGAGACCTCAACCGACGACCCTGGAGTAGACAAGTAACTGAGTTTGAGAATTACAAACGGCTGGAGTGGGAAGGGGCCCTACGACCGTTGACCTTGCTGTGGAAACCAATGCTTGAGACAGGGTCTCGCTAAGAAAGACCCGGACGCGAGGTTTTCCACGCGGGCCGCTGAGGAGGGAGCGGGAGGTGCTGGTCATCCAGAGACTGAGTCAGTAGCCCAGTGCTGGAGGTGTAAGAAGACCCAGGCCTCCTCCGGATCTCCTTGTTCCGGATTCTGCCCCACACCCGCTTTGGGTAACACTTAGTGGTGCAGACGCTTCACCAAAACTGGTTGGTCCCAAATCCAGAGACCTAGACTTTGTACCGAGAGGGGGATGCTATGGGTAATGCTGTTCAGCGGGACCCGTTAGTTGGCAGATTCCAACATGGTCCCTGCTACTCACATCTAGGGGAACCTGGACACCACGCTTTGCCTCTGTGAGCCTGCCTGCTTATAGCTCTTAGAATAGTACCTAAGAGGATCTGTGACACAGCACGTAATGCCAGTGGGAATTTAACTATTGAGGTAACACTCTCCTGTAGGATTATCCAGAGTGCGTATTTGCCATTTGGGACGCCTGTTTCATGCGTCCCCATGTCCCCATGAAGAAAACAGGAGTAAAATTGGTTAAGCCTCATTAACTCATGACAAGATCATGATAGCACAGTTTTACCTGGTTCCTACTCCTGGGATACTCCTCATCTTGCTTGTCCTCAACCCCCTTTCAGCAGAGCATTAACATCTGGATTTCCAAGTCCATTCAGATTCACACGCTGTAACTGGGAGCCTGCCCATCCCTCCAAGTCACCCTTCACTAACTCTCCACACGCCAGAAGGTGGAATTGCAGTTTGTTATTCATCTTCCAGTTGTCTAATTTTCAAGTTGGTTTTTCCATGTATATTACATTCACACAATCCAAACTTCAAAATGTATCCCAAGGAGTTTCCTCTTCCCCTTCTTGTCCCCTAGCCACTTAATTCTGGAGGTAGTTGTGCATATTAAAGTACCTTAGTGTGTACAACTGTTCATACCACACACACTGCTCTGCACCTTATTCTTTTCACTTGATCATATATCTTGGAGAGGCATGTCCTGTCTACAAAGAGCTCCTTTTACAACCACAGAGTAGTTCACTGTAAGAATGTAAGATAATTGATCAGGCCCAATTGATTGTTTCTTATCATTTGCTATTATATATAGTGCTGCAATGAATAATCTGCACATAAGATATTCAAGTACAGTTGGAATTGTTGGGTTGAAGGGTATGTGCTCATGAGGTTTTGCCAGATTGCTCTTCATAAGTCTTGCTTCCCCTTTTCATTCCCACCAGCTAAGTGTAAGAGTGCCCCCTTTCTCCACCACATCACCAGTGCAGTGTTATTCAACTTTGGAAACGGAGCCAATGTGATAGAAGGAAAAAATGGCTCAACATACCTTTCTCTAATATAAATGAGACTGAGCATTTTTGTCATTTTGTTTATTGTCGTAACATTTTGTTTTGAATGTCAAATACTGCACCAAAATGTGAGCCATTCATCTTAAGACATCTTTACCATAACTAGAGAGTATTGTACTGATGTTTGCAATTAATTTCAGACAACTGAAAACTTATTAGTGATATTGCTGTCTAATAACATATACTTCATCATTGGCTGAACATAATTATTAAATTAAATGAGCAGTTTTTGCTCTCCTTCTTACCCTCAAACCAAATCAAAAAAAGTCTTTTTTTTTTTGCCTGGAAATAACACTTATTTTAACCAGTTTTAAATAAAACCCAGAATGCTCCAAAACATGGGAAAACAAGGTTTCCCAGAGTAAATATGATACTTGAAAAGATAAACTCCCTGGATGAACTTGTTTTCACCAACTTGCAAAAGGAGAAATTGCTTAGGTTTTTAACCATTTCTTCTCTCAAAGGCCTTGTTGCTCCTACAAAGCAACTAGAGAAGAGCTGCGTTCAAGCCATGGTCAAGTGGGCTCTTCAGGGCTTTTACAAGCACATGCCAATCAGTCAGCTTTACTCCTCAGTTGGTCTCCCTAAGACTTTTAGCAGCTTTTGTTTTAGGACATCAAAGTAGTAGGTTTCTTTTAGATCGAGTTTTTTTTTTTATGTTTAATAGCCATCTGTATTTCCTTTTCTGTGACCTGTCCATTCATGTACTTTGCCCATTTTTCTAATTGGACATTTTTATTTATTTATTTACTTATTTTGGTACCAGGGATTGAACCCAGGGACACTTAACCACTGAGCCACATCCCCAGCTCTTTTTGTATTTTATTTAGAAACAGGGTCTCACTGAGTTGCTCAGGGCCTCACTAAATTACTGAGGCTGGCTTTGAACTCATGATCCTCCTGCTTCATCCTCCTGAACCACTGGAATTACAGGCATGCGCCACTGCCCCCAGCAAAATTGAACATTTATAACAATCCATTTGGAGCTGCCCCAGCTCTCTGTACTGGGAATTGAACCCAGGGTCACTCTATCACTAAGTAACATCTCCAGATCTTTATTATTATTGTTGTTGTTGTTGTTGTTGTTGTTATTTTATGATTTATTTTGAGACATGGCCTCACTAAGTTTCTTTTTTTTTTTTTTGGCCTCACTAAGTTTCTGAGGCTGACCTCAAACTTCCTATTCTCCTGTCTCAGCTCCAAAATTGCTGGGATTACAGATGTACAACTCCATGTACACCAGCTATAGCTCCTTTCATACTGGGAAAATTAACCCATTTACTGTAAAGAGATATAAATATTTTCTCAGTTTATTGGCCTTTTCACTTTGATTACGGTTTATGTTTTTGTCATATAGAAATTTTTCATTTTTAAGTATTTGAATGAATACTGTGAATAAGTATTTGAATTTAATTTTTTCACTTTTTTTTTCTTTTTTGAAATACTAGGGATTTTATTATTTATTTATTTATTTTGATACTGGGGATTGAACCCAGAGGCATTTAACCACTGAGCCATATTCCCAGCCCTTTTTTTATTTTGAAATAGGGTCTCACTAATTTGCTTAGGGCCTTGCTAAATTGCTGAGACTGCCCTTCTAAGTCACTGGGATTATAGCTGTGTGCCACCATGCCAGGATGCAGTACTGCAGATTAAATCCAGAGTGCTCTGCCATTGAGCCTTTTTATAATTTACTTTGAGACAGGGTCTCAGTAAGGTACCTAGGATGGCCTTGAACTTGTGGTCTTCCTACCTCAGCTGAAGTCAGGAAGTAGCTGGGACTACAGGCATGTGCCACCATGCCCAGCTGTTAATCTCTTCATAAATGAGTTCTGTGTCTCATATCATATTAGGAAAGAACTTCTCAACTCCAGGACATAAAATATTCCTCCCCTGGTTTCTTCTAGATTTTTGTGGAGATATATCTGTATCTCTATCTATCTCTATCTATCTATAGGTATATAGATATAGATTGTGTTGTCTATAGTATATAGATAGAGATAGAGAATAGAAATTTTGTACTGGGGATTGAACCCAGGGTACTCTACCACTGAGCTATATTCCCAGCTCTTTATTAAGGTTTTATTTTGAGACAGGCTCTTGCTAACTTTCCCAGGTTGGCTTCTAACTTGGATCTTCCTGAAGATCACTATGATTATGCATGTGCCACTGCACCATGGCATGGATATACTTTTTACATTTAAATATTTGTTCTATTTGGAATTTTCTTGGTGCATGCCATGAGCTATTGTTCTGGCTTATTTTCCCAGATCTGGAACTAATTCATCTGGAAATAGTCCACCCCTTCCCCCACTGCATTGTCTATTGTGTTGTTAAGGTTTTTTTTTTGTTTTTTTTAATGGGCATTGACTCTTCTTTTTGCTCTAACCTGACCAGCACTAAGCACCTTGTGACATCGTAAAAGTACAGATTATTATCACCATTTACATATAAGGAAATCAAAGCTCACAGAGGTACATTGGACTTGTTTAAGTCCGTATAGTTGGTAACTGGTGACAGAAACTAAGATTCCAGTACAGTTTTTGAGGAACACATGCCAGTCTAATTTTTCTCAAAGGGCTGTACTACTTCAGATTTTGAAACAAGGCAGAAGAGACTAGGCACATCAGGCTGCATGCCGGTTGGGCTTTTCCTGATCTTTTGGTCTTATCTCATGCAGGCATGTGGTAAACTGGGTAGGCCCAGTGGTTGGAATCCTGGGTAGCTGGGACACCAGTTCCAATCCCTTCACTGGGGCAATCTGACTGCTAGCCCTGAGGCCTCTCCAAGATTCATGGAGGCTGAGTGGCCTTAGCACTACACTGAGCATTTCTCTACCCAGAATATTCCCTCTTAGAGAGGTCAACAGCTCTCTCCTTCATCCTCTCACGCCCTGAGTCAGGTACTGCTCCCTGCAAGATGCACCTCCACTCCCACAGCTTGATGAGCTGAATTAAACTTTTGTGTCCCTTCGAAAAGGGCATCACTGCCTTCAGGCAGACATAGCACCTTATTGGGGGCAAAAATTGGCCTTCAGAGAATGGATAGATTTTCACACCCACTTACCCTCTCAGCTGGGTATCTGTGCAAAGAACAAACTGTACATAGTTGGCCCTGTTCAACATGTCAACACAGTTGGATGGCAACCATTTCTAAAGATGCAAACTACCCCTCCCCCAGGCATACACACTCACCCTGTCCCTGCTTCTCCACTTACCACTTTTTAGCACTCACTGCTATCTGTCATAAAATGCTTTACTTATTTACTGTGTTTCCCTGTTTCTAAGATGTGAGTTCCATGACTACAGCATTCCCTGTGTTTAAAGAAAGGTCTTTCTTGAATGAATGAAAAGGGCGATACTTTGGAGATCCCATCTCTACCCATCCCCTGGAGTTTTCCAAAGCAGACAAGGAAAGAAAGGAAAATGAGGAGGGAGGAGTTTGGTAATTCCTATTAGGGGTCAGAATTTAAGCCACCTGGCAGAGAACGAATAGAAGATAAAGGAGTTGCATTTCACTGTTCTTTCTTTCTCATTTGTTTTGGGTTGTTTCACATAATTTCTTCCTACTCTGTCTTCTTGCCCTGTTACTGGCCAAGGGGGAGGCAGGGTTTAAACCATGTGTCTGTTCTCTCCCCTCCAAGATGGGTGGGCAGGTGGCTACTGGCTGACTCTCCTCTGCTTCGGGTTGCTCTTTAGGTTTGGAGCTGGTTCACTGCCCAGGCCTCTGGGGCTCTCCCCACTGGACCCCTAGTGAGGACCTTCAGGACACCGAGAGACACCAAAAGAGAGTTCGAACTATGTTTAACTTGGAGCAGCTGGAAGAGCTGGAGAAAGTGTTTGCAAAACAGCACAATCTGGTGGGGAAGAAGAGAGCCCAGCTGGCAGCCCGGCTCCACCTTACAGAGAATCAGGTGGGATGCTTGGCCTGCATCCGGGGACAGATACCACCTCTGCCTTAAGTGGAGAGTGAGAGGAAGACATGGATCATCTTTGTGCCAGGTTGTTGGGAGACAGTTCCTAAATTTTTACTCACTTCCTATGTAATGAGAAAAATAGTTCCCATTGTGGGAACAACATACAGTGTAAATCTAAAACTTTGATAAAGTGTTCTATGCTAAGGTGCTATCTGAAAAATTAAGTAGGCATTGTCAAGAGACTAACTATTAAAAAATAATTTTAAAATTCCCTTGACTCCCATATTCCCCTCCAGCTATTGTGCCATTTCTCTGCTCCTTTCACAAGCAAATTTCTCATGAACTTGCTACATCCACTGTCTCCATGTCCCTTCCCTTTCACTCTGACTCATTCCAGTATGACTACTTCCCTCCCATTCCAACAAAAGTTCTCAGCAAGGTCTCTGATGACCTTCATGTTGCCCAAAACAGATGCTTTCCTTCCTCAACTTACTCCACCACTCAGCAGCCCTTACTACAGTGGCCACTCCTTCCTTTACTGAAATACATTCTTCTCTGTCTCTCTCTTTGGTACCAGGGTTTGAACTCTGGGGCAATTATCCACTGAGCCACATCCCCAACTCTTTTTGTATTTTATTTGGAGACAGGGTCTCACTGAGTTGCTTAGGGTATCACTGAGTTGCTTAGGCTGACTTTGAACTCATGATCCTCCTGCCTCAGGCTCCAAAGCTGCTTGGATTACAGGAATGGCACCATGGAGCCTAGCTAACACATTCTTCTCTTAATTTCTAGACACCACACACTTGGTTCTCATCCTGCTCTCTGGCCATTTGTGTCTCCTTTTCAGGCTGCTCTTCCCTTTGGAACCTCAAAATCTCTTGCCAGCTGTTCTCATCTATTCCCATAGTTTTAAATACCATCTCTAAGCAAATGACTCCCAAAATTTGTATACTCTGCCCAGTCTTCTCTGCTGACTGGTACATCTACCTTCTTGACATTTCCACTTAGATGTTTTAAGGGTAGGCAATACAAACTTCACAAGTCTGAACCTCAATTCTTGATTTTCCCCCTCAAATTTATTTCTTTTCACATTCATCCAGGCCCCTCCATTCATCCAGTTGCTCAAAACACTAATTCATCCTAGAGTCCTCCTTCTCCCCTACTTCCAACCATCAGCTAGCTTGTCACCTCTACCTTCAAAATGCAGATGGAACTACTTCTCTGCCCCTAGTTTATATCCCAGTTCTCACCGGATCACAGTAATAGCCTCCAAACTCTCCCTGCTTCTGCCTTCATCTGTTCTTTACACAGCAGCTCACTAATGTGCAATTCACTTAAGATGCAAACAGGACTATGTCATGTCCCAATTAAAAACCTCAAAGGTGACACTCTTTCCCTGTGGCCCTCATAGGTCCTGGGCTCTCTGACCCCTCCACCAACTTCTCCCACTTCCTCTCCCTTTTCTTTCCCCTCTTATTAGCAGCCACATTTTCCTTCTTTCTGGCCCTCAAACACTCCAAGTTTGGTGCCAATTCAGATCCTTCCTATAGAGTGTCTCCCTCTCCACCTGGTCTGTTCCTCTCTGTCCCTACCAGGCTGACCTCTCATTCTCTAAGCCTTAGTGTTGAGTCCTCAGGAACACTTCCCCAGCCCAAATCCCTGCTTTACCCCCATTTGTGTTTATATATATTCTGATTTGTTACACTTGATCCTTGAGCTCCAACAGGGCAGGGGCCATGCCTCTATTGCTCACCACCACTTAGGATGGTGTCTAGCACATTATAGGAGCTGGTTCATATGGATGAATTGTGAGTGGGATTATAGTAAAGGGAATTTTGGAGGAGATGCTTCCCTTGGCAGGAGGAACAAATTTTGGCCAGACACCAAGTTGGGAACTCTGGGACTAGGGGAACAAAAGGACCTGTTAGTCACATTCTGATGTCAGCTCATTGATCCCAATTACAGGTGAGGATCTGGTTCCAAAATCGCAGGGTCAAATATCAGAAGCAGCAAAAGCTGAAACTGCCAGCCAAGTCTGGCAGTGTGTCCACATCCCTGGACGAGCCCTCCAGCAGTTCTGACAGCAGCATCCAGAGTGAAGATGTGGAGTCAGGAGTGAACAGTTGAGAACTGGGACAGAGACCCAACCTGTGCTGTTTGGTCTTCCTGGATCTTCCTGCCCTTATCTCAATGAAGAACCTCTCAGGGCCAGAGGGCAACAGATAATATGAACTGTCTTACAGGGGTCTCCTGTGCTGTATCAACCCCTGGGAGCTGTAATAATGTAATGGTCAGGAGCACAAACTTTGGTCATCAGCTATATCCTTGGCCAATTACTGAACTTCTAAGCCTATATTCTTCATCTGCATAACTCGTTTTTAAAGAGGTGGGATGAGGGCTGGGGATATAGCTCAAGTCAGTAGAGTGCTTGTCTCACAAGCATAAGGCCCTGGGTTCAATTCCCAGCACTAAAAACCAAAAAACAAAAAAACAGAAGTGGGATGATGTCTGTGAAGCACTTACAATGTGTCAGGACCGGTGGTAAGTGTTAAGGCTTATAGGCCTCCCTGGCACTGGGAGGTAGAATGGCAGGGGATGGGGAGAGTGATATCTGCAGGAGCCCTGGCTTCCCAGGAATTAATCAGTTTTTTCCTGGCCTGACTGTAGAAAAGAGTCTTCTTTGAATCAGTGTCTGGATTTCCCCACCAGAGATAGTGAAATTGAGAGCAAGGAGGATGGAAAGGTAGACTGCCTGGCTCACTTCTCAGTTTCCCAAAGTTTTCCTGTTTTGTCTGAACTATTACCACTGCCCAGTTGCCTCCTTTGGAGGATTATGCTACCCTGACTTCCTGCTCCCTGCCTCAACCCTCTCCCCATCTTTATGTAGAATACAGAAATTTGGTTCCATTTTGTCATAAAGTTGGCTTATTTTTGAAGGATAGTTAATGTGTTCCCCCTTCATGTTACTGACTCATGGCTCCCTTTCCGTCCCAAGGATCTGCTCTGTTTTCCTCTAAGAAGCCAACTGAGCCTACTCCCTTAAAGACAGTCACCAGCATCTTCAGAGCTGATTTCTGTAGCTTAGATCCATTCCTGGGGTTGAAGAGTATGGAAGGAGGCCTGCCCTGCCACCTGCTGGTGAGAAGACAGGCTGTAGTTGCTCTCAGCGCCCAGTTTTCTGAATGAGCAGAAGAAAGGCAGGGAGCAGAGGTGGCTTTGGAAAACAACTTGCTGACAAGGCAGTGGCCCCTAGACACAAAGTGGAGACTTGAGGGGAGCCAGGGTCTAGCTTCAAGAACACTTCTCTGTCCCTGTCTTCAGGAACATCCTTATGCTGAACCCAAAGTCAATTCTATTAATCAATGGGTCATTGACCCCAATTATAGGTAAGGATATGGTTCCATAATTTAAAATACTACTAATTGGGTTGTGGTCCAAGGAGTCCAACTGCATCTGCCTCTTTCAGGAATAAATGGCTCACTTTTAAAAAAAAATCAATAGATCATTTACCTACTAAACATTTACTGGGCTCTACACAATCCCCAAATGTCACCATGAGGCCATAGCAGATGTAGATACAGGTCCCTTTTTAAGGAACACAATCAATTGAGGGACAAGGAAACAAAATATGGCAAGTTGGTCAGAAGCCTAGTTGTCTGGACAGGTGCTATGCGTCAGAGGTCGGCAGTTTCGGGGTCCTGAATGAAAGGACACACCCCTCTCACGTCTCAGAACAATGCATGCGCACAAACTTCTGCATCCGATGTAAGGGGCCTTTAGAGAGGTCCACTGTAGACTGCTCCACCATCCCAGGCTGGCAAGGTTCCTACACCCTTGGAGAATCTGCGAGGGGCACATGTCCAGCTTGGTTTTTCGTAGGATGTTCTGCCTCACTACCAGAGGGTTTATAGAGAAAAATCTTTTCCCCAACTTTGAAGGATGGATAGGTAGGATGAGCGAGACCCAGAGTAAAACTAGACCTTCCCTTCAGGATGAGGGTCAGAGAGAATAGGAATAAGTCGGTCGACCTTCCACTGCCCTTGTGTCCAAGGCAAGCCATTGTGTGCACAAAGGCAAGAGACACAAACATGAACTTGGACTCAGGTACATTGAAACTTTGTAAGCATACGTGGACGCTAATGCTGGCTACGAAAACACAGACTCAGCACTGTACAGATGTAAAAGCACAAAGGCAGGCCCTGCTACACCCACTCGACCAACCAAAGGACCAAAATTCTGACTCGCCGAATTTGCCGCTTCCGAGACATTCACCCCCGGGGCGGGGCAGCAGGGGTGGGGCCTCACGGGTCGAGGCGGGGTCAAGGGTCAGAAGGCGGAGGCGCGCCCAAGATGGCGGCCTCCATGGGCGACGTGTTCTCCTTCTGCGTGGGCGTGGCGGGCCGGTCCCGGGTTGCCGTGGAAGTCCGTTTTGTGAGCAGCGCTAAGGTGAGGTCTGAGAGGGCCCCGCCTGGAGCCCCAACCCCTCTTGTCTTGGAGACAGCTGTGAGGACCCATGCCCACAGCCTAGAGGCTCTTACGATGCGTGGACGCTGCAACCCGGCCCTAGCTCGCGGCCCGGGGCTCTCTGTTTATTCCAGTGCCCAAGCTCGCGGATTGGTCACGCGGTGGACCCCGGCCTTCGGAGTCCCAGTGCGCGCCCTCCGCCTAGCGGGACCCGGCTCTCCAGCCCGCGGCCCTGCTGGCAGGGCCGGAGGACGGGGAGTGGGCTCTGGGACTCCTAGCTCAGGCAGGAAGCATTGCCGCTGGGCCCCGGGAGCGGAGGGCAGGGACGGGCTGGCTAGAGGCAACTGAGGAATCTAAAAGCCTGGGTCCTCCGGATCTTTCTGAGTGAGATATGAGTGGGAGAATGAGGAGAGAGGCCAGGACTCTTTACAGAGGTTCTTGGAGTACTGGGAAACTTGGACCAGAACCCAAAGGCAGGGGAATTATTTGACGGATTTAAACAAGAGTGACATGATTTCGTCGTTTTGGTTATCATGTTTTAGAAGTTTGTTGTAGAAGAAAATAGAAGACCCGTATAAAGGAAGTAAAGACAAAAATCATTCATAATCCAGTACTTGTGCAAATATGTGTATATTGAATTCACATTTTTAGAGACTGCTTTTTTGATGCAGGAGTTACTCTTTTAACATCAATAAACCTATTTCTACATATTAATTTTTTAAGAGTTGAGTGTGTTCCATGGGAAGGCCACAGTTCACTTGAACCCTAATTTATGGACCCTTTATGTTGTATCTTAATCACCCCTGGGATCAAAGGTCTTGGAGTTAATTTCTGTGCAGACATCCTTTTGTTCTCTCCAACACTATTTTCTTTCTCAGTTACCTTTGCCAGTCGATATGTACAGAATGGTATTGCTTTGTTCTCATTTACATTTCTTTGGGTAATACTGAGGTTGAATAATTAACGTGTAGTGGCTGTATGTATCCTTGGTTCTTGCCCAAGATGTTAGCCCTCTAGTCATCTGTCTCCTGCAGTCAGCATCTTCATATTGATCCAGTTTCCCAGCCCAAGCTTCCCTTGCTTTCTTTCAAAAAGTATGTGGAGCATTCTTCTTGGGAAATCAGCTCCCCTACATCCTTGGTCTTCTTAGCTACTTACATCTTCATCTCCACCTGGACCCTCTAGTGCTACTGGGTGGCCTGAAGTTTGACGGTGTCTTAACGTCTCATTGTATCATTCCTAGTTTGCAGCCATATTCACTCTTTGTGTGTGTGTGTGTGTGTGTGTGTGTGTGTACTCGGGGTTGAGCCCAGTGATGCTTTACTACTGAGCACATCCCTTTTTATTTTTTATGTTGAGACAGAGTCTCTCTAAGTTGCTGAGGCCGGCCTTGAACTTGGAATCCTCCTGACTCAGCCTCCCAAGTTGCTGGAATTATAGGCATGTGCCACCATGCCCTGCCACTGTTATCTTCATTAGCCCTTCCCCCTGTCACTCATCCTCCTTGTTTCTTCACTTCTTCCTTCTCATTTAATCTCTTCAGCCATTTTTCTTGCCCTGTTGTCCAGTCCCCTTTTCAAGACCCCCTGCTGGTTACCCTCTCTAGGCCAATACCTAATCTGCTGCTGGAGAAAATCACATACCTACTTGGATTTGGTAACAAGATGAATTGTCCTGGGCTTGTGCATCTGTAGTCATTAGTAGGATTGGTTTACGATTTTGTTCTTTGTGCCATCTTCCTCAGGTTACCACATGAAGGTTATGCTTGGTTTAGGGTAAGATGGGATTACTTGTTCTTTTGAAAGTTGAGAGAACTGTTTAATGAGACCATGTATGTAGAAGAGGGACCTCTTGTGGGGGTAATTTTCTGTCATTTTATTGCTTCTATAAATATTGGCAGGAGTGATTTTCAAGAATTTACCAACTGTTATGCCAAGGACATGACCAGTTGGGACAGAAGCCTGACCAAGTCCATGCCAACTGGAATGCCATGCTGGTATACACTAGCTAGATCTGAGCACTGCTTGTTTATCTGGGCTTTCTCTCTCTCTGTCTCTCTCTCTCTCTCTCTCTCTTTTTAATTTAGTTTGGGTCATTTGTGTTTTTATGGAAAATAATCATTAAATCAGGATTTTAAAATGTACTCTTTGGTCTTAAGAATTTTGCAGTCTTTTCGTAAAACTTCTTTTTCAAATTATAAATCTGTTTGTATCATTTGTCCCCTTCAGGTTCACTCTTCCTCATGCTTCTTGATATTATGAAGTGGAGCTGTTTTTCTTGAGATACTTTCATCTGTCCTGGGAATAAGTGGCGTTAAAAAGGAACTACTCTGATTCTTTTTCCTTTGTTTTTATTTCTAAATATCTTCTGCTTTTGGTCCTCCAGACAAAGGGAAAGGAAAAGCTTTATCTATCTAATATTGAGAGTTGAAATTGTCAGAGATAATGTAGGTCCCTGTTCTTCTTCTTCATCATCATCATCATCATTATCATTATTAGGCAGTCCTGGGGATCAGATGTAGGAACTCATACTTACTAGGTAAGTGCTCTGTCACTGAGCTACATCCCATAGCCCCTGTTCATGTTGTTTTGTCCAGTAGAGGAATCCAAGTTTTCACTTTGCTAGATTGGGTCTCAGGGGTTATAAGGTATGGGGGTGGGGCTTCCAGGAAGACAGTTAAGGGTGCATTCATGCTTTGTCCCTGGTTGTTTCACCTGTCCCAGTGTACCGTGAGAGCTTTCAGAGGTATTCCCACGGTTGAGACTTGTGGCTTATGCATTGCCCAGGGCCTGGCCTGGTCTATTCATCTTTGCTGCTCTGTCCCTGTCTTACCAGAACACCAGTGCTAAAAGGACACAGGACAAGAGGCCACAGTGACAGGACATTTTACTGCTATATCAAACATTTTTTTCCTTTCCCTTTTTGGTGGCAGCTCCGTGTTGGCAGGAGTACCACCCCTCTTCTCTAATGAACAGGGTAAGAAGATCCAGTATAGCCACTAACTGCCTGAGTTCTGAAGCCACCTCCAGGGACCTTGTGCACACTTGGGAGATAGCAGTTCAGAGGTTGCTTTCTTATCTTCTATCATGATGTACTTAGTGTTGTACACCTGATTTATACAGTGTGACAGACCGGCACTTCTCAGACTTCAACATCCTACGAATCATCTGAGCATCTTGTTAGGATACAGATTCTGATTCAACAGGTCAGGGGTGGGGCCTAGGATTCTGCATTTCTAAGAGCATCCCAGGCAATGCTCATGGTGACAATTAAGCATCTCATATTGAATAGTAAGGAGCCATAGCTCATGAGGGACATTCCCCTGTGCTGTATCATTGCATTGTGGAAACCGTCTTGTAGATATTATTACAATATTTCTCACTTGGGAAACAGATGCAAAGATGTGAAGCAATTGACTCAAAAGTTCACAGCAAATCAGTACGAGGGCTGGTGCTAGGATTAACTCCTTCCTTTCATGTAGCCCCTGAGCATTTGTCAGGTGCCTGGCACTGTGCTAGATACCCTGGGTACCCTGCTGACTAAGGTAAAGGGCAGTTCTCCCTCAAACTAAGCTTCCTTCTCCTAGGATGTAGGGTTTAGGATGTAGGGTTCTCTGTAACCCCAAGCAGCAGCACCACTGCTGGGATCTGGATGGGCACATGGGGGATGAAGAAGCCTGCCTGCCATTACTGGTTCCTAGTATAGGAGGCCTTAACCTGCTACAGCCTTGGCCTTGCTTTGGCAATTCTAAAAATTCTCTTCTGTGTAGCCTGAGATGATGCTGTCATGGCTCCCTCCCAGACCGGGCCTTCTGCTCTGAATGGGCTGAAAGAGGTGTGATTGAAAGTAGGTCAGAGCTGCCTTTCCAGAGGAGGCAGTTGTGGAGGCTGCTGACCACTCTCCCTGAGGCCTCTGCCAAGAGGGGCGTGTGAGGGTAGGGCCCGAAGCGTTCTGGGAGCCCTTGGAGCTATGTCTTTTGTCTCTTCTTACGGCCATCCTGTTTCTTCTCTGCCTTCCTAGGGAAAGGGGCTGTTTGCTACACAGCTGATCCGGAAGGGAGAGACCATCTTCATAGAAAGGCCCCTGGTGGCTGCACAGTTTCTCTGGAATGCACTTTATCGGTACCGAGGTGAGCACTCTTCACCTATTCCTCATGGCTGTTGGGCCTGTTGTGCATGGAAGAGTACTGCCTACATTCATACTGGCTAATGTCTCTGGGACTGTGGGTTGTTGGGAGAAAATACTGTCTTCCTCTGGAGAACTGGATGTGACAAGAACCACACCTCTGTCCACTCTTAGGAGTTTGGGGCTGTGTACCTGTAGTAGCAGGCTCCTCTGAAGTACCCCCTGGGAGAGGGCTGTCACTCAGGCAGAACTCAGTCTGGCCTCATAGTATAAGGGTCTGGATATCATGCTGAAGGGCTCTATGCCAAAGTGGACCCTCCATCAAGATGAGGCTGTGTGACCCTTGTTCACCAGAGGTCAGAGTAAGTAGGATGCCTTAGCTTTGCTGGCCACACACTTTTCTTAAACTGAAGACAGCCATGAAAGGAGGGCCAGTTAGCTCCAGAGTGTGGGAAAAATCCACAGACTGAGTCTGATGGAGAAGTAGGGGAAGTTGGAAATGGGGGCTGGGGGTTCTCAAGAGAGAAAAGTGGATCATCCACCTTTGGATACATATGAAATCTGTTCATTTATTTACTCCACTCATTATTCATTCATTCATTCCCCATACTTGTATGGAGTACCTACTGTATGCCAGGCACTGTTCTAGCCACAGAATACTGCTGTCCAGAGGACAGATGTGTCCCCCCTCCTCTTGGGACACTTAGATTGCTGTATCTGGCTTCACCCCAGCCTGTGACCACTGCCTTCGGGCACTGGAGAAAGCAGAGGAGAATGCCCAGAGGCTGACTGGGAAGCCAGGCCAGGTTCTGCCTCATCCAGAGCTATGCACTGTGCGCAAGGATCTCCACCAGAATTGTCCCCATTGCCAGGTAAGCAACCCTGAGGAGTGTCCCTGAAAGTATCTGAAAGGGGGAGGGAGTGGGAGACCTTAGTTAAAGTCCTCATTGGGAAGACAGAATCCCAGATAGACCTGGTCATGGCCCTTGAGAGCCACAGTGTAGGTTAAGACATTAGAAGGGCTTGGTAATTATTTCAGTTTCATGCTCTGTGTTCCAATTTCATTGCTTAGAAAATTGACTTGGTGGGAGATCGCCTTTTTCTTGGGGTCCTTGCTCTTTCCATTCTGTGGTTTTACAAGCTTATGTTAGGTGCCCTCCCTCATGCCCCCAAAGCACTCTCTATATTTTTTCATCTCGTAACACTCTCTGAGCTCCTGCCCAGGGGCTGTTTGTGGAAGGAATGCCATTGGAGGTGAGTACCCAAGGGGATGTCTGTACCTCCATTCCTCACTCCACGGTCAGATTCTAGGGTGCTGACCTCCACCCCACCTAACAGGCGACATACTGCAGTGTGGAATGTCAGCTGGCAGCTGCGGAACAATACCACCGGGTCTTGTGTCCAGGTCCCTCCCAGGATGACCCCCTGCATCCTCTCAATAAGCTGCAGGAGGCATGGAGGTAGGTTTCTTCCTTCTTTCCTTGATTCCTCTATTCTTGCTTTCCTGCTTAGGTTCAATGGATGTTCCCAGCTTTCTTTAGTTACCATTCCCCAGATTTTTTCCTCCATTCTTAGGGTTAAACAAAAGTCATATCACCCAACTCCCTGCCTTTAATCCTGGCTGTCAGTCCTGCCATCCTCACATTTACATACTCCCAGAAAGAGCCCCATTAATTCCACAGGGCTACATAGTCTGTCTAAGTCCTGCCCATGACTTTCTCTGGTAATTGATGGAATTGATAGGAAGATTTCTCTGTTGCGGTCAGATTGTGCTTCACAGAACTCAGTTACTGTAGAGTAAATTTCATTTTGCTTTCTCTTTTTTAAAATTTAATTTGAGACAGGATCTTGCTGAGTTACCTGGGCTGGCCTTGAACTGCCTCATCATTCCAAGTTGCTGGAATTTTAGGCATGTGCCACTGCACCTGACCTGAGGAGGAAATTTCTAGTCTGAACTTTTTTTTTTTTTTTCCTCAGTACTGGGGACTGAACCCAGGGGTGCTTAACCACTGAGCCACATCCATAGCCCTTATTATTTATTTATTTTTTTATTTATTTATTTATTTATTTTGGTGCTGGGGATGAACTCAGGGCCTTGTGCATGCGAGGTAAGCACTCTACCAACTGAGCTACATCCCTAGCCCCTGACTTATTTATTTTTAAATTTTGTTTTTGTTTTTATTACTGGGGATTGAACCCAGGGGCACTTAACACTGAGCCACATCCCAGCCCTATTTTTAAATTTTGAGACAGGGTCTCACTAAGTTGCTTAGGGCCTTCCTCAGTTGCTGAGGCTGACCTCAAAACTTGCAGTCCTCCTGCCTCAGTCTTCAGAGTTGCTGGGATTACAGGTGTACACCACTACACCCAGCTCTAGCATGAACGTTTTTTTTCTCTTTCTTCAGGAGTGTTCACTACCCCCCTGAGACTGCAAGCATCATGTTGATGGCCCGGATGGTGGCCACAGTGAAGCAGGTGAGCCCCTGACCCTTCCAGGGAAGCTGACTTACCCCGTTCAACTCTGGCCCCCAGCCTCCCCCTCACCTCAGTGTCCTAACTTGACTGTACAGTTACTCCTGACCTCCCAAAGGAGAGCTGCTTGCTGTGTAAAGCTGTATGAGTTTACTAAACATAAATTGGGCTTAGGAAGCTGGGGCTTGTTTTGCCTATTGTCTTTGACCTGTAAGGAGATGTCTTGTGTGGCAGCAATTCATGCATTAATTTATAAAACATCACTTTTTCAGGATTGTGTCTCCCTCATAAAGTGAGAGAAGCCACTCTAATCTCCTTCTGTCGATGTCATCATTTTTCAGCCTCATTCTCCTATTTTCCCGGTGTTTTGCACTGGCTGGCCTGGCTCCTGCTAAGGAGATAGCTGGCTGTGGGCAGTGTGGGGATGAAGTTTCAGGCACAGGCAGGGACCCTAGAAACTCATGTGTGGTGGTCATTCTCTGATGGCAAGTGTTTAGAAATGTTGGCTACCCATTTCACATGGGCAGGAAGGGGGTGGGTGTCCATGACTCTTCTATTTATATTTATAAAATGTAAATATATTTTATACTTACATAAAATACATATTCCAGGCAAATTAAGCCCAGGCAGGAGGATCTCCCATCACCACTCATTTCTTTCTTTAGGGTAGGGGCCCCATCTTCCCCAACAGATCAAGGCCCCCAGGTATATTTATCCACTACAGGCAAAGGACAAGGACCGTTGGATCAGGCTCTTCTCCCAGTTCTGTAACAAAACAGCCAATGAGGAGGAAGAAATTGTCCACAAACTCCTGGGGGACAAATTCAAGGTTGGTCTTCTTCCATGACTTGTCTTCACCCCTCACCCTCCCAATAGCCTGGGAAGGAATGGTGGTTACCTGTGGAGAACTCCAGATTTTGTCTCTTTCCAGCTAGAGGAAGGGGTTGAAACCTGGGCCCAAAAATCTGATTCAGAGGACTTACATTCCTACTGCTCTTTAACTTTGTGACCTAATGTGGACCTAAAATTGAGAAGTGGGCAACTAGGGTGGTGACAGAGGAAAGAGGGATTAGATACACTACCCTGAGAATGATCTGTGTGGAAAAGGGAAAGCGAGACCCCTGCCAGAGGTTAGCAGTGGGAAAGTCCAGTATAGCTGGGGGTCCTCAGGTCAGGGAGAACTATGAAACTACCAGTGTCCTGAGTATCCATTCTCAGAGCAGATTCCTACTGAGGACAGCAGGTGCCCACACAGAGTTGTCAGAGGGCGGAGGCAGCTGTGTGGAAGGGATGTGCCTGGGGTGGCCCTCCTGCATTGAATTCATAGGAAGGAAAGGGAGGACCAAGGTGGCCTGGAGGCCAGATTGGGGGAATCCCAAGGGAGGTGGTAAAGGTAGATGTTCTAAGCCAGGCTGCTTTAGCCTTGCTGGTACAAGTGCTCCAAAACAGTAAGTTTGGTTTCACCACCCTGGGTTGGAACAGGCCAGTGGACTGCCAGAGCTCTTTGGAGATGAAAGTGGACCCTTTTTCCTTCCCTCACCTGATCTTCTGGGCCCTACCTGGGTGCTAAGGGGAAATCCCCAGAGATGCAAGTCTCTCCCTGATTCCCCTAAACCAGGGCCAGCTGGAACTTCTGCGGAAACTCTTCACAGAGGCCCTTTATGAGGACACGCTTAGCCAGGTAAGTGTGGGGAGGATGGGTCCAGTGGCCTCCTGGTTGCTGCAGTTCTCCAAGAGCAACTGGGTCAGCATCTCCTCCTAGAACAACTGAAGCAAAGCCTACTTATTGGGTCTTCTGAAACCAGGATGGGACTGATTTCCAGAAGAAAAGCAAGTGGCTATAACCTGAGTGCTCTTCTCTTCTCTCTCCCACAGTGGTTCACTCCAGATGGATTCCGGTCTCTCTTTGCTCTTGTTGGGACCAATGGCCAAGGAATTGGGACCAGGTTAGGAGAGAATGTTCTAGAGCTATTAGATGATCTCTTGGGGCTTGGGTAGAAGACTGAGTAAGGAAGGTAGCCACAGCTCCTTTCAAGATTGGGGTAGGGTAGGGTGTGACTATGGCTAGAGCACTGAACTGGATGTGGTGGTGGGGAGCGGGGAGAAATGAAGCAGTGGAGTCTGCTCCTGGGGGCCTTGATCTGTTGGGGAAGGTGGGGCCCCTATCCTAGAGAAAGAAGTGGGTGGTGGTGGGAAATCCTTCTGCCTGGGCTTAACTTGCCTGGAGGTGGAGAGCCCTGTGACCTGGGCCTTCTCTTCAACCACGGGCTGCCTGGGACCCTCAGCTCCCTGAGCCAGTGGGTCCATGCCTGTGATGCTCTGGAGCTGAAGCCTCAGGACCGCGAGCAGCTGGACGCCTTCATTGACCAGCTGTACAAGGACATCGAGGCAGGTTGGTGAGATGGGGCTATGGCCTCTCCCAACCTTGGAGACCCCTCAGTCAGATGGCAAACACAGTTGTACCCCAGGGAGCTCTGAGCTAATGGCAAGGGGTGGTCTGTGGGGTGCTTCGGATCTGTCCACAAGACACGCAGGTGAGAAATGGCCCTGAGATCCATCCAGAGGCTCTACTGGGAGGAGGGGGAGTGCCGGACAAATAGGGTGATGTTGAAGACAGAAGAGCAAGGCTTGTGCCTCAGAGAAGCAAGTTTAGGTGAAATGGTAGGGCCTGGGTACATTAGTGTGGTGGGATGGCAGGTCAGTGGAGCCGGTGCCTGTTGTAAGCCTAGTTTTCTTCTCTCTCCTGTAAAGTGGGTAGAACACCATCTGCATATTACTATCTTACAGCAACCGGTGAGTTCCTTAACTGTGAAGGATCTGGCCTCTTTGTGCTTCAGAGCTGCTGTGAGTCATGGCATTGGAAGGGTGGGGGATGTGGATGGGCCCACCCATTTCTTTCTTCCTTCCATCCTTCCTTTTTTTTTTTTTTTTTTTTTTTGGTACCAGGGATTAAACCCAGGAGTGCTCTACCACTGAGCTACATTCCTGGCCCTTTTTATTTTGAGACAGGGCAAGTTGCTGAGGCTGGCCTCAAACTTGCAATCCTCCTGGCTCAGCCTCCCAAGTGGCTGGGATTACAGGTGTGCGCCACAGTGCCCTACAAGCCCACCCATTTCTGCCAGGTGGTCTCATAGCCACAGTTTATCTTTCTTAATTGGTCCTTTCTAGGCTGGTTGGGTTGAGTTTGGGAGTGGGGTTAAAGCTAAGCTTCTTTGGGATTCCCTTGGGCCTTTTCACTTCATTTTATTTTTTCAGTCATTCATTTAACTACTTGTGCTCTTTTTGTGTGGTAACTCAGTGCCTCAGGCATACTAATCAAGCACTTTACCACTGAGCCACATCCCCAGCCCATTGCTTGTGCTGTAATAGATGCTAATATATAAAACCCCTGTCTAAGGCAGGCACAGAGTTATGCTTCTTGCAAGGGGAAGTGTGGGCTTTGTGCCACTCTGCCCTGTGGGATAGGGGAGCTTTGGGAGAGTCCAGGAGGCCCACAGGATGCTAGGCAGAGGGAGCTCAGACTAGAAGGCAAGTCTTCTTAGCATATGTTGGGGAGGACCAGGACCAGCTCCCACAACTGTCTTTCTCTGATCTCAGCTCCCAACTTCCTGGTTTCCTTACTACATGTCCCACCTCCTAGACTTCAGGGCCACTCTGCCTTCCAAATTGGTTATTCAGAGGGCCCAAGTCAGCTGGGACCTGATATCCAATAGCAAACAGAATTGAGTTCAGTGGTCTGGTGCAGGCATCCCTTCAGAGCCCTGTCCCTCCCCTAGTCAGACAGTAGGAACACAATTGAGGTTGAAGTTGATCAGTCTTGGGAAACTGGAGCCAGAGCGATGGCGGAGTGCACTGTGCTGTGCCTGTGCACCATGGTCTTCAGGGAAGAGGAATGAAGGCAGAGGCAGGAAATTTGGGATCTAGTACCTGCATAGCCTGTCAAGGTTCAGAGAACAAGGAAAGGACCCAGTGCTCTGCAGAATTGAGACCTTTTTTTTTTTTTTTCCAATCATTAATCCTCATTACTCTCCTCTTGTGACCCAGGCAACCACAGCTGTGTCCCTAATGCAGAGACCTCCTTCCCAGAAAACAACTTCCTTTTGCATGTCACCGCCCTGGAGGATATTAAGCCAGGAGAGGTGAGAGAGACCAGATCCATGGGGGTCCAGGTGGGCAGTGGGTCTGGTAAGTTATCTCCAGGGATCTGGAATAGCAGTGACTAGAGCCCTCAAAGTTCAGGCTGTTGGACGAGGCCCAACATGCCCCAGGGCCTTACTCTTTTTGCATGTTCTAACCTCACTCCACTTCTTCAAAAAATAACTCCAGAGCAGTGTTTGAGGGATAGCTGTGTGCCCAGGTTCCTGTTCCCAGCCACCTTTTGACGAACATATCTATAGCTCCTAAGAAAGCAGGAGGTAGCTCTTTGCACCTTGAGCCATGGAGGCTAGTGTGGGTTTGGGGTCCTGGCTATGAGCTCAGTGCACAGATCCTGGTTGGAATCATCTTTCAGGTCACGTAGCCTCACACCAAAACAACTTCCAATCCCAAGCACCAATGTTGCCCACTGACTAACTTTCACCATGGTTGGAGACTAACCTCAGTCTACTCTCAACCTCAAACATGGGTTATTGAAACCTCATAGCACCTGCCCACTGAAGGAATGGTGGAATGGATTAGGGCAGCCCATCCCTTCACTGAAGGACAACTCAGTTCTGGCTCCTCAGGATGGGACAGTGGTTGGAGATAGGGCAGTTGTTGGGGAGGCTCTTATCTATCGAATGCAGAGCACAGACCCTCAGATCCCACCTCTCCTCTGCCCCACAGGAAATCTGTATCAGCTACCTAGACTGCTGTCAGCGGGAGCGTAGCCGCCACAGCCGCCACAAGATCCTCAGGTGCCAGCGGAGACATGGTCGGGCAGCTGGGCTCTGGGTTCCTCCATCCCAATGGCTACCTGACTTTTTGCCTTCACCGTTACCCCATCCCTGCAGGGAGAACTATCTGTTTGTCTGTTCCTGCCCCAAATGCCTGGCAGAGGCTGATGAACCCAATGTGACCTCAGAGGAGGAAGAAGAGGAGGAGGAGGAAGGAGAACCAGAAGATGCAGAGCTAGGGGATGAGATGACTGATGTGTGATGTTCTGTCCAGAAGGGGCCCTGCCCCAGTTCCTGCTGGGATAGGAGATCCTTCCCCCAGAGAAGAGGCTTGGAAGGAATCCCCCTACTCCCATTGCCTGCTTTCCCCCTTCCAGTGCTTGCTGCCTGAGGGTAGGACAGAGGCTTGACCCCAGGCCCTATGCCCTCCACCAGACCTCATGCCCTGAACACTGCTGCTGAGTTGGCTCAGGCCTCTTGCTGTCGCTGAGCCTTCCAGAACTGGCCTCCCCCTGAGGTTACTCCACTGTAGGTGTGAGGGGCCCAAACCAGGGTTGGGCCCTAATAGTGTCTTCTCCTTGGCCCCTTGGCCTACACTCACCCACTCACCTGAGGCTTCTTCCCTCTCAATTGGCTATTATTTTGAGGGGGTAAAAAGTGATAAATGAGCACAGACTGATGTCATTGAAATGGAAAAGGGAGGTGGTGTGGTACCCCAACTGTCCTTGCCTACACTTGCCACAGCTATAGTTGATAAGGCAGTGGCTTGCCCACTAGCCCAAAAGGGAGAGGCAAGGAGGAGGAAGGTCTGGACCTCTGGAGCATCTTCCCTGAAGCCCACTGCCAGGGAACACTGGGAATCTACCACCCTGCCCCTCACTCACACATACCCTTCCCACTGGACATCAGGGGAGGTGGAGGTTAACTCCTTTCCAGACTCCAGAATCTCTGTACCTCGTGCCTTTCCTCTCATGCCCTGGCACAGTGCTGGCCCCATGGGGTATGGAAAAAGCCTCTACCTTCCTCCGGTGGGGTTCATGGATGATCATCACCCTTTCCCATACCCTCTTCCTACTGAGGACTCTAGCAGTATGGCTGATAGGCCTATGTTTCTTAATTTAGAATGCTCTAGTCTTCCTTGGGGCCAGTTAAAATGGGTCAGTGAAGGACTCTCCTGGTCTCAATCTCCATCTTTAGGATCTCCATGGAGGAACAATGAAGTCTTCCAGAAATGTAGAGGAGCTAGGTTAGATACTCAAAGATAAGCTGACTGTCCCCTCCTTGTCCCAGATGAGCACTCTCACTTTTGGGTTGGGTGCTGGGGGAATTACAACTATCACTCCCAATTCCTTCCTGCTTACCTTCTGTGAGGTCTGTCCCATCCCCCAGCTGAGGGATCTCAGGGAGGGCAGGTTCCACCACAGGCCATTTACTGGATCATGGAGTCAGGTTGAACCTGCCTGTCTGGCCCCCTCACCTATCAGGTTCTTATTCCTTCACAGCAGCCAGCACCCTTTTCTCACCCTGCCTGCCCACTGTCCTCAATAAAGCATAAGTGGTGACAGGCCTCTGTAGGAATGTTTTGTAGAGAATGGCTGAGCAGGCTGCCCCAGGCTTGCTGCATCCATGCAGATGGGTGCAGAGGGGCTCAGGTTAAACCAGATGATGGTGGCAGATGGGGAGCTCCAGGCCCTCCAGGACTCATCTCTGGTCTCAGCAACACTGTTGTACAAATATTTCTAAAGCCAGAACATGGGTCCTCTAAGGTCCAGTTTAATCCCCAGCACTAGGCTACAAGATGAGTCTTCTTTCCAGGGGGCTGAATTTCACCTCCCTGGGGCTTCCTGAGCTCTTGAACAGAAGGCTGTGTTAGGATCCATGACTAGCAGTCTGAGCGTTGGTCCTAAGGGACCTTGGGCAAGTCCTTGTCTTTTCTGGGTCTTAATTGCATCTCTTCAAAATGACATATGGGTCAGGTGTGGTGGCATGTGCCTGTAATTCCAGCTACTCAGGAGGCTGAGGCAGGAGGATTGCAAGTTCTGGCCTCAGCAATGGTCTCAAGAAAAGAAAAAAAAAAAAAAAAGACTGGGGATGTAGCTCAATGGTAGGGTGCTCCTGAGTTCTATCCCCAATACCACAATGAAAAAAAAAAAAAAATCTGGGACCAGAGGATGAGTCTAGAGGCCCCTCCCACCCATGTGTTTTATTCTAGGACACAGGTGCAACCCTGAGAGGCTTTATTGCTAAAAAGTCAGTGATGGTTTATTGAGTCCCAAACACCAGTTCCTTAAATCACTCCAGCAATTGCTGTAAGGTCACTGTGAGGAGACCCTGGGTCGGGGAGGCTGAACCAGGTGGGATGTGACAGGTCACTGATGGCTCTCAGGCTGCCTGCCTTTATCTTCTTTTGATCCAGATTCTAGCCAGAAGCACTGGGGGCCTGGCTCTTTCCTCCTCCTGTAGCATAAGATGTCCTTGGAGTCCCTGGGGGTGGGAAAGCCAGTGGTGTGGCTTCCCTCTCTCAGCCTATCTATGGCCCAAGCCCTTTTCCTCTGCCTGGCTCCACTTGTCCCCAGATGTTATCCCCAAATTCCAAATAGTACAATTCCTGGGCATCCCCTTCCCAGCTCAGAGTTGCTTAAGGCTGGAATGTGGGACCAACTCTTCTACCAGAAGGTCCAGGGAGGTTGCAGCAGCTCAAAGGTGGGAATGCTGGTGACATTGACTGGGATGGAAATGATGGCCCATGGCAGCCCATGTTGTTCCAGGGAGCGACGGATCATGTAGCTAGGAGGGCACGAAGAGAGGTGGTGATGATCACTTTCTGCGCACACCAATATGTCCCACTTTCCCCAGCACTCTTGGGTTCCAAAGGCCAAGGACTCTTTTTGCCCTCCAACCAGGGGACCAGATCTGTGGGAAGGGGCTGGGAATTACCCTTGACCTCCCAAATCTTGATACCCAGTTGCTGCTGACAGCCAGAGACAAGGACCCCTCACCCATCTCGGCCAAGCAGGAAGAGAGCAGGGATGTCAACTGTGCGCTGGGTACTGTCCTGGATCATCTCCACATAGAAGCTGTCATTGTCAACTGCATTGTCAGAGATGATCACGGCCCGCCCACCGTGTTCCTGTACCACCCTGGTCTTGGAGAGGAAGGAGCAGCCCCTGGAAGAGGTGAGGTCAAAGGAGAAAGAAGGACCATGAAGAACTTATAAAAACTACTAAATACAAAGCCAAAAGTATAAATAACCTTAAGACATTTCTTAAAGAGCCTTTAAAAGAGTTCAAAAACAGCCAGGCACATGCCTGTAATCCCAGTGGCTTGGGAGGCTGAGACAGGAGGATCATGAGTTCAAAGCCAATCTCAGCAATGGCCAGGCACTAAGCAACTCAGTGAGACCCTGTCTCTAAATACAAAATAGAGCTGTGGATGTGGCTTAATGGTTGAGTGCCCCTGAGTTCAATCCCTGGTACCCACACACAAAAAAAGCAAAAACAGCTATTTCAAACACCACAAACAGCCATGATCTCAGAATCTGCCCTGTGCCTGCCCCCTACTTGTGCCATGCCCATCTACTCCTTACCCCCTCTCCACCAGAGCAATTTGGTCCTGGATGAAGAAGCCGTTGCTAAGTTCCCCACAAGCCTCTGGAGGTTCAGCAGGGACGAGGTGAATCTGCTCATACCTTGTGTGCTGAAAAATGTTTAGGCATTTGGACAGGTGAAAGTATAAGAAGACAAGACACATCTGCTTTAGGACTGGGCTGATTTATCCCCTCTAACTGGCCCTCATCATAAAGAATGAAGGAAATGTGGAGTGGTTTCTCTGTTGCTGGGCACTTCAGCCTTGATTCTCACAAAGGTCTATCTGGTTGTCCAACCCTAACCCACCTTTCTGTAAGACAGGCAGGTAAATTTGGTCATAGACCCAGGGAAGTAGGTACAGAGGTAGAGCTGGCAGAGAAGGTTGGTACCCTTGATTTTTCATTATTTCATGACCCCAAGAAGATGGTTTGTCCCTTCATGGTGCCCAGTCTTCCTTTCTGTACTGCTGCTCCTCCAGAGCATAGCTGAACTCCTTCCCTGACTCAGGGTCACCATAGCTCAGTGAGGCAAATGGGGCAGAGCTGAGAATCAGAGATCAGGTGCATCCTTGGACTTACAAAGATACCACCGAAGTCCTTGGCAGGTGTGGCTGTGAAGATATATCGAATATCCCCAGGACTCAGCACTTGGAAGTACAGATAATCATGGATGCGTAAGCCTAAAGGATAAAGAGTACAGGTGAAAAACCGCCCAGGAACAAGCTGGTTCAGGTTCAGATCACAGACCCCCATTTCTTCAACTAAGTTGACTAAGTCTGGGCCCATGGGCCCAGCCTCAGCTGATTGGGTCCTCTGGATGGGAGGGTGGGTCCTCACCCCTGAGGAACAGTTGATGTGGAGTTAGTAACCTCAGAAATTTATATTTTCTGCTGCTGCTTCTATAGGTGAGCCAGGAAGATTGAGCGCTCTAAGGTTAATCCAGTTTTGCTCTAAAATGGAATGGGGAATTTCACAGTGGAGATACAGTGACCTGGACACAAAAATATTCTTAAGTGAAATTTAGAAGTTGACTCCAGTTCCACTGTCATCCCCCTAGTCCAGTTAAGATACCTTTCCTGACAATTCATTCCTTTTTTAAAAAATATTTTTTAGTTACAGATGGACACAATACCTTTATTTTTATGTGGTGCTGAGGATCGAACCTAGTGCCTCACGTGTGAGGCAAGTGCTCCACCTATGAACTACAACCCCAGGCTAGTTTCAGTTTCTTAATGGTCTGCCTGCCTCCATTCTTCTTTCTTTTTTCTTTTCTGAGGTAGGATCTCACTATGTTACCCAGGCTGTTTTCAACTCCTGGGTTCAAGCCATCCTCCTGCCTCAGCATTCCATCTGCTTTCATTCTGGTTTGCCAAGGTTCATCCCCCCAAAAAACACCAGGTTTATTTTGTTGTTGTTGGGGTTTTTTTTGTTTTTTTTTGTTTTGTTTTTGTTTTGATTTGGTTTTTTGTTTGTTTGTTTGTTTGTTTGTTTTTGAGGGTAACTGGAGATTGAACCTAGTGGTGTTTGTCACAAATTACATTTCTATCCCTTTTAAAAATATTTTTTAGTGGTAGATAGACACAATACCTTTATTTTAATAATTTATTTTTATGTGGTGCTGAGGATTGAACCCAGTGCCTCACACATGCTAGGCAAGTGCTGTACTACTGAGCCACAATCCCAGCCCACCTATCCCTTTTTATTTTTTATTTTTTATTTTGAGACAGTCTCTCTAAGTTGCTGAGGCTCTTACTAAATTGTTGAGGCTGGCCTCAAACTTGCCATTCTCCTGCCTCAGGGTCCTAAATCACTGGGATTACAGGCATGCACCACCACTCCCGGTAACACCAGGGATCTTAAAATATCTTAGCAATTATATCACCACTCCCAGGGATTCAGTACCCTTCAGTGATTTCCTTTGCACTTAGTCTGCACTTCACTGTGGCCTGAAAAACCCTGCTTGATCTGACTCTTGGCCACTGTGTCAATCTCCTCTCCTTCCCACAGTCACATTACACTGGCCTCCTTTCAGTTTCTTCACTTCTTTGGGTCTTTCTGCAAGCTGTTCCCTCTACCTGGAATGCTTCCTATTCCCATACCACCCTACTTCTTTACATGACTCACTTCCAGTCATCCTTTAGGATACAGCCTAAATGTCACTTTCTCAGATAATTTTTTTGCTTTATGATTGCCCTCTCCTATTCCAAATGTACTTTTTTCCAGTTGATACATTCAACATAATTCACAGTTTATAGTTTTTGTTTGTTTGTTTGTTTGTTTTTAGTATTCATACTTATTAATGTCTGCTTTCCCCACTGGGACAAGGATTGTTAAGTTTGTCATTTCATTCAGTGATGAAACCCTGTTGCTAACATAGTGGCCAGAATATAGTGGATGCTCAGTAAAGGTTATTGAATGAATGAAAAATAACTATGTCTAGCCCCACTATCCTGAGCAGGAGAGTTGCCAGAACCACAAGAGTTTTCTGAATTTAAGAATTTCTTTTCAGCATCAAAGCCTAATGATTTACCTGGACTTGAGTCCCTGGATTCCTTAGCATGGTGAGACTGATAAATGTTGAAGGAAGGAAGCTGCAGCCATAGGTCTGTTAAACAAACCAAGCTATCACTGTACGCCAGGGTTGGGACTGAATGTGGCTCTAGCTGTCCTTGTCTACTGTCCAAATCATAGCCACCAA
This sequence comes from Sciurus carolinensis, assembly GCF_902686445.1. Lineage (NCBI taxonomy): Eukaryota > Metazoa > Chordata > Mammalia > Rodentia > Sciuridae > Sciurus > Sciurus carolinensis. The sequence continues at coordinate 24,827,405 of NC_062225.1, forward strand.
CCAGGTAGACCTACATGAGCTTGGCACTGGATTATAATAGCCTTTTGTCCTGGGAATGGGGATTCCCCATCAGATACAATGATAGCTGGGGGAAGCCATGCTGGATTAGCATTAAACGATTCCCTCTTGCCCCCCTCCCGCACCCTCCCACACCCTCGCTTGGTATTTGCATATGCTTTTCTGTGTAAATTGTGGGTAGATTTATGTGCTCACATATGTGTATAGTATATATGTTTAAGGGCTGGGGATCTAGCTCAGTTGGTAGAGTGCTTGCCTCACAAGCACAAGGCCCTGGGTTCAATCCCCAGCACTGCCAAAAGAAAGTATCCAATATATAAAGGTGCAGCATATATGTTTATGTGCTTGTGCAGGTGCAAGCGGGTTGTGTAGGCAAGTGCTTAGGCGTGTGAACCCACATGAAGGAATGTGAGATCCTGTGTGTCTATATGTGAATGCTAACATATATCTCTGGCTTGTGCCTCCATCTGTCTCTTGTGCTGCCTCCTCGTTGCACAAGTTCCCGGGGTTGGCTTTAGTGGAGGGGTTTAGAAGAGCAGCTTCGACGTGGGGAACTGAGGATTCAGAACCAGCCTGAGGCTGTGCCCAACTCATTCCTATGGAGCAGCACCCACTCACTTTAAGCCGCCCGTCTCCAGTCCAGACCTGCCCAGCTCAAAACTCGCGGGGTCCCCAAGGTGACCCGTGGCCCCCGGCCCGAGACTCGCGCAAGCTGGACGGCCAGCCCCGCCCCGCAGCCCCGCCCGTTGCAACTTACCATGGGCCGCGACGCACGCGGGGAGCCACAGCACGAGACAATACCAGCCCGCGGCGCCGGGGACCATCTCCAGGGCCCGGCCCGGCGCCGCGTTTCCTCCTGCAGTCCAGCAGCGCGTAGCTTACCGGACTTTAGCCTGACAGCTGCTCCGGCCTCCCGCCCACAGGCCCGCTCTCCTTGCTGGTTGGCGGACAGGAACGAGGTCCAAAGATGATTGGCTCTGACACCTGCTCATGTAGCCGCACTTTCCACCTCTGCGCCCTAGGCCACTTCCTATTGGTGGAGAGAAGTGGAGCTGAAGGGTGATTGGCCTAAACTCTTTAACAGCAACCGCTGGCCCTCACCTCAGCTCCGCCCCCGCGTCTCTTGGTATAGATTCGACTCTCCAGAACCTTGCTGGCAGTGGGTGGCCGAGGAGGTTGGGGAGCTGGTGGGTTGCTCGCAGGGATTTCTTCAGTTGCTGAAAGTCCTAACCGGAGGCTCTTGTCTCGGCCGGATCCTCTCCATGGTTGCTTCGCTCGACGATTTGCCTTTTCCCAGCTATGCTTTCCTCCTCCTCCTCCCCTCTCGGGAAGGCATTTGTCCAGCGCCCCGGTAGTTCGTCCAGTTACACCATCGCTTGCTGCCTTACAGTCAGTAGGCGCAGCAGCCTAGGCTAGCTGATGCATTCCACCCGCGAGGAGGCGCTGGCCAGCGTAGAGCCAGACTCCGGACACGGAGGCCAGTTTCTTATGCCCGCTTCGCTCCCACCTGCTGTGCATTTGTGACTGTGGACACTTTTCTCGACCTCTCCTCAACTGTAAAGTGGGCACAATAATAGTATCAACGCGATACGGTTCTGAGGGTGAAACGAGATCAACTCACGTGATCTCTTCCCTAAGAGATCGGCCTTCAATAAATGTTTGCATTTATTTCATTCCTTGGTCTGGAGTCCGGGAACGGAGGGGAATGTTAGTGGATGACACGGTTCGATCAAGGAAGGATCCTTCATGCTCTAAAAGAAGCATATTCAATAAATAGCGCCTCCAACTAGAGCGACCCAGAGGCTCGATCTTTGGAACTTCTAGCCACGCCGACTCGGTGGTAGCGAACCATAGAGTGGCGGAAGTGGCCCATCCCCTTCCTCTCTCGGCTCAACGGCTTGCCTAAGCTTCTGGGGATTTCTCCGGCGCGAGGCATTGTGGGCTTGCTGGGCGGCCCCAACCGGGAGAACAGAGTGCTGGCGGGTTACTGAACAAGCTTCCAAAATGATGGTGAGTGGCGTCTCGCGCATCCATCGCCATCGGCTGCCATCTGGTCAGTGGCTGTCGCCGCCCAACTGGGGCAGCCTTGTAGGACCTTTTCCAGACTCCTGCCTCGGACCTCGTCTCGACTCCCTGCCTGTGGGCCACCTCGGCTTGCCGCGGCCTGAGTCGACTCGGGCATGGAGCAGAAGCGGTTGGCGTGCGCTCTGTGGGGCTCAGGGTTGTGGTAGGGTCGGGGACTACAGATCCCAGGGTGCTTCGGGATCACGAAGCCACTTTGGGAACCCCTTTTCGAGGCCCTGCACAATCGGGACCTGTGTGAAACGAGTTCGGGTCGAGAGTGCATACGCGGTCCGCACCCAAGCGTGAAAGCCCGGGCTGCGTCGGGAAATTGCTGGATGTGTGAAGCAGTGTGCTTTCAGAACGGACAGAGGCAGCTTTGGGAACCTTTTGTTGGGCTGTGCCCAGTGTCCCGCAGCTCTTCCGCTGCTGCATGTATGAAAACACATTACTCTTCTCGTATTTGAATTCATTCACTTCCTCGCGCATTCACTAAATTGGCATATATAAATGCCTACCGAATTTAGTGTCTACTGAATGTACCAGGCCCAGAGGGTTAGGGGGATGCAGCCTTTCAGCCGGGAATATGGGCAAGGCAGAGGTGGGGGACACAGTTGGACGACCTGCACTCGGTTTCCGGTGACATTAGATGAGATTTTCTAGTTGGCTACCAAACTCAGGGTTTCGGTTTCTTAGAAGTGGGGGTGTGTGCACCTTACCGTCCTGTGAATGTTAGAGTCTCACAAAGGTTTCCCTTTTCTCCCTCTCACTTTCAGATACCTTCCTTGTGTCTCAAGTCTTCGTGGTGTCACCTGGGTTGCTTTTGAGAAGGGATAACTTAGTTTCTGAGGAGGTGTTAGATAGAAAAACCCTGTGCTCTTCCTCGGTTTGTTCATTTTTCAATCTTCATCATTACTATTCTCTTTGTTGATTAAAAAAAAATTTTTCATTACCTGTTCTTGAAGTTGTCTTGCTCTCTGTAGAGAGCACAACCTAGTGCAACATTTGAGAATAAGAGCTCTGGAACTACACCAAAGTACTGTGTGTATAACTTAGCTGTGTTAGCTGTGTGACTTTGAGCATATTTAATTTCTGGCGTTTAATCTCTTAGAGGGAATAGCAATAAAGTATTGGTGCATAGGACTAAATGAAATAATACATGTAAAGCGCCTAGCATGTAGTAAACACTCAGCAAATGTTAACTAGGCAGTTGCTTGATTCCTTTCCTCCCTGTAATACTTCCTGCTGCCAAAGCTATGTAAGAGCTTTGGTTGACTTTTAAAGAATTGGGGATCAGAACCACAGTTCTTCTGTCCTGTGATAAAACCCTTCACCAAAGGGCCCCAGATCACCACTTTGAGTTTTACCTGAATTGATTCTTCCTGCTGTGTCAGATTGACTGTTTCCCTCTTGGATGTCTCTTCTCCTTTTGGAATGTGAAACTTCCACCACCAGGAGTCCTCTATGCTGGCATAAATTGGTCTCTGATATTCTAGATGCCTGTGATGGAAAGAGAGGTAAAAGATTCCCCTGAAACCTTGGTCCCCCCTCCCCCATTGAACCCAGGGGCTTTACCACTGAACTGTAACCTTCACCCCCTCCCCCTTTGTTATTTTGAGACAGTATCTTACTGAGTTGCCCAGGCCCACCTCCAACTTAAGGTCCTTCTGCTTTAGCCTCCTGAGTAGCTGGCATTAAGGTGTGTGCCACCAAGCTCAGCTCCTGAAACCTCAGTTCTGTGACTTTGATATAGTTTGAACAGAGGGTATGACCCTGCCTTTGGGGTGTTGAGCTCTGTGTGCCTTGGTGTATACACACATGGTCTTGTTTTTCTAGAACATCAAGCTTAATGTTTAATACACGTTTTAAAGAGGGTTAAGAGGCAGATCATTAAACTGAAATTCCTAAGCCTTTCATGATTCCCTTCTCAGACTACTGGAGGAAGAAAAATGAGTGGCATTGAAAGTAACTTAGGAACAGAAGCTAGGCTCTCCATAGCAGTGCCTGCTGCTGGGGAACTGATAGAAGAGGACCCATTCTGCTTGGCCTGGCTTGGCTCACTCCAGCTCTGCCACCCTTCACTCCTTGTAGGATCTCTCTCCTCCTCAGCCTACCATTTCTGTATGACCTAAAAAGCATAGGTACTTGGAATCTGTGGTCAGCTGCTTTCTGATCCTCCTTGCTTGTACTTACAAATTCTCAGTAAATTTTTAGTGCCAGTTTATTTCCAAAAAAAAAACGTTAAGCCAGTGCTGTCTTGTTATTTCATGACTTATATCAAGAACTTGCAAGTAACAGTTGAAATTTCAGCATGAGAAGCTGCTGAATGTTATTTCATGTGTGTCCAGATCTTGGCCCTGCAAGGTGAGGATACTTTGTTCCTTACCTTTGGGAAACTCATACTTAATTTAAGATGTATGGTGATATAGAAGTTGTGAGCAGGGGAAATGAAGAGAAAGGAGATTGACCTCTTCCTAGTGTCCCATTTACTGCTCTAGAGAAAACTCATGGAAAAATTGAGACTCTGAGAAATTAATGACCTGGTGGTAGGAAAGTGGTTCTGGTAGGAAATGGTAGGATGGCTCTTGTAGATAAGGATACAAGTTGAACATGGAGTTGAGAAAACATCTACAAAAGCACTGAATAAGGTAGCTTGTCAAAGAGAGAAAGAATCCATTGAAGGTAAAATGGATTTGACTCAAGTTGGTTTTACTTTAAAGCAGAAGAGTCCAGGGCAGAGGTGGACCAGAGAAAGTTTGAGGCCTTCCTAAGGAATGATTTAGCAGAACTGGGAGAAGTTTGTGCCTTTCAGAAGACACAGCTGCCCATTTCTGAAGGTGCCAGGGACAAGGCCTGCTGAAGAGCTAGGAGTATAGAGAAGCCATTTCTTGCTACCAGACCTAGGGTACTCCAGGAAAAGGAAGGAATTTTCCTTTATATCCTCATGCCAAATCCCAAATATAGGGGGTTTTCTGACAAGCATTTTTTTTTAAAGGGAAGACTAAGGGTATTGTTTAGTGGAAGAGCATTGCCTAGCGTGTACCAGCTCCTGAGCTGTATCCTGCATGTGCATACACACCTGTGATGTACGTGTATTTGGCAAATATTCTTTTAAAATTTTTAACGGATGATTATTAAATTACTTCCTTTCTTTTTAAATATTTGTTTAGTTTGTAGATGAACACAATACCTTTATTTTTGTTTAATGTAATGCTGAGAAACCCAGTGTCTCACAAGTGTGAGACAAGTGTTCTACCACTGAGCTACAACCCCAGCTCCAAATTACTCCCATTCTTATTCCTTAGAGACTGTTAGACATCTTTCCATCCCTTTTATGCCTTTACATATTATATCTTGCCTCTTACCTGCTTTCTCTGGTGGTTTTTGTTTTTGTGGTACTGGGGATTGAATCTGGGGCACTTAGCACTATATTACATTTGAACCCTTTTTATTATGAGATAAGAATCACTGGGATTATGGCCTGTCCCTGCTTTGTGGACACCATTCCACTTCTAAAAGCTTTTCCAGGGCTTGCCTTCTCTGTAGGAATAACATCTAAACTTCTTTCCCCAGGCTGTCTTAAGTGTGTGTGGGATCTGCTTCCTGCCTACCTCTTCAACTTTATTCCAATCTTCCTATTGTTCTTCCCTTTTGAGCCAAAGAAGTTGAGCATTTTAAGGAATTGCCTAGTTAATATGGAATGAGACTCATGAATTGCTAGACTGTTTCTGGAATGCCAATTCTTTACTCCTTATTGTAAGGCTGAGGCAGCCTGTTCCTTCCCTTGCTCAGTACCTGAGGTAACTCTAGGGGTGGACAAGGGCAATGGCTTGCAAACATTTTATTGCATATTACAGTAAAAAATAAATTTAAGACTTGGGAGGCTGAGGCAGGAGATTGCATGTTTGAATCTAATCTCAGCAACCTAATGAGATGTTATCTTAAAATAAAGAGGGCTGGCTGGGGGTGTAGGTCAGTGGTAGAGCACCCTGGGTTCAATACTCAGTACTACAGGGGAGAAAGAAAAGAAAGAAATTTAAATCATAGCCTGTTAACATGTGTAAAGAGTGTTGAAATAATGTTTCCCCTTTCTGCTTTGTTTCATCTGCAAAATTGGTCAAACACCCAGAATGCTAAATCTGATTCACAATTATCTCTAAAGGCTCGGGCTTGGATGCAAACTCTGGTTTGCCAGCCACTGTCTTCGCTACTGGTCATTGGAGAAAAGATCTAAGTAGGCCCTTTAAGAAAAAGCAGTATGATAAGATATAGCCTATGCTTGTATAATTTTATCAAAATGGATTCTACTGTCATGTATAACTAAAAAGAACTAATAAAAGTTTAAAAAGAAAGCAGTATGCCAGGCATTGTGGTGCACACCTATAATTCTAGCAATTCAAAAGACTATGGCGGAAGGATCACGAGTTTAAGGCCAGTCTCAGTAACTTGCCAGACCCTGTCTCAAAATAAAATAATAAAGAGCTGGGGGTATAGCTCAAAGGTAGAGATCCCTTAGGTTCAATCCCCAGTACTAGTGGGTCTGTTAGGGGTTGGGGGAGGACCACGCTCCCTGTTTTCCCAGAGTTTCTGAAGCAGGTCCTCAGACGAAGCCCTTAAGTGACCCTTTTATATCACTACTTGCATTGTACTTTAAGTTTTTATTTATTTTTTTATTTTATATTATATTTTATATTTTATTTTATTATTTTTGCGGTGCTGGGGATCAAACCCAGGGCCTTATGCTTGCAAGGCAAGCACTCTACCAACTGAGCTATCTCCCCAGCCCTTTAAATGACCCTTTTGACAGCCAGTATGATAGGGGCATCTGCTTGGAAATTGGTCACATGGAAACTTCATGGAGCCAGCATGAGAGATGGAAACATTACTGTGTGAATTAGATGTGTTGTCATTTTGTGAGGCAAGACAAAGGTGCTATTTTCTGTCTTCCTACATTCACTTAGCTGGTAAAGTAGTGTGCCTCTCTAGGATACACCTCAAGCTGTCTGTACCTTGCATACTGTACCAGTGCCGTATCTGTTTCTCTGTTGAGCTGTAACAGACAAGTGGATGTTTTGCTTGGGATTAAATCCTGAGCAGGGCCTGCATCTTCCTCTTCCTCTTGTTCTGTGACCTAATCCTTAGCACAGGAAAAATAAAGTGAGAAGTTGAAAAGGCCATGCTCATGCAGCTGGGCACTTTGAACAAGTGATCAGTGCTCCTCAAACCATTTTTCTGCCTTACACACCTGGCAGTGCCTCCAGAGGTTGGTGATTGGGGAATGTGGTTTAGAAAGGCCTCCAGATACTTCTGTTATGGAGGAGCTGGGAATATTTTTTCTATCCCTTTCCCTCTTAAGTCTCATAATATATGATTATTAAAAGCAGGTAATTATTTTTTTTTTTCCCTAGCCCACACCAGTTATCCTGTTGAAGGAAGGTACTGATAGCTCCCAAGGCATCCCTCAGCTTGTGAGCAATATCAGTGCCTGCCAGGTGATTGCTGAGGCTGTAAGAACCACCCTGGGTCCTCGTGGCATGGACAAACTTATTGTAGATGGCCGAGGTAAGTTTACAGGGTTATTCAAGGCCTATTTTGCAGGAGAGGGGGTGCTTAGGTGGTATTTTGGACCAGTATGGGTTGGCACCCAAATCCCACTATTTATAAGATCTCTATAAGGATTGCTCAGGTAAAAGTGGTTCCATTTCATACATTGTCCTGAATTCTAAACCCTTGTAGAAATATATGGGAGAACCTGATCTCAGAAGCCCATTGCCTTGTAGGAAGATATGACCTAGAAACCTGAAATAAAACCAGTTGGAGTTCTCTATGATCACTCCCATTATATCATGTCAAGAAAAGGAGAAAATTCTCTTTATGTTTTAGTGTAATAATTGACATGTGAAATGCTAGGATATCTGTGTGGAGTATCTTAAGTAGTTACTCTTGTCATTTAAAATATTTTTCTACATCAAATTGAACTGTACTAATTGCTGTTGAAAGAAAATCAGGAGCCAGTGGTCTATAAAAGTTTATGCACAGAGCTAATGACATAAAAAGATCAGATTGATATCTTTCCCTTTAATTACTACTGTGATCCCCTCTTCCCCATCCCAAGGAAAAATGTCCATGGACCTCAGGTCCACATAGAAGACAGAATTTAGGAAAGGGACTTTAAATTTTTGTGTTTGTTTTTCTTAAGGCAAAGCAACTATTTCTAATGATGGGGCCACTATTCTGAAACTGCTTGATGTTGTCCATCCTGCAGCAAAGACTTTAGTGGACATTGCCAAGTCTCAAGATGCTGAGGTAGGAAAATTAGTCATGTATTTAAGTGGAGGTTGAAACTCATACCTGCTTGCTACCTTACTCTTCTCTATTACAATTTTTTAAAAAATATTTTTAGTTGTCAATGGATTTTACTTAATTTATTTATTTATATGCGGTGCTAAAAATTTAACCTAGTTGCTCACATTGTGAGGCAAGTGCGCTACCATTGAGCTACAACCCCAGCCCTTCTCTCTTATAATTTTAAAATTTTATGTCTAAAATTATGTAAGTAGTACATGCTTACATAATAATTTTAAAAATAAATATATACTGTTTAATTTCTTATTGTAGTGAGATAAATATTTGTGTACCTATATTTTAAATTACATCTAATAAATATTGATAATATATATATATATATATTTTTTTTTTTTTTTTTTTTTTTTTTTTTTGGTGCTGGGGATCGAACCCAGGGCCTTAGTGCTTACAAGGCAAGCTCTCTACCAACTGAGCTATCCCCCCAGCCCCAATAATATTTTTTAAAAAAGAATTTATGCACTTCTAGCCAGGTACAGTGGTGCACACCTGTAATCCCAGCAGCTCAGGAGGCTGAGGCAGGAGGATTGAGAGTTGAAAGCCAGCCTCAGCAATTTAGGGAGGCCCTAAGCAATTCAGTAAGACTTTGTTTCTAAATAAAACATTAAAAAAAGAGCTGGAGATGTGGCTCAGTGGTTAAGCGCCTCTGTGTTCAATCCCTGGTAAACCACCCCCACCACATACACACAAAAAAAGAATTTATACTATTCTATTGCATGTAGCTTTTCATATTCATTAACACATTGTCAATGGCAATGATCTTTAGGTCTAAGTCCTAACAACTAATTCCAAGCTCTTAGGAACAAGCACATATACTGTTGTCATGTGAATTGCTAAGTAAGTAATTTGACTTTTAATCTTTTAATCACCTTATAAAATGGGACTGGAAACTCTTAAGGTTTCTGGTGTGCCTTTTTTTAATGATACTAAACTATAACAAAATTTATCCTTTTAACTATTTTAAAGTATACAATTTAATGGTAGCGTTATCCCATCTTTTCTGAAATCAGTTCTAATCCTAAAGTTTTAATGATATAAATATTGAAAGGTTTACATTTTAGAATACTGTGGAATACATATAGATAAGTCCTGAAGTTACAGTAAAAGTTTGTTAGGACCCAGTAGCTTATAAAACAGTAGAGCTTAAAGTTAAAGAGGAATATTGGATTTGATGTGTTATTGGCAATAAGGAAATTATACCTTTCTGTCCAAAAAAGAACTATCATAGTGCTTTACCTATAATAAATATGTTCTCAGTTGATTCATATATGTGATTTCATATGCTGAGAAAAAATTTTATATGATTTATTTAGTTGTAGATGGACACAATACCTTTATTTCATTTATTTTTATGTGGTGCTGAGTATCGAATCCAGTACCTCACATGTGCTAAGCAAGCACTCCACCTCTGAGCCACAGTCCCAGCCCCACTGAGAAAATTTGATTGTCTAAATCAACCCTCTTTGGAGAATGGGGCTGTCTGGGGATTAGATGGATACCTGACTATTGGCATGTTCATCTTATTGCAAAAACCTGTGTTTCCAGAAAAAAACTTGACACCCATTTAAATAATGTCCAGTTTGAATGGGTAGATTGCCTAAAAATGGAGCTTCAAGATGCTTCCTGAACATCAGAGAATGTGTTTCCTGTTTTTTTTATTCCCAGGTTGGTGATGGCACCACTTCAGTGACCCTGTTGGCTGCAGAGTTTCTGAAGCAGGTTAAACCATATGTGGAGGAAGGTTTGCACCCACAGATCATCATCCGAGCTTTCCGCACAGCCACCCAGTTGGTACGGGAGCACTGGTTCACCTGGCCTTGTACTTGGGCTTCTTCACATTCCTCTTAGGATAATAATTTAACTGGGTAACCTCAAGAACAGGGTTATTTGGGAATTTCCTGACTTCTTTTTAGTAACTTAAATTTTATTCATTAGCTTTTTGATGAAATTGATTAGACCTCAGGTTGGAATTAGCCTACTAGATTATCATATGGAGATAGGCTCTTAGTGACTTTTTTTGTCTCACTGTGATGAGTTGAGTAGTTGTACCACTGAACTACATCCCCAGCTTTATTTCTATCAAGTACTTCTAGCTCATTTTGAGACCGATTTTTCCCCCTCTAACCTTTATTTTGTGACCCAGAACAAGTCACGTAATCTTGCTAGGCTTTTCTTTCTCCCTTTGCTGATGAGAAAGTTTGGTGGTGACATTAAAATGAGATTATATATGAGGATTGCTTTGGGAAAGATAAAGTACATATACACACCTGTGTATACACATTGTATTTTGAGGAGGATACCAGAGATTGAACTCAGGGTTGCTTAACCACTGAGCCATATCCCAAGCCCTTTTTTATTTTTATTATGAGACAGGGTTTCACTAGGTTGCTTAGGGCTACCCAGGCTACAAATTATAATTTTTATGTAACTAATAAAGTGCTAGAAATCAGAGGTGTTTTTAGTAAGCCATAGGTTTTGGCCAAACTTAATGTCATGACTTGTTTTCACTCAGTTGTGGCTTTTTGTTGTCATTTTGTGGTACTGATGATTGAACCCAGGACCTTGCACATGCTAGGCAAGTGCTCTACCACTGAGCTACATCCCTAGACCTTCACTTACTTGTTTTAAATGCATTACCTGATCCAGAGCTGAGTCCTGGGAGTATGCCAACGATTCTTTATGATTCTTGAGAACTATATACTTACTCTACATTTCTAACTTTCAGAGTTTTCTAAACTATAGTTTTACATATTCATAGGCAGCTATAGGACCTAGGAATGTTGTTTCAGCTGTAGCTATAGAATAGTAATGCTTAAGATTTGAAGTAAACAAACGGCATTAACAAGAGAGATTGTCCACTTTACCAGTTTGTCTAAAACATGAGACTGTCACTCAACTTCTGTTCTTGGCAGGCAGTTAACAAGATCAAAGAGATTGCTGTGACCGTGAAGAAGCAAGATAAAGGGTGAGTTTGTAGTGCACTTTGTCAGAACCTTGGCTTCCTGTGGCCACAGTGGATCCAGAGAAGCACTTAGCAAATCCCTTTATGGGCCTGAAGCACTTTGGCTCTTGTTAGAACCTTGGCTGTGCCCCAGTCAGCACGGCACAAAAGAAGCTATAGATTGTAGTTTAAGTTTTCACATGGGAGGTGTTTGACTACAACCACCATCTGTCACTGATGATCTGTCCTAATGATACAAAAGGTGAAATGGAAGAGGGCTGAGACTAGAGACTGGATACTACGTCCACATCACAGTAGAGTCAGGTAAGAAGGATTTGGTTTTCAAGACCTGATACAGATTCTGCCTTTGTGTCTCAGGGAGCAGAGGAAGCTGCTAGAAAAGTGTGCCATGACAGCTCTGAGCTCCAAGTTGATCTCCCAGCAGAAAGCCTTCTTTGCTAAGATGGTGGTTGATGCTGTGATGATGCTGGATGATTTGCTGCAGCTTAAAATGATTGGAATCAAGAAGGTACAGGGTGGAGCCCTAGAGGTAAGCCTGCTGTTACCACTGTAGACGGCTCCTGCTTTCACATTGGCTCTTCTGACAGCTTCACGTGGGAGGAGGGTGCAATCATAACAGAGGAAGAGAGAACACTTATTGATCAGAAGTCAGACTTGGACTATACGTCCCATACTGCCACTATAGGCTATGTCTGTAGATAATACATTTTATAACCTCTGCACATTTGTTTGTCAGCAAAATAGAAAATTGGAGTAGTTGAAATCTTCAGAATCTTGGTTCTCCAGATCATTGGGGGTATGGTAGGACTAATTCAGATATTATCTGAATTAATTAATAAATCTGAGAGATACTTTACATTTTTCACTCAAATGATACGGTCAGGCTCTCCCTTTTATTCATTTATCTTGGATAGACAATATATAATTCAAACTGTATAAAGGGCCTAAGATAGTGCATGTCCTATACATCACTCCTGCCCCATATACAGCCACTATTACCAGTTTTGTGTGTTTGTGTGTGTCCATGTGTGTCCTGGATTTACATGTGTAAATTTAAGCACATTTGTAAGTACTGTTTTTTTAAACACAAATATTTGATTGCTTATAATAGTGAACTGTAAATTGCTTTTGTGTGTGTGGTAGGGTACTTGGGATTGAACCCAGGGGTACTCCACCACTGAGCTACATTCCCACCCTTTTTTATTTTTTATTTTGCAACAGAATCTTGTTGAGTTGCTGAGGCTAGCCTAGAACTTGTGATCCTCCTGCCTCAGCCTCCCAAGTTGCAGGGATTACAGGTGTGCGCCATGCCTAGCAAGATGAATTTTAAATCTAGTTTGTTTTTTTGTTGTCAGTTGATCCTTTATTTTATTTACTTATTTATATGCAGTGCTAATAATTGAAACCAGGGCCTCACACATGCCAAGCAAATGCTCTACCATAACTCCAGCCTGCTAACTTGTTTTAATTTAAATTTAAATTTGTTTTAATTTAATTTAAACTTAATTTAATTTAAATTTAAATGTGGCTGATGCCAACTCTATTAGTATGACTTTTTTTTTTTTTTTTTTTTAATACAGTTGAACCCATGGATGCTTAACCACTGAGCCACATCCACAGCTCTTTTTATTTTTTGAGACAGAGTTTTGCTAAGTTGCTTAGGCTGGCTTTGAACTTGAGATCCTCTGCCTCAGCCTCCCAAGCTGCTGGGATTACAGACAAGTACCACTGGGCCTGGCCATGTAAAACTCTTAAACATAAAACGTAACTTAGAATTCAGGTAGTGATTGTTTGTTTACTCAGGGTTAATAGAGAACCTTTGATTTACATCTTTAGTCCTCATTTCACCCCTGAGCCCCATGTTTCTATATCTATTAATTAACTCATTGTCTGGTCCTCTAAACCAGTAGTATTTTGTATATTTCTTGTCGTAGATGGTTTATTCTGTCACTCAAACTAGAAATCTAGGGGCATCCTTAAAACATTTCTGACTTCCCACTACATATCAGTCACTATTTTACTTACTAATTTACTAATTACGTCTTTTATCTGTCACTTTTATTCTCAGGACCATTGTCACCCTTCTCCAGTCTAGCATCCCCTAAATCCATTCTTCATGTTACAGAATGGAGTTCCCCTGGTTTACTACTTGTGTAAAGCCTTCTGGTCCACATTACCTGTAGCCTAAGAGCTAGGCTTTTGTGGGGCTTGTAAGGTCCTCCTGAATTGGCCCTTGCCCACCTCCCGCTTCTCGCCCTACCTCTGGCTGGAACCTGTCCTCTATTTTACATTCCAGCAGTTCAAAGGGCTTTTCATTACCTGGTTCCACAACACTGTCCCCTCTTGTGAAAACTCTTTTCTTTTTTCTGTTTGAGTAATTTCTGCTCATCCCTCATGATTCAGTTTAGGTATCACTTTCTTTAGGAGTCTGTGGATTTGAATGATGTAGGAATTGGGGACAATTGATTTTTATGATCTTTTGTCTTTGTCTTCTAGAAAGAGGAAGATCTAGACTATAGCATACATGCTGTGGTATTTGTATGTGTGTGTGTGTGTACGTACGTGCATGTGCACAGTGAGTGGGGATTTGGGGGTAGAAGGATGCAGCCTTGCTTAGCTTCTGCCCTAACATAACTCTGGCTCCTTCCTGACACTGTATGTGAATATAGTGTTATCCATTGGCAGGTGTGTTAGAGGACAGTCCAAAAACTTTGTCTCTGCAAACTGAGTGATTTCCCTCATACAAAAGGGACAACTAAAATACGTTTTGTTACTTTTTTGGAAAAATGGGTTTGTTCCAAATTTTGTGATGATTGGAAGGCAGTGAAATAAATAAGTGGTTAACTCTTTCAGATTCACCAGAATGGACAAACACTAGCCCAGCAAAGTACTAACTTGATATTTTATTTATTTATTTATTTATTTGAGAACTGGGAATTGAACCCAGGGGTGCTTAACCACAAGCCACATCCCTAACCCTTTTTATTTTTTATTTAGAAACAGGGTCTTGCTAAGTTGCTGAGACTGGGTTTGAACTTTCCATCCTCCTGTTCCAGTCTCCTGAGTCACTTGATTTTTTATTTCATGCTGGTACCAAACCATTGAACTAACTGCCTGTCTCTAACTAGGAGTCTCAGCTGGTGGCTGGTGTTGCATTCAAGAAGACTTTCTCTTATGCTGGCTTTGAAATGCAACCCAAAAAGTACCATGACCCCGCGATTGCCCTTTTAAATGTTGAGCTTGAGCTGAAAGCTGAGAAAGACAATGCTGAAATCAGAGTCCACACGGTGGAGGTAGGCCTTACCAGTTGGAGGTGGTGTAGGAATGGGCAACTTTCTGGGCCAGGGCCTCAGGTCTTTACTGTCTCAGGTCTAGCACTGCTTCTCGGGCTTTTTGAGTGCCCCTTTTCCTCCCTCACCCACCCCCAAATTCATATTTGAATATCAGACACACTGCTTTTCTCACTCTATGCTCCCTTCCTAAGCGACCTCATCCAGGCATAATTTGGATTCAGAAGAAATATGAAATATGAAATATGAAATATGCTCTGGCCCTGGGGATGGCATTGATGGAGGCTCTCTAGTTATATATCTTGCCTGATATTTTGGTTCCCCTTAATGGCGCTCTTCCCCTTGAACTCCTATCATTGCTGTTACCAAGGCTGCCTCTGGAGGTAGAAGTATCACCCAGTGCAGGGTGGCCTTTTGGTGAGGAGGAGGGGATCTTATCATTGGGAAGTTCATGGTGCAGCACCTCAGTGCAGTTTAGGACTTTCCTAGGCTGAACTATTTTTCACACTTTGGCAGTGCCAACTATGGTGTAGCTCCCTGCCCTGGGGTTATTTTCTGCTTTTGTCTTTGAAAATATTAGGTGGTTCCTGTTATCTTAAAGGGGCCTTATTTGTTTGAACTAAAGAGTAGCTATTCTGATTACCCCTGTTAATTTCCAGATATATCAGTATTCTTTATTTTAGCCTACCCTAAACGCCAAAGTATACTCATCATTTTCTGGGTCTTTTCAGGATTATCAAGCAATTGTTGATGCTGAATGGAACATTCTCTATGACAAGTTAGAGAAAATCCATCGTTCTGGAGCCAAAGTCATCTTGTCCAAACTCCCCATTGGGGATGTGGCCACCCAGTACTTCGCTGATAGGGACATGTTCTGTGCTGGCCGTGTACCTGAAGAGGATCTGAAGAGGACCATGATGGTAACCAAATGTTCACAGGTTGCTTCTTGGCCTTCGCGGCCCCGAGGGGATTTCTTCTACCCCTGTTATACTGTATTTGGTCGGCCCTGTCTTTTTAACTCTGCCAGGAAGTGCTCCATTCCCAGCGTTTATGTGCCTAGTAACTACAAAACAGGTCAGGAAGTAAATATTGTTCATGAAGGAACTAGCGGTAGCATTGTGATTAACTGGACAGGCTCTTTGGGAGTGGGCTTCCTGCCAGATTTTTTTCCTTCCTTGAGCATCTCACATGCCTTTCCAACTAGCATTCTCCCTAGTTCATTTTCTGGACTCAAAACCCTAGTCAGAAGGAGGGAATATAGCCTGAAGTGAAGGGTTCCCATCTATACGTAATTTGGCCCGCTTGCTTTTTGTGTTTTAGTTCTGTTTTGTTTTCTACTGTTAGAGACAGGTAAGGGTTGCCTGGAGGTTAGGGGAAAGGGTAGATTATCTAGCACAGGGCTCTGGGCTACCTTGGCAGAGCCTAGCATGGGAACTATCTTGGAGACTGGGTGACAGGGAGCTGACCGGCCTCATTGGGAGCCTTTGCTGCTAGATGATCTTGCCCTCCTTGCTCTTCAGGCCTGTGGAGGCTCTATCCAGACCAGTGTGAATGCTTTGTCAGCAGATGTGCTGGGCTACTGCCAGGTGTTTGAAGAGACCCAAATTGGAGGCGAGAGGTGAGTGGGTCTGGGTTTTTGGTATCTTCTGGGTGCAGCTTGTACTGTTGTTCCTTTTTTGAGATCTTAACTTTGGGGGCATGAAGAGCTCAGGTAGAGTATTAAGGGAGGCAAGAAGAGCTAGTTGGGTCTTAAATCTGATCCTATAATCTTGATTCCCCAGAGGTTAGTACAGACCTTCCCAAGAAAATCCCCTTAAGGTTGGGATTGGGTGGCCTTGATGAAAACAGAAGAGCAGCTACCAAGTGTTGAGAGGGCTTGGTGGGGAGAACAGATATGGCAAGATGACCTCAGAAAATAGTTTACATGTGTGATTTCATCTTGGGTATAGGTATAATTTCTTCACTGGCTGCCCCAAGGCCAAGACTTGCACCTTTATCCTCCGTGGAGGCGCCGAGCAGTTTATGGAGGAAACAGAGCGGTCCCTGCATGATGCCATCATGATTGTCAGGAGGGCCATCAAGGTAATGGACTGATGATGGCCTCCTGTCTGTCTACACAGCATCCTTTATCTCCGTACATGATCAGACTCTAGATTTGTGCAGTGATCCCTTTCCTTGTGGCATGGTGGGCCCTCTTTTGTCCCAGAAATCATAAACAGCCTTAGTCTCAAAAATAGATCATGCCATCCTAAAGGCTAAGACTAGTTCTTCTTAGCAGAGTATGGAATTGGTGTAGTCAGCTATCCCAGTGATTATGTCACTGCCCTCAAACTACAGTTTTCTTGATGGTTCACTAGGTTGAAATTGGACAGGAACCATGTCCGGGCTTCTGGGGTTTGGATTGGGGTAAGGAATGAAGCACCACTTTTCTGGGCCAGAGGCCCTACCAAGTGACCCAGCTTAGAGCTAAGACTGGGGCCTGCTCTCATTGAGAGATGGTCTGATTTCTACAGAATGATTCAGTGGTGGCTGGTGGTGGCGCCATTGAGATGGAGCTCTCCAAGTACCTTCGGGATTACTCGAGGACTATTCCAGGAAAACAGCAGCTGTTGATTGGGGCATATGCCAAGGCCTTGGAGATTATCCCACGTCAGCTGTGTGACAATGCTGGCTTTGATGCCACAAACATCCTCAACAAGCTGCGGGCTCGGCATGCCCAGGTGGGTTCTTCCTCTTGTCAGAGTCCAGGGATTGGGTGGATGGGGCTAGATCATGAGAGTGTTGTGCTTATTACTCAAGTGCACATACTTGACCCAAGTGATGGACTAGAACTAAACCTAGTATGACTGGGTAACTGCCTCCTCTGCAGGCAAAGGGGAAGCCACATGTGCCTGCCATGGAAACAGCAGCTTCCTGGGAGAGAGCCTAGAGCTGTGTGCAAGAAATTTGGGATCATTGCCATATTGCCTCCCTCTTTTCCTTATTCTTTCAGGGGGGCATGTGGTATGGGGTGGACATCAACAACGAGGACATTGCCGACAACTTTGAGGCCTTCGTGTGGGAGCCAGCTATGGTGCGGATCAATGCCCTGACAGCAGCCTCTGAAGCTGCATGCCTCATCGTATCTGTAGATGAGACCATCAAGAACCCCCGCTCCACTGTGGATGCTCCTCCAACAGCTGGCCGGGGCCGAGGCCGCCTCCAGTAAGAGGCACCCAGCCATCACACATTGACTGGCAGGCTGGCTGCAGGCTGGCTGCAAGTGCACTGCCTTCCCTGGCTGGGTTAACGGATGTTACAAGGAAGTGGTAGTGATTGACCCACTGTTTCCACTAGTGATTATTTAAATAAAACTTCAGACTTGGAATTAACCTTGTAAATTATTTGGGCAGTTTTACTTATATTACAACTCAGAATTTGAGCTGTGCATACACATACCCAGAGATACAAAAGGGAATTCTCTGCTGAACTTGGTTGAGCTCCATTAGACTGGCCCCATCTGGAAGTTTTACTGTGGTTGTGTTCTTGATTCCAGAAGTGGCTAGATTGTGCGGAGTCACTTCCTTTTCTTGACACCTTATTTCACCCTCCCTACCCTGGACCCTGCTCTCAGGGGTTTTCTTGTTTGAGAACATGTTGTATTACCTTGTCTGCCCTTTCCATCTCCATGTTCTCTTGGCTCAGACTTTGTTTCCTCTTATTCAAGATCTTAAAGTTGACTCTGGGAGCATCCTCTCTTAACTCTGGTGACTTAAGTCCATTGAGAAGGTAGCTGAGGTCACCCACTTGGTATTTTCTATTCAGCTACCAGTGTCCTGTTTTCTTATGACTAATGATAGTTTTTCACCTTTTTGTTTTTGTTTTTGTTTGGCGCTGCTGGAGATCAAACCCAGCCTTGCACTTTACCAACTGAGCTATCTCCCCAGTCCCCAGTGGTAGTTTGGCAAGGCTGGAAACCCAGCAGGTCTAACAGTCATCTCAGTTAAACTGATCCTCATAGCTAACCTACAGCCAGTGCTGTACTTTATAATTATTGGAGCTAGAAGTAAATGATTATAACCTTGAGTTACTGGAGCAGCTGCCTGAAACTGGTACGTGATTTTAGAAAAATCTGGGCCGAGCTTTTGTGGTTAAATGAATTCAAAAGTAGAATGGGGTAGCCAGCATCCCTGCTAACCTGGTAGTCTTTAGGTAAGTTATTTTTCTGGCTCACAGAGTTGGATTAAATGCCCATTCTAAATGCATTTGAAGCCTAAACACCTGTTCTTTTTTCTGATTTTTAAAATTCAGGCCTTAGTAATCAAATTCATGAGACAAACCCGTTTTGTAAAATGTGTAATGCAAGCGAGGCCATGGTGGCAGCTTGTTCTCCCCTAGATCAAAACCTGATTGGTCGTCCAGAGCTTCCGAAAGAGGTGGGCACACCAGTGATGGTGGGGGCCAATTCCTGCTATTCCTGCTTAGCTTGTGCTGGGTTTGCCCTTGAAGATAGCCTCTCCCGGCTGACAAGCAGAAGTGACTTGATTCAAGTCTATCTGGGTGCAGACACTGAATGCAGGGTTGAACTGTGATGGGGACAGTAACCTGGATGGCATTCCTCCAACATATTCTGCAGCCCTGGGGTGACTCTTCCTGGTCATTCACCCATTAATGCCAAATGGGTTATCTGCCTCCTCCTACCTTGTGTACTTTAGTTGTATAAGGTTGTGGTGACATACTGACGAATGTGGCCCTGGGGTAGATATACCAGTTTCACCATCTTTTATTGGATACAGAGCCATAAATTCTCTGATGCCCATGAGTCTTTTTAAATACATACACTCAGGTACATTCGGCAAAGGGCATTTATGGGTAACATGGAGCAAAGTGCTAGGATGGCAATGCCTGGATAGGACAGAGAAGTGGGGCCAGAGAAGGCCCCCTGGGGGCTGGAGGTACAGGCACCACTTGAGAAACAAAAGTAAAACCAAATGTTGCTCTCCACCCCTCTGCCTGGTGTGCTTGGGGTGGGGGAAGCTACCCTCTCACAGCTCAGGCCTTGCAGCCTGGCTGTGTGGGGAAGGCGGGGCCTAGAGGCCAGTTATGGAGGCCCCACTAGCATTGCCCTCTAGAGCCAAGCTTACTGGCACCAGCCCGGGTAAAACCTGGGTCACCTCAGGCCTCTGCCCCTAGGTACAAGACCACTGCTGGGACAGAGCTGACGCTGGTGGCCCCCAGTCCAAGCCTCCCTGGGGCTGTGCTGTGGTGGCAGAAGAGGCTTGGCCTTGTGGGGGGCCTGCCTGATTGTCAGGGCAGTTTTGGGACTGGCCAAAGTCCCAAGGAGTTGGGGAGGGAGGCCTGGTAGTCTGATCTTCACCCAACCCTAAGCCTTATCCTCAGGCAAGGGCTGCAGATGAACACACTTGTCCAGGAATCGATACATACACACGATACACAGCAATATGTACAGAAAAAGCTGCCTGGAACAAGGCTGGGTGAGACAGCATAGCCACCAGGGGTCAAGAGAAGTGCCAAGCCCCTGGGGGAGGGAAGTCAACATTCTTCAGGGATTGGCAGGCCAGGACAGATCCCATGGGTGGCAGTTAACTCCTGTGGGCACTTGGACCACTCACCTCTCTCCTGTTTCCACTCCAGATTCACCAGGAACTGGGTCTTTGGCACCAATAGTCTCTCTGGGAAGGTCTCCTTCAACTTAGCGCCTTAGAGGGATTGGGGCCTTGGCAGCTCCCCCACCTGTTTCCAAAGGATTCGAGACCAGGACCAGGGGGACAGGCAGGATCCAAAGGCAAAGGACAGAGCCACATGTTAGAGCAGCAGGCCTTGGGCAGGAGGCTTTTTTTTTTTTTTTTTCCTCTCTCTTGAAGCAATTCCTGAGAGGCTGACTCAACTTCTGCCATCAGGGCTAAGAAAACATGAGAGGTCATGATCTCTGGGTGGTCTCTTGGGCTGCCCACTTTTACCCCTGTAGGGGTGTTTTATGTATTTTTGCTTTTTGCCAGTGAGAGGGGAAGTAGTGAGAAAAAAGCATAAAGTACTCAGGCCAAATGTGCCCAAATTCCAAGGTGCTGGGGTCAGACCATATGGGTTGAAGTGCAAGGGACATCAGGCAGCACCTTGGGATCTCTGTGTTAACCGGGGGCCCTTGGAACAGGGCCTGCCTTGGTTAGCCCTCAAAATGTCATCATTCCTTTTTTGCTTCCTGTTAGGTATAAGATGAAGGACTCCCTTTAAGGGGGTGAAGATGGGATGAAACCCTTCTGGAAGCAAGGCCCTTTGGTTTCCCTCCTTGGCCCCAGCTGTATGGTTACCATGGAAGTGGATAAATGGAGCACCCCAACAAGCAAAAGTTTCCCATCTAGCAGCATGGCTCATCCCCTGAAGGAGATGAATAGCATCAAGGTGAAAGGCCGGAAGCTGCTGGTTCTCAGCAGGTGTAAAGGCCAGGGCATACAAGACTGTCAGGCCAGGGCTGGGTGTGACCTGTAATTTGCATTAACAAGGGCTTGGGCCTGTGCCATATGTACCCCCACACAGTCCTCATTCACATAACCAGAAAATACTGGGTGAGCTTGATGGGCTTCCTGGAAACAGACTTGTGGGAAGGCCAACTTCACCAGGCAGGAGAGGGGCCTATTCACCCTCCTGCCCCTAGTGCTGGTGGTAGGCGGTGCTGTTATGTGAATAACGCAGTGAAGGAGCCTGTGACGAGCATCAGACCTGTCAGCACCCTTCCACCCCCAGCTCAGTGCTTAAGCCACCAGACCTTTCCCAGGGCTGATGCCAGGTACTCCAATGGGTGCCGCCTGGAGATATTGCCCAGAGCCTCGTATTCACTGATGGGTTCCCTGGGGCAGAGAAAACCCCTAAATTGGGCAGGCTTAGACCAAGCAGGGCATCCCTTTGTGCTTTGTCTATAAGACAGGGGGATGGGGGGCACCTCTTTCTTGGAGTCATAGGGAACAGAGGCCACAAGGGTGCAGTTGGTACAAGGCAGACATACCCAGGGAAGCCAGGCCCTGAGTAGACCTTTACTTCCCTCCCAGGCCTTTGGAAGAGAGAAAGTTGTGCTACTCTTTCCTGTGACTCAGGGACAGGACTGGGAAGGTGGGAGCTGATAGAGGCAGCCGCAGGGCCTAGGGATAGCGGTGCTGTGCCACACACAGCCAAGGCTTTGTACAGGACTGGACAGGGAGATGCTGACATGACACCCTTGGTAGCACAGGTCTTCCAAGGGCAAGAACATAGCAGGTCACAGGAGGAAAAGGCAAAGCAATGATATGAAGAGCCAGGACAGAGCTAGGGCTGCTGGCTGCACTTCTGGGCCAGGCATGGGGGTGCAGTTCTAGAGCACTTGTTACAAGGTAACCCAGGGCTGGGCTTGATGTCCAAGCCAGGTAGCAAGAGTTGGGTCCCTGGAGAAGCCTGGGAAATGAGAGGATCCCAGCTCCAGCCAGGACCAGCAGCCTAATAGCGAGGCTGGGAACTGACCTTGTATAGGAGTGCAAGAAATCCTAAAATGGATTTAGGTCAGATGTTTGCAAGAACTGTCGAAATGAAGGTTGGCAAGACCCACAGTCTTTAAAATCACTATGGTAAATCGTGAGAGGAAAAACTGGGGGGCCCTATCTTTGGAGCCTTGTCAGAACCTGATCATCTGGGGACTGTGCAAGGGCCAGTGAAAACCTCCAGTGGCATTCTGTGGCTTCTAAGCCCTGAGGCAGAAGTCCCCAGCTGCAGCCTCAGCCCATGGCTGGTGGAGACTGAGGACAGGGCAAGTCTGTTGAGGACACTCTTCCTCTTCCTCGAGCCTAGAATCTGTCCTTGCCAAAGCCACATCCTCAAGCAAACTAACTAGACAAGGAAGCAAATTTAGCCACCCTCTTCCAGGACCCAGCACAGTGGGCACCCCCTCCCTGACAGCCTAGATAGCCTAGGGGACCCAAAGGCCATCAGATTCCTGCCCAAGCACCTGAATTAAAAGGAAATCCCTTCTCATTACAGGCAGGTCTCCCAGGGCTGGCACCTTGAGCCTCCCTTAGGTCCCTTGGAGAGAATGGTGTAGAAACCTGCACCTTTTAGCTCTGACTTTTGCTCTGGAGTGCGCGCTTTGGGGCAGGAGAGTCTGTCTTACAGCAATAAGTAAGTTCACTCCACCTGGCAGTCCCCTCCCCTGCCCACTTGTGCCCACCTTGGGAGGAGTGGTCTCATCCTAGGGAAAAGTTCTGGGTGATGTTTTGCCTTCCAATCCTGCCCCCAGCTTTTGACTGACTGTGTGCCCGGGTCCCTAGACCTGCCCGGGTTATCCCTGGAGAGTGTAGACCAAGGGCGGGCCTAGGCAAGCTGTCAGAGGGGTGAAACAGGTAGGGGAGAAGAGCCCTCCTTGCCAAGTCTGAGCTGCCTTGTGGGGCCCCTGTGGGCCTGGGGCCTCAGGAAGGAGAGGCCTGCCTGAGCAGCTGAGGAGCCACTGGGTAGGTATTGCAGATCCTCCAGGCGAAGACACCAGTGCTGGTGGTGACAGCTCCTCGCTGACTGTGCCAGAAGTCTGCTCCAGCTGGGGTCGGGGTGGGGGTCAGAGGGCAGCTTCTGTCCAAGCCCCTTCCCTGGGTCAGACCTGTTGCTCTGCTGTTCCAGTAGGACAGGATACTTAACCCCTCCCTGGAAGCTGGGATAACACTAGGCCTCCAAAGGTCTAGTCCAAACCAGGATCCCTCTGGAGGTACAAAGAACACCTTGGTGTGGGGCTGGCAGGTGCCCTGCCGTCCCCCGCCCCCGGGGTTAGCAGCCGCCTTCCACCTTGATGTGCAGGATCTTAGAGAAGCCAGGCCTTCGTCGTAGGGCCTGTGAACCAAGCCCTGAGTTAGTTCTCTTGCAAAGCCGGTGGGGTCCTCCCTCCACACTCACCCAGGCCACCAGCCCCAGCCTAGGGATGTTGCTTGGGGATCTTGGTTGGCCTCAGAGCCAACCTCTCACCTGGAGTTTTGTCACCATATCCTCAAATAGCTTCTGAGCCTCAGGGCTGCTGGGCTCCTTGAAATAATCAGCAATTCCAATTTGGACCACAATGGACTTGAGGTTCCGACAGATGCCTGGGGAAAGGTGGGGAATGAGACTGCCACCTCTCATTTCACTGATTAATGACATAAGATACCCTCTGAGGAACCATCACGTGGCAGTCACAGGAAACATGAAAGAGGACAGCAGGCCCATGCTGGCTGGGGATGCACAAATGGACCAGGGAGAAGGTAGATGAGGCCAAGTGGGCGACAGCCAACTGCTCAGCAGCTCTAGCAACCTCCCTGGCAGAGGGGACAGTTGTACCTTGTCTGGACACTTGGAAGTGATTACAAGGAGCAGTGGCTGAGGGGAGGCTTGAGCACAAAGGCAGAGGACATGGAGACAAACCAGGCAGGCTGCACAGGGTTTACAGGTTGGGAAGTGGCTGCTCACTAAGATCCAGGCCTGAGGAGCCGGAAGAGCATGAATTTGGAGGCTTGAGCAGTTGTCCTGATGGTGAATCTAGGGTATGGCCATGAGGCTGAAGGGGAAGGGAGAGGAGGGTCCTGGAGGTGATAAGGTAAAGGAACCTTCACTCTGGTCACAGGGTCTTCCCAAGGGCCACACGGTCCTGGATGATGGTCTCATTTGGAGGAAGCAGCCCACGCTGGGTACCCCCATCCTCAGTGAAGGCAGAGGAGTGACTGAGAGTGGAGTGGGTGGTGTGAGGTGAAGGGCTAGAGGAGGCATAATTTGGAGTCTAGGGAGAGAAGTTCTCACCTAAGTTCCTGGAGAACTTACACACATTATTGCCTACCCATTCTAAAAAAGTCAGAAAATGGGAATATAAAGCTCAGAAAGGTAGAATAATTTTCCTGAAGTCACACAGCTAATGAGCAGAAGAGCCAGAGTTGAAGCCCAGGCCAGTTTAGCTCCCAAAACTAAACTTTTAACCTATCTGCTCTCCTGCCTCAGCCCTGGTTGAAGACTTACAATAGGGACTAAGATCCTGCATGGCTTCTGGCTCCAATGAGGGCATGCTAAAGCACACAGATGTCTTTGGAACTGAACTATTAGGATGGATACTGGCAGGCTTAGAATGCCACACTGGCCTAAGAAGGCACTGGTGGCAAAGCCAAGACCAGATATTGCTGTCTGCCCCCTCCCCTCCCAACGCTGGTGCTTGCCGAGGAGAGCATCAGGTAATGCTAATGCTACCTGCTGACAGGCCATGGTGACAGGTGACAACCATACCCTGCCCTGCATTCCCCCATTGCTCACTGTTGAAATGCAGCAGGGCCTTGGGAGTGACAGGGGTGGCTGTGAGCACCAGCATCTCCAGTCCTTTCAGGCCTTCCCGGCAGACCTCTGCCGCCACCTCCTGGGTGATCTCTGACACGTGGTCCAGCTCCAGGACCTGCAGCCGCATGCAGTTTCTTGCTAGGGAGAGGAAGAGGGGAGGCCCTGCTGACAAACTCTCCAGGTTACCTCCTGCCCAGTACCCTGGGTCCCCTGCCACCACCCAGGCTACAGCCCCAAGCCCCTATGGAATTTTGCAGGGAATCATTGCACCCTCGCCAGCTTCTCTCATTCTCCCCACCGCAGCCCCAAGGAACTCACCAAGTGATGCCAGGCCCTGCACCCCACAGCCAGCGCCCCCAACCCCCAGAGCCCGGAGGTGGGGCCAACAGCGACCGATCATCTGCAGGCAGCGGTTACTGAAGCGCGTGGGCTGCTGGCTGGAGAATGGGGAAGGGGCAGTCAGGGAAGCCTTTGGATACCTGATGCCCCATGTGAGGTATTCCTCCTGGGCAACCCCTCCCTGCCTCAGGCAAGTGCCCCGCCTACAATCCAGCTGGTCCAGTCGGAAAGCTGGGATGGTCCCTGACTCTCCCCTCTCACCACTCGCCATGTTCTGCAGCTTGATTCCACAGTTTAGACCCCCACTGGATTCAGCCAGATCACTACCAGTCTCCCTGCCAAGTCCTGCCCCACAACACAGTCAGTGCCCCACTCACTCCTACAGCCACTCGCTGTGTCATTCAGCAGATGGTTATCAAGTGTCTGCTACAGCCAAGAACAACTGAGTCAGGCCCTAGGGCATCAGTGGTGACAATGCAGACGTGGTCCCCACCCTCGAAGCATGACCAGTCTATGTTACAGAACTTTGGCAGTCTGATTTTAGTTCCTTTCTTAAACCTAAAATCCTCCAATAGCCTCCCAGTACTTTCTAGATAAAATGCAAAAACCCAAACCCCTTCACAAGGCCCTGCCTGACCTTGCCCAACCTGCTTTTCCACACTCAGTACTTGACCTTGCCCTACCTGCTCACACCAGACTTGCCTGGTTCCCTGAACACATCCCTCAACATTCACCTAGGCAACAGACATCTCTTTGGTGTCTGCTATGCGCCTGGTACCAGGGATACAGAAATGGACACTCACAGACTTTGCCCTGAGAACTAGGAGACTAGTGCAGGAGATTGAAATAGAAATGATTGCAAAACAGGTAACAGCAGGTGTCCGGACAAGGTCAATGGGAGCCAAGGCAGGGGCACAATGACTGGTTCCACCAGGGTGTTAGGGAAGGTACACTGGATGGGCTGGGAGAAGCCGGCTCACTGGGAGTGATTGGAGGTTCAGGGATAGGGACAGGAAAGCCTGGTAGTTTAAGAAACTCCAAGTAGAGTGGGAATGATTTTACACCCTGAATTCTCTAATGATCAGCTCTTATCCATTACAAACTGACCCAGAACTGCTTGTTGTATGTCACACAAATCCAGCTACTTTTAGTTGTGTTTACTGAACACTTACCGTGGGGCCTGCAGGCTCTGTGGTATGATCTCATTGGGGCCAACAACAGCCCTAATAAGGTCAGTAGATTCCTAGTATCACCTTCACTTTGTAAGGTGAGAAACTAAGATGCAGTTGGGTTGCTCACGGTGGCACTGCCACTAAGCCAGGATGTGACTTCCAGGTCTGATTTTAAAGCCCTGCTCTTAATGCCTCAATGCACAGATTAATGTGTGTGAGCCTGTCTCCTCAACAGCTTATGGAATGGGCTCAGATCTGTCCAGTCCTCAGTCCCAGACCAGGTCCAACCCCTTTCCCTTCCCCACCCACCCAGCCTAAGCTCACCAGGGGTGAAGAGGCGCCACCTGGAGGGAAACAATCTCTCTGCAGCCTGCGCCTAGGGCCCAAATAACCTCGTGGCCCACTGGGTCTGTGGCACTCCTGTTGAAAAGACAAAGCTGGAGTGGCTCACCCTGGTGGCTTCTGCCCCTGTCAAGCCTTCCTTCCCTTAGGTCACAGAGCTCTTGAGTGCCTTTGCCTGAGGATCTGGGGGAAGGCCATGCAGTATCTAGGGATCCTTGGGGTCCCAGGCCAAGAGGGCATGGGCCTTGCTTCTGGTGAGAGGGACCCACCTGTAGGTCACAGCCTGCAGGGCACGACAGTAGCAGCTGGCCAGCCAGAGTGAGCGATCGGTGAGGATGTTGGGACAGTGGGAGATGCGCAGGATCAGCAGGTTCCCCCCAGCTGCCTTCAGCAGGGACTCCAGCCCTGCTTCAAGGCAGCCCCTGGGGATGACCAAGAGGTCACCTGCCTGTGGTCACCTCCTCCTCTGGGAAGCATCCCCACTTCATTCCAAGTCTGTGGCCCAGGAGCACCCGCCCACCCACCGCAGCCTCACCGGGTGCTCCGAGCGTACTCCTCCTTGCTCTCCTTCTTCCCCCGCTGTCGGGGCTTCAGGTTCTGCAGTGTCAGCGAGTGGGCTGTGTGCACCACTGAGCCAGCATTGCCAGAACTGCTGTGGAGAGGGAGGTTACACGGAGAAGAGGGGTCTGCCTTGGCTGGCTGGAGACAAGCCAGTCCCAGAGCAGAAGGCCCGGTGAGAGGATTTGGGGGAGCCAGGCTGGAGCCAGAGTGCTGTAAGGGCTGCAAGGACCAGATTCTGCCAGGGGGAAAGGTGGGTTCCCAGCAGGCAGAGGTAGGTACCTTGGAACAGACTCGTGCATTCTCTAGCAGCACCCTTGTCCAGACAGCGGGATGACGGGCCACGAAGCGCCAGTCCCGGCGACCTCTGCGGCGTGCAGCAGTGTGCGTGTGTCCAGGTAGGTGAAGATGCGAACAGGGCAGCCCGCATCTTGAGGGGATCTCTGGGCTGATGACCTCGTTGGAGCGTGAGGGGCTACCCCTCTCAGCTCGCCGGCCACGTCCACTGCCTCCCTCGGCGGGGCTGCAAACACAAGGGAGCAAGGGACAATGGAGGGTCAAAGACCAGGCAGGGAACGTGGGGTAAGGAGCTGGGGCAGGGTAAGGAGCTGCAGGAAGAATGGGCGTAAGACCCATGCTGGGGAACAGTGGTGTGGCAGGAAGGACAAAGGGCCTCTGCTTTCCCCTTGGCTATGATAGTCCCAACCCTAAGATTACAAATTAGCAAAGGTATTTCTTCCTTTTTAAGTCACCCCTGACCCTAACCCTCTAATCTCTTAATGCCCCTGTGCATGGCCTGTAAGCTGATGGGAGGGGCTCTCCTTGCTGCACCAGGGGCTTTGGAGTCTGAGAGACAACTATTCTCTTCTACATGTTGCTGAGCTCACCATGTGCACAGACCCCAGCCCCCAGATGTACCATCCTTATGCTGCCCCACCCTGTCACTCAAGTCTCTGCCCCAGGCTGAAGGGCACTTCATAGGAGGGGTAGGCAAGTCAGGAGCAGAGGAAGGGAAGTATGGGAGCTCAGAAATTTCTCCTCTCAGCCCTTTGTCCCCAGGAGCGCCAGCACCCTAGGGAAAGGCTGGTCCTTTCCTCCCAGGACTTACCTGAAAGGCGGCAGCTGCTCACTGGCCCAGCTATAGCCGGCCCAGGGCGGGGGGACGTCTGAGGGGCCCTCGGCCTCTGACTCCGTGGTTCGGGAGCCCACGTCTGAGACATCACCCTCCTCCCCCTCATGCTGTGTCGGCGAGGTCTTCGCTGCCAGTTCTGGATGGCCTGGCGCCGCAGGCCTGAGCTGCGAGGGGCCTGGGACCGCTCGAGCCACCATTGTAGCCTGAGCCCTTGTGCCCAAGCCCCCAGGGCCACTGTCTTCAGGTGCCCCCTCCTCTGGCCGGGGCAGCTCCAGGCTGTCACTGTCATAGCGCCTGAGCTCTGGGAGGCAGCTGGCACAAGACTGGAGGCCCTGGGGCAGGGTGGACCAGATGGTGAGGGGCGAGGGGCATCCAGCTGCTGGAATTCTCCATCCTCCCCTACCACAGGCAAGGGAAACCCATCCACCCTGCTTCTCCGAAGCTCCTCTGAGTATGGAAAGGTAGACAGGTGACCCCAGGAGGATGGGCACAGGAGGGAGAGAAGCCCCAGATGGTCAGCAGGTCTTTCGAGGGTGAGGGTGGGCTGTGTAGGGCAGGCCAGGCCCCAGCTTACCTGTGCTGGGAGAAGAGCCATGCCGTGACACCGCGTATGTGCTAGGCACGGCTGGGCCCGCGTGGTGTTCTCTCTGTGGGCCCCCAGAGCAGGAGGGTAAAAGTAGGGAGGCAGAGGAGGCAAGAGGATGAAGATGCAACAGCCAGAGAAAGAGGGTAGAGACAGACAGAAGAGAGGAAGAGGAGGAGAGAAAAGAAGAAAAAAATTGGGAAGGATGGACGAATGGACAGATAGATAGCCCCGACAGGGAGGCCACCAGCTCCCCGGTCACACCAACCCACACCCCAATCCAGGCTATGGCTCTTGGGCTCTCATTTGCAGGGATGGCAGAGATGGGTCCTGCGGGCTGATGGTTGCTGGATCACACCTGGAGAGCCTCAGGGGTGGTGCTCCTGCCCAAACAGAGGGGCCCCGTGTTCCCAGACCCCTACTTCAGGCCTAGGCCTGTTCTTGGGGGAAGAACCAAAGAAGAGACGCACAGCACCCTTGGGGATATGAGGCTGTGTGTGAGGGGAGGTTGTGGGGACCAGGTAAGCAGGCAGAAGTGGGAGCAGATGGGCACTCACCATTCTGCCTGGGCCCCGGCCCCTGGCCCTGCGCCACTCCCCCACCTCCACGCCCCAGGACCTGGCGCTCGGGTGTGCTGCCACAGCATGCTGCTGATGACCTGCAGCTGACGTTCAGCGCGGTCGGCCCCTCCAGGAGTTCCTCGATGAACTGCTGCAGGCGCAGCTTGGCACTGGCCTCCCGTGCTGCTGTCCTCCTTCAGGAACTGGTCAATCTGCACCACCTCCCTGGTCCCGGAGCAGTGTTTTACCCCCAGAGCCTCAGCCTGGATGCCACACCACCCTCTCTTGTGGGGAGACACAGGCACAGCTGCCCAGGGTGTCTGCTTATGGCCCCCCACACAGCCCCACACATCTAACTCCATAACCAGACACATCCTCCTCAGACAGAGACAGAGACACCCAGTTACCTAAGACCTCAACCATACAGCCTCCCCACATAGGAACAGCCCCAGGCACACACTTGGAGCCACACAGCCATTGCACATACCCACTCAGTAACATTCATGCATATGCCCTCATCTTGGGTTCATTTCCAGGCACATACTCACAGTCTGAGACATGCAAAGCATCATGGAGGCACAGTCCCACCGACACATTCAAACACCACACACACTTTCTGAAGATTGAAAAATACATCGAGTCACTTTAACACATAGGGAAATACACTCAGATGCAGAAGCTTACTTATAGTTTGCATCAGCCTCTAGGAGTTGCACAAACACATAGCACATCTTACAGATTACCTGCATCTGTACTCCCAAATGCATTCACTTACAAGTGCTAGGCACTGTTCTAGGTATTGCAGAAGCATCAGTGAACAAAAACAGAAAACCCCTTATATTACAGATAAATAACATCTATAGCCAGGCGCAGTGCCTCACACTTATAATCCCAGGATTTGGGAGATGGGAGGAACATCAGCCTCTGCAATTAGTGAGGACCCTATCTCAAAATAAAAAATAAATTAAAAGACTGGCTCATGTGGCTTAGTGGGTAAAGTGCTTCTGGGTTCCATCACCAGTACCAAGAACAAATAAATTAATTAATCCTATGAACATTTGAATCATTCATAATTCTTCATTTAAAGGTCAGAGAAGTGAGGAGAAGTCAACAAGAACAATGAGAAGGAACAGACAAAAAAAAAAAAAAAAAATAGAAAGGAAATCCAGGAGAGCCAAGTGAAGAAAGTGTTTCAAAGGATCCCACTGTGTCAAATGCTGTGGATGGACCAAGAAAGAGGGTGACTTGGTCTTAGTAATATGGTCATTGGTGACATGAGGACAATGGTGGAAGTGGAAACCTGATCAGAGTGGGTTCACGAAAGAATGTGAAGGAAAGAAATTGGAGACCTGGCGTATGACAAATACTTTCATGAGGATTTTCTGTATGGGGCAGCAGCTTACGGGGGAAATAGAGTTAGGGCAAATGGGGTACATGACATCATGTCTGCATCCTTTCAGGAAGGAAGGAAGGAAAGAAAGAAGGGAGGGAGGGAGGGAAGAAGAGAGAAAGAAAGGGAGAGAGAAAGACAGGAAGAAAGAAAGAAAGAGAAAGAGAGAAAGAAAAAGAGAGAGAAAGAAAAGAAGGAAGGAAGGAAGGAAGGAAGGAAGGAAGGAAGGAAGGAAGGAAGGAAGGAAGGAAGGAAGAAAGAATCTGATGCTAGAAAAGGGAGATGGGAGAATTGGGCCACACCTTTGAGCAGGCAAAGGGTGAAGAGGATCTGGTGCCAAAATGCCCAGGTTGGCCTTGGCTGAGTCAGAGAAGGATCAGAAATAGTCTTCATAGGCTTAGTGCATGATCAAGCTGCCCATGTGC
Organism: Sciurus carolinensis; assembly: GCF_902686445.1. Taxonomy (NCBI): domain Eukaryota; kingdom Metazoa; phylum Chordata; class Mammalia; order Rodentia; family Sciuridae; genus Sciurus; species Sciurus carolinensis. Next base: position 24,858,896 of record NC_062225.1, read on the forward strand.
TCGTGTCCTGCCACACACACCATCATGACACTCTGGGTACCCACACACACCAACAGTTACAAGTTCATGACCACAGACCCCCTATTACCTAGCCATGACCACATACAGACAGGCAGGTTTAGGGTGGTTATGGTGGCCACAACTACTCACACGGACACACCCATCCGCGGTCCTGAGGGCCTACTCCCTGCTGCTTGCGGCTCAGCTCCTGTTCCTTGTGCACCAGGTCCTGCTTGAGCGAGGCCAGCAGCTCCACACTCACGTCCACCTGCCGTGGAGAGCTCGATGCTCGCTCCTCCAGTTCCTCCTTCTCGCGCCCCAGTCGAGCGCTCTCCTGTCTCGCAGTCTCCAGCTCAGCAGCTTTGCGTTCCAGCTCTGCCTGCAGCCTGCCCACTTGGCCAGCAATCTCTGCCTCCACCTCCTCACTCAGCCTCTCCAGCCGCCTGTCCACCTCCAATTCTCTAGCGCGCGGATCTTGAGGCGCGCCAGGGCCTTCCTCGTAAGCCACATCGGCCGGGAGGGGGAAGCTGGCGAGGCCGAGGCCGGCCCGGGGCCAGACCCTGGCGGCGGCGTCGAGCACGCAGAGGATGCCACGGACTTGCGGGCGAACAGCTCCCCCAGCGGGATCTCAATCTCCCGCAACGCGTAGCGCGCGGCAGCGGCAGGCACGAGACCCGGCTCTCCCAGCTCCTCGCAGGGCAGGCTGGCGGGCACCAAGTCGCCGGGGAAATGGGCGAGGGGAGCGTGGTGGTGGTGGTGATGCAGCAGGTGCGGCGCTGCTGGCGACGGCCCGGCGGCCCTGCTCCTTGCCCTGGAAGGACGTGCTCTCAAAGACCTCGCGCCGGGCGCCGGGCACAGCCAGCAGCGCGGCGGGCTCAGGCGCCAGCGGAAGCCTGAGGCCGCGGCTGCAGCAGCCGCTGCAGCCGCGGCACCGTCGCAGATGCTGTTGGTTTTGGAGAGGATGTACAGAGTCTCATAGGTGTGGCTGTACTCTAGGTGCGCGCGCAGGGAGGACAGGCTCCGGAAGCGCTTGTGCTCCCCGCAGCGGGGGCAGCGGTAAGGCAGATCCAGCGAGGCCATGGCCCCGCCGCCCCCCGCGGCGTGCCGGCTCCACCGCGGCCGCCCAACGGGTCAGCCGGGGCGCGCTCATGGGGGCCGCGCGCAAGCCCCCCTGCAGAATCAGTAAGGCTCAGGGTGCCCGCGACCAGGGTCGAGGAGGCTACAAGAGAGGGAATAAGTCTTAGGCGGATGGTTCTCCTCTCCCAGCGACACCTCCCAGGCCCTGGGCCAAAATCCCCAACTCAAGTTGGAAATTGACTTCCCCAAGAAATAGGTGCTGGTGCCTGAATGTAGAGGCCAGGGGAGAAACAATGGCAGAACACTCTGAGTGGAGTATCCTGCTCTGGTATCTGTGCAAGAGCCTGTACATGAGTGGATGAGAGAGAGAGACAGAGAGACAGAGAGACAGAGAGAATTCTTAAAATAATAATAATATAATTTTTTAAAGGAAACAGTTAAATTTTAGTGGCTCCATTCTGGAAACAACCCAAGTGCTCATAAACAACAGAATGGATAAATTGTGGTATATTCATAATGGAATACTGTCCAGTAATAAAAGGAACTACAGATATGCTCAGCAATATGGAGGAATACATGAGTATTATGTTGTAGAAAAGAAGCCAGACCAGAGTGCATACGACAAGATTCTATAGAGATGGAGTTCAAGAACAGACAAAAATTGATGATGACAGAAATCAGAACAGAGGTTACCCCTAGGGGCTACAAGGACTGGGAAGGGGCAGGAGGGAATCTTAGGAGATGCTGAAAATAGTCTATATTTTGATCTCAGCAGTGTGTTCAGGTGTAGATAATCATCAAGCTGTACACATAAGATTATATGTATGTTACATCTAAAAATATTCTTAGTAGAAGATTCTTAACCAATTGTGTGGTGCATGCCTGTAATCCAGAGATTTGGGAGACTGAGGTGGTAGGACCAAAAGTTTGAGGGCAGTCTCTGCATGTTAGCCTTACCCTGTCTCCAAAAAAAGTGGGGCTGGGACAGGCTGGGCTGGGGAAGTGGCTCAGTGGTAGAGCACCCTTGGGTTCAGTCCCCAGTACTGAAAAAAAAAAAAAAAAGCTTATTTCCATCTCATGCAAACCCCATCTATCAACAAACCTGGATTATTGGTACCATGTTGCAGTGAGAAAGATGTCACTCCACTTGGGTATCATTAATGATCCCTGTATGTGTCACTGTTCCCATCCCTGCTACTCCAGGCACCTAGGTCCTTTTCTCAGACCTAGAAAAAGCTAGATAGGCCTCCAATAAGTGTTCTTGCCCTGCTTTCCCTCCAAGGGTCCTATTTTATCTGTCTTCCTCACATCCTTTCTGGCACAAGTCCCTCCTTACCCTCAGCTCCTGCTGTCCCCCACCCCATCTTTGCCTCCCCTGACTTGTGGAGTTTCCATATCCTCACTGCTGGCTTTTCCCTAACTGTCTGCATTTGGGCTCCAACACTTTCCACCGTCACCGTGCTCCTCAGAGTCGCAGACTACCCACTAATGCAATAATCCAGTTGTCCTCAAGGTCTTCACCCACTTGGTCCCTTGGTGGATACTCTTGGTCCCTGCATCTTCACAGGCTGCCATGATGATGCCCTGTTTGGAGTTTCCTCCTGATTCAGTGACTTCCTGCTCTTGCTTCTTCCCTACATGTCCTATCTCTTCATGGGGTGCCCCTTCAGCCTCTATCCTACCCGTGGGCAATCTGGTTTCACTCACAGATTCACTCACACCTGAAGCCGCTGACTCTCAGCTCTGCCTCTTCATCCTGACCAGTTCCTGAGTTCTGTTTGTCTTCTCCCATTTCCACGTGGCTGTATGAGTAGGTGTCTGTTCACTTTGCCACCCAGCACCCAGTCCTCCTCTTGGCATCAGCGCCCTTCTTTAACCCTGGGGAGCCAAACTTCTTTAGCCGCATTCTCATCCATCCAGATGGCCTGAGGGATGTAACATGAGCCTGGCCAGTCAGAGTCCTGGGATGGGCAGGGCCCCCAATCTAAGCCAGTGAACCTCCAGACTTTCTGGAACTACTGGAGAGAAGGAGTAGTTTCAGTAAAACCCCAACCCTTTTGGGCTTGGGTGTTTAAGTTGATGGAGAGGGCCAGAGCTACTAAGGCCATTTTTGTTTCTTTTGGGGAGGAGCCACCTAGGAATGAAGCCAATCCAGAACTGAGATGGGGAGAGAAATTCTTCACAGACACTGTAAGATCCTGACCTGTTCAATTACATGAACCAATCAATTCCCTTTTTTTGCTTTAGTTACAGTTGGGTCTATGTTCTTTGCATTAGGGAAAAATCCTGATCAAGAAATTGGGCTGGGCACCACCCAGTGGTTTGGGAGGCTGAGGCAGGAGGATTGTGAGTTCAAAGCCAGCCTCAGCAAAAGCAAGGTGCTAAGCAACTCAGTGAGACCCTGTTTCCAAATAAAATACAACATAGGGCTGGGGATGTGGCACAGTAGTCAAGTGACCCTGAGTTCAATCCCTGGCACCAAAAACAGAAAAAGAAAAAAAGAAAGAAATTGGAATCATCCAGGTGTGATGGCACACACATGTAATCCCAGTGACTAGGGAGGCTGAGGCAGGAGAATCTCAAGTTGAAAGTCACCCTCAGCAACTTAGGAAGGCCCTAAGCAACTTAGTGAGACCCTGTCTCAAAAGAAAAAATAAAATGGGCTGGGGATGTGGCTTAGTAGTGAAGCACCCCTGGGTTCGATCACTGGTACCAAAAAAAGAAAAAAGAAAAGAAAAGAAATTAGAATTGGAGATAGAAAAAAAAAATTTTTTTTTTTCAGTAAGGAATTAGCTTAATTGAGGGGAGAAGCCTAAGTTAGTACTGCTTCCTGCACTCCCCACTTAGAAGTTGTTGAGCCCTGTCACCCAGTACCAAAGCAGCTGATTAAATGATCCCCCACCTCCCCTGAACTTCAGGGAACTTGTAGAAAAATGTCATGATATTGGCAGTGAGGTCTTTGCAGGTCCAATAAGAAAGAGACAATCTGGCTGAAAGGGGCCCATCTAAAAGCAGGACTTGCCCAAAGAGGCCCTTTCTGCCTAGGGCCAGTAATCCAATATGGCTGAGAGTAAGATAATTAAGAGCCAGTCCTCTGCTTCCATCTAAAGTCAGCTCAAGCAAGGAGAGGGAGGCTAGAAACTCAGAGGGAGATCAGCCTGGGGCCTGAAAGGCTCTAGACTCCTCAAGTCCTGCTGTGCCCTCCCAGCCCCACAGAAGCTTCCATTATAAGCAGGCTTTTGTTGGAAAGCAGCTGGAGTAGGAAGGGGAAAGGAGCCCTGCATGCCACCAGGGGTTTGCACTGTCCTGTGGCAGAGACCCAGCTAGAGGCCCCCAAACCCTGGGCTACTGGGATGTTGCTAAGAGACAGTGCTTCTCCTCCCTCCTCACTACCACCAGGGCTCCATTCAAGAATTATAACTTTCAATGAGGTCTCTAGCTTTGGTTAATAGCGCTGGGGATGATCGAAGGCAAATTGACTGAAAAGCCTTCTAATGATTAAGGGAATTGCACTGCCAGAAAAATCTAGCAAACCTAGAAAACAAAGGCCAGGATTACTTAGCCATAAGAGCCCCCACCCCCCACCTCCGCTACCCATCCTCCCCACAACCCTGCAGCCCTCAGTGCCCCTTTCACATGTGGCCACAGAGCACCAAGGTTGAAGTCAGCAGAATCAGAGCAGCAGACTGGTGGGACAGGAACCTCTTCCATACCATTTGTGGGCCATGGAGCAGGTGTTTTTCCTTCCCTCCAGGTTTCCCTCCATCATGGTAGCGTGGCCACAGTTGAAAGAGCCTGTGGGCCTAGCTCAGTACTAATCAGACAAGCCACTGCTAGGTCTTGAATTGGGGCTGGACTTAAGTAATGGAAAGAGAACATTGAATTGCTCCTTCTAGAGATGGGACACCAGGTTGAAAGTTTTGTGAGTGACAGATGCATTATGATAAACAAGGAAATATTTTTAAAATTATTTAGGAGAGGAGTCAGGGTCTTAAATAGCCGAGAAGTAGAATTCAGTGTTTTATAAAACATTTGTTTTTGCGGCTCAGCTTTACCTTTCTTTGTGGACTGACTCTCCATTTTCCCTTAGAGAATCATTTCCTCCACTTTGAATGGTTTGGGTAGAGTTGACCCCTGTCCCTGACCCAAGGGAGCACATGTGACCTTAGTCTGTCCTATGGGATCACAAGTGACCTCAGTCTGTTTCATTAGAGCAGCAGAGATTAGATCAGTAATGCTCACATTTCTCAATCTGGATCAATGCAGGTACCCCAAGACTGTGCTCTGCAGGCAGAACATGAACCTGGAATTGCATGTGACCATTTCTGTGATATCACTTGAACAGGTGTGCCTGAAGCTTTCACCCAGGACTTGTCAATTACATGGGGCAGCAAAGGTTTTTGTAACTTGAATAATTTAAGTAGACTGCTAGTCTCTAGTAAGGAGATTCCAGAGGCACACAATGACCCATAGTGTCAAAAACACAACCTGGAGGCTGAACTTGTGGCTCAGTGGTAGAGCACTTGCCTAGCATGTGTGAAGCACTCAGTTTAATTCTCAGCATCACGTATAAATAAATGAATAAAATAAAGGTCCACCAATAACTAAAAATATATATGAAAAAGAAATTTAAAAAAATACACAACCTGGGCTTTCCCTCACTCACTCCCCAGCATCAGTTTCCTTCAACAGTGCTGCTGCCCTCCCAGCCATGCCATGGGCCATCTTGATTTCCCCTTCCCTGCTAACGATCAAGTCCTGCTGGTTTTTCCTTCTGGATCCTTTTTAACCCAACCATACTTTTCCTGTCGCTTGCTTTATGCTGTTATGGGCCACAGCCTCCTCATACCTGCACTGCTGGCCTGGTCTGTCTCACAGTTCTCTTCCATCCTTTCTGCAGATGGCTTCCACTTAGACACCTTCAATGGCTCCCCAACGTCTACCAACTGGAGCCACACTTCTTAGCTCCATGGTTTGGCCTCACTGTTCTCTTGCCAATTTGAAAGTCAAAAATGGCCTGTCTCACTTGCATTTCTTTGAATACCATGGTTGGACATTTCCCCACACATTTCTCAGTCTTTTGTAGCTCTCTGGTGACTCATCTTTGTACTTACTTTGCTCATTTTATACTGTACATTCATATTTTCTTATTGATTTACAAAAGCTTTTATAATATTGACCCTAATATACTGCAAATATTTTTCTCAAGTATGTTGATTGGCTTTTACTTTTGTTTATAGCTTTTATTGACAGTTTTAAAGTATGCTTCAGCAAAATCTTTGATTTCTGGTTTTTGTTGACTTAGGAAGACTGTCTCTACCCCAAAATGATAAAAACTGTTACAAGTTTTCTTTTAGTACTTTCAGTTTTTAAAAATTCCAGGACCTTTATTTAAATTAGGATTTTAAAACAAATCACCAAGATACCACAAACTGACAATGACTTGGTAACACATAAACACTTCAGGCTGTAGGAGTTCCTTTTTTGTACTAGGATTTTTAACCCATCTAGAAATGTGCACAGCGAGATAGGGATCTAATAAAACAACTTTTCATTATGACCATGATGACCATAATGAAAATTTGTGAATATTTTCACAGGTATTCAGAAATAGAATATTATGTTGAACTCCTAGGTACCCATCACGTGGTTCAATAATTACCAACTCAAGGCCAGCTCTGATTCATCTACACTTTACTCTCTGCTTCCCACTTGCCCAACAAAAGAAAAAGTCTTTTGGCAAATCTATTCAAAGAGAGACAGAAAGAATACACGTATATCATGCTAAGTGAAATAAGCCAATCCCAAAACACCAAAGGCCAAATGTTTTCCCTGATAATTGGAGAAAGATATATAATTGGGGGTGGGGGTGGGAGGAGTGAAGAATGGGGAAACTTTAGATTACGTAGAAAGAAATGAGAGGGAGAAAGGGTATGAGAAATGGTGGAATGAGACAGACATCATTACCCTATGTACATGTATGATTACACAAATGGTATGAATCTACATCATGTACAACCATAGAAACGAAATGATGTACCCCATTTGTGTACAATGAATCAAAATGCAGTCTATAAAAAATTTAAAAATTAATTAAAAAAATAAATTGATATCTTTGGAAAAAAATGAATGAGATGGGGGATATAACCACTGGCACAGAGAAGATATTTTTAATATTAAAATGCTACCAGGTACTCTTGGCCCCCATACTTGAAAATCCGGAGGAATTAAATGCTTTTCTAGGATAATATAAATTATCAAAGTTGACTCAAGAAGAAGTAGAAAACCTAAATAGACTATTATAAACAAAACTGATGAAGTTGGCAGAGTGACCAGGATAGTACAGAGTTCAGTTTGCACACACACAGCTGTTTAAGAACAAGGCTATTCTATAATGTATGGTCAGCATGGTGTTAGAGCATCTGTGTGTCGGCACCTTTCAGGGCCTAGCAGTAGCCAACCTTCTCCCTCCCTGCACCCTTTGTACCTGCACCATGCCTCTGCTAGCCAGGCTCCCAAAGAACAGGGGGAGGGAAAAAAGTCTGGGCATGCAGGCTTGTGGATAGATGTAGAGAGGAGAGGCTTCTGGGGTACAGGTGGTTCTTCTCCCCAGTCCAGCACACCCCACAGTTTCCCTCCATCTGCTGGTGCTGAGGAATGACTATGAATCACGGAAATATTTTTGTCTGAATTTACACACTTCTTAGCATAAGCATAAAGCGTGCTTGAATTCAAGCAAGAAGGTGATAGGGGAAGAAGGTGGGAGGGAAAGGAAGAAAAAGAAAAACAGAAGTGTTGTCTATTGAAATTTTGTCACAGTCCTGTACTGTGAGCACTGTGGCAGAATAGTTGGAGATCTTCCTCTGCATTCTAGTTTTCCCTAATCTGCAGCCTTTTCAGCCCCAAGACCAGCCTCCTTTTTCTGCCCAGCCCTGCCTCCTTGCCATCCCCAGTCCTGTTATGTCCCTCCTCCTATCTGAAATACCTACCTCAAGTCTACTTTCTTTCAGCTCAGAGTTTTCTTTGGATAGTGTCATACAGGCTGAAGTAATCAGAGGTACTCTCTTTATTTTTTAATTTTAAGGTTTTCAGATGTGTGCATCTCACCTCTTCAAACAAGATCAACCATCTCTAGATGTGTGTCAACCTTCTAGTTCCTGTCTATTGTCACATTCTCACGTGTTGATGCTGCCAGAAACATACCTTCCATTTCTATGGTTTACACTACCCTGTGATCATGGATAATTCCTACAGTAGACATCATTGTTTTTATCTGCTCTACAGGTCTTCTTTGCTTTCTAGTAATAGCAAAGCAATAATCTCATCCTTTCTTTGGTGAGCTACCTCTCCCTACTCCAGGTGCTTCAGGCAGGGTCACTACTCCTAAAGGGTGGATACATGACCCATACCTGGCCAAGCCTAGTTCTACCACCTCCTTGGCCACAATTGACCCAGGGTTGGTCAAAGTGAGGAAGAAGGTCGTTGGAACATTAGAAATGGAAATAATAACAATAATAATAATTTTTATTATTTTGGTACTTGGAATTGAACCCAAAGTCTCATTCATGCTGAGCATGCACTCTATCAGTAAGCTGCTCTCTCAGATTTAAGTACAGAGATTATTAACCAAGGTAGTAGGAACCAACTCAAGCAGAACCAACAGAGCCCCTCCTTGGGAATTAATATGAAAGATCAAGGGTCCTCTTTTCCTTCTAGAATCACATGTTGGGATGATGAGGTTGTCTATGGCCTTATGCAACCTAAAGTCCCCACATGGAGAAAGCCCATGGATGGTGGGGAAGGAAATATACAAACACTCAGAATGAAGCTAAGCCGACAGAGTTCTCACCACATTGTTGAGAACCTGGGTACAGTTATGCCTGAGCCTCAACCATCTTTCTTCTTCCCAGTTATATGAATTGGTAAAGATTCCTTTTTATTTCGAATACTGTGTGTTGAATTTCTGTCACCTACAATCAAGAGTCCTACCTAGGGCTGGGAAGATAGTTCACCTTGCAAGCACAAGGCCCTGGGTTCAATCTCCAGCATCGCAAAAAAAAAAAAAAAAAAAAAAAAAAAAAAAAGAGTCCTACCTAAGATCTATATTTCTAGCATAGACTTCTCACCTAAGCCCTACTCAAACATGAGTTTACCAAGTACCTACTCTGCATGAACTGCACCAGGTCTTGTGCTGGGTCAGTTAAGGACACACAGACAGACAAGATTCAGTCCTTGCCTTCAAGCAGCTTGTGATCTCTTAGATGATATGGTAATAAGATAAATATTATGCAAGAGGCTGGCACAGGATCCTCAATTTAACCTAGCATGAAAAATTGAGGTGGTTAGTGGATGGTGGTTGACTCTTGCAGAGCAAAGTAAAACTGCAATAAGAGGGAAGGAAAAGAGAGGCATTCTGAGACAAAGAAATAGCATCTACAGAGACAAGGAAATGAAAGAGTATGCCTCCTTCAAGAAACTAAAATGTAAGCTCCATGACAGTAGAGACATCATATGTCCCAATCACTGCCATCTCCCCAACACATATACCAGAACCTGGCATGGTGCTCAGTAAATGTGGAATGAATGGTTGGTGAGACCCGGTTCATATTTACAGTTTAGAGGATGGAATACAGAGCCAAAGTCAGAAAGAAGGCCATTGGAACATTAGAAATGGAAATAATAACAATAATAATAATTATTATTATTTTGATACTTGGAATTGAACCGAAAGTCTCATACATGCTGAGCATGTACTTTCTCAGTAAGTGCACTCCCTGACCTAGGTATGGAAATTATTAACCAGGGTAGCAGGAGTGCAACTGGGGAGAAGGATACATGTGGGAGCAATGAAAGAGTTGAGAAAGTCTGGTGACAGATGACTGTGGCAGTCAAGAAAGGGAAGAGTAAAGTAGGAATCTCAGGTTTTCTTTCTCTTTCAGGTTTGGATTTTGAGTAACTGGGTAGAGGAGGTTATATCTTAGTAAGGAGAAAACATGGAAGAAGGCTGGTTTGGGGAGAGATGATGTGTTTGGTTGTGGATTCCTTGAGTTTGAGGCTTCAGTGAGCCTTGGACATAAAGCTATTTGGTACATGCTTTGCAATATGGAGCCAAAAATACAATTTTGGCAACTTAAGCATAAAAATGCAAGTAGATGAACAGTCCCAGGGAGAGGGTTCAATGAAGTGAGAGCAGAGTGTAAAGATGAATCCTCAGAGAGGCAGAGGAGAGACAAGAACCAAGAAATTCCTAAGAACCAACAGCAGGGATATGCATTCCAGCAACTAGAGATGAGAGGATGTGAAGGAGGAAAGAAGTGGGCAACTGTGGCCAACTTCTGTAAGGGCATAGGTGGGAAGGGCCCGGAGGGACTTACAGGAGGGCTGCTTTGATGAGTGTGGCTGATGTGGGCTGAGCAGTAGGGAGGGAAGACAGTGGGTGAACATGAGAAGCTCAACTCTGAAGGGGCAGAAGCAACATGGGAGGATCCAGAAGCATCTTTTTAAGATGGAGAGGCCTGAACATATTAAATGCTTTTTAGAGATAGCCCAGTTCTACTGTACACCATCATTTCCACTGAGCTGAGGCACAGATAACTCTATGCTTTAGACCTAAAACTGATAGCAATTTTTTAAGTGCTTTTAGAAACAGCCAGTAGAGAGGGAGAGAATTAAAGGGGTACTTTTTCAACGTAGGTAGCTCAAAGTTTAATATGCCTAATGCTGAACTCACAATACCTCAGTACACATCCTCAACCCTGCTTCCTGTTTCCCCATCTCAACTAGCAACCATATTATCTACTCAGCACCCTGGATAGCGACCCCCTAAGCATTCTCTGAATCCTCTGAATGCCTCTCAGATCTCATCAATCGCTCATTGTTGATCTTCTAAATATTTGTCGCTACTTCTTTCTTTTCTCATAGTCGCTGTCCCAGTTCAGACCTATATCCTCTCCTACCTGGGCAATGGAATCTATCTCTGCCTCAAGTATCTGACACCTGCAGTACTAAATTGCTTCCAAAATTCTCTGCACATATTGATCCAGTCATGTCACTTTAATTCTAAAACAATCTCTGAAGGCTGGCCATCTTCTGAGAGGTAAAGTCCACTGCCATGCCTGCCTTCAAGTATGGCTCCAATCTGACCATCACTTATTTTGCCAGCTCTACCTTTCATCTCGCTTCCCTTCCATATGCACCCTCAGGGTGCCCTGTGGGACTTTGCTCCACTGGAAAGCACTAGGTGATTTCACATACCCAAAGGTCACACTAGTCCCTCTTCCTGAACTCCCTTCTCCTACTGGTGAATTCTGCAGACCCAGCTCAAAGAATACCTTTCCATGAGCCTTCCCTGACCCCCTGCTACAGCTCAAATCTCATCACTGCACAAGTCTCTCCTTTCATAGCTCTTCAAGGATAACAGGTATCACATGCTGGTGGTCATGGGCCTGTCTGTTCCCTCCTTACATATACTCTGGAGGCAGGGACAATACAAATGACTCCTCCTCACCCCTTCCTCACACATAGTAGCTATCATTATGTTGTTAGAGGAATCTCACTGAATAATGGATAAACTGATTTGTTTCATGTAATGCAAGCAATTTCCACCACATATCATCATGGAACTGGATGAACTGGAAAACCAACTTGAATGACAGGTGCTTTACCTGTTCTGCTAGTCACTTATTGTAAAATCAGAACTTGTGTCTTTTCAAAATTGTTGCTGCTTCATTTTATTGTATTCACCCAGCAAAAGATATCAAGTATAAGATCCAGGTCAGGCACTGGGTGCATAAAAATGAATGACAATTGTGCCCTTAGGATGCTTGCAGTCTAATAATCAGTACAGTGAACATTTGTCTACTTATTTTCTGGTCAGACACCATGCTACTTATTTAGTCCTTATGACAATACTGCCAAGCAATGGGGCTGTCTCCATCCTAGGATGAAGAACGGAGGCTCAAAGTAGCCAAGCCATTTGCCCAAGGACAGTAAGAACTGAAATACAGATTATTCCTTTGGAGTCCCCAGTGAGCTGTGTCTCAGTATTCTATGTGTTCCCCTTCCACACTGACTCAGGGCTTGACCATGTCTTTCTTTGGCCAGAGGGACATTAGCAAGCCCAATACAAACAGGAGTTTAATAAGCAGTTGTACCTTAGGACTTGTCCTCTTGGAATACTCCCTCTTGGGATCCAGTTGCCAAGAGAAACCTGGGCTAGATGCTGAGTGATTAGAGGCTATTTGTAGAAAAATGCTGGAGGAGGAGGTCATCTTTTTCCCCCCTGATACTAGGGATTAAACCCTGGGGCCCTTTTTCACGGAACTACATTCCCAGACCTTTTTAAATTTTTTATTTTGAGACAGGGTCTTGCTCTTGCTAAGTTGCTAAGCCTGGCCTTGAAACTGTGATCCTCCTGCCTTAACTTCCCTAATAGTTGGGATTACAGGTGTGCACCACTGCGTTCAGCTTGAGAGGCCATCTTGATGTTCCTGCCCTATCAGTCCCTCAGCTGACTACAGCTGTGTGAAAAATTTCAAGTGAGACCAACAGAGACCACAGTCACAGTCATGACTGACTCATGGACCATGAGAAATAATAAATAATTATTGTTCAAAGTCTCTAAATTTTGAGGTGGTTTGCTATACACCAGTAAATAACTGAAACCATGACAAACTGGGATTTGAACCCAGCACTACCTGACCAACTCATGCTCTTAGTCTCAGTACTAACTTCTGGTTGGGAGTGGAATGTCACACCAACCCCAAAATGGTTGCAGGAGTGCCCATAGTAACACTCAAAGAATATAAGTTGAATGAACAAAAAAATTTTTTTTCAGAGAATCATGAAGTTCTAGGGAACTCAAAGGCAGGATGGAAATTACCTTTCAACAATTATTACCCCCTTGCTATTACAAGCATTCCTCAAACAAAAACAAACTAGGCATTCCTAAATCTAGGAACAATTGTGTGGGTATCATGATTCTCCCTTCCACCTCCCCCTTCCTCCCTCCATTAAATTCAAATCAGGCAAAATCAAAAAGTTAACAGAGTTGTTGTGGTTTTTTTTTTCTTTTTCTTTTTTTTTTTTTCTCTTTTGTATGGACTCAGTCCCAACTCCCCACCATAACCATGGCATCTTCTCTCTCACGTGACCTTCAGGGCCCAACAGCTCCTTCCCCCTCTTTCCATATGGAAGTCACATGCAGGAAAACATCAGAGAAGGTGGAAATTACAGAAATGGGGGAAGAAGGTTTGGATGTTATTAGATAATTTAGAAGTTAAAGAAATGGAGCTCTAAACTTAGGTGCTTTCAGGAGGCATCTGCCCGCAGGTGGAGGCATTCTAAGAACCGGGAGGCGGAGGTGTCTGCTTTATACCCCCGTTATATTCCTGAGGCGGGAGAATAAAGGAATGCTCCCTGTCTCTCTAAACGCCTCTGAACTTCCCAGGAAGGCTGGGCTCTATCCTGAGGCTGTGGCCCCAACATGTGTACCAGCAGAATAGTTATTCCAACCTGGAGAAGACCCATAGGGGTCAATGCAGTCAGTCCTCTGCTTGCTGGCAGTCCTGACACTGCCTATTCTGTTCTAAACTCCCTCTCTCCTGCTCCTGCAAACGTGTACACACCTCCCAAGGTCACACACACAGATTCCAGCACCTGGATTCCACACCCAGAAAACCATCTGGGCCCCTGGCTGCAGACTCAACCTAAGGAAGAGAGCAGGCCCCATTCAGTACTCAAAGGCAGACTGTGAGCAGTGTACACAGGCACCGTGTCATACACTCACATGCAAAGCAATGCGGTGGGGCCCACACATCCCGATGCACGGGGATTTGGGCACAGGGATGTTAAGGAGAGACAAACATGCATGGACACACATGCACATCTCCAGACTACCACACGTGCACACCAGCACGCAGGGACATTGGCACAGGTGTCCAGGCAGGCCTCGGCACCCAGTCCCTTCTCCACCCTCTCAGGAGCAGGTGGGGAAGGTAGGGTTTGAAGGCGCTCCCCCTCCCCCCTCCCTCTGGCCCCAGCCCTCCAAGGTCCTGAGTCCCAGTGGGGTTCTGGAACCCGCCCCCGACCCCCACCCCCAACCAGACTCGGGGAACGACAGGCGGGAGCGGGAGCGGGGGAGGGGAAGCCTGGTGTCAAACCGTTCTGATTTTAATTCCTTACATTAACTCCTTCCTGCCTTTGGACTGGCTTCCCCTGAATCCCTCCCAGTTGGGCGGCCTCACAGGCCTCCGGAGGGCAGTGGGGAAGAAGGAAGGGGAGGAGGAGGCAGAGGCTTGGGTCCTCCCTACCTTGCATCTCCGGGAGCAGACCCGCAGCATGCCGCGACTCGCCCTTACCTCCTCCACCCCGCCGCTAGGCCAGGCCCCGCGGCCCTGGGCTGGGGGTGCAGAGGCAGCCCCCGCGTGCCTCGTCCAGACGCAGGGCCGCCTCGGGGCCTCGGATCTCGTTCCCTCCGCAGCCTGGGGTGGCCTCCGCCGCTAGCGCCCCCGCCTCCCTCTCGGGGCGGGGGCGGCCGAGCCTCCCAGCCAGTCGCAGCGGGAGGGGCGCACAAACCGGGTGGGGGAAGGATGGAGGAGGAGGGGAGGGAGGAGGGAGGAGGGGGCGCGCGGCCCGAGGAAAGCAAGGGAAGGGGGAGGGAGGCGGCGAGGAGGTGGGGCGGAGCCGGCCCCTCCTCCGGGGCGGGCTCTCCTGCGAGCAGGGGAGCGGCAGATGCGGCCAGAAGCGGCTGCGCCGGGACCCCACGTTTTCCGCTGAAGGTGGCTTCGGTGGGGGAGGGGTCCGCGGCGCCGCCCTTGGGGTGCAGGGACTGCTAGCTTCCAGTCTTCACAGCTCCCGGCACCACCCAGTGCATTCCTTTGCCCCGGGCTCCAGCGGTGGCCTCCGCTGCCCACCTTTAATCAGGGTCTGTCCGTCTAACCACCTTGGCGTGGGCCTACTCCCACCTTGGGGCAAATCCTGGGGTGGGTGGTTCTATGGACCTGAGAAGGGACGAGGGCGGGCGCGGGCCCTACTCCTGGGTTATGCGCCAAGCTCCTTAAGCGGCCTTTAGGGCTGGGAGAGCCTGGGTCGTGCACCCGGCGATCTCGGGTCAGACGTATAGTCTTCCTGAAGACTTCCTGGGACTATCCCCTCTGGGCTGGGAGTGGCTGCGGCCAGGCCTGGTCTGTTCCCGGGCTCAATCCTGCACTTAGGGTGTAGCCTAGGAGCATGTGTCCCAAATCCCCTCCCAGACCTAAAAGGAGGAAAGAGGCAGGGAATAGAACCCTGGTTCCTTCCCAGCCGAATCCATCACTTGGCTAGGACAGCAGCCAGGAGCCCCAGGACTGGAGCACCTAGAACTCCTGTCCCGGTTCTGTTTCAGGCCTATCTAGCTGGTGAGGCAGGCACAATCTGGCTGTTCTAGGTAGTCTCCAGGGCCGCAGAGGGGTCTGAGGAAAAAGGACAGGGTTTTGAAGGTACCAAGAGGAGGGCTGAGCTGATCCTTGGGTGAGGAAAAGGAGGGATGATATTTCTGCCTGAGGGTAGTGTTCGGGTAAAACTGCACAGGAGGCCTCTTGGGGCAGTAGATCTGCAGCAGAGTGGAAATCCAACTTAGCCTTAGGACTCTCCAGTAGATTTGAGGCTGTTGGGGACTTCCACTGACCCCATCCCACTCCTATGAAGGCGTAAGCATTTGTGGCATTCAGTACCTTCAGGAAGGACAATTTGTAGGCTTGTTGTCAGGTGGCTTTTGGGGAATGGGAAATTTAATAAGGACTGGAGGCTGTAGGGGTCAAGCTCCCCCTCTCTCCGTCTTCTCTTCGTTTCTTCTTTCCTCCTCCAGGAAGTCTTCTTAGATTGAGCAAATGAGAAATCACTTCTAAGACCTAAATGACAACAGCTCCTATTAACTAAGCGCCAAGCATCATGCTAGTCATTTTTATGCATATCATTTAATCTTCCTAGTACATTTATCAAGTAGACATTATTATTATCCTGCTTGCAGGTAGAGATGCTGAAGTTCAGAGATCAACAAATCACATGGCTAGGATTTGAAAGCAAGTTATTCATCTTCAGTCTATGCTCAACCACAGGGCCCTCTGCCTTCCCTTTGCTATAATAAAGTCAACTGAGCCTTCCGTAGTCAAAACACAGGTTCCTTAAATCCACCTGCTTTTGCCAGATAGTCAAAAATACCTATGTATTGTTGTGTTTCCTCCTTTGTTGTTGTGACATTTATCCTTACTCTGCATTTCCTGTGAATATTTGGAAACAATTTAGGGCATGCTATGTATGTATGTGTGTGATTTTGTCAATGTGTGTATGTGTATGATGTATATGCATGTATGTGCATGTGTACACCTGTGAATATGTATGTGTGTGTGGGTGTCTGTTTTTACAAGTGCATATATACATGCCTGTGAGTGCTTATAGATGTAAGGGCATATGAGTACGTACATGTGTGTGTGTTTGTGTAAGTACAAGCACACGTATTTGCTTGTGTGCATGTGTTAAGGCATATGCATGTGTGCATGCATGTGTGCATGTGCGCATGTGTGACCATGCTGCATTTCACAGACAACAGTTCCTGCTTGGTTGTTATGGGAACCACAGTTCTAAAAATGTTAAACTGAATCCCACTCTATGTGGGCCAGAGAAACCATAAGAGAGAGAGAGCTCTGTGACAGATACTTCTGGGGTCCCAAAGCTGAGGCACAGAATCACGGGCTTGGCAAGAATTGGACAGGCCTGGACTAGCCAGAGGTATGGTCCCACTCATGGGACCCCACAGTTGGATGAAGGCCTCTGTTCTGCTTCTTCCCATCTCTCCTTCCTGACCCTTCCTCCTCCCTCCTCATTTCCAGCTTTGTACTATCCAAGTTGCCTTTCTTCCTTCTTCCCTTTTTTCCCCCTTTCTTTCTTCTCCTGTTTGTTTTGTTGTTGTTGTTTTGTTTTCACAGGTGGGAGTATTTGGATAACAGGCGGAGAGAGGTGAGAAGGCCAAGAGCAAAGGGAAAGATGACGATGGAGGTTGGAAGATGAATTTGAGTCAGATATGGAGATTTGATTGCAAGGGTGTATGTATCTTGGTAGGAAGGTGGAAGCCTTGATCTACCGTGCCATGAATGGTGCTTTAAGGAGTTTTATTATGGTGCCATGCTGTGTGGGATGCAAGGAGAGAAAATGAGGCAGAGGGACAACGGAACGTTTGGAATAGTCCAAACTGGCTATATGTGGCTTGTCTCAAATAAGGCACGGGGGTTGGAGTGGAGGGGGAGGAAACAGCAGACATTCTGTTTGCTCTTTCAAACTCTTTCCCATACCCCAGTCATAAAGATTCTTATTACTCTTCCCCATCTCTACAGTGCAAGAATCCACACTTGAGTGAGCCCATTACTCAGGTGTGTGTGTGTGTGTGTGTGTGTGTGTGTGCATGTATTTTGAATTCCTCAGGTGAACTGGAAGGCACAATAGTTGGGAGCTAATGACCCATCATATTGCAGGCACTCATTATCTTAAGTCTCCAGAGTCTACCACTATTGGAGAATGTCAGACATAAGGATGTGCACTGGTCTTGCAATGGGAAGACCCACTTTAGTATCTCACTATCTGTGTGTCCTTTAGAAAAACCCCAAACCTCTTGGGCCTCAATTTCCTCTTCTATACAGTGAGGGTTTGGACAGCATGTACTCATAAGCTCCTTCCAAGTACAGTGTTACTATGTGAGTTTATGTGATTTTATTGTGATAGGAGCACAGAGGATAAATGTGGGAAATACTTTAGTAGAAGAATCAACATTTTCTGGCTTCAGTTTTCAATAATATTGTCACACAGATAACCCGAAGATACTTCTGCTACAGAATATGTGGAGTGCTTCACAGAAAGTAAGAGACAACTCCTAAAGTGTTTAGCTGAGCTTGCAAGAAAGGAAAGAAAATCTACATGGATCAAAGCAAGGGAATTGAGACCAAGAAATGTAAATTTGAGGTATATTAAGAAAAATCCCAGGAGGTCTGGGGAGGGAGTTTATTTCTTGTTTGTTCCAACCTGACTCCTGACTGGAATAGGGGGATCTGCCTCTGAAAAATTATAACTACTTGAGCTAGAGTTTGAATTCACAACAACTGCATGGTACAGGAGCCCTAAGCCAAGAAATTAACAAAAGATCTATGGCCATCAGTTGATATTCTTGGAGTGCCTGACAGAAGCAAATATAAAACTGCTCAGGAAAACACTAGTTAAACTATATTGTCATATTGTGGGCATGCACAAATATGTTAAAACAAGTCCCACCATTATGTACAAGAATAGTGCATCAATAAAAATATAGAGAAAATTAGAAACCCTGAAAATAAATAAATAAAAACCTAAAAACAAAACTGCTTGGCAGAAATGTATCTTTCACCTAGACCACAATATATTGCTGACCAGGTAAATCCCACCAAAGATGAGCTCAAAGTTAAAAATCATAAAACACGACAGAAAACTATGTACCATGAATGAGAGTAGATAAGACCCTGAAAAATGTCCATAAGTTCCACCAGGTCTAAATGACAGCCTGGATGTGTGGAGGAAGGAGGAAACAAAGGTAACTTACAGAACTGTAGTTACTTAGGCAGAACTGTAGTTACTTAGTTACTAGGGAACTAAAGAAATTGTTAATAGAAATAGGGTATATGGAAGATTAATTTGATTTTAGATTTTATTTAAAATAGTGGTGGAACATTCACACTGAGATGGCCCTTAGGACCTTGGAGCTGGCTTAGAAGTCATCTATGAATGTGCTCTCCAAGAACAGGGCTGAAATAGGAAAGAAGAAGCTAAGAACTAAGTCTGGGAAAATGCCCACATTTTGAGGACCAGATGAAAAAGTGGAATAAGTAAGGAAAATGAGCTCTCTGACAGTACTTAATTCTGTTTAGATCCTGGGTTTGGGTTGATTTTCTGATTGTTTGATTTTAATTCTCTCCCTTCTGGCCTTTCTCTTCTCTTGAAATCCCTAGCGGAAGCTCCAGTAAATGAGGACATAAGAGGGACTTCTCATCTATGGGTTCTAAAACCAGGCTTGGCTCTGGTACCAGAACTACTAAGTCGCTTGTTTGTAGTTCCATTTTTCTCATAAGTAATATTAGGCCTAATATTAGAATATGAGAACAAGATGAAGCACACTTGGGTCAGCACTTGATGGAATAAAGCTGGAGGGAGCAAGGGTGGTGGTCAGAGGTCAGCCACCCATAGTTGCACTTCCTCCTTTGTTCAGGTTGTGTGTTTTGGAGCCAGATGCTTTAAAAAATGGGCCTTTATGCTTTTCTTTACCCTACTCTGTATGTAAAGGTGAATTCAGGTGGTCCATGCCTATGAATGAAAGTTGTGGTCGTTTAAATAGTAAGATAATGAGAGTCACCATTATCCTAAATCTCCAGAATCTACCACTTACCTAGCAGTACCTAGCAACCCATCATTTGAACCTCTCCATAGGGTTAAATATTGCCCTCTGCAGGTTACTATTCTAGAATGTCAATTCCCCTAGAAAAGGTAAAATCAAATTCTTTAACACAAATTAGTTTCTAGATACAAGATATTCGGCCTTTAAGTGAAAACACTTAATACCTGAGGGAGAGAAAAGGATGGAATTCTCTGAATCATTTGAATTCTCTGGTCAACTGGACTGCAGGGGTGGAGGGGTGAAGTCAGAGGATCAGGAGTTGGGTTGATTTGGCATCAGAGAACTGTGGGCTGTCCTAATTCAAAGCAGCTCAGAAGGGAAAAGAATGAAGTCTGCAGATACAGGCCCTCTCCCTGTCTTAGCAGAGAGGAGTCACCTGTGGGGGGAGATGGGGTGCATGACAGACTTTTTATACTCCAAGTTCTGCTCAAGGTGGCCAAAAAGGAGAGTAAACTCTTGGGTGGGGAGTTCAAAGAATAAAGAAGTGAGGCCTTCTTTCCCCATTACAGAGTCACACTTTCCTCCCCACCCTCCTGCCTGCCACTCAAAACCATGAAGGGTTCGCTTAGAGAGAAAGTTTGGCTGTGTCCAGTGCATGGTTGGACAAGTAGCCTGCTGCTTCCTGGAAAAGGTTCTTTATGGGAAGAATAACTAAGGTGACCACAATCCTTGGATAAGCAAGACCTGCTCCTTGCTAGATTCAGGTGTGGTCCAACTGAATGCTGAGACCCTTTGGCCCTGACACTATGTGACTCTTGAACAGATGCATAGGCTCAGGCTGGAGCCTCTGTGACGTCGAACACTGGGTAGTCCACAAACAGTACTGAAATACTGCAGCCTTTTGCAGCTTTGGCTACTGCCTAGCGCTCCCTCTAGTGGCGAATTCTGTTTCTGTTTCTCACTTTCCAGTAGGAAAGCTTTCCTAACTGTTCGGGTATCTCCAATCCCCGACTGGGAAATGAGAAATGGCTTTGGAGCCAACTGTTTTGACTCTGCTTCTATCTGGGTTACTTAGCAAGTTACCTACATTGCTTGCTCATCCTGAGTGGGGTTTAGGCCTGCTTCACTTTAGAATGAGGATTAAGGAGGATAACATGCACAGTGTTTAACATCTACACCTTTCAACCACTTCCTAGTTCCAGAAACACTTCTCTTAGGTCAGCTGTGATTAAATTCATTCGTTAATTCAATACATATTTATTGAATGCCTACTATGTGTCACACTGGCAGGTGTGCTTGGCAGTAGGTGTGTAATGTATTCAGGGCCTGCACTCCATGAGCGTGGGGATCGCCTTTGTCTTCTGGCACATGCTGTCTTGGGAAGCTGTTGGGGGAAAGGGTCAGGAGCTTACATGGCAGATTCAGTAAGCTTTTAGCACAATAATTTTAATTGCAAAAATAAACAGTTTTGTCAACTGCTTGAGAGTAGCGTCTGCTTTACAAAAATTAACAACAACAAAAAGGAAATAACCCCAAAGCAAAACGTTACATCCAATGGCTGCTGGAAATGACATTGCTGTACAAAGTCCCGCGCGAGACCGGCTCGGCGAAGCCCCAGCCTGTCTGTGGGGTAGGGGCCAAGAGGACGGCGTGGGGTGTGAGCCAGTTACAAAAGACTGTCTTGAGTCCCAGGGAAGTGCCTCCTCAGTGGGTAACCTGAGAGGACTTTCCCCAGAGCACGGTTCACGACGAATACAGCGCCTGAACAGCGGGAGCTATCCACGGAGCTGGTGCTGAATGGGGCGTGTGCAGCGGGCGCCTCAAGGGAACTGGAAGCAGGACCAGTGGCCAGCCCCGGGGCGTGCGAATAAAAGGTGGGAAAAAGAGCGGGGAGGGGAAACAGGCCAGATCTTGTGCGCGCCGAGTGGCGGCGCCCCAACCTACAAACCCAGCTCCTGCTCACAGCGCGGCGAAGGAGAGGCCCAAAGAGTAAAAGCCGAGGCCCTTAAGCCTCTCCTCTGCTCGCGCCTTCTGCTTAAGGTGCACCTTGCTGTGCCGTTTCTTCTCATCGCTGCGCGCGAAGCGGCGCCCGCATACGTCGCAGGCAAAGGGCTTCTCGCCTGTGTGGGTGCGCACGTGCGTGGTAAGGTGGTCGCTGCGGCTGAAGTTGCGGAGGCAGATGCGGCACTGGAAGGGTTTGTGGCCAGTGTGGATACGCAGGTGGCGGTTAAGCTCGTCGGAGCGCGCGAAGCTCCGTACACAGCTTTCCACTGGACAAGCAAAGGCCTTGGCGTGCGGCCGAGGGCAGAAGCAGCGAGCGCTGCACTTGCCTCCCCGGCGCCCCTTGCGCCGCGCCTTGGCCGGGGGAAAAGGGGCCGGTGGCTGCACGGATGGCGCAGTCACGCCACTGCTCCCGGGAATGTCGGCCACCAGAGGTTTGGGGAAGTCCGCGGTGGCGGAGCTGCGAAGGCCCAGCGGGGAAAGCTGAGGCTGTGTACCCGCCAGAAACTCACCGCCGTCGCCGCTACTCCCTCCCTCCCCACTAGGAGGGGTCAAGAGCCCCGGGAGGCCCTCGGCCCCATCCCCTAAGTCGCCTGGGGCCAGTGGGAAAGCGTCGTAGGCCCCGGTGGAGTAAAGTCTGTTGGTTGGAACGGCCGGCAGCTCCGCAGGACAACTGATGGACAGCAGGTCCTCAATCTTGGTCCCTAATGAGGGGAAACGAGCTTCGGGGGCGGCCTGGTAGCCTCCCTGTGACCCACAATTTCCTGGGGTCCCAACAGAAAGCAGCTCCCAAGGTGCGTAGGGACCTTTGAAGGCTGAGGCAGCGTCCAGCGCTGGAGAGGCTGGAGGCGCCCGAAGGCCCGGCTTGACGTCGGGCGGAGAGAGCTGAGGCTCGTACAGGCACTGAGAGGGGGCGCCCGAGGAAGGCGAAGCCTCCCAAAACGCCTCTGAGAGGGCGGCCGCGCTCAGATCCGGGGAGTACAGGTCCGGCGGACCCGGCAGCAAGGCGTCGGGGCCCGCGGGAAAGGGGGTATCCAGTGGGGACCGGGATGCTGCCGCCTCAGGGCCAGGGAAGGGCGCCAGGCCTAAGATGCCCGACATGAGGTTGAAGAGTGCCTCCGGGTCGTGCGGATGTTCTGGTACTGCCTGAATGAAGAAGCTACCGCTGTAGCTGAGGCCAGGAGGGGGCGTGGGCGCAGGACCCTCCAAGAAGCAGGAGTCGGCTAAGTCCCCCCCGGCACCGCAGCTGCTCAAAGCCCAGCTCAAGAAGTCGCCTGGTGAGGAGGGAGCAGGAATCAGCTCTGCGCACATCAAAGGGCGTGCCTCTGAACCCGCAGCCCCTACCCACGAAGCCCTTGGTGCACACGGACACACGCAAAGTACCTTTTGCACATTGTGATTCAGCAGGGGCCAGCAAACGTCCCAGGACGCACATACAAACATGCACACGCAAAACACACGTGCATAGGCAAAAGGACACCCGGGTGTATACACACACACACACACACACACGTTCCGGCGGAGGCGCTGGCGGCCTAGTGGGGGTGGGAACGAGAGTGCGCGCCCCATGACCCCCTGCGCCTCCCATCCCCCATCCCTATATTTCCAGCGTCCCATCCCCTGCTCGCCCCTGCGCTCCGCCGCCGTCTGAGCACCCCTGGCCGCGCTCCTTACCTCCAGGATAGCCGGCGGCCGCGGGAGCGTCCCTGGCGGGCAGCCGAGGCAATTCAGTGCTGGGTTCGGCGCAACAGCCTTCGGAGGACTTGAGGATCGTGTCGGGGCCAGAAAACTCACTAAGGTGGAGCATGGCGCGGCAGCGTTTGCGGGGCACCCGGGGCCTCGCCCGCTGGGCTTGGGGGCACGTAGGTTGCGGGGAGGCCGGCGGTCGCGGCTCCCCGCGGTGCACAGACCCCGGCACCGAGCTTTTGGCTCCGGGTGCTCACCTCTGGGAAAAAGGGTCGGGGGGCCCTGGAACCCTCGCTCGCCCGCACCAGCCGCGGGCGGCGGCTCCTTGCTTCTTCAAAGCGCAGCCGGGCTCCCCCAACCCACAGCCCCCCCACTTATATAGCTGCGGCGGCGCTGGCTCCGGGCTTCCGACTCCCCGGGCCACTGCCATTTCGGGAGGCCCCGGCCCTGCCGCCGTGACGTAAATGCCCAAACATGGACACAGGATGTTTGCCGGGGACTCCCGAAAAGGAAAGCTCGGGCTGTGACGTAGCTGCCGCCGCCGGCGAACCCGCTCCGCTGCGTGCGGGCGCGCTCCCCGAGCTTGGAGCCCCGTGCGCGCCGGGGCCGCGGGTGAGCCGGAATGGGCTGTGCGCCCCGTGGGCCCGAACTTCCAGTACCTGCGTTTCCCGCCTGGAGGTAAAGGCCCTGGGGCGGTGAGGCAGGACACGAAGACAGTGAGAATACAATTTTGGAGTTCGAATCCGCTCTTTGTCCCTCCCAACCTGTGAATTTGCTATAGACGGAAACAGAACTTGAAGGTCCAGGCACTTTCAGTAAACCACAGAGATTATCACCATTATTTACTTATGGTTTTTGGTCATTGCCTATTTTTCCATTTTCTTAAGGTTTCGTTTTGATTGTGCGTGTGTGTGTGTGTGTGTGTGTGTGTTTAAATTTCCGCTAGGACAAATAAAATTCAAGTTAAAAAGGACGATACCATTACTTGGTAGAGGTGTGTATGCGTGGGGGGAGTCAGTACAAAATAATACATTATGCATTGAAAAGTTTGGGGCCCTCTTTGCCCCATCCACCTTCATTTCTACCTTCTAAGGTGGTCACATTTAAGTTTCTTGGGTGTGGTTTTTTTTTTTTTTTTTTCAGAAAAATTTTATACATATGCAGGCATATACCCTGTGCTGCGATGTAATTTTTTTCACTTAAAATAAGAGAAAGATTGCACCACGTCCAGAGGCAAAAAGCCTGTTGCTCTTTTGTAAGAGCAACTGTATGCTCCATTGAAAGGAGGGACCATGAGGTCTATAAGTCTCCTATCCTTGAGCATGTAGGTAATTTCCATCTTTTTGCTTTTACCAGTGTTGTTGAAGTCATCATCCTTGACTTTATAATGTGAAAACTTGTGTGGGAGAAATTCCCATGAGTGTAAATCTGGGCCAAAGGATTTTTAAATTTTTGATAGACACTTTGGCAAATTGTTCTCCAAAGAAGTAGGGCCAATTCCTGCTCTCTTCTCCCTCATCCATAGGAGAGAGGAGGCTTCTGTAGACTGTTTTTCTGCCTTCATATGAATGAAGGAAGATTGTTCCCAGCAACCCAGAGAAAATCTACAAGAATTATTTCCCTGAAATCAGCATCTGGAATAATCTGGCTCCTCTGAGGAAAAAAAAAAAAAAAAAAATCCCTAATTGTAAGGAGGCTGTGACTCTTGGCTGCAGAAACATCACAGTCAACTCCAGCAAAGAAATCTGCCTGCCTGCTCTCCTGGGTCTCTCTTCTGTTGTGGTTTCCCCTCTACCTCATTTTTCTCATTCTCTTTTTAAAATGTTCATTTTATCTTAGCTTACCTAACTCCTTTCTGGAAAGAACCAAATGAAGGCATTAAAAAATACATGGAATAGTTTTTGTTTGTTTGTTTGTTTTTTCAATGAAGAGTTTCCATTCCTGAGACTCTGGGTGCTGGAAGGTGAGGAGAGCAGGTCTGGGGATCCATTCTCTTCTTCTTGGAAAGGAAATAAATCCTTTTGTAGGTGTTGTGCTACAGTGTGACTGGTGGTATATCTCCCATCTTCCCCAACCCTACTGTCCTTTTCAAGAAAGAGTGCCCAAGAATGCTCAAACCCCATCAAGTTCTTCGTCCTTTCATCCTTTCACCCTTCATCCATTATGCAAACGTCTATTCATTCAATTTCTCAACGTTCATTCATTCAACATTCATTCCTTAAGTGTCTCTTATGGGCCAGATGGTAGATTTTAATTTTTCTCCTATCAGAGAAGCCCATCTCTATTACTAGCTACTCTCTTCCCTACCCCATAATGACCCTATAAGTGCATTCACAGATTATGTCCCATCACACAGTCACCTGAAAACATACTGCTGACACACTTATGGTGCATCTTTTCCTTGAGTCTGCAAATCATGCACTGGTTTTTGTAATCATACACTTGTAGCATGTCTCAATAAATGGTCTCAGATGTGGTATATGTGGATGTAGGAGATGTAAAAACTCAGCACTTGTCTGTAAGGATTAGACATGCAGAGCGCTATTTTCTTTATACTCAGTTTCAGACTCAGGGTTTTATTGTAATCCAAATGCATTGCCAAGGCCAGGTGAGCCCACACCAGACACGCAGGGCACACATGTTTCAAATCCACTCTGGCATCTTGTTGCCTGGGAGGGAGGGGGAGGGGAGGTGTTTGGCTGGGATGGTGTCCAGGGCTCCCCAGGTTGCCCCGTCGGGCCAGATTGGCCAGCCCCAGGTTGCCCATCCCTTCTGCTGTTCTTCCCTCTGCCACAGCATTCCTCCTACTTCTTAGTCATGGATAATTCCCCTAGTTCTTTAGTGAGGTGCCAGGCCATTGCTGCTCTCTGCCAGGGGCTGTTGGGCCAGGTCCAAGTCACTCTTACTTGCTCTTGTTAGAGGCCAGGCCTTGGGGGAGGGCTAGGGAGTAGGTAGGAGTGATGAAGAGAAGAGACAGTTTGTGCTCTGGGTGTGGGATGACCCACATCCCCATCTCCGTGCCCACCTTTAGTGGACACACATGCACATATAAGTAGGCAGACAGAATGCTGCCTCTGGAGGGGAATTTGCACCTGTACTTGGTTCCTTAACAAGGGGGAGGGAATGTAACGGGGAGGGGGCTTCCGAGTATTTTGCTCCTCTTGCCCCCAACTTTTAACAGCTTAGAAAGAGCTTCTTAAAAAGGTCTTTGGGATGAACTGAAAGAAAGGAGCTTAGATCTACAAGCTCCACTTCAATCACACTTTAAATATAAAAGCACACACTTACCAAGGAGATAAAGGGGAATCACATGTTGACTATTTACAAACATATCATTAAATCATAAGAAGAATCTTTGAAATAAGGAATTATAG
Organism: Sciurus carolinensis; assembly: GCF_902686445.1. NCBI lineage: Eukaryota > Metazoa > Chordata > Mammalia > Rodentia > Sciuridae > Sciurus > Sciurus carolinensis. The sequence continues at coordinate 24,885,422 of NC_062225.1, forward strand.
AACTGTTTCACAGATGAGGAAACAAGACTGAATAAGGTTAAATGACATGCTTTTTTAAAGCCACACTTCTATTCTGTGGTGGAGCTGAGAGTTGAGGCCAGGCTAGTCTACTGTCTAAGATAATTTAGGGAAAGATAATTGATTTTCTAAAAGGAATCACTCTGAGATGGCTTTAGATGGAGGATCTTTCTGTAGCTTTTCAGATTCGATATGCAAACTAAATCTGACCAGCATTCATCTCTGCAAGAATTCCCTGGAGTGAATGCCATCCATGGCTGGGAGAGCACAGTGGGTTACATCAGATGCCCACTGAGTAGAAGAAGGTCCTTTGGGGCTATTGTGGAAATTGATGATGATGATAAGGTGTGTGTGTGTGTGTGTGTGTGTGTGTGTGTGTGCGTGCGCATGCGTGCACATATGTGCATGGCCATGGGGAGATTGAAAGGGAATTTCATCTTTCCATGAGGACAGGTGAGGAAAGGAGAGTTTACTTTTTAGACAAGTACTGAACAAACACTTGCTGAATGAATTAATGAATGAATTCATTCACCAAATGTTCATTGAGCACAACCCATGACAGATGCTGGCGGGCCCTTCGGATGCAGATGCTGCAGTGCCTGAGACTGGGAGATCTGCATTCAGGGGGCGAGGCGAGAAGGGAGGGACAGGGAGGATGAGGAAAGGCCGCCTCCCGCCTCTCTCTTCTGGGAAGGGCCCAGCTGCTGTCATAGCACTTGGTAATGCTACTGTTCCCTCCCCCACACCCCACCTTGATCTTTCTGCTCTAAATATCATTGTGTTCAAATAATAGTGTACATATTTTAAAAGACTCCAAGAAGACAGCTGCCTGGGAGTATTAATCATGAAGAGACCAGTGCTCTGTCTCCATGGCGACTCCTGGCAGAGAGCTGAAGAGCAGTTCTGTGTCCCACTTCCTGGGGCCATGGAGATTCAGGGACACTGTATTCCTCACTCCTCTTTCCTCTCTACTGTTCCCCTCTTCCTCTCTTTTCTTCATCTCTCCTACCCTCCCCATCTGGCTCCTTCTTTTTTCTTCTTCCTAAAGGGTTTATTTAAAAGCCAGTACAGGGGCACCGTGTGGGGCCATCAGATTGACAAGGAACAAGGCCAATGAAGCAGCCACAGAGATGAAGTTAGACTCTAGCAGTGGTCTCTGCAGTACCCAGCTTCCCTCCCAAGACCCCTGAAGTGCCCCAGGCTTTGATGACCCCTAGGCCAGGAGTATGATCAACTGTCTATGAAGCAAGGAACCCACTGCCAGGGTTCTTCTCTGTCTTCTCTCTTCTCTTCCCATGGCCAGTCATTGTTTTTTGCTTTGAGTTGTTATTATGATTTTGATTTTTAATGTCCACACAGGTAACATGCCTACTGTAAAAAGACAAATGTTAAAAATTATAGGATTTTTAGAATAAAAAAAACATTAGAATATTTCACAACCCTGACCCAAATATATACATTTAAGTAGTTTTAGATTTTCATGTATAGTTATTCAAAATTGATTTATTCAACAGTTGCATTATCATCATGATTTATACTAATTGTATCATACTAACTCAACATTATAACTACCTTAACATTGTATCTTTTATAGTTTTAATTTTTTCCATCATGATATGAACTGATCTTTTATGTTGTTAATAACTACTCTAGAATATTCCATCATATTTTTAACCCATAGTTTCCTGATTGGCACTATTTTAAAGAATCTGGCTATATATAGCCTTTTATGTGTACTTGGTGCACTGGCGGGGTAATAATATTTCAGTATGCTAATTGACATTGTATGCAATTGTATGACATTGTATGGGCACTATTTGTCAGATATTGAGGGCTTCACATACACTCATCATTTAATCTTCATAACGACCTGATAATCTTTATAGCCTGATTTTAGAGATGGGGACATTAAAGCATGGGGTTGTTAATAAGTTTGTCCAAACTTACAAGATTAGTAAATGATGGTACCAACTTTCAAACCATAGGCTAGATTCCCAGAAAGTGGAATTTCTGGGTCAAAGATACAAACGTTTCAAATTTTATGTATTGACAAACCTTCCTCTGTAAAGATTGTGTGAATTTCTGGGCCATCCAGAAGCATAAAGGAGCCAACAGATAAGCAGGAAGAGGTATCCCAGTGATATTTTAATTTGCCCTGTAAAAATTATCAGTAAGGACTGGAATCTTTCCTCTGGACCTTGAATTTCCTTTTTCACCATCCAAGGGCCAAATTCCTCACCCAGGTATTCGAGTGCTAAGTTCCTTGTGCTCCCATAGTAGGCTCTGAAGGGAAGCTCTCTGGCATGAACTGGGAGAAAGACTGTGTGGGGATAGGGAGTGGGGGCACTTCTGCACCCTCCTCACTTTTGTTTTTTTCTGTATTGGATAATGGTGGAGGTGGAGAAGAGGAGAACAAGGTGACTACAAGTTGTTAGGGCAAAACTTCTTGGGTTCTTCCTAGGTAGCTCCTAAGCTGCTCCCCCACAGGAGAGATAGAGGTTATTCCTTCTCCTGTCTTCCATTTTGCATCCGTTCTTGGACAAATCAACATCAAACAGAGCTTAGAGGTGGATGACTATAGGAAAGATGTGACTAGGATGGATCCTAGGAGGCAGGGGATGAACACATGACTTCTTCTCCATGCCACTGGTATTCAGAGTCAGCCTCCTTTGTCTCTAAGCTTGGTCCTCCCTTTGTGGGTAATAATGGACTTGGATCTTGATAAATGTTATACTTTCATTAGACAACAGTGTTCAGAGCATTGGTTTTCTTTCTTTTTTTTTTTTGGGGGGGGTGCTGGGGATCGAACCCAGGGCCTTGTGCTTGCAAGGCAAGCACTATACCAACTGAGCTATCTCCCCAGCCCCAGAGCATTGGTTTTCAATTCATGTATTGAACAGGTGAAAAGGAGGCTGATCCAGCAGACCAATAGGACTATAGCTCTAAAGCAGTGATGGGATCAGAACCAAGCCTGCTGCACCTACCCGATGAATTTCTCCCTGCCTGGCTTTCTTTGTCTGAGCCGATCTTGCTGTCTTTTCACCTCCACTTATTCCCTGTCTTTCCATAGTTTTCTTTAAACTTCTTTGGAGTGCATTGGTCATTATACTGGGATCTGACAGCCTGACTCCAAATTATTCAGATAATTTATCCACAGCTGGGTCCATTGAGTCAGAGCCTGTGTCCTCTGAATCTTGTTCACCACCAGCAAGCAGGGCTTTTGGTTACAAGTGGCAGAAATGCAGTCTGAATTAGCTTAGAAAAAATGGAATTTGTCAGCCTAAGGGACTGTCAGTCAACCTGCAAGGGGATAAGGGCCACAGCTAGGAGTCAGGAGCTGGAAGACCAGAGGCTAAGAGTTTTCAGAATGCCCTCAGCTCTTCCTATTCTCTCACAGACTAAAATCTTAGCCATTAGTAGCCATTAGTTCTACACATCTGCTGCTGAGATAAATAAATTCCCATCCTAAGTTCCAGATAGGGAATTCCAAGAGAGACCTCTGCTCTGCTCATGGATAGGGTAATGCCCAGCTAGGAGCTTGTACTTGCGTTTTGAGGGCCATTTCTCGAGAAGGAGAAATTACTGTGAACCAGAAAGCTTCCAAAAGAGGCTTCAGCCTCAGGCCTTGAGGGCAAGAGCTGGGCAGGAATGAGTTCTGGCACCTTCTCATAACCAGGGGCAAAAATGATTGTTCCCTCTGCTTAACAATGCCCTTGGAGCAAGTCGCCTACTCCATCTGTCTGCCAGCTCTAAGGAACACTGCCCAAAATAAAAATCCCTAATTAGAAATTCCTGCAATCCAGAGCAAAACAACTTATTTGTTTCCTAGAATAATCTGGAGCCACATTTGGCTTGGCAACCAGTGGGTCCCACACGTTCATGTGGTGTGCTATGTGAAGATTCCAGCAAGGACCTTTATTCAGTCACAGGACAAGGGGAGGGCCCCAGTGGTCACCTCCCCAGGCAGCAGCAAGCAGGGGACCAGAACAGAACTGTTTTTATCAATGATGTGCAGCGGGTTTCTGGAACAGGGTAGGTAGGGCATGGAAAGAACTTCTATAGGACTTCTAAACACCAGTTTCCACAAAGGCCAAAGCAGTGACCCCTACCTTTCGGGGAGACACATGGTCTTCAGGGAACATAGAGAATTCAATGATGGAGTAAAGACCTTGAACCTGGGAGTTAGGGGAACTGACTCCAACCTAGCTCTCTGTCGTTTTCTTGTTCTGTCTTTGAACAAATTGCTAACTTTTCTGTGCTCATGTTTTCTCATCTATGAAATGAGAGTATATTATCTGCTCTACCTATAGCCTCAGGATTAAGAGTTAGAATTAACAAATTAAGTAGTTAAAGCACAAGTATTTGCTACAACAAGGAAAGGTGGCATGAGAAACAATAAAAAAAAAAATAAGAAACAGTGGACAACTCTTTCTACCCTGATATTTGTCCAGTGTTTCCTTAGTACCTCCTCTTCTGGGGACAAGATTGTTCACCATGACCTGAATTTCATGTGAGTCTTTGCTCTCATTTGTCCATTTATCTGAATATTTAATGAGAACCTAATATTTCAGTCAGTTCATCGACTTATTATAGAAAAGTGTGATGCATGCGACGGGATGGTTTGAATTCTTAGGATGAGACAGGTGTTGCTTATCTAGTCTGAATGTCCAGGGAAGGCTTCCCCAAGAAACTGAGATTGACTTCAACTGAGATTGAAGTATTGAGTGAAAGTTGACCCAGAGTAGGGAGAAAGTTGAGTGGAAGAATGTTGTAGGAAAAGGGAACAGCAGGTACAGAGGCCAGAAGTGAGAGAAAAAGGACAAAGGAGGAGAAAAGAACTCAGGGCACTGAAGGAAATCCATGATGACTGGAGCATAAGGAGGAAAGAGGCTAGAAAGGAGAAGTGGGGTTCTTCAGGAGAGATGAGCGAGCTCAGGATCATGGAGAAACGTTTTAGTGTGTTAAGGCATTTGATTTTGATCATTAGGGCAAGAAGGTGCTGTTGAAGAGGCTTCAACTATGTAGGAGATGCAGTTTTTATCTTGGCAAGACTAATCTGACTATAGTAAGGAAGGTGTACTGGAAGGAGGTCAGCGAGGAGCGTGGGCAGCAATTCATGTGGGAGGGCCCTGGCCTGAACCCTGTGGTGGCCACAGGAAAGGGGAAGCTTCAGGAGCACACCCATTTAGGAGGTATTCTTTTTTTTTTTTTTTTTTTTTTCTTTCCAGTCCCAGGTCTGCGGGATTGAACTCAGGGCCTCACAGATGTTAGGCAAGTGCTTCACCACTGAGCCACACTCTCAGCCCTGGAGCTATTCTACGATAGACAGAGTAGGAGATATGTTACAAGTGGGGCAGAAGCAGGAGGAAGACATCATGACTGACTCTTGGGTTCTGGTTTTGAAAGCAGAGTAGGCACTTACTTGGATGGAGAAGCAGCAGAAGGAGCAGAGTCTCCACCCACACATACTGTCTTTTATTTACAGAGCTGTGATTTATATACATTTTTTTAATAGCGTGGATTGAACCCAGGGATACTTTACCACTGAGCCACATTCTGAGCCCTTTTAATATTTTTTTTTATTTTGAGGCAGGGTCTTGCTAAGTTGCTTGGGGCTTCACTATTTATCTGAGACTGACCTTGAACTTGAGATCTTCCTGCCTCCTTCCGAATTGCTAGCATTACAGGTGTGTACCACCACACCAAACTGCAAATCTTGACTGTATGATTTGATGATATTTTACCCAAATCAAGATAAAAAACACTTACAAGCCCAGAAAGTTCTCTTGTGCTCCTTTCTAGTCAGTAGACACCACATCTTTTTTTTTTTTTTTGTAGTTGGAGATGGACAGTATGCCTTTATTTTATTTGTTTATCTTTATGCAGTGCTAAGGATTGAACCCAGTGCCTCACACATGCAAGGCAAGCGCTCTGCCACCGAGCTACCGCCCCAGGTCCAACACCACATCTCTGAGGTAACTACTTAGTTTTATCTCTATAGATTAGTTTTGCCTACTCTTGAACCATTCATAAATGGAAGAATTTAGAATGTACTGTTTTGTATCAGGGTTCTTATGTTCAACATGATGTTGTAAGATTTATTCACTCCGTGGTTTTCATGTATCAGTGATTATTCTTTTTTTTTTTTTAAATCACTGACTAGTATCACATTGTTTAAATATACCACTGTTTGTTTTTCTGTTCTCCTGCTGATGGAAAGTTTGTGTTGTGGTTAGTTTTCGCTATTATGTTTGTTAGTTTTTAGGAGACCAAAGGAAGATGGTTTAGAAATAAATGACAGTGAGAAGATAAAAACTCTTATGACCTACTACATAGTTTTAAAATATGCAAATTAAAACATACAAATAAAAGATATTTTACTTCAACAAGAGACTTTAGAATTTTTTGCTAATAAACTTAAGAGTATGCCAGATGAACATGAAGCGAAGTATAAACTTTTTCTGAAGGAAAAATATGGAATCAATAGATGTTTTCTTGAATGGGAAAATTTAGTATTATAAATTCGTCAGTATGTAAGTGTCAGTGGATTCTCTGTGATGTAGACATTGAGATCGAGTGAGTAACACACATGAGAGAAAAAAGCAAGATCGTTCAGAAGAATTTTGGATTGCAGTGTGTCTCTGACAAAGTCTCCGCCAAACCAGGGCAAAAATTGCCCATTAGGAGAATCCTGCACTGGGAAGAAATCCCCAGTACCCAGTTCTTAGTCAGTGGCAGAAGACTCATTGGAAAGAGGTGAACCCAAAAGTTGCTCACAACTGTCTGTTCAACTGTGGCTGCCAGGTTTGCAGCTGATTGGCTAGTTCTTTCTTAAAGGGAGACTCAAGCTGCCCCATCTCCATAGTTGCCACAGACAGTTCTCCCTAAATCAGTCTGCAAGTTTCATGCTATTACACTAAAAATACCAATAACGTGTTTGTTTTTTTTTTTTTAAAGGATTTGGGGTACAAGTTGAAAAATTCATTCTGAAGTATGTTTGGAAGACTATAAAATAATTATCAAAAGAATTTTGGAAATGATGACTCATGCTCTATAAAATACCAATACCTATTAAAATAAGGCTGTGTTAGAGTACCAACTGGACCAGTGGAAAAGAGTTGAGAAATTAGTGCACATATGTATATACATATACACACACATATATATACACATATGTATATGTGTGTGTATGTGTATACACATATATATGGAATTTAGAATATGATAAAATTAAACCGGGCTGGGTGGTGCATATCTGTATGTAATATCAGTTACCTGGGAGGCCGAGGTAGGAAGATCCCAAATTTGAGGCCGGTTTGGGCAAAATAAAATAAGGAAGGGCTGGCGATAGAGCTCAGTGGTGGAGTGCTTGCCTAGAGGCCTTGGGTTCAATTCCTAGTACCCTCCTCAAAAAAGAATATGATAAAATGAACTTTTCACATTAATGGCAATCATTTGATTATTAAATAAGTGGTATTGAGAGAACTGGCTAGAAGTATGGGGAAGAAGTAGAATACATATTCACAGGACACTCGAAAGTAAATTCTGGAAGTGAGGACTGGGGATATAGCTCAGTTGGTAGAGTGCTTGTCTCGCAAGCACAAGGCGCTGGGTTCAAATCCCCAGCACCAAAAAAAAAAAAAAAAAAAAAATTACAGAAGTGAAAAAAGATAATAACCTGAAACTATAAAATAACCAATAAATGTACAAGAGAATATCTTTATAATCTTGGGATAAGGAAAGTCTTTGCAAATATGAACTAAAATCCAGAAGCCATATTGGAAAAGAATGACAGCTTGGTCTATGTGAAAAATTAAAATGCTTGACAAAAAATCATAAAAATTAAAAACGAAGAACCATCTTGGGGAAAAATTCTCTCTTGGCTTAATATTAAAAAGTAACTACAAATAAATTTAAAAAGACAAATACTCAGCAGAAAAAGTGAAGGAGCAATACAAATGATAAATAAATAGGTAAAAAGATGCTCAACCTTACTGATAATAAGATAAGGGCAAATTAAGCAACAATGAGGTCTGAGATTGAGGTTTTTATCTTTCAGATAGGCAAAGTTTAAAAGATCAATAATAATTGGCATTGAAGAATGAGACATATCTAATCATAGGAAGCTATTTATTACAATGCTTAAATTTTATTTTATTAAGGTTGAAAGGAAATCAGAACATCTATAATATGATTCCATTTTTTAAAAAGAAACAAATATTATATTTATGTGTGTGTTTGTGGGTGTGGGTGTTTGTGTGCGTCTGCTTGTACACGTGTAGAAGAAGGTCTGTAAGAAAATATATTGAACTGTTGAAAGTATTTAACTCTGGGGAAGTAGGTGTAGAGGGAATTCTGCATTTTAGTTTATATAGTTACTTCTTGTTTGAAATTTTTAGCAAAAAGAAGGCATTTTTTTCCAATTTAAAAATAAAGAAAAACAGTTGGACATGGTGGTGCACACCTGTAATCCCAGGGACTCAGGAGGCTGAGGCAAGAGAATCACAAGTTTAAGGTCAACCTCAGCAACTTAGCAAGGCAACTTAGTGAGATCCTGTCTCAAAATAAAAAATAAAAAGGTCTGGGGATGTTGCTCAGTGGTTAAATGCCCCTGGGATCAATCCCCAGTACCAAAAATTAATTAATTAAAAAAATAAAAAGCCACTATGTACAACTTAAAAAATATATACCAAATAAGCAAATAAATAAAATTTCCTATAATGTAGATGTGCATGAAAGCTCCTTACAGCAATGATTATAGTGAAAAAAACAATGGAAACAAACTACATGTCCATCAATAATAGACAGGTTATGTGAATATGCAATCAGTGTAACTCCACATCATGTACAACCACAAGAATGGGAAGTTATACTCTATGTATGTATAATATGTCAAAATACATTCTACTGTCGTGTATAACTAAAAAAACAAGTAAAAAGTTTAAAAAAGAATGGATAGGTTAAATAATTATGGCAATTCTGCAGTTGAAAAACTCGTATCTTTTAAATGAGATAGATCAATATATACTATCAGAAAAGAGTTTTGATGCATTATAATATCAAAAAGCTAATTGCTAGGGGCTGGGATTGTGGCTCAGTGGTAGAGTGCTTACCTAACACTCTGTCCAGGAAGCACTGGGTTTGATCCTCAGCACTTCGTAAAAATAAATAAACAAAATAAAGCTATTGTGTCTATCTACAACTAAAAATTATTTTTAAAAACATTTTAAAAACTAATTGCAAAACATATATTTTGAGTCCAATAAATTTTTATGAGTACTTCATAAAATTATTAGTGTGGGTGGTAAGGAAAGATAGGGAAATGTTGGTCAATGGCATTAAGTTATAGGTAAAGAGGAGAAATAAATCCTGGTGTTTTATTGTATGGTAGGGTGATTATAGATAATAATGTACTGTATATTTCAAAAAAGCTAGAAGAAGGATTTGAATGATTTCATCACAAACGAATGATAAATGTGTGAGGCAACAGATATATTTACCCAGATTTGAAGATCACCCATGATATATACACACATCTAAATATCACCTGGTGCCCCATAAATATGTACAATTTTTATGTGTCCATTAAAATATATTTAAAATATTAAGGTGAAGAAAAGTGACTGAATGGATGAACGTCAGACTACCAGCAGTGGTAACCTTTGTAGAGTGAACGGAAGGGAGGGAGTAAGACAGGCCCAGAGGGGAAGGCAACCCCAAGGGCTGGCTATCTTTCAGGGAGGCCAGCTGGGTGCTGCAGGCACATCTGGGGGTAGAAGATTTTAAACTCTGCAACTTGTAGTGTGCAGTCTCCTCAGTGCTATCATTATTGTATCCATTAATTCTGCAAATCACTATAAAAACAAATCATGGAAAACCAGGTAGTAAAGATGGAGAAGAGAAGTAAAGGAAATGAACGTGAAATAAAAAAATGGAGCTTGGAAAGACAGAAATTGGTGCAATTCGTTGGGCAGAATACTTGGTACTTTTGGTTGACTTGCTTCATCTCAGTTTCACCTTGCTTCTAAGGTTCTTGCTGCATTACAAAATCTGGAAAGCTGAAAACTATGGCTCCAGACTCCTTTGCAACTAGAATTCTGAATGAAAATTAGGTAATAGCAAGGAGATGCATTGGAAGGTGATGTGGGCAGCAGTCATCTTTCTGCTTGCTTTCACTGTTTGTTTGTTGTTTTGTTTTTCCATCAGCCATGTCAAGGGGCATGAGCTTTTCTTATAGCACCATTCCTGTGTCTACTCCCTGCCTTTCTAAGTGATAGGTGGTTGTGTTGGCCAGCAGGAACTTCCAAATCCCTGAATTACATCTACTATAGTGTATTTTTGAATCAAATAATTCCACATTTTTTGGAGGGCAGGTACCGGAGATTGAACTCAGGGTACTCAATCACTGAGCCACATACCCAACCCTATTTTGTATTTTATTTAGAGACAGGGTTTCACTGAGTTGCTTAGGGCCTCGCTTTTGCTGAGGCTGGATTTGAACTTGCCATCCTCCTGCCTCAGCCTCCCGAGCCTCTGGGTTTATAGGCGTGTGCCTCAATAATTCCACATTTTGAGATTTATTCTGGCTCTTCCAAAGATTTTGCATCAGATATCCTCTAATAAACCTCTTCCTCTTTAGAATGTATAGCTTCTGTTTTCTTGTTTTAGTCATTTTATTGCTGCATCACAAATCACCCAGAACTTCAGCAACAATCATTTATTTTGCTTACAAATCTGCAGTTTGGGCAGGGCTTGGCAGGCGAGACTTATCTTTGCCCTACGTGTAAACTGGAGGGCTCTACTGAAGGCTGAGAGGACCCATTTCCAGGCGGGTTACTCCTTCAGTGTGCTGGTTGTCTGGAGTTCCTTGGTTCCTGTCCAGGTGGGCCTCTCCATGAGGCCTGGGCTTCTTCACAGCACAGGGCTGGGTTCCCAGGGTGGACTTTCTGAGAGGGAAAGAAAGAGAATCACCTTTATTACTTAGCTTCAGAAGTCCTATAGCCTCACTGCTGCCATATTCTCACAGTTGAGGCATTTATAAAGCCTCAACTTCAAGGTGAGGGGATGTGGACTCTACCTCTCAATGAAGTTTTGGAAGATTTTTTTTTCTGGAACCACTTTTAGGAAGTATAATTGTCACATTCCTGCTGTGAACTATAGCAAATACAGTTAATAAGAAGGGTTAGAATAAAAAAAAAAAAAAGAACACAATGTTGAAAACAAAATACAAGAGAAGGTATAGAATCTGGGCTGGGGGTATAGATCAGTGGTGGAGAACTTTCCCTAGTATACATTAGGCATTGGGTCTGATCTCCAGGGGAAAAAAGTATGAAATCTAGAAATATCTAAACAAATAACATTTTATTTTTTTTAGCAAATAACACTTTGAAGGAAGGAATATTATACAAGAAAATAAAAGTGAAGGCCGATTTTTAAAAGGTTAATTTTTTAAAATATGAAGATGAAAATATAGAAGCAAATAATTTTGAAAAGAATGAAGTTTAAAATGTAGGGTAGGAAGGTGAGAGAAAATAATAGAAAGAAGGTAGAAAAGGTAGCTTGCAAATTAGAATGGGGAGCAGAAAAGTAAGGATAAGGATAGATTAAGAAGAATGGGGGGTGCTGGGGTTGGGCTCAGTGATAGAGTGCTTGTCTAGCACGTGTGAGACACTGGACTCCATCCTCAGCACCACATAAAAATAAATAAATAAAATTAAGGTATTATGTTCATCTACAACTAAACAATAATAATAAAAGAATGCTTAACAGCCCACATCGAGACAATAGAATATGTTCAAATAGCATCGAGACAGAAGTCTATTAACTCAAACCAAAATAAGAGAGGTGAGGGCTCTGTGAGAGACCAGTTCTGGTCCTAGACAGGAAGAGTCCCTCTTCAAAGACTTTGTACTATCCTGATTCCCTTTTAGGACTGCAGCAAGTAACCCTTCCACTTCATCCTGGCTTCAGAGATCCCACCTCTGGCTAATGTACTTGTCAATCTCTCTCTCCTTAATCATTTCTTTGGCATGTTAGTTTCAGACTTCTTTTTAAAAATATTATTGTTGTAGATGGACCTAATAACTTTATTTTGTTTATTTATATGGTGCTGAGGATCGAACCCAGTACCTCACATGTACTCAGCCACAACCCCAGCCCTAGTTTCAGACTTCTGCCTAAGCAAATCTCCTTGGACCTTGCTGCCTGTGCCCACAGTGGTTTTTGGTCTTTGTGGTCACCACAACTGGGTCATCATCTCAGTCTTGGTGAGGAGAAAACAGAGCCCTAATGAGCTACATTAGTGGAGGCCATTTACCATCCTGCAGATTAAGGTAGGAATATTATATAAGAAAATAAAAGGCAGATTTTAAAAAAATATTTTTAGTTGTAGATGAACACAATATCTTTATTTGTTTATTTTTATGTGGTGCTGAGTATCAAACCCAGTGCCTTGCACACTTGAGGCTAGCGCTCTACCACTGATTTACAGACCCAGACAGATATTTTAAAAGGCAGATTTTTAAAAAAGATTATTTTTTTAAATAAAAAAAGTGAAGGGTAGTCTTAGAATTGGCAAACCCATTTTTTTTTCCCTTTCTTTCTTTCTTTTTTTCAGTACTGGGGATTGAACCCAGAGTCTTATGCATGCTAGGCAAATATGTGCTCAACCACGGAGCTGCATCGCCAGCTTGATCTTGGAATTGATGTAGGCAACTTATCACAAGGACCCAGGAGCCTGCTGTATCTTCAAATGCATCCTGTTGGGTCAGTTTCCTTGATTTCTCTCATCTAATCTGCCACTGCCTTTGTAGTGGTTTTGTTTTCTGACAGTGATTTAGAGGAGAATCAGTCATCATCCCAGGCACACACTCACTGTGTGTCCGAATGGGAGAGTCTGGCTAGATTCACTTTCTTGGATAGTGCTTATGTGTTGTGTCCTTTGATCTTTTTGTCCCCTCTTTTTATTGGGTTGCAGTTATTTGCACCACAAGAACCCCTTGAGGTCAGAACCTTCACAATGCATCAAGGAAGCCTCAGATTTCCTTCTGGACTGTTTGGAAAACTCCTCTGAGTAGAATTCATCCAACTGTGCAGCACAGCAGCAAATCCTCCAAAGCAACCTTGCAGAGCAGGAGCTGGGCAGGACCCAGGGGTGAGAGGTGAGTGTGGCAGGCCTCAATTTCCTTGCTAAGTTCTGAGTTACTCCTTCCCTGAATGGCTGTGCTATTTCACCTGGGAAAGAGCCACTTTCCTGGCTGTGTCCACATGCTGCCATCACTTTGCCTTTGAGCTCCTGGGCTGCCTGGCAATTCTGCTGCCTTCAAGAACTTCATGTCCCTTGGTCATCAGAGCATCAGGAGTAGCAAGACTCATCTTTACAGTGTTAGCTTTGTTGGGAGGGGTTTAAGCACATGGGAAGTGGGGGTGGAAAGAAGAGGGACAGAAACCTTTGATTGAAAATTGTTAGTTTCTCTTCTTATTTTAAAAGTTAAAGAATTGATGGGAGTGGTAGGGCCCAAATTGATTGTTCAATGTGGTACTGGGGGTCTTGGCCCTACTTTCCTGAAGGCCCTAAGGCCACTGCTTTTCGGTGACTGCTCCCCAAGACTGGGAGTCGTACTGGAGGTATGTTCCATCTTCGATGCAGAATCAAGAAGCATTAACAGATCCATAGAGAAACCCAACCCCAATCCACTGGCCTCAGTAGTTCATGTTTTGACCAAATGAGTAAATTGGTTCACTAAAATGGAATGGGTTTTTGAAAAACATCAGTGGGGACCGTAAGATAGGGAAGGCACTCAGTTCAAATGCCTAGAAAATAGCTCCAGGGATCAGTGATAAGTGCTAACTCTATATGCTAGTTGTATTTGTCAACTCTTTTCTTGCTTACTGCAACTCTATGAGGTAGGTGATTTTATTGACCACATTGGACAGATGAGGAATCTGAGAAGCAGAGAATTCAAGTCTTGATCCAGGATTAAGAAGCTAGAAAGCTAGAAAGTGGGAGATCTGGGACATATACTAGAAGTTGAATTCCATACCTTTGTCCCTAACCACTTCACTCTACTGCCCATACTTTCTCATGTCCAATACATCAATTTCTACCAGTCTCCTGACCTAGATCTTGATTCGGCTGTCAAGACCCAGGCCTTCTACCCTGTAGTAGAGCTGGCAGATATAAGCTCCCCAGTGGTAGGTCCAGAACTGATTCAACCTTCTGTGGTTCCCTCAGGAGCACTCTGCCTGTCAAATGTGCCCAGCACTCCTCTCTCTTCAGCCACATTAGCCTCATTTTTAGGGTCTTTTGGACTTTCTAGAAAGCCCAAGTATGTGATCCAGATTTAGATACCCTTTGTCCTCACCACACTCTAAGCCTTCAAGTCTCTTCTCCAAGGCCCTCTGCATTAGTCAGCTTTCTATTAATGTGACAAATACCTGACATAGTCATTTCAAAAAGAGGAAAAGTTTATTTTAATGCAGTGTTTCATAGTTTTCAATCTATGATCACATTGGACCTGTGGTGGCATAGTATGTCATGGTAGGAGTGCATGGAAGAGGAGTCCTGCTTATCTCATGGTGGCCAAGAAGCAGAGAAAGAGAGGGAGGAGGGCCCAGAAGCCTACTATTTCCTTCAAGGCTATGTACCCAATGACCTACCACCTCCCAGTAGCACCATAGGACAGGGACAAAATCGTCAACACATGGGCCTTTGGAGGATATTCAAGTCAAACTATAGCACCTTTCATTGGGGGATCTTCCTGGGTTTTCCTTTAGGCCCAACTCCAGATCTCCAGATGACTCTAATTTCCTTCCTTCCTTTTGTGCTTCCATCCTTCTGTCCTTCCATTCTTCCTTTCTTTCTGCAACAGAGGAGATTAAACTCAGGGCCTCATGCATGATAGGTGAGCATTCTACCACTGAGCTGTATCCTAACCCTTTAAATTTAAAAAAAAATTTTTAACCTAGGCTATCCCTCAACTCACAATCCTCCTGCATCAGTCTTCTAGTCTTCTGAGTAACTGGAATACTATGTGTACATTCTGCTCCTGGGCTAAGGCAACTCAAATTCTTTTTTTTTTTTAATATTTTTTTAGATGTTGATAGACCTTTATTTTACTCATTTATTTATATGTGGTGCTGAGAATTGAACCCAGTGCCTCACACATGCTAAGCATGTGCTCTATCACTGAGCCACAACCCCAGCCCTCAAATTCTTCTAATCCTTCTCCTTCTCACTATGCTCTTATTGCCTTTTGTTTTGTTACACTTGGTCAAATTTTGCATTTTTATATAAATAGCTGTTTGCGTAGACACCTGCCTCTCTACCAGACTCTAAACTCCTTGAGGGCAGGCACTGACTCTTATTTATCTTTGCACTTCTTTCAGCATCCAGCCAGAGGTTTGCACACATTAGACCCAAGGCATATTTGTCCTGGTGTCTTGCCAGATGGGTACAGATTTATTCCTGTCTCCACACCATCCATTAAATGCCCTTTACTTTTTTTTTTTTGCTTGAATTAAATGAAAGCAACCTTTTTCTTTTCTTTTCATTCTTTATCTTTGTGTATATTCTATACACATATAATATATACACACATATATATACGCACATACATATATGTATGTACGTATAGTATATTTCACAACAGAAATTTTAACTAAAATTTTATAATTCTGCAAAGTGAATACTTGGACATTTTGATTATTTACAAACATGCTTCTCAAAACCTCACAAATTGAAAATCAATTCATAATAAAAATGACATTAGCACTAGAAAACTTTGTTAATTTGCTAGTATTTGCCTAATAATCTTTGAATTTTTAGATATATAAATTTTTTAAAAATAGTAAAATTTATTCTATCACTGTGCTATTATGTAATAATGGGATATTACATAATAATTAAAACTTCATTTAAAAAAGTTTATATATGCTTTGTTGTATACATAATATATTAGCAATATAGCACTGATATCTAATTTGAACATAAAAATGCTAAATTGGAGCAATATACTAAAACTTTCTTTTTTTCATCTTTATTGATATATAATTGACAAAAGTTGTGTAAATTTAAGATATACAATTAGATGTTTTCATATACACATAATTTTAATGAAATGATCATCACAATCCAGCTAAGAAACATATCCAGCACCTCACATAGTTAGCATTTTCTTTTTTCTTTTTGTGTAGTGAGAACACTTAGATTTACCCTCAATAAATTTTAAGCACATAGTGCACTATTTTTTAATTGACGAAAATTGAATATATTTGATATATGTATACATTGTAAAATTGTCAGGGTCTTAAGCCCCCTTGCCCTTCTCACCAGCGGCAAGGGAAGGGGACACTCCCCAACAAGGTCAGATCAGGATAGGTAAGGCCGACTGACCGCCCGCTCCCCAGCCCTCCCGGCGGAGGACAATCAGACGCATCAGGGAGACCCGTCACAGCAGGAACTCGTTTATTGAGGAAGTCACACAGCTTTTATGTAGGGTCGGGGCTAGGCGGGAACCAATCAGCTTAAAGGTCAGCAAGGCAGGGGGGTTCACACAGGCGAGAGTCCCATTGGACTATATGGCAAACACGAGCTGATCACATTCGCGGAACTGTTGTTAACCAATCCCTGACGGTGGTCCAGTTTATCGTCATGAACCTTTGAAACCGCCTTTGAGCCTTGATTTTGCTCACTCGCCAGGGAGTAAGGAGTCAGCCTGAGTTAGTTAAAGTGTCATTAGTCCCAACATAAAATGGCTAAATCAAGCTAGTTAACATATGCATTACCTTACATACTTATCTTTTTGTTTTATGGTGGGAACCCTTAAAATTAATTGGCCAGACTGGTGATAAAAAGTTCTTCCACTATGTTATCTTCTAGTAATTTAATGGTTTCAGGTGTTAATGTAAGACTTTCATTTTGAGTTGGGTTTAAAGGGGGTGGTGGTACTAGGGATTGAACACAGGGATGCTTTACCACGGAGTCACATTCCCAGCCTTTTTTATTTTTTTAATTTTGAGAAAGGGGGGTTTTGCTAAGTTGCTTGGGGCCTCACTAAGTTGTTGAGGCTGGTTTTTTGAACTTGTGATTCTCCTGCCTCAACCTCCTGAGTCACTGGGGTGACAGGCATGAGCCACCACCCAACTTAAGTTGATTTTTTTGTGTGTATGTGTTTTGTATATGGTGTTTTGTATAAGGGTCTAATTTCATTGTTTTCTGTGTAGATATCCAGTTTTCCTAACAATATTTTCTGAAGAGACTATCCACTCCCCATTGTGCATTTCTTTTGGCATCCTTGTTGAAAATCAGCTGACCACAGATGTGTAGGTTTATTTGTGGAGTCTCTATTCTGTTTCATTGGCTTATGTGTTTGTTTTTATGCCAATAGCACACTGGTTCGTTTGTTGGCATACAGTGCTGGGAATTGAACCTGGGGTCTGAAGCATGATCAGCAAGTGCTCTGTCCTGAGTTAATGCCCAGCCTGCATACTATTTTTGATTACTGTAGCTTTGTAATATATTTTGAAATCAGTAAGTGTGGTAACTCCAGTTTTGTTCTTCTTCTCAAGGTTGCTTTTGCTATTCAGGGTAAAAGTGGCATTCTATTTATTTATTTATTTATTTATTTATTTATTTATGGTATCGGGGATTGAATTCAGGGACACTCAACCACGGAGGCACACCCCCAGCCCTGTTTTGTATTTTATTTAGAAGACAGGGTCTCACTGAGTTGCTTAGCACCTTGCTAAGTTGCTGAGGCTGACTTTGAACTCTTGAAACTCCTATCTCAGCATCCAGAGCTACTGGGATTACAGGCATGGGCCACTGCGCCTGGCACTCTATTTATATAATAACTCAAGTTCTTAGTTTTTCCTGATCTTTCCTAAATCATCAGATTTTAGAATCTGGATCTGTTTACCTGACACTAATTGTCACTTAGCCACATATCGTGGCAGCCACATATGTACAAATGCTTTTAAAAAATTTTTTTGGTTCTTTTTAGATATACATAACTATAGGGCATATTTTGACATACACACATTGTGCAGATGCTTTTGATGACAATTAAGGGGATATTTTTAGCAAAGGGACTGGGGTGGGAGTAAAGGAAGTCAAACAACTCCCTCTTATATTGCCATTTTATAAGTTGGGAAGTACTGACCCCAAACTTATTAGGTCACTTCTGGGATTTGGAGGGGTAGTGGGATGCACTTTCTAATTTCCTCATCCAAAACATGGTAAGATTATAGAGATGATTTTTTTTTTTGTGAATCTAATATTTTCTAAATGTTTTCCCAAAAAATCCCACTTAAGGGAACAATGGAGTTGCTATGGGCTTACTAATTTTTCCCATCCTATTTTCCATCCTCATTTATAATGACTTTGACTTAGTTAACTTTAATGATGTAATAAGCACTCACAAGTTCATTACTCGAAACAAAACTAGGTTTTTGGCAGTAACCCCCATTCCATCCCCAAGGCTTCTCTCACCCAGGGTGGCTTTCCATGCTACATTCAAATCAGGAGTGGAGTCAGGGCCTATCCTCTTAATGTCATCTTCTCATCTTTCCTCATTGTCACCAATAGGGCAAATCTGCTTTGTCAGGCTTAACATTTAGAAAATCCTTAAATGGCCTCACTTGGCAGAGAATCGAGCTGAGATTAAAGCTATTTCTTGTAGCACAATTTTCTATGTTTAAGTGAAGCTCAAATATAGCTGAGATATTATTCATCTTGAAGCCATCACCCACAAATTTGGATGTAACTTCCTTGTCACATTCCAGAAATTCTTCTAGGATAGGACCAGGGCTGCTGACTAAGAGATTCCCCACCCCACACTCCCTGCCCACCTCCTCTCCAATACTGATTAGTGTTTTTCCCTCAGCTTCTGCCATAGGGTGTAATGGCTCCTGAGTGACATTTTCTTTCTAGTCTCATAATTTAGTGACTGCTGGGTGGAGTGACACATGCTGGTATTAGTCACTCCTCCCAGTACTGAGTTTGTGTCTAAGCAGTGACTAGGAGTCAGAGGATGCATATCCAGACTCAAAGAGGGGATTGAAAAATTGATCAGTGTCATGGAACCCCTTTTGTTCATCTTTACACTTGATGGGGAAAGGGTTTCATTGATTAAACAAATTTCTTGGAGTTTATTTAAATTGTTTGTCTTACAGATGTTTTTAGTCTGGAGAATCTGCGAGACCTAAAGTTACCTAGTTGGGTATAGTGGTGCATGCCTGTAATCCCAGCATTTGGGGAGGCTGAGGCAGGAGGATCACAAGTTTGAGGACAACCTCAGCAACTTACTGAGGACCCAAGCAAATTAGTGGAACTGTATCTCAAAATAAAAAGCGAAAAGAGCTAGGGAGATGGTTCAGAGGTAAACTACCCCTGGGTTCAATCCCCAGTACCAAACAAATAAGCTTCTGGTGGAGCTAGGATATGTAGCATGGGGCATGGAGCTTTGTACTCTAATTGTGGTGGTTTGTTAAGAGGAAGGAACTTTGGTTTTTTTTTTTTTTTTTCGGTGCTGGGGATCAAACTCAGGGCATTGTGCTTGGGAGGTAAGCACTCTACCAACTGAGCTATATCCCCAGCCCAAGAGGAAGGAATTTTTGCAGTTGATTTTTAATTCTGAGACCAGGCGACAGGCTTTTAGCTGCCTACATGGTATTTAGCTCTTAATGAGACTAGCTTATGGAGGTTTTGTCCATATGCAAATAACTATTACTATGAAGCATCAGTTTTCAAACTTGGATGTGAACAATCACGTAAAGAACTTAAAATAGATTTCTAGGTTCTCGCCACTTTCTTCTTTTCCCCAAGGGCCATCTGAGGCAGGGTGGTTCTACATGGCCTACCTGGAAGATAACTTGCAGGGTCAAATAACCAGAAATGTGTCTTTGTGGTGCCATGGCCAGTTTGGTTATGTACCAACTTCAATTTGATTCTCCCCCTACCCTGCCTCACTTCCCATTTTCTCTCATTCTTGCTTCCTGGACTTGTTCCTCTCAAAAAAGTACTAGCACATAAGTTTTGCTTCCATTCTTTCTGCTAGGGAACCTGGACTAAGGGATGAAAAGGGAAGTCGAATTTAAAGGGTTATATGTAGGTGGATTCTTCCCACAGAAATGGTAAGAGCACAGTCCCCGAAATAATCTTTTGCTGGCAGACTTCTCCAAAGGTTTATGGACTTAAATGGTTTATGAACAACTTCATAATATGGCATCCCAATGAGACCAGAATGAAAGAAATTTTGTCTGTTTTTCTTAGTTACTTCCAAATGACTGCTGGGGTCTTTGAAACATTTAGTACTGGGTTTAGGGAATTAAGGTAACTGTTCTGTAGGAGAATTAGATGGGCTTATTCTCTTAAATTAGTTGTGGGGCCAATGCTGTGATAATTTTATATATCCTTTTAAATTTTTAGACCCTTTAAAAAGCATGCTGTACTGTTGATGAAAATGTAAAGTAGCTCAGCCATGATGGAAGAGTATGGACATACTTCAAAAAATTAAAAATAGGGGAGTAAAAGAATTAGATGATGAGAGTTGTAACCTAATCAGTGGATTAATACATGGTTATGGATTAAATAGGTGATAACTGAAGGCAGGTAGGGTGTGGTTGGAGGAGAGAGGTCACTGAGGGTGTGCCTTTGGGGTTTATATTTTGTCCCTGGTAAGTGGTGCTCTCTCTGTGCATCATAGTTGCCATGTCCTGAGCTCCTTCCCTCTGCAACATCCTTCTGCCGTGATGTTCTGCATTATCTCAGGCCTAGAGCTACCTATGGAGTAAATCTCCGGACTAAATCTCTGAAAACATGAGCCAAAATAAACTTTTCCTTCTCTACATTGTTCTTATCAGGTATTTTGGTCACAGGGGCAAAAAGACAGACTAAAATATCAACTTTACTTACAAGATTATATACTTTGTCTTCAAGGTCTGAAAATCTGTCTTCAAAGTGGTTTGATCTATTACTGATTAGCTTTCCATTGAATTCTTAATTTGATTTATTTATTCCTTAATTTATAGGATTTCTGTTTGTTTCTTTTTCAGAATCTCTATCATTTTATTGAAATGACCTTTCACTTCATGTGTTTTCTAAGTTCATTTCTTACATCTTCTTTTAGCTTGTTGAATATTTTAACTATGAACTTTTAAAATTCTGTCTCTGACATTTCCTTCATCTGATGTCAATGGACTCAGTTGTTGAAGTGTTATAGGTTGTTTGGGGTGTTTTGTTCCCTTACTTTTTATACTGCTTGTATGCCTACCCATCTATTGGGATGATTAGCACTTCTTTTTTTTTTTTTTATGCAAGGGACTATTTAGTGAGCTTCTTTCTCTTAAGGGCAGCAGGCTGGGTGAATATCCAGGTATTGATACTTTCCCTCAATGTGTGTCTTCTGCTGTTCCCACTATCAGCACCACTTTGAGAGAAGACACTGAAACCTATTTACTACAGTCACTTCAGAGCAAAGTCACATACTAATCAGCCTTAGGAGAAACAAAAATTTGTTTATGTTTTCCACAGTTCCTCTAATCCAAGTAAGAACTTGTAGTAAGATTCTGGAGTAGGTAAAAAATTAGTTATTAAATATAGTAAAATTGCTGTAGTATCACACAGGGGTTAAAATGAGGAGGGGAGGAAAAAATGGGCAAAAAAAGAGAAAAAAGAAAAAGAAAGATAGAAAATAATAATATACTACATGTGGAATCTTTGAAAGTCAAAATATAGAAGGAGAGAATAGAATATTAGTTACCAGGGACTGAGAGGTGGAGTTGGGAAATGTTAGTTTAAGGATACAAAATTTCAGTTAGATAAGAAGAATACAAAATCTAAAAGATCTATTATACTACATGGTGACTATAGTTAATAACAACATATTTTGTGTATGTGTGTGTGTGTTCGCATATGCTCTACCATTGAGCTATGTCCCCAGCCCAGTACTCTTGAAAATTGCTAAGAGAATAGATTTTAAGTCTTCTCAACACAAATGGCAAGTATGTGTGGTAAGGCATATGTTAATTACCTCTATTTTGCCACTTGCCCACGCTTTCCAAATCATGCTATACTGAAAAATACAATTTTCACTTATCAGTTAAAAATAAATAATCAATAAAATACGTGTGGTGTACCAAGGACTCAATTTTGAAATAATTCATTTCCGAGGTCCTGGAGGAGTAGCATTCACTCCAGGGGAGGCAGCCCAAGCTGCACCCACCGTGGCCAACTTTGACCAGATGGCAGATGCTGTGGGGCTGAGACTGAGGCCAAGGCTGAGGCTGAATGAGAAACCGGGACCATGTGCTGTGAACTTCAATTCCTTTGAACTTTGAACACACAAGGACAAGAGAATTTGATTTTGGACTTCAAATTTCTTTACACTTTAACCTACAAGGAAAAGATGTTATTTCCTTGGGAATTTGATGGTAGAACTTTGTTTGTTTGTTTGTTTTTTACAACTGGGAAAACCACCAGTCAGCCTTTATTGCTGCAGGATACCAATATTCTTATGTAGTTTAATAGCAGAAGCTTTGATAGACTGTGTTAGACATAGTTAGCAATTACTTGGGATGGGAAATAAAAGAATGAACTCTCAGACTGGGGAGATAGCTCAGCTGGTAGAGTGCTTGCCTTGCAAGCACAAGGCTCTGAGTTTGATCCCTAGTACAGCAAAAAAAAAAAAAAAAGAATGAACTCTCAGCCTTGAGGCAGTGGCCTGGTTGTGGATTTAATTAACATTTTGTCTGATTCACTTCAGGGATTTTTAGTGGCAGAATCTTCATGGCAACCATCATGGACCATCATGGTCCTGCAGGATTCTCAAAGAACTGTGGCTGGTGTATGTGTCTATAGGGGAAACATGAAGGTGGGAACAGGGGACAGGCTTTTTTTTTTTTAGTGTAATCAGTAGGCTTCTATGTTAAACTCTGTGCTATACGCTAGCTTTGTTAATATTGTCAAAAGCAATATTTTGGTTCTCTGTTTACTGACCCTGTTGTTTTCTCAGTTGATTCAGAATCTGAATAAGGAATTAGGTACTATTTGCTGGGTCTCCTCAGAAACCCAAATTATTATGTTGGCTCTGACCCTGACCCCACCCCTTACATGTTATTAAAAAATGGCTACAACAATTCTAGACATTACATCCTTGGTCAAGGAGGAAGAAAGGGGAAGAGGGTGAAAACAGGATATTCTTCTTTCATACTTAACCACCTTTATCAGGCAAGAAGCAATTTTCTAATTGCCCCACATAGCATT
Source organism: Sciurus carolinensis (assembly GCF_902686445.1). NCBI lineage: Eukaryota > Metazoa > Chordata > Mammalia > Rodentia > Sciuridae > Sciurus > Sciurus carolinensis. The sequence goes on from NC_062225.1 coordinate 24,908,703, forward strand.
TCCTCCAATCTCTTTGGTCTCAGTTAGGTTATTTAGTTCCTTTGGCTACAAGGGAAGTAGAGAAAGTAGGTTTCACTTCCCACCTTGATAGTGCAGAAGGCAAAAGAATAACAGACTGTGATTGGTTGCTAGGTTAAACAGCCAACATCTGCCACATGAACTTGATATGAATAATATGATTGTTCTCCCTGCTTTAAGTGAATGTCTCCATAGTGTTTCTCAGGAAGGTCAGTCAGTATCCACATAGCTCAAAATATTTTTCTATTTCATGTATATGTGTCTTTAGATTTTAGCCACTTGGTTAGTCTTCTGTTGCAGTAGGCAAAACTCTCAGTGTTGTCATTGCTCCACAGCCACATGCTCTTCAAGCCAAACCCTGTCCCAGGTATCCCAGATGTAAGGTGGAGCACCCAGCTCTGATGTCCCATGCTGGAGAGCCACTCCTCATGCAGACAGAGGGGAGAGAGATGACAAATGGGAGTCACACTACCTGGGTTCCAAGTATGGCTCTGCTCTTTGATTTGGAATGAATCTCTGGAAAGTCACCATCTCTCCATTCCTTACACTTGGCTCTCTGTGAGGGGTGATGATGATCTCTCTGGGAGCACTTCCTCTGGGAGCAGGTTAGATGATTCAGAGGAGCTAGATTGCTTCTGTTAATTTTTCTACTTTGGAGACATAACCTTCAATTCCCTGCCTCGTCCATATCCTGTAGCTTCCTATGACATGCTAACCTTCAGTGCTTCCCTTCCTTAACTTCCATGGAATGTATGGTCTGGATTTACTGTTTTGACCCACAACTTCACATTGTCTTGGATTTTTAGTTCATCCTTTCACAGTCTGAGTCTCACTTCCCCAACCCATCTCTCTGATGTGCGGCCTGAGGGCAGTTCTATAGATTCCTTTTTTCCTGTGCCTCCAACTTTGATATAATATCAGTATTCAGTAGACAATTGTTGAATTGAATCTTTGAGATCACAAAGATAAGAAAGAAAAACATGCATCACTTCTATGGTTGTGCCAGGCTAAATGACCATTGGCACCCAGAAGTTCTCTTCTAGGTCTGTTGGTTTTTGGTTTTTTTTTTTTTTTTTTTTGGTACCAGCGATTGACCTCAGGAGCACTTGACCACTGAGCCACATCCCCAGCCTTATTTTATATTTTATTTAGAGACAGGTCTCACTGAGTTGCTTAGCACCTTGCTTTTGCTGAGGCTGGCTTTGAACTCATGATCCTCCTTTCTAAGCCTCCTGAGCTGCTGGGATAACAAGCGTGAGCCACCGCACCCAGCTTCTATTGCCTTTTAATTCATTAGGATGCTGGAATTTTAGGGTCTAGGACCAGATATACAGAAGTCCATCCTGCTCTGTTCGTGCAGCCTCAAACTTGCTATTAATGTTCCCAAATGAATCTGAAGCCTGGACTCCATGGCTCCCTTAGTACTTTCCTGAGCCCGATCTCTCACTCAGAAGTCATGGCTTTAAGCAGTCCCATTGTGGATCAGAAGCACCACCTTTGAATCAGGTAGAAGATCATGATTCTTCTCTGGCTCTACAGCCACTAAGATCTCCGACCATGGGAAATTCACTCAGTTTTTCTTAGTCACAATTTTATTAAGTCACAGAATTTGAGAATTGAAGGCTCATTTCACAAAGAGGTATGTGTAGCTTCAAGAGTGCTGGACTGAGAATGAGGAGGAGTTGATAGACCTTCTGACCTTGAATTTCTGCATCTAGATAATGAGAAGGCAGGGCTGGGGATACAGCTCAGTCAGTAGAGTGCTTGCAAGTACAAGGCCCTGGGTTCAATCCCCAGCACTGCAAAAAAAAAAAAAAAAAGAGAGAGAGAGAATGAGAAGGCAGGAATAAATAAACTTCATGACTTCATCTCACTCTAAATTGTAGCATTCTAGATTTTTGTGGTGTAGGATTAGAGTATGAAGTGGTTGGTTGCTGTGGTAGTCAGCTTTCCATCACTGTGACAATATACCTGAGAAAAGCAACTTAAGACTTATTTTGGACTGCAGTTTCAAAGGTTTTAGTCACTTGGCCCCATCACTGTGGGCTTGTGGTGAGGCAGAATATTATAACGGGAACGATGTGATGGAGCGAAGCTGCTCACTTACCAGCAACCAGGAAGCAGTGCGGAGGGGGCTGGGGCAAAATAAACCCTTTAGTAGCACATTTCAGTGACCTATTTCCTCCAACAAGGCCCCATCTCCTAAAGTTTTCACCACCTCCCAATAACTCCGTCAGCTGGGAACCAAGCCTGGACAACACAGGAACTTTTGGGGGTCATTCTAAATTCAAACTCTAACAGTTACTAAATCTACTTTACCCAGTTTCCTGGTGTGGGATTCTTGTCCTCTTGCTGGAGACTTGACTGTATATTTTGTCTTTGACTCTACCTTTTTCTCCTCTTGACTCTTGGGGCTAGGCTATGGGACCACAGGTGTTTCTAGACTTTCTCAAACCTTTGGGGACAATGTTTACAGTGTACTTTGGAAAGAGTATTTGCATCTGTTATCTGGCCAGAAGTTGACAGTCTCTCTCCATTTTTCAGGTGTGAAATAGACTTTTGGAGAAGTTTAAGGACCCAAGGTCTCAAGGCTACTGAGTAGAGGCCGAGCTGAACAAGAATTCAGGTTGTCTGAATTCCAGCCAAAGGTTATTTACTTATAACACTAATGGGGTTTGGGGGAGAAGATATCATGGCTCAGTTCAGGGGAAGCAGAATGTGGAACCAAGGAGACTTGGAGTAGGGTTCAAAGGAGCAGGAAGGAGGAGGCTGTTGCCCACCCCTGGATCCTTGTCACTGCTGCCAAGTCAGGCTTATTGTCTCCATTTTCTTTCAATCACCTCTTTTTTTATTGTAGAAGTCATCTATGTTCACTATGAATGGTTTAATGGGAACAGAATGGGAGAGAGTAACAAGAAAACCTCCTCTACTCTGGCCACCTTAGGCACCCACTCAGAATGTATTGCAAGTGTCATTGTCCTTTTGGGTTCCTCATTAGGTCTCAGGTACTCTTGAAATGCTTGTAAGAATATTGAGGTATAGCCCACCAATTCTCTATTTGGATTTGGGGTAGAATATTGGCATCTGGATCATCTACTTGCCCCTTCTCCATTTCAGGATTCCCTCCATCAGTCGTCCTGGAAGTGGGAAACACAGCTTCACTTTATTAATAGTGCACAAATAGATTCCACCTGCCAGACAAGGCTTCTCTGAGGTCAGGCACAAGGCTTAGTTCCGAAAAACTGGTGGTAGGGGGCTTCCAATACTCTCTTCTGAAATGGGACTAGTTAAGCCCACTGAGCAACCTCATTCCCCTCCCTTCTCAGGAGAGAGGGTAGAACATGGGAGGTAGACCAGAAAGATGACCAAGCCTGCTCTGCTCACTGCTTGCAGGCAGGGAATGAGAATGGAATGCCAACTCTCACCTGTTATGAAACATCATCCCTCTGCCTGCCACGAAAACATGGCTCAAGAGTGTCCTTGGCTTTGAGCACTCCTCCTCTCTTACAGAGGACTAATTACATGGTGTTCCTTTCCTTAAAGGCAAAGAGAAATATATGAGGAAAGTACGTGCCTTGCACATGACTAACTTTTCCCTGTTAAAGCTATTTCTTTTATTTAGGGCACAGTTCTACCCAAAGCCCCATTGAAAGATAGAAATACTCCTGAAGTAAGATGTATTCTTAGCTGCTATGTTAGAAGTTGGGGACCAGAGACAGCATGTAGCCTCTGCTGTCCAGGAGATTTCACTCCAGAGTGGTAGTCAGACAGCCACCTAAGAGTTGAAACATGATTATAAAGCTATGATAACAATGACAATGACGACAGCTGAATACTCATGGAACACTTACTATGTGCAGATATTATGCTGAGCATATCACATGCACTATCTCGGTTCATTCTCATAACTCTAGTAAGGTAACTAGTCATCTCAGTTTTCAGATGGGGGAACTGAGACCAAGAGAGGTTAAGTAGTATGTTCAAAGTCACACAGCTTGTGAGAGGCAGAGCCAGGAGTTGCACCAAGCATTCTGACCATAGTATCTTGTGTGAAACCACCACTTTGCATTTCTGTGACAGAGGACAATGTGGGTACTCCTGTGACGGAGGACAGTGTGGGTACTCCAGGAGCCCAGATTGCAGAGTCAGGGAGTTCAGACAGACACATATCACTCCATGTATGCTTGGGCACCTCTTAGGGAGCAGCCAGATATGTGGGGGAAGAAAGAGGGAGCATTAGTAGGTCATCTCTGCACAGGAGACCTCAGCAGGAGCAGGAGGGGAGGAGGATGCTGAACGGGGCACGTAGAGTACATAAAAGGCTGATGTGAAGGCAGAAGTTCACAGGTATCTCTGAGTAAGTTCCTTCATCTCAAGGTTAATCCAGAAGCATTCTATCATGACCCCTCTTGAAGCTAGTTAACATAACAATATTTATCTCTGAGAAGAACACAAATGAAAATATCTCAGAGAGGAGGGAGGGGAGACATCAGGGCATCAGGAGCCGGAATCTCAACCATCTGGAATCCTACTGAGATTTGGCGCCCGTTCCAGAGTCTCAGGTATCTTGCCAAAATCTTTTTTTAAAAGAGAAAAAAAAAAAAAAAAAAAAACCCACAATAATGTAGACTGCTATAATAACCCACCAGATACTCCTCACATCAGCATTTATAGACTTCCTGCCAGTGGCCCAGAGAGCATCTAATGGATGGATAGCAAAGGCAGCAAGGGGGAAAAAAAGCAAGTGAGTGATTGAGCGGTGCCTCCTTGGGTTTTTATTATCATTGCTGCCTTTAGCCATATGCTCCTCAAAGGCACTGACAAGCCTGGACCAATTTCAAAGGAATTCCAAAACCCAGATTTCATTATCGTCATTACATCTCCGGATAGTCAGTATTCTGCACAGGAAACACAGATTTATGGAAGTTCTTAAATGTTTCTCTGTAAATGTTGATCAGCCTTTCCTGTCATTACAGGAGATGCCTGGGATGTTGAAATGGATGCTAATAAATAGCCAATTCAGCTTATTGCCAAGTAATGAAATGCAGTTCTCTTACTTGAAATAGGATGTCTTGCTACTTGAGTGGGTTCCAGAAGCCGCATAAGAAAGGGAATGAAATGGTTTCTTTTTTAGTCTGTTTGGTTGTTCCTTCCCATCCCAACCCCCACTGCCACGTTTTAAAACAGAATGAAAACAGACCAATCTGCTGAGGGCGCCAGTGTTTGAGTACAGCAGGGACGGACCCTGTTGGTGCAGCCGCTGTGTTTGTCATTCTATGTCACCACAGGAGATCCCATTTGGTTATGACTCTACATGCCTTCTGGGTCTTTCCCCATCCTTTTCCTTGTCCTCCTTCCACATACCAACCTTGCTCAATTTCACAAACAGAAAAATGACACCAGAGCTCTAGAGTCAGATGGCTAATGGGTCAGGAATAGAGCCTGGAAGATCCCACAGGCAATGAGACTCTGGAACTCTGCAGCATCCCTGATCCCATCTCCATCCTGAAGGAGAGTATGCTTCTTTGCAAGAATGGTGACATCTAACCAAAGGTTCTGGTGTTTACCAAAGTTTCGGGTATTTTGTTAAGACTTGTGTAAAGGGAACAAAGCAAAGGGATAAATCTTAGGAAAACACAGGATTCTTCCAGTAATGGATGGGGTGTGCAGAGATCTAGAGTGTGTTGGATATTTCATACAAAGAAGGCAAGTTGTTTCACTTTGTGCCTCATTATTGGTCAAGTATAACCAAAGAGAAACAATAAGTTATATATATACACGTATATAAAACTATGTATATATGTGTATATATATAAAAGACTAATGCTTCAAGGACACCTTGAATAGTGGAGGCAGAGTAATAATGTGTTCAAATGTATGATTCAAACACTGTGTTCATCAGATAACATGAACATCTCCCTGGAAGCCAGTACAAAAACTCGTTCAACACCTTGAGATGAAAGCGTAGGACTATTGGATGTGTGCCAGGAATTTTCAAAGTCCTCTACATGCATTATTTTATTCAGTCCTTGCAAGGACACACAGGTAACATGAAGAGCCAGGATTTGAAGCCAAGCCATGTAATCTATGATGCCATTGTTCTCAATCCCTGTGCTTTACTGTGTCATTTTCAGAACCATTAGTTGATCTTGCAATTTCCAGGTGATGCTTATTCCTCATCCAGTCTATCATAATTCCAGCATTCTTCAACCTATGGAATGAACAATAAATTTAACTACCACCTACACACCCACTTACAATAGTGAAAGGTGGGAACAGGTTAAGAGAAAAAAATTTACCATAACTAGTATTTTAAAAGAAGGTAAAAGGGAAAAGTGATTATTCAATCTTCAAATACTCTTGAAGCAATACAGAAATATGCAACTGATATTGAATATGGTCATCCACACATGAATTTTGTCCTTTTTTCCTTCATCACTACCTCAATTGTGAAAGTGTATAACCTACAAATTTTGTGGGTTATTCCAACAACCAATCATTTTTCAAAACATCTTTTTAGATGTTGTTAGACCTTTATTTTTTATTCATTTATTTATATGTAGTGCTGAGAATCAAACCCAGTGCCTCACACATGCTAGGGCAAGCACTCTACCACTAAGCCACAACCCCAGCCCACCAATCATTTTTAAGATCATATTTATTCCATGTTTTACTTCAGAATTAAAACAATCCTTGTTCATAATCACATGACCTTGAGTCCTCTCTGGTCATGGTATGATTCTTCCTTAGGCTATACTTCCCTCCTACCCATGTAAGGAAACACCTTGCTCCCAACCTGAGATTACCTCTTCAACCTCTGCTTTCACTGTTGAGTAAATAAAGGATTCCTAAAATCAAATATTCAAGGCTTATTCTGTGGAATAAGTCAAATGTGATAGAACAAAATGTTGCTATTATTTTTTAACCCCCTCCCCCACTTCCCTCTAAGGATGGTGGGGTCTTTTGTTTGCTAAGTTTAAATAGTCATCAGCTTTAGTATACTAAATCTTGTACATTCTGGAGGATATAATTTAATGCTGGGGTGGGGAGGGAATACACAATTTTAGATGTAGAAGCTAGAAGAAAGCAAAATTACTGTGTTTAAGGAATACGGAACTATAAAATAGGGGTAATAATAGTTTCAAGACAGGGTTGTTTTGAGGGCTAAATGAGATAATTTGAAGTGTCTGGGCACAGTTCTCAGCACATAGCAAGAGCGGAACCAAAGTGAAAACATTTTGTACTGTTACCATTATTGTTGTTGTTGCTGTTCTTATCTAAGCCTTTCTTGAAAAAAATATACTAATGATAGAAATAGATTGAAGAAGAGAATCAAAGTAAGAGCTAGAAATGATGTTCAGAAGTGTTACTTGCCAAATCAATTTAAACAGAGAAATAAATACTAAAGAAACTAACGTTATAGAATGAAATGTACATATTATAAACCTTGACAATGAAAAATAACATACTGAAAGGAGGTGGGAAGAAGTTTAATAGTGCTAATTTGTTTTAGGTGTATCTCTAGGATGTAGCAAATAGTTGGGTTCTTCCTTGTGAGCCAATTGGAAGATCTTTTAGTCTGAATACCTAATTTTTACTCATTTACATCAATTAAAATGACTTGTTTGGTATTGTTCCTGTTACATATTGTTTTATACTGTCTCTTTTTTAAAAAATATTTTTCATTGTAGATGGACACAATATCTTTATTTTATGTGGTGCTGAGAATTGAACCCAGTGCCACACACATGCTAGGCAAGCGTTCTACCTCTGAGTCACAACTCCAGCTCCTATACTGTCTCTTTTTTAACTTTAAAAACCTATTGCTTTGTCAATGACTCCTAAATCTCAGGAAATAATGCCAAGAGTTAATAAATGGAATGACCTCAAATTAAACAACTTCTGCACAGCAAAGGGAACAATTAAGAATGTGAAGAGAGAACCTACAGAATGGGAGAACATCTTTGCTAGCTACTCTTCTGACAGAGGATTAAAATCTTGAATATCTAAAGAACTCAAAAAACACCACAAAACTGAATAACCTAATTAATAAATGGGCAAATGAATTAAATGGATACTCTCAAAAGAATATAAATGACCTACAAATATATAAAAAAATGTTCAACATCATTAGCAACTAAGGAAAAGCAAATCAAAACTACATTGAGATTTCATCTCTCACCAGTCAGAATGGTAGTTGTCAAGAATATGAACAATAATAAATGCTTGAGAGGATGTGGGGGGAAAAGGAATACTTTTATACTGTTGTTAGGACAACCACTATGAAATCAGTATAGAGATTCCTGAAAAGACCAGGCATGGAACCATTGTATGATCCAGTCATACCACTCCTCAATATTTATCCTAAAGAATCAAAGTCAGCATACTATAAAAATACATGCATACTCATGTTTATAGCAGCCCAATTTACAATAGCCAAACTATGGAACCAGCCTAGGTGTCCATCAATGGATCAATGGATTAAGAAAATGTAGTATATCTATATCTATATCTATATCTATATCTATCTATCTATATACATATATATATACAATGGAGTTTTTATTCAGCCATTAAAGAATGAAATGATGTCACTTGTAGAAAAATAGATGGGACTTGAAAATATTATGTTAAGTGAAATAAGCCAAACTCAGACAGTCAAGGGTCATATGTTTTCCTTCCAATGTGGAAGCTAGAGAGGAAAAAGGAAAAGAACGGTGTGTGTGTGTGTGTGTGTGTGTGTGTGTGTGAATCTCATGAAAATCAAAGGAAGATCAATAGAATAGCAGAAAGGGACCAGGGGTAAGAGGAGGGAAGGGAGGAGGAGATGTTAGGGAGTGATCTTGGACAAATTCTGTTGTTATATCATGTGCATGTATGAATATGTAACAACAAATCCCACCATTATTTACATCTATAACACACCAATAAAAATATGGAAAAATTAATTAATAGAAAAAATGCTTTTGCTTTGTATTTGCTTTCTTTTTCATTAAAAATTTTATTGAGATAATTGTAGATTCACATGCACTTGTAAGAAATAATACAGAGATCCTGTGTACCCTTTAACCAGTTTCCACCCAATGGTAATGTTTTGCAAAACTGTAGTACAAGATCATAACCAGGATATAGTTCTTTAGTATGATCGCCAATCTTATTCAGATTTTCCCAGTTGTTAGTTTTGAGTGTGGGTTTCTTCTAGTAATTTGGAAGATTTCTGTTATTTTCTAGTTTTCAACTTTGTAATTTTGTGTATCTTAATCCTTTGTTTTTTTGTTTTACTTATTTATCTTTTTGATACTAGGGATTGAACCCAGGGTGCTTAGCAACAGCCACCTCCCCAGCTCTTTTAATTTTTTATTTTGAAACAGGATTGCTTAGGGCTTGCTAAATTGCTGAGACACATTGAATGTGTGACCCTACTGCCTCAGCCTCAGGAGCTGCTGGGATTACAGGTGTGTACCACCACACCCAGCTTTATCCTCTATTTCTTTATCCAGAATAGTCTATTAATTCATTATCCATTGATGGACACCTAGGCTGGTTCATCCATTGATGGACACCTAGGCTGGTTCCATAGTTTGGCTATTGTAAATTATGCTGCTATGAACATCTTATGGTGAAATTTAAGAACATCAAAGATAAAGAGAAAATTCTAAAATCTTCAGAAAATATCAAAGACAAAGAGCCTTCAGAGAAGATCAGATGTAAAGGAATAAGAACACATTGATATTGGTTGTCACATATAAAAAGGAGGGTCCGAGAAGTCAACAAAGTAATGATTTTGAAGTTTTAAAGAAAAACATCCAAGTTATAATCTATATGTAGGACTATTATAAAAGTATTTCCAGCACAAGTCTTATAAGATTACCACAAACCTTGTAAGATTACCACTTTAGAAAAACTTTAGAAAAAGGGTTCAAATAAGTAGAGAAACCAAGAGAATGTTGCAAAATATTTGGTAAATGTAAGGACGATTAACTTAGTAAACGTTACCATTGTTTTAAAACTCAGTGACCAAAGGGAAAAAAGTGAAAAAGAATATAAAAATCTGGACTTGATCTTCTAGACAATATCAATGCAATCTTGATCATGATGGACATGAAAATATGCAAATGTTATTGTTTTGCTTGATGGGCAATTATTGATAAATTAATAATAATAAATATACACATGAGCTTAAGGTAATCATATAACAAAAGAAAAAAAGTTCAATTGTACCTATGTAGTGGAAAGTAATAAAGGAAAAAACAAAGAAAGAAAATGAAGTACACATAAAAAATGCAAAATATCCCAGAAATGTCAAAAATATAGATGGGTAAAATTTGTAACTTAAAATCTAGAAACTCTCAAGATTGGAAACACACACACAAAATATAATAATATTCTGTATACATGAGATATACTGAAAGCAAAGAAGATAGGTTAAAAATAAAAGAATAGAAAAAGATATGAATTAAAAAAATAATTGAATAGCAATCTGATGAGATAGAGTCTTAAACAAAACTAATGAGACAAAGAGAATTATTAGATTCTAGGAAAAGGAACCACAGAATATATGGGAAGTATATATTACATGAACATATAGGCAGTAAAAATATAGCCTCGAAATATATAAAATAACAAACTGATGGAACCCTAAGATGGTAGATTATCAATATATTCATAGATTTTTAACAAGTTGAAGATCAGCAAACAAAAAATAAGCAGATTATAAATACAATCTAAATAATACCATTAATTGTCCAGTTGCTAAATATATATTGAATTCTATAATAGGCAGATAATACAGTCTTTTTTTTTTTTTTGCCCACATATAATAGTTACAAAAATTTACCACATACCATACTAGGCAACAAAGAAAGCCCTAGTTAATTCCACAGAATCAATACTATAGAGACTATTTTGTAAAAGTCCAAATAGTAAATAATTTTTGGCTTTGTGGACCTGATGATGTCTGTCTTAACTACTATATACTCTGTAATTGTATCACAAAAGAAACCATGGTTAATACATGAATGAATAGGTGCCACTGCGTTCTAGTAACTTTATTTTCAAAAAACGGGTGACGGGACAGACCTGAATCATGGACTATAATCTACTGAAACCCTAGTATAGACTAACACAGACATTCTAGGCAGCAATCTGGCAGGATTAAAGCAAAACTCATATACTATCACTTGTGGTTTATAATCTCTCTCTCCATATATATATATATTTAACAAAGAAATTCTCAAGCAGATCCATAAGGGAACATATTCAGAGATTTCAATGCTCTTTGCAGGAATTTGGGGACAATCTGTTAATCACTGGGGAATTGGATAAATAATATGCAGTGGCTAAATTCCATGGGAGACAACTTGAGATTAGATGTGCCCAGGCAACAGGTATATTAATATCAGAGTGCCGATTTAAAAACATAAGAAACAGAATGAGACCTAAAGCATAGTGACGATAATTTTTAAAATATATACCAAAGAATACGTTTTGTGAGACCTATAAGTTAAGAAATACACTTTATTTTGCAGTGCTACACCACTGAGCTACATTCCTAGCCAAGAATTCACTTTAAATTCATTAGACTTATTGAAGGGTGCAGTGGTAAAATCATAGCAACTCAGAAGGCTGAGGTAGGAGGAGCACAAGTTCAAGATCAGTCTTGGCAACTTAGCAAGACCCTGTTCAAAATTAAAAAAAAAAAAAAAAAAAAAAAACCAAAGAGCTGGGAATGTAGCTCAGTGATACAGTTCAATCCCCAGTACCTCCTATGTTCAATCCCCAGTACCACCAAATAAAAAAATTCCTTAGAATTATTGCCAGTGTGTATGAGTAGGGTGGCAATGTGGATGCAGAGATGGACTTTGGGGAACTGGGACAAAGCAAACAAGCAAACTTGAGAAATCCCTTGCCCAAAACAGGCATGATAATGGCCACAAACTGATGGGAATGATTAATTCTGAGATCCAGGATGTTACAGATCAATTATAGAGTATGTTCAACAACCCATTTCTCTCTGAGTGCATTGATATTTAATCATCTGCCCATTTAGCGATTAACTTTGTTTAAACAATATTATAATATGGCAATTCATCTTTTAGTAATTTTTTTGGTATAGCTATTTTTTGCAAAAGCATTTCATGTCCATGATTTGCATCTGGTTAGAACTACCTAATCGATTGATCTAATTGATTTGGCTCCTGATGTTACATAGTAATCAAGAGCATATTGCTCAAATTTCACAACACTATGAACAGTAAGAAACAAAAATGGTTGAATTTTAAAACTTGATAAAAACATGTCATCATTCTTAAATTGTAAAAAAAGTATTGTCTTTATTTCCTTTTGTTGTATTCAGTGACTAAGATAAGCCCCTATTAAAGGGGCTTGAAATAAACTTTATTCATCCATAGCAAATGAAATTGTTCCTGTGAATTCTTTTAAAAGCATGTTTGACTTGAGTGTTAAAATGTATTTGTTATCCCAGGCTAGGGAAAGGGATCTCACATGTATAGAAGAACTACCTTAAGTCAAGTACTAGACATGTATCATTCCAATTAATCCTCATAACAAGTTTTTAGAGTAGTCAGTATAATCTCCTTTTATAGATGGTGAAACTAAGGTTCAGATAAATCAAGTAATTCGTGCAAGGTCTCATAGCTAGGAACTAGTGCATTAGAATATACATGAATAAATATAGTGTTAGAATATAAATCAGTGCTTAAATATTATGGCAGGTTATGTTTTAGCATGGTGGTTTAAGACCCATCCAGTTCATCTCTCCAGTTGATTAAAATCATTAGACAAAATGCAAAACGTCTCTGCAAAGAGAAGAAGGAAAAAAGGCAGGCAGATCATGGAGGAAAGTAAAAAATTAAAGAGGCAACCAACATGGAGTTGAACTTTACTTTGTAGTTTCTTTTCTCTTCTGATCTTGCCCCAAAGCTGGGTCCTAGTTGTGGAGCAATGCATAAGCAAATGTGGCTAAAACTTAAATAGAAGTCCAGTGTTTGTGGCCCGAAAAAACAGGAAAATGGGCTCTCCAGGTCTGAGAATGGAGTGAGAATCCTGTAGGGGAGCATGCCAGAGCAGGAGATCCATTAATTTAGTTAATGAACCCATATAAGTCTCAGTGTAAGCCTAGAACTGTGATGTATGGGCAAATGCAAATACTTGAACCACGTGACCAAATATCAGAATGATTACCTGCACAACTTTCAGAATAACCTCTAAAGATGTATGAATAAGATAAATCCACAGCTGTATAATGAGACTTAGAGAACCAAACTGAGATTTGAATGACTACAGAAGGCAAGACAGAAATTACATTCTGAGCCTAATAAGGTTGATTGTTTGCTACAACAAAAACACAAACATTCTCCAGAGTATTATAAGAAGATTCAAAGTTTATCCAACACAACATTCATAAAGTACAAGATACAATCCAAAGGCTAGGGTTGTAGCTCAGTGGTGCTTGCAGAGCAGGCATGAGGCCCTGGGTTCCATGTCTGGTATTGGGGTCGGGGGAGATATGATACAAAATTACTTAACATACAAATGAACTAGATGCCAATAATTCTTGAGAGAAAACATAAGCAACAAATGCTAACCCTAAGATAACTCAGATGGAAGAATTACCAGACAGAAATTTTAAAGCAACTTTTATAAGTTTTCTCCATGAGGTAAAGAAAACACATATGAAATGAGCAGAAAAGGGCTATTTTCAGCAAAGAACTGCAACTATAAAAAAGAACTGGATGAAAATTTCAGAGCTGAAAAGGTACAATCTCTGAAATGAAAAACTTACTGTATAGGCTCAATAACAGAGAAGACACAGAAAAGAATAAGCAATACAACTGAAGATGAATCAATAGAAATTATCCAATTAGAAAAACCAAGTAGGAATCTGGCGCCGGGTAGTGGGTTCCTGCCGGGCCGGGCGAGCTGAACTAGAGGCAGGACCGAGGAGGCCTTGCCACGGTCTGGGTCCGGGATGTCGAAGAACGCGGTGTCGTCGGCCCGCTTCCGGAAGGTGGACATGGATGAGTACGACGAGAACAAGTTCGTGGACGAGAAGGAGGAGGCGACTGACAGGCCGGGCCAAACGAGGGCGAAGTGGACTCCTGCCTGCGGCCAGGCAACATGGCGGCTGCTCTCCAGGCAGCTCTGAAAAATCCCGGTCAACACCAAGAGTCAGGCGGTGACGGATCCGGCAGGCAGCACTGTCTTGAAGATGCTCATTTCTTTTAAAGCTAATAATATTGAAAAGGCCGTTCAATCTCTGGACAAGAATGGTGTGGATCTCCTAATGAAGTATATTTATAAGGGCTTTGAGAGCCCATCTGACAATAGCAGTGCTGTTACCCCAATGGCATGAAAAAGCACTTGCTGCGGGAGGAGGAGGATCCATGTTCGTGTCTTGACTGCAAGGAAAACGGTGTAGTCCAGCAGGAACTGGTTCCACTGCGGGAGTGGGAATTGCTGGTACAAAGACCAAAACAATCAAATGCCACCGCTGCCCTGTGGGTAGCATCTGCTTCTCGCAGCTCTTGCCTTCTTGCTTCCTTTTTCACATCTATAAAGAAGAGAATTACATACCAGATTTCCTTTCATGAAAATTGGGATAATGTGGAAGAAATTTGGCTTCAACAGGATTGTTTCATCCTCTCATAATCATTTCAATGATGTGTATACCAGTCTGTGTATAGTATCATGTACATTCAGGTTTAATTGTGCAATCTTAAACCCCTATCAGCTGATTTCTGTGCTCTTTTATATTATTTTTGACTAATACTGAGGGATCTGATCAGAATTTGAGGCCAGTTTCCTAACTCATTGATAGTCAGGAAGTAATCTTTATTTTTTAATAATATATTTACATATATGTATATATTTATTTATTTGAGAAACTGGCAGCTATTAATTGCAAAACTGGACCATACTTCTCTTATTTAAGCAATAGTGGTGAGTGAAAACCACTACTAACTTCCACTTATATATTTCTTCTTGCCTCTGGATTATGCTGTGAGTTTTACATGCTACTTACTTTCAACATTCCATTATCATGGCCTCTTGATTTCTTTGTGGTCACCCAGGGTCCAGAACAAGGAATCTTGTTCTATACAGGTGTATCTGTAAAATATCAGAGCCTATTTGGCATGATATTAAAATTTCATTTCAATAATATGGCTCCCTTTGGGGAAACTACTCCAAATCAGAAAGGAAGTAGAAACTATGATATAGTTCAAACTCTGAGCAGCCTCTGAATGAAATACTATTTATTTAGAAGAATAGTAACTGCCTTAGACATTATGATGATGTATATGAATATTTAATATGTCATTTAGTATGCCCTATAAATGTCCTCAGTGTTCTTCAGGGTAATTGGGATCTCAAAAGATTTGGTTCAGATCCAAACAAATAACATATTCTGTGTACAGCTCAGTGTTTTTTAAAAAAAGAAAATGCCACACAGCAAAAAATTGTTTACTTTGTTGGACACACCAAATTGGTTCTCAAAAAGTGACTGGTGCTTATAAAAAGCTATTATTACAGAGTAGCTCCAAAAAAAAAAAAACCCACCCAAAAGCATATGACCAAGAGGGAAATCAGCCTGTGTTTAGTATTTACGTTGGCTACCAGTTTCATAATCACTGACTTATGTGAAAACTGGTGCAGAAATTCCATAAACTCTACTGTTTTTGATACCTTCTCTTTGTTTTGTTTTGTAAAAATGATAAACTTTAGAAAATAAGTGTTGAATAATTTAAAAAAAGAAAAAAAAGATAAACCAAGTAAATCATGGTCTGGGAAAAATAAACAGAGTCTTAGGGATATATGAAAAAAAAAAATCAAAAGATGCAATATATGTGTCCAAAAAAAGAGAAGAAATATGTATTGGTGCAGTAAAAGATATTTGAAGAAATAATGCTAAAGCTCTTCCAAATGTGGTGAAAGACACAAATTAACAAATTTAAGGATTTTCAAATCCTAAGCAAGACAAACTTATAGAAAACCACATTTAGAGACTTTGTAATGGAAGTATTTAAAGTCAAAAATTAAGGAAACTCTTTGAAATCAGACAGAGAAAACACTTTATACCCATGGGAGCAATGATTTGAATGTCTGCGAGTTTTTCATTGGAGGCATGAACACCATGCAACCATCGACCCATAATGTTATACTCAGCAAAAATATTCTTCATGAATGAAAAAGAAAGACAGTTTTATTTCAGACCAAGGGAAACTGCCTGCTATAAAAATAAATACTAAAGGAAGTTCTTCAGGTTGGAAGAAATGTTACCAGAGGGAAATTTGACTCTTCAGAAATGGATAGCTACAGAAATGGTAACTAGCTATGTAAAAACACCAGATTACTCTTTTCCTTTCAAAATTTATACAATATCCATATTTATTTAAAGTTATAAGATTACCTACTGGGATTTCAATAGATGTTTTATACATGTGCTAACTATGTCATAAAGATCAATGATGAACTGATACTCAATGAATTTATATAACTGTAAAGTTTCCATACTTTATGTGAAATAGTAAAAGTTAACTCTAGTTTATGAAAGCTTAAGTAAGTATATTGTAATTTGTACAGCAATCACTACAACAAACTTATTTGTAAAAACAACAAAGTTCCAACTACATAAAGATAGTCAAAAAGCCAATTGATGACTAGGCATAGTGGTGCATACCTGTAATCCTAGTGACTCAGGAGGCTGAGGCAGGAGGATCCCAAGTTCAAAGCCAACCTCAGCAACTAAGCAAGGTCCTAAGCAACTCAGTGAAAGCCTATTTCAAAAGAAAATAAAAAAGGTTGGGGCTGTAGCTCTATGGTTAAGTACCAAAAAAAAAAAAAAAAAAAAAAAAAGATAATTGATGAATTAAAATGGAATATTACAGAATACTTAAATAGTCCAAAAGGAGGCTTGCCCCCACAAAAAAAAGGGGAAATGGAAGAACAGGAGATAGAAGGGACCTAAGATGGTAGACCTAAATTATTGATAGCTATATCAATAAATACATTAAATGTTGGACAATTAACACGTATAGGTCAGTGGAATAGAATTGCAAGTTTAGAAATAAACCCTTATGTTTATGGTCAATTGCTTTTCAACAAGATAATTTAATGAGTTAAAGAATTATCTTTATAACAAATGGCTTTGAGTCAAGTGGGTATTCACATGCAAAGAATAGAGTGGGGAATAAAGAAGAAAGAATGAGATCGGACCCCTACTTCCATGCTATATATAAAAATTAACCCAAAATGGGTGATGGATTATAGAGCTAAATATAAGAACTACATTAAATTTTCACATAAATTTAAGTCACTGAATTAATTCCTACAAAGAAGCCAACTCAAAAGTTGAGATTTGGGAGCTGGGGTTGTGGCTTCCAAACTTGTTTATTAGTTTTAGTGATCTTTTTAGTGGTAGAGCACTTGCCTGGCATGTGTGAGGCACTGGGTTTGATTCTCAGTACCACATATAAATAAATAAAATAAAGGCCCATTGACTACTAAGAAAAATATTTTTTAAAAAGTTGGGAGTTTTGACAGAGATTGTATTTAATCTATAGAAAAATTTGGAGATTAAATATTTCTTAAGCATACTATATCTCCCAACCTGTGAACATCATGTCTTTCTACTTATATAGATCTTTATTTTTTTAAACAATGTTTTATAATTTTCAGACTATAAGTTTTGTACTTTTCTTTTTGTACTGGGCATTGAACACAAAGGTGTTTTACCACTGATCCACATCTCCAGCCCCTCCCCTTTTTTCAAAATAGGGTCTTGCTAAATTGCTTAGGGCCTTGCTAAATTGACACAATCCTCCTACTTTAGTCTCCCAAGCTGCACCTGGCTTGTACTTCTTTTGTTAAATTTATTCCTAAGAATTTTATTCTTTTGATGCTATTGTACATGAAATTGTTTACTCAATTTCACTTTTTATTATTCTTTGAAATGTACATAAATGCAATTGATTTTTGTATATTGATCCTATATCCTGAAACCTTGTTGAACTTGTTTATTAGTTTTAGTGATCTTTTTAGTGGATTCCTTAGGATTTTCCACATACAAAATTATGTTATATATGAATAGTCATACTTATTCCTATCCAATTTGGATGCTTTTTATTTCATTGCATTGCTTAAATATCCTGGCAGATCCTCTAGTATAATATTGAATAGCAGTGATGAAGTGGACATCATTGTCTTATTTCTATCTATTTAGCTGGGGATTTTTTCATAGATATTCTTTACAAGGATATCTTAAATGACCTTGAACTGTGCATTTAAAGAAGTTTCCTTCCAGTCATGGTTTGTTGAGTGTTTTTATCATCAAAGTCTATTGAATTTTGTCAAATGCTTTCCCTGCATCTATTGAGAATGAACCATGTGAGTTCATTCTTTTTTCCTAATGATATGATTTCTGAATGTTAGACCAAACTTGCATACCTTGGATTAATCTTTTTGGTCATTGTCTCAGTCAGATTTCTATCACTATAAGAAAATAGACGAGATAATCAACTTACAAAGAGAAGAGGTTTATTTTGGCTCATAGTTTTAGAGGTTCTAATCTATGATCAGTTGACCCTGTTGCATTGGGCCTGCAGCAGAGCAGCACATCATGGCAGGAGGGCATGGCAGAGCAACACTGTTCACCTCAACAGCCAGGGAGCAAAGAGAAAAAGGGGCCAGGATACAAATCTCTTTAAGGGCATGCTCACCAAAGACCTAAGGACCTCCTACAAGGCCCCACCCCACAAAGTTTCCTCAACCTACCAAAACGGGAGCCCTGACCAAACCATTTACACATGGCTTTTGGAGACAATCAAAATCCGAACTATAACAGTCCAAATATATAATCTTTTTAAGGAAATGGTTTATTATATATGACACCAAAAGTATAAGTATCAATTAAATATTGATAAATTGAACTTCATATCTATTAAAAGAACTAAAATAAAAAAGACAATAAAAAGCATTGGTAGAGATGGAAAAAGTGAAACCCTCAAACATTGCTGATGGGATTGTAAAATGTTGGAATCACTTTGGGAAATAGTTTGGAAGTTTCTTAAAAAGCTAAACATTGGACTGGGGTTGTAGCTCAGTGGTAGAGCACTTGCCTGGCATGTGTGAGGCACTGGATTCAATTCTCAGCACCACATATAAATAAATAAAATAAAGGTCCATTGACAACTGAAATAAATTTTTTAAAATGTTAAACGTAATCAAGTTCATGGTGGATGGCAGGGATTGGGGGAGGATAGGAATGGAGAGGGATTGTTTAATGAGTGAAGAGTCTCAGTTTTGCTTGATGAAAAATTCCAGAGATGGATGGTGGTGATGATGGTTGCACCCTAGCGTGTATATGACTTAATGACACTGAACCACACACTTAAAATGGGTTAAAGTGGCTAATTTTAAGTCATGTATATTTTACACAATTTAAAAAAGTTAAATATAGCATTACCAAATGACCAGGAAATTCCCATTCCATTTGCCAGATATCTACCCAAGGAAAATAAAAATGTATATCCACATAAAAGCCTGTACACACATGTTCATAGGAACACTGTTCTATGATAACCACAAGGTGGAAACAGTCTGAATGTCTATCAGCTGATGATGGGACAGAGAGATGCAGAGGATGACTTCTAATGGTTATAGGATGGTTTTTTGGGTTTTTTTTTGGGGGGGAGGTGGATGAAAATGTTCTAAAATTAGCAACAATGATAGCACAGTTCTGCGAAAACACTAAAAATGACTGAATTGTACACTCTCAATAGGCAAACTGTATGCCCTGCAAATTATGTCTCAGTAAAACTTGTTAAAATTTTGCACATATGTATAGAAATATATCTAGAATGACATTCACTAAATGTATGCATTTTGGGGTGATTCGTCACTTTTATATATCTCTTGGATTTTAAAATAAGAAATATGAATTTATTTTTGTAAAAATAAGTCATCCGTTTCAAAGAAATAGCAGGGTATATCGATCCAAACTGTAGAGGTCTCAGAATTTGCAAGAAGGGAAGTGGTTGTTTGGTAGAAGAGGAGTGAATTGTAGAGAGAAAAATCTTGTTTCCAGTGACTGTTATCTACTGCGTCTACGCTTTGCTGAAGAAATGCAAACTTCATTAGCATGATTACAATTAGTAACATAACTTCATTTTATGTTCTCCTAGGCTGAGTAATTTTTAAATAAAAAAAAACTCTTCATGATGCAATTTCACTGAACTCAAAGAGGATCTGTTGGGACAGATAATTTAGTGACAGAAAAGCCAATTTCAAAGAGGCAAGAACAGAAATATCTCCTTTCCATGGTGTGCCTCCGATTTAATCATGGAAAAGTATGCCTGCAAACATTAACTCAGCAGGCCCACCCATAATTAGAGCTCTAATTTTCCTCTAGGCACTTTCTCCTGAATTGTTCAAGGGATTCAATGAGAGGTGCCTATAACACCATGATAATGGTCCTAACCCTTTTCAGTGCCAATATACTACAGAGGGGATGAGTGGGAGGCGGGAAGGTGCATGATGCTCTAGGAGAAAGCCACTGCATGACCACAAGGCTTGTATCCAAATTCCTCCCCCTGGCAAGATTTGCTGGGAAGACCCACAGAACCCCCATTAACACTTTATCTGCAGATACTTTCCTTTAAAGTACCCGGAGGAAGTTTGCCTTGGTCATCAGAGTATCCAGAAAAAAAGATGAAGATAATCAACAAAATCAAAATATGTACTGAGCAGGTATTAGGCAACTTCCTCTACAGCAAGATTTATAAGTTAAACCAATGACAGGTCAAAGACAGGTGTCTAAATGTGTCACCATTGATTTCTATCCATCTCCAGTATCTTGCTTTCAAGCATTCTCTTGGATTACCACCTCCTATCCTATCAAGCTTTCTCTAGTAATATACTCCAGCTGTTCTTCAACCACCCTGAGCGCTCCATCCATTGATTTTCACTGTTGATCAACTGCTTCATGATCTCACTTCAGTTCTTATTGAGCCTAAACAGCTAAGATTGAGGAAGGTTACGAATGTTTATTTATTTTTAGTTGGTTCCTTTCAGCTCACCTACTTACAAAACCAGTTTGAGATGGATTGAAATAGCAAAACACTCATGAAAGAGCAGAGTACGGAATTAGAAAAGGAAATCAAGATTATTTAAAATGTGAATCAAGAGGGAATTGGTTATGTAATCAAAAGAGGAAACACCCTTTCTCATCCTCTCTCTCACTATCAGAGAGTGGAAGGAGGCTAGGCCTTGGCCAGTAGTTTCATTAGTTTAAGGGTGAAGAGATAGGGCAGTTCCAAAGACAGATCCTTATGTAACTAAACAGTGGTTATCAAGAGGTAGGTAATTTAGTAAGGCGTTGTGACATGGGGCCCGGAACTTTACTGGTTTGAAGGGCATGAAGAGACAAGGAAGCAAGATCAGCAAGAAAAACTCACACTTTTCTGCATAATGTCAGGTTCTCTTACCCTTGAGACTAGGGGCACCAGTAAAGGTATGTGGTGCTAAGGAAAACCTTTTTCTTGGCAATACAAATTTAGACTGTACTATTTTCAAGAAATTAGTACTTGCCCTTTGAAAATATGTGACTGTATGTGTGTGGGTGTGTGTGTTCAATCAATAGTTACCTGCTGGACGCCAGGAAGACAAAAAAGACTAGGCACCACTCACCATGGTTGGAGAGATTCTAAGGTGACCCCCGTATTTTCTGCATTCTGGTACCTACACTTTTTGTAAACCCCCCCCCCCCTTGAGTGTAGGTGGGACCTGTGACTTGTCTCCAACCAATAGAATATGACAAAGATGAAGGAAAGGCACACTTGTGATGACATTTATATTACATAAAATTTCTTCTTGCTAGCCAACCCACACCAGAGAGTCTCCTCTTCCCTGGCTTTGAGGAGGCAAGCTGCTATGAAATAAGTGGTGTCTGGCAAAGAATTCTGGGCAGCCTCTTGGAGATGAGGAGAGCCTTCATCAAGAAACCGAAGCCCTTCGTCCTGCAACTGCAAGGAAATTAATTCTTCCAACAACAGATGAAAGCCTGGCAGTGGATCCTTCCCAGTCAACCTCTAATGAGACTGTGACCTCAGCTGACACCTGGATCGAAGCCCTGAGGTAGAGAACCCAGCTAGGTCATGCCCAGATTTCTGAGCTACAGAATCTGTGTAGTAATAAATGTGTGCTGTTTTAAGTCTCTAAATTTGTGGTAGTTTGTTATGAAGCAATAGAAATCTGCCACACTCTGGATGGTGTTAGCATTTTTGGAAGCAGAAAACATGGGAGAAACAGGTTAGAGACACTGTATAGAATAACAATTCTGTCTTAGTCGTGTTAAACTTCAGCTTCCTGTTAGATATCTAAGTGAAATGTCAAGCAAACAATTAGATAGGTAACTCTGGAGCTTAAGGAAGAGACAAAACTAGAATACAATTTAGGGAGTCATTGGAGGATGGCGTTTAAAGTCATGAAACTGGATGACTTCTCTACAGAGAAAGTGGAGAAAGAAAAGGGAGAGGGCCCAGATTGAGCACTGGGCCCAACTAACATTTAGCATTTGGTCAGAGAAGAAGCAGCAATTAAAGGGGAGAGGAGAAGAGGTTGAAGGGCAACCCAGAAAAGAAAGGGTCATTTGTGTTGAAAGTTGCTAAGAGGTTGAACAAGACAAGGCTAGAGAAGTGGTCACTGGATTTGGCAACATAGAGGTCACTGATGACCATAGTTGAATCAGTTTCATTGGAATGGAGGAAATGAAATAAGTGTCAGATGTGAAAGAGAAGCGAGGGAAATGGAATATGAGGGACTGGTAAGAGTGAGTGTAAGCAATTTGTTTGAGAAGTTTTGTTTTGAAGAAACAGCTGGAGGAAGATGTAGGGAGATTTTTCAAAGATGGGAGATCCTCAGACATGTTTGTAGACTGATGGTGATAGATTAGTAGAGGGGGAGAAATTACTGACACAAGAGAACAAAGGAATAATTGCAGAAACAAGATCTTAAGACCAAAAGGGAGGAGATTCAAAGCTCAGTGGAAGAGCTGAACTTAGATAGGGTTAGGGGTCCATCCACTGTGAGAGGAAGGAAGTCAATGTATGGATATGGATAAGAGGTGGCAGATCTGGTAGTGGAAAGGTGAGGATGTTCCTGTCTGTCACAGTGATTAGTAACATATGTCATGTGGCCTTCAGCTGAGAAAAGGAGGGTGGAAAGGGTGTTGGAGGTTTCAGGAGATAGGAGAACTCTTTTTTTTTTTTTTTTTTTTTTTGCGGTGCTGGGGATCAAACCCAGGGCTTTGTGCTTGCAAGACAAGCACTCCACCAACTGAGCTATCTCCCCGGCCCAGGAGAACTCTTTAAAGAGACTTCTCCAGAAATATCCCATCTCAGTAAAGAGATGCAGAATTGTCATGCGGTATGGATTTCCATCCCACTGTAGATTTGCACTAGTGAATTTAAAGTGAAACCAGTCCAAATAGTAAGACAGAAACATTGGAGAGGAACAGGTTAAATAGTATTTTTCAACGCCTCAGGTGTATAGATAGTTGAGCTTGATCTGGCAAGTGCAGTGAAAGAAGAGAAGGTCAAGAAATTAAAGTTGTGCCAGGTATGGTGGTGCATGCCTGCTATTCCAGCAGCTCAGGAGGCTTAGCAAGAGAATAGCAAGTTCAAATCCAGCCTCAGCAACTTAGTGAGACCCTAAGCAACTTAGCATGACCCTGTTTAAAAAAAAAGTAAAAGGACTGGTGATATAGTTCAGTGGTTAAGGACACACACACACACACACACACACACACACACAAATAAAGTTGCTTGTAAATAAATTTGTGTAATGACCATTGTAAGGAGTCTGAGTCCAGAGGTTAATAAGACAAGGGAAGTGAGAATTAGAGAGGGGAAGAATCACTGGATTGGACATCTCAATAGGTCAAAAAAATGCCTAGAGTGTGGTACTAGAATTGGCAAACCAGAAGGATGGGAGGTAGTCAGAGGGAGATTTTTGGAAGTGGCATTATTAACTGATAACAGCTACTTGGATTCTTGCCCTTTTGCCTTATCAACCTTCTGAACCTTTGAAATCTTAAACTCTCATGATTCACACAGACCACAGCCTCCAATTATTTAAGCACACTCATTTTCCTATTCCTAAAATAGTGAAATCACATCATTCATGTTTTTAAGTAATTTAAATTTGGTTCTACAGTCTGGGGAAAAAATGAGAATGGGAAAGAAAGAACAGTTTAAATA
Organism: Sciurus carolinensis; assembly: GCF_902686445.1. NCBI lineage: Eukaryota > Metazoa > Chordata > Mammalia > Rodentia > Sciuridae > Sciurus > Sciurus carolinensis. Next base: position 24,932,996 of record NC_062225.1, read on the forward strand.
GCACAGTTGCCTCACTGCCTTTCCCTTGGAGGGTACGTGCCTGGAAGGGAGGCTGAGGTAGGAGCCATGGATCTGCTGTTTCCTGGGTTGACCTAAGTTCCCTTGCACTTCTTATTGTGGAAGTATCTTGTGGCCCCTACTGTGATGCTAAGGTTTAAACAGCAGTCTGTTTCTGGTCAATACAGCCTCCAAATACATGCCAACAACTTTCTGGGCTCCAAGACAGAGTTCTAGGCTCATGTTGGCCATGTAATTCTTACTGAAAAACTGTATGTTGGAGTGTCAGTGCAAATTGTGTTTTAAGATTGATTTAAGTTGGGGTGGGGTCGTGGCTCATGCGGTAGAGTGCTTGCCTGGCACACGTGAGGCACTGGGTTCAATCCTTAGCACCAAATAAAAATAAATAAAATAAAAAGGTATTGTGTTCATCTACAACTAAAAAAGAAGTGACTTAAGGAATTTCCAAAGGCAAATTTGACCTCATGAATTTATGCTCCAAGTGTTAGCTCTAGAATCTAATCCTTCCTGTGATGTACTTTCATTATATTTCCCTGTCCACTCCATTATCTAGCAAAGGAAAATAGTATCCTCATGCCATCATTTATTTCCTGTTGGATCTGGAACCCAGAATCCTCCTCTTTAACCTTTCCATTTCCCTAAAGTCTCTTGCCCCTTGTTCTGCCAATGTACTTGACTTAAAGAATCCTGAACCTTAGTCAATCCAAGAATTCTGTTGCTCAGCTGAGTGCTACTAAAGAGATCCATGCCAGAATGATTCCCAGTCAGATTTTCCAACTTCTTTTGGGTCCTCTGTCCTGCACATGAATCCTAAATGTCAGAAATCATGCAATTTTCCATCTCTGGGGAAGTTATTCTAACCTCTTCATTTTCTCCTCAAATTCTCTCCCTTACTATCTCTCTTTCAGTAAAGAACTTGCCTGTTCTATTGGGAATGTTAAAGCCATCAGATGAAACCCCTCTTAACTTCTTTCCCATCCACATACAGACTATATCTTTCTCTTGACCCATCCTTTTTTTTCCCCTCCTGCTTAGAGAAGGAATCTCTCTGTCTGCCAGGCTTGGAATCCTCACTTTCTTAGGAACTAATGCATGACCAGCAATTTTCAACTCTGTGTTTTCAATTCCTTTTTCCTCATGGCATTTTTCCTTCAGCACTTGCTCAAGTCAAGTCCTCTTCAGTTACTATCCTGTAACTCTCCACGTTTTTCATAACTAGCCTATTTGAAGGTTCATCTGCAAGAACTGTCACCAGTTGCTTCACTCAAAAGCCTCTGTACCCATGTTTCCATCTCCACCATTCCAGTGAAACTCTTCTCCCTAATATTACCAATAACCTCCTGGATGCCAAATCTAGAGGACCATTATCTTTCCTTCTCTAATCTGACTTCTTAGTTTATTCCTCCTTGAAACTCTTGTTTTTGGTTTCTTTGATACCACACCGTCTTGGTTTTCTTCCTCCCCTATCTGAACAAACATAGCATCCCTAAAATGTTCTTCCTCCTGCTGGCCAGGGTGGAACAGGATGCCATTACATTCTAAAAAATTCCATACAGTTGTGGTTAATTGGACCAATTTCTTAGGCCATTGGTTCTCAACGTGTGGTCCTGAACCAGCTGCCTCAGCATTGAAAGGCCCCGCTCCCGTCCTTGACGGATCAGGCAACCGCACATTCCTCGGACAAATATCTCTTAACAACCTTGGTAAGCACAGGGGCCCAGCAGTCCTGTTTTGTCTTTGAGACAGTTAGCAGCACAGATACCACCCTGCTCTCAACAGCACGCCCTGCCCGGAGGCCGTTACACTGATAAGCAGGAACCATGAAGATGTCAAGCAAAAATTTGAAGAACAACCTTACCCTTTAGGTGACCTATGTGCTGGATTCAAAATAGCCAATAAGAAACCTGTTGCTTATCGCGAGCGAAACCTGCCCCTTCACCCTATAAAAACCCTGTGCCCCAAAGCCCGGTGTGTCAGTTCACCGAAGCTCCGGCTGAGGTTTTGCTGAGCACCTGCAGGCGCCTGTGTATCAATAAACAGCCTCTTGCTATTGCAGCCAGTGTCTTCGCGTGATCTTCCTTGGACAGGGGGATGGAGGGTCTTTCAGCATCATCTGGGAACTTGGTCAAGTGGAAATTATTGTATTTCACTCTAGATCTATTGAATCAGAAACTCTAGAGATGGGACCCAGAAAAATGTGTTTAAACAAGTCCTCCAGATGCTTCTGAGCAAGCTCAAATTTGAACTTTAGGGACTTTATCTCCTCACTCTCTTACCCCAATTAAAACATCTTCATTTATGTGGTTATATCTTGGGGACAATTCCAACTAGTACCTGAAAATCAGTGATTGGAAGGTTATCTTCTAAAAGTCTTTCCCATTTTGTCTTTGACATGATGTTATTTGGTTTAAGCCTTGAACATTTTGTGGTGGCATCTTGAATGTCCATAGTTCACCTGGATAATAGCTTGATACATTCACCAAAATAGACTTCTCAGTTGCTGGGTATCCCAAGCTGTCCTCAACACCTGCTAAAGTGCTTCCTCTGGACTTTCTGGGGAAATGGGAGTTGGGTAGTTCAAAGTAGAGTTTCCAGGGTCTCATTCTACCCAGCCAACAAGTGAGCACACTTACCAAAAAAAATAAAAAATAAAAAAAATATTGGTTTGAAATGGGACCTCCAGCTCCATAAACAACCAGTTGTTTCTAAAGATTGCCAAATTCTCCCTATAGTTCATTCCTGACATTTTCACCTTCATTATCCCAATATCAGACTTCTATAAGTAGGGAAGTGACAAAGATTTGTGTATGAAAGGTGCTTATTACAGGAATCTCTCTTGCTGACGATTTTGCTGGTATTCCCCTGTCAGTGGAGGGCTCTTCCTTGCTCTTGAATCTTGACTTTGTAACTTACTAACCAGATGACCTTGGTCAAGTTGCTTAATCAATCTGAATACTAGATTTTCTTTCTTTCTTTCTTTCTTTTTGGTACTGGGGATTGAACCTGGGGCACTAACCTCGGAGCCACATCCCCAGCCCTTTTTTACATTTTATTTAGAGACAGGGTCTCACTGAGTTGCTTAGGGCCTCACTAAGTCCTTGAGGCTGGATTTGAACTCAAGATTCTCCTGCCTCAGCCTCCCAAGCTGCTGGAATTACAGGTGTGTGCACCAAGCCCAGCTTGAACATCAGATTCTGTATGTGTAAAATAGCTATAAAGATACCTACTTTTTAAGGTTGTGAGGATTCAGGAATGTAATCTTTTAGCCCTGAATCTAACAAATAGTAGGTACTTTGCACTTGGAGTCTAGTATGATCATTATTATTATTTTTTTAAATGTAAGTCACCTATTCTGATTCATGTCTGGAGATTTTGTGACTTTGTATCTTATAGATAGAAAAAAACAAATCTAAATGCTGGGGGAAATACAGAGAAGCAGTGATTTTAAACCCAAATTTCAGCAAGCCACTGGGAAGAGAATATTAGGTACAGAGAGATAGATGTGAGAAACAAGATCACACAACAGGAAATCTGGGAATGGAAGCCATTTCAGAATTCAGTTTCATGCTCTACACAGTGGATTTTGTCATTCTGTCTGATTATTCAGATACCATGGGGAGAATAAAAGATTACTTTGATAGAATTAGAGAATATATAAAAAGTATTTAATGGAGTGCCAACACAGCTTTGAATAGATTTTCTTTTTTTAAACATTTCTTTTGCATAAGTAGAACATGTTTATTGTAGGAAAATCAAAGAGCTCAGAAGAGGAAAAAAAAAAAACCCAACAACCCTGTAATCACACTACTCAAGAGACAAATATTTTTAATATTTTGGAAAGAATCATTCCAAGTTTATTTGTTTGAACACAAACACACACGTACACACACACTCCAAAAACATATACCACGTACATCTTTTTCAACAAATAGATTTGTACTAAATATGCTATTTTGTAACTTGCTTTTTCCATTTATCAAAGTGTTGTGAAAGTCTGCTAAACAAATTATTTTATATGACAACCAAGTAGTTCACTTTGTGAATATGCCCTATTTTTTAAAACTAATACCATTACTGATGAACCCAATGACACCATGTAAAATGAAATAGCGAATATTTTTGTATGTACAAATTTTTATAAATAAAATTTTAATTGAGATATGCACACGAAAGTATAGAATTCCTAAGTGCATAGCTTGATAAACCATCAAAAAATAAATATACTCAGGCAATAGTTTCCTGATCAAGAAATAAGACAATACCAGCATTCCAGAAGCCTGGCTTGTACTCCACACAATCACTACCCCTTCCTTCTTCCTCAATCTTAAATATTATTCTGATTTCTAGTACCATAGATTATTTGCTGTTTTTGTACTTTATATACATAAAATTCTACAACATATATTAATTTATATATGACTTCTTTCACTCAACATTGTAAGTGTGGGATTGATTCATGATGTTGTAGCATTGATTTGTTTGTCTTCATTGTCGTATACTACTCTATGACATGAGTATACCATAATGAATGTGTCCATTTTATTGTTAATGGGTTGTTTCCAGTTCTTATCTATAATAAAAGATGTTCATGAGTATTCTTCTATTCTCTTTTGGGACACATATGTGCACATCTCTGGAGTATAGAGAGAAATGATGAATCATAATATATTTTCAACTTTTTATTTTCACTTTCAAAGGGGTATATCAATTTAAATTCCCATCAACAACATGTGAGAATTTCCAAAACTTCATATTCTTTCCAACTGTACATTGTCAGTCATTTAAATTTTAGCCATGTGGGTGGTATGGGGTAATATCTCAGTTACTTATTTTGCACGAGGTTGATTATTTTAAAAATATGTTTATTGACTATGGGCATTTGTTTTTGTGAAATGCCCATTCAAGTCTCTTAATTATTGTTCCATCAGATTGCTATCTTTTTCATTCTAAGACTTTTTCTGTAATTTGAATAAGAGATTATGTTGCAATCATACATTTTGCCAGTGTATGATTTATACTATTATAGTCCTTAGGTTTTTTAGAATAGAATAACCTAAGGTTATATCACTTGCAGGAAACAGGACAGAGGAACACACTGAACTTCATTGTGAGTACTGAAGTAACAATTCAGACTAAGGGAAAGTCTACCAGTCACAAGCCTTATAAGCAAAGAAAGAAAGGAGGAAGAACATACAGATTAAAAGATGCACAAAAGAATGTTGACAGTTCATCTGGATAATAGCCTGATACATTCACCAAAACAGACTTCTCAGTTTCTAATCTTAGTTGAATTCAGTTTATTGATGTTTTCCCTCCTAATTAAATGCTTTTTGTGTGCTACTTCAAACATTTTTGCCTACTTAAAGGTCATGAAGATACTTTATTGTAATTCATTTTTTAAAAATCTTTTGCATTTAGACCTGTAGTCCACCTGGAATTCATTGTTGGGTCTGGTGCGAGATGGGGTCAAGCCTCATTTGGGGGGTGGGCTCAGTTGGCTCAATACCACTTACTGAGGAGACTGCGGCCCTGCCTTTGTCATTAATTGAGTGTCTGTATGTATCTGGGACTATTTCTGGACTCTATTCTTCTCTATTGATTGATTAATTGATTTTTTTCCCAGATCACACTGTCTCAATTTCTCTAGTTTAATAATGAACGTTGGTATTTGATTGTTTTTCTTCACTAGCAAGTGTTGATAAAAGAGGAAGAGGAATTCTTACATACTGTTTGTGAGAGTGTGAACTGGTACACACACTTTGAAAAACAGTTTGGCTATACATATTGAAGTTTCATATATGCTTTAACCCAGAAATTCTAGTCTTATGTATATGTTCAACAGATATGTGTGCATGTTTACACCAATAGACTTGCACAAGAATATTGGTAGCAACATAATTTTTAAGAATGAAAGTTCGAAAACAAGTCAAATGTTCATCAACAATTGAATAGATTAGTGGATTGTGGTATATCCGTCTGCATAGCCATATACATAAATGGGTCCAAGTGTGAGAGGATGCATCCCTCTATAACTACAGCTCCTATTGGGTGGCTCCTTCAGAACTTTGGCTCTTCCTGGGCTCCAGTAACACATTTTTCCCTCTCAATTTATAGGTTTAGGGTGGTAACAGCTTTTCACTCTGAAGTCTCTAAGTACAGAATTCTGCCCACACCTCTGTATATAGCTCCTTCATTGAATCTCTCCATTGAACTATATATGGCAAATTCTCTTTTGTGCCAGGACCCTGGATGACATACGTGCACACACAAACTTTTCATATGGATGCATGCATAAGAACGTAGCACGTACATAATTGTTAAAAAGTTTCATACAATTAAATAATCCTAATATAATTTTATTTCTTTTCACTTAGATGATCAGGTTTTGAAACATAGAGTAACTTCAAAACTCAACCTGTCTGATCTCCACTTTGGGTAGATAAACTGTTTTGCCATGTAACAGATGGGCTGCTATGGTTCAGAGAACTTAAAATTTCTGTTCTAAGCCACACAGCTGGATTGGTGGTTGCTGTGGTTTAGATGCTGAATGGCCCTCAAAGGTCCATGTTTAAAGGCTTAATCCTACTATTGGGAGGTGGTAGGACCTCTAGGAGGTGGGGTTAGTGGGAGATCCTTAGGTCACTGAGGGTGTGCCCTCCAAGGGTATTGTGGGACAAAGAGTGTCTTCTTTGTTTTTGCTTCTGGGTTCATGAAATGAGCCATTTTCTCCACCACATTCTTCCTGCATTGACACTCAGGACTCCCTACTGCAGGCCTAACGCAATGGGTTTGCTTGATCTTGAACTAGAATCTTCAAAACCAGGTGGCAAAATTAGCCTTTTTTTGGCAAGTTAATTATCTCAGCATTTCATTATAGTCACGTGAAGATGTCAACTCTAGAATGCAGGCCCCTGACACTAACCACAATGAAGCACCATTCCTCCTACATGTTGGTTTTCAAACTTGGCTGCACTTCAGAATCACCAGGTGACTTTAAAGAATACAGGTGCCTGAACTTCACCTCTAAAACTTGATTTAGTTAGGGTACAACTTAGAAATTTAAAAAATTATTATAAATGAAACACCATAGCACAGCACCACACAAATCAAATGCATGGTTTGATGAGTTATTTTAAAGTTAACTCCATCTAGACACTCTGGAAGCCCCTTCCTTGTAACTCATTCCAATCACAATTTCCCTCCTTCACAGAAATGATACCATCCTCACTTTTACAGTGAGCACTTCCTCACATTTTTCTTATTATGGTTATATCATCCAAATGTGCACCCATAGATTCTATAGGATGAATATCCCTCAGTCTGGATTTTGTTACTTGAATACTCGTGATAAAGTTCAGTATGTTCCTGTGTCTTATTTCCCGCAAGTGATATCTGATACAGAGACTGGATCAGACAGAGGTTCAGTACCTCTGGTAAAACTATGGGTCTTGTATGGCAAGACTATATGGAAGCCCACATTGTCCAGTTATCATTTTTTATTATGTTAACAGATACATAGTGCCTATATCTATTATTCATCATGAGATTGCCAAATGTTGATTTTCTGATACTATAATTTGTTTCATTTACTAGTTCAAATTTTTTTTATAAAAACATGTTTTTACCTCATCTATTGTTTTGTTAAAATTCATATAGAGGGGGAAAAAAAAGAAAGAGGAAAACTCACATAGACAGGGAGATGCTATGGGCTGAATGTTTGTTGTGCTGAAATCTTAAGCCCCAAGTGACCATGTTAGGAGGTGCAGTCTTTGGGAAGGGATCAGGGCCATTACAAAGAGACTCCAAGAGCACTAGCTTGTCTCTTTTGCCACAAGAAGACCTAGAAAGGGGCATTCTATGAATCAGGAAGATAGCCCTCACCAGAGCCTGATCATGTTGGCACACTGATCTTGGACTTACAGCCTCCAGAAGTGTGAGAAACAAATTTCTGTTATTTATTAACCTCCCAGTTTAAGGCATTTTGTTTTAGCAGGTCAAATAGATTAAGAGTAGGGTAAATTGATATTTATTCCTTTTATTTATCAATTCTTAAGATAATAAATTGGTTCCATATCACCCTCTAAAGGGTGACCAATTCCATTTCTAAAAATATGATTATGAACACCCAGATATAGGCATATTTAATGAGTTTAAAACTTGTAATTATTATCATTATAGAAGCTCAAATAGGTCTGTGGTCAGTGCGTGCCTCCTCAGGTTGACTTTTTGTCCCTGGGCTTCCTTGCAATCTAGCATTGCAAGATGTTCCGGGTTCATCTTGTACATTTCCTGCCCTGGACTTGGGATCAGCCATTTCTTTATAAGTCCTAGTTTCTTTTACTGAGAAATGATATTTCAAGGACACAGTCTGGGTGCTAAGGGATGTTCATTACCTCATGGCTGGTCATTGTCTTTAGGCTTTTTCAGTGGACAGAGCCACATAATTTGTGAGTTCATATCCAATATTTGTCATTTCTATTCAAGACTATAGAGACTTTGCTTTGTCTTTTATAGCCTTATTCATGATGATGTCTTTCTTTTTAATCAAGAGTTTTGGTTCTCGAGGATACAGGGAATGATACAATTAGACTGCATTGCAATTACTCATTTGTTTTATCTCATATTACCTACACAAGGGTTTCAGAACCATTTTAATACTACCACTAACATAATTGCAGAAAACATTTTCTCTGTTCTCCCTCCTTACTTAAAAATAGTTGTGGGTGGGAATGTAGCTCAGTTGTTAGAGTGTTTGCTTTGCAAGCACAGGTCTCTCGGTTCAATCCCCAGCACAGCAAAAAAAAAAAAAAAAAAAAAAAAAAAAAAGTTCTATCAGGACAACTGGGTACTTAAAAGCAAATGAATGAAGTTGGGTCCCTATCTCACACCATAGACAAAAGTTAATGTGGATCAAAGACAAAAACAAGAAAAGAGCTGGGCTGGGATTGTGACTTAGTGGTAATGTTCTCCTCTAGCATGCCTGAGGCCCTGGGTTCAATCCTTGGCACCACGTAAAAATAAAATAAAGATGTTGTGTCCACCTACAACTAAAAAAAATATATATTAAAAAAAGAAAAGAGCTAAAACAATACAACTCTCAAATTTCTGCAAATTTCTGTGCTCATGGATGAGGTAACAGTTTCTTTGATATGATATCAAGAGCACAATAAAATAAAAAATAGATAAGCTAGACATCATAAAAGTTAAAAAAAAATTTTGTCCTTCAAAGGATACTGTCAACAAAGTGAAAAGACAATCCATTGAATAGGAGAAAATATTTGCCAGATGTATATCTGATAAGGGACATGTATCTAAAATATATAAATTATTACTCCATAATAAAGACACAAATAATCCAATTTAAAAATAGGCAAAGGATCTGAATAGAAGTTTCTCTAAGGAAGTGTATAAAGGGACAATAAACACATGCAAAAATGTTCAACATCTTTAACCATCAAAGAAATGTAAGTGAAAACCACAATGAGATACCATTTCATGCCTCTTAGGATGGCTATAAAAAGAAAGGATGTGGAGAAACTGGAACCACAACAAGTACTAATGGGAACATAAAGTGGTATAGTGGCTTTGAAAAATAGTCTCACCGTTCCTCAAAAAGTTAAACATAGAGTTAGCATATAACCCAGCAATTCTACTCATAGATACCTACCCAAGAGAAATGAAAACATGTCCACACAAAATTTGTTTATAAACATTAATAGCAACATTACTTGTAAGAGCCAAAAGTTAGGAAAAAATGTCCATCACTTGATGAAAATATACATAAAACATGACAAAACATGAAATATGGATACATGCCACAACATGGGTAAACCTTGAAAACATGCTAAGTGAAAGTAACCAGTCACAAAGAACTGCATAATCTATACTTTTATTTATGGAAAGTATCTAGAATAGATAAAACTATAGAATAGAACAGTGATTGCCTAGGACTGATACGTGAGGATGAGGGGTTTTGGAGGTGACAGCTATGGGCTGTGGAATTTCTTTGGGGGGTATTGAACATGTTCTAAAATTGTGGTGATAAAATGCAGAACTCTGAAAATGCACTAAAAGACACTGAATTGTACACTTTATATGGGTGAACCATATGCACGTGAATTATATCTCAATAAAGCTGTTTTTAAAAAGCAGAAATTTTAAAAGTTGTACCATATGTATGTTGTCAGAGCACATGGCCGTTATATATAATACACTTGGTCTTTTAGCCCTCATCTGTTTGTGGTTCTGCAGGTAATTATATATTGACTCCCTACCACCTGTCCTTTTATCCATGTCCCTCTAGTTATTTTGAGGTCTGAAGCTCTTTCTCTGATAGATTTCTCAGAGAAGGCTTGTGAGAATAATATTCACCAGTTTTTCCATGTTGGTAACAGATTGTGTCCTCATACTTGAAAGTAATATTTGTTGGATATGAAATCCTTGTTTCACACCGTCTTTCCTTGAGTATCTTAAATGTTACTCCTTTTCTTTTTTCCTGGCATGAAGCACTATTCTGATCACAATCTAACTTTGTCTTGCTTAAAAGTCACATGATCTTTTCTTCTAGAAGTCCAGAGAATTTTTATTTTCCCTTAAAGTCAAAGAACTTTGTTAGTGTATGTGGGAAGCCATCCTTATCTAGCAGAATCAGACTAGGTGGAGCCTTAGGACACAGAGGTCAGACTGCCCAGAACTAGCAGATAAGCAGGTCTGTCCCAGATTGCCAGGGGGTGTGTGGTGCTGTGGGAGTGGTTCCCTGTCTGTCTGCGATAGTGTCCCTAAGAAAATGGCTCCCCATTTTCTCCACCCCATCTTGTTTATCACAGAAGAAGCCCCTCCTGTTCTGGGGCCCTTTACCTGTGACTATAAATAAAGGAAAGTTGGGCTACTCCATGTTGTTAGATGCCAGATCTGGTATGGCCAGACCCGTCTCGCTTTCTCTCTTTTATAAAGAGTATTGGCTCTTGTGTGTTTATTGATTAGATAAATTTATGGGTAATTGATTGATTTATAGCCAACATCGTCCTCTGGCAGTTAACCCTTTTCTCATCCACATGGCATGTGACTGAGAAACCCCCACAAGAGTATGTTGTGGTGTTTGCTATTCTGGGTCAGTAATTTTGGCAGGTGGTATGATCTTTCAATATGAAGTTTCAAATTTTTTTATTTTCAGGAAAGAGTTTTCTTTTAATTCATAGGGTTTAACATTTGTTTCATGCCCTTGGTTTTCTTCTTTAGAGTCCTATTACCTCTGTGTTTGATCTCCTTTCTCCTTTTCTCTTCCTTTTTATCTCTATTAATTTCTTTTTGATCTAAATTTTTTTTCTCTTTCTAGAAATTTCTCTTCAGGAATTATTTGGTGCTTTTACCTGCTCTTGTAGTTTGGTCTTCATTAATGAAATGATTTATTTTTCCTTTTGATCATTATCTTTTCTTGAGTTCTGTCACCTCATTTTTGAGCTTTTCTAATTCTGGTTTATATTATTTTTTCTTAATGTTCTTTAGTTTGTCTTGAAATAGTAGGTTACTATTTTTAACATGGGCATATCTTTTCACATGCTTTTGTTGCTTTGGAGGATGTTATTCTGCTCCATATTCTCTCTCTTTTTTTAATAAAAATTTTATGTGGGACCAGGCATGGTGGCACATGCCTATAATCCCAGCAGCTCAGGAGACTGAGGCAGGAGGATCACCAGTTCAAAGCCAACTTCAGCAAAAGCAAGGTGCTAAGCAACTCAGTGAGATCCTGTCTCTATATAAAATACAAAATAGGACTGGGGATGTGACTCAGTGGTCAAGTGCCCCTCAGTTCTATCCCCGGTTACCCCAAGGGCACAGGATGCTGTGTGTGTATGTGTGTGTATGTGTGTGTGTGTGTGTGTGTGTGTGTGTGTGTGTGTGTGTGTGATATGATCTTGGTACTATACTGTTTCTTATTTTTGTGTGAAATTAGTTTTCATGTGACAGTGTGGATGGACCTGGATAACGTGATGTTAAGCAAAATAAGCCAGGCTTAGAAAGATAAGCACCGAATGATCTCACTCACATGCAGAATTTTTTAAAATGTTGATCTCATAGAAGTTGAGATTAGAATAGGGGTCACCAGAAGTTGGGGAGGGTAGTGGGAAAGAGGGATGGAGGAAGATTGGTCTTTGGTTATGAAGGGTGCAACATTACAGTTAGATAGGAGATACAAGTTCTGCATGGTAGACTGATCATAGTTAACAATTGCGTATTGTATATTTCAAAATAACTAAAGAAGATTGGATTTTTGAATGTTCTCACTGTGAAGAAATGATAAATGTTTAAGGTGATGGGTATGCTAAGTACTCTGTTATACAATGTATATACGAATTGAAATATCACATTTTACCCCATAAATATGTACAACTAATTATGTGATAATCAAGAATTTAAAAAAGGAAAATGTAGCACATTAAAAAAAAAAAAAAAAAGCAAAACCAACAAGGAGTTCAGGAAAGCTTTTCTGATTTCACAGAGCTCCCTCTTCTGTTGTTTTTGTGTAGTGCCAAAATACATTCTACTCTCTTCTGTATCTGAGAAGAACAAATAAAATTTAAAAAATTAAAAAATATGGTCGTTGACTTTCTGGGATTTTTATGTCTAGTCTATTTCCTTGTAATATTTGGGATATAATTTTATTTAAAATAATTCATTATTTGTGAAATTCAAATTTAACTGGGCATCCTGCACTTTTATTTGCTAAATCTAGCAATCCTACTTGTGAATATTTTTCATGTGTCTTTGTTTTGCTATCTAGTTGTTGTGCTGTTTTTATCTGGCGATTTTTAGAGATTAAAACACTGTGCTGCCACCACCTTTCCCCCTTCCCAGAAGCCATCATGTAATTTTCACATTTACTTGTGTTCTTCCCTTTCTCCCTCCCCTCCCCATAGGCTTCTCCTTTACCTCCCAATATATAGCATTCTGCATCTCCTCAGATGACCCACGTTCTTAAATCTAGTGTGTGTGTGTTTTTGTCTTATTATACTTATATAATTATACAAAATATAAGCATTATGTATGGTTTTCTGTTAATTTTTAAAACATCACATGCATTTTTCTTCATGTTGCTTTTCCTAGTCAACGATAACTGAGGAAATCCCTCCAAGTCACCTTATGGACATTTTTTTCTTTCTTTGTAATATTAACACTAAAGAGATATCTCTGAACTGTAATTAATTCAACCACATTCTTAGTGTTGGCCTTCACTTTGTTTATAGATTTTGCTGTTATGAAAACATCTGCAATAAATACACTTACATAGATTTTGACATATGAGGGCTTTTGATTCTTCAAGAGAGACTCCCAGGAGTACATTTACTGGGCAAAAGTGTTTCTGATTGTTGCACAAATGAAGATACATCCTTGTATCTCTCCTCTAGCATGCTTTCCCCTAGAAGATAGAGTAGAAAGTTTATAAAAACCATGTTAGGAAGAGCTATACATATCATATGGCAGAGCCATTTTGGCTCTGGGTGTGGGAATGTGATCATGTTTTTTCCTACTGCTTTGTCCTTAGTCAAATACCTTTGTCTATAAAAGGTAGTGGTAGAAATGGGGTTTCCACTGAGACTCTCCATGGTGGGTGAAGTGAAAATCCTCCTCCTCTTCCTCCTCCTTCTCCTCTTCCTCCTTCTTTGTACTGTGGATTGAACCCAGGACCTTGAACATGCTAGGCAAGAGCTCTATCATGACCTACAGGGTCAGAAATTCTTAAGATAGTATTATAAAGTAAATATATTTTTCATCACAACATTCTAGCATATAGATTATTTTGGTTAAAACAAATAACTTTGACCAATACCAGCTGTAATTGCATGCAGTAGTACCTCAGGAAAGTGGGAATGCTTATCTGTTCTGGTTGTAGTCGAAAGCTGTGACAATGTATTCAATATCAGAGGATGGGTTTCTGGCAGTGCATCATACACAGGGTGAATGATTGTTTTACCTCTTTGTTGAGAGCAGTGACAGAGGATAGGAGAGCAGTTACTTGGATCAGGGGTCTCTAATGCCCTCATGATTGTGGCATGCCCAACTCCTGGGAATGTTTCTGTGCAAGGGAACAGGATGCCTAGCTACTGTAGCAATGCCCTGCATGAGGAGACTCTGTGCAAGAGCCCTATCAGTTCTAACCTTGACCTCAGGCATTTAGCTCCTGGGAGGGAAGGAATTCTTATGCTAGACAACCGCAATGTTTCACCAGCTCCACCTCTCCAGTTCCTGCCCACCTTACGGTAACTTTAAACAATGGACTTTCTTGAGAGCTACACAAAGCTCCTACCATTGCACTTTGCAACTGTGGATTGCATCTGTGGAAAAGCTACAAAGATATCCTAGTTTCTGTAACTTTCCTGAATACAAAGAATAATGGTTGCATAGTCTTTAACCTGATAATGAGACATACATAAATAAAGATTGCTGGCTTAACTCTTTAGACCTGCATCTCCATCAGAGAGCAGGCTCCACCAGATCCCAGATTAATCTTCAAGATCGTGTCTGTGAATCTTTATTTTCCAATCTCCCTTCACCCCTCACTGGACCCCAGAGTTTGCCGGTTTGTTGAGGTACCTATCGTCTGTGCTTACCTGGAGAGAAGTAAATATTAAAGATTGCTTGCTGTGATATTCCATGTGAAGGGAAGAAGGAATACAAAGGTTGCAACTTGGGCTGGCTATTTCTAATTGTGCTCAAAGAAAATGAAAGTTTAGAATTTTAAATTCTTCCTTAGGGTTTGATTAGAGAACCAGAAGGTCTCTATGACTGACCTAAGAGAGTCTCTTTATGTAATCCTACATGGCTGAAGTTAACTGGGTTGCTGGATTAACATAGATTGAATCCATAATGTTGTCTGATATTTTAGATAAAAGTTAAGGCACTGATTGGGAAAGGTGGTAGGTACCATGGGAATCGGAATGGGGAAATTTGGGAGGATACGGCTAATATCAAGTACCTCAGACCACACTGAGCCTCTCTTGATAGTAGAAGCTCTTACCACTTCACCCCATATGAGGTGCCTGTTCTTCTCCCGCTTAAAGCCCTTTCTATAACCTCACCTGAGATGGTTTTATTGAAAATGGATACTAATTCTTATACACTTCTTATTTCTTCTTACTATATAAAATATGTGAGTTATGTTACCCCATTTCCTAGGGATGATTCATAAGATCAAACCTTACTTAACAAAGAAATTGCAGGATTTTTCCTATTTCCACAAGGTGTGAACATGTGTGGACACAGAGTCCAAGAGATGAGGAACACACTTATATTTATTTATTTAATTTTGAGGGTCTAATTGTTTGGTAGTTGATTGAAATTTGATGTGGCCTATGTAACAGGAAATTGAGAAACCAGAAATTCATACCAGAAACATACAAAAGTTTGACATACTTTAGAAATCTAAAGGCAAGTATTTTGGAATTTTGGAGTGGATTAACCAAGTATGGATTTATTTATTTATTTATTTATTTATTTATTTATATTAGAGCTTTATAGTTATACATAGTAGTTGGGTTCATCCTGACAATCTCACACATGCATGAAATTTGATTTCAGTTCATAATTCCCCCTTTCCCTCACCATTTTCCCTCTCATCTTCCCTCCCCTCTCCCATTCTCCTTCCTCTACTGTATTAGACTTCCTTTTGCTCATTTGTTTATTTACATTTGATTGGTTCTTTCTATGTATGCATAAACATGAAGTTCCCTATAATATATCTATATATGTACATATGATTTTTTAAAGAACTCATCATGCATTATATCCCTCTATTCTGCCTCTTGATCTCCTTCTTCTACTGATCTTCCCTTTATTTTACACTATCCTTCCCTCCCCCTTTCCTTTATTTTACTTTAGTGTCTGCATATGAAAGAAAACATTCAACCTGAGTTTGGCTTATTTCACATAGCATGATATTCTCCATTTCCATCCATTTACCAGCAAATGCCATAATTTCACTCTTATTTATGGCTGAGTAGAACTCCATTGTGTATGTGTGTGTGTTATATCATAATTTATTGATCCATTCATCTAGTTACAGGTACCTGGGTTGATTCCATAATTTAGGAATTTGAATTGAGCTGCTATAAACATCAAGGTAGCTATATTGCTGTAGTATGCTAATTTTAGATCTTTCAGGAAAATACCAAGGAGTGGGATAGCTGGGTCATATGGTGGTTCCATCCCTAGTGTTTTGAAGAATCTCCATACTGCTTTCCCAAGTGGTTGCAGTCTCACCAACAATGTGTACATAAAATATGTAAGTAGAGTCATATCCCGTTTCCTAGAGATGATTTGTAAAGCCAAACCTTACTTATCAAAGGAATTGCAAGATTTTTCCAAGTTTTTACCACAAGGTATGAATAACATATGTAGACACAGAGTTCAAGAGATGAGGAACACACTCTTCCCCCACAACCTTGCCCGCATTTATTATTGTTTGTATTCTTGATCATTGCTATTCTGACTGGAGTGAGATAAAATCTTAAGTGTAGTTTTGATTTGTATTTCCCTGATTGCTAGAGATTTCAACATTTTTTCATATGTTTATTGGCTATTTGTGTTTCTTTTGAGAAGTTTCTGTTTAGTTATTTTACCCATTTAGTGATTGGATTATTTGTGGAGTTTTTTTTTGTGTTAAGTTTTTTTAGTTCTTTGTATATGCTTCATATTAATCCCTTATTGGAGTAATAGCCGGTCAAGACTTTCTCCCATTCTGTAGGTTCTCTCTTCATGCTTTAAATCATTTCCTTTGCTGTGCAGAAGCTTTTTTGATAGCATCCAACTTACTGATTCTTCGTTTTATTTCTTGTGCTTTGGGAGTTTTGTTAAGAAAGAAAGTCAGTGCCAGTGCCTATATGATAGCATGTTAACTCTATGTTTTATTCTAGCAGTTGTAAGGTTTATGGACTAATTCTTAAGTCTTTGATTCATTTCAATATGAATCAATATAGATACAGGGGCCTAGTTTCATTTTTCTACATATAGTTATCCAGCTTTCCCAGCACTATTTGTTAAAAAGACTATCTTTCTCCAAAATATATTTTTGGCATCTTTGTTCAATACCAGATGGCTGCAGATATGTGGATTTGTCTCTGGGTCTTCTATTCTGTTCCATTGATCTTCATGTCTATCTTGATGCCAATTACCATGCTGTTTTTGCTACTACAGTTCTGTAGTATAATTTCAGATCAGGTATTATGATATCTCCTGTTTCACTTTTCTTGCTTAGTATTGCTTTGGCTATTCTGGGTCTCTTATTCCCCCAAATGAATTTAGGAATTGTTTTTTCTAATTCCATGAAGATGTCATTTCATGGGGATTGCATTGAATCTGTATATTACTTTTGGTAGTATGGCCATTTTGACAATATTAATTCTTCCTATCCAAGAATATGGAATGTCTTTCCATCTTCTAAGATCTTCTTCAATTTCTTTCCTCAGTGTTCTATAGTTTTCATTGTAGTATTCTTTTACATCCTTGGTTATATTAATTCCCAAGTTATTTATTTATTTATTTAATTAAACTGAGGATTGAACTCAGGGGTGCTTAACCACTGAGCCACATCTCTAACCCTTTTTAATATTTTATTTAGAGACAGGGTCTTGCTGAGTTGCTCAGTGCCTCACTAAGTTGCTGAGGCTGGCTTTGGACTCTCAATCTTCTTGCCTCGGCCTCCCCTATTTATTAATTTTTGAGGTTACTGTGAATTGGATGGTTTCCTGATTTCTTCCTTGGTTGAATAACTATTGGAGTATAGAAAGCTATTGATTTATGGGTGTTGATTTCTATCTGGCTACTTGACTGAACTCATTTATAAACTCTAGAAGTCTTCTGGTGGAGTTTTTTTTTTTTTTGATCTTCTAGATACAGGATCATGTCATTGTCTAATAGAGATAGTTTGACTTTTTCTTTTCCTGTTTTATCCCTTTGATTTCCTTCTCTTGTTTGATTGCTATGACCAATGTTTTGAGGACTAGAAGCAGTGAGAGTGGACAGATGTGTTTTGTTCCTGATTTTAGAGGAATGTTCTTAGCTTTTCTCCATTCAGTATGATGTTGGCATTGTGTTTCTCATAAATAAACTTTACAATGTTGAGGTAAGTTCCTTCAATCTTTAGCTTCTCCAGAGTTTTTAATAAGGATGGGTGCTAGATTTTATCAAAGGCCTTTTCTACATCTATTGAGATGATCATGTGATCTTGTCTTTGATTCTGTTGTCTTTTTTTTTTTTTTTTTTTTTTTGGTACCAAAGATTTAACCCAGGAGTGCTTAACCAGTGAGCCACATTTTTATTTTGAGACAAGCTCTAAGTTGCTTAGAGCCTCACTAAGTTGCTGAGGCTGGTCTCAAACTTGTGATGCTCTTGTTTCAGCCTCCCAAGTCACGGGGTTTACAGGAATGTGCCACCACACCTGGCTCCTTATTCTGCTTAAGTGGCAAATTACATTTATTGATTTGTGAATGTTGAACCAATCTTTCATCCCTAGAATGAAATCCATTTGATCATGGTGTATTATCTTTTTGATATGTTTTTGAATCCAGTTTGCTAATATTTTATTAATGATTTTTTGCATCTATGTTTATCAAGAATATTGCCTGTAGTTTTCTTTCCTTGATGCATCTTTGTCTGGTTTTGGTATCAGAGTTATACTGGCTTCATAGAATGTTTTTGGGAGTATTCCTCCTTTTAAATGTAATGGAATAATTAGAGAAAATGGGTGTTAGTTCTTCTGTAAAGGTCTTGTAGAACTCAGTTGAGAATCCATCTGGTCCTGGGCTTTTCTTTTTTGGAAGGTTTTTAATTGATATTTCAATTTCATTACTTGATATTGGTCTGTTTTAGGTTTTCTATATCTTCCTGATTCAATTTGGGCAAGTCATATGTGTCAGAAACGTCTTCCAGACTTTCCAATTTATTGGAATATAAATTTTCAAAATAGGTTCTAATACTTCTCTGGATTTCAGAAGGGTCTGTGGCAATATTTCCTTTTTCCATCTCTGATTTTGTTCTTCTTCCTCTTCACTTTGAGTTAGTTTGGGTTTGTCAATCTTATTTATCTTTTCAAAGAACCAACTCTTTGTTATTGATCCTGTGTATTGTTTTCTTATTCTTAATTTCATTGACTTTGTCTCTGATCTTAATTATTTCCTATTTTCTCCTGGTTTTGAAGTTAGTTTGTCCTTTTTCTAAGGCCTTGAGGTGGAGCATAAGCTTTTTTTTATCTATTTTTTAAATGTAGGCACTCTGCTGTAAATTTTCTCCTTAGAACTGTCAAGTATGGATTTATCACTTATCTCCTCCCTCAGAGAATATTCCTTTCATTATGGTGTAGAAAAGAAAAAATGGAAAAAATGTAAATGGAAAATGGAAGAATGGATGAGGAATTCTGCTCTTTAAAGGTGTTCATTGAATTCAATGGAGATGATCAATTCCTACAATAGCAGAGACTTGGAGTGGTATTTAACTAATGGAGAAAAGTTGGACCTGGCTAAATAGTAGGCAGCAGGACCATAGTGGTAAACAGAATAGCATGGTCCATAGGAACTTTGATGTGGCTCACATGGAGTACTCAGGATCAAAATAGCCCAATAAGGTTCTATTTTATTAAATTATAATACTAGAAAAAAACTTTTAGGTGTGTGAAAGGAGTTCTGACTTAAATTATCATAATGAAAAGTCATGGCCTTTCACCCTTTTTCCATTTCTGAGTTAGTTCAATGTCCCAGGATTCCCCTAAATGAAGGAGTGATCGGGATCCTTGAGGAAGGACCCTGTGATACACACTAGTATTCTTAGTCTTTCCTAAAGGGACCTATGCCTGTTGATCATGGCAACTGAACCTGGGGAAAGAGAAATACCCAGAGCTCTCAGGAATGATTAGTTACTGACTCTGAACCAAAGTTGATCCCTGAGGAACCTGAATTCCACTGTGTTTCATCATTCAAAGTGGGATTTATGAGAACTAGGTGATGACATTTAGGCTAGTACTGTTCTCACAGTGGCCTTCAGTGGTTTTCATATACATCCTGTATTTATTTTCCTAGTTTTTGAGTTTATAGTTGAAGTTGAGATTTCAGCTACTGATAGAAAAAATATACCTTGCTCCCTGACCCACAGAATCATGTCTACCATGGTGGAAAGGGCCAAATGGAAGTATTTGGAGATTCCCTGCTCTACTAAAAATTATAAACTAAAGAAAGTTTTTCCAGATAAGATAGTTGCATTTGTGGACTGGGTGGGGAAGATCTGCCCTCAATGTGGGCTGGCAACCTCTAATCAGTTGGAGGCCTGAATAGAATAAAAAAAATAAGATTTCCTCCTTTTCTTCAGGAGCAGGGGTTCTCTTCTTTCCCTGGACCTCAGATCTCCATCCTTTGAATTGTATGACCTTCACTAGCAGATTCCAGGTTCTAAGGCATTTGACTTAGAGTTCAAAGTTATCCCATCAGTTTCCCTGTTCTGCGATGCCGTACTACTTCATCTGAGCCACACTACCAGCATCCTTGGGTCTTCAACCTGTTGTGGGACTTGTCAGCCTCCATAACCATTTAAGCCAATTTCCCTAATAAATGTCCTATCTTGTCTCTCTACTTATGCTATTGGTCTTTCTTTCCAGAGAACACTGACTAATAACTGACTAATAACACTGAGAAAATAACAAGGCAATGGGTTGGTACACAGAAATTGCTGGTCTTATTATGTAACTCTTCATTCAGAAATATCTGGGTTTATAGAATGGTTAAAATGACCTATTAAGACTCAGTTATGGAGCCAGCTGGGAGGCAACCAAGGAAGTCAGGAGAGGGGGAATGGGTGCTGTACAAGTTCTGAAATAGTAATATACAGTGCTATTTCTTCTACATTCAGATTCATGAATCTGAGAACTAAAGGAATGGAAGTTGAATGTTACTTTTCAATATTACATCAATGATCCATTAGCAAAATATTTGCTTCCTCTTGTTTGAATTTGTGGTCTTTTGATTTAGAGGTCTCTGTACCCAAAGAATTAAGGTTTCTACAATTGGACACAGGGTTTGATTGAACTGGAAGCTGAATTTATCACCTGATCATTTTGTACTCCTCAGGTACCTGAATTAACAGGTCTAAATTTGGCTGGGGTAATTGATCCTGATTATCAAAGGGAGATATAAATACTGCTACAAAATTGAGGTAAAGGAAGAATGTATCTGGAACACAGGTAATCTTCTGGGATACTTCCTGGGAATGGCACATCTAGTCATAAACTTTTATGAAAGACTATAGCAATCCTACATAAGTAAGAGCCCTCGGAAATGAAGTTTTTGATCATTAAAGGGGTAAAGATCTAACTAGTTGAAATGCAGTGAAGAAAAGGGACATGGAGTAGACATGTGTTGTTCTATAATTTGTGCCCAGCTGCAGAAAAGAGAACTCTTGGAACCATCTTATTGTTTCTTTATTACACATATGCATATGTAATTAAATAGCTATTTTGAAATATACATTTGAATTTTCTTTGTAAGTTTCTTCTATTACTTTTAGATGGCAGATATTTTGGTTATCTGTTTAATGTCTTAAAACAACAATTTATTAACTTTCACAATTCTGTGAATTGACTGAGTAGTTGTAATTTGCTTGGTATGTGAGTTACATCTTTCCAGTAAATTTCTTTTTTAATTAAGTTCATCTGAGAAGGTCTCCTCCTCCTCTTCCTCTTTTTCCTCTTCCTCTTCCTCACTCTTATCTTTCTCCTCCTCTTCTCCTTCTTCCCCTTCTTCTTCAACTAGGAATTTAACCCAGGAGTGCTTATCCATTGAGCTACATCCCAAGTTTTATTATATTTTATTTATTTTATTTATTTTGAGACAGGATCTCTCTAAGTTGCTTAGTGCCTTGGTAAGTTGTTGAGGCTGGCTTTGAACTTGGGACCCTCCTGCCTGAGCCTCCTGAGCCACTGGGATTACAGGTGTGTACTACCATGCCTTACCCTGAGTGGTCACTTCTATTGCTTATTGCCTAAGAACACTAATTGATACAGAAATTGATATAAGAGAATGGGTTTCAAGCAAATGGTCCCTCAAAATATGGAATATTTGGAATGGATCATCAGAATGGATAAGTCAAAAGGCAGTGAGATTCCAATTTATATTTGGGGAGAGAAGATAATAATAATCCATTTAACCCATAGAGTTCTAGGAACTGGGGAGCAGGTGTCTATAATGTACTCCAGAGCATACTCAACTGGTTATCTTAACAAAATGGCACTGCTGGCAGGGCTAGATACTATATGTGAGCTAGAATTTATGGACTTCCCTTCACTAACTTAGATCTGGTTACTGCCTCTGGTTAAGTACCCAGTTGCTGACGACAGCATCCATCTGTGAACCAGTGATGTGACAGCAACCCTTAGAAGAGTGAGTTAAGGACATAGACCCTTATGTCATAGATGAGACAGTAATTTCATATCATAGGAATAGGGATTTGTTATCTATTATTCCATGTTGTCCTCATTGGTTTATATTATATCTACTGGTCTCTGTACACCCAGGCATAGGCACACATGTGTTCATACATAAAACAAAATTTCTCTTTACATATGCCATATATTAACTTTTATAACTTTTTTCTGATTATAAAATGAAGCTATTAACGGATTAGTTTAGCCATCAGGGAAATGATTCATCCTACAGAGGGTTTGCCACCAGGAGTCAATTGCAAGTCATAATCAGCTTCCCCTCCACCTACTCAACCACCTGGAGATGCGCTTCACTTTCCGCTACTTATTGCCCCCAGGAGCAAGTTGGGAGAGGAAATCAAAAGTCTTCATTAGGCAGACATCAATATCAGCTCCGGTGGAAACTAAATTTATTCCACATTCTATTTAGAATCTTTCAACTAACCAATACAATTTGATCTCGATTCATTCATTCGACAGTTTAACCAGCACCTCCTTTAAATGTCAGAGACTATTTAGGTGCTAGACATACAGTAGTAGATAAAAAAGACAAACTCTTCTCTCATGGAGCTTGCATTCTAGTGGAGAGGAGGGCGATAGACAATAAACAATAAGCATTGGCTTATCATAGGTTCTAAGAAGGAAAATAAAGCATGGGTTGGGGCATGGGCATACTGGGTTATCATCGAAGGCCTCTCTGATAGAGTGAGCAGAGACTCTGTGAAGGTTTATGTTCCAGGCAGTGAGGATTTTGGATTTTATTATGAGTGCATTTGAAAGCCCTTTCAGGGTTTTGAATACATACATGAATGTTCTTGCTCCCCTGTAGGGAATGATCTATGATATAACCAGTTCCATGCCCCTAAAGCTTTTCATCCTCAACCACAACTCTAAAATGTAAGCTCCTCCTATTTCTTCTCTGCAGAGCATATTTCTGCAAGTTTTCCTCTTTGGCTCATCTTCCACTGCTGATGTATTTCCTCCAAACCTGTCCTGCAATTGTAGACAAATTTCCCTGTCTCTATAACCTCTCACCTCCTCCCATCCTTATTGACATCTGTTCTTGCTCCTGAGGACATCATTGTCAATTGCAGTTTCTGCAGGGGAAATTGATGCCTTTCCATGTTCTGCTTATAACAGGACTAGAACTTGGGCTGTGTTTGCTCCTACTGTCCCACTGTAAGCTTCTACACTGTATGGTTCAGTGGTAAGGAGCATAGATTTTGCAGCCAAACAGAATGGACTTGCCTATAACTATCCTCTTATTGATGGGACTATATTGGGAAAATTATTTGACTTATCTGAGCTTTGATTTTCTTGTCTGTAGAATGTATTGCTGAAGTATGAAGGCAAGAGGAGGCAATGCTTGTAAATACCATGACAGTGCCTAGCACTCAAAAAAAAAAAAATCAACTTAAGTCTTCTTTTTCTTCCTGTCCCTTTGATATTACATGGCCTGGGTCACCTATCTGAACAGGGTGGCATCCTACTCATCTTCTCTCTACCAGAGAGTGTCTCATTTTGGGGTCTTTTAATAACCCATGAAAGATCTATTTCTGGAACTCATTCTTATAGCCAAATATTCGTCGTTTAAAACTCCACTATTTTAGATGTCTGGAGGGACTAGGAGGGGTGACATGCTGGATGAGACATAGCTGAGAGCACTTCACTTTCTCAGTAATGGCAGGGTAGAAGAGTTTTGGTCAAGTTTACATGCAAAAACCTGAGGAGAAGAATGGAAAACAATAAACAACAAAAACCTCCAGTATTTTAGTCTTCATTACAGAAACTCCTATCTTCCCCCCCTCAACCTTTATGCCATTTTTTTCCCCTTAGAGACATCTTATACATTATGGTCTCCACTCTTGTGCACCTTCTCCAAATTTGATAGCTGCACCTTGGATTCCACCTCCTTCCCTATGTGGCCTAGAATTCCTTCTGTGAATCAGCAAAGAGTTTTGGTTTCAAGCAACAGAAACTGACTCTGGCTAACTTCAGCAGAAAAGGATGTCATGGGACTCCTAGAACCAGTGGGAAAGCTGGAAACCAGACTTGGGGGAAAGGGGTGGTAAATATTAGGTTTACCACTTAGCAATAATATTATTGTCTTTTCTGTGTCAACCTCATAGGAAAAATAACATTGAATCTTCCTGTGTGATTTTCTTTGGCCAGTGACATATGGGAGAAAGTAACTGTGCTTACAGCCTTCAGCAAGCATTGGTGTTTCTACTCACTTCTCACCTCTACTATGGAAGGAGCATTTTCTGTGTAACCAGAATGAAAGACTTGTAAAGTCACCCCAGCCAACTCACATACTGCAGCCTGAAATAGGTTTCCCCAGGCAAGTGACCAGCATGGGAGTAAGAAACAATGCTTTTTATTATAGGTCACTGAGCTGTTGTGATTATTTGTTACAGAGAATTAAGTATCAGAAGGTGCAAGAAGCAGGAAGACTGGGGAGTGGGACTCATAATAAGGCCGTGCCATAGTAACCAGTTAGTGAGAATAACTCTGCCTGTTGGTTTGACTCCTTTGTTCCGTTGACTGTTACTACTGCTAGACTCTAATCTCTGGCACTATGAACAGGTTCTGAGCCAGTGCTTTTCAAACTTTAATGTGCTCATAAATCATCTAGGATCTGGTAAAAAATCAGAATCATTAAATCTGACTGGCCTTGAAAGTCTGCATTTCTAGTGGTCCCAAGTAATGCCAATACCACTGGTTCCCAGACCATGCTTTGAGTGCCAAGGTTTGAGGAGTTCCTGCTTTACCCATTGAGAGTCAAAGTCAACAGATGTGTTCAAAATGAATTAAATCCAGATCATATATACATGCTCTGGCTACCAGGTAATTCTGAAGTGGGTCGGGGGAGTACTATATACCCCCCTAGTGTTGTACAATGGAAATAAGAACATAGAGTCTGGACAGTAAAAAACTTGACAAATGTCTACTCCAGACCCTTCTGTTAAATCACTTTAATCTTTCTCTTGCACTTGGTCCTTCTGTTACACTTGTTCTATAACCCCTCGTCTTAGATCACTTCTTTGGCTACCATCTCCATGCCTACAACATTTATTGATTCATTTGGTCGATTTTCTGAGTTCCCATAATATGCTAGTCATTAGTGATAAATTAGTAGAAAAGAATGACAAAGAGGCTACTCTTACATGCCTTATATTCTAGTAGAAAGAAATAGAACAAAATTAAGAGTAAACCCAGAGTATTAAATGTGCTATAAAGGAAATATGATGTGCAACTGGGGCAGCTCACTTCAGTTAAAGTAAGCTGAAATATGGATTAAAAGCCAAGAGAATAGTAATAAGAGGAATGTTGAAGGACAGAAAGGAGGCCAGTGGGACTGGGGGTTACTGAGCAAATAGAAGAGAAGTGCTGATTTAGGTTGGAGAAGTAGACAAAGCCAAGAATGCAGGGTAATGCTAAGGAATTTAGATTTTATTATAAACATAACAGGGAGGACTGATGGATATTTAAGTAATAGCAAAGGTGAATCCATTCATATTTTGAGAGCTAAATTGAGACTATTGAGTGAAGAATGGATTGAAAGGGCAGGGATAGGAGGCAGGGGACCAAGGAAGAGACCACCAGTGACCCAGGTAAGAGACACTTGTGGCCTGCTAGGGGATGGCCACCAGGAGAGAGAGGAATGAAGGTATATTTGAGAAATATTTGGCAGGTTAAAGGAATGTAGTCACACATCTGTCTGGATTGGTGCTGTACTGAGTAAGTACCTTACCTTCTCAGGGATGTTCTCAGTGCATTTCCACACCTCCCCTGCCCCTAGAAACTTTCTTTTTTTTCTTTTTTTTTAGTTGAAGATTGTTTATTCATGAGTGAAAGAAATAGCAAAATTTTAAAAAACAAGCAAAGAATTTAAATACACATTTCTCAAAAATGAGAAAAATAGCAACAAGGCAAATGAAAAGGCACTCAATTTACCATAAAAAGATTTAAATTCTCAGGGGATCCAAGATGGCGGACTAGAGGGAGGCTGGATTCCTTGTCGCTCTGTAACTCAGCAGAGGATATCTGTTTCTTGGTGAGGCAGTTTTTGCTGCTCATCGATCGACTCCCTGGTGTCTACCCCATTTGTCTGCTGTGATGACCTGCAGTCTGCCAGCATATCTACGCCCCTTCAAAGTGCAGATTGCTCACCATCAGGCGCCCATGCAGGCGCCGTCAGGCGCCCATCATCCGCCACTTGCCCACCTCTGGCGGTCCATCGCCTGCTCCACACCTATCCATCACCCACACACAAGGTTCACTTCCCGATCCTCTGACAACAGTCAGCAAACTGATCGCCAATCGCCAGTGGAGCACCTGTCGCTTTGCTGTTGCCTAGAAGTTCTCTGTCACAGTACCTGCAGGTTTGATTAACCGTGGCTGCTGCATTTTGTAGACAACAGCCAGGCACCGTAGGACCCCTGGCTGGACTGACTGAGCCCCGTCTTCAGGATCCCTCAGCCCAAACTGATCACTCCCTGCCTCTGGGGCCCTCACCTCGACTGACCACTCCCTACCGCCAAGACCCCCAGACCAACCGACTGCGCCCAATCACCGGGACCCCAGACCGACCGACCTGCACCCAGCCTCCAGGATCCCACAACCACGCCAAACACACCCGACCTCAAGGACCCCTGCCTGACCAACCACATCCCGCCTCCAGGACCTCCAGCCGACCATGTCCACACCCCTAGCTGCAGCTTCCCATTTGCCCAGAAACTTTCTACTCCACTTGCCCTTCACTCTCGATAGCTTATCTCCACTGATATTTCACAGAGAAACGAAAGGAGTGATCCTCTGTTGTTACTGTGTATGAGATTATCAAACTTCCTTAATTCGTAATTGGTATGGTTTGAACGTTTGTGTTCCCCATACATGTATTGAAATTTTAAACACAAAGTGATGATATTAGGAGGTGGAGGCTTTGGAAATAATTAGTTCCCTTAAAAAGAGGCCCATGAGAGCTCCTTTGTCCCTTTCATCATGTGAAGTACAGTGACACAAAGACTGTCAATGAGGAGGTATTGATACCTTGATCATAGACTTCCATCCTTCAGAACTGTGAGAAATATATTTTATAGTTTACAAGCTACCTAATCTGTGGTCTTTCATTGTACAGCCCAAAAGACTAAGAAAATAATTTTATGAATGGTGTCTTGAAAAAATACCCCCAAGATTGTTCTGGGAATCCAATGGAAGCAAACCTAGATTCTGTGATTTCTGCCCATCAAACTGTCAATCCTCTAAAGGAGGAAGGTGTCATTTAATTGTTATTTTAGCATCTGGCGAAGTGACTGGCACTTGGTTTCTGCTCAATAAATATTGGTTGTGTATGAGAGACTGGACATAGAAACAGATAATGACCAAAATATATATAAAAGTAGAATTCTTACTACCTACAGCAATCTGCCCAGGAAGTTAGCCCAATATTATGGTTTGGATGTGAAGCATCTCCCCAAAGCTCACGTGTGAGACAATGCAAGAAGGTTCAGAGGAGAAATGATTGGGTGTGAGAGTCTTAACCTAATAAGTGAATTAACACCCTGATGGGGATTAACTGAGTGGTAACTGAAGGTGGGTAGGGTGTGGCTGGAAGAGGTGGGCATTGGGGGACATGGATTTGGGGTATATACTTTGTATTTGGTGAGTGGAGTCTTTCTCTACACTTCCTGATCATCATGGGAGCCACCTCACTACACCTTACTCTTCCACCATGATGTTCTGCCTCACCTTGAGCCCTGAGAATGGAACCAGTCATCTATAGATTGAGACCTCTGAAACCATGAGCTCTCAAACAAACTTTTCCTCCTCTACAATTGTTCTGGTTAGGTCTTTAATTACAGCAGTGGAAAAGCTGACTAAAACATTATCTATAATAACCAGACCAGGAAGACAGCCTGCTGTCAGACTTGTAGAAAGACAGATGAGTATCTCTAGGAACAAACTAGGAAGCCAAGCAATAATCCTTGTAACAAATGTATAGGATTTGGTTAATAACTGACTGCTCCCCTAATTTTTATTCTTCATTCTGACTCTTTTTTCTTACTACGAAGATTTTTCACTCCTATCCTTGCCTTTGAGTCTCTGTCAAAACCCAAGGGATGGCAACTGACAGTCTTGCCACAGAAAGTTCTGAATATATAGCTTTTGCTTATTTTCATTTGGTTGATCTTCATTTATTTCTACAAGAAATGCCCACTGGAAAACTTGGGGCAGAGTCAGAACTGCCAAGGTTATCAGGGGTAGCATCTCTGTAACTCAGAGATATAAGTTGATGAGCTGTGTCATAACCTGAGTTTGAGGCAATCTGCCTCTGCACTCTCTTCTGCTTTAAGATAAAGGTCTGATCCTTAAGATGGAGGTTTGGGAGCAGAATCATTTGGTGGGAGAGGGCCAGCTGACACTGTAGTTCCCAGTAGGCCTCCTTCATTTCATCTATCACAGGCAGTAGGCTCAGTTTGAAGGCTCCTGTCATTGCTGTATTTTCTCAAGCTTTCAGAATGTTCTGGCTCAAGGGTTTGTGGAGTATGGTGACTAAGATTGGGGGTTCCTGATTGCTTCATGGCTGTGGCATGCCTACTGCCTGGGGATGTTTTTTGTGCAGGGGTACAGGGTTGCCCAGTTGCTATGGTGATGCACCACCTGAAGAAGCTCTGTGCAAGAGTCTTTCAGCCTTGATCTCAGGCATATAGCTCTCAAAGATGGAGGAATTCTGAGCTTGAAAGACAACCACAATGTTTCACCAGTGCTGCTACTTTAGAGCCTGCCCACTTAACAGTAACTTGAGACAAATGGGCTTCGTGAAGTGTGGCAGGAAGCTCTAAGCATTGCAACAGTGAAATAGCTACAAGAATGTTTCTAGCCCTGTAACTTTCTAGTGCACAAAGAATAATACCTCTTTAGTCCTTAACTTTTTGATTGAGACCCTATATAAATAAACTAGCTGGGCCAGCTCTTCAGTCACTATTTCTCCATCAGAGTGCAGTGTTCTACCTATCCCAGCTTTTCCTCAATATCTCTCTGTGTTTTTCTTTATCCCCCATCACTCCTCGGGTTTCTTGGGTTCAGTTGTGCAGGCCAGGGCAAGGGTTGGCAGAGACCCTCTCCCTGGGTTGCTGTTAGCATAGCTCCCCAAAGCTGAAGTTTCATAATGTTTTTACATCCTATGTTAATTGTAATCTCCCAACTCATCACTCTTTCTTCATATGAGGACTCTTCTTTGCTCCAGGTAGCAGTGATATTAAAATTATTTAACATCTGGAATGGCAAGGACATGAGCTAATACAAAAACAGATGTCCAAGATGTACCAGGCATTTGCCCTTTAGTTTTTAGATCCTAGGGAGGTTTGGGAAGCAGAAAGTAATGGGGATGGAGGAGAGTTGGTTTTTTTTTTTTTTTTTTTTTGTATTCCTCTCAGAAAAGAAATTTTATTCTTTTAAATAGCTTTTATTTATTCATTCATTGGACAAATACTGAGGGCAACTCTTTGGATGCATAATTCTGGGTGTTAGAGCTAATGCTGTGAGAAGGACAGGCTCCTTGCTTTCACGAAGTTTATATTTTAGTGGGTGGAGACAAAATAAACACAGGGAATGTCGGTTGATGATAGATATATAAATAAAATAAAGCAGAGAAGTAGGTTGGAGTATAATGGAGGATATAGAGATAGGTGTGCTACTTGTATCTTAGACTGGGTGATCAGAGAAGACCTCTGACACTGAATTAGAAAACTTTTTTGGGGAGTACCAGGGATTGAACTCAGGGGCACTCAACCACTGAGTCACATTCCCAGCCCTATTTTGTATTTTATTTAGAGACAGCGTCTGAGTTGCTTAGCACCTCACTTTTACCAAGGATGGCTTTGAACTCTTGATTCTCCTTCCTCAGCTCCAGAGCTGTTGGGATTATAGGAGTGTGCCATGGTACCTGGCTTGCTCAGAAATCTTAATGAAGTAAAAGAGGGAGCCATGGGGACATGTGGGGGAATAACAAATCCAAAGGCCCTGTAATGGTGGCATGTGCTCTAGACTTTGAACTCCCAAAACCCTAATTAAGATTTCTTTCCTTTTGTAATAGATTTTTGCTTCCATCACCTCTGTTGTTCAGAAGAAAAGAAAAAAAAAAAAAGAATAAGAGGAGGAGGAGGAAGATGAGAGACAGGAGTGGAGAGGGAGGAGAACTAAGAAGAAGAAAGAGGTGAAGGAAGAGAAGGAGAAAAGGGTGGTAACAACAATGGATAGAGGAGGGAGAAGGGAGGACATAAGGCCTCCTTCATTCATTGTCTCTTGGCTCCTACATGAAGAAAGAGTTGTATCATGAGTAAGGCGGGTCCAGTCTGAAAAACTCCTTGGGTCTGTGTGCAGGTTAGACATGAGGCAGTAGGAATCAACTTTATTTCGGGTTATCTGACTCCAAGTTTTTATGTACATAAATAATACCAAAATATATTTGGGTGCATTACTGCTATGGGTGGTGAAAATCAGAAACACAAACCATGTATAAGTACCAGATACAGGACCCTCTGTTAAAGTGTATGGGTAGGTCCTATTCTCCCCACAGGTCTCCATCTATCTTTTTCTAATCCTTTGGCTTCTGCCTTGACAGATGGCTATTATAGATAATGGTATTTTTTCCTTCAGAACACAACATCAGTCCTTAATTTATGCTTAACACTTTTAGCTACAGCATTTTGCCATAATCTTAGGCAGTATACAACAGTCTTGTCATCTGTCTGTCTATCTATCTGTCTATCTTACATTTGAGCCAGATCTATCTATCTTACATTTGAGCCGGAGCTAGAATCACTGCAGTGAGTTTGGTGATAAAAGTGTATGTTTTGGGGCTGGGGTTGTGGCTCAGTGGTAGAGTGCTCGCCTAGCATGTGTGAGGCACTGGGTTTGATCCTCAGAACCACATAAAAATAAATAAATAAATGAAATAAAGGTATTGTGTCCATCTACAACTAAACAGATGTTTTTAAAAAAGTGTATGTGTAGGGGGAGCAGTTTCTGATGTCTCCAAAACTCTCTACCGTATCTTTCCCCTATGAGATCTCAAACATGTCTAAAATGGCTGAGAGCAAATAGAGCCAAGAAATGAAAAGATACATGGTACTTAGAATCAACACTCTCTTTTGATGACTACAACTCTGTTCCTGCATTCTGTGAATCTTACTTAGTTTCTTCCTTCCCAGATAAACAGGAATGTCTGAATCTTGATTTGAGCAAGAGTTGAATCTCCCAAGGTGGGGGTGGTAACAAGCAGGAAACACAATAAGAAACACAGGAAATAGGAAGAGTCTGAATGACAAGATGTGGGTGGTCAGGTTGCTCTGTACTTCAGGGACTGAGAACCCTTTGCTCCTGTCCTTTGGCAGCTCCATCTTAATATCTGCTGCTATGACTACCAGAAGGAAAGACCAACCAGGGCACTTGCTTGGCCATGGAGATTGGTACTAGGAGGCAGCAATCCTTCTCTGTAGCACAGGGCCTGGAGCCTACAAAACCCTTAATAAGTCTTTGATTAGGAGGCACTGTGCTTCAGAGCAGAAATCAGAATTCTGTCACTGGGAATGTGCCCCACTCATAGTAAATTTGAAGTTGTTACAGAACTTACATCATCACCTTCTTATCATTGCTCTTTGGCCAAAGATCACAGGAGCACAAAGTTGAATTTGTGTGTTGCAACAAGGGAGAATACACACCACGGCCAATCATGGGGTATCTCTGTAAGAGAATGCTATTAGAAGTTATAGGATTTGGAATGTTTTGAGTGATTTGGGGGAAGGTTTAAAGAAGCAGGGCTGAAAAATATTTTAAAGAGGCAGGACTTTGCTTTGAAATGATACTGTCAAGGATAGAGGCAATTTTATGATTGAATATCTTAATGAATCTTACCTAGGAGAACATAGTGATGCTAGAGCTATTAATTAGTAAAATGCTCAAATGAGATGAAAGAGAAGAAGGATGTTTGGTATGTTTGTAATTTGCATATCAACATTTTTTTTGTCTGTGTTTAAATGAGATTATGTGGTGGTCTTGCTTTTTGTTTCACTTCACCACAGTCACAGAATGATCTTGCATGATGATGGTGTTTATTATGATTCGAATATGATTTGTTCCCTTTG
Organism: Sciurus carolinensis; assembly: GCF_902686445.1. NCBI lineage: Eukaryota > Metazoa > Chordata > Mammalia > Rodentia > Sciuridae > Sciurus > Sciurus carolinensis. The sequence goes on from NC_062225.1 coordinate 24,965,618, forward strand.
AAATGCATGTTGGAGTTTAATCACCATTGTGAGATATTAAGAGAGTGGAAAACAATCTGAATATGGTGTTTAGAGGAGGGGCCTTTAGGAGGTGACCAGGACTAGATAATGTCATCAGGGTGAAATCTCCATTATTGAATACGGGTGGCTTTATAACAGGAGAGAGAGACAGAGAATATATACACACACACATGCCTCTTGCTGTGTGATTCCCTGCCTCAGGACATCACCAGATGCTGTCCTTCAGCTTTGGACCTCCAGAAATGTGAGCCCCCCCAAAACCTCCTTATTTAAGACATACCCAGTGGTATTGTGTTACTAGCAACAGAAAACAGATTAAGACAGCGTGGTGTGAGCTTATTTGTACTCAATAAAAGAATGCCAGGTCAGCTCCTACTAACACTGAGGCTTACTTATTAGTATCAGACCAGTTTTCAGATGCCATAAATTTCTCAGTTCTATCCTATCCCCTTTTCAGTCAAGGGAGACAAAATCAGGCCATAGGTCATCAATCTTCAATTTTCATCATTGCTGATCTGGTAATAATATTGTCTGACTCTAGGTATTATGTTCCCTCCCTTCCCCCCTCTCCTATCTCTACTTTGGTTAGTTCCTTTAATTAGCACAATCATCCCATTATCCTCATTTTGTAGATACTTAGAGCCACACCACTCTAAGTGGTCATACCAGGATTCTAACTCCGATCTTCCCGATGCCAGCACCCTATTCTTTTCTTAACCCCTCTCCTCTCCACGTTAGGTTTCAAGCAACCCCTATACAGCCTGTTACAATGGTACTAAACTTTAAAAAATCTATAATTTGCGAGTGTGGTTATCTTGGGTTTATTCTAGGATCTGACCTCTCCTCCGTGCAGGGTCAAAAATCGAGGCTAAATTCTCTGTGTGGGGCCCTCCGCGCCCCAAGAGGAGCCCAGTACGGGTTTATTGTGAGCTTACAGTACTATGAGCAAGGTCCCAGCCGATGACGGGGCGAAGCGGTGTTGTCGCCTCTCGCGATTCCCCCCACCTGGGGCTTTTCCGCCAGCCCTGCGGGGCGTCCTTAGCAACGCGCGCCCTCCCTTCCAGCCCCGCCCAGCGGGAGGCGGTGGCGGTATTTGCGCCTGCGCAGGGCCACAACCGCCAGTAAGCCCTCTTCCCCTCCCCTCCCCTCCCCCCCCCTCCTCCTCAGCCGTCCGGAGCGAGAAGCTAACATGGAGCCTGAAGATCTACCGTGGCCCGGCGAGCTGGAGGAGGAGGAGGAGGCGGAGGAGGCGGCGGCGGCGGCTGCGGCGGCAGCGGCGGCGGTGGCGGTGGCGACCGCGGCGGAGACGGATAGGGCCGCGAACTCCGAAGAGACCATAGTGGTGGAGGAGGCGGAGCCCGAGCCGGAGCGGGAGCCGGAGCGGGAGCCGGAGCGGGAGCCCGAGCGGGAGCCCGAGCGGGAGCCCGAGCGGGAGCGGGAGCCGGAGTTAGACTCCGGCCTGACCTACGAGTACCAGCCACTGGAGAGTACGGACGACGAGGAAGACGAGGAGGCCAAGGCTTGGCTGCAGGCGCGCCCCGGCGTGACTTTTCCGCCACCGCCACCGCCGCCGAGGCAGCGCTACTCACAGAGCGACAGTACCTCTTCCGAGGTGAGGCGGCCGCCGTGGGTTGTGGGGCGACCGAAGGGCCGCGGGGATCCGGGCCCTGAGAGCGCGCTGCCCTCGCGCTGCTTGTCACCGGTGCCTGACAGATAAAAAGCGCGCCTTCAAGGTGGTGGCTGCTCGCCTTCCGGGCCCCCGACTCCAGCCCAGTGCTGTCCGACTATTGCAGGTTCCCGGTTTTTTCTTCAGTTTCCTCCCTCTGGTTGGATCTTCGGGTCTTTTAAAACTAGGACAGGATGTTCGGGGAGCCAGTATTCCCAGAGTGGTATAGTTAGACGCTTTTGAGAGGCAGGTGGGGCTTTTTGTGCCCTCAGGGAAAGGGAAAGGCGGTGTAAGACTGGGAGAGAGTGCTGCCAGGGAATAACTTGTTGAGGAGACAATTAGCAGATTAGTTTAATTGAAGTACAGGAGTCCCCTTAAAGAAATAGACTGAATATGTCCACTGCGTGATCAGCTGGTCTTGCCAGGCTTCCTGCAGACTGCTCTTCTCTGGACCCTCCTTGTATTATAAATGTGTTCCCAGCTTTTGGAGGAACTTAGAATGCAAGAGACTTGTGATACAGCCTCAAACACAATGTAATTCAGAATGGATAAAGAGCTTTTTGTGGTTGGTCGGCAAAGATCATTTTGAAAGTAATGATGCATTTAAATTTATTGCTTTACAAGAAGCAAGTCCTGTGTTGTTCAAAGGAACCGCTAGCCATGTGTGACTTTTTATATCTTAGTTAAGAATAAATAAAGTTAGAGGGGTTGGGAGGCGTAGCTCACTGGTAGAGTGCTTGCCTAATATGTGCAAGACCCTGGGTTTGATCCTCTGCACGAAATTGGGGGTGGGGTATAAAATTAGAAATTGAGTGTCTTCATTGTTTCAATCACTTTTCAAGTGCTCTTTAGCCAGGCTTGGCTAGTGGCTATCATTGGACAAGCAGATATATATATATTTCCATCATCACAGAGATGTTGTAGACTGGTGATCAGTAAAGAGCAGATGTTGTTTTTCCTGGTAAACATTCCAGTGGGTATGTAATTCATTGAGCAAATATTAAGTATTCACCATGTGCCACACATTGCTGGATGCTAAGGAAACCTTGATGAACACAAACGTATTGGTTCCTGCCTTCCTAGCGTTTGGAGTCTAGAGAGGGAGGCAGATAAAATTCAGATGATGACATATGACATAAAAGTAAAACTGATGTGGTGCTGAAGTACTATGAAAGTAATTGTTTTAGTGTATAGTAAGGTGACCTGACCTTGTCACTGAAGGTGGGGAAATTCCTTGAGAAGGTAATGGTAAAACATATCAGAAGACAGACTAAGGTTAAGTAGGCAGAAGACAAGAAAGAGCCTTCTAGTTGAGGAAAAAGCATGAGGAAAGATAATGTTTAGAGTAAGCCTGGCATTTTCTTCTTTATTTTAAAATATATTTTTAGTTGTAGATGGGCACAATGTCTTTATTTTATTTTTATGTGTTGCTGAGGATCAAACCCAGTGACTCTCATGTTCTAGGTGAGCGCTCTACCACTGAGCCACATGCCCAGCTCCACGCCTGGCATTTTCAAGGAACTAAAGGCCAATGTGGTTTGAGTACAGACTGCAAGGTTTTGTGTGCTGTGCCAGGGATTTAGGAGCTTTATCCTTGGAGCTTTGGGAAGTCAGTGAAAATGTTTTAAACAAAGGGGTGTATAAGATTTGTGCTTCAGAAAGATCACTGTAGCAGAATGAACTGCTGTGATAGCAGTGTGGCATAGGGAACAGCAGTAATAGATAAGGGACACTAATTAGGAGGCCACTGCAGAATTGCCAGGCAAAAGATGATATTTTGGAATAGGGAAGTATTGGTGGATATAGGGAAAAAGTGGGCAGATTCAAGAGATACTTTTAAGACAAGATCATCACACTTAGTAGTATATTGGACATGACATGTAAAGTGTCCACATGTTAGGTTATTGAGTGAATGCTTGTGCTGATATTGAGATATGGCCAAGTTTATGGTGGGGTAGTAGCCATGGAGAAGGTAATGAAATTGATTAGGTGAGTGCTAAGATTATGAATTTAGTTTTGAAGATTAGAGGAGAGGATCTGACTAGAGATTTTTAACTTGTAAGTCATCTACACATAGACCATAATTTAAACCTTACTTTTGAATGCTTATTTTGTTTTATGACTTTTATTTATTTATTTAGTTTTTTGTGGTGCTGAGTATTGAACCCAGGGCCTTGTGCTTGTAAGGCAAGCACTCTGCCAACTGAGCTATATCCCCAGCCTTTGTTTTATGACATCTTATTTGAATAATGATGAATATTTAAATTTATACCTTCAGGCCTGCAGTAGGAATTCTAAATGAACTCGCTTTAACTCTTAGTGCAGACACTGTCAGAAAATTGTAACAGTGACTTACCTATGTGTAATAGAAAAACTTTGCTTCTTAGAGTCCAGTGTTCCCCACCCCCACAAGGGCTTTTTGTTAGTTTGTTTTTGTTTTTTAGAGAAATGAGTTATTATTTACCTTAGAAAATACATGAAGGTGTAGATGGTCCTCTGTATTAAAGGTAGCGTTAAGGTGATGCAATGAGTATTAAGCTAGTTTTTCCTTTAGTTCACTGACATGAAAACTTACTGGCATAAATTGGAAAGTGTTTAAAGGAATAAAGGTTCAGTGTTCCTTGCTAGAAATTTACGAGCTATGAATTTTCAAATTTTTATTTTGCACTGCCAAGAATCAAACTCAGGCCTTTGCTCATGCTACATGCTAGGGAAGCACTTTGCTGCAGCTGGCCAGTTGAAGTCTTTTTAAGAGATAAGGAAAGGGAGGAATTCAGAGCCTTTGCTGTTTTTGTTTTCATGCTGGTCCTGCAAACCATTCAGCAAGGACCATTTCAAATACTACCTCCCCTTGTAATTGTTAAACCTAAATTTTTGGGCCACGTTGGTGAACATAATTTTTTGTGGACTGTGTCACTGGACGTTATTAGTCTTCCCTTTCTTTTTAAGCTTGTAAGTGTATTTTTTTTATTAAATTTTTATTTGTTCTAATTAGTTATACATGATAGTAGAATGCATTTATGCATTTTGATAAATCATACATAAATGGAGTACAACCTCTCATTTTCCCCATTGTACATATTACAGGATCACCTTAGTCATACTGTCATATATGCACATGAGGTAATAATGTCTGTTTCACCCTACTATCCTCCCTACCCCCATACCCCTTCCCCTCCCTTCACTCCCCTCTACTTAAAGTGATTGTCTTCTTCCCTAGCGCCTCCCCCTCACCTTATTGTGAAAGAGCATCCACATATCAGAGAAAACATTAGACCTTTGGTTTTTTGGGTTTGGCTTATTTTACTTAGCATGATATTCTCCAACTCCATCCATTTACCAGCAAATGCCATAATTTCATTCTTCTTTAAAGCTGAGTAATATTCTAACACACACACACACACACACACACACACACACACACACCACATTTCTTTATCCATTCTTCTGTTCAGGGACACCACCTAGGTTAATTCCATAGTTCAGCTCTTGTGAGTTGAGTTGCTATAAACATTGATGTGGCCGCGTCACTGTAGTATGTTGATTTTAAGTCCTTTGAATATAAACCGAGGAGTGGGATAACTGGGTCAAATGGTGGTTCCATTCCAAATTTTCTGAGGAGTCTCCATACTCCTTTTCATATGATTGTACCAGTCTGCATTCCCACCAACAATGTACGAGTGTACCTTTTTCCCTACATCCTCGCCAACCCTTAATGTTGCTTGTATTCTTCATAATTGCCATTCTAATTGGAGTGAGATGAAATCTTAGAGTAGTTTTGATTTGCATTTCTCTAATTGCACGTGTGTTGAACACTTTTTCATATATTTGTTGATTGATTGTCTTCTGTAAAGTGTCTGTTCAGATCCTTAACCCATTTATTGATTGGATTATTCACATTATTGATCCTTTTGCTGAGAAGAAGCTTTTTAGTTTGAAACCACACTATTTATTGATTTTTCTTCTATTTGGCACAGGTTCTCAGTTCTAGTTCCTAAGTCTTTGACACACTTTGAGTTTTGTGCAGAGTGAAAGATAAAGGTTTAAGATAAAGGTTCATTTTGTTACATGTGGCTGTCCATTTTTCCCAGCACCATTTGTTGAGTATTCTGTCTTTTCTCCAGTGAATGTTATTGGCACATTTGTCTAGTGTGAGATAACTGTATTTATGTGGGTTTGTCTCTCTGTCTTCTATTCTGTACCATTGGTCTGTGTGTCTGTTTGGGTGCCAATACCATGCTGTATTTATTACTATAGCTCTGTAGTGTAGTTCGAGGGTATGGTATTGTGATGTCTCCTGCTTCACTTTTCTTGCTAAGGTTTGCTTTGGCTATTCTGGGTCTTTTATTTTTCCAAGTGAATTTCATGATTGCTTTTTCTAGTTCTATGAAGAAGTCATTGGGATTTTAATAGGAATTGCATTAATTTGTGTAATGCTTTTGGTAGTATGGCCATTTTGACAATATTAATTCTGCCTATCTGGGAGCATGGGAGGTCTTTCCATCTTCTAAGGTCTTCTTCAGTTTCTTTAGTGTTCTGTAGTTTTCATTGTAGAAGTGTTTTACCTCTTTTGTTAGATGACTCCCAAGTATTTTATTTTATTTTTTTTGAGGCTACTGTGAATGGGGTAGTTCTTAATTTCTCTTTCAGTGGATTTATTACTGATGTATAGGAATTGCATTTGATTTATAGGTATGATTTTATATCCTGCTACTTTGCTGAATTCATTTATTAGTTCTAGAAGCTTTTTTTTTTGGTAGTATTTTTGGATCTTCTAAATATAATCATGTCATCCGCAAATAGTGATAGTTTGAGTTCTTCTTTACCTATTTGTATACCTTTAATTTCTTTGTTTTCTAATTGCTCTGGCTAGGTTTCAAGGACAGTGTTGAATAAAAGTGGAAAGAGGGTATCCTTGTCTTGTTCCCTGTTTTTAGAAGGAATGCTTTCAGTTTTTCTCCCATTTAGAATGATGTTGGCCTTTGGTTTAGTATATCGCTTTTATGATGTTGAGGTATATTCCTACTATCCCTAGTTTTTCTAGTGTTTTGAACATGAAGAGGTGCTGTATTTCTCAAATGCTTTTTGTGCATCTATTGAGATGATCATATGATTCTTATTTTTAAGTCTGTTGATATGATGAATTCCGTTCATTGATTTCAGTGTGTTTAACCAACCCTGCATCCCTGGAGAACCCCACCTGATCACGGTGCCCTATCTTTTTAATATGTTTTTGTGTGCTATTTGCCAGAATTTATTGAGAATTTTTGCCTCTGTTCATCAGGGATATGTCTGAAGTTTTCTTTCCTTGATGTGTCGTCGTCTGGTTTTGGTATCAGGGTGATGTTAGCCACATAGAATGAGTTTGAAGGGTTCCTTCCTTTTCTGTTTCATGGAATAATTTGAGGAGTATTGGTGTTAATTCTTCTTCGAAAGTCTCGTAGAACCCGGCTCTGAGATCTGTCTGGTCCTGTGCTTTTTTAATTAGCAGGTTTTTGATGTTGTTTTCTATTTCATTATTGAAATTGTCTGTTTAATTGTGTATTATCTACTGATTTCAGTTTGGGTAGGTCATATGTTTCTAGAAATTGGTTGATGTCTCCAGTATTTCTATTTTTATTGGAGTATAAATTTTCAAAATAGTTTCTAATTATCTTCTGTATTTCAATTGTGTCCATTGTGGTATTTCCTTTTTCATCATGTATTTTAGCAATTTGGGTTTTCTCTCTTTTTCTCTTTGTTAGTGTGACTAGGGGTTTATCAGTTTTCAAAGTACCAACTTTTTGTTATGTCACTGTTTTCAGTTGTTTTAATTTCACTGATTTTAATTATTTCCTGTCTTCTGTTTTTGGTGCTTATTTTGTTCTTCCTTTTTTAGTGTTTTGAGATGTAATGTTAGGTCATTTATTTGTTGTCTTTTTAATTCTTTTAATAAATGAGCTCAATGCAATAAACTTTCTTCTTAGTTCTGCTTTCCTAGTGTCCCAGAGATTTTGGTATGTTGTATCAGTATTCTCATTTACCTCTAATTCTTTTTTATTTCATCCTTAATTTCTTCTACTATCCATTTATTATTCAGTAGTGTATTATTTAGTCTCCATGTATTAGAGTAGCTTCTATTTTTTATTTAGCGTGATTCTAATTTTAGTCCATTAAATGGATCTGATAGAATGCAGGGTATTTTCTCCATTTTGTTGTATTTACTAAGAGTGCTTTGCTGCATAAGACGTGGTCTCTCTTAGAGAAGGATCCATGTACTGCCAGGAAAAAAGTGTTTTCGCTTTTTTTTTTTTTTTGGCAGTGCTGGGGATTGAACCCAGGGCCTTGTGCTTGCGAGGCAAGCACTCTATCAACTAAGCTATCTCCCCAGCCGTGTTTTTGCTTGTTGATGGATGAAATATTCTATATATATCTATTAAATCTAAATTATTGATTGTATTATTTAGTTCTATAGTTTCTTTATTTAGTTTTTGTTGGAAGAAGTGTCCAGCAGTTGAGAGGTGTGTTAAAGTCACCGAGTAGTATTGTGTTGTGGTCTGATTCTTGAAATTGAGAGTGTTTGTTTGATGTATGTAGATGATTCATTGTTTGGGGCATAAATATTTACAGTCATATGACTTGCTGATATATAATTCTCTTTAGCAGAATGAAATGTCCTTCTTGTCCCTTTGATTTACTTGCTTGAAGTTTACTTTATCTGATATGAGGATGGAAACCCCTGCTTGTTTACGCAGTCCATATGAATGATATGTTTTTTCCCATCCTTTCACCTTTAGTCTGTGGATGTCTTTGCCTATGACGTGAGTCTCTTGGAGACAGCGTATTGTTGGGTCTGTTTTTTAATCCAGTCTGCCAGTCTATGTCTTTGATTAATGAGTTTAGGCCATTAACATTCAAGGTTATTATTGAGATATGATTTGTATTCCTGGCCATTTGGTTTATTTCTGGTTTTTAATTTGATTTAGTTTCTCCTTTGATGACTATTCCTTTAGTGTAGTTCCTCCCTTTACTGGTTTTCACTTTTCTTTCCTCTTGATCCTCTTGGAATATTTTGTTGAGAATATTCTGTAGTGCAGGCTTTCTAATTGTGAATTCTTTTATTTATCATGGAAGGTTTTTGTTCATCTTCAAATCTGAAACGTAATTTTGCTGGGTATAAAATTCTTGGTTGGTATCCATTTTCTTTCAGAACTTGAAATATGTTGTTCCATGACCACCTAGCTTTGAGGGTTTGGGTTGAGAATCAGTTGTGATCCGAATTGGTTTCCCCCATATGTAATTTGTTTTTTTTTCTCTCATGGCCTTTAAAGTTTTATTCTATTCTGTATTTTAGTCATTTTCATTATAATGTGTCTTGGTGTGGGTCTGCTGTAATTTTTGTACATTTAGGGTCCTGGCTTCTTTTTTTTAAGTTTTTTTTCTTTCTTTCTTTTTTTTTTTTTTATTGTAAACAAATGGGATACATGTTGTTTCTCTGTCTGTACATGGCGTAAAGGCATACCATTTGTGTAATCATAAATTTACATAGGGTAATGTGTTTGATTCATTCTGCCATTTTTTCCCTTCCCCCCTCCCCTCCCACCCTTCCCCTCCATCTATACAGTCCTTCCTTCCTCCATTCCTGCCCCACTCCCTAACCCAACTCCAACCCCAACACTAAACCCTTCCCACCCCCCCTTATGTGTCATCATCCACTTATTAGCGATATCATTCTTCCTTTGGTTTTTTTGAGATTGGCTTATCTCACTTAGCATGATATTCTCCAGTTTCATCCATTTGCCTGCAAATGCCATAATTTTATCATTCTTTATGGCTGAGTAATATTCCATGTTATATATATATACCACATTTTCTTTATCCATTCATCAATTGAAGGACATCTAGGTTGGTTTCCACAATCTGGCTATTGTGAACCTGAGCAGCTATGAACATCGATGTGGCTGTATCTCTGTAATATGCTGATGTTAAGTCCTTTGGGTATAGGCCAAGGAGTGGGATAGCTGGGTCAAATGGTATTTCCATTCCAAGTTTTCTAAGGAATCTCCACACTGCTTTCCAGAGTGGCTGCACTAATTTGCGGCCCCACCAGCAATGTAAGAGTGTACCTTTCTCCCCACATCCTCGCCAACACCTATTGTTGCTTGTATTCTGATAATTGCCATTCTAATTGGGGTGAGATGGAATCTTAGGGTGGTTTTGATTTGCATTTCTCTTATACTAGAGATGTTGAACATTTTTCCATATGTTTGTTGATTGCTTGTAGATCTTCTTCTGTGAAGTGTCTATCATTTCCTTAGCCCATTTGTCGATTGGATTATTTGCCTTCTTGGTGTAGAGTTTTTGAGTTCTTTATAGATTCTGGAGATTAGCGCTCTATCTGAAGTATGATTGGCAAAGATTTTCTCCCACTCTGTAGGCTCTTTCTTTGCATTGCTGATAGTTTCCTTTGCTGAGAGAAAGCTATTTAGTTTGAATCTATCCCAGTTATTAATTCTTGCTTTTATTTCTTGTGCTATGGGAGTCCTGTTGAGGAAGTCTGGTCCTAAGCTGACATGTTGAAGCTCTGGACCTACTTTTCCTTCTATAAGATGCAAGGTCTCTGGTCTGATTCCGAGATCCTTAATCCATTTTGAGTTTAGTTTCGTGCATGGTGAGAGATATGGGTTTAGTTTCATTCTGTTGCATATGGATTTCCAATTCTCCCAGCCCATTTGTTGAAGAGGCTATCTTTTCTCCATTGCATATTTTTGGCCCCTTTGTCTAGTATGAGAAAATTGTATTTATTTGGGTTTGTGTCCGTGTCCTCTATTCTGTACCATTGATCCCCCTTTCTATTTTGGTACCAATACCATGCCGTTTTTGTTACTATTGCTTTGTAGTAGAGTTGAAGATCTGGTATTGCGATACCCCCTGCTTCACTCTTTCTGCCAAGGATTGCTTTAGCTATTCTGGGTTTTTTATTCTTCCAGATGAATTTCATAATTGCTTGCTCTATTTCTGTAAGGTACATCATTGGGATTTTAATTGGAATTGCATTGAATCTGTATAGCACTTTTGGTAGTATGGCCATTTTGACAATATTAATTCTTCCTATCCAAGAACATGGGAGATCTTTCCATCTTCTAAGGTTTTCTTGAATTTCTTTCTTTAGTGTTCTGTAGTTCTCATTGTAGAGGTCTTTCACCTCTTTTGTGAGATTGATTCCCAAATACTTTATTTTTTTCGAAGCTATTGTGAATGGGGTAGTTTTCCTAATTTCTCTTTCTGAAGATTCATTGCTTATATATAAAAATGCCTTAGATTTATGTGCATTGATCTTATATCCCGCTACTTTACTGAATTCACTTATGAGATCTAAAAGTTTTCTGGTGGAATTTCCTGGTTCCTCTAAGTACACCATCATATCATCAGCAAATAGGGATAGTTTGAGTTCTTCTTTTCCTATTCGTATCCCTTTAATTTCTTTGGTCTGTCTAATTGCTCTGGGTAGAGTTTCAAGGACGATATTGAATAGAAGTGGTGAAAGAGGGCATCCCTGCCTTGTTCCAGTTTTTAGAGGGAATGCTTTCAGTTTTTCACCATTTAGAATGATATTAGCCATGGGTATAGCGTAGATGGCCTTTACAATGTTAAGGAATGTTCCCACTATCTCTATTTTTTCTAGTGTTTTGAGCATGAAGGGATGCTGTATTTTATCAAATGCTTTTTCTGCATCTATCAAAATAATCATGTGATTCTGACTTTAAGTCTATTGATATGGTGAATGACATTTATTGATTTCCTGATGTTGAACCAACCTTGCATCCCTGGGATGAAACCCACTTGGTCATGGTGCACTATCTTTTTAATATGTTTTTGTATGCGATTTGCTAAAATTTTGAGAATTTTTGCGTCGATGTTCATTAAGGATATTGGTCTGAAATTTTCTTTCCTTGATGTGTTTCTGTCTGGTTTAGGAATCAGGGTAATATTGGCTTCATAGAATGAGTTTGGGAGAGTTCCCTCCTCTTCTATTTTCTGGAATACTTTGAGAAGTATTGGAATGAGTTCTTCTTTAAAAGTTTTGTAGAACTCGGCTGAGAACCCATCTGGTCCTGGACTTTTCTTTGTTGGAAGGCTTTTGATGACTTCTTCTATTTCATTATTTGAAATTGGTCTATTTAAATTGTGTATGTCCTCCTCGTTCAGTTTAGGCAATTCATATGTCTCTAGAAACCTGTTGATGTCTTCGAAATTTTCTATTTTGTTGGAGTATAGATTTTCAAAATAGCTTCTAATTATGTTTGTATTTCAGTCGTGTCTGTTGTGATATTTCCTTGTTCATTCCGAATTTTAGTGATTTGGGTTTTCTCTCATCTTCTCTTTGTTAGTGTGGCTAAAGGTCTATCAATTTTGTTTATTTTTTCGAAGAACCAACTATTTATTTTGTCAATTTTTTGTATTGTTTTTTCGTTTCAATTTCGTTGATTTCAGCTCTCAGTTTAACTATTTCCTGTCTTCTACTACTTTGGTGTTGGTCTGTTCTTCTTTTTCTAGGGCTTTGAGCTGTAGTGTTAGGTCATTTATTTTTTGAGTTTTACTTCTTTTATTAAATGCGCTCCATGAAATAAATCTTCCTCTAAGTACCGCTTTCATAGTGTCCCAGAGATTTTGATATGATGTTTCTTTGTTCTTGTTTACCTCTAAGAATTTTTTAATTTCCTTCCTAATATCTTCTGTATCCATTCATCATATAGTAGCATATTGTTTAATCTCCAGGTGTTGGAGTAGTTTCTGTTTTTTACTCTTTCATTAATTTGTAACTTCAATCCATTATGATCTGATAGAATACAAGGTAGTGTCTCTATCTTCTTGTATTTGCTGACATTAGCTTTGTGGCATAATATATGGTCTATTTTAGAGAAGGATCCATGTGCTGCTGAGAAGAAAGTGTATTCGCTCTTGGTTGGATGGTATATTCTATAAATGTCTGTTAAGTCTAAATTATTGATTGTGTTATTGAGATCTATGGTTTCTTTGTTCAATTTTTTGTTTGGAAGATCTGTCCAGTGGTGAAAGAGGCGTGTTAAAATCACCTAGTATTATTGTGTTATGGTCTATTTGGTTTCTAAAATTGAGAAGGATTTGTTTAACATACATGGATGAGCCACTGTTTGGGCATAGAGTTTATGATGTTATATCTTGCTGATTTATGCTTCCCTTAAGCCGTATGAAATGTCCTTCTTTATCCCTTCTGACTAACATTGGCTTGAAGTCCACATTATCTGAAATGAGGATGGATACTCCAGCTTTTTTGCTGAGCCATGTGCATGGTATGTTTTCCCCCATCCTTTCACCTTTAGTCTATGGGTATCTCTTTCTATGAGGTGAGTCTCTTGCAGGCAACATATTGTTGGATCTTTCTTTTTAATCCAATCTGCCAGTCTATGTCTTTTGATGATGAATTCAGGCCATTAACATTCAGGGTTATTATGAGATATGATTGTATTCCCAGTCATTGGTTCATATTTAAAATTTTTGACACATCTTGGTTCCTCCTTTATTTGACAGTTCCTTTAGGATAATTCCTCCCTTTGCTGATTTACTTCTTTGTTTTTTATCTCTTCCTCATGAAATATTTTGCTGAGAATGTTCTGTAATGCTGGCTTTCTTTTTGTAAATTCTTTTAGCTTTTGTTTATCATGGAATGATCTTATTTCATCATCAAATTTGAATGTAAGTTTTGCTGGGTATAAGATTCTGGTTGGCATCCATTTTCTTTCAGAGCTTGAAAAATGTTGTTCCAGGCCCTTCTAGCTTTTAGGGTCTGGATTTGAAAATCTGCTGATAAATGTATTGGCTTCCCCTGAATGTAATTTGGTTCTTTTCTCTCACAGCCTTTAAAATTCTGTCTTTATTTTGTATGTTAGGTATTTTCATTATAATGTGCCTTGGTGTGGGTCTGTTGTAATTTTGTGTATTTGGGGTCCTATAAGCCTCTTGGACTTGATTTTCCATTTCATTCTTCAGATTTGGGAATTTCTGATATTATTTCTTTCAAATAGATTGTTCATTCCTTTGGTTTGTTTCTCTAAGCCTTCCTCAATCCCAATAATTCTCAAATTTGGCCTTTTCATGATATCCCATAGTTCTTGGAGATTCTGTTCATGATTTCTCACCATCTTCTCTGTTTGTTCAACTTTGTTTTCGAGGTTAATATTTTGTCTTCAATATCTGAAGTTCTGTCTTCCAGCTGTTCTATCCTATTGGTTATGCTTTCTATGGAGTTCTTAATTTGGTTTATTGTTTCCTTCATTTCAAGGATTTCTGTTTGGTTTTTTTTCAAATCTCTAACTCTTTATTGAAATGATGTTTTGCTTCCTGAATTTGCTCTGTTAACTGTCGATTGGTGCGATCATTCAATGCCTGCATTTGCTCTTTCATCTCATCGTTTGCTTCCCTAATCATTTTAATTATGACATTCTGAACTCCCTTTCTGTCATTTCTTCTGCCATGCTGTCGTTGGATTTTATTGATGTAACATCTAGATTTGTTTGGGGCATTTTCTTCCCTTGTTTCTCATATGTTCAGGAATCAGTGGGTCATTAAGATATTGCAGATTTCCTCTATCAACTTATAATGTCCCTGAAGATTGGTAGTATATCCCCTCTTATCCTTCAGTAGCCTGAAGTCTTGGAGGAGGTTGATAATGCAGAGCTCCACGAAGAAGCTGCCTCTCTAGGTGTGGTAACCCTCAGGTGGCGTATATTCCCTGCTAGTGGGCAGGGGTGCCTCCACTTGTTGACCAATGGTCATCCAATGGGGAACTACTGCGGGCTGAGGCAAGGCCTGTTTGTGCCTATGTCTCTGGCTTTACCGTCCCTGTGGGAAAACCTCCCCCGGCCGGGAAAGAGTCACTCGGTGGGGACGTCTCGCTGGTCCGTTGTCCTCCTAGAGGTTCCCCTCAATCTACAACCACCACCTGGGCTGGGCTGTCTTCCTCTGCAATGATCCCAGGGGCCCGGACCTACGTCCTGGGCCTGGGAGCCTCACCCTTAGCAGGTGAGTCTCCTTAGGCTGCCCCTCCCAGAGACTCTGCCCGCCGCCCTGGAAACTTCGCTCCGCCCCTAGGCGTGTCTCTGTGCGGCTCTTCCAGCAAGAAGCAACCTAGCTCCTGGGACCCTGCTCTGCACCAATCGCCTGGCTTTGCAAGCCCCTCCCCTGAGCCCCGTACAATAGCTCCGAGACCCAGAGACCCGCCACACACCTCCTCCTCCGGACAGCCGCCCGCGTTTCCGACGCAGTCACTAGGAGTCCAAGCAACTCACTTCGGGTCTCCTCCTCCCGCCAACCACCCGTAGCCTAGGCAGTCACTCCAAGTCCAAGTGACCCGCCCTGTTCCTCCTCCTCCTCCTTGGGGTAGCCCCCTGGGTGTTCAGGAGCCGTGGCTCCGAGACCAGGTGACTCACCACACTCCTCCTCCAGGCAGGCCACCGGTGTTCAGGCGCGGTCGCTTTTAGTCCAATCAACTCACCACTCGCCTCCTCCTCTGGCAACGGCCTGTGGTTCTGATGCAGTCACTCCCAGACTAAGCGTCCCACCGCTCTCCTCCTCCAGGCAGGCCACCAGTGTTCTGGAGCAGCTGCTCCGAGTTCAAACAGCTTGTCACGCAGCTCCTCCTCCGGCAACCGCCTGCGGCTCTGATGCAGTCACTCCCAGGTCAAGCAACACGCCGCGCTCCTCCTCCTCCTCCGGGCAACCTCCCGGCACTCAGGAGCGGTCGCTCTGAGTTCAAACAGTTCACCACGCAGCTCCTCCTCTGGCAACCGCCTGTGGTTCTGATGCAGTCACTCCCAGACCAAGCGTCCCGCCGCGCTCCTCCTCTTCCTCCGGGCAACCCCCCGGTGTTCAGAAGCGGTTGTTCTGGGTCCAAACAGCTCGCCACGCAGCTCCTCCCTAGGCAGCCGCCCGGAGCCCCAGCGGCTGCTCGTCGAAGCGCTGTGCTGAGTCGCCTCCTCTACGATGATCCCAGTTGTCCGTGTTTACCGCTCCAGCGGGGGGAGGGGTGTCTCGCCGAGCAACTCCACTTCACAAATTCCCTGCGTTCCGGGGCTACCGCCCCATCGGGGACGCCTCCCCAACAGGAGAGACTCACCGGCAGCTTTGAGTTGGTCCCAAGTCTCTCACTATCTCCTCTTTGAATCTTGTGTCCTGGAGCAGCGTGAAATGCAGCGCCCTCTAGTCCGCCATCTTGGCCCGCCAGTTTTTTTCTTTCTTTTCTTTTTCTTTTCTTTTCTTTTCTTTTCTTCTTTCTTCTTTCTTTCTTTCTTTCTTTCTTCTTTTTTTTTCTTTTCTTTCTTTTTCCTGTAAGCCTCTTGTATTTGATTTTCCATTTTATTCTTTAGTTTTGGGACATTTTCTAATATTACGTATTGAAAAATTGTGCATTCCTTTGGTTTGTATCTCTGCACCTTCATCTATCCTGATAACTTAAATTTGGTCTTTTTATGGTATCCCATAATTCTTGGATGTTTTGTTTATGGATTCTTACCATCTTCTCTGCATGGTCAACTTTATTTTGAATATTAATTATTTTGTCTTCAGTGCCTGAGGTTCTTCTTCCCAATGGTCTAGTCTGTTGGTGATGCTTTCCATTGAATTTATAATTTGGTTTATTGATTCCTCATCTGAGGATTTCTGCTTTTTTTATTTTTAAGGATTTCTAACTCTTTATTCAAATGATCTTTCACTTCCTCTATTTTCTCTTTAGTTCACTCTTTATACCATCCTTTACTTCGCAGATCAGTTTAACTATTACATTCTAATCTCCTCAGACATTTCTTCTATGTTGTCAGTGGATTCTGTTATTGGGGTATCTTGGTTTGTTTGGGACACTTTTGTTCCCTTGCTTTTTCATGTTGCTTGTGTGTTTTCCCATCTAGTTGTATGGATCTAGGCAGTATAGATTCTACCCTGTAGATCTATATTGTCCCTAAAGATTTCCAGTACCTTTAAAAGGGAGACCAATATCAACAGCACCCAGTGTAAACAATATATAACCTTAAATCTAATAGCTCCCACCAAGGAATCTACTGCTTTTGCCCTCTAAATAGAAATGATGAGTTCAATCACTGTGTACAATATAAAGAAGAACATTTGCTAAAAGAGTTTACAATTTCAAATGGTGGACAGAGAGAACAGAAACAGTGTAGGACATGATGTTCATGAGGAAGAAAGAGGGAAGCTAGAAATAAAAAATCATGGGGAGAGTGGAAGAGGAACCAATAGAGATGGCTGTTAGGTGGAGAAGAGGTAGAAAGGCAATCCAGGAAAATAGACAAGTGAGAGGAAGAATACATAGAAAGAGAAAAAAAAAAACATTAAAAATATAAGAATACACAACAGAACTACAAAACACCATGCATGTATCACCATCCTCAACAAACTGATGCATGAAAAATACCTGCTGCAAATATGGTGGAGAGAGATGTTAGAGAAGAAAAAATAAAAATAAAATAGATCTTGATGGAAATTGAATAACTGTCTCTGTCAGCGTTCAAAAGCTTCTCAGCCCTGTCTCTGAATTCTCACGGGATTGCCTGGCCCAGACCGGCCCTGGCAGACCCAGTCATTATCCCACCAATCTGGCCTTCAGATAGCCTAGGTTCAGCCACATTGCAGTCCCAAGATCTCAATGCTGCTGGAATGGAGAGACCATCAGGAATGAACAATCCTGAGAAACAACAACTAGAAAGTTGCTGAACCTTCTAGAAACAGCACTCCCAGGAGAACCCCAGGCACAGCCAAACCTGTAGGCACCGAAGCTCCAGGTCCTGGCTGGAGTCCCCACACAGGGGTGACTGTGCCCCAAGATGGGGGTGGCAGCAAACCTGCTGGCACTCCAACCCCTCAGACCCTGGCCAGTGTCTCAAGATGGAAGTGACTGCGTGCAATCAAATCTGGAGTCTCCCTTGCAGCGGACCTCTGGGCGGTGGTGTAAGCGGTAGTGATGGGTGGGTGACAGCAGGCAGTGGGTCAGCAGTAGCTGTGTTGGGTTGGTGGTGTTGCCAGCAGGTGGGGGGGTCAGCGGCAGCAGTGGTGGCTGTGGCTGCTACTGCAGCTTGCATCTAGAGAGGTGACTTCCAGGGAGTGGCAGCGGTATTGCAGCAACAGTGTCAGTGACAGCCCTGTAGATGGCAGCAGTCCCCGGAGAAAGACCTATGGTGTCCATGGCAGCCTGGTCTTCAATTTTAATTGAGTTATAAGCAGTGCTTGGAAATCTGTTTCCTCTGTCAGTCTCTAACTCTCTTCACTGTTATCCTCTAGCCCCCGACCCTAGCAGATTACCATTTCGTGGAAGAGATAGAGCGCAAGACTGAACTTTTACCTTGTTAGTATTATGCCATTTTCATAAAAGGACTTGGATGTTATTAGTCTATGTCTTGGATTGGTTTAAGTTTATATGAATTTTTCCCTTAGTTTTGAGAATTTTTCATCAGTGAAACTATGCCTCTTTGCTCTAACCCTTCAGGGTTATAGTTTACATACATATACTTCTTTTTCTTTCATTTTGGTACTTTGTGATTTCTAGGAAGGATTTCTAATTAATTATAATGGAGTGCTACACAGTGTTCTTTATTTTTCAATTTTATGTAGTTACTTTCATTTCTGATTTCTACTTTTATTTTTCTTTTGATTTGACTTGGTAGGGGTTTATTTGTTTATTTTCACCTAAGAAAGCAGCTTTTGAATTAAGTTTAATTCTATTGCTTTTCATTTTTTAATACAGTAGTTTTCATATTTTCCTTTTTCTTATGTTTACTGAGATTTTTTTGACCTATTATGTCACGTGCTTAATTGTCTAACTTAAAAACATTTTAACAGCTTTATGATGTATAATTCATATACACAATTTAATGTGCACAAGTCAGTGGCTTTCAACATGTTCATAGATAAGTATCATTATTATCATAGTCAATTTTAGAATGTTTTCCTCACCTCTAAAAGAAATCCTGTATGGTTTAGTTAATATCCCCTAGCATTCATTCATTCTCCTGAGCAACCATTATTCTGTTTTTTGTCTCTGTAGATTTATGTATTCTGTGTATTTGATATAAATGGAATCATTGTCTGGGAATGTATTTCCTGTTGCCGTGCACAGACTTATAATTTATATGGGTCGATCCGCTGAGTGTACCACCACAAGTTGTATAGGAAAAAATAATATTTATTAAGACATATAAAATATACACAAAAGGAAAACCATCCCAGGTAGCATACCAACTCGGCACCAGAGAGACATCATGGGCATTTCGCAGCATACAGAAACAAAGAAAGCAGTCATGTCACCTTTGAGTTCTTCTCGTCTCTCTTAAATACACTGGAATAAACATATAAAGTTATTGTCTGGAGCCACTGGGCTCAGTGCCATCAGTACGTTTGGTCTCCAGACCTGGATCTGGCCAGGAGGCAGACCTTGAGAGCAGAAACTAGATGTCTTAAGTTTGTTAATGTTCTTGGGCAGAGAGCTTATCTGTCCTTGAACGGGGCACTGCCAGACCACTATGTTCTCATGCAAGTTGTTTACTCCTTGCCCTGATTTCACCTTTTGGAAGCACTCTTAAACAGATTCCATTTTTCTCTACAATCATACGTTTGTTTTTTGTGTCCAACTTCTTTCACAGCATAATTATTTTCAGATTCAGCCACAAAATAGAATGTATTAGTATTTCATTCCTTTTTATGACTGAATAATGATATGTGAATAAGTATTTTGTGTATCCATTCATCAGCTAATGGACAATTTTTTGTCTTATTAGATATGATGCTGTTGTAAATGTGTGTGCAAGTTTTTATGTGGACATGTGGTTTCATTTCTCTTGGGTATATCTAGGAGTAGAATTGCTGGTACAGGTGGTCATTTCTTTATTTAACCTTTGGGATCTGATAGATTGTTTTTCCAAAGTGGCTGCCCGTTTTATTTTCCTACTAGCTGTGTACAAGCATTTTAATTTCTCCACACCCTCACCAGCACTTGTTATCTGACTTATTGATTATAGCCATATTAGTACATATGAAGTGGTACCTTATTGTAGTTTTGATTTGTATTTCCCTGTAGCTAATGATGTTGAACATCTTTTCATATGCCATTTGTATATCCACTTGGTAAAAATAATCTATTCAGATCTTTTGCCCATTGTTTATAAAAATTTTTAAAAAGTTTTTATCTTTTTAGTTAAACATGACACTAGAATTTTTTTTTAAACTGATCTATCTGGTTTTTTTTTTTTTTTTTTGGTAGTATAGATGGGCATAAGATCTTTATTTATTTATTGTGGTGCTGACAATCGAACCTAGTGCCTCACACATGTGAGGCAAGTGCTCTGTCACTGAGCCACGATCTTGGCGACACTGGAATTTTGACATATACATACATGGAGTATAGCTTCCATTTTTTTTGAGAAAAAGGAAGAAGAAGGTTTATTGCTTTGCTAGCAAGGAGAAACAGGGGGACTTGTGTTCCAAAGACTGTGATTCTACCCATCAGCAGGAAAAGGGGGCTTTTAAAGAGGTGACTCAAAGGTGTGTTTCTCTGTCTCGAGTTGTAATTCACTTGTTAGTTTGGGAGATAGTAATTTCTGAGATCTTCTGGTACCATCCCCAAAGTCTGAATTACTTCATTCCTGTGGTGGCTATGTACTCAGGGACAGATAACTCTGCCCTTGAGATTGGGAGGAGGAGTGAATAGGCAGGATCAGGGAGAGAGGAAGAGAAAGAAACATGTCCAATTTAAAAATAAGTTGAAGTGGCAGAGTAGCAAGGGTTATATTCAAAGCATAAAGTGGACCCACTGTTAGATTTCCCCACTGTCAATTTTTTACATTCCATGTCTATGAAAAAAGGGACGACAACAACTCCAAACTGCTTCCTGCTGAAAGGGGCAAAATGGAGGAAGTAACCCAAAGTTCTTGTTCTCTATCAGGTGGAGTGTGGACCGTTAAGGGCATTCAGCATCAGAGCAGTCCAGAGGTCCACAGTGGTAGATGGCAGGTGAGTGGACAAGGCATACATAGGGCAAGGATCATGCTAAGACAAGAATAAAGACAGCAAAGCATACTTTTTTGTAAATAATTAGTATAAAAACAACTAGTAATTCAGCTAGTCTCTGAAACCATGAGGACAGCAACTCATAATCCTATCAGTGAAAAACAGATAAGTTCATCAGTATAGGAGGTTAGGGAGATTTGTGTGTCTATGAAATCAGACTCAAAACTCAGGACAAATTTTCAACTCTTGTGATTATTATTAGGCAGTCTCACACAAGGACCTTCTTTTATAGCCTCCAGCTTTACTTACTTTTGGTAGGGCTGATACAAGTGTACATCTTATAACTTCCCATTTTGTGGTTGTACATGATACAGAGTTACACTGGTCATGTATTCATACATGGACAACTGTCCATCCCTATTCTTTCTCATCCTTGCCTGTTCTGCTCTGCACACTGGCTCCCACACAGATACCAAACACTCATACCCCTGTCTCCTTTTCTGCTACTCTGTTTTGAAGCCTACTGTTGGGCTTCCCTAAATGGTAATTGATGAAAATTTTTATAATATTACTTTTACTTTTAGGCTTTGGATCCATTTTGAGTTAATTTTTTAAATGATGTGAAGAAAGTTCAACTTCATTCTTTTGCATGTGATAACCTAGCACTATTTGTTGAAGAGACTGTTTCTCCATTGAATGGTCTTAGCACTGTTGTTGAAAATTCCTTGGCTATAGATAAATAGATTATTTCTGGAATCTTACTTCTATTCTGTCAATCTCTGTGTCCAACCTATTAGGTCTGGTTGTTTATAATGTTGTGCACATCTTTATTTCCTTAATAGTCCTCTGTCAGATGTTTTATCCTTTTTTTAATAAAATAGTATGCCTTTTTGGGAAGGCGTTTTAGTTTATAAAAAATGCAAAAAGTGCAGAATTAACTATTTACCCCCTTTTTCCTCACCTGTTCCCTTATTGATTACTGTAGAATATCTGTTACAATTGGTAAGCCAATGTAACATGCCCTTATTAATTAAAACCCATAGTGTGTATTAGGGTTCTCTCCATTTTGTACATTCTGTGGGTTTTGACAAATGAATAATGACTTCGTATTATACAGAGTAATACTATTAAAATATCATGCAGAATTATTTAGTGCACTAGGAATACCTTGAATTTCTGCCTTTTAATTTCTCTATTCCTTCCCTATACAGGGCTGGCAACCCTGATATTCTTTACTGAAACTTTTTCCATAGTTTTATCTATGCGGTGTCATATAGTTAGAACTGTACAGAATGTTGCCTTTTCAGAATGACTTTTTCCCACTTAACAATATGCATTTATAATTCCTCCCCTGTCTTCATGTTTTGATACTGCATTTATTGCCCCTTGATTTCTTTTTTTTTGGTGACAAATAGACATAACATAAAATTTCCCTTAATCATTTTTAAGTGACTAAGTACATTTACATTGTAAAACCATACCACAGTTCATCTCCAGAACATTTTCATCTTTCCAATGTGGAATTCCAACATCTTTATCATATTTGAGTCTAGTTCTAATGCCTGTTCAGTTTGTTGCAACTGTGAGGTGTTTTCTTTTTTCCTTTTTTTTTTTTAAAGTGTGCCTTGTAATTTTTTGTTGAAACTTTTATATCCAGGATGCAAAAGGAACTGAAGTAAATAGGCTTTTAGTGTGAGACTTTATCTCATTAGAAGTTGGGTTTTGTTTATTCTTCCTTGTACTTTAGGTTTCAGAGGTTAAAATATCCTCTGGTGTTCTTCATTTTGTCTCTGTTATGTCTTTGTGTTCACTAAGAACTCCTTCAAGGTGGATGAATACTTTGTTACACAGATAGGTAATAAATGGTTCTGATAGTCAAACTAATTAAGATCCCCATCATCTCAAATAGTTACCCTTTTTTAAATTTTATTCTTTGGGGCAAGCAGCACCTAAAGTCCTGAAATAATCATTAATTGTTGTATATTAGATCTTTAGTTTTTTTTTTTTTTAATCTTTCATATCTGCAACTTTGTAGTCAACTTTCCGTGACTGTAACTAATATCTGAGATAAGCAATTTACAAAGAGAAAGGTATATTTTGGCTATGGTTTCAGAGGTTCCAGTTCATAAATCATTTGCTTTTGCAGCATATCATGGTGGCAGTATGAAGCAGAGGGAAATCACTTCCATATGGTCAGGGAGCAGAAGAGAGAAAGGAAAGTCTGGGTTTTATAGTCCACCTCAAAGGCCAGTCCCAAGACATTCTGTGAGACCCCACCTCTTAAGGTTGTTAACACCACCCAAAAACAACTCTCTGGGGATCAAGGCTTTGCTGCGTGTCCAAACTATTTCAGACCTACATCTCCCCATTTCCATCCCTATTGTCTGTTCCTAGAAACTACTGTTTTATTTTCTATCTATATTTGACTTAAATGGATTCCACATATGAGATCATGTAATATTTTTCTGTGTCTGTCTTATCTCACATAGCATGATGTTCTCTAGGTTAATTCACTATCGGGCAAATTGCAGGACTACCTATTTTTTAAGGCGATTATTCAGTTTGTATAGTATATTCCACAGTTTCTCTATCCATTCATCCGGTACTCCATTAAACAGATACTTGGGTTGTTTTCATAGCTTGACTATTGTAGATATTGCTGCAGTGAACAAATATTTTTTGAGATGGTGATTTAATTTCCTGTAGATTTATACACAGGATTTGGATACTGGCCATACGGTAGTTCTATTTTTAATTCTTTAGAAACTTCCAACCTGTTTCTCACAGCTGTGTAGTTCATTTTCTCATCAACAGTATATAGGGGTTCCCATTTCCCCATGCTCTTGCCAACATTTATCTCTTGTCTTTTTTGATACGTCATCTTAACAGATATGAGGTGATACCTCATTGTGGTTTGAATTTTGCATTTCCCTGATGATTAGTGATGTTGAACACCTTTTCATATACCAGTGGCTATTTTTCCTTCTTTCCTCCTTTTTTTTGCATGGTACTGGGAATTGAACTCAGAGTCTTGTGCACGCTTGGTAAGTGCTCACCACTGAGCAACATTCCTGTCTCATTAAAAAATATAGTTTTAGTCGTAGATGGACACAATACCTTTATTTTATTTATTTTATTTTTATATGGTGCTGAGGGTCGAACCCAGTGCTTTCACATGTGTGAGGTAAGTGCTCCACCACTGAGCTACAACCCCAGCTCTCTCATTTTATTTTGAGACAGGTTCTCACTAATTCGTGCAGGACTGTCCTGAACTTGTGGTCCTCCAGTATCAGACTCAAGTAGCTGGGATTACAGGTGTGTGCCACTTTGTCCAGCCTTTGTCCAGTTTTTAATCAGGTTAATTGTTTTTGTTGCTGTTGAGTAGTGTGAGTTCTTGATTTATTTTGGATGTATGTGGAATCCTGTGTCAGATATGTGGTTTGCAAAATTTTCTCCCATTTTATAATCTGACTTTTCATTTTGCTGATTGTTCCTTCATGGTGCAGAAACTCCTTAGTTTGATTGAGTCCCATTTATTTTTACTTTGTGTCCTGAGTCTTTGGTCGTGATAGCCAAAAAGAAAAATAATAAGAAGAAAAAGATTGTGTATTAAGGGAACTTTT
This sequence comes from Sciurus carolinensis, assembly GCF_902686445.1. Taxonomy (NCBI): domain Eukaryota; kingdom Metazoa; phylum Chordata; class Mammalia; order Rodentia; family Sciuridae; genus Sciurus; species Sciurus carolinensis. The sequence goes on from NC_062225.1 coordinate 24,989,954, forward strand.
CTCCATGTTTTATTCTAGTAGTTTATGGCTTCAGGTCTTACATTCAGTTTTTTTTTTTTTTTTTTTTTTTAATTAAAATCCATTTTGAGTTCATTTTTTGTGTAATATAAAATAAGGACCTATATGAAAATCCAGTTTTCTCAGCACCATTTTATGGAAGAGACTGTTCCTTGTTTAGTCTCTTGGTGCCCTTGTTGAAATATTTGACTATACATATTTGGGTTTATTTGAAGCTCTCTCTTTAGTTCCATTAGTCAGTTGTATATGTTTTTTATGTTAGTATCAAGTTTTGATTACTATCGTTTTGTAATACAATTTTAAATCAGAAAAGTATGATGCCTTCAATGTTTTCTTTCTCAAAATTGCTTGGCTCTTTGTGGTCTTTGTGGTTCCATATGAATTTTTAGAATATTTTTTCCTTTTTCTGTGAAGGATGCTATTGGAATTTGAGAGGGATTGCATTGACAATGTCATTTTGAGTAGTATGGACTTTTTTTAAATACTTTATTTTTAACTTTTTTTTTCATACATATATATTACCCTATATATATATAGGGTAATAATGTAGTATGGACATTTTTAACAATATTAATTCTTCCAGTCCATGACAATGGGATATCTTTCCATTTATTTGTGTCTTTGTCAGTTTCTTTCATTAGCACTTTATAGTTTTTAGGATACAGATCTTTCATCTTCTACATTAAATTTATTCCTAAGTATTTATTTACTTTTGATGCTACCATAAATAGATTTTTTTTTTTTAAGTCTTCTTTGGATTGGTAGCTTACCTACTGACCTTTTGCATGTTGATTTTGTGTCCTGGGACTTTACTGAATTCATCATTAGTTCTAACTCTGTGTGCACACACTTGTGTGCATGCATTACTTTTGGGGTTTTCTGTATATGGGATCATGTCCTCTTTGAACACAATTTTACTATTTTCTTAGAATTCGTATGCTTTTTTTCCTTTTCTTACCTAATTTTTTAAAGCTAGGTCTGCGGAATGTATGTTGAATAGACGTGGCAAAAGTAGGCATATTGATAAGAAAAATTGTTACGTATTAAATGCTTTTTTGCAAGCAAAACACAAATAATCTGACAAAATGAATAATTCAACTTAGGTCTTTGCATTTTTGAAATTTAAGCAATATATAATAATTAGTATTGAGTGACTATTATAGAATTTTGAATAAACAACATTTTTATATTGGTTTTCACTATACAATATTCATCAGAAGATACCAACAGAGTTCTCTTAGGAATGGCTTCCATACCTTTTATTGTAACATGATACAAGTTTTTCAGAATTTTCTTGACAGGACTGGGATTTCTTGGTAATTTTTATGAACTCTGATGTAATGGTGTATGTGAACAAATTACCAGTCCTTATGTTTACTTGGTAGATTAATGACTCCTGTATCTCTTGTGTTTCCATTGTATGCTTGCAGTTCATGGAGTCTCTGACAAAGATGCCATTACTTAGAAGGCATTATTAAAAATGTCAAAAGGAGTCCACTCTCACCACTCCTATTTAATATAGTGCTAGAAGTTATAGCTAGAGCAATTAGGCAAGAGAAGGAAATAAAGGGATAAAATAGGAAAAGGAAGAAGTCAGATTATCACTGTTTGAGGTGATTTAGTCCTAAATTTTGGATCTTTAAAAGATCCAAAAAACTCCACCAAAAGACTGCTAGAACAAATAAACAAATTTGGTAAAATATCATGGTTACAAAATCAACATTACAAATATCAGTAGCTTTCCTATATGCCAGCAATGAATCTGCTGAGAAAGAAATCAGGAAAAAGATTACATTTGCAATAGCCTCAAAAAACCAACCCCCCAACAAAAAGCAAAAGCAGAAAATCCCCAAACAAAAAGCAAGCAAACACAAAACCTAGGAATAAAATCTAACCAAGGAGGTGAAAGACATCAACAATGAAAACTATGGAACATTGAAGAAAGAAATTGAAGAAGACCTCAGAAGATAGAAAGACTTCCTGTGTTCATGGATATACAGTATTAATTTTGTTTAAATGGACATACTACCAAAAGAATAAACAGATTCAATGCAATTCCCATTAAAATACCAATGACATCCTTCACAGAACTAGAAAAAACAATCCTAAAATTCATTTGGAAGTATGAAAGACCCAGAATAGCTAAAGCAATCCTAAACCAAAAAAGCAATGCTGGAGGCATCACAATACCTGACTTCCAAATAGTGCTACAGAGTTATTAGTAACAAAACCTGCATAGTATTGGCATAAATAGACACATAGACCAATGGTACAAATAGAAGAACAGACAAACCCCCACATTTAGTCATCTAATCCTTGACAAAGGCACCAAAAATATGCATTTGAGAAAGACAGTTTCTAGGACAAATCGTGTTAGGAAAACTGGTTATCCATATGTGGAAGAATGAAACTAGACCTTTATCTCTGTCCCTGCACAAAAATAAATTGAAAATGGATGAAAGACTTAGGAATTAGACTAGAAACTAACTGTGCAACTCCTAGAAGAAATGTAGGGTTAACACTCCAACATATAGGCAACAGGCAATGACTTTCCCAATAGGATCCCTAAAATTCAGGAAATAATGCCGAACTAATAAATGAGATAGCATCAAATTAAAAACTTCTGCACAGCACAGGAAACAATTAATGTGCTATAAAATGGGAGAAAATCTTTGCTATCATTCTTCTGACAGAGGATTAATATGTAGGATATATAATGAACTTGAAAAACTTAATACTAGCTGGATATGGTGGCACACACCTGTAGTCCCAGTGGCTCAGGAGGCTGAGGCAGGAGAAATGAGAGTTCAAAGCCAGTCTAAGCAATTTAGTGAGGACCTAAGCAACTGAGTGAGACCCTGTTTCAGAATAAAAAATAAAAAGGACTGGGGATGTGACTCAGTGGTTACGTGCCCCAGGATAATCTCTGGTATCAAAACCAAACACTAAAAAACTAAATAACAATTAATAAATGAGCAAATGAATTAAACGACATTTCTCAAAGAAGAAATACAAATGGCCAACAAATACATGAAAAATGTCATCATCATTAGCAATTAGAGAAATGCAAATCAGAACTACCCAGATTACATCTCATACCAGTCAGAATGGCAGTCATAAATACAAATAATAATAAATCCTGGAGTGGATATGGAGGAAAGGAGCACTTTTACACTGTTAATGGGATTAAAACTAGTATAACCACTGTGGAAATTAGTATGGAAATTCCTTAAAAGACTAGGCATAGAACCACCAACTGACCCAGTTATACCACTCCTTGGTATTTATCTTAAAGAAATTAAAAGTCATCATGGCGTATACCCATATTTGTAGCAGCACAATTTATAATAGCCAAACTATGGTACCCGCCTAGGTGTCCATCAACAGATGAATGGTTAAAGAAAATGTGGTATATACACACAACGGAGTTTTTTTTTTGTACTGGGGATTGAACCCAGGGGCACTTAACCACTGAACCACACCCCCAGCCCTTTTTTCATTTTTTATTTTGAGACAGGGTCTCACTGAGTTACTTACGACTTTACTAAGTGACTGAGGCTGGCTTTGAACTCAGATCCTCCGGTGCTGCTGGGATACAGACATGAGCCACTGTGCCTGGCCACAATGGAGTTTCATTCAACCATAAAGAAAAAAATGAAATTATGTCATTTGTAGGAAAATGAATGGAACTCAAGACCATTATATTAGGCAAAATAATTCAAACTTAGAAGATCAAGGGTTGTATATTTGCTGTCATGTTACCCCCCTGATGGACAGAATCACAGACTCTAGGACAGGAGTCTCTGGTGTTTCTCCTTTGCTAGCAAAGCAATAAGACGAATTTTTCCTATTTCTCAAAATCATGTCCTCATTATTGGATTAGTATTGGGGACCAGGACTGAGCTTTTGATAACAAATTGGTGATCATGAAGGGACCATAGAACAGCCCCTGCTCGGGTTTTCTTGGACAGTTCTGTCATTCTGGGCACCCCCCCCCCTTCCCTTTTCCATGCTGAGGATGCAAGGTGGCTGGTGAGCTTGTTGAGGACCAACTGCTAGAGAATTAGGAGACCGATTGAGTTTGCCTCAGGTCAAACTGGAGAAACTGTTGCTATGAGTAAAGGGAGGAACTGAGGGAATGTCCTGCAACTGCTGAAGCTCCTTTTGCTTTGGGTAACACCCACTTTTTCTCCCTGAACTGTACTGATAATTAATCAATTGATCTATGTTGAAAAAAATAAAACTGAACTCAGTAAATTCGCAAAACTCTTGGCCATCTGCGTGGTCGGTCCCTGCCCTAGGTATGCCTTTTCCAGTCGCCCTGCCACCCATGGACCTCTGGACTGCCCTGATGGTAAATACGTTTGCCCCACCTGAGAGAGAATGGGGACTTTGAGTCACTTACACCCATCTTTGCCCTCTCTCTGCAGGAAGCAGCTTGGAGATGTCATGGCCCATTTTTCCGTAGAATGGAATATAGAAATGGACAGTGGGGGGGCTTGGGGAGATAACTCAGTTGGTAGAGTGCTTGCCTTGCAAGCACAAGGCCCTGGGTTCGATCCCCAGCACCCCCCCCAAAAAAAAAAAAAAAAGAAATTGACAGTAGGGACATGTCACAGTGGTCCACTTATGTTTTGAATATAGCCCCTACTTCGACTTATTTTTAGAATGGACATATTTCTTTTCCTCATTCTCTCCCTTTCCTAATCTCAAGGAGAAACTGAATTATCTTTCTTCAGGGTTCTTCAGAGTTATCTGTCCTTGATCACATACCTGTAGGAAAACAAGTAATTCGGACTTCCAAGTCTGTCCTTACAATAATTTCAGTAATTTTAGACATGTTTATCTGACTTCCTCCAGATGTCAAACTTTCTTTAGAGGGAGTTGTAAATCTGATTGTAAAGCTGTGTCTTCAAATAAACTAAAGTGCATAATTCAAAAAGAAAAAAAAAAAAAAAGAGGTGAACTTGCTTGTTTCTACTCTTGGAGAAAAAGCTTTCAGTCTTTCATTGAGTATGATATTAACTGTGGGTTTTTCTTTTTAGGTAGTTTTCTTCAGTCTTAGTTTGTTGACCATCCCCCCTCCCCCACAATGAAACAGTTTTGGATTTTATTAGATACTTTTTTTGTTTTCAATTGAGATGACTATATGATTTTGTCCTTCATTCTATTAATGTGGTGTTGTAGGTTGATTGATCATTGCATTCTAGAACCAAATCTTGCTTGGTATGTAATCCTCTTAATGTATTGTTGAATTCTGTTTGTGAATGTTTTGTTGAGGATATTTGCATCAGTATTCACTAGAGATACTGAACTACATTTTTCTTGCAGTGTCTTTGTCTAGCTTTGGCATCAGGGTAATACTAACTCAGAATGATTTGGAAGTAAGCTTTCCTCTTCAGTTTTTTTGTGGGAGTTTGAGGACGATTGGTGTTAATCTTCTCTAAGTGTTGGTACAGTTCTCCTCTGAAGGCATCTTGGTCCTGTGGTTTTCTTTTTGGGAAGTTTTTGATGATTCACATTTCTTATTACTTGTCTGTTCAGATTTTCTTACTTTTTCAGGATACAGTCTTTCTTGGTAGTTGTGTGTTTCTAGGAATTTATCTGTTTGTTCTAAATTGTCCAATTTGTTACCAGTACAATTGTCATTGTATTCTCTCTTAAAAGCCTTCTTTTTTTCCTGTGGCATTATAGGTAATGTCCCTTTTTTTGTTTCTGATTCTAATATTTGAGTCATCTTTCTTTTTTCTTAGTTTACAAGTTGTTATTCTTGGTTTTATAGTTTTTTCTGTTCTCTCTTTTTAAAGCATCTCTGCTCTATTCTTTCTGTTCCCTTTGGGTTCAGTTTGTCCTTTTTCTAGTTCTTCAAATATAATTGCTTGGTATTGACTTTGTAAAAAATGTAGTCTATTTTAAGTTTTTTTTATTTTTATGTTTTAATGTGATCTTTTAATACTATAAATTTCCCTCTTAGCACTGCTTTTGCTGCAGTGCACATATTTTGGTATATTGTGTTTTTTTTTTTTTAATTTGTCTCAAGTATTTCTCATTTCCTTTGTTACTTCTTTGACTTTTTTAATAGTGTGTTCTTTAAATTCCACAGATTGATTCTCCAGTTTTTTTCCGCTGTTGCTTTTTTTTTGTTCTTTTTAGATATACATGACTGTAGAGTACATATAAATATATTATATATATAATATATATGTTTTAATTTTTTTTAGTTGTCAGTAGACCTTTATTTTATTTATTATATGTGGTGCCGAGAATTGAACCAGTGTCTCACACATACATGGAGTATAACGTATTCTAATTAGGATCATACTCTTACAGTTGTACATGATGTGGAGTTAACTTGGTTACATATTCATACACAAGGATAGGAAAGTTATGTCCAATAATTCTACGTCTTTACTATTACCTCCCCCTCCCTTCCCTTCATTCTCTTGTCTAATCAAGAGGACTTCTGTTCTTCTCTTCCCCACCCTCCTTGTGTGGTTAGCATCCAAATATCAAAGAGGACATTTAACCTTTGGTTTTTTGGGATTGACTTATTTTATTTAGCATAATGTTCTCTAGTTCCATCCATTTACTCGCAAAAGCATAATTTCATTTTCTTTTAATATCTATTGTGTATATATATCACATTTTCTTTATCCATTCATTTGTGAAGGGCACCTAGGTTGGTTCCATAGATTGGCTATTGTGAATGAGCTGCAATAACATGGATGTGGCTGTGTGTCACATCACTGCTGATTTTAAGTCCTTTGGGTGTACACTGAGGAGTTGGAGAACTGGATCAAATGGTGGCTCCATTCCAGGTTTTCTAAGGAATATCCATACTGCTTTCCAGAGTGGTTATACCAACTTTGTAGTCCCACCAGCAATGTATGAGGTGAACCCTTATCCCCACATACTCAACCACCATATATTGTTGTTTATTATTCTTGATAATTGCCAATCTGACTGGAGTATTAATTGCATTTCTCTAAGTGCTAGAGATGGTTAACATTTTTTCCTCTATTTGTTGCCTATTGTATTTCTTCTTTGGAAGAGTTCCTTTGCCCATTTATTGATGGGTGATTCATTTGTTTAGGTGTTGTTTTTGAGTCTTATTATCCTGGAGATTAATGCTCTATCGGGGGTTCAGGTGGCAAAGATTTTTCTCCCATTCTATAGGCTTTCTCTTATTGTTTCCCTTCTTGTGAAGAAGCTTTTAGTTTGATACCATCCCATTGATTGATTCTTGATTTTACCTCTCGCACTATTAGAGTATGGTTGAGGAATGTGGTTCCCAAGCTAACATGACTGGAGAGTTTTGGCCTGCATTTTTCTTCTAGTATGTGCAGCGTTTCGTTCTAATGCCTAACATCCTGATCCACTTTGAGTGAGTTTTGTGCAGGGTGGGAGATAGGGGTTGAATTTCATTTCTACTACATATGAATTTCCAGTTTCCAAGCATTACTTATTGAAGAGATTATCATTTCTGCAAGTATGTTTATGGCACCCTTTGCGAGTAAGAGATAACTATTTATGTGAGTAGTCTCTGTGTCTTCTGTTCCATTGGTCTTCATGTCTGTTTTTGTGCCAATATCATGCTGTTTTGTACCATAGCTGTGTAGGATAATTGAAGGTCTTTTATTGTAATGCCTCCTGCGTCACTTTCTTGTTGAGGATTTCTTTGGCTGTTCTGGGCCTGTTATTTTTCCTGATGAATTCGTGACTTTTTTTATTTTCATGAAGAAGATCATTGGAATTTTGATGGGAATTGCATTGACTCTGAATAGCACTTTGGTAGTATGGTCATTTTGACAATATTAATTCTGCCAATCCAAGAAATGGGAGATCTTTCCATTTTCTGAGGTCTTCTTCAATTTCATTCTTTAATGTTCTGTAGTTTTCATTATAGAAGTCATTCGCCTCTTTTGTTAGATTAATTCTAAATAAAAAGTTATTTATTTATTTATTTATTTATTTATTTATTTATTTATTTATTTATTTTTGAGGCTATGGTGAATGGGATCCTGTTTCTGTTTCTCTTTCATCTGATTCATCATTAGTGTATAGAAACACAATTGAATTATGTGTGTTTATTTGTACCCTGCTACTTTGCTGAATTCATTATGAAGTTTTCACTAGAAGTTTTCTGGTAGAGTTTTTTGTGTCTTCTCAATATAGAATCATGTATTGGCAATGAAGGATAGTTTGAGCTCTTCTTTTCCTGTTTGTATCCCTTTATTTTGTCTGATTGCTCCGGCTAGGGTTTTAAGGACTATGTTGAATAGGAGTGGTGTTGTTCCTGTTTTTGTCTTGTTCCTGTTTTTTAGAGGAATGCTTTCAATTTTTTGATTTTAGAATGATGTTGGTCTTGGGTTAGCATAGGTAGTTTTTACAATGTTGAGTTCCCCAGTTTTTGTAGTGTTTTGAGCATGAATGGATGCTGAATTTGTCAAATCCTTTTTCTGCATCTGTTGAGATTATCATGATTCTGTCTTTAAGTGTTTTGATGTGATGAATTGATTTCCATATGTTGAACCAACTTGCATGCCTGGAATGAACTCCACTTGATCATGGTGCACTCTCTTTTAAATATTTTTGTGTGTGATTTGCCAGTATTTTGTTGAGAATTTTTTTGCCTCTGTATTCATCAGGGATATTGGTCTGGTTTTCTTTTCTTAATATGATTTTGTCTGGTTTTGGTATCAGGGTGGTATAGCTTCATAGAATGAGTTTGGAAGAGTTCACTCCTATCTACTTCATGGAATAATTGAGAAGTATTGGTTTCAGTTCTTTGAAGGTCTTGGTAGAACTCTGCTGAGAATCATCTGGTCCTGGACTTTTCTTTCTTGGTAGGGTTTTGGTCGGTGTCTTCAATTTCTTTACTTGAAATTGATCTATTTAAATTTTCAATGTCCTCTTGATTTAATTTGGGTAGGTCATATGTCTTTAGAAATTTGTTAATGGCTTTGTGATTTTCTATTTTGTTGGAGTATAGATTTTCAAAGTAGTTTCTGATATCTTCTCTATTTCAGTGGTATTTGTGGTGATACTTCCTTTTTCATCACAAATTTAGTAATTTGAGGTTTTTTTTTCTTTTTTTTTCACTAGTGTGGCTAAGGGTTTATCAATTTTATTTATTTTTTCAAAGAACCAATTTTTTGTTTCATTGAGTTTTTTGAATTTATTTTGTTTCAATTTCATTAATTTTTGACCCTGGTTTTAATTATTTCCTGTATTCTACTGCTTTGGTGTTGATTTCTTCTTCTTTTTAGAAGGACTTGAGATATAAAGTAGGTTATTTATTTGGTGACTTTGTTCTTTTAATGAATGAGCTCAATGCACTGAACTTTCCTCTTAGAATTGCCTTCATAGTGTTTCAGAGATTTTGATATGTTGTGTCTCTATTCTCATTTACCTCTAAGTATTTTTTATTTCATCCTTCATTTCTTTATCTATCCATAGGGCATTATTTAGTCTCTAAGTGGTAAAGTAGCTTTAATTTTTAAATTTTATCATTGATTTCTAATTTCATTACATTACGATATGATAGAATGTAAGGTATTATCTCTAGTTTTGTATTTGCTAAGAGTGCTTTGTGGCCTAGGCTATCTTCTATTTTAGAGAGAATTCATGTGCTACTGAGAAGAAAGTGTATTCAGTCATTGATGTATTAAGTATTCTATATATGTCTATTTAGTTTAAATTATTAATTGTATTTTTTAGTTATGTAGCTTCTTTGTTTAGTTTTTGTTTTGAAGCTCTTTTGATTGGTGAGAAAGGATGTTGAAGTCATCCAGTATATTGTATTGTGATCTGATTCTTGAAATTGAGAAGAATTTGTTTGATGTATGTAGATTCTGTATTATTTGGGGCATAAACATTGAGATTGTTATGTCTTATTGATATGTAGTTTCCCTTTAGCAATAGACATGTCCTTCTTTGTCCCTTCTGATTAATTTGGACTGAAGTCCACTTTCTCTGATATGATGATAGAAACCCTTGTTTGTTTTATGCGAGTCCATGTGAGTGATATGTTTTTCCCCATCCTTTCACCTTCAGTCTGTGGATGTCTTTTGCCTATGAGGTGTATCTTCTTAAAGCAGCATATTGTTGGCTTATTTTTTAATCCAATCTGCCAGTCTATGTCTTTTGATTAATGAGTTAGGCCATTGACATTCATTGTTATTTTTGAGAAATGATTTTTAATTCCTTGTTGTTTCGATTTATTTCTGATTTTTAATTTGAATTAGTTTCTTCTTTGATTGACTATTCCTCTAGTGTAGCTCCTCCCTTTTTTATTATTCATTTCCTCTTCATGAAATATTTGTTCAGTGTGCTTTGTAGAGTAGACTTTCTAGTTGAAATTCTTTAACTTTTGTTATTATTAGTTTTTATTTCATCATCAGTTCTGAAGCTTAATTTTGCAGGGAATAGTGTTCTTGGTTTACGTTCGTTTTCTTTCAGAGCTTGTATATATTATTCCAAGACCTCCTAGCTTTTAACAGGCTAGGTTGAAAAATCAGCTGAGATCTGAATTGATTTTCCTCTAATTGATTTTTCTCTGACAGTGTTTAGACTCTGTACTATTCTGTATGTTAGGCATTTTCATAATAATGTGCTTTTGTGTGGGTCTGTTGTAATTTTTATATTCGGCATCCTGTATGCCTCCTGTATTTGATTTTCCATTTTATTCTTTCAGTTTGGGAAATTATCTGATATTATTTCATTTAAAAAATTGCATTCCTTTTGGTTTGTTTCTGAAGCCTTCATCCATTCCAATAAATCTTTAATTTTGTCTTCTCTTGGTATCCTATATTCTTGGAAGTTCTGTTTCATGGTCTCAACATTTTTTCTTCATGCTCAACTTTATTTTTCAGATTATTGTTTTTTATATTTCATTTTCTGAAACTGTTCTACCAAGTGATCCATTCTGTGGTGATTCTTGCCAATGAATTTTTGATTGGTTTATCAAGTCCCTTCATTTTGATTTTCTGATTTTTTTCCCCAGAATCTCTTTATTGAAGTGATCTTTTGCTTCCTGAATTTCTCACTTACATTGTCCTTACCTCACAGATAACTATGAAAATCTAACCTTTTCTGACATTTCTCACTGTGGTGTCGAGGATTCTGTTCTGGAAATATTTGTTTATTGGGAGTGATTTGCTTCCTTGCTTTTTTCATATTGTTTTATGTGTGCTACCCATCAACAGTTGAACTTGAGGCAGTGAGTTTATACCCTGTGGACTTATAGTACTTTATACACAATTTATAACAACCAATGAAAACAATTTACAGCATTAAGCCAAATAGCTCGATATAAATCTACAGTGTTGTTTATCAGAATAATCCAGAAATGATATTAGTTATTGCCCATGATGAAAACAGTAAGTTTACAAAAGGGTTTACAATTTCATGTGGTGACCAGGGATAGAACAGAAGTGATGTAGGATGTGATGAGTATGAGGGAGGAGGAGAGAAATAGAAGTAAAAAAATTAAAGGAAGAATGAAAGAGAGAAAGTAGAGATTGACTGTTAGTAGATGAAAAGAGAGAAGAGAGTTGATGGAAACCAATAAGTGAGAAAAAAATACATAATAAAAATTAAATAGTAAAAAATTGAAAAATTCAAAAAAGTATAAGATTACAAGAAAAGATCAATATATCCTAGTCAGTCAGTATATCTTAGTCCTCAAAATATTGATCTATCAAGAATAACTGCCCTCAGAAAATGCTAGAAATGAGAAACAGTAAAGATACATAAATATGTGTAAGTATCCAGTTCAAGATAGAGTTCTTTAAGAGGAAAGAAGAGATTGGGTAGAAAACAGTTTGTAGGTTCGAGAGCTGAATAGGGAAAATGCAGAGACCATGTTTTTGAGGGGAATATCAACAACAACAAAACATAGAAGTAAAAGAAAGGAAGAGTGAGAGAGCAATAGAGTTGGCTATTGGCAAGAAAAAAGAAATAGAAACAAAGATACATTAGAAATTGTGAAAGATACATTAAATATCAATCCAAAATATAGTAATCAAACCTTAACCTTCAAAAAACAGCACAAAAAATAAATACCTTCAAGAAATGCTAAAAGTGAAAAGCAGAAACAAAAATGAATGAGTGCAATGTATAAATGTCCAACATGTATCACTCAGCATACAGAAACAAAACAAAAACAAAATAGCCAATGAGAGAACTTGGCCGGCCATCTGTGCCAAACTGCCCTTGTGTTTCTCAGCTTCCCTTCTTAGCAGGATTGTGTGAGTGCTGTGGAAGATGCTTTCTGCTTCACTTCCAGGGTATTGTTGCTGCTGGGTTCTGTGAGAAGAATTTCTGCAAGTGAAGCTCCCAGGGGTGGGGATTAGGTCTGGTATTGGCCACAGGTATTTTATTGGGTGGGGAGTCATCAGGTGCTAATGAACCAACACACTTGGAGGATTTTTTCCCCCTACTCTCCTCAGGGCACACTCAGAGGAAAGGGGAGTCCGTATTCCACCAGTTCTGTTTTTCAGGGATACTGTCCTTTTTGGTCTGTCATGTCTTGTTTTGGATCACTGAGTTCAGTCACCCCACCTTCAGTTTCTCTCTGCCACTGGTCCTGCGAGCCTACAGGGTTCAAGGGGAGAGGGCTGACTTTCTCAGGCCTCTGTGATCTTGTATTACCCCAGGCAAAATGGTCTCCATGCCAGAAATTCTCAGTTCCTGAGATTCTCTGCTTTGCTAGGCTCAGTTTACATCTTTGCAGTTGGTGTCTGCCAGATTCTCAGTATTGATTTCATCCCCTGAATTGATGCGGACCTAAGTTCCCGGTCTGAGTTTGTGCCCTTGTCTCAGGAGGTAGTAAAATGTCTCCAGCTTCAGCTTCTTATTCGTTGCTGGCAGACTGTGACTCTCGTGCTCAGGATCAACCCTGGTCAGGTTACCCCTCCAGATCCCTGGGATTCCCCACGCCAAGACATCCCCAGTACTTTTGATCTTTTGTGACTTGTGTATTAATTTTCCCAATTTCTGATTGGAGCTCAGCTCTAGTTCTGTTCCTTATCCTTGTCTGATGTACCCCCAGTCTCCCAGTCTTCAATGCTCTCTGTCCAACATTGAGTATGGGTGGGGTATTTTTACCCCACTCACCTCACAGAGAAGTCGTTTTCTTGCTGTTTGCATCCAGAGTCATGGAACTATGAGAAAAAACCACTTCCTGCTAATCCACTGTCTTGTCTCTCCTTGTAATCTTGCTTTTAACAGAGTATTATTTTGGTTTCTCTCTGCACCCCTTTCTCTGTTGTTTTTGTGATTGTTGCTTCCTTGCTGCTGTGGCTTCTTTTAGAACAAGGTACCACATAGGAAGCTTTGGGTTCTTGTTCTGCAGAGTTATTGGAAACATCTCTGGAACCATTCCCTGAACCATTGGGTGATTTGATCCAGGTCATTTTTGTGTGGTTGCCTTTGATCTTTGAATTTGTACAGGTTTAGCCTTGGACAGTGGTCACAAATTCTCTTGCGTTTTTTAACAGCTGGAGAATCTGTCCCAACCTCTGAATCACACAAGATCATGACTTTTGTTTTCATTCCCTATGTTATGAGTTGATTTTTAACCCCTACTAATAGAATCAACTTCTTAGCTGTAAGCAGTAAGATTTAAAAAGAGACAACTTGCTTGTTTCTGCTTTTTTTTTTTTTTTTTTTTTTAAACTCTTGGTTTATAGGAGGTTAAGGAACTGTTGTAGTTTATTGGAAAGCATATTTGATCCTAACCGGGTAATCTTAAGTCCTTGGTTCCTTGTTTTTAGGTGAGGATAATAACTTGGATAGAGGTTTTGAAGCCAAAATGTTATTTATGTGTAAGTGGTTTATAAACTGAGAAGTATATTTAAGTATTAGGTTATTTTATTGTTGTTTAATTGTACAGGTTGTGGTACTACTCTAAGTCTGTTTCTGACTTTCAGGTTCTTCCATTGGCCCATGTCATGTATTGGCAACAATCACCTCAAGGCGATATTAGAAAACGAATTTCCGACAGTAATGCAGCCTCATCAGAAACAACAGTCCAGTGGGATTCTGGGGATGATCAGGTATGTCTGGGGTTGAATTCTCAAACTTTTTTTTCTTTTGGTTAGCATACAAGAAGTTCTGTGAAGCATTGTTAAGAGGTAGTTACTATTCCAGTTTTCTAATAGATCTTGTAACTTATGTAGAATAGCAGTTTACTTTTTTTTTTTTTTTTTTTGCCTTAGGACCCTTTACGTTCTTTAAAAGTATTCTAAAGAGATTTTTACATGGTTATATAGATATTAGCATACAATAAATTTTCAAATTAAAATATTTAGTTTAGAATTATAAACCCATATATACTACCAAAAATGTGTTTTAAAGTGAAAAATGACTTCTCAAACAAAAGTGAGAGAGTAGCATTGTTTAACATTTTTATAGATTTCTTTAATATATGATTTAATTGGAGACTATTGGTGTATTAGGCTTCTTCAGAGAAATAGAATCAATAGGATAGTGATATATAAGCACATACCACACACACAGATTGGCTTTATTTTAAGGAATTGGCTTATATAATTATGGAGGCTGAGAAGTCCCAACATCTGTAAACTGAAGACCCAGGAACAGTATATAGTTTCTGTCTTGAGTCCAAGGCCTAACAACGTTTAGAGCCCACAGTGTAAGTTGCAATCTGAGTCTGAAGGCAGAAGACCAATGTTTCAGCTTGGAGATACCAGAACTAATTCTCTTTTGACTTCCTTTTGTTTTGGGGGGGTTTTATGGGATTAGATTAGGCCTACCCACATTGGGGAGGGCAAATCCTTATTTAGTCTACTCATTTAAACATACCCTTGCAAACAACACTTAGAATAATGTTTAACCAATATCTGATTACTACCTGACCCAGTCTTTTGATACATAAACTAACTATCATCATTATGTTTTTACATCTGCTTCTGCAATTAGTCTGTTGGGATATTTTGTTTTGGTTTAAATATATGAAGGAAATCTGACTTGCCATATATACTTAGAAAAGGGTGCACATCATTGTTTGCCTGAAAGCATGTCAGTGACCCCCAGGGATCCTCAGACCATGCTTTGAGAACCCCTGAACTAGAATGTAGTCATAAACTTAGAAGAAATAGAAGAATCATGAGCAGATGGGAAAGTCTCATATATGGCTACTGGAAGGAAATGTAGCCTTAGTCATAATGGTTAAATATTGAAGGTTAATTTTCTGATAACTTGAGTATTGGGAATTCTTCCAGTATCTTCAATGTTCCCTAAATTGCAGTGGGTACCTATTAAATGCAAGATATGGAGAAAAGGGGAGAGAGAGAGGAGTTAAGAGAAGTCCTGATCAGGCAAAGTACAATACTCAGGGGCCATTAAATAAAAGGGGATTGTTATGGATTAAGTTTTTTGTGTCCTCTTATTGATATTTTGAAATCCTAATGCCCAGTATCTCATAATGTGACCTTTTTAGAAATAAGGTGATTGTAGATGTGCTTATTAAGTTAAGATGGGGCCATAATGGGGTAAGATAGCCCCTTCATCTAATATGGCTGGGATCATTTTAAGAGAACGCCATGTGAAGAGAAAGCACACAGGGAAGAGGACAGTCATGTGAAATTGGAGGCAGAGATTGTAGTTATGCTGCCAGAAGCCAGGGAATGCCAGGGGTTGCCAGAATGTCAAAGTAGAAAGGAATTCCCCTATAAGGTTCAGAAGGAGTGTGCTCTGCCAACACCTTGATTTCAGACTTTTGGCCTTGGAAACAGAGAGTAAATTTTTGTTGTTTTAAGTCATCTGGTTTTTGACCTTTTGTTATGGTAACCCTAGGAGACTAATACAGTTTATATTCCTAAATAGATTGATATTCCCTGACAGCATACTTATTAATCTATGTTTTGTTATTTTAACAAAATACCCGAGACTGAGTATTTTATAAAGAAAACAACGGTTATTTAGCATACAAAATTGTAGAGATTCAAGAGCATGGCACTGACGTATACTTAGCTCTGGTGAGGGGTCTTAGGGTGGATGGCATCACAGTGGTGGGAATGTGTACAGAAGAGATCAGATGGTGAGTCAGAAAGACCAAGAGAGGGTAGGAACCAATCTTGCTCTTACAACAATGAGAACTGTTTTTTTTTGTTGTTGTTGTTGTTGATTAAAAAAAAAATTAAAAATATATAGTTTTTAGTTGTAGATGGACACAGTACTTTATTTTATTCATTTATTTTATTTGGTGCTGAGGATGGAACCCAATGCCTCACACATGCTAGGCGAGTACTCTGCCACTGAGTCACAATCCCAACCCATGAAAACTGTTTTTAACTTACTTTCATGAGAAGAAACTCACTCTGTGATATAATCATTAATCCCTTCTGAGGGCAAGTGTCTGTAATGATCTCATTATCTTGCACTAGGACCACCTTTTAAAGGTTCCTCTTAATACTACCACACTGGGGACCAAGCCTCTACCACCTGAACTCTTAGAGGACAAACCATATTTAAACCATAGCAGCATGTTGATGGTAGAACACAGTTTAAAAATTGGTGCTTTCCTATTTTCTTGATTTATAGAATATGAACTCTGATAGAGCCTAAAGCACTTCCAGTTCTGCTTTATGTCTCTGTTCATTAGAATAGCTGGAACATTATGCCACTTTGTTTTCTGCCTTCTTTTTTCATTCTGATTTTTCTGTGCATTATTTATCCTTGATGCCATCATGTTAATTACCTCTCTTTAGTCACTGGAAACTGTAGCTCTTGCTACATTTCTTCCTCTTTTAGTTTTTTTTTTTCATTTCAACTTACTTTACCCATTTAGTTTGAATGTGTCTCCCAAAGTTCACGTATCAGAAACTTAATCCCCAATGCAATATTATTGAGAGGTGGGAACTTCAGGACACGATTAGGATTAAAAAGTCTTGAGCCTCATGAAAGGATTAAGGTCATTGTAGTTTTGTTACAAAACCAAGCAATTTCAGATCTTTCTTTCTTCTTCTTTTTAAAAAATTGGTTCTTTTAAATTGTACATAACAGTACAATCCATTTTGGTATGATCATACAACTTGGAATATATCTTATTCTAAATCAGACCCCAGTACCTTCAATACAAATGTCTCACTTTCTCTTTCCTTCTAGCCATGACTCAGTTTAATATTTTGGCCCTGTTATAGTGAAATTTGCAAGAATGATCTACAGTTTCTATTTCCTCTTTCCTTACTCTCTTTTTTTAAAGTCAGGGTTATTGATGTATAAATTAAATAGAGCAAAATTCAGTCTTTGAGATAGATATATTGGTTTTTCAGTGAGCTTTGAGAAATACATATGGTCACGTAAACACCAGTACCTTGAGATATACAATGTTCCTATCGCCCCCAAAGTTTCTTAGTGCTCCTCCCATGCTGATTGGATTTCTACCCCTGTAGTTTTTGCTTTTCTGAATTATACAGTATGTAGACTTTTGTATCAGGCTTATTTCACTTGATACATGCTTCTGAGATTCACCCATGTTGCATGTACCAATAATTGGTCCTCTTTAATTTTTTTTTTTTTTTTTGTAGTTAGGTACTTTTGAAAAAATTAACTAATCATTTTAAAAAAATTTTATTTTTACAGACTGTATTTTGATTCATTGTACACAAATAGGGTAAAACTTTTTATTTCTATGGTTGTACATGATGTAGATTCACACTATTTGTGTATTCATACATATGCATAGGGTAACTATGTCCGTCTCATTCCACTATCTTTCCCTCTCCCACCCTCTCCCCACCTCATTTCCTGCTACACAATTCAAAGTTTCAAAGTTCCTCCATTCTTCTCTAACTACCCCTGCTGACCCCTGCCCTTATGTATCATCATTCACTCATCAGAGAAAACATTCATCCTTTGTTTCTTTGAGATTGTCTTATTCACTTAGCATGATATTCTCCACCTTCATCCATTTACCTGCAAATGGCATAATTTTATTCTTTGTGGCTGAATAATATTCCATTCATCTATTGAAGGGCATCTAGGTTGGTTCCACAATCTAGCTATTGTGAACTGAGTTGCTATAACATTGATGTGACTATGTTACTATAGTATGCTGATTTTAAATCCTTTGGGTATAAATCCAGGAGTGGGATAACTGGGTTAAATGGTGGGTCCATTCCAAGTTTTCTGAGGAATCTCCATACTGCTTTCCAGAGTGACTACACCAATTGCAACTCCACCAGCAATGTAGGAGTGTGCTTTTTTCCTCACATCTACGCCAACACCTTTTATTGCTTGTGTTCTTGATGACAGCCATTCTAATTGGGGTGAGATGAAATCCTCGGATGGTTTGATTTGCATTTCTCTATTTACTGGAGATGTTGGACACCTATTTATCAACTTATTTTTCGAGCGCCTGTATATCTTCTTCTGTAAAGTGTCTTCCCAGTTCCTTATTTATTGTTTGGGTTCTTTGAATTTTTGGTGTAAAGTTTTTAAAATTCTTTATATAAATTTTGGAGATTAGTGCTGTATCTGAAGTGTGTGGAAAAGATTTTCTCCCACTCTGTAGGCCCTCTTGTCACATTTTTGTTTCCTTTGCTGAGAAAAAACTTTTTAGTTTGAATCCATCCCAATTATTGATTCTTGCTTCCATTTCTCGCATTCTGGGAGTCTTGTTGAGGAAGTCTGGTCCTAAGCCAGCATAGTGTAGATTTGGGCCTACTTTTTCTTCTGTTTGGTGCAGGCTCTCTGGTTTAATTCCTAGGTCCTTGATCCATTTTGAGTTTAGTTTTGTGCAGGGTGAGAGATAGGGGTTTAATTTCATTTTGGTACATATAGCTTTCTATTTTTCCCAGAACCATTTGTTGAAGAAGCTATCTTTTCTCCATTGTATGTTTTTGGCACCTTTGTCTAGTATGAGATAACTATATTTATGTGGGTTTGTCTTTGTGTCCTCTATTCTGTACCATTGATCTACCTGTCTATTTTGGTGCCAGTACCATGCTGCTTTTGTTACTATTGCTCATAGTATTGTTTAAGGTCTGGTATTGTGATGCCTCCTGCTTCACTCTTTCTGCTCAAGATTGCTTTGGCTATTCTGGATCTCTCCTTTTTCCAGATGAAGTTTATATTGCTTTCTTTATTTCTATGAGGAATGTCATTGGGATTTCAATTGGAATTGCAATGAATCTGTATAGCTCCTTTAGTAGTATGGCCATTTTGACAGTATTAACTCTGCCTATCCAAGAACATGGGAGAGCTTTCATATTCTAAGGTTTTCTTTAATTTCTTTCTTTACTGTTCTGTAGTTTTCAGAGGTTTTTCACCTTTTTGTTAGATTGATTCCCAAGTATTTTTTTTTTTTTTTTTTGAGGCAATTGTGAATGGATTGGTTTTCCTGATTTCTCTTTCAGAGGATTCATCACTTATGAATAGAAATGCATTAGATTTATGCATGTTGATTTTCTAACCTGCTACTTTGCTGCATTCATTTTTTAGTTCTAGAAGTTTCTAGTGGAGTTTTTTTGAATCCTCTAAATATAGAATCATGTTGTTGGCAAATAGTGATAGCTTGAGTTCTTCTTTTCCTATTCATATCCCTTAATTTCTTTGGTCTGTCCAATTGCTCTTGCTAGTGTTTCAAGGACGATGTTGAATAGAAGTGGTGAAAGGGACTGCGATTGTGGCTTAGTGGTAGAGCGATTGCATAGCATGTATGAGACACTCGGTTCAATTCTCAGCACCACATAAAAATGAATAAATAAAATAAAGGTATTGTGTCCATCTACAACTAAAAAAAAAAAAAGATGTGGTCAAAGGGCATCCTGCTTTGTTCTGGTTTTTAGAGGGAACACTTTCAGTTTTTCTCCATTTAGAATGATGTTGGCTGTGGGCTTGACATAAATAACCTTTACAATATTGAGGTATGTTCCTGTTATCCCCTTTTTTTTTCTAGTGTTTTGAGAATGAAGGGGTGCTGTATTTTATCAAATGCTTTTTCTGCATCTATTGAAATAATTATATGATTCTTTAAGTCTATTGATGTGATGAATTACATTTATTGATTTTTGGATGTTGAACCAACCTTGCATCCCTGGGGTGAATCCCACTTGATCAAGGTGCCCTATGTTTTGTATGTGCTTTGTCAGAATTTTGTTAGGTATTTTTGTGTCTGTGTTCATCAGGGATATTGGTCTAAAGTTTTCTTTCCTTGATGAGTCTTTGTCTGGTTTTGTATCAGGGTGATACTAGCTTCATAGAATGAGTTTGGAAGGGTTCCTTCCTTTTCTATTTCATTGAATACTTTGAGGAGTATTGGTATTAGTTTTTCTTTGAAGGTCTTGTAGAACTTGAATGACAATCCATCTGGTCCTGGGCTTTTCTTGGTTGGTAGGCTTTTGATGACCTCTTCTATTTCATTGATTGAAATTGATCTGTTTAAATTGTGTATGTCCTCCTGATTCTGTTTGGGAGGATCTTATGTCTCTAGAAATTTGTCAATGTCTTTGAGATTTTCTATTTTCTTGGAGTATAGAATTTCAGAATTGCTTCTAATTGTATTTTGTATTTCAGTAGTGTCTGTCGTGATATTTCCTTTTTCCTCATGAATTTTAGTAATTTGAGTTTTCTCTGTCCTTTTCTTCCTTAGTGTGGCTAAGGGTTATCAATTTGTTTACTTTTTCAAAGAATCAACTTTTTGTTTTGTCAATTTTTTGAATTGTTTCTTTTGATTCCATTTCTTTGATTACAGCTCTGATTTTAATTATTTCCTGTCTTCTACTTTTTGGTGTTGATTTGTTCTTCTTTTTCTAGGTCTTTGAGATGTAATATTAGGTCATTTATTTGTGACTTTTTATTCTTTTGGTGAATGTGCTCCATGCAATGAATTTTCCTCTTACTACTGCTTTCATAGTGTCCCAGAGATTTTGATACATTGTATTGGTTTACCTCTAAGAATTTTTAAAATCTCCTCCCTGATGTCTTCTGTTATCCATGCATCATTCAATAGCGTATTATTTAGTCTCCAGGCTTCTGTCTTTTATTTTAACACTGATTTCTAATTTCATTCCATTATGATCTGAATACAAGAATACAAGGTAGTATCTTTATTTTTTTGTATTTACTAAGAGCTGCTTTGTGACATAACATATGGTCTATTTTAGAGAAGGATCCATGTACTGCCGAGAAGAAAGTGTATTTACTCATTGATGGATGGAATATTCTATATATGTCTGTTAAGTCTAAGTTATTGATTGTGTTATTGAGTTCTAAGGTTTCTTTATTCAGTTTCTGTTTGGATCTATCCTGTGGTGAGAGCGGTGTGTTAAGGTCACCTAGGATTATTGTGTTGTGATCTGTTTGGTTCCTGGAATTGGGAAGGATTTGTTTGATGTATGTGGTTGTGCCATTGTTTGGGGAATAAATATTATGATTGTTATGTCTTACCGATGCATAATTCCTTTAAACACTATGAAATGTCTTTCTTTAGCCCTTCTGACTAACTTTGGCTTAAAGTCTACTTTATCTGATATGAGGATGGAACCCCCGCATTTTACCGAGTTCATGTGCGTGGTATGTTTTTTCCCATTCTTTCACCTTTAGTGTGTGGATGTCTTTTTCTATGAGATGAGTCTCTTGAAGGCAGCATATTGTTGGGGTCTTTCTTTTAATCCAATCTGCCAGTCTATGTCTGTTGATTGATGAGTTTAGGCCATTAACATTCAGAGTTTTTATAGAGATATGATTTGTATTCCCAGTCATTTGGGCTTATTTTTGATTTTTAACTTGACTTGCTTTCTCCTTTGATTGGTTTTTCCTTTAAGGTAGTGCCTTCCTTTGCTGACCTTCATTGTTGTTTTTCGTTTCCTCTTGGAATATTTTGTTGAGAATATTCTGTAGCACAGGCTTTCTATTTGTAAATTCTTTTAACTTTTATTGATCATGGAAGGATTTTATTTCATCTTCAAATCTGAAGGTTAGTTTTGCTGGGTATAGGATTCATGGAAGGATTTTATTTCATCTTCAAATCTGAAGGTTAGTTTTGCTGGGTATAGGATTCTTGGTTGGCAACCATGTTCTTTCAGAGCTTGAAATATGTTGTTCCAGGCCCTTCTACCTTTTAGAGTCTGAACTGAGAAATCTGCTGATGTCTGTATTGGTTTCCCCCTATATGTAATCTGATACTTTTCTCTTGCAGCCTTCAAAATTCTATTTTATTTTGTATGTTAAGTATTTTCATTATAATGTGCCTTGGTGTGTATCTGTTGTGATTTTGTGTGTTTGGTGTTCTGTAAACCTCTTGTATATGATTTTCCATTTCATTCTTCAGGCTTGGGGAATTTTCTGGTATTATTTCACTGAATAGATTGTTCATTCCTTTGGTTTATTTTTTCTGTGCCTTCCTCAATCCCAATAATTCTTAAATTTGGTCTTTTCATGATATCCCATAATTCTTGGAGGTTCTGTTCATGATTTCTTACCATCTTCTTTGTTTGGTCAACTTTATTTTCAAGATTAAATATTTGTCTTCGTTGTCTGAGGTTCTGTCTTCCATGTGATCTAGTCTGTTGGTGATGCTTTCTATTGAGTTTTTAATTTGGTTTATTGTTTCCTTCATTTCAAGGATTTTTTTTTTCAGAATTTGTATCTCTTTATTGAAATGATCTTTTACTTCCTGCATTTGCTCTTTTAACTGTTTATTGGAGGGATCATTCATTGCCTGCAGTTGCTCTTTTATCTCATCCTTCACTTTGTGGATCATTTTAACTAAGTGCATTCTGAACTCCTTTTCTGACATTTCTTCTGCCATGCTGTCATTGTATTCTATTAATATAGCGTCTTGGTTTGTTTGGGACACTTTCTTCCCCTGTTTTTTTATGTTGTTCATGTATCTTCCCCTTTAGCAGTGTGGATCTGAGTCATTGCAGTTTCTCCTCTATAGGCTTATAGTGACCCTGCAGTTTTCCAGTAACTCACCTTTAAGGGAGTGATTAACATTAGCAGCACCCAATACAAACGTTATGCAGCCATAATCGAAATAGTCCCTATGAACACGTTAACAGTATTGTTGTAATAAACAGAGAGGATGAGTTCGATTATTATTGCCAGTATAACCAATAGGTTTGCAATGAGGTCCACAATGTCTGATGATGGACAAAGAGGATGAGAAGTGGGGGGGTAGGATGTAACTGTTAGTGGGATAAGAAGAGAGTGTATAAAGGTACTAGATCATAGGAAGATTGAAAGTAGAATCAAAAGAAGTTGGTTGTTAGCATGAGAAAAGGAAGAAAGAGACTCTGAGGAAACAGCTTAACAAAAAGTTAAAAGAGTAAAAAAAATTTAAAAAGAAAAATCTACAATTTAACAGTCATATACTATTCAAACCTCCCAGTCTTCCATAGCCTGATGCAGGAGAGATACCTAACAATGAGCTTCCAGTCTCTAGCAGGTGTCTCAGGATGGGAGTTGCCCCCCCTAAAGATGGTGGCTTCTGTTTCAAGGATAATCCAAGAGGGCTGTACCGGCTTCCTACTGAGGGAAAGGCCAGGATCCTGGAGTGACTCTCTTTAATTTTTGGTGCTGAATGGTATTCTATTCATATGCAGGTTTTTGAGTTGACATATGGCTTCACTTTTTTTGAGTAAATACCTAGCAATGGATTTGCTGACTGTTACGGTAATTGTATATTTAACTTTATAAGAAAATTCCAAAACATTTCCCAAGCAGCTGCCTTATCTTTCATTCCCAGAATTTCATGAGAGTTCTAGTTACTCTATCTTAGGTATTGTCAATTAAAAAAATTTTTTTTAGCAACTTTAGATGTTTTAAAGTACTTTTTAAAATACTTTTTAGTTGTAGATGGACACAATAACTTTATTTTTTTTATGTGGTGTGGAGGATCAAACACAGTGCCTCACATGTGCTAGGCAAGCGCTCTACCTTTGAGCCACAGTCCCAGCTCCTCACCTTGTGGTTTTAATGTGCATTTATCTAGTGATTAATGATACTACCATGTTTTTATGTGCTTATTTGCCTTCCATGTTTTCTTCTTCAATGAAGGGTTTAACCCCCACCTATAATGGCTAGTTTTTTCTATTTGTTGAACTTGTAGAGTGCTTATATATTCTAAATACAAGTCCTTTATCATACATGCATCTTGTAACCATTTTCTCTGAAACTACGGCTTGTCTTTGCATTCCCATGTCTTCAAGTAATGGAAGTTTTTATGAAATTGGCTTGTGGGTGCTTTTTCTTTTGTGGTTTATGCTTCTTCTGTTCTGAGAAATCTTGGTGTCATCCTATTCAACAAAGATTTTTGCCTTTGTTTTCTACTAACACTGGATTTCTTGACCTTGTCACTACTAGTATTTTGGGTTGAATAATTGTTTATTGTGGGAGGCTGTACTTATATCACAGGATATTTAGCATCCCTGGGCTGTTCCCATCTTGATATCAGTAATATTTCTCCAGGCTGTAACCATTGAAAATGTCTTCATCTTAGGTGTAATAAATAGCATTTGATAATATTAATCATTGCATAACTTCTTACAATAACTTCTTTTCTTGTTTTTTTCTGGTTTTTTCTCTCTATTCCTCTGGCTATTTTCTCTCAGTATTCTTGCTGCTTTACCTTCCTCTCATAAATCCTAGAATTATAGTTCAAAGGTTGTGGATGAGTATGATTCAAATGTGGTTTGCAAGAAAATTTTTTCTTTTGCATAATGTTTAAAAAAATTTGAAAGAGTATAGTGAACATGCAGTGCATAGCTGGTCACAGGTGTCATTACTCTGTATAATTCCAGGACAGAATTATTATTATTTTTTTGAGTTTTTAACTTGTTTTTAAAGTATTAGAATGTTTTGGTTCTCATCCACATTTTTTATATTCCCTGCTACTTGGGACACTCAGGCAGGAAGATGCTGAGTCCAGTGGTTTGTAGAGGCCAACCCAGGCAACACAACATAGGGGGAGAAAAGATAAATAAATACATACATATACAACTTAGATTTCTATTTTCAACCTTTTTCTCCCTCAAACTTTGTCCAAAAGCTTGTCATCCTTACATCTATCAAATGTATGTAGAGATTTGAGGGCCTTTTGGCATTGATTATAAAGGGGTAAACACCAAAAATAATTTGTATGATGAGAACATTATAATAAAATACATAATTTAGAAAGGAAAGGAATGTTGAACAGAGGTTAGTTAAAATTATTAAGGAAGTGAGTGTGAGTATGTTTGCATGGTGAGAGGAATGGTTCAGTAATGAGAGAAAAATGGATGAAGGAAAGCAGGAAGGAAATTTTTCAA
This sequence comes from Sciurus carolinensis, assembly GCF_902686445.1. Lineage (NCBI taxonomy): Eukaryota > Metazoa > Chordata > Mammalia > Rodentia > Sciuridae > Sciurus > Sciurus carolinensis. The sequence continues at coordinate 25,015,252 of NC_062225.1, forward strand.
AAAAACATGGAAAGGAAATCATTGAAATAATGTGGTGATGGGACTGGGGTTGTGGCTTAGTGGTAGAGCACTTACCTAGCCCATGTGAGGTATTGCGTTTGGTCCTCAGTACCACATAAAATATAAATAAATGAAGTTAAAAAAAAGTGCATCTTTGTTAAAAAAAATGTGATGAAATGGGAAGGACTTTGAAAACTTTTTTTTTTTTTAAGTCATAAGATAGAAATCTTAGTAGATTAAATCTGGCAGTGAGAAGACATGGAGTTTCCTGTTCTCTGTTATACACGTAATGGAGTAGAAGATGAAGTCATGAGTTCAAACCAAGGGAAGAAAGTTCTGAAGTAGTTACTTGAGGGAGTCAACTCACCAAGAAGATGTATTAGGAGTTCCAAGTGATACTGAGTACACTTGAGGTTTAATATCATCAATTTAAAGAAAAACCAGTCTAATGTGAGTTTCTTTAGCAATGTGCTACCACTTGGATTGAGGCAATGAGAAGGTTCAGCCATTGCTAGTTTTTGTCTGGCAAATAAGTCAGTGGGAGAAGGTGGCAAGAAGGTAAAGGGTATCTGCATGGTGGTGATTCTAAAAATTCTCAGTGATAAAGAAGGAAATACAGATAAGAAAGACGATGAAAAAATGTAAATGTGATAGGATTTGTCTGTGTGAAGTTACAGAATTATAAATTAGTAAAGAATTAGTAGTGCTCATTCATATGTGGAAGAAGTAAAGAATAGTAAAGTGGTTACCAGAGCCTGGGAATGGTGTAGTGGAGAGGGAGATGGAAAGAGGATTGTTATCTGGTATAGGAATACAGTTGAATAGCAGGAGGAATAATTTCTAATGTTTTATATCACAATAGGATAACTGTGGGTGACAACAATTAATTGAATATTTCAAAATAACTAGTGGAGATAGTTTTGAATATTCCCAAACCACAGAAACAGATAAATCTTGAAGGTGTTAGATATGTTCATTACCCTGATTCAGTCATTACACATTATATATACACATATGCTGGGTCATAGTGTACTCTATAAAATGTAAAATTATTATGTCAAATATATAAGATAAAAAATGAAAAGCATAAATATGATAGAATAGTTGTCTTCATGAGGATAAAGAATTACTGCTGTTGAAGAGTCAGTTGTTGTGGCTCATGCCTGTAATCTCAGCAATTCAGGAGGTTGGGATGGGAGAATTGGAAGTTCAAGGCCAGCCTCAGCAACTTAGGTCCTAAGTAACTTAGTGAGACACAGTCTCAAAATAAAAAATAAAAAGGCCTGGGGATGTGGCCCAGTGCCTGGGTTGAATACAATTTATCATTCTCGGATTTAATTTTCAAGTATTAGGTAAAAAGTGCATTTCTAGCATCAGTTCCATCTTATGTATTTGACTAATTTATCTATCATAGAAGGGGGTTGAGATATTTTGGAATATCAAGGGTCTACTACTCTATAGTCCCATAAGCCATAGATGAGTATTGTTAATATTTTAGAATATTTCTTTCCAATCTTTCTCTTTGTATATATTTACATAACATATTATGTGTGGGTAGTTGAGTATCTTTTAAAAAATTTACCAAATAAGTATTTTATTATTGCATTTAAATACTGAAAATATCTCTTCAAAGACTTTTATAAGTCTTGTTGGAAAATATAAAAATCTTTCTGAATTATAATATGTCTTGTTCTTATGGATTTTTTTAATCTGGAAATTAAAATATATCTAGATTTTCTTAAAAGCATTTGAGTTGGTCAAGGAGAAGAAAGAGTTCACTAATACACTATTTACAAAATAATGAAACCAATGCCATCAATATAATGTCATCTCATGTTTTTAAATAAAGTAAAATTGAATCTAAAAATTTTAGATGAATAATGAAAAACTGCAAGTAGAAGAAGCATGGCAAAGCAAAAGACAGAAATAAATTAGAAAGTATAATAAAATTAAATTCAAGAAATATGGAAAAATAAATGCATTCTTAGCAATTACAATTAAGAAAAAGAAAAATGAATAGACTTTAAAAGATGGTCAAGAATGGTTAAAGAGGGAATTGAGAAATAGTACTAGCTATCAAAAAGGCTCTTGAACATAATAACTTCACTAGTGAAAATGTTTACATTTTTAAGGAATATTGAATTTTCTTGTATAAAAAATATAGAATAAAGTTAAGGAAAAAAGTTACAAAGTAAAGCAAGGCATTCTAAAATGCTAATTAATCTTTTTATGACTCTGTCTGAAAATATTAATGTTAGTAAATATAATTTATAAGTCTGATCTAACTCAAATAATAAATGATGATGTTTTACTATAAGGAAATTTATTGCTATACTCGAATTGGGGAAAAGAAGACTGCTGCAGTGTAGTTTTTTTTTTTTTTTTTTTTTTTTTTTTTTGTGGTGCTGAGGATTGAACCCAGGGCCTTGTGCTTGCGAGGCAAGCACTCTACCAACTGAGCTATATCCCCAGCCCTTGCAGTGTAGTTTGATAAAAGTTACTACTTATTTGTAAATTATTTAAAAATGACAGTGAAAGAATACTTTTCATAGCAAGATTGAAAAATGTACTTATTAGCTAACATCAAACATAAAAGGAAAATGCCTTTAAAATTGGTCACTTTCAGTATTTAATTCAACTTTAATTCAGTGTTGCTAATTAATGTGGTACCAGTTCAGGAATTTCTTGTAAAAATACTGGTCTGCCAAGAGTCGGTACAGGGGCTGGGGTTGTAGCTCAGTGGTAGAGTGCCTTGCCTAGCACCTGTGAAGCCCTGGTTCGATCCTCAGCACCACATAAAAATAATTAAATAAAATACAGATATTGGATCCATGTACAACTTGGAAAAAAAATAAAAGAGGTAAGTACAGCTAGGTGCAGAGGTGCATGTCTGTAATCCCAGTGGCTTGGGAGGATCGTGAGTTCAGAGCAAACCTCAGCAACTTGACAAGGCACTAATAACTCAGCCAGACTCTGTCTCAGTAAGATATTATAAAGGACTGGGGATATGGCTCAGTGGTTAAGCCCCTCTAGGTTCAATTCCTGGTACCAAGAAAAAAGGTAAGTGCAGAAATTGAGAGGAAGTGTTTGGAAAATCTTATAGCAGTTTGACAGAGTAATTTTATGTTTTTTGTTTTGTTTTTAAGAACTAGAAATCAGACATTTAGGCCTGAATTTTATATCTTGTGTTTATATACTTTTTAAATTACATTTTTCTAGTTACTTTTACTAATTAAAAATTAGCTTATTGCTTATTAATTTTTATACACATTTTAATGAAGTATATCAGTGTGATGAATTTGAAGTAGGTCTTTTACCATAGTTTGAGGAGCATAACTCTGAATCAAGCTGCTAATGCAAGAGTATTTAAAAAGACACCAATGAGTTACTATGGGATGATACGATAGTACTAGAACTAGTAAAGTGATCACATGTAGAGAGTACTATACCACCTTTAGGTTTGGAAATTTTTTTTTGCAATTTTATTATAATTAAATTGTGAAATTTTCTTATGTAGAGCCCAAATCCATTGATTTAATTATGAGAACTGACTTAAAACATAGCAGAACACCAGGAATTCTTTAGGACTTTAAGAAATGATTAGAAATAGAAAGAGATCTAAAGTGTAGTTAATAATGTGAGAGGGCTGGGGATATAGCTCAGTTGGTAGAGTATTTGCCTTGCAAGCACAAGGCCCTGGGTTCAATCCCCAGCACTGCCAATAAAAAAAAAAAAAAAAAAAAAAAGTGAGAAACACAGAAGGAACAGCTTTACTTTTTCCACACATTTTGGAGAATGTCATAATGTCATAAAAGATTAAGCTATATGCTACATGGGTAGGCATTTTAATCTAAATGTTAATATGTATATTAACTAAATGACTTGGCATATTTTCCTTTAAAATTACTCTTTTAGAGAACAGAATCTTGGCATTGTTTTCCTCAAGAAATGGACTTTCCCCAAACCTTGGATATATCGCAGACCAGAATTAACGTGGGAGCAGAAGGGTCTGAAGTGATAGAGTTCCCCTCTTTGGAGGAAGCTGTATTGACCCAATCAGAAGATCAAGTAAAGGAACGAAACAGAAATCTCTTATGTTCTCCATTGCTAGGTAATGCCTTTGTGTTTTTAACTAGTATTATTAATACCTCACATTTGGAAAGTAGTTTTGGGGAGACTCTTAGTCCTGTACATTACTAAATCCTTTTTGATTTGAGGAGCTCTCTAGTGTTGTACTCAAAAGGACTAGTTTGTTTCTGGTTTTCTACACTGGCCAGCTGGTCTAGTTATATTAAATGTGCAGTTACCCTTCATTTTATCATGCCCTAATGCTTATAGAAGGCAGAAAGGTGAACTTCCTCTTTAGTGGGTATGCCTCTTCAGTTCCTGAATTGGTAGAGTTGTTCTTGGGTAATGCAGATATTATTCTTTGACTGGTTTTCTCATCAGTGGAGACTCCATGTTTCCTATACAACCAAACAAATGTCTATATTTATCTTGTTTGATTCTGAGAATTTCTTAAGACTTTAAGACCAAAAAATTGAGATAGAGAGGTTAAATGGCTTAACTGAGGTAGATATTACTACTTTCCTTTGTTTAGTGTAGAACAGTGGTTTTTTTTTTTTTTGTTTGTTTGTTTGTTTGTTTGATACCAGGGATAGAACTCAGGGGCACTTGACCACTGAGCCACATCCTCAGCCCTATTTTATATTTTATTTAGAGACAGGGTCTCACTGAGTTGCTTAGCACCTCGCTGTTGCTGAGACTGACTTTGAACTTAAAATCCTCCTGCCTCAGCTTCCTGAGCCACTGGGATTACAGGCGTGTGCCACTGAGCCCAGCTAGAACTGTTTTATTAGCTTTAAAAAGATAAACTTTAAGTACCTTTCAGATCCTCAAGGAATTAACTGAAATGATTTTATAGAATTTTGTACAGAAGTGTGATAGGACTTGATTCAGCAAATTCTTTTCAAACATAAACAAATGCTATCCAAATCAAGATTTTAGTGCTATAGCCATTTTTATTTTTAAAGGATTGTAAAAATCAGTGCTACATTCTGTGATGTAGATCATTAAAATCCTTTTAGTTCCACATTTTTAGGATGTTGATAAAATTAGAGTACTGTTGTTGGAGGAGATGAAAATGATTGGTAGATGAGAGGGGTGGGGTAAGGGGAGAGGACGTTCAAATATTTGAAAATCTGTCACACTAAAGAGGAAGCAACTCATTTTTTCCCATGTTTTTAAACTGGTGCATTATAGTTGTACATAATGATGGGATTTGTTGTTACATATTCATACATGCACACAATATAATGATATCATTTAACCAGTATAACTCCCCAACACTTCCCCTCTCCTTCCCCAGCAACTCATTTTTAATTTTTAATTCACTCATTTATCTAAGTGCGCACTTGTTTGATCCTATGGGTAGACAGATGAAAGCCACTTCCTCTTTTGGGAAGATAATCTAATTAACAGAAAACAATAGTACCCTAGGTTGAGTGTTATAATGGTCTCTAGAGCAAGAGTCTAAATGATAACCCACAGTTCAAGGCTTGATTCTGTACTATTTGTGAGCTAAGAATGCTTTTTGCATTTTTATTTTTTGCAGTGCTTGCTATTGAACCTAGGGACCTCACACATACTCATGAGCTACATCCCCAGCCATTTTTATTTTTAAAGGATTGTAAAAATGAAGCATATGTGACAGCCCACGTGACCAACTAAACCTAAAATATTTACTCTCTGCTCTTTGCAAAAAATGTTTGCAGACTCATGCTTCAGGTTAAAATGAGAATACATCACTTATAGGGGGCTGTTTTCAATTTGATATAAGAAAGGATTTTCTAAAAGAGGTTGAACAACAACAGTGAGTGAGTTTTGTGTCGCAGCAAAGTGTCAAGCAAAATTCTGTAATTTTAGTAACGGGTAGGAGATGGTACTGTGACTTCTATAATATTTTCCAATGTAAAGTAGTATAATTCTAGTTTCTTGCTTATTAGAGATAAAATAGAACATTTAAAATGATAGGAGCAGATCCCTGGATCTGATGGTCACAGGATATTCCATCTTGCTGTTTTGTCATGCATTAATTCTGTGATTGGGTATTTAGGTTCTCACCAGTGGCAGATGTCATTGATGATGTCAGAATGGTTAAATAAAAGAAAAATCAAGGCTGTCAATAGTTGTCCAATGTGAGCAAACAAACAATTGAAAACTGTAAGCAAAAGGCATGGCCACCCCCCTTTTGCACATTGTATGCCATGCATTTGAGAATTATTAACTCATTAACTCTGGCCTGTTCCTTTAGAAAATACATTTTCCCATTTACCTAGTTTAACTCTCCAGCTCCACCCTAGAATATTGTTAAATATTTAAGGAAATACTTGAAATACTGCTTATAATTTACTTATTTCTTGTTCTTTCCTAGTTATACTTAAGTAGTTATTAAAAATGATAAGGATTTCTAAAGGCCAAATGTTCTCTCTGTATGTAGATGCTAACATACAATAAAGGAGTGGGAAGGGAAGAAGAATTCATTGGATTAGACAAAGTGGAATGAAGGGAAAGGGGGGATGAGAATAAGAAATATAGTAGAAGAAATTGGACATAACTTTCCTATATTCATATATGAATACATGACTAGTTTAACTTCACATCATGTATAACCACAAGAATGGGAAGTTACATGCCATGTATGTATAATATGTCAAAATACATTCTACTATCATGTACATCTAAAAAGTGCAAATAAAAAAAATTGAAGAGAAAAAATTTTGATGAATATGTATAAGCTATATTTATATAGCTGAAAGCCTTGTGTGCAGGGTGGTACTTTTAGTTCTTAAAAATGCATCTCATAAAATACAGATTATTTAGAAAAGTAAAAAAAAAAAAATGATACGAATTTCTGTAGGTTTTGGAACCTACAGAGGAGGTCTAGGATTCTTAGGTTCTTTAAATGCTTAGCACATAATTAATTGTTTTTTTTCTTTTTTCATAATTAATTGTAAATAATATATTTTCTATACTTGCCCAAGATTCCCCCTTGTAGCATTAACCCCAGTGTAATTTGGTGTCTATGTTAAAAAACCTTCATTATTCTACAAGGGGTAAAGGACATCGGTTTTGAAGATTTAAGACTGATTTTCTAAGTCAAAAACTAAGGAAAAAAACTTATCAATTGTTCCTAGATGGTAACATCAGTATCTTATCAATTTCTCATTTTCAATTAATTAATTCAGTAAATAAATACCTCTGTTTTGAATTCTACTAAGTATACAGATACTTAGCCTAACCATTGAGGATATGGCTGTGAATAAAGTAGAGGTAGAGTTGACAATTTTTATGGAAAGCAGACAGACCAAAAATGACAGGAATGTGAGAAGTTACCATAGGGAAAGTGTGCAGGGTTTGAGAGTACATGGGTGCATCCACCTACTTGGGAGGCTGAGGCAGGAGGATTACAAGTTTGAGGCTACCCTGGACCATTTAGCCAGATCTTGTCTCAAAATAAAAAATAAAATGTACTGAGATGTAGATCAGTGGTAGCGTGCCCCTGAGTTCAGTCCCTGCCACTGAAATAAATAAGTGGAAAGAAAGAAAGATGTTAGAGTACGTGGGTGTGTAAAGTGGAGGGCTCTGTGAACCATGGCATGTACACTTTTTGTAACTAACTAAAGTTCCTGGCAAGAAAAAGTTTTAGAGGAGGAAAAAGTCTCTGGGTTCATAGTTTCAGAGGTTCAGTCCAGGATGGTCAGACTCTACCGTTGTGGTCCCAAGGTGAGGCAGATCATCATGTCCGAAGAGTGGTGAAAACTGCTTTGCTCAGCGTTTAGCATAAAGGACAAAATATATAATCCCTGAAGGCAGGCCCCTAGTGACTTATTTCCTCCAGCTGTGCCCTACCTGACTATAGTCACTACCCAGTAATCCATTTAAATTATTAATCCATCAAATGGATTAATCCTCTGATGAGATTACAGATCTCATACATTTCATACATTTCATCTCTGAGCTTTTCTTCATTGTCTTATCACAGTGAGCTTAGTGGGGGCACCTCATATCCAAGCCATAACACTTGGTTTGCAGTAATTTCAGGGTGAACAGTGGTGAGAGGGTGGAGACCTCCTTTTGTACACATTATTGCAGGAATTCTGTTTTTTATCATTGTTTGTTTGGTACCAGGGATTGAACCCAGAGGTGCTTTAACCACTGAACCACATCCCCAACCTTTTTTTTTTTTAATTTTATAATTTTTTAATTTGTTCTAATTAGTTATACATGACAGTAGAATTCATTTATGCACTTTGATATATCATACATATTATGGGGTATACTTTTTCATTTTTGTGATTGTATATATTGTTGAATCACATCAGTCATGCAGTCATATATGTATATAAGGTAATAATGTCTGTTTCATTCTACTCTCCTTCCTATTCCCATATCCCCTTCCATCCCCTCCTTTCACTCCCCTATACCTAATCTAAAGTAATTGTTCTTCCCTAGTTCCCCCCCATCTCCATTGTGAATAAGCTATTTGAGTAGCTTCCACATATCAGAGAAAACATTAGGCCTGTGGTGTTTTGGGATTGTTCCCAGTTCTTTTTTATGTTTTATTTTGAGAGGGGTTCTTTCCAAGTTGCTCAGGGCCTCATTCAGAGTTGCTGAGACTGGCCTTGAACTGGTGATCTTCCTGTCCCAGCCTCCCAAGCCACTGGGATTACAGGCGTGTGCCACTATGTTCAGCTAATTTTTTGTTTTGTATTGTACAAATGTTGTAAAGAGTCAGAACGTAATACCTGGTTTATTTATATTTTAAAATTAACTTAATCTATTTATTTTGTAGTACTGGGACCTTGTGCATGCTAGTCAGTGTTCTGCCACTGAGCTGCACTCCCAGTTCCTATTTCTGACATATTTAAGGGCATTGTCATGACATTGTCTTGAGTATCATTGAAGCTGACAGGAAATCACAAGAATTTTTTTCTTTAAAGGAACAATTCTCAAACTTTAGGTAATAGGTCTCCTTAACACATTTTAAAATTACTGGCAGTTCCAACAAGCTTTTGTTTATACAGGTTATTGATAATTTCCATGTTAGAACTTAAAACTGAAATTGTGTTTTTTAATTTTTTAAAATATTCTTTAGTTATAGATGAACATAGTACCTTTATTTTACTTTTTATTTTTATGCGGTACTCAGGATCGAACCCAGTGCTTCACACATGCTAGGCAAGTGCTCTACCACAGAGCCACAATCCCAGGCCCTTTAAATAGAAATTGAGAAAATATTTATTAATTCATTTAACTAAATATTTAAAATAGTAAAGCTAAAAAGTCTTCATTGTATATTAACACAAAGTACATAGTTTTCTAGAAAACTATTATTTTCTGAAACAAAAATATTTTTAAGAGTAGCCTTATTTTACTTAACAATTCTATTATCTGACTTAGAAGACAGCAAGATACTCATGTCTGCTTCTGCATTTGATCTGTTGTTGTATCGTACATGTCCTAGCCTCTAGAAAATGCCACTGTTCCCTTTTAAGAGAATGAGAACTGAATAAGACAAATGATATTTTAATATTATTTTGAATATAATTTTGAATCTAGGTACATCCTAAAAGTGTCTTAGGACCTAGGAGTCCCTCTGTCACACTTTGATAATGGATATCTTTAAATTATTTAAAATTGAAAGAAATACACAAAATAGCTAAGAAATACTGAAATAATTTTGTACTTGCTAAAAAGTTAGAATGCTTAGGTTCAACTGTCACTGGCACTTAAGCTGTTTGAATATGAACAGATTACTTAATAAATTATTTTTATTTTATTTTGGGTACCAGGGATTGAACTCAGGGGCACTTGATCACTGAGCCACATCCCCAGCCCTATTTTGTATTTTATTTAGAAACAGTCTCACTGAGTTGCTTAGCACCTTGCTTTTGCTGAGGCTGACTTTGAACTCGTGATTCTCTTTCTTCAGCCTCCTGAGCTGCTGGGATTACAGGCATGTGCCACTGTGCCTGGCCAGTTTACTTAATACTTTTTAAGTTTGGAAATTATGTTTCCTCACGTATAAGTTAGATGTAATTGCACCTATCCTGAGGATTAAGAGAAATACTTTGTTAAGGTCTAGACCTTGCCAGGTTCAATAAATGGTAGCTGCTATCATATTTTTATTCTAATGCTTGTAGAAATGTCCAGTTAGCAGTATATTTAGGTACTTTAAAGTATTACATGTGTAAGCTAAACAATTCATTTTTAGGTTGCTCAGCATTTTTATATTTAAAATTTTACAGTCATACAGGATAACTTTGCTTCTCCTGATTTGCCTTTGCTGACATGTTTGACACAAGACCAGGAACTTGGGTCTGATTCCTTATTTCACCAAAGTGAACTAGATTTTGCACCTCTGAGGTAGGATGATTTATTTATTTTCCTTTACCCTTTCTACTTTTTCTTATTATAAGTTGTTTTTAATATTAATGACTTCAGGTTAAGGTGGGACGTTGAAATAGAGGTAAAATTCTTAGCACGCATTCTGAAGGTAGTACGGTGGTAAATGTGTATATTAATTTGGCATGGTAATGTATGTGTAGAGATGTGCTGGGTGACTTATTTAAAAAATTTCCAGTGTATTCTAGCATTTCAGGCATATTTTAATTATAAGGCCCACTGGACTTTCCTTTTTATCAACTTCCTCATACATATGCTGTTATCATCCCTTTGCTTCTTTTTACCTTCATTCTTCAAAAAAGTATTCATTTCTAGGCTACTTGTTCTACACTCTTATTTTGATCAACTGTTATTGAATCTGCCTAGTTAGCACTCTTTATCTTATCTGAGAATATGAAGTTTTATAACATAGTCCAAAGTTATGTCCTTTAGAATAATCATAATGGGAGAAAAGTCTGAAATTCCTTAAAATTAAAATTATTCAAGAATATAATTTTTCCTCTTTTAGAACTGAAAGAAGAATCCACCTTAAATTAAAAACTTTAGATGTTGGGTTGGGAGTATAGCTCAGTGGTAAAGCACTTGCCTAGCATGTGTGAGGTCCTGGGTTTGAACCCCAGCACTGCAAAACAAACAAAACTATAGATGTTTAGAATGTAAAAAGTAACCTCTGCCCTTGTGCTGTGTATTTCTTTTTAATTACTTTATTGAAAAGTGCTCTGTACACATGTGATTGTCAACCTATGATTAAGTTACTGTAGTATTTTGGGAGCGAATCCCTTGAATGGTTTTCACAAGAATAAAAAAGACTGTTAAATGAATTAATGCAGGTCATACATGGTAAGTGATAAACTAAATATTTAAAATAGTAAAGCTAAAAAAGACTATTTTGAATTTTTCATTAAAAAACCTTTTTCAATAATATGAAAATCGGATTCTGTCTTGTTTTAGGAGAAGTCAAATAGTATCAGGATCATAGTGTGAATAGTTCACCTTGTTACAAAGATTTTGCTTTGTTTTGTCACTTTAAAGGAATTCAAAATTTGTTTTTTAACACACTTTCAAATAAAATTGATGTCAGCGAAATATATTTTGTATTTTCACTTTAGTGCTTAAAAATTAGATGTTAAGGTGTTACTTATTTATATATAACTGTATATTTTCAGAGGAATTCCTGATAAGTCTGATGACATTGAATGGTTTTCTCGGCCATCGGAAGTTAGTGAAGCTTTGTTCCAGGCTACCTCAGAAGTATCTTCAGACTTAGTTAACAGTTGCTTTAGTGTATCTCAGCACCTCCTTACAGGTAGCACAGCTGTTGGGTCTCAGCGCTCTTTTTTATCTCCTGAACAAGAGAATAATAAAGAGAATACTTCATCCAGTACTGTTGATGAACTGAAAATCCCCAAAGATTCTGATAATTATGATGGTCTTTCTTCCTATATGTCATGGAAGACACGAAAAGATATGCAGCAGCCAGGAGACAATTTTGCTGATAAAGATCAAGTTTCAGTTTCAACTTTGTCTGATATTAGTGATGAAAATATAGCTCCTAAAAGAAGTGACAGTTTTGCTGCTTCTGGTTTACATGTGCATTGGAAACAGGAAGCTTTACAGCAGACAGAAACCAATAAGGACCATGTTTCTTTTCCACATGAAGTTGCTTATGATAATAAAATGTCGTATTCTTTCTTGCGAAGCTTGTTGGAAAGAAGAGGAAAAACGGTTCCCTTGACCTCTGATAGTCATCATCTTGAGAGTGTAGTTTTAAGTTCTCCTGCTGAGAATGAGGTGAAACAAAAGATGGATTCTTTGGAGGGATATGAAAGAAATGAAGGAGGTCTGCAGAAAGAATTATCTCAAAGTTTTAAACAAAAGGAGACAAGAAATAATTTAGTATCTTCAGAGGTGCATCCCAGATCTTTAGATGTGAAGTATGTTGGGAATATTGTAGTTCCTGATAATTCTTTAAAAGTTTCAGAAGCACATATACTCTCTGGAGGACATGATATCTCTAAGATGGAGGCTTCTGGTGGTCCCCTTCAGACAGCTACATCCAACTTGGATGAGACATCAGTACAACTGTATTTTCAAGAGGAAAGAAACCAAAAGGAAACTTCTGCCTTTGGTGAGAAAAATGTCATTGCTACTGAAAATGTAGCCTTTGAGGCAGTTATTGCCTCTATTGAGCCTTCAGAGAAAGAGAGTACAGTAAGTGAAATCCAAACTGGCATCAGTAAATCTTTAACAGGTGACAGCCACGAGAGAGAATCAAAAAGTCCAGATCTTTCCCCATTAAATTATACTGAGGAAAGCTCTTTCTCTGATACATTTAAGTTCCCAAATCATCAGTCTACTTCTGGGGAGTTTGAACCGTCAGCTTCACAACCATTATTACATAAAAATGATGATGATGATAGTTCCCTATGTTGGTATCCAAATTTAAAATCAACCCCTAATGCTCCTCAGAAAATGTTCATTAAGCTACTTTCTGTTACTCCAGAGCTTAAGTCATCTGTCTTTTTAAGTGGAAAACCTTACAACCAGGCTGTTGGTCTTGGCAAAACACAATCAGCTGTATTTCAGCGTGATATATGCAATGAACCATTTCTTCCCATGGGGAAGATAAAGTCTGTTTCTGCTCTTGACCTTGCAGAGAAGGTAGGATCTTCAAACATTACTTATTCAATGAAAGTATCACCTTCAGATTCTTTGGTTTTACAAGATTTAAAGCAGCAAACCTTTGAAGAAGTTGCAGATTCCTCAGACTATAATGTGGGTAAGAATGCAAACTTTAGTAATGTCATTGAAGGTCCTCCTGCAGCTGTAGGAAGCAGCTTTTCAGCAACCTTGCTGGCGTGTAATGCAAAGTCACTAGGTGCTTTACCACCAACTGATGATGCATCATTAATTGTAGTCAGCCAAGAGACATTGCTGAAAGCTGATATAAACCAAGGGGCAATACCTTGGCCTGTGGGAGCTGAGTCCAGTTTTACCATACATACAGTTATGCAAAATGACTCCTGTTTTGTAGAGGAACTGCAGGAGAAGGCTGACTCTGATGACATTACTCTGGATAATGATACTGAATCCTATAGCCTAGATGAAAATGCTGTTGTATGCAGTGAAAGTGTTGCTGACCTACAAAGAGAGGTGAGATACAATAAAATGATACTTGTGGGAAACATAGTTTTTTTTTATATTGTTTCAGGAAATGGTATTTATTTTTATTTTGCTTTTTACTATTTCCAGACATGTGATCAACATGACTTGACTGGTGAGTATGGTGAGCTGGAAGTTTTAGAGAATTTGCTTGATGATCTTTGTGATAGCTCTCTGCCCTGGCAAAATACTTCACAACTACCATGTGAGGAGGAAAGCGATTTTGAAAAGCCTGTAAGTTTTTCTGTTTGATATTTCTTATGGTTGGGGGAAAGGAATATTTTAGTTAAAAGATGGAAATTAAAGTAAAGGGCTCATTATATATCCCCTAACACTAGTTAGTGACTTGTAACCTCTGGTCTTCATTAATTTGTTAGAGGTTGGCATAAAAGAAACATTGATGTTTTGTAAACCATAAGATCTAGTGATTTCTGTGGTGTCTGGGGAAAGAGTTTCTTTTGGAGCTCACACGCCTTTTATCTTGAGGCATGCTAACTCATGTCTCTGTAGCAGTAAGTCTTTGGAACAGTGTTAAGATTAGATACATTTACAGGGATATTCAAATGATTGTGCTTCCCTCTGCTGATTTTCTATGTATAGGCCTTGATCTTAGCCGAAAGGCCAAGAAATGATCAATAGGCCTTGTAATATTCAAGTATTTCTCCTTGGATAAAGAAATCATATTATACCAGATATGATAGTACTCTTTCTGCATGGCTTATCATCCTTTCAGGGGGTTTGCCTGCTCCTTGGGCTTTTCCTCGCTCTCCTGGTCTGTGTCTTAAGACTAGTTCACAATAGCTAGATTGTGGAACCATCCTAGATACCCTTCACTAGATGAATGGATAAAGAATCTGTGGTATATATGCACAATGGAATATTATTCAGCCATAAAGAAGAATAACATATGGCATTTGAGGTAAATGAATGGAATTGGAGAATATCATGCTAAATCACGTAAACCAATCCCAAAAACACAAAGGCCGAATGTTTTCTCTGATAAGTGTATGATGATACAAAATGAGGGTGTGGGTGTGGGGGGGTAAGAAAAGAAAGGAGGAACTTTGGATTATGTTGAGGGTAATGAGGGGGGCGGGGTGGGGTATGAAAGATGGTGGAATGAGACAGACATCATTATCCTTTGTACATGATTGATTACATGAATGGTGTGAATCTACATTGCATATAACCATAGAAACAAAAAGTTGTACCCCATTTATGTACAATGAATCAAAATGCAGTCTGTAAAAATGAAAAAATAAATTAAAAAAAGAAAAGACTGGTCATTCGTACTTCCTTGACTCCCTTTGATATCTACCAATTGTTCTTCTAAGTGATTGAGTAGCAACTTATGTGTGATACTGCCTAGAGCTATGAAAAGGGCATAAATATTGGGGTCAAATTTCAATTATTTATTTTTTTTAGGATAAGGATGTAGAAGTGTAGCTTAATGATAGAGCACTTGGCTAGCATACTCAAGCCCCAGTAATGCCAAAAAATAAATAATTAAAAAATAAAAAATAAGTAAGTAAATAAAGAAAATGAAAAAGTAAATAAATAACATTTAAAAATCCAGTTCATTTACTGTCTTAAACCTTCTGCTTTGAGCAAATGACTTATAGCCTGACTTTCCTGATCTATATGAAGAAGTGGGAATAGTAATAATCAACCTCATACATTTTTATATTAAATAGGGTAAGGTATATAGCACTTATGGTAACTGTTACCAGTTGTTTCCTACTCTTCTGTCATTTTCATTGTCAGATACTGCTTGAGGTGTGTGTAACAAGTTTCTTCTTGTTCTTGATAGCAGTATGTAATAAAATACTCTTTTTAGTTTCCCTTATTTTGGTTGTTTAACTCAAAAAAATTAAGTAAGATTCAAGCCTTAGATTTGTTCTTTCTTCCCCTTCCTTTTTTTCCCCCCGCCCCCCTCCTTTCCTTCCCTCCTCACCTGCTTGGACACTTAGTTTCTTCTTGAGACTTAAATGTCTGTCTCTGTGTGGATGGTTATCACCTCTTTTTGGTTCCTAATATTTGCCCTAACTTAGGCCCTTAGGGTATTTTGTATAAAGTTTTCTTGTGGAGATTATCATCACCTCAGTTTCAACTTTATATAAAAATAATCATACTGACCAGATTGATGTAGACTTCCTAAGTTCTTATAGAAATATTAGCATTTTTTTCAGTTTCTTAGTCATCTTTGTTTCTTTCTTCATTGTGGATTTAGTGTGGGAAATAAAACAAATCTTGACATTTTTCTCCTGGTTCCTCCAGTTTTCTAATGAAGATCTATTGATCTTTCCAATACTTCTCATCTTTTTCACTCTGTATTTTATTTCGTATTACCTTTTCTAATAGTTCTATATTTTGAATCTTTGATACAATGAAATTTTATTGAAGTCAAGATCATGATAGAAGTTTCTTCTTCCTATATTTGGATGCTGTGGCAAAAAACTACTGTTAAATACACATACAATTATCTATACATTTATATTAATGAACTATATTAAAGTTTATATTAATGAACTATATTTCAAAAGAGTCTCTTAAAAGTTGGAGAATTTAAAACAGTGCTGTGTGTGGAGCAGCGCTCCTTGGCAGCAGCATCATTTTAGATAATTCTTGCCGGGTTCCATTCTAGGCATTTTAGAATGTCTTGTGGCACCTCTGGCCTCTGCTCACTAGATATCAGCAGCATTCCTTTCCCCCCAAGTCATGACAGTTTAAAATATTTCCTGGCATTTTGAAATATCCCTTTACACAAGGTGCAAGATCTTCCTCAATCGAGATCTACTGATCTAGAGAAACCTCTGCAGGTAGTAGATGTAGAATATTCATTTTCACACCCTGCCAATTTCCTGAGAATTGAAAAAAACCATGGTAAAAGAGAATAGAATAGTTTGTGCTTATGTGCATTTTTAGATTTCTTCCTGAGAGGGTATAACTAGAGTAATCTTGTTAGGGACTTAAACAGATGTAAAAGTTGTATATATTTTTATGTGAGTGTACTGTGAATTTAGTGGAAAGTTGTACATGTTTATGTATTAGTGTCACCAGCAATGATTTCTAATTTCTTTTCTTTCTTTTTTTTTTTTTTTTTGTGTTACTGGGGATCGAACTCAGGGCCTTGTGCTTACGAGGCAAGCACTCTACCAGCTAAGCTATCTCCCCAGCACTCTAATTTATTTTCTAGCCAGGAGATATTTGGATCTGATGAAACAGTAGGAACTTTTTTTTAGCAATTAACTTTTACTTCATTATCAATTTATATTTCTGACTACTTTCGATTCAAGAAGCTTGAGGACTTTGGGATTTGTAATTAGCACTCTTGTAGTTCTTTAATGCTGTGATTTTTCTTCTAAATATTTGCGAGTGTCCAGAAACATTCCTGTTCTGTCTTTTCTTCTTACTCTTGCCTTCGCACACGTCTCCCCATAAGAAAATTCTTGAACTTGTCAAGAATAATACCGTGGTTCATATATTTTAATGATGGTTATTTTAAGGAGCAAACTTAGGTTAACAGAAGACTTTCACTGTCTGTGATATTTTATAAGGCAGGTTTCTAAACCCACAGAATGATTTGTAGAGTCTTCTCAGAGTTGATCAAATAAGATATGAATATATATGAATTCAGTATATATGAATGTATATGAATTCAGTAGAGCTGAGAATATTGATCATAAGTAAATGTTGACTATTATAACTACTTAAGAGTTCATTTTTTGGTGGGAGGCCCGGGGATCGAACTCAGGGGCACCCAAAACTAAGCCACGTCCCCAGCCCTATTTTGAAGACAGGGTCTCACTGAGTTGCTTAGCGCCTCACCATTGCTAAGGCTGTCTTTGAACTCCAGATCCTCCTGCCTCAGCCTCCCAAGCTGCTAGGATTACAGGCGTGTACCACTGCGTCCAGCCAGAGTTCATTTTTATAATAATGAGGTTTGTTTTTTAGCAGGTGAAGTCTGAAATTGATCTTTTCTTTTTTTTCTCTTTTCATAGGTAGTTCATTCTAATCTGGACATTTGTGAATCTTTTCCATCTGTTTTGCCTCCATTTGTTCCTCATGAGCCAACCACAGAGTCAGAATACCATGCTTCAAATCTCAGAATGTTGAGGGTGTCTCTTGACATTGTGCCAAAGACTCTCCAACATTTAGCAGGTACGTAGAAAAAGAAGGTATTAAATGTCTTCCTTATGGCTAGTTTGTGAAAAAAAACTTGCTATAAACTTTCTAGCATCTTGAGTATCCCAGATTAGGGATACCTGGATAATTGATAAGTGTTATTTCTGGTTATGTCTGCGAAGGTGTCTGTGGAAGAGATTTGAATAAGTGGACTAAGTAAGGATGTTCTGCTTTCACCAATATGGGTCCTGCCAGTTGGCTGAGGCCTGGATAAAACAAAAAGGGAGGGGGAAAGGCAAATTTGCTCTCACTCTCCTGGAGCTGGGGCATGTGTCCTTGGATATCAGGCCTTTTTATTGCAGGCCTTACACCACCAGCCCCCTTGGTTTTCAGGGTTTCCCTGGTTCTGAGGCCCTCAGGCAAGAATTGAGCCATACCAACAGCTTCCCTAGACTGACAGCAGTATAAAATCATTATTTCCAGCCTCAGCTTACTTCTTAGAATTACCTACCAGTCCTTTTACTCAGTCAGCCCCATCTCATATTCACTTTAACATAAATTCTAAGTCTTTACCAAGCCACTTTCCTCAATGCCTCCTGCCCTACTTCTACCACTTGCCTCCTCCCTTACTAGATAATCTTACTTTTTGCCTCAAAATTGTTCGCCCTCTGTTTCCTTTCTACAACAAGATTATTTGCATCTGCTCTTGTCTTCTTTAGCTTAAATAATTCGTTTTTCCCTTCAGTTACATAAAATGTTTATCAAATGATATTGTTTAACTTTAAAAAAATTGATGCATTATAATTATGCATAATAGGAGGATTCATTATACTATATTCGTGCATGCAAATAACATGATTTGATGAATAGCATTCTCCAGATGTGGGGTTCTTCTGTACCCTGAAATTTATATATTGAAATCCTAACTCCCAAGGTGATGGTATTAGGAGGTGGAGCCTTTGAGAGGTAATTAGATTATATGGACTTTTAGTGCCAGTTATAAACAAGAACTCACAGAGATCTCTTGCATCTTCTACCATATGAACACACAGTAAGATGGCATTGTGTATGAGGAACAGGCCTTCACCAAACCGTAACATGCCAGCACTCTCATCTTGAACTTTCTAGCCTCTAAAACTGAGAGAAATAAATTTACATTGTGAGGATAGGAGTGATGAAACTCTTCATGTATTGGACCAGAAAGGACTCCTTTACTTTTGTTATGTTTAGATAGATAATAAATGAAATTAATAAATATTTAGAGCTCCAAATATTTATAGCTTTGGAAGGAAAATGATGTATTTAGAATGCAAATTAAAGCCATCTATCTATATTAAAAATAGCTTTGTGGAGATATTCACACCATACAATTCACCCATTTAAAGTGTTCAATTCACAAAATTGTGCAAACATCACCACAGTCTTAAAAACATGTTCATTCCCCCAGAGAAAACTCAGTTACCTGTAACTCCTTATATCATACCTCTTCAGCACCCCTAGCCCTATGTAACCACTAATCTACTGTTTCTATAAATTTGCCTATTTTGGATATTTTCATGTAAATGCAGTTGTACAGTTTGTGGTCTTTTGTGACTGACTTGCTTCATGTACATAATGATATCAAGGTTTATCCATGTTATAGCATGAATTGGTACTTATTCCTCCCTATTGACCAAGAATTGTCCATTGTATGGACTTACCAATTTGTTTATCTGTTCCACAGTTGATAGACATAATCATCTGATTGCTAGGAATAAAGCTGCTATGAACAACCACACACAAGCTTTTGTGTACAGAGTTTTCCTTTCTTTTTGCTAGGAGTAGAATTATTGTTTCCTGGAGCTATATTTATCATTTAGAGGAACTGTTAAATTGTTTCCTAAAATCTGTGTATCATATTCCCTTCAGCAATATTAGGATTTCAGTTTCTCTGCATCCCAACAGTGCTTGTTATGCCTGTCTTTTTGGTTATAGCCACTCTGGTTGATGTTAAAAGGTATTACTGTGGTTTTGATTTACATTTCCTTAGTGGCTAAGGATGTTGGGCATCTTTTCTTGGGTTTATTGTCTATTTGTGGATATTCTTTAGAGAAATGTCAATGTAGATCCTTTGTCTATTTTTTAATTGGGTTATTTATCTTTTCATTGTGTTGTGTTTCTGTTAATATGTTCTGTAAACAAATCTCTTATTAGGTATGGCATTTAAAATTTTTTTTCTTCTATGTCATGAGTTGTCTTTTCACTTTCTTGATGGTATTAATTGTACTACAACATTTTTAGTTTTGATGAAATGCACTTTCTCTGATTTTTTTTTATTGTAAACAAATGGGATACATGTTGTTTCTCTGTACATAGAGTCAAGGCATACCATTTGTGTAATCATAAATTTACATAGGGTAATGTTGTTTGATTCATTCTGTTATTTTTTTTTCCTCCCCCCCACTCCTCCCACCCCTCTTTTCCTCTATACAGTCCTTCCTTCCTCCATTCTTGCCACCCTCCTTAACCCTAAACCTAACCCTAATGCTAACCCCTCCCACCCCCCATTATATGTCCTCATCTGCTTATCAGCGAGATCATTCGTCCTTTAGTTTTTTGAGATTGGCTTATCTCACTTAGTATGATATTCTCCAATTTCATCCATTTGCCTGCAAATGCCATAATTTTATCATTCTTCATGGTGGAGTAATATTCCATTGTATATATATATATGCCACAGTTTCTTTATCCATTCATCAATTGAAGGACATCTAGGTTGGTTCCACAATCTGGCTATGGTGAATTGAGCAGCAATGAACATTGATGTGGCTGTATCTCTGTAGTATGCTGATTTTA
This sequence comes from Sciurus carolinensis, assembly GCF_902686445.1. Taxonomy (NCBI): domain Eukaryota; kingdom Metazoa; phylum Chordata; class Mammalia; order Rodentia; family Sciuridae; genus Sciurus; species Sciurus carolinensis. The sequence goes on from NC_062225.1 coordinate 25,035,841, forward strand.
AGTCCTTTGGGCTTAGGCCAAGGAGTGGGATAGCTGGGTCAAATGGTGGTTCCATTCCAAGCTTTCTGAGGAATCTCCATACTGCTTTCCAGAGTGGCTGCACTAATTTGCAGCCCCACCAGCAATGTGAGTGTACCTTTTCCCCCACATCCTCTCCAGCACCTATTGTTGCTTGTATTCTTGATAATCGGCATTCTAATTGGGGTGAGATGGAAGCTTAGTGAAGTTTTGATTTGCATTTCTCTTATTACTAAAGATGGTGAACATTTTTTCATATATCTGTTGATTGCTTGTAGATCTTCTTCTGTGAAGTGTCTGTTTATATCCTTAGCCCATTTGTTGATTGGATTATTTGTATCCTTGGTGTAGAGTTTTTTGAGTTCTTTATATATTCTGGAAATTAGTGCTCTATCTGAAGTATGAGTGGCAAAGATTTTCTTCTACTCTGTAGGTTCTCTCTTCACATTACTAATAGTTTCCTTTGCTGAGAGAAAGCTTTTTAGTTTGACTTATCCCAGTTGTTGATTTTTGCTTTTATTTCTTGTGCTATGGGAGTCCTGTTAAGGAAGTCTGATCCTAAGCCAACAAGTTGAAGATTTGGACCTACTTTTTCTTCTATAAGATGCAGGGTCTCTGGTCTGATTCCAAGGTCCTTGATCCATTTTGAGTTGAGTTTCGTGCAGGGTGAGAGATAGGGGTTTAATTTCATTCTGTTGCATATGGTTTTCCAGTTCTCTTATATTTTTAAATTAAAAAAATTTTTAAAAAGTTCAGTCAATACCTAGAAGGTAAAATTAGGTAAAATTTACCTTCTTGTCCATCTCTTACAATACTTTTTTCTACTGTATTCGTTCTTTTTAGTTATACATGACAGTAGAATCCACATTGGTATAATTATACAAGCATGAAATATGTCTTATTCTAAATCAGACCCCAGTACCTCTCCTTCCTCTTGCCTTTCCTCACTACCTGCTCCCTTCCCTCTCTTGATCTTTCTGTCATTTATTCATATTTATTTTTCAAAATTAATTTCTTGTGTATGTACACAATGATGAGATTCACTGTGGTGTATTCATATATGTACATAGGAAAGTTGTGTCAGATTCCTTTTCCTATTCCCCTCATTCTCCTTTGTCTAATCTACTGAATATCAGTTGTTCACCCCCACTCCCCTTATTTTGTGTTAGCTTCCACATAATCAGCAAAATTTTGACCTTTGGTTTTTGGGGACTGGCTTATTTCACTTAGCATGATAGTCTCTAGATCCATCCATTTACCAGCAAATGTCATAAAGCCATTCTTATGGCTGAATAATACTCCATTGTGTATGTATACCACATTTTCTTTAACACACCTGTTCATCTGTTGAAGGGCATCTAGGTTGACTCCATGGCTTAACTATTGTGAATTGTGTGCTATAAACATTGATGTGACTGTGTCACTGTAGTATGCTAATTTTAAATATTTTGGATATAATCCGTGGAGTGGGATAGTTGAGTCCAGTGGTGGTTCCATTCCTTCTTTTTTTGGGAATCTCTGTACTGCTTTCCCGAGTGGTTACACCAATTTGCAGTCCCACCAGCAATGTATAAGAGTGAGATGGAATCTCAGTGTAGTTTTAATATTTATTTCTCTAATTGCTAGAGATGTTGAACATTTTTTCATATGTTTGTTGACCTTTTATATTTCTTCTTTTGAGAAGTATCTGTTCCTTTGCCCATTTATTGATTGGGTTATTTTTATTTTATTTTGGCGTTAAGCTTTTTGAATTCCTTATATATCTCGGAAATTAGCACTGTATCTGAGGTGCAGGTGGCAAAGATTTTCTGCCATTCTGTATGCTCTCTTTTCAGATTCTTGATTGTTTCCTTTGCTGTGAAGAAGCTTTTTAGTTTGATACCATCCCACTGATTGATTTTTGATTGTGCTTTAAGAATCTTGTTAAGGAAATTAGTTCCTGAGTCAGTATCCTGGAGTATTAGACCAATGTTTTCTTCCAGTTTGTGCAGGGTCTCTGGTCTAATCCCTAGGTCTTTGATCCATGTTCACTTTTGTGCAGGTGAGGGATAGGGGTTGATTTTCGTTCTACTACATATGAATTTCCAGTTTTCACAGCACAATTTGTTGAACAGACTTACCTTTTCTCTACTGTATGTTTTTGACTCCTTTGTCTAGTAAGAGATAACTGCATTTTTGTGGGTTTGTCTCTGTGTCTTCTATTCTGTACCATTGGTCTATGTGTCTGTTTGCTGTTTTTATTACTGTAGCTCTGTAGTATAGTTTGAGGTCTGGTATTGTGTTGCCTCCTGTTTCACTTTTCTTGCTAAGGATTGTTTTGGCTATTCTGGGTCTTTTATTGTTCCAAATTAGTTTCATGATTGCTTTTTCTAGTTCTACGAAGAATGTCATTGGGATTTTAATTGGAATTACAATAAATCTGTATAACGCTTTTGGTAGTATGGCCATTTTGACAATATTATTTCTGCCTATCCAGGAGCTTGGGAGGTCTTTCCATCTTCTAAGGTCTTCTTCAATTTCTTTCTTTAGTGTTCTGTAATTTTCATTGCAGTTTCGTCACTGATGTATAGGAACGTGTTTGATTTATGAGTGTTGGTTTTATAACATGCTATTTTGCTGAATCATTTATGAGTTTTAGAAGTTTTCTGGTGGAATTTTTTGGCTCTTCTAAATACAGAGTCTTGTCATTGGCAAATAGTGATAGTCACATCAGTGAACTTAAAAACAAGAATCTTATGATCATCTCAATAGATGCAGAAAAAGCATTTGACAAAATACAGCACCCCTTCGTATTCAAAACACTAGAAAAACTAGGGATAGTAGAAACGTACGTCAACATTGTAAAAGCTATATAATGCTAAACCCTAGGCCAGCATCATTCTAAATGGAGAGAAATTGAAAGCATTCCCTCTAAAAACTGGAACAAGACAAGAATGCCTTCTTTCACCACTTCTATTCAACATCGTCCTTGAAACTAACCAGAGCAATTGGGAGAAAGAAATTAAAGGGATATGAATAGGAAAAGAACTCAATCTGTTTTTTTAATGTATGAGCTCAATGCTGTGAACTTCCCTCTGAGTACTGCCTATATTATTTCCCAGAGATTTTGATATGTTGTATCACTATGGTCACTTACTTTTATGTGCTTTTAAATATTTCATCCTTGGTTTCTTCTGCTAATCATTTATCATTCAATAGTGTACAATTTATTCTCCAGGTGATAGTGTTTTTAGGTTTACTAAGATTTGCCTTGTGGCCTAACATATGGTCTGTTTTAGAAAATGTCCAATGTGCTGCTGAGAGAAAAGTGTATCCAGTGATTGGTGGATTAACTATTCTATATCTGTCTGTTAAATCTGAATTATTAATTGTATTTTTTAGTTCTGAAGCTTTTTTCTTTAGTTTTTGTTTGGATGATCTATCCAGTGATGAGAGAGGTGTGTTAAAGTCACCCAGTATTATTGCATTGTTGTCTTTTTGATTCTTGATATTGAGAAGGCTTTGTTTGGTTTATGTAGATGCTCCATTGTTTGAGACATAAATATTTTTGGTTGTTACTTCATGTTGTATGATTCCCTTAAGCAGTATAAAGTGAACTTCTTTGCTTCTTCTGATTAACTTGACTTGAAGTTGACTTTATCTGATATACAGAGACTAAGAAACCCCTGCTTGTTTATGAGATCCATGTGAGTGATGTGTTTTTTCCCCATCCTTTCACTTTTAGTCTGTGAATGTCTTTGCCTATGAGATGAGCCTCTTGGAAACAGCATATTATTGTGTCTTATTTTTAATCCAGTCTGCAAGCTCATGTCTTTTGATTAATGAGTTTACTTCATTTATATTCAGCGATATTATTGAGAGATGATATTCTATTCCCTGCAATTTAGGTTTATTTCTAGTTTTAAATTGAATTTGATTCTCCTTCGATTGACTGTTCTCCTAATGTAGTTTCTTCCTCTGCTGGTTTTCATTTTTATTTTTCATTTCTGATTCATGAAATATTTTAATGAGTATGTTTTGTAATGCAGGTTTCTAATTGTGAATTCTTTTAGCTTTTGCTTATCATGAAAGGTTTTTCATTTCATCAATTCTGAAGGTTAATTTTGCTGAGTATAGTATTCTTGATTGGCATCCATTTTCTTTCAGAGTTTGGTATGTATTATTCTAAGACTTCCTAGCTTTTATGGTTGGGTTTAGAAATTGGTTGAGGTCTGGATTGGCTTGCCCTCTAAATGTGACCGGTTGCTTTTCTCTAGTTGCTTTTAAAATTCTATCATTATTTGTATGTTTGGCATTTACATAATAATGTGCCTTGAGGTTTCGAAATTTTTCTGATATTATTTCATTGAAAAGATTGTGCATTCCTTACTTTGTATTTCAGAGCCTTCATTTATCCATATGAACCTCAAATTTGACCTTTTAATGTTATTCTATATTTCTTAAATATTTTGTTCACTGTTAATATATTTTTTCTATGTTCAACTTTGTTTTCAAGATCATACACTTTGTCTTTGATACCTGAAAATCTGTATTCCCAGTGGTCTAGTTTATTGGTGATGCTTTCCTTTTTTTTTTTTTTTTTTTTTTTTTTGGTGGTGGAGGTGTACTGGGGTTTGAACTTAGGGACACTGAACCCCTGAGTCTTATCCCCAGCTCTATTTTGTATTTTATTTAGAAACAGTGTCTCACTGAGTTGCTTAGCACCTCCTTGTTGCTGAGGCTGGCTTTGAACTCAAGATCTTCCTGCCTTCCCAAGTTGCTGGGATTTTAGGTGTGCACCACTGTGCCCACCTTTCCATTGAATTTTTAATTTGATTTGTTGATTCCTTCGTTTTGAGGATTTCTGGTTGATTCTTTTTCAGAATCTCTATCTGAACAGTTGCACCATGAAGTTTCTAAATTCCTTCTCTGACATTTCCTCCATAGTGGTGTCAGTGGAATCTGTTGAGGCCTTTTGGGTTGTTTGGGATGGTTTGTTCCCTTTTTTATTTTGTTTATCTACCCATCTATCAGTATGATTCTGAAGCAGTAGAGTTTCTATCCTATGAACTTGTAGTGTCCCTGTAGATTTCCAGTACCTCACAGATTAGGAGGAGACAACTAGTAACAACAAATCTATGCAAACAATATACAGCATTAAACTAAATACTTAGTTCCTACTATGACATCTACAATGTTAATTGGCACAATAAACAGAAATGGTTGGGTCATCAATTACCATCAGTAAAAACAGTAAGTAATCGTGTATTATATCCGGCATTAAATCAAACAACAGGTGTCATCTGTGGCATCCACAGCAGTAATCATTGAAGTAGCAGTAACGGTGGGAGCAGGTTATTATATAAACCAGTTAGTGCTAAAAGATGTTAAGATTAGAGTTAATTAATAGGAAAGAAATGAGGTAGATTAGTAGAAAAAGATGAATAGAGAGAATGCAGAGGAGTTTTAGGATATGATGATTATGAGGGAGAAGAAGAAAAAATAGATGTAAAAATTAAAGAAGAATGCTAGAGAAAATAATAGAATTTGACTGTTAGCAAAAAATAAAAAAGTGAGAGAAAAAGAAACAAGAGAAAAAGACAAATGAAAAACATTATAAAACAAAACCAAAATGTACTAATAAAAAACTCTTACCCTCAAAAGATAAGGCAAGGAAAAATAACTGTATTTTAAAAATGCCACAGATGAGAAAAAAGAAATGTGTGTGTATAAATGTCCATGAACCATTCAGCACACACACAAAAAAGAAAAATAAAAATAAAAGAAGATAAAGATTCTTGATGAAAAATTATGGATTCATTTCCATTGAGGTAGTCAACATAATCAGTGAGAATATATGTTCACTGTCTAGGCCCAACTGTCTGTCTTTCCGTTTCTTCTTGAGGTTTGTACTGAGCACAAGAGTAGGGACTGTGGGTTAAACCCTTCCTCTTTTTGTGTTGCTTACCAAGTTGTCAACTGGATTTGAAAAATTCTGTTTCCATTTTTTGGCAGTATGAGGTAGGGTGGGATGGGAAGTACTCTTAGCTGGAGTTTTGTCTGCACTGACTGACTAGTTTAATGCATTCCCAGGTATGCTTCAGGTGGATTTGTTAGGGGCACACTGAACTCCTTCATATATCTGTTTGGGGTTCACTCAGCTTTGTATATCTTACTATTTTTGGAGAGAGAGAATTCAACCATTATTTCTTTAAATACTTTCTTTAGCCTCCCTATTTTTTTTTTTCTTCTTCTGTCATTCTGATGGTTTGTTAGATCTTTAGTTAGACCAATAGTCCTGCTTTTTAAAGAAATTTATTATCTTTAAAATTCTTTAAAAACAGATTTTAAAAAGATCTATTATGTTGCTGTTGTTCAGACCTGCTATTTCTTTTCATCTTTGCTCAAGTTTACTGCTTCTCTTCTCTGTTATCTCTGTTCTGTTGTTGAGTCAACCAACAACTTATTTCTTTTATTGTACTTTTCATTTTTGGTAGTTTAACTTCCATTAAAAAAATTTTTTTTAATTGTAGATGGACACTATATTTATTTCATATGGTGCTGAGGACCGAACCCAGTGCCTCACACATGCAAGGCAAGCACTCTACCACTGAGCCACACCCCCAGCCCTCCATTTGGTTTTTAAAAACTTCTTTGAGGTTTTCTCTTGTTTCATTTGTGTCAAGTGAATTCTTAATTCCTTGTTCAAGAATATTTAAGATGATTATTATAAAGTCCATATCATCAAACTTATTCTGATGTTGGCATCATTTGATTAAGTTTTCTCATTCAATATGTAATTTTCCTGGGTTTTAGAGTCACAAATAAATTTTTATTATCCTTGGCATTTTAGATATTAGTTTAGGAGCTTAGATCCTATTTAAATGTTCTGTTTTAGTAGAGTCATTTAAGTTTTGCATAAATAGGTCTTGGCCTCCTTATATGAGCTGTGATCCCCCAAATACTTCAGTTTTCAGAGGGGTTGCATTCTGGCTTACTTCAGAGGTAACTTTAAGACTCCTGCTCAGTCCCTACATGTGCTCCTTTTGGGGATGAAATGCTTTTCCTCAGGCCTGCTGCTACTGTGTAGGAACTAGGAGATTTGACCTGCAAAGCAGAGAATGTTTCCCTGTGCCTGCCCCCAGGCCATCTGTTGCCAATAAGTCTCTTTCTTGATTCCTGCTGATGCTGTCCATGGGGGTTGAAATGCTTCTCCCTGTAGAATGAAGGCCCTCTGAAGGAGAAGCCTCTTTGAATGGAGAACATTTCCCTGGTTCTATTCTCTGGTCCTCTCAATGCTGTAGACTTCATACTCAATTTTTGCCAGTACTGTTAGGGGGAGGAAAGTTCTTATGCCGCCTCTTACCTCTGGATTGGGGATCAGGAGATGATAGACCTGGTTGCCTTTTGTTGTTGTCTGGAGGGCAGGGATTTGTCAGGCTAGATGGTGCCATTAGCGCAGGCAGAACTACTCTTGTCTGCTGTTGCCTGGTAGGGAAGTGGTCATGTCTGAGACTGCTTAATTTCTGCTCACACTGCTGGTTCAGTCTGAGCGAACATATCTGTTACTGCCAGGTAGGAGTTGAGGAAGGGGATTGTCTCTATTGAGCTACCCGTTTCTTGGTCCACAGACCTTAAATAATAGACTTTTCTTAGAGTTTCCTTCCCCTAGTCACTCCCTGTATTTATATACCTATTCCTATTTTTGGTGGTAATTCCAGGTTACAGGCCTCTCTGGGCTCCAACCTGGGATATACAAGAGTTGGGAAAAAAACCCAGGAAACTCATTGCCATATTAGTCCTTCAGGCCTGAGGTCATTCAGTCTGCCATTCACTTTCTACCTTGCAGAGTCTTTTTTATGATTATCTTTTTATTTGGACTATCTATCTATCTATCTATTTTTGGTACTGGAATTAAACCCAGGGGCTCTTAACCATTGAGCAACACCCCCAGTCCTTTTTAAAATTTTTTTTTTAAATTTTGAGACAGGATCTCACTGAGTTGCTTAGGGCCTTGCTAAGTTGCTGGGGCTGGCCTTGTACTTGTGATCCTCCTTCCTTAGCCTCTGGAACTACTGGGATTATAGGCATGTGCCACCATGCCTGCCTATAATTATCTTTTGAATTATTTCCAAGGAGGAGAATGGGAAAGGGAATTCATGTAATTTTTTCTGAGATTGGAAGGTAAATGGAATTTTTCTTATGTGAAAACTTTAATTTGGATATTATTATTATTTTGTGTGTGTGTGTGTGTGTGTGTGTGTGTGTGTGTGATTATCTTTTGACTATAGATAGAAATTACCAAATGGGGGCATGGGTATGAGATGCAGAGTAAAGCTCTTAGGCAATATGGGATAAACCCAGGAGTCTCAAGTCACAGAAGGTAACAACATCTATGCCACGAAACTTTGATAATTTTTCTAAAATATGCAGCCCCATCCACAGAGTGATAATAAGAGCTAACATTGAACACTTGCTTACTTTGCTAACAATTTTACTTATTATTATATAATATTTACATAATATCACAGTCATTAATTTTATAGCTATACTTTTGGTGACATGTATTGCTATTATCCTATTTGATAGTTGAACAAAATGAGACTTAGAGAAGTTAAATAACTTGCCCAAGGCTCCATATGTAATAAAATGGTGGAGTGTCAGTCATGAACCCAAGCAGTCTACCTCCAGAGCTTCATTCTTAATTTTTCTACTTCAAAATCACATTTTTTTTGTTTCTGGGTTTTTTTTTTAGTTGTATTCCTCTAGTTGTCTATGCTTGTACCAGTACCACACAACCTTAAATATTATGAATTTCATCTTTTAAAAAAATAGTTTAACAGTTAATTTTTAATGCAAAATATAATTATACATATTTATGGGGTGCAAGGTGATATTTTGATATATGTATACATTGCAGTAATTAAATCAAGCTAATTAACATTTCTTGCCTCATGTTTTTTTGAGATGAGAACATTTAAAATCAGAGTCATATCATTTTTTCCCCTTTCTCCTCTTCCTTCTATTCTCAGGATCAAATTTGTGGTCTTGCACATGTTAGGCAAGCCAGAGACCTATTATTCTGCTTTTTGTTTGTTTGTCTTAAGTTTATTTTAAAAACAAGAAGAGGGCCATAGGAAGTAGGGAGAAAATGAATCACTTTACCCTCAGCAAGGTGGTTTCAGGAAGGCTGGGGAGTATAGAAATTTTTATATATATATATTTATATTTCATTTTATAGGTTTTGGTTCTGCTCTTTGTGTTTTTCATTTTTAAATTTTTAAAATTTATTTCTTTATTGTAAAAAAATGGGGTACAACTTGTTTCTCTGTTTGTACATGAAGTAGAGGCATACCATTTGTGTAATCATAAATTTACATAGGTGAATGGTGTTTGATTCATTCTGTTGTTTTTTTCCTCCCCCCCACCCCTCCCACCCCTCGTTTCCCTTTATACTGTCCCTCCTTCCTCCATTCTTGCATCCCTCCCACCCTCCATTATGTATCATCATCTGCTTCTCAGCAAGATCATATGTCCTTTGGTTTTCTGAGTTTGGCTTATCTCACTTAGTATGATATTCTCCAGTTTCATCCATTTGCCTGCAAATGCCATAATTTTATTATTCTTTATGACCGAATAATATTCCATTGTATATATATACCAGTTTCTTTATCCATTCATCAATTGAGGGGCATCTAGGTTGGTTCCACAGTCTGGCTATGGTGAATTGAGCAGCAGTGAACATTGATGTGGCTGTATCTCTGTAGTATGCTGATTTTAAGTCCTTTGGGTTTAGGCCAAGGAGTGGGATAGCTGGGTCAAATGGTGGTTCCATTCCAAGCTTTCTGAGGAATCTCCATACTGCTTTCCAGAGTGACTGCACTAATTTGCAGCCCCACCAGCAATGTGAGTGTACCTTTTTCCCCACATCCTCTCCAACACCTATTGTTGCTTGTATTCTTGATAATCGGCATTCTAATTGGGGTGAGATGGAATCTTAGGGTGGTTTTGATTTGCATTTCTCTTATTACTAAAGATGTTGAACATTTTTTCATATGTTTGTTGATTGCTTGTAGATCTTCTTCTGTGAAGTGTCTGTTTATATCCTTAGCCCATTTGTTGATTGGGTTATTTGTATCCTTGGTGTAGAGTTTTTTGAGTTCTTTATATATTCTGGAAATTAGTGCTCTATCTGAAGTATGAGTGGCAAAGATTTTCTCCTACTCTGTAGGTTCTCTCTTCACATTACTGATAGTTTCCTTTGCTGAGAGAAAGCTTTTTAGTTTGACTCTATCCCAGTTGTTGATTCTTGCTTTTATTTCTTGTGCTATGGGAGTCCTGTTAAGGAAGTCTGATCCTAAGCCAACAAGTTGAAGATTTGGACCTACTTTTTCTTCTATAAGATGCAGGGTCTCTGGTCTGATTCCAAGGTCCTTGATCCATTTTGAGTTGAGTTTCGTGCAGGGTGAGAGATAGGGATTTAGTTTCCTTCTGCTGCATATGGATTTCCAGTTTTCTCAGCACCATATCTTTTCTCCATTGCATATTTTTGACACCTTTGTCTAGTATTAGAAAATTGTATTTATTTGGGTTTGTGTCCATGTCCTCTATTCTGTCCCATTGATCTACCTGTCTATTTTGGTGCCAATACCATCTCATTTTTGTTACTATTGCTTTGTAGTACAGTTGAAGTTCTGGTATTGCAATACCCCCTGCTTCACTCTTCCTGCTAAGGACTGCTTTAGCTATTCTGGGTTTCTTATTCTTCCAGATGAATTTCATGATTGCTTGCTCTAGTTCTGTGAGGTACGTAATTGGGATTTTAATTGGAATTGCATTGAATCTGTATAGCACTTTTAGTAGTAGGGCCATTTTGACAGTATTAATTCTGCCTATCCAAGAACATGGGGGATCCTTCCATCTTCTAAGGTTTTCTTTATTTCTTTAGTGTTGTGTAGTTCTCTTTGTAGAGGTCTTTCTCCTCTTTTGTTAGATTGATTCCCAAGTATTTTATTTTTTTCGAGGCTATTGTGCATGGGATAGTTTTCCTAACTTCTCTTTTGGAGAACTCTTCACTTATGTATAAAAATGCATTAGATTTATGAGCATTGATCTTGTATCCTGCTACTTTACTGAATTCACTTATGAGTTCTAAAAGTTTCCTGGGGTTATTTCCCAGTTCCTCCAAATATAGAATCATGTCATCAGCAAATAGGGATAGTTTGAGTTCTTCTTTTCCTATTTGTATCCCTTTAATTTCCTTGGTCTGTCTAATTGCTGTGGCTAGAGTTTCAAGGACAATGTTGAATAGAAGTGGTGAAAGAGGGCATCCCTGCCTTGTTCCAGTTTTTAGGGGGAATGCTTTCAGTTTTTCACCATTTAGAATGATATTGGCCATGGGTTTAGCATAGATGGCCTTCACAATGTTAAGGAATGTTCCCACTATCCCTATTTTTTCTAGTGTTTTGAGCTTTTTCTGCATCTTTTGAAATAATCATGTGATTCTTGACTTTAAGGCTGTTGATATGGTGAATTACATTTATTGATTTCCGAATGTTGAACCAACCTTGCATCCCTGGGATAAAACCCATTTGATCTTGGTGCACTATCTTTTTAATATATTTTTGTATGCGATTTGCTAAAATTTTGTTGAGAATTTTTGCATCGATGTTCATTAAGGATATTGGTCTGAAATTTTCTTTCCTTGATGTGTCTGTCTGGTTTAGGTATCAGGGTGTATTGACTTCATAGAATGAGTTTGGGAGGGTTCCCTCCTCTTCTATTTCATGAAATTCTTTGAGAAGTATTGGAATGAGCTCTTCTTTAAAGGTTTTGTAGAACTCAGCTGAGAACCCATCTGGTCCCGGACTTTTCTTTGTTGGTAGGCTTTTGATGACTTCTTCTATTTCATTACTTGAAATCGATCTGTTTAAATTGTGTATGTCCTCCTGGTTCAGTTTAGGTAATTCATATGTCTCTAGAAACCTATTGATGTCTTTTGAGATTTTCTCTTTTGTTGGAGTATAGATTTTCAAAATAGCTTCTAATTATGTTTTGTATTTCCATCGTGTCTGTCGTGAAATTTCCTTGTTTATTCCGAATTTTAGTAATTTGAGTTTTCTCTCTCCTTCTCTTTGTTATTGTGGCTAAGGGTTTATCAATTTTGTTTATTTTTTCAAAGAACCAACAATTTATTTTGTCGATTTTTTTGATTGTTTGTTTCAATTTCGTTGATTTCAGCTCTGATTTTAACTATTTCCTGTCTTCTACTACTTTTGGTGTTGCTCTGTTCTTCCTTTTCTAGGGCTTTGAGCTGTAGTGTTAGGTTGTTTGTTTGTTGATTTTTTTCTTCTTTTAGTGAATGCACTCCGTGAAATAAATTTTCCTCTAAGTACTGCTTTCAGAGTGTCCCAGAGATTTTGATATGATGTTTCTTTTTTCTCATTTACCTCTTAAGAATTTTAAAATTCCTTCCTGATGTCTTGTGTTATCCGTTCATCGTACAATAGCGTATTATTTAATCTCCAGGTATTGGAGTAGTTTCTGTTTTTTATTCTGTCATTTATTTCTAATTTCAATCCATTATGATGTGATAGAATACAAGGTAGTATCTCTGTTTTCTTGTATTTGCTAACAGTAGCTTTGTGGCATAATATATGGTATGTTTTAGAGAAAGATCCATGTGCTGCTGAGAAGAAAGTGTATTCGCTCTTTGTTGGATGGTATATTCTATATATGTCTGTTAAGTTTAAATTATTGATTGTGTTTTTGAGATGTATGGTTTCTTTGTTCAATTTTTGTTTGGAGGATCTGTCCAGTGGTGAGAGAGGTGTGTTAAAATCACCTAGTATTATTGTGTTGTGGTCTATTTGATTTCTGGAATTGAGAAGGATTTGTTTGACGCACATGGATGAGCCACTGTTTGGGGCATAGATATTTATGATTGTTATGTTTTGCTGATTTATGCTTCCCTTAAGCTGTATGAAATGTCCTTCTTTATCCCTTCTGACTAACTTTGGTTTGAAGTCCACATTATCTGATAATGAGGACGGATACTCCGGCTTTTTTGCTGAGTTCATGTGCATGGTATGTTTTTTCCCATCCTTTCACCTTTAGTCTGTGGGTATCTCTATGAGATGAGTCTATTGCAGGCAGTATATTGTTGGATCTTTCTTTTTAATCAAATCTGCCAGTCTGTGTCTTTTGATTGATGAGTTCAGGCCATTAACATTCAGGTTTATTATTGAGATATGATTTGTATTCATGGTCATTTGGCTCATTTTTGTCTTTTGACACAACTTGGTTTCTCCTTTATTTGGCTATTCCTTTAGGGAATCCCTTTGCTGATTTACATCATTGTTTTTCATCTCTTCTTCATGAAATATTTTGCTGAGAATGTTCTGTAGTGCTGGCTTTCTTTTTGTATATTCTTTTAGCTTTTGTTTATCATGGAAGGATTTTATTTTGTTGTCAAATCTGACGGTAAGTTTTGCTGGATATAAGATTCTTGGTTGGCATCCGTTTTCTTTCGGAGCTTGAAAAATGTTGTTCCAGGCCCTTCTAGCTTTTAGGGTCTGGGTTAAAATATGTGCTGATATCCTTATTGGTTTCCCCCTGAATGTAATTTGATCGTTTTCTCTCGCATCCTTTAAAATTCTGTCTTTATTTTGTATGTTAGGTATTTTCATTATAATGTGCCTTGGTGTGGGTCTGTTGTAATTTTGTATATTTGGAGTCCCATAAGCCTCTTATATTTGATTTTCCATTTCATTCTTCAGATTTGGGAGATTTTCTGGTATTATTTCATTGAATAGATTTTTCATTCCTTTGGTTTGTTTCTCTGTGCCTTTCTCAATCCCAATAATTCTTAAATTTGCCCTTTTCAGATATCCCATAATTCTTGTAGATTCTGTTCATGATTTCTTACCATCTTCTCTGTTTGGTCAACTTTGTTTTCAAGATTAAATATTTTTTCTTCAGTGTCTGACGTTCTTTCTTCCAGGTGTTCTCTCCTATTGGTTATGCTTTGTATGGAGTTTTAATTTGGTTTATTGTTTCCTTCATTCAAGGATTTCTGTTTGTTTTTTTTCAGTATGTCTAACTCATTATTGAAATGGTCTTTTGCTTCCCGCATTTGTTCTTTTATCTGTTGATTGGTGCGATCATTCAAAGCCTGCATTTGCTCTTTCATCTCATCGTTTGCTTCTCTGATCATTTTAATTATGTACATTCTGAACTCCCTTTCTGACATTTCTTCTGCCATGCTGTCATTGGATTTTATCGATGTAGCATCTAGGTTTGTTTGGGACATTTTCTTCCCTTGTTTCCTCATATTGCTCAGGTATCTTCCCCTCTAGTAGTGAAACTCTGAGATATTGCAGATTTCCTCTGTTGACTTCTAGTGTCCCTGTAGATTTCCAGTAACTCACCTTCTAGCCTTCAGTAGCCTAAAGTCTTGGAGGAACTTGATAATGCAGTGCTCCACAAGGAAGCTGCCCCTTTAGCGCTGGTAGCCTTCAGGCGGGATATGTTCCCTTTCAGTGGGCAGAGGCGCCTCCACTTGTTGACCCATGGTCAGACAAAGGGGGATTAGACTGCAGGCTGGGGCATGGCTGGTCTGGGCATGTGTCTCTGTTTGTACCTCCCTGGTGGGAAAACCTTGCTGGCGGGGAAGACTCACCCGGTGGGGAAGTTTCGCTGGGCAGCTCTCCTCCGAGAAGTTCCCTTTGGTCCAGAATTACCTCCTGGGCTGGGTAGCCCTCCTCTGTGACGTTCTCAGTTATCCGGACCTACCTCCTGGGCCAGGGAGCCTTGCCCTGCGTGTGAGTCTCTCGCTGAGTGGCCCTCCTCTGCTACATTGCCGGGAGACTGGAGCTACCGCTTGGGCCTTGGACTCTCACTCTGCGCTGAAGCTTCTCTCTGGGCGGCCCTCCTCTACAATGCTTCTGGTTGTCCAGTTTCACCACTCCAGTGGGGGAGTCTCACTGGGCAACTCTACTCTACAAAGTTCCCTGTGTTCCGGGACAACGCCCGGTCGGGGGAGCCTGGTCCAGTGGGAGGCTCTTAGTTGGTCCCAAGTCTCTCAATCCCTCCTCTTCTTGAATCCTGAGTCCTGAAGTGACATGAAATGCAGTCACCCTCTAGTCTGCCATATTGAAACTCCCCTTAATTTTTTGACATATTTAATTCTTGCTGTGTTCCAAGGCTGCCTCACATCAAGCATCCCAATTTTGAAAGGGAAATTATGGGAGACATACAGAATGAGCGAGAATGAGAGCCTGGCAGCCTGTGCTGTCACCTCAGGCCACTTATTGCATTTATACCATCTTTTATCTTCCGTAAACCCAACTCATATTCTCCTTGAATACTGATGATGTGTTTTCCTTTCTCCTTGTAAGATCTGAACTTTTCCTGGTTGATTACCAAGACCTTCTATTCATTCAATCTTCATTTTCTTTGCTGTGCATTTTGGTTATACCAGGCAAGGCATTTTGTTGACATTTGTATTTACTTCCCTACCTCTAGAGTCATGTTTATTTCTCTGATATTTTACTTCTGCTTTTCCCTTTCCTGGGATGCCATTTCCTTTCTTCTTAATCTTTTTACATTCCTTTTATAATTTCAGGCTTAGCCGAAGTCCACCTTTATCTAAGAGTATTTGATTATTTCATTTCCATATTGTGCTCCCCCTCCTTTTAAAAAATTTAAGTATCCTTCTAACCTTTTCATAAACATAGCACACCACCATTTATTAAAATTTCTTCCTCAGAATATCGTATTTCATTTCTCTTAATGCCTAACACAAATCATGGTACATAACAGAGGCAGGGGAATCTTAATGATTGTTTTCTAACTTAAAAGTATCAGTTAGCCTGGTACAGTACTGACTGTCCTTAGCTTGTTTACAGAAGCAGATAGAAACATGATAGAAAATAATGCTTTGTGCAAAAAAAAATCTTAACTTTGAGCTATTATCTATACTTAAGGCTTTAATTACTTTCTGTGGCTAACAACGTCCAAATGTAGGATGCTCATCTAGATGTGTCTTTTACTCAAATATCTGTATCTGGTTATCTGTGAAATATCTTCATTTGGTTGTCTCAGAGGCACCTAAACTTCAGAACTTCAAATACTGTACTAATCATCATCTCTTCAAACCTAATCTTCTTTTAGTATTTCTGTATTATATGAAGGTCTGCTTAGCATCCAAGTCAAAATTTGTATGCTTTCACCTCCATTCTTCTTCAGTTACCGATCTTGTTGATTCTAATTATTATACTCTCAGTTGCTCTTTTTGGATTACTGCATTAGTAATAGAAAATGGGTTATCTTTTCTGCCCTTATATTTCTGTATAAAAGCCTGAATAGTCTTTTTTACAAGACAGACTTGGTAGTGTTACTTTAGTTTGAAACCCTTGTTTTCCTTTGGGATGTATTCTAAATTCCTTGGGATAAATGAAAAATTCCTTGATATGCTGTAGAAGGTCACTGATCACATATTTAGCTTTACTCTTACTTGCCTTTTTAATCATATTGAACTGCTGCCATTTCTTCATTATGCTAAATTACCCTGTAATCTCCTTACCCTTGCAGATACTCTTTTCTCTGTTTGGAACATTTCCTTTCCCCACCCTTTGTGCCCCATCTTTGCCCAAGTTCTGTTTTTTTTATCCTTTTGTTCTTAGTTCATGTTTTTCAGGGAATCCACCACTCACCATGTCTCTCTCGTTAAGAAAGAATCTGATATTCTCTGTATGTGTTCTCATCATATCCTGTAATCTGTCCCTCTAATCATTGTACTCAACACCGAATACAGTAATTGTTTCTTTACTTGTTTTTATTTCCCATAAGACGTTAAGCTCTTTGAAGGTAAAGCTGGAACTGTGTTAATATTTTAATTGCACTTGGCCGTGAAAGATGCTCAATAAATATCTGTCAAATGATGTAATCAGTTGTTGAATATTAAATAAATTAACATGTCTGGGTAGTCTCAATGAGGAGAGTGGTAGAGTAAGGCATAGGATTTTTATTTTGGGGGATCACATCTGAAGAAAGTGACCAAATAAAAATAAAAATCATCTGGTTAAATTACTTCATTTCAATTGTGAAATCCTATGGGTTATTTTCTAGAACTCTGATTAACATAAGGCCATCTCAATAAATTACATGTCAAATATGCCTTTATCTTTGGTGGATATTGGGGCTGTATTCTGTGCCTCTAAACTTAGTTGATTTAATTATTCATTAGTATTCCCATCATAATTTTGATTAAAGCCTAATCTTTTAATTAAAAATGATAATTAATGGATTTGTGACCATAATTGCTTCTGACAGAAGTATATGCCCTTAAGTTTATATAGAATGACAAGGAATTTCTTCATTAACACCCTGAGGTTCCTCTTTTAATTTTAGCAGCTTACTCTGTAATTATTCACGTTTTCTTTACTAATCTTTTCCTCCCTCTTTCTACCTAAGGTTTTGCTATCTTATGTAAACCTTTATATCTTTCAAGAATCTGGGCTGTGTCTTAACTCCTTAGCCATTTGTCTCATTTATCCCCTTCATGATAATCACTGATAATTTATAATGATCAAAGAAATCTAAAAATTTCAAAAAGTTTGGAAATCATTTGGAAAAATAAAATTTTGTATTATTAATCTGTTTTGCTTTTTTTTGACTTCTTGGGCCTATTTTATTTCCTCAAAAAATAGTCATAACCCATATTCCTTCTCGTGTTGCAGTACAGTTTACACGTTTTCCTTTGCTTTTTGTTTTCCTGTATAGTTGATACTTCTAATTCTTCATGCCTCATCCCATCTTCTATATTTAGCTACTTTGAAGCTCTTTTAGAAGGGCAGTCAATTGTGAAAAGAGTTCAGAACTCGGAGTTAGAATTTAAAGATTAAGGGACCAGTTTTTGTCACTTATTATAGAATTCTAGAAAAATTCTTCACTACTCAACTTGTGGTCTAAGGACCAGTATATTGCATTGATATCATGAGGGGACTTGTAAAAATGAAGAATTTCAGATCTCATTCCAGATCTGCTGAAACAATCTGCAAGTTAACAAGATAACTCAGATCAAGAAGCACTGTGATTTAATTATCTTGGAAACTCAGTTTTGCTATATGTAAAGTGTAGATAATACTTGCTGTATATAGCAACCATCATAACATCTAACATACCATATTTTACCAATTTTTTTTGGTGTCTCCTCCTATTAGAGTGTAAACTTTGTGAAGTAGGATTTTTAAAAATTATTGTATTTCCTTTATCTAGAATGATGTCTGGCATATCATTAGCATTTACATTTTTTGAATGAATAAATGAATTAATATACAACTTGTCAAATCCTTTTATTGTGTTGTAGTCATTTATTTACACTGCCATTTAGAACGACTTTCATTTAGAATTACTCTAGTAGTGAAAATATAGAATATTTGTATTATTGCAAAAAGTTCTGTTGGATTATTTTGCTTAAACATTCTCATTCCCTTTTTACCCACCTTGAATCCTTATTTATGCATTATTGTTCTTATCAGAGTGGTTAACAACAATTCCCCATTCCTATAGAATTAAGTTCAAACTTCTTAGTGTACCTTTAGTCTTACACAGTTTTATATACTTAAAAAAATATGCCAGTTGGGGTGGCATATGCCTATAATCCCAGCAGCTCCTGAGGCTAAAGCAGAAGGATCCCAAGTTCAAAGCCAACCTCAGCAACTTAGGGTCTGGCTAAGTTGCTTAGGGCCTCACTATCTCTAAATAAAATATAAAAAAGGACTGGGAATGTGACTCAGTGGTTAAGTGCCCTTGGATTCAATCCAATCCCGAGTACCCAAAAAAAAAAAAAAAAAAAAAGAAAAAACAAACAACAAAGAAAACTATGTCTATGTATAGATCTTTCTTTCTACATAAAATATACATAATATATAGAGCTGGTCAGACTCACTGAATGCATAGCATCTATATTGCATTGCCCCTGTGGCTGAGAGGAGCCCTTGAAAATAAGCTAATGCTAAAAAAAAAAAGTCTTTGTCAAAGAACCTTATGTCTTCTGTCAGCATTCATGACAGAATAATAGACTATTAGATTACAAGTAGGTTGAAATCATATCCCAGACCAATAGTATTTTGCTATCCCATTGAAAATTCTTTTAAAAAAATATTTTTAGTTGTATATGTACACAATACCTTTATTTCATTTATTTTATTTTTATGTGGTGCTGAGGATCAAACCCAGTGCCTCACATTGTGCCAAGCAAGCACTCTGCCACTGAGCTGCAGCCCCACGGCCCTATTGAAAGTTCCTTAAAAGTAAATTTTAAGATCCATAAATTATTTCACAAGTGGATATACTGTTATATTTAAACCATTACTCTAATGTTGATAATTTTCACTTTAGTTTGCTTTGTAATTAGTGTCTTCATGTACATTTGTCTCCTTTGATGATTATTTCCAAAGGATTCATTTCTAAAAGTTTAGAGGCCCAAGGTAGTTAAGATTGTTTGATTGTTTTTATGGAAAACATTTATAATATTAACAAATATCTTTTTCTTTAGGAGACATTTCTAAAGGAGGCATACCTGAAATAACTCAATCCAAGTTGAAATTGGGTATCACTACCACTCCTGGAGATTCAGACTTTGAATCTCATTTATCCATGTCTCCTGAGGACTTGCCTCAGTTGGCTGTAAGTTCTTCTCAGAGGAATACTGTTGGTCAACACACTGATGTTCCCAACCAAAAGGCATTGACCCATAGTCATCTAATTGAAGATAATCTAAAAGTCCCAGATATTTCTGAACCAGCTGACCGGAAGACTGGGATGCCAACAGAACCTTCTACTTCCTACCCATATAGAGAGAAGGCCAGCATTTTATACCAACAGAACTTGCCAGATAGTTATCCAACTGAGGAGGCACTGAAAGTTTCAGCTATTCCTGGATCAGCTGACCCGAAGACTGGCATATCAATAGTACCCTCCATTTCTCACTCACCTAGAGAAAAGCCTGGTATGTTCTATCAGCAGGCTGTGCCAGGTGGTTATACACATCAGGAGGCTCTGAAAGGTTCATTTGCTCCTGGACCAGCTGCCCAGAAGACGGGCATACCATCTGCAACCTCTCCTTTCTACTCACCAAGAGATAAGCCTGGTATTTTCTACCCGCAGGTCTTGCCAGGTGGTCAGATACCGGCAGAGGCCCTGAAAGTTACAGCTGCTCCTGGACCAGCTGGCCAGAAGACTAGCATACCAACTGTAACCTCTATTCCCTACTCACAAAGAGACCAGCCTGGTGTTTTATACCAACAGGTCTTGCCAGGTGGTCAAATACCTGCAGAGGTCCTGAAAATTTCATCTGCTCCTGGACCAGCTGACCAGAAGACTGGCATACCAACTGTAACCTCTGTTCCCTACTCACAAAGAGACCAGCCTGGTGTTTCTACCCGCAGGTCTTGCCAGGTGGTCAGATACCTGTAGAGGCTCTGAAAGTTTCATCTGCTCCTGGACCAGCTGGCCAGAAGACTGGCATACCAACTTTAACCTCTCTTCCCTACTCACAAAGAGACCTACCTGGTGTTTTCTACCAACAGGCCTTGTCAGGGGGTCAGAGACCTGCAGAGACTCAGAAAGTTTCATCTGCTCCTGGACCAGCTGGCCAGAAGACTAGCATACTGACTGTAACCTCTATTCCACACTCACAAAGAGACCAGCCTGGTGTTTTCTACCAACAGGTCTTGCCAGGTGGTCAGATATCTGCAGAGGCTCTGAAAGGTTCAGCTACTCCTGGACCTGCTGACCAGAAGGCTGGCATACCACCTGCCACCTCTGCTTCCTACTCACCAAGAGATAAGCCTGGTGTTTTCTACCAACAGGCCTTGCCAGGTGGTCACTTACCTGCAGAGGCTCTGAAAGGTTCAGCTACTCCTGGGCCTGCTGACCAGAAGACTGACATACCACCTGCCACCTCTGCTTCCTACTCACCAAGAGATAAGCCTGGTGTTTTCTACCAACAGGGCTTGCCAGGTGGTCACTTACCTGCAGAGGCTCTGAATGTTTCATCTGCTCCTGGACCTGCTGACCAGAAGACTGTCATACTACCTGCCACCTCTGCTTCCTACCCAAAGAGAGAGAAGCCTGGTGTTTTCTACAGACAGGTCTTGCCACTTGGTCAGACACCTGCAGATGCTCTGAAAGTTTCAGCTACTCCTGGACCTGCTGACCAGAAGACTGGCATACCACCTGCCACCTCTGCTTCCTCTTCACCAAGAGATAGGCCTGGTGTTTTCTATCAACAGGCCTTGCCAGTTGGTCACATACCTGCAGAGGTCCTGAAAGTTTCATCTACTCCTGGACCAGCTGACCAGAAGACTAGCATATCACCTGCTACCTCTGCTTCCTACTCACCAAGAGATAAGCCTGGTGTTTTCTACCAACAGGTCTTGCCAGGTGGTCAGATACCTTCAGAGGTCCTGAAAGTTTCATCTGCTCCTGGACCAGCTGACCAGAAGACTGGCATATCACCTGCTACCTCTGCTTCCTACCCACAGAGAGATAAGCCTGGGGTTTTCTACAGACAGGTCTTGCCACTTGGTCAGACACCTGCAGAGGCTCTGAAAGGTTCAGCTATTCTTGGGCCTGCTGACCAGAAGATTGGCATACTACCTGCCACCTCTGCTTCCTACTCACCAAGAGATAAGCCTGGTGTTTTCTACCAACAGACCTTGCCAGGTGGTCATATACCTGCAGAGGCTCTGAAAGGTTCAGCTACTCCTGGACCTGCTGACCAGAAGACTGGCATACCATTTGCCACCTCTGCTTCCTACTCACCAAGAGATAAGCCTGGTATTTTCTACCAACAGGCCTTGCCAGGTGGTCAGATACCTGCAGAGGCTCTGAAAGGTTCAGCTATTCCTGGACCTGCTGACCAGAAGGCTGGCATACCACCTGCCACCTCTGCTTCCTACTCACCAAGAGATAAGCCTGGTGTTTTCTATCAACAGGTCTTGCCAGGTGGTCAGATACCTGCAGAGGCTCTGAAAGGTTCAGCTACTCCTGACCTGCTGACCAGAAGGCTGGCATACCACCTGCCACCTCTGCTTCCTACTCACCAAGAGATAAGCCTGGTGTTTTTCTACCAACAGGCCTTGCCAGGTGGTCACTTACCTGCAGAGGCCCTGAAAGGTTCAGCTACTCCTGGGCCTGCTGACCAGAAGGCTGGCATATCACCTGCCACCTCTGCTTTCTACTCACCAAGAGATAAGCCTGGTGTTTCTACCAACAGGCCTTGCCAGGTGGTCACTTACCTGCAGAGGCTCTGAAAGGTTCAGCTACTCCTGGACCTGCTGACCAGAAGGCTGGCATACCACCTGCCACCTCTGCTTTCTACTCACCAAGAGATAAGCCTGGTGTTTTCTACCAACAGGCCTTGCCAGGTGGTCACTTACCTGTAGAGGCCCTGAAAGGTTCAGCTACTCCTGGGCCTGCTGACCAGAAGACTGGCATACCACCTGCCACCTCTGCTTCCTACCCACAGAGAGATAAGCCTGGGATTTTCTACCAAGAGGTCTTGCCAGTTGGTCACATACCTGCAGAGACTCTGAAAGGTTTAGCTACTCCCGGACCTGCTGACCAGCACAAGACTGGCATACCACCTGCCACCTCTGCTTCCTACTCACCAAGAGATAAGCCTGGGATTTTTCTACCAAGAGGTCTTACCAGTTGGTCACATACCTGCAGAGGCTCTGAAAGGTTTAGCTACTCCCGGACCTGCTGACCAGAAGACTGGCATACCACCTGCCACCTCTTCTTTCTATTCACCAAGAGATAAGCCTGGTGTTTTTCTACCAACAGGCCCTTGCCAGGTGGTCAGATACCTGCAGAGACTCAGAAAGTTTCATCTGCTCCTGTACCAGCTGACCAGAAAACTGGCATACCATCTTCAACTTCTCCTTCCTATTCACAAAGAGATAAGCCTGGTGTTTTCTACCAACAGGCCTTGCCAGGGGTTCAGATACTTGCAGAGACTCAGAAAGTTTCATCTGCTCCTGGACCAGCTGGCCAGAAGACTAATATACCAACTGTGACCTCTATTCCATATTCACAAAGAGACCAGCCTGGTGTTTTCTACCAACATGTTTTGCCAGGTGGTCAGATACCTGCAGAGGTCCTGAAAGTTTCATCTGCTCCTGGACCAGCTGTTCAGAAGACTGGCATACTACCTGCAACCACTGCTTCTTACTCAGCAAGAGATAAACCTGTTGTTTTCTATCGGCAGGCCTTGCCAGGTGGTCATATATCTACAGAAACTCTTAATATTTCACCTGCTTCTGGAGCAAATGACCAGAAGATTGGCATACCAACTATAACCTCTGCTTCCTACTCATATAGAGGAGAACCTTCTATTTTCTACCAACAAGAATTGCCACAGAGTCATTTAGCTGAAGAGTTTCTTTCAGTTGCTCCTGGACCGGCTGACAAGAAGACTGGGATAACTACAGTGTCCTCTGCTTCCTACCCACATGGAGAAAAATCTTATGCTTCCTATCCTCAGGCTTTGCCAGAAAGTCATCTAACTGATCAGGCTCTGAAAGTGTCAGTTTTTCCTGGTTCTGCTGACCAGAAGGTTGAGACAGCAGCAGTCTCCTCTACTTCCTACTCACATGGAATAAAACCTGGCACTTTTTACCAGCAAGAGTTACCAGACACTCATATAACTGAAGAGACTCTGAAGTTTCAGCTATTCCAGGACTTGTTAACCAGAAGACTAGGATACCAACAGTACCCTCTAGTTCTTACTCTCAGAGAGAGAAGCCTGGTATTTTCTACCAACAGGCCTCATCAGATAGTCATCCACCTAAAGAGCCTCTGGAAGTGTCAGCTGTTTCTGGATCAGCTGACCAGATGGCTGGGATACCAGTACTAACCTCTACTTCCTACTCACAGAGAGAAAGATCCAAGGTTTTCTATCAGCAGACATTATCAGATAATCATCTAACTGAAGAAGCTCAGAAAGTTTCATTTGTTCCTGCACCAGGTGACCAGAAGACTGGTGTACCATCAGAATTGTCTAATTCTTATTCTAGAGAGAAATCTATTATTTTCTCCCAACAGATCCTACCAGATAGTCATCTACTTGAAGACACTTTGAAAGTCTTAGCTGATTCTGGACTAGTTGACCAGAAGTCTGGGCTACCAACAGTACCCTCTATTCCCCAAGCACACAGAGAAAACCTAGTGCTTTCTATCAACAGGAGTTTCCAGATAGTCATTCAATGGAAAAGTCTTTGAAAGTTTCATTTGTACCAGAACCAGCTGATCAGAAGACTGGGATACCAATAGGACCATCTACCTCCTACTTATATAGAGAAAAACCTGTTATTTTCTATAAGCAAAACCCTGCCAGATAGTCATCTACCTGAAGAGTCTCTCAAAGTTTCAGCTATTCCTATAACAGATGACCAGAAAACTGGCATACCTACTATAATCTCTGCTTCCTACTTGCAAGAGATAAACCTGGCATTTTCTACCAACAGACCTTGCCAGGTAGTCATGTACCTGAAGAATCTCTGACTCCTCCTGGACCAGCTGACCGAATATGTTGACACCAACATTATCTTCAAGTTCCTATTCACTTGAAGAGAAGCCTGTTATTCTCTACCAAAGGCCTTGCCAGATAGTTATCTACCTAAAGAGACTTTAAAAGTTTTAGCCTCTCCTGGACCAGCCGACTTGCAGATTGGGAAACCGACTGTATCCTCCACTTCTTACTTGTTTGGAGAGAAGCCCATATTCTCTACCAGCAAGTCCTGCCAGATAGTCAGCGAAGTGAAGAAAGTCTGCAACTTTCAGTTGTTCCCGAACCATTAGGTACCACAATACCTATTGGAATCTCTTCTTCCTACTCACTTACAGATAAGACCATTATTTCTTACCAGCAAGAGTTACCACATCGTTCTGAAGAAGATTTGAAAGTTTTAGGTGTTCCTGGACCTTCTGATCAGAATACTAGGTTACACATGGTGCCCTTTACCCCCTATTCACATGGAGAGAAGCCCATTATTTCTTACCAGCAAGAGTTGACATATGTTCCTGAAGATACTTTCAAAGTTTTTGGAGATCCTGAACCAACTGACTTTAAGACTGGGATAGACATAATGCCCTCTGCTCCCTATTCACAGGGAGAACAGTCCATTTCTTTTCAGCAGGAGTTGCCAGACCTTACTCAAGTCACTTTGAAAACAGTAAAGGTTCCTGGACCTGCTGACCAGAAGAGTGGAATATCAACAATGCCTTTAAGATACTATTCACATAGAGAGAAGCCCAGTGTCTTCTCTACACAGGACTTGCCAGAGAGCCATCTCACTGAAGAGGCTCCAAAAATTTCATCTGTTTCTGTACCAGTAGATCTGAGGGCTGGAAACACCTCTGGTTCCTACTTCCATAGAGAGATGCCTAGTGATTTTTCTCAACAGTCCTTTCCTGATAGTGATCTAACTGAAGAATCTTTAGAGGCTTCAACTGTTCCTGGACTAGCTGACCAGAAGAATAGGATACTTACAGTACCATCGAGTTCCTACTCACATCAAGAGAAACTTCACGTTTCAACTGTGAATGTACTGGACAACCAGAAGGACTGAGTTACCAACAGCTACCCATAGTTCCCACTTACAGAGAGAGAAGCCCAGGATTTCAACTGTGATTGGACCGGATGACCAGAAGACTCCATTACTGACAGTTTTTCATAGTTCCTATTCTCAAAGAGTAAAACTGGTATTTTCTGGAACAGCAGTTGCCAGATAGAGATCAAAGTGAGATATTCTAAAGATTTCAACTGTCCCTGAACCAACTGATGTAAATACTGGGACACCAATAACTCTCTCTGGTTCTTATTTACAGAAGATAAATCTGATATTTTATATCTACAGGAATTGCCAGACAGACATCAAACTGAAGATGCACTGAAGGTTTCGACTCTTCCTGAACCAGCTGACCAGAAAACAGTGACACCAACAGCTCCTCCTAGTTCCTTTTCATACAGAGAAAAACTGAATATTTTCTATCAGAAGGATTTACCATGTAGACATCTAACTGAAGATGCTCTGAAGGTCTCCAGTGGTCTTGGGAAATCTGATCAAATTACTGGGTTATCAATAGTTTCCCCTGGTACTTATTCACATGATAAAAAGCACAGACTTGTTTCAGAACATGTCCAAAGACTAATAGATAATTTGGATTCTTCTGATTCCAGTGCTTGCTCAAAACATATGCCTTTAAATTCTCAAGTGATGATGGTGTTGTAATAATTAAGCCAGAATCTATAGGTTTTGGAGATGATGGTTCAGAGGAAATCCAGGATACAGAAATAGTTCCAAAACTCTTAAGAAATTCGGACACTTTTAATGGAGGCAGAAAATATAGCACTGAAACGATGCAATTTTCCTGCTCCCTTGTCCCTTTCAGAGACGTTAGTGATATTTTCATTTATACGATCTAAGAAGGTGGTTTGTTTCAAAGAACCCCCCACAACTGATGTATCTGATGGTGATCTGCTTCAGAGACAGCCATTTATAGAGGAAACCCAAGC
Organism: Sciurus carolinensis; assembly: GCF_902686445.1. Lineage (NCBI taxonomy): Eukaryota > Metazoa > Chordata > Mammalia > Rodentia > Sciuridae > Sciurus > Sciurus carolinensis. Next base: position 25,062,425 of record NC_062225.1, read on the forward strand.
AACAGATGCATACAGAAGGATATTGGCACACAGACAAATTTGAAATGCCAGAGAGGCATTGAAAATTGGGAGTTTATTAGATCAACTACAATTAGAAGTCCTCTACAGGAAGCAGAAAGCAAAGCCAGAATGGCATTAGGTGAAACTCTTAGGCAATATGAAGCAGCCAAATCTGCACTGAGGTCTGAACCTGAACGCTATAGTAGAACCATTGGGAACAAAATTATTATCCCTATGATGACTATCATAAAAAGTGATTCAAGTAGTGATGTAAGTGATGGAATGGTTCCTGCTCATGGGACAGTAATTTACCAGAGTCATTGGAATCAGTTTCTGATGTTCTTCTCAACTTTTTTCCATACACTTCACCGAATACAAGCATAACAGATAGCAGAGAGGAACAGGGTATGTCAGAGAGTGAAGATGGTGGTGGTAGTATAGATTCCCTGGCTGCACGTGTGAAAAATCTTCTGCAGTGTGAATCCTCATTAAATCATGCTAAACAAGTACTTAGAAATGCAGAGGAAGAGGAATGTCGGGTACGAGCACGAGGTAAGAACTGATCATTTGTCATATAGGCATGTTCAGGCTTATAAACATATAGTTTTATTGATTAAAGTTACATATTTGAAGTTGTTGATTTTTTTTTTCTATGGAACTGTTAGAATGATTATATTTTCTATCAGCAACCCAGAAAAATTTATTTAACCAATTACATAGCAAAGTTACAGCATTAATAGTGCTAGTTTAGGTTATGGTTTTAAGAGAAGTAAACTTTGATATCAGAGAGCTAAGAAGGAAGCTTGGACTTCAAAGCTCCTAAGCTTTCATTTTCCCCTAATTATCCCCTTACAGTAAACTTATCTTGGGGGCAGGGGGAAAAGGAAAACCTCTAGATTTCTGTGCTCTAAATTGTTTTGTGTTCTAAACTACATATATTTTTTCTTCCTATTCCTAATAAAATTCTTGGAATTGATCTCAGACATTAGAAGAAAAAGTATCAAAGTATTTCATACTAAACTTGGGTTAGAGATTTGAAACAGAATTATTTACTAATCCCATTAATATCTAATAGTACAATTCTATTAAAAGAGAAAATAAAAATCTTTTAAAACATATGGGAATAATACTTTGGGGAGCAAGTTAAATGCAGTTCAGACCTACCTGTGAATCTTCCTTTGAGGTTAATTTTCCATACTGTTCTTGTACATCCTGATTCTTAAAATATCTTCCTAGTTTTATTTACTATTTTAAAATACCAATTCTCATGGACACAGTAGGTGCTAAAAGGAGAGATAAAGGAAGATTAAGATAAAACACTTGAATATCATATTTAAATTGGACTTTTGTAGAAATATCTGTAGAGTATTTTTTTTTAAGAAATCAAACTTTTCAGGGAAATAATTTTTTTCAGGAACATTAGGTTGTTAAATAATTTGAGAGAACATACTGAGCATTGTGGTAGGCATTAAGTTGTGTATACATTGCTAATTTTCTATGCTGTTGTTTGTAATCACCAAAAATTATCACTTTTGCATTGTATTATCTCAGGAGGTTTTTATGCTTTCTCCCTAGCCTGGAATCTGAAGTTTAATTTAGCACATGAATGTGGATATTCAATTTCAGAATTAAATGAAGATGACAGGAGGAAAGTAGAAGAGATCAAGGCAGAATTGTTTGGTCATGGAAGAACAAATCACTTATCTGAGGTATAAAAGACATCTAGTAATGAAAACAAAATTTTTAAAAAGGGTGGTGGAAATTGGTCGCTTACTTGGGCATTGATGACTCCAGCTGAGTCATTGCTAATCTTGAGCTAAAGTGTTAAGAGTCTCTTCAAAAGTTAAGATTTAAGGATTATATTAATTTCAAGTTTTGGAATTCCAGAATAAGTTTTGATTAATTCCAAATTCATCTATTAAGAAAAATTTATCTTCTTAGAAAAAATAAGAATTGATTTGCATGTACCAGTATGTTTTTAGAACAGGAGACTAAACATCCATCAACCTTATTTTTTCTTAAGGTAGACATCTTGAATATAGAGGAAGTCCAGCTAGTTTCAGATGTATATTCTCTGCTTAAGAAGACAGAATAATACCTTTACATAAAAATTACTTTCTTTTTAATAGTACTATTTTCCTTGTACTATGAACTTTTTCATGCATAGGAACACTTATATAAAGTGTGAAGAGAAGTAAAAATAATTTCTGTATATCTACTAGATTCAGCTTGAGAAATAGAAACATTACCAAATATCATTGAAGTTCTTGTGTATTGTCACTAATCATATCTTTTTTTTATTTTTTTATCTGACATATATTGACTTCCCTGCTTTTTAGGTATGGTTTTGACTTTTGTACAGATTGAATCTGCATGATAGATCTTTGAAAACTGGCGGTTTTTAGTTTTTTTTTTTTTTTTTTTTTTTTTGAGATTCTTCTAGGCAGATGTACATAGTTTTAATTTATTCCTTATTACTGTACAATATTCCAACTTATGAATGTATCCCGATTTATTCATTCTTTGAATAAGGTGTTTGGTCTGCTACTATGGATAATAATGGGTATAACAGCACCTATCTTATAGGGTTTTGGTGTGGTTTATGTAAGATAATGCTCATAAAATATTTAGTCGAATGTGTGACATCTAGTTAGTGATTAATAAGTGACAGCTCTTATTATGGGTTCAATAAGAATTGATAGAACATCATATACTTGGACTTTATCAACTGAATCATAGAGTTTCTTAGAAAATAATCTTCAATAATATAGCTTAATTATTTGTCTTATCTTGCTTTTGGAAAAGTTTTTTAAAATTAGAGTGAATTTTGTTTTACATATGTGCCTATGAAAAATAAAATAAACAATAAATGTATAGTTAATTGGTTGTCCTAGCACCATTTATTTAAAAGTTCATATTTTCTCCAGTAACCTTCATTTCCCTATTTATAAAATGTTCATGTATTGTTATTTTCAGACCTTCTCAATGGTCAAAAGCCTTCCTTTGAGTAGATTAGTTTCTGTTTTTATTAAAGTATCCTGAAGATTACATCCAGAATTTTACATGTGATCTGACCAGCATGGAATGTATTTTATTGTTTTGTTCTTCTGACATATTTGAGATTTTTAATGGTCACATCATACATTGGCCTTTTTTTGTTGTTATTGTTGTTCTGCATCCCCAGCCCTTTTTATTTTTTGAGCTAGGGTCTTGCTAAGTTCCTCAATCCTCACTAAATTGCTGATGCTGGCCTTGAACTTGCAGTCCTCCTGCCCCAGCCTCCTAAGTGACTGGGATTACAGGCATGTGCTACCACCGCCTAGCTTGGCATTTTTTCAAAAACATGAACTATCACCAGTATTTCTGTCCCATTTCTGTTGTCTATATACTGCTTTTTAACTCTGCTTTATTTCTTCTTACTGGTTTCATATCAGTGTTCATGCATATTAGGATGATTTTGAATCTAAATTTGGTCATTTGTTCTATTAAATATATCACTCAACTTTGTGGCATTTGTGTATTTGGTATCTCTTATCCAAGTTATTGATAAAAATGTTTTCTAAGACAGGTTATGGAGAAAAGTCTAAAAAATTTTCAATAAGATTATTCCAACATTTATGGTAAGTACTTCACCATATTATCAGTCAACCCACAGTTCACCTTATATTTTAGTCTGTTAACTTAGTGATTATGAATATAGTTTGTCTAGTATATCTGACCTTAGAGAACCCTTAGTGACCAGACTGCATATATTTTCTTAACAATATATTGTCATTTCCCTTTAAATTTATCTAAAAGCTTAATTGTGCATAGTATTCTATTGTGGGAGTATAACAATTTAATCATTACTTACTGTTGGACATTGATTCCACAATACCTACTAAATATCTGCTGTTGCCATCACTCGTCTACATGTCAGGATACTATCAGTGAACAAAATGGATAAAAAATTTCTTGGCCATGGAACTTATATTTAAGTAACGGGTATGGAAAGCAACCAAGTAAATAAGATACATAATATTTCAGTTGGTGGCATCAGAGAACAAATAAAGCAAAATAGTCAAGAAAGGACCTGAGAAGGAGGTATTGAATCAAATATCTGAAGAAAGTAAGAAAGCCATTTGTATATGAGTGGGGAAAGCATTCCAGGTAAATAGCATATACAGAGTCACTTGAATTCGAAGTAAGTTTGACATGTAAAAGGATACTTAGGAGGCCAGTGTGTTTGTAAAGAGAATGTGAAAATGTTAGAAAAACAGATTGTAAAGAGCCGTGATTGTTGTTAGGGTTAGTCAGAGGTATTTTGGAAATTGTGTGGATTCCCTGAGGTCATTAGTTTTTGTTTTTGTTTTTTGTTACTGAGATGGGTTCTTGCTCTGTTGACAGTCTAGCATTGAACTTCCTGAGTTCAAGTGATCCTCCTGCCTAAGTTTCCTGAGTAGATGGGAATACTGGTACACATCACCTGACTTCCCATCCAATTTTGGAATGCCTCTTTAGATGTTAGTGTTGATAAAGTTATAAATTATTTTAGTGTTTCATTTAATTTTCACGTTTCTTTAGATTCTTCTAGTATAGAACAGATCCTCTTTTTCCTTTCATGATATTTTTTAAAAATATTGTTTTAGTTGTAGGTGGACACAATATCTTATTTATTTTTATGTGGTGCCAAGGATCAAACCCAGTGCCTCACACGTGCTAGACAAGCTCTCTACCATTGAGCCATGACTCCATTTCTTATGACATTTTCTTTAGTTGTTGATGACCTTTATTTTATTAATTATATATGTGGTGCTGAGAATTGAACCAGTACCCCACACATGTGAGGCAAGCGCTCTACCACTACACCACAACCCCAGCCCTTTCATGACATTTTTGAAGAATGCAATCTAGTTACTTTGTAGATGTATCTCAAATAGAGCTTATCTGTTTTTGTATTATGATTAGATTTTGTTTATATTTTTGTGTATGAAAGCCACAGAAGTGACATGCTTTTCACGATGTATCATACTAGGAGGCATATTATGTGAATTTGTCCCAGTTCTGATAATATTTGCTTATACTACTTAGTTAGGATAGTATCTACAGTTTTTTATCTTCTTTAAGGTTAATTATAAGTGTGTTTTACATATTAATAGTAATTAACAAGAATCAGGGAGAGATATTTCAAGGTGATGCAATCTTATTTTTATTACAGTTTTACCTATTTATTTTAGTACCCATTTGATGATACTTGTCTCATTCTTTTATTAGTTAACTATAATTTTGTAATTAAAAAAATTCTCCTTCATTCTTTGAACATTCATTAGTTGGGATTCTGTGGTAAGTTAGGTCTTTCCCTTCTACCCCATTTATCTCTTGTTTATATCAACATGAACTGTTGGATTTTTCTTTTACTCAGAAGATCATAATCTGTTACTTTTTTTTTTTTTGTACTGAGGATTAAATCTAGGTGTGCTTAACCACTGAACCTCATCGCCAGTTCCTTTTCTTTTTTCTTTTGAGAAAGATTCTAAGTTACTGAGGCTGTCATTGAAGTTACTATTCTCCTGCCTCAGCCTTCTGAGTCTTTGGGATTATAGGCATGTGCCACCATGCCTGGTCATTATTATGTACTTTTTAAAAACTATTTTTTTAGTTGTCAACGGACCTTATTTTTATTTATTTACTTATATGCAGTGCTAAGAATTGAACCCAGTGCCTCACATACTAGGCAAGCTCTAGCCCTTATTATGAATTTTTTAAGAATTTTATTTCTTTTTTGGTTCATTGTACACAAATGGAGTGCAACTTTTCATTTCTCTGGTTTTACACCATGTAGAGTCATACCATTTGTGTAATCATACATGTACATAGGGTAATGATGTTTGTCTCATTCCATTATCTTTCGTCCCCCCTGCCCCCTCCCAACCCCTCATTTCCCTCTACACAATCTAGCTTTCCTCCCCCCTTATGTGTCATCATCCACTTATCAGAGAAAACATTCGACCTTTGGTTTTTTGGGATTGGCTTATTTCACTTAGCATGATATTCTCCACTCCATCCATTTACCAGTAAATGCCATAATTTTATTCTCTATTGCTGAGTAATATTCCATTGTGTATATATACCACAGTTTCTTTATCCATTCATCAATTGAAGGGTGTCTAGGTTGGTTCTACAAACTAGCTGTTGTGAATTGAGCTGTTGTAAACATTGATGTGACTGTGTCACTGTAGTATGCTGATTTTAAGTCCTTTGGGTATAGGCCAAGGAGTGGGATAGCTGGGTCAAATGGTAGTTTCATTCCAAGTTTTCTAAGGAATCTCCATACTGCTTTCCAGAGTGGTTATACCAATTTGCAACCCCACCAGCAATGTATGAGTGTACCTTTTTCCCCCACATCCTCGCCAACACCTGTTATTGCTTGTATTCTTGATAATAGCCATTCTAATTGGGGTGAGATGGAATCTTAGGGTAGTTTTGATTTTGCAATTCTCTTATAACTAGAGATGTTGAACATTTTTTCATATATCTACTGATTGTTTGTATATCTTATTCGGGGAATTGTCTGCTCAGTTCCTTAGCCCATTTATTGATTGGTTATTTGTATTTTTGGTGTAAAATTTTTTTGAATTCTTTATAAATTGTGGAGCTTAGTGCTCTATCTGAAGTATGTGTGGTAATTTTATGATTTTGATACTCAAATTATTTTACACTTCTCAGTGAGAGCTTTATTAAGCTCTTTTTATCTTGCAGAACTGAACTACATACCCCTTAGACAACAACTTGCTGTTTTTCTTTTCCCCTGACCCCTGGCAACCTTCATTCTAGTTTCTATCTCTATGAATTTTACTACTCTAGGTACTACAGATAGGTAGGATCATACAGTATTTGTCTTTGTGTGACTGGCTTATTTCAGTTAGTATCATGTTCTCAGAATTCATCCATGTTGTAGCCTGTGTCAGTTTCCTTCTTTTATAAGAATTTATAATATTGTAAGTTTTTACATTTTCTTCCCTCATTCTGTTGATTAACACTTGAGTTGCTTTTTTCTTTTTCACTGTTGTGAATACTGCTATGAGCTTGGTTATATCAGTATCTCTTTGAGATCCTGCTTTCACTTCTTTTGGGTATAGAACCAGAAGGAGAATTGCTAGATCATATGGTCATTCTATTTTTAAGTTTTTGATGAAGTTCCATACTACTTTCCACAGAGGCTACACTGTTTTACATCCACTTACAATGAATGAAGGTTCTAATTTCTCCACATCCTTGTCAACAATTGTTATTTTCTGATTGTTTATTTGGTTTTTGTTTTTGTAATGGCCATACTAACAAGTCTGATATGGTTCTGCATTGTGGTATTGATTTTAACTTTTCTTAAGATTAGTGATACTGAGCCTCTTTTGTTTGTTAGTTTATATTTCTTTCGAGAAACGTCTGTTGTTTGTCCATTTTTGAATTGAATATTTGGTTTTTGTTGTTAAGTTGTAGGGGCTTTTTATGTAGTCTGGAGATTAACTCCTTATTAGATAATTAAACACAGAAGTTTTAATTTTTTTATTTATCCCAATTTTTCCATTTTCACTTTTGTTGCTACCCCCTTTGGGGTAATTTTTATGTGCGGCATGCACATTCATTCTGTATACATTTGAGTATTCAGTTACTGTATATTCAAAAGATGAGTCTTTCCTGATTTTCTTGACCTCTTTGTCAAAGATCAGTTCACCGTGTAGGTATATATATCTGGACTCTCAGTTCTATTCCATTGATCTATATGTCTCTTTTGTACCAGTACCACTCTGGCTTGAGGACTGTTTTGTAACAAGTCTTAGAATTGTCAAGTTTGAGTCTTTCAACTTTATTAACCATTTTAAAGATTATTTTGGTTATTCTCAGTTCCTTGAATTTCAGTTTTCATATAAATTTTAGAATCTGCTTATCAATTTTTTTTTGGAAAAAAATCAGCTGTGATTATTTTTGTTTGCATTGAAGTTACATTGGCTCAGTATGATAATATGGGATAGTATGATAATAAGGGAAGTATTAAAATAAATCTTTCAATCCATAAACATGAGCCAGTTTTCCATTTATTTTGATTTTCATTCCTTAATGTTTTATAGTATACAAGGCATACTCATTTTGTTAAGTATATTCTCAATATTTCATTCTTTTTATGTTCTTATAAATGGAATTACTTCATTTTGTTTTTGGATTGTTCAGTTTCTAGCTTATTGAAATATAATTGATGTTTGTATATTGAGCGGGTGTTGTCTATAGACTGCTAAAGTTGTTAATTAGTCCTAGTAGTTTTTTAGTGATTTCCTTGGAATTTTTAAAATAAGTTAATAAAATATGCAAGTAGAGTTTTATGTCTTCCATTCCAATCTTAATTTCTTTAATTTTTTTTTACCTGATTATCTTGCTGAGAATGTATACTGTGGTATTGAGTAAGAGATGTTAGAATGGACATACTTTTCATGTTCTTGATCCTAGGTGGGTAGCTTTTAGTCTTTACCATTTAGTATTATGTTAGCTGTGTGTCTTTCATAGATGCCTTTTATCTGGTTATAAGTACCTTCTATTCCTAGTTTGAGGATAAATTTTGTCATGAATCAGTGTTGGATTTTGTTAAGTTAAACAGTAGCTTTAAATTAAAGAAGAAACTTTATGGAGATGTAATTCCCATATCACATATTTTTTCCACTTAAAATGTATGATCCAGTGATTTTTAACATGTTCAGATAGTTGTGCAGGCTTTACCCCAATCAATTTTAGAACATTTTTGTTGTCTAAAAAAAAAGAAACTTCATAACCATAAGTAGTCATTCTCCATTTCTCTCCCTCCTACTCACTGACCTTGAATGACTTATCAACTTTCTATCTCTGTCTCTTTATGTTTGCCTGATCTTTTCTTTTCTTTCTTTTAAAAAAATTTTTATTTCTCCTTTGTTATTGTGATTATCTTTTGACCAACATCTCTCCATCCCCTGTTCCTTCCACTCACCCAAGCCTCTTGATAGCTACCATTCTGCTGTCTCCTATGAGATCAGCTTTTTTAGATTCCATATATGAGTAAGCATAATTAATACTTAGTCCAATTTCTGTTAGTATAAATAAAATACCTGGTTAGGTATTTCATTAAAGAAATGTTTATTTAGCTCACGGTTTTGGAGGCTGAAAGTCTAGACAGCATGGTGCCAGCCCTGGCAGAGGTTTCCCAGGGTGCATCACCTCTTGGTAGATGGCATCACAATGGTTGGAGCATGTGCAAGAACCATCACATGTTAGAGAGAGGAAGCCAGAGCACAAGGAGGGACTCTTTTGTAACAACTTGCTCTTGAGAAAACTAACTCAGCGTCCCTCAAGAACTACCTTAATCTCTTCTAAGAACTGTGCTCCCAGTGACCCTGTAACCGGGAGGGAAATGTTTACTGCTCATCATGCTCCACAAAAATTCTGGAGACAGGTTGGCGAGGAAAATAGGTTTATTCAAAGTTGGCTTTGAGGAAGTCAGAGGAGAATTTTCTGTTTCAAATCTCCATCTTTGGGAACTCAGGGGTTCTGAAAAGCTTTTATAAGAGAAAAGGAAGCACATGGGACAAAAGCAGGAAGTCTACAAATGTAGATTTAGCTAGCTAGAGAATTTGTCCATATTAATTTTCCTGGTGTCTGTCCTCAGCATGAGAAAGTTCAGGAGCTCTCTTGTTTCAACCAAACTAACTCCATTAGGCCCCATCTCTTCAAGGTCCCACTACTTAGCACATTATCACACTGGGGATGAACCCTTCAATACATGAACCCTTGAGGGACTCACTTCAGCCATATCTGAACCATAGCAGTGAGATCACATGATGTTTGTCTTTCTGTGCCTGGCTTATTATAATTTTCTCCAGGTTCATCCATGTTGTTGCAGGTGATGTGATTTCGTTCTTTTTATGATGGAATAATATTCCATTTTGTGTGCATATATATATATATATATGTATATATATATATATTAAATATACATATATACACACACACACACACACCATGTTTTCTTTATCCATTCATCTATTGATGGACATTGAGTTTGATTTCACATTTTTGGTATTAACACTAGCTTCTTAAGAGCCTGTTAAATATCTAGTACTAAGTTGCTGCTTTGTTATAAGTATCCCATCCAGAAACAATTATGTGTATATAGTAATATATATATATATATATATATAATACACACTTATTAGCATATTATATATAGTTCTAAAGTTATAAGAATTTAAAAATGCTAAAGTTATTATGAAATATGTTTATTATGAAAGCTTAACAGATGTCGTGGGAGGAGATAGATAGGTCATTGGGTTTAAATATATTCTCAGGTTGAGGTATTTGTTCTCCAGTGAGCAAGATAATAAGCTTCAGGTTAAAAATGGTATTTTAAAAGTATTTGATGCAGTGGTATTTAACCGATTTGTTTTTAAGTCAACAACTTGTTTTTTTGCAGTACTGGGGATTGAACGCAGGATTGCTTTACCGTTGAGCTATTTTCCTAGTCTTTTGCTTGAGACAGAGTCTCGCTAAGTTGCTGAGGATCTTGCTAAATTGCTGAGGCTGGCCTTGAACTTGTAGTCCTTTTGCTCACCCTTCTGAATTACTGGGTTATAGGTGTGCACCACATAGCTTCAACATTTTGTTTTTAAATAATTGTACATTCACATGCAGTTTTAAAGAAATGATCTGAATAGATTGGGATAACATCTTGCAAATCTAATCATATATCACAGCCATGATATTGAGGCTAAAATAGTCAAGATAGTGAGCATTTGCCTTGCCACAAGGATGCCTCTAGTTGCTTTACGTAGCTGCATCTACTTCTCTCACCATCCACCCTTTCTTTAACTACTGGCAACCACTGATCTGTTCCCCATTTCTATAATTTTGTAATTTCAAGACTGACATATAAATGAATCATATAGCATACAATTTTCTTGTGTGTTGACTAAGAATAATTATCTGAATTACTCAGAATCAAATAATTTTCTGGATGTCCATCTAGGTTGTTGTGTTTATCAGTACTCTTCCCCTTTATTTCTGGGTAGTATTTCATGATATGTATATACCATAGTTTGTTTAAATATTCACTTTATTGAAGAACATCTTGGTTGTTTTTCCATTTTTTGTCTTTACAAATAAAACTGCTGTAAAATTTCATGTGCATGTTTTTGTGTGGACATATCTCTGTTTCTGCGGAATTAATGTCCATAAGTGCAAACAGCTGCACCATTTTCTATTCCTTTCAGAAGTATATGAATGATCTGCTTATTCCACATCCTCATCAGGATTGATGTTATCACTATTCTTTATTTTAGCTTTCTTGATAGATTTTTTAGTGATGTCTCATTGAAACCATTTATATTTTCTTACTGGTTTCTGATGTTGAACATTTTTTCATATCCTCATTTCATATCTTTGTATCCTATTTAGTGAAATGTCTCTAATATGTGTTTTGCCCATTTTCTATTTGGTAACCCTCCACCCCCCCTTTTTTTTTAATATGTTGAGGTTTTTTTGTTTGTGGTTCTGAGGATTGAACCCAGAGCTTTGCCCATGCTAAACAGTCACTGTAGCACTGTAACTGGGAAAGAGGAGGGGCACCTCATTATTGCTGAGTAGGAATCAAAGTCCAGGCTCCCCACATGGATTTCACTGACATCGCAGGGGAGGAGTAGCTCATTAGTCAGTAGGGATGAAAGTAAGTCCTGTCTTCTGCTTGGTCTTTTCTCATAACACCTTGACCTGGTGTTGGGACGCTTCATTACAGGTTTTTTAACAATTATTTTTGTAGTTGTAGGTGGACAGCATGCCTTTATTTTATTTGCTTATTTATGGGTGCTGAGGATTGAACCAGTTCCTCACATGCGCCAAGCAAGCACTCTGCCACTAAGCTACAGCCCTGACCCTCGTTACAGTTTTGCAAGAGTGAACATCTAGGTTTCTTACTTGACTTTTGCTAGTGTGTGTGAAGTTGGGGCTGAGGTTTTTTTTCTCTGTGGTGGTTGAAGTAAAGTAATTATTGTCTAAAGGTTTTCTGTTTTGCTAAGCCATATTTTTCCTGGATTTTTATTTTTGTGTGAGAGCAGATGTTTGTAGGCTTTGTCTGTGTTTGTTGTTCCTTGGTTGCTCCAACTCTGGATATATGAGACAAAAAGAAAACTTGGGGATCTCACCACCAAATCATTTGTCAAGTCCCAGGATCCCTAGCTAGTTTGCCTCCTTCTCTGCTTCTTTCAGTTCTTCTTATGTTGGTTTTATATAATTTCCAGGATGTTTAGGTCTACTTAGGAGGAGAAATATGGAAAAATTCATCGACTCCATTTTCTGGGAAAAGGCATAATTTAAAATATTTTATATGAAATAAAATGTACTATATCATCAATGGAATGCCAAATTATAGAGCATTTCTAGGTAAAACACAGAAACCTCAAAGAAATTTTATATTTATGATAGCTTTGGGCATTGATTCTAGGTCTCAGGAAAAGGTACTCATTATTTTTCTTGTTCTTAGAGGCAAAATAGTAGGTATAGTTGGGGCCTCTGAAATAGCCAAAAATAACCTCAAATGAGATTTGAATGGCTTAGATAAGGTAGAGTTTCATTTTTCTTTAATATCATAGTCCAGGGTAGGAAAGTGAACTCTGTTCTTGAGGTCATCCACAGATCTAAACTGGCTGTCCTTATGCATGACTTCTGTGGTTGTTCAGGCATTACCATTTTCAGGTATCAAATGGTGATGAATGGTGGTGGTAGTAGGAAAACATGGAGGTCAAGAACTGGATTTTAAGGACAAGAAGCTGAAGTTGCACTTAACACTTTTGCTCATAGCCCATTGAACTAAACCTAGGCATATGATCACAACTAGCTGCAAAAGAAAAAGAAATGTCCCCAGTTTGGCGACTATGTGGCCAACAAAAGTTTGGGTGACCTCTATACTGTAAGGAAGAAAGTAGAATATATACTAGGGGACAATAGTAGTCTTTGTTGTGGTACTCTTGTAGAAAGTTTTAGAAGAACTCTACTGAGTGGTCTTAGTTATAAGTCATTTTATTCTATAGTTAACGGCTGCCATTTTCTTACTGTGTTCTTTGACCTGTTTTATTATAAAAGAATGATAAGACTTTAATGGTCATATCTTAGCCTGGATAGAAAACTGATTTGTATATAACTATTTAAAGTACTTTAAGTAAGAACCTATTTTTATCTTCTAGGGTTTACAGAGTCCACGGGGAATGGATGCACACCTGAAGCTGTATGTAGTCACATTGTTATTGAGAGCCATGAGAAAGGATGTTTCAGAACTTTAACAACTGAACAACCACAACTGGAAGACCATCCTTGTGCTTTTACATCTGCTGAATCCTCAGAAATGATCAGAGAACGACAGAGCCCATCATCGTGGAGAGCCAGACACATCAATCTTTCCAAATCACTAGACCAGAACAACCCCCATTTTAAGTTTGGAATTCCTTGCAGTTACAAAGTCATTCCCCACTTCAAAACCTTATACCTGATGACTTCAAAATTAGCAAGGGCCTTCGAATGCCATTCCGTGAAAATATGGACCTTGGCTATCAGAATTAGTAGAAGTAGAACCTGCTTGTGTGCCACCTAAAGAAGTGGATTTTCCTTCTTCATCACAAATACCGCCCCCAGAACCCATGAAACAGTTTACTACCTCCATCACTTTTTCATCTCACCGACATTCTCAATGCATTTCAGATTCCTCTGTTTTTAAGGTTGGTGTTACTGAAGGTAGCCAGTGTACTGGAGCATCTATGGGGGTATTTAATTCTCATGTCACTGAAGAGCAAAATTCTTCTAGAGATCTTAAACAGAAAATCTCTTCCCCTTCATCATTTAAAATGCTTAGTGGTTTACCACATAAAGCTGTGACTATTTTAGCAGAAAAAGGTAGGCAAAACCAAAAGTTATTGTTGATTTTGAGCCTTCTCATCGAGAGGAAAAACTCTTAGAAAGATCAGATTTTAATGTCAGTCATTTTGAGCCCAGTACCAGTGCAAATTGTACTTTCAAGGAATTCAGTTTTCTGATAATGATACCCACGTTAGTATGGGCAGATCAAATTCCACACTAGGAGTAAAAGAGAAGAATGTAACCAACACTGCAGATCTTCCTTCGCACATTTTTTCTTGAACAACGAGAACTCTTTGAACAAAGCAAAGCCCCACATGCAGATCACCATGTGAGAAAACACCATTCTTGCCTTTGTCCAGACCTTCCTTCTTGCATTTTCCTTGAACAACAAGAACTCTTTGAACAAAGCAAAGCCCCACATGTAGATCATGAGATGAGAGAAAGCCATTCTCCCTTTCCTCTGTGTCAGGATTATATAGCTTCAGACCTTCCTTCTCCCGTTTTTCTTGAACAACATCAAAGCAGAACCCCAGGTGTAGATGACCACGTGAGAAAACACCATTTTCCCTTTTCTCAAGGTCAGGATTGTGTAGTAGAAAAAAATCAACATACACCTAAATCACACATTACTAATATAAATGTTGAAGTGAATAATTCGATCTCCCAGTCTGCCCCTGATCACTATACATTAGAAACATCTGCATCTACTCCACCTTCAAATAGAAAAGCACTTTCATGTGTTCGTATAACTCTGTGCCCCAAGACTCCTTCCAGTTGGATAGTGGAACCTTAGGTAAAAGATTTCATTCTTTGGATTCTGCTTCTAAAACAAGGATGAATAGTGAGTTTAACTCTGACCTACAAACTATATCTTCAAGATCATTGGAACCAACCTCCAAGTTATTGACCAGTAAACCTATAGCACAAAATCCAGAATCTTTAGGTTTTCTAGGACCTAAATCTCCACTGGACTTCCAAGTTGTACAGTCTCCTCTTCCAGATAGTAATACTATTACTCAGGACTTGAAAGCCATACCTTCTCAGAATAGCCAGATAGTAACCTCAAGGCAAATACAAGTGAACATTTCAGATTTGGAAGGATATTCCAAAACCAGAGGGGACTCCGGTATCTGCAGATCGGTGAGTCTTGTGATAACAAGAAAGCTGATGGAATTTGTGATAAAGGGGTTAAAATACTTAAGCAAATGTAAATTCTTGGGGAAGAGACTATGAGTTCTTTTAAGGGAGGTTGTATCTGACTAATCTGCTAGAAGTCTTTCAAGAATTATGTAAATAAGTGAGAACATGTGAAGGTTATATATTTATACTTTCAAAGATCTTTTTGATAATATTTGACATCAAGTGTTAAAAGAAATTGAATTACTTTGAGAATAATCTTTGATCATCTAGTGGCATAATTACCATTTTTTTCATATTGGAAATTATGCTGCTGAAGATTTTTGCATGTGTGTGCATGCTCTCTCTCTGTCTCCGTCTTATCACCTCCCCCTTTGATTCCATTTCATAATTTCCCTCAATATTTAAAATTTAAAAAGAAAAGATATAGTGGTGAATATTGGCAGATAACTACTTCAGCGAGATGATTTAAGACTAACATCACCAGCCATGCGTGTCGACGCAATGTGCTCCCCACATTGTAGACGTAGGAAAGGAAACCCAATTCAGTAATCAATGCATTAGATTTATCTTATTCAGCCTAATTTTATCATTATTCAATTTTATCTTAAAAAATCTTTTACAATATGGCTAAATAGAATTGCCTGTGTTTTAAATGTTTATGCCTTATGTTTGAGCATAACACAAACATAGATACGGCAGAAGAGTTGAGAGCACTTTTCTTGGAAAGGAGGAAGGAAAAAATGTTTACTCAAATCCACCTGTGGCAGTCATTCCAATGAGAGACATATATATTGCTCATTTAGTCCTCATTATGACCTATGAAGTAGGTGATGATATTCCTGTTTACTCACTGGGAAACTGAGACACTGATATTGCTTCTTGGGCCAAGTGAGGCTATCTGTAAGGCTGAGAATGAGCATTCAAATGCAGTCTAATAGTTGGCATGGGGCACACTCCTGTAATCCCAGTGTCTTGGGAGGTTGAAGCAGGAGGATCACAAGTTCCAGTCCAATCTGGGTGAGTTAGCAAGACCCTGTCACAAAATAAAAAGGTGAAAAAGTGCTGGGGATGTAGCTTAGTGATTGAGTATTCCTGGGTTCAATTCCCAGTACATGAAAGAAGAAATAAAAGGAAAAAGGAAGAAAGAAAGCAATGCAGTCTGTTAAATTAAAGCAAGACCTCATTTCCCTTTATACTATTGTCTGTCAAAATATTTTTTTTTCCGTATTTACTTTATTTATTTATTTATTTTTTAAATTTATTTTTTGTGAAAACAAATGGGATACATGTTGTTTCTTTTTGTACATAGAGCAACAGCATACCATTTGCATATTCATACATTTACATAGAGTAATGATGTTTTATTCATTCCATTATTTTTTTCCTTCCCCCTACCCCTCCCACCTCTCTTTTCCCTCTATACAGTCCCTCCTTCCTCCATTCTGCCCCCCTCCAACCCCCATTATGTGTAATCATCTGCTTATCAGTGAGATCATTTGTCTTTTGAATTTTGAGATTGGCTTATCTCACTTAACATGATATTCTCCAATTTCATCCATTTGCCTGCAAATGCCATGATTTTATTATTCTTTATAGCTGAGTAATATTCCATTGTATATATATACCACAGTATCTTTATCCATTCATCAATTGAAGGGCATCTAGGTTGGTTCCACAGTATGGCTACTGTGAATTGAGCAGCTATGAACATTGATGTGGCTGTATCTCTGTAGTATGCTGATTTTAAGTCCTTTGGGTATTGGCCGAGGAGTGGGATAGCTGGGTCAAATGGTAGGTCCATTCCAGGTTTTCTAAGGGATCTCCACACTGCTTTCCAGAGTGGCTGCACTAATTTGCAGCCCCACCAGCAATGTATGAGTGTACCTTTTCCCCCACATCCTTTCCAACACCTGTTGTTGCTTGTATTCTTGATAATCGGCATTCTAATTGGGGTGAGATGGAATCTTAGTGTAGTTTTGATTTGCATTTCTCTTATTACTAAAGATGGTGAACATTTTTTCATGTTTGTAGGTTGCTTGTAGATCTTCTTCTGTGAAGTATCTGTTTATATCCTGAGCCCATTTGTTGATTGGGTTATTTGTATTCTTGGTGTAGAATTTTTTTGAGTTCTTTATATATTCTAGAAATTAGTGCTCTATCTGAAGTATGAGTGGCAAAGATATTCTCCCACTCTGTAGGCTCTCTCTTCACATTGCTGATAGTTTCCTTTGCTGAAGAGAAAGCTATTTAGTTTGAATCTATCCCAGTTATTGATTCTTGCTTTTATTTCTTGTGCTATGGGAGTCCTGTTAAGGAAGTCTGATCCTAAGCCAACAAGGTGAAGATTTGTACCTACTTTTTCTTCTATAATCTGCAGGGTCTCTGGTCTGATTTCAAGGTCCTTGATCCATTGTGAGTTGACTTTTGTGCAGGGTGAGAGATAGGGTTTAATTTCATTCTGTTGCATATGGATTTCCAGTTTTCCCAGCACATTTGTCCGAAGAGGCTATCTTTTCTCCATTGCATATTTTTGGCCCCTTTGTCTAGTATGAGAAAATTGTATTTATTTGGGTTTGTGTCCGTGTCCTCTATTCTGTACCATTGATCTACCTGTCTATTTTGGTGCCAATACCAAGCTGTTTTTGTTACTATTGCTTTGTAGTATAGTTGAAGTTTTGTTATTGCTATACCCCATTTCATTCTTTCTGCTAAGGAATGCTTTAGCTATTCTGGGTTTCTTATTCTTCCAGATGAGTTTCATGATTGCTTGCTCTATTTCTTTTCTTTTTTTTTTTTTGGGTGCTGGGGATCGAACCCAGGGCCTTGTGCTTACAAGGCAAGCACTCTTCCGACTGAGCTATCTCCCCAGCCCCTGCTTGCTCTATTTCTGATTGGGATTTTAATTGGAATTGCATTGAATCTGTATAGTACTTTAGGTAGTACGGCCATTTTGACAATATTAATTCTGCCTATCCAAGAACATGGGAAGTCTTTCCATCTTCTAAGATCTTCCTCAATTTCTTTCTTCAATGTTTTGTAGTTTTCATTGTAGAGATCTTTTACCTCTTTGGCTAGATTGATTCCCAAGTATTTTATTTTTTTTTTGAGACTATTGCAAATGGGGTTGTTTTCCTCATTTCCCTTTCAGCTGTTTCAATCGCTTGCGTATAAAAATACTTTAGATTTATGCGTGTTGATTTTATAGCCTGCTATTTTGCTGAATTCATTGATGAGGTCTAGAAGTTTTCTGGAGGAGGTTTTTGGATCCTCTAAATATAGAATCATGTCATGCGCAAATAGTGACAGCTTAAGTTCCTCTTTTCCTATTCGTATCCCTTTAATTTTCTTAGTCTGCCTAATTGCTCTGGCTAGAGTTTTGAGGACAATGTTGAATAGAAGTGGTGAAACAGGACATCCCTGTCTTGTTCCCGTTTTTAAAGGGAATGGTTTCAGTTTTTCTCCATTAAGAATGATGTTGGCCATGGACTTAGCATAAATAGCCTTTACAATGTTAAGGTATGTTCCTAATATCCCTATTTTTTCTAGTGTTTTGAGCATGAAGGGTTGTTGTATTTTGTCGAACACTTTTTCTGTGTCAATTGAAGTAACCATATGATTCTTATCCTTAAGTCTATTGACATGATGGGTTATGTTTATTGATTTACGAATGTTTGAACATCCTTGCATTCCAGGATGAACCCTACTTGATCGTGGTGCACAATTTTCTTAATATGTTTTTGGATACGGTTTGCCAATATTTTGTTAAGGATCTTTGCGTCTATATTCATCAAGGATATTGGTCTAAAATTTTCTTTCCTTGATGTGTCTTTTCCTGGTTAGGTATGAGGGTGATATTAGCTTCATAGAATGAGTTCGGTAGGGTACCCTCCTTTTCTATTTCCTGAATACTTTGAGAAGTATTGGAATGAGTTCTTCTTTGAAGGTCTTGTAGAACTCTGCTGAGAATCCGTCTGGACCTGAGCTTTTCTTGGATGGTAGATGTTTAATGGCTTCTTCTATTTCATTGCTTGATATTATCTGTATAAATTGTGTATGTCCTCCTGTTCAGTTTGGGAGGAGCATATGCTCTAGAAATTTGTAAACTTCCTTAGAGTGAACAGGTAAGAGAAAAAGAGTGCCAAAATAAAAATCAGTCTTTTGAAACCTAACCTTCTTACCTCTGCTTCTTTACTTTCAATAGAAATGAGTCACTATATCTAGCTCACATTCTGGGTTTGGGAATGAATACCAGGAAGAAGAGGATAATTGAGAGATATCTTATTTTAGAAGTTTTGCCAGTTTTACCATAAGTGAATTTTATTGAAGTTTCATCTTATGTTAACATTCTATGATAACCTCATAACCATAAAGCATTTATCAAAACTCACATCCTGGTTAACTTTAAAATGTACATGCTGCAAACTTCACTGTTTTTCTGGTATACAGTTCTATCCACGGCTCCAGTTCCACATTAAAGCAGTTGCATTAATCTAAAAATTCTCCCATGCTATCCCCTTATGAGACTGGCCTCCAACTTCCAATTTTCCTGCCTCAGCCTCTCGAACCTGGCTGAATATGAGGAGTTTTCAAGCATATTTCCTCAAATATTTTTTCTGCATCATGCTGTTTCTTCTAAGTTTTGATGACATGAATATTAATTTTTTTTTTTTCTGTGAACTCAGGGGCCTAATATTTTGAGGCAAGTACTCTATCATTGAATTACATCCCAAGCCCTTTAAACTATTCGGTATTATCTTATAGATCTCTGAAGCACTGTTGATTTTTTTTTCTGTTGTCAGATTTACATGTATCTGTTAATCTGTCTTAAGTTTGCTAATTTTCTTCTGTCCTTTCCATTCTACTATTGATCACATCCAGTAAGGATTTTATTTCAATTATTTCAATTTTTAGTTCTTGAATGTCTGCAGTTTCTTCTTTTTGTCTAATATTTCTTTGTTGAGGCTTTGTCTTTATGTTTGTTTTAAGGGTGTTCACTTTTACTTGAAGCATGTTATAACAACTGCTTTATAGAGTTTTTGTCAGGTAATATTAACATCTCTTTCATCCCAGCATTGGTTTTTATCCTTTCCCATGTGAGTGAGATTTTCTGATTCCTCTGAAAACTTTGGATTGTATTTTGTAGTATTATATTATAGTATATTATGTCATGAATATGACAGTTCTTTTTTTTTTTAAGGTGCTTTTGTTGTTGTTGTAGGTGGACACAATACCTTTATTTTATTTTTATGTGGTGCTAAGGATCAAATCCAGGGCTTCATGCATGGTAGGCAAGTGCGGTACCACTGAGCCTCAACCCCAGCCTGACGGTTCTTATTTAAGTCCCATAAAGATTGTTGATGTTTTTGTTTTAGCAGGGAATTGACCCAGTTGGATTCAGGTTAAAAATTACAAACAACCTTTGAACTCCCCTTTCCTGGTCCTTAGATCAAAGAGCAAAGGCTTAGTTTACTTCTCTGTGTTCTTTCTGTTACTGCTTGGATCAAGGCCAAGTGGCACAGAACAGAGGGAGAGAACACCCATGGGGTTTGCCCTACTTTGAGACAACACCTCTTCTGGTAGAAGAGTAAAGTTTACCTCCCTCAGAATTTTAGGTTTTCATTATCTATATTACTGCTATAACCACTGCCACTATGGAATTACTTGGGCACTGAGGTTCAATAGAACAGAGAAATGGAAAAAAAATAGGATTTTTGCTCCTTTAGGTATTAGGAGACTCTTCTCCCTGTCCTCAAACAGAAACTAGAGGACTTTGCCTGGGGGGGGCAAGTCTTGTGCTAATACTTTCTTCCAGGTTCCAAGCTGTATTGAATTTAGGTGAGGCATACCAAAAGATGCAAAATGATGGTGAATTCATTCTCATTTTTGTGATACTTTCAAATTTTATAATCTTCCCCAGTGTACCTGCTCCTGTTATTTTTTCAACTTTTCAATAACTATTCCACATAGTCTATCTAGGTTTGTAGCTGCTACATTCAGAGGGAGAGATGTGATGAATTATGCTTACCTGGAACTGGAACTAGTTGTATCAACTTTTTTTTTTTTTTTTTTTTTTTTTTTTTCCCATCAGCAACATATGCAAGTTCCATATTCTCCCACATCTTCTCCAGCGCTTGATATTTCTAGATATTTTTAATGTAGTCATTCTAAGTGGGAGTGCCAGAAAGTTTGGTACTTAAGAGTATCTGTTTACTTTGTCTTTTGGATCGTTTATTTCATTATTATAAGAAATTGTATATAATCTGGGTATAAATCCTCTGTGTATTATGAATATTTTCTTACAATCTATGGTTTGATTTTAATTTTCTTAATACGGGTGTCTTTTGAAGAACAGAAAATTTAAATTTTGGAAAATCTAGTTTGATTAGTGTTATTTCATGTCAAAGAAATGTTGACTTATGAAAATTTTTCTTCTATGTTTTGTCTAAAATTGTTATAGTTTTAGCTATAGTCTATGGTCAGTTTCAAATTAAGTTTTGAATATGGTGTAAGTTTCACAGTTGAGTATTGTTTTCTTCTGTATGTATGTTCTAGCACCATTTTTGAAAAATTATTTGCTTACCAAATTAAGTTGACTGTCTTGTCAAAATCAGTTGACTTTATGTGTGCGTTTATTTGGGGAGTTTCTACTCTGTTCCTTTGTTCTATTTATCTTATACCAGTCCTATCATATCTTTGTTTTTGTGACTTTTTTCAAAGTTTTGAAATCAGTTTATATCCTCTAATTGTGGTTTTATTTTCAAAATTGTTTTTGCTATTTTAAGTCTTTTATGTTCTATATAAATTTTAGAATAGGCTTCTTAGTTTCTCAACAAAAGCCTAGTGGGATTTTATTTGAAATTGCATTGCAAATATAGATCATTGTGGGAATGACTGACATTTTTAAATTATTGGGTCTTCCTATGCATGCACATATTTTTTTTTTACTCATCTAAGTCTTCTTTAATATCTCCCAGTGACATGTAATTTTCAGTGTATAGGTCTTTACATCTTTCTTTTTTTAAATATTTTAGATGTCGATAGACCTTTATTTAATTTATTTATTTATATGTAGTGCTTAGAATTGAACCCAGTACCTCTCACATGCTGGGCAAACTCTGTACCACTGAACTGCAACCCCAGCTCTGTACATCTTTTCTTAAATTTATTTCTGTTGTTTTTTGAGAGTATTATATGTGATATTTTTAAAAACTTGCATTTCTTGTTGTTTGTTGCTTGATTGTAAAAATACTGTTATCCAGTCAATTTGCAAGTGCCAACAAGTTAATTTTAATTATTGCTTTTTTGATTAGCGTTTCCATGTCCACTGTGGAATGTTTTAGGACAGTGAATATTAGGGAATTTAGGCAAGGCAGTAATTACAGTGATTGAGACATACCATATATCCTACATTTAATGTTTTGTAGCTTCCCTAAGAAGTCTTTCCCTATAAGACTTCAGAGGTACCCTGTTGAAATTTGGTGGTGTCCTCAGTTATAAATCTATTCTTTGTGGTTAAGTCATGTTGCCAGGGAGCAGCAGGTTTTACCCCATCCTTTTCAATTTTCTAGCCTTTTGTTTTCTTTTTCTTACCTAATGTACTGGCTAGGATATTGAATACAGTATTGAATAAAGGTAGTAAGAGCAGACATCTTGCCTTGTTCTCTCTCCATGCTTGCAGGATGAGTGAGTGAATTTACTGTTTTATTGTTAAGTTTAATGTTACCTGTATTTTTGTAATAGATGCCCTTTGTCAGATTGAGGACTTCTCTTCTTAGTTTCCCTAAGTTGTTATCATGAATGGGTATTAATTTTGTCAAATGCTTTCCTGCTCTGTCAAGATGATCATATATGTTTTCTCCTTTTTTATGTTGATGTTGTGAATCATATAGATTAGGTGTCAGTTGTTAAATCTGTCTTGCATTAATAGGGATAAACTCCACTTGATCATGACATACTCTTTTTTTTTTTTTTTTTTTTCTTTCTTTCTTTCTCTCTCCCTGCCCACTTGAGTTTTGGGATTGAACCCAGGGCACTCTACATAGAGCTATAGCCCTTTGTATTTCTTATTTTGAGACAGGGTCTTGCTATATTGCCCAGATTAACCTTGAACCTATAATCCTCCTGCCTCAACCTTCTGAGTCACTGAGATTACAGGCATGCACCAGTGAGCCTGGCACATAATGTCCTTTTAAAAATATATTCCTGGATTTGGTTTTGCTAATGTTGTATCTTCTGAAGATTGAAGAGAATTTTCTTAGTTTCTTCTGATATCAGAGAGTTATAGTGACTTCAGAATACTTGGGAAATGTTTATTCTTGTTTTCTGAATTTACATTAGATTGGTATTGGGTTTAAATCTATCATATTGCATTTTGCTTTCAATCTGTACCATCTAGTTTTGTTTCTTCTTTCTTTCCTTTTATATTATTTTATCTTTTAGTATTCTATTTTGTTCTCCTTTTTAACTTGTAGTAGACATTTTGTGTATTTTAGTGGTTGTGGTCACCCTGCAGAAGTAGGATGGACTTCTACAAATTTGGTTCACACAAGGCTGATGACACTGCTCGTAAATTTGGAAGGAAGTTTATTACTCACAATAGGAACTCCGAAGGAGAGCTGGGTGGGCACGAACAGGTCCCCTGGCCTGAGCAAAGCAAAGATTATGAGTTTGGCTTAATCATGGCTAGGGCGAGAGGGACCAGGAAGAAGTTTTTATGGATAGAGATTTTCTGCTGGTGTCAAAGGAGGTGGCTCTTCCTATCCAGGGTTTCTTACAGACTGACCAGGTGTGGGATGAAAGGGAACAGGGAAGGTGAATCTTAAAAAGAACTCAGTGGTTAAACATCAAAATGAAGTCAGATTCTTTATTACAGTGATTATTGTAGAGATTACCATATGCATCCTCAATTTATTTTTTTTCATTGCTAGATACCATTTGTCTAGTATTTTGATGAGATTTTTTACCTGTGTTCATGAGGCAGTCACCTGTAATTTCTTTTCTTCCAATATTATTGTTTGATTTTGATATGAGCATTGAGCTTGCCCCATAAATGTATTGGTATGGTCTGAAAGTATGTATAGGATCGATAATACTTCTTTCTTACGTTTTTGCAGAATTTACCAGTGAAACAGTTTTGGCTTGGGGTGTTTTTTTCTTTTTTTAATTGTAGATCCAATTTCTTTAATAGGTATGACTACAGATTTTCTTTCTTTATTTTCTGGTATCAGTTTTACAAAATGTATTTTTTGTTGTTGTTGTTAGAATTAAGTTGTCAAGGGGCTGGGGAGATAGCTCTGTTGGTAGAGTGCTTGCCTTGCAAGCATAAATCCCTGGGTTCAATTACCAGCACCCGCAAAAAAAAAAAAAAAAAAAAGAAGTTGTCAAAATTTATTGGCATGTTTAGGCTGGGGTTGTAGCTCAGTGGTGGAGTGCTTGTCCTTGGCACCACATAAAAATAAATGAATAAAATAGAGGCATTATGTCCATCTACAATTAAAATAAAAGAAGTGAGGGTTTTTTAAATAACTTTATTGGCATGTTTGTTTTAATATCCTTTTATCATTTAGTTACTAGATCTCTGAATGTTTAGCTATTGTTAATTTGTGTTTTTCTCGCTTTGGTCATTCCTACTAAGAGTTTAACAGTATGGGTTTTGCTGATCCCTGTATTTTGTGTCTTTTACTTCATTAATTA
This sequence comes from Sciurus carolinensis, assembly GCF_902686445.1. Taxonomy (NCBI): domain Eukaryota; kingdom Metazoa; phylum Chordata; class Mammalia; order Rodentia; family Sciuridae; genus Sciurus; species Sciurus carolinensis. Next base: position 25,087,154 of record NC_062225.1, read on the forward strand.
ATTTTTTCCGTCAGTTTGGGTTTTAATGTTCATTTTCACTTTTCTGAGAATAGATACTTAATTTTCTATATTCATTCATTTATATTAATTTTCAGCATTCTTTTCCAAGGTACACAGATTTGTAGGTAGTTTTTCATTATCATTTTTATTGTAAATTTTTTGTCTTTTTGGTTATAATTTCTGTTTTTGTCCCATGGGCTTTGTTGATATAGGTTTCTGAATTCCATTATGGTCCAGGGGGATTATATTCCGAATGATTTCAGTATATTTAAATTATTTAGGCTTTATGATACAGTATTTTTATTTTGATCAGTGTGCAATTGATCAGTGTGGACTGGGGTTGTGGCTCAGTGGTAGAACGCCTGCCTAGTATGTGTGAGGCACTGGGTTCGATTCTCAGCACTGCATATAAATTAATGAATAAGATAAAAGTTCATCAACATATAAAAAATATTTTAAAAAAGAAAGCTATAGTTGCTCCATGTGGTAGATTCCATGGGTCAAATTGGTGTAGTCAACTGTTGAAATCTTTATCTTCACTGAATTTTGAATATTTTGTTTACCCAACGTTTGAGAATAGCATGTTAATGTTTCATTTCTGATTTAATTTTTTCTATTTCTCCTTTTGATTTTTTTTCTTTTTTGGGAAAGAATAATCACACAGTTACAGAAAAGTTGGAGTATGGTACAAGGAATTTCCTTCTCCTTAGTCATTTGAGAATAAGTGGTTGGCTTGCTGCCTCATCACTTTTATATAGTATATTGTCATTTCCTGTAATATACACATACATATATATTATATGTATACAGTATATATGTATTCATTTTCTCCTACATAACCACAATGAAGCCATGAAAATTGAGGTATTAATATTGGTGCATTACAGATATTATTCAGGTTTCTCTAATTCTCCCAGTAATGTCTTTCATAACAAAACAAAGAAATTCAAAATTACATATTGCATTTAGTTATTATGTGTCTCTAACTTCTTTCATTTGGAGCTATTTTTAACCTTTTATTTATTTATTCTTTGACCCTTTTGTAGATTATAGGCCAATTATTTTGTAGAATGTCACTCACTTCTGGATGTTTTCTCATGATTGCATTTAGGTTAGTTATGTTAGGTAGGAAAGTCACAAAAACAACATTGAATTCTACTCATTGCATCTTATCATATCACACAGTTTTAATTTGCTCCATTTTTGAAAATTATCACTAGTGTTACTTAATAAGGTTGCCTCCACTGTAAGATTACTCTTTTCTCTTTTGTAACCAAATATTTTATGGGGAGGTTCTTTGAAATTATATGTGTCCTTCAACAGACGTTCAGTTTATTATTTGTATCTATACAGAATCGTTTATATATTTTATGCAGTGGTTTATGCTTTACTACCATCCTTGTTTAACTATGGGAAACTAGTGATCTGTTTTTTTATTATACAATTTTGTCCTTCTACAATGTTATACAAATGGAATATATGACATGAGCTTTGAGATTGGCTCTTTTTACTCAGCATTGTGAACTAGAAATCCATCTAAGTTGTGTTTATCAATAGTTTATTTCTTTTTATTAAAGCTATTGTGAACATTCATGTACTTATTTTTACATGATTATAGTTTTAATTTCTCAAGGACTGTTGTTCTCAACCAGAGGTGATTTTATCCCACACAACCTTTTAGTATATCTGAAGACATTTTTGATTGTCACATCTAGGGAAGTATTTTACTACTGGTATCTAGTGAATAGAGTTGCTGCTGAACATCCTTGAATACACAGTAGAGTTTCCCACAGAAAAGAATTACTTTTTCAAAATGTCAGTGGTGCTGAGATTGGGAAACTGTGCTGGGGTAAATGCCCAGGAGTGTGATTGTTTGGTTGTACAATCAAGTGTATGTTTAATTTTATAAGGAACTTCCAGAGTTTGTTATACCATTTTATGTTTCCCTAGTGATATTTAAGAAATTCAGTTTCTCCACATCCTCATCAATGTCAAGTATTGGGTTCCTCCCAGCCCTTCTTAGGAATATATGTAATACATACATATATACACACTCATTTACATTCATATTTATTTCTTTATCCTAATAGGCATGTAGGGATATTGCATTGTTGTTTAATTTGCATTTCCCTAATGACTACTAACGATGAACATTTTTCTCATGCTCATTTGCCATCTATATTTTCTTTGGTGAAATCTCTCCAGGTTGTTTGTTCATTTCTAATTTCATTCTTCTTTTTACTGTTGTACTTAGAGAATCTTTATATATTTTGGATATGAGTTCTTTGTTACATATGACAAATATTTTACGCATATAAAAAAAGCATGTGGTCTTATTGTAGTCAGTGTTACTATTGTAATTTGTTTTGATGCCCAGAATGCCAGATTGGTGACCAGTTGCAGCACCTTCAAGATTGCTTGTTACTCTTTTCACCTGTCCCTATCAACTTTTGAGCAAACTTTTGTTTTCTAGTACAAGATATTTCAGGCTCTTCTTGTACTTCTCCTTCCCTAGCTCTGATCAGTCATTTCTCTGTGGAGCCTGGAAATGGTATTTAGAATCCAGGATTTGAGCACTAGGTGCATGCGTTACTCTTGGGTTACTCCTAGCTCTTCTTAGTGAATATATGTAAATACATACATATATACACTCATTACATTTGTATTTATTTTTGTATCTTTATAGTTAAAAGCCATAAACATACTGATTTATGCAATTCTAATTGTTTTATTCTTTTTTCTTTATTAGTAACTTCCTTATCTGATAAGGAAGAAACCTCACTTCTATTATGCTTTATATGTTAACTTTTTTGATCCGTCTCCCATTTTACAACTAATCTCTCCTCTGCTACTAGTCTCTCCCCCATTAGGATGACCCTCACTCTCTACTTAAATTCAGATTCTCCATGTAGATAACCCTTTAGTGTGAATGCCCTTTTACCCGATTTGGGCTTTGACACTGATTTTCCTCTTTCAGAACACTCTCCTTCCTCCTGTCACCAAACCCATTAAGTTATAAATTCCTGTCCTAGAATTACCCCCATGAATGTCTCCCTAATCCTACTTAGCCTTTTTGTTTGTTTGTTTGTTTGTTTTTGGTACTGGAGATTTAACTTAAGCGCCCTTTATCACTGAGCTATGTTTCCAGCCCTTTTTATTTTTATTTTTTTGAGACAGGTTCTCAATAATAGAACTTCTGCCTCCCAAATTGCTAGGATTACAGGTGTGTACCACCACTCACATCTTGTATGTAGGCTTTTGATATCTGTAACAATGTATAATTTATAAAGTAGGCACATTAAGAAATTATCAATAACTAATAATAAAATGGAATAATTTTAACAATATGCTATAATGAAAATTATGTGAATGTGGCCTCTAAATATGTTATGTAACATTTTCAGACTGCAGTTGACTGTAGGTAACAACCTATAGAAAGGGAAACTGAAGGGGAGAATTTTGTAATTTGTTTTTAATTGTGTCCATTTGCTACTAAAAACCGTTAAATCAGTTGATTTCAGATACCTTGATTATTTTTTGTTCCATTTTTTGTTGTTGTTGAGGTATTCTCCATATTTTCACTTATTTCCCCCCATCTTTTTCTTGCTCTTAATATTTTAATAATCATTTTAAAGTCATTCTGGGCTAACTCCAGTATTAGGATCCTTTCTAAGTCAGTTTTTCTTGTATGTTTTTTTCCCCTCAATTTTTGGCAACTTTTTCTTACTATATAAATTTTATATTTTTTATATATCCAGTATATATATCCAATATGTATATCTGTTAATAAGAGTATCTTAATCAGATCAATCATTTCAGGGATTTAACTACGTCAGATTGGGTTGAAGCTTTAATTGACTTTTCTATCCATGATTTGTCATGATTTATGGATTTTTCTGAATTTTTGCTTTGTGCCCTACTTGTCTTTAATTCTTTTAAATATTGTGAGACTCTCATTTAAGTCTCTAAGGTGTTCGACTAAACTCTATTTAGACTCTTTATCCTCACAGCTTTAGAAATGATAAATGTTCTAAGGGAAGACCTCCCAGGTATTTATTGCAGTTAAATTTACTCACTGGAATTTCATCTTATAAGCTCTCTTACTATCACAAGTGATTTTACTGTTTTTCTGACCCATTCCCTTTCTTGGTGTTGGCCCTTTTGACTTTTGACTTTTGACAGAGTGTGGTGTTTTTCAAATTTCTTGCCTTTGAGAGTTCTTCTCCTCAGGGTTTGTTATTAAGTCCCCTACCTTTGACAGCTTCAGAATCTGGTAGGTGTTATTTTGTTTTTATTTTATTAGTTTTAATTACATATAATGTTAGTTTTCATTTTGGCATAATTATAAATGCATGAAATATAATTTGCTCTAATTCAGTCCCCAGTACTACCCCTTTCCCTCTCTTCCTCCTTGTCTTTTTTCTGTTCCCTTCCTTCTATTCTACTGCTCTGTTATTTACTTAGTTTTTTTTTTTAAATTAGTGCCTGTGGATTTACATAAAGTTAAGAAACAGTGTAGTATGTTCATATATGTACATAGGTTAGATCAGATTCATTCCACTTATCCTATCCTTCCCTTATCCTGTCCTTCCTCCCTCCCACTCAATTCCCTTCCTTTACTTGACTGTTCTATTTTGATGGAATCTCTCCCCACTTTTCTTTTCTTCTCTTTCTCCTTATTTTGTACTAGCTTGCACATATGATAGATTTTTTTTTTTAAAGGGGAGACCTGATAATATGTTTGTCAGTAATCCTCCAGCTAGTGGGACTTGAATTTTCTTCTAGTGCCTTGACTATTCTTGTTGTTTTGGCTCACTCTCAGCTGAAAAATCAACTGGGCATTCCTCTAGATTCCACTCTATTGTACCAACTCAGATATTCATCAAAAACTATAGTAATTTCTCTTTCCTAGTGGAATATGTCTGTATATACCAAATTCCTGCCCCAAACAATCAGAATACCTCTCTCTAGCATGTTAATTAGCAATATGGTAATTTTTTTTATTGCTTCTATAGCTGTATGACTTTTTTGTAATGCATTCAGTTTTTATTTGCTTGTTGCAGTAGGCATGATGGCCTGTGGCTGGCTACCTATTATACCCTACTGTGTACTACCTGAAGTGCAAGTCCTTTTCAGATAACCTTTAATTTCTCTGTTTTAATAGTTCTTACATCTTTTATTAGACTTAATAAGTATTTGATATTTTTATGGTATTGCATTTGGTGACTTTTTTAGATTTTAATTTTCTTTTCTGATAAGAAAAAATTTAGTTTTTAAAAATTTGATGTTTTATCTGGCATCTTTCTAAAAATTAACTTATACTCTAAGCTGTATATAGATTATTGGGATTTTCTGTGTACACAGTTGTATGAAATATGAAAAGAAATTATTATTTTTCCTTCTTTATTCATATATTTCCTATTTTTTTTCTGACCTATTGCTCTTATTATTTAATACCTTTACAAAAATGTTGAATAGACATGGTAAGAATTGGTAATCCTTGTTTTGTTCCTAACTTTACAGGAACAAAATTCTTAACATTTCACTATTAAATATAATGGTGCATAACTATTAAATTTTATTAAATTCTATTTCCTCCTATATTGATATGGTCATAATGTATTTTCTCCTTTATTCTCTTGATGTGGTGAATCACATTGATTGCTTTTTGTTGTTGTTGTTGTTGTTGAATGTTAACTCTCTTTGCATTCCTCTGGTAAAACCATCTGGTAGGAATTCAAGTAAACAATTTGGGTGGATGTGTATACAGTGATAGAGCAAGCAAGTGTGTAGTATGCCCATGCAACATTTGGTTTTCTTATTTTTTTTGGGGGGGGGGGTTTATATTCTGTGTTCAAAAAGAGATTGGTCAAGTTTTTTCTTTTTTCATGATTATCCTTTTCAGTTAGTGTATATTAGGCACAGGGTAGAGATTAAAATTATTTTTCTGTTTTTTGACATATTCTCTCTCTCTCTTTTTTTTTAACTGGGGATTGAACCCAGGGGTGCTTAAATACTAAGCCACACCCCCAGCCCTTTTTATTTTTTGTTTTGAGACAGGGTCTCACTAAGTTGCTGAAGCTGTCCTTGAACTTAAAATTCTTCTGCCTCAGCCTCTCAAGTCTCTGGGATTACAGGTGTGCACCACCACACCCAGCTTGCTGTAGTCTTAATGCTATTTTAATACAGTACAATGTTATTCCCTCTTTTTTGTACAGAATTTTTTTGAATAATTTTAGATTAATAGAAAAGATAAAAAATAGAGCCCTCTATAGCCTTCTTGTTTTTCTTGTTGTTAATATCTTACATTATCATAGTATATTTGCCAAAGATAAGAAACCAGCATTTGTATGTTGTTATTACCTAACTTATAGTCTTTAATTGCATTTTACCTGTTTTTCCATTCATCATCTTTTTCTGTTCCACAACTTGGTCTGGTAATGTCACATTCTACTTAGTTAGTCATTGCTATAGTCTGAATGCTTGTGTCCTCCCCAGATCAGTATATTGAACCCATTCTTCCCAAGTAATGATTTAATGGGGGAACCTCTGGAAAGGGATTAGACTATGATAGTGTTTCCTCAGTTTGAATTGGTATTTTTATAAAAGTAACTGCAGAGAGCTGTCTTTTCCCTTCTTCTATGTTAGGACATGATGAGAAGGCCAACCAACCTTCTATGAACCAACCAGAAAGCAGTCTCTAAGCACAAAATCTGTCATTGCCTTGGTCTTGGACTTCTCAGACTCTAGAACCATGAGTAATAAATTTCTATTGTTTATAAGTCAAATAGTATATGAGATTTTGTTATAGCAATCCAGGTAGAGAGAGACAGTTGTTATCTTAGCCATTGTGGTATATGACAGTCTTTTATTTCTTCTTTGTTTTTCATGAACTTAGAAGTTTTGAGGAGTACTGGTGAGAAATTTTGTAGATAGCAGCTCCTTTGAGTTTGTCTCATATTTTTCTCTTGATTAGACTGGCGTTTGTGGTTTCGGGAAAGAATACTACAGAGGTGAAGTACCCTTCTCTCACATCATATGGAGAATATGATATCTACATATTATCACTGGTGATGTTAACCTTGATCACTTGGATAAGGCAGTATTTTTGGCGGGGTTCTCCACTGTGAAGCTACCCTTACACTCTCTTGTTTGAAATCTAGTCACTAAGTCTCGTCTATACGCAAGGGGGAAGATAGAGATTAAGCTTTTACCTCCTTTAGTGGGAGGTATCTACCTTTGTTATTTGAAATTCTTAAGCAAAATTTGTCTCTTCTCCCTAGTTATTTATTCAGTTGTTCATGTACTCTACTGTTTAAATATGAATACTCTGTAATGTTAATATATCTAGCTAACATCTTGAAAACTTCTGATTCCCTCCTCTTCTCCCTCTGCCCTTTGATGTATAAACCACTTGAGGGAAGGCCCTGTTTCTTCTTTATATTCCTAGGCATTTAGCACAATCTCCTAATTTTTAGTGGCCATTGCATAATTAAAAATAAATAAATGAATTTATATTCACTTCAACTGAAAAGTACCATATTATTTATTAAATTATATGGTGGCATTATAAATTAAAATTAAGATTAGATTTTAAAATAAAATTAAACCTGGGCATGGTGTCACATGCCTGTAATTCCAGCAGCTTGAGAGGCTGAGGCAGTATGATCATGAGTTCAAAGCCAGCCTCAGCAAATTATCAAGGCCCTAAGCAACTTAGCAAGACCCCGTCTCTAAATAAAATATAAAAAAATGACTGGGGATATGTGTCAATCCTTGGTCCCAAAACATATATATGAATTTAAAAAAATTAAACCTGTGCATTATCAAATTTTAATATGTATCTGATAAAGTGAATGGTATGGTAGAAGTGCCTTAATGACATTTGAGATTTTTGTGTGCACAAAATATTCCTTGTAACTACTTAAATATTCCTGGCTAAGGATATGATTTGCTATAATCCTCTTTTTTGTTCAGTTTACCAGAACAGAATAAGACCTCATTATTTGCCTTCTCTGGAAAGTTATCATCTGATGCAGTCACTCAGATAACAACAGAAAGCCCAGAAAAGACCATTTTGTCATCTGAGATTTTTATTAATGCTGGAGATCATGGAAGTAAAATTCTAGAGCCAAGTACTAAAAAGCTTCAGAAAGGTCCTGTCAAGTTTGCTTCATCATCTTCAGTGCAACAGATTACTACTTGTCGTGGCACAGATGGTAAGAGAATATAATCACATTTTAGTCATTATATCAACTTTTGAGTGTGATTATCTTAGAAGTTTGTGATGTTTGTCTTCCTGGTTATTAATCTAATTTTAATTTAAGTATTGGGATCTATGTGATTATTATATCTATCTTTTATTTACATATCTGTGAAAAGAATATGATTTACTATTTTTTTATCTTTATTTCTAATAGAGTTAACATGTTTGGAATAGGCTGCTTGTGGTTGACCTAATTTTTTCTCATGCTATTAGTAATAAGAATGTAGGTACTTTGTAATAACTTAAAAACAAGATCTGCTGTTAGGTAGGCAAAACATTGTTGGCATTTTGGATTATAGTAATATATACTATAAGATGCAAATATATATGCAAATATGTATGATAGTGCAAACACTACACATAGTTTATTTTGTGCTTATAAAATAATTATAAAATAATCACCCACTAATCCAGGTAGTACTTGCCTTGCTGTCTTTAAAATGTAGAATCTGAAGTTATTTTAGATTCACCATTATAGTCAACTGGAATGAATGAGTAGAAAGCATGGAGGAGCACATTTGGGTGGTTTTATAGGCAAAACCTATAGAAATGACTCAAATCACTTTCACTAAGAATATAATTTAACTGTGTTTTCCAGGATGAAGAAGAAATGGGTTTTGTAGAATAACTATCAGTTTGTACCATAAGGCCTACATTTAGAGTATTTTGTATGCTGTAGTCTCTGATATTTTTATAGTGTTTATACTATATAACATTTAAAATTGTTATGAATTATTTTCCTTTTTAAGTGTACAGTAGGAAAATTAACAGTTAAGTTTCTATTCTTCCTCAGGGAATAAAGGTTGGAACTTTACTAATTTTAAAATATTTAACATTTTGCATAAATCTATTTAAAATACATTTTAACTTTTACTTCTAATGCAAAAAACTTACCCATCTGTAATTATAGATGGAATATGCCTAAATAGGAAGAAAAATGCTTGGTTTAGTTTACACATTAAGATGGTTATAATTTTTAAACATTTTATTATGAAATAAAAGCATACCAAAACTTTATAATTTAATAAATAATCACAAAGAGTACCTTTATGTGTTAGTTGCCTCATCACAGTGATGCTATATAACAAGCAACCTCAAATATCTTAGTGGTTTATAACAGGTGTTTGCTTTTCTCATACCTGGGCTTTGGGTCAGTTGAACTTTTGGCTGGGCTTGGCTAATGGCTGCAGAAATGGTTTGGGTGTGTTCCAGGTATTTCTGAAACCCAGGATACCCATGAGTATGTTGCTTTCACAATGGTGGCAAAAACATGAGAGAGGAATCCCAATTGTGGAAACATATTTTTACTTCTATTTACATCCAGTGGATCAGTGTATAGAGACCATGATTAATGTTTTTTATATGCATTTATTCAAGGATTAATCTTATTAATATACAAATCCAGTATTATTTTTAATACTATGGGTCAAAATTTTAAAAATTGAGGATTTTTTAAAAAGTATATTTTAAAATGTACTTTAAAGTACAAAGAATTGTATATTAAACCTAAGACTATCTCCTTACTATGAATTTAAAAATTCAAAGCAATGTACTATATGTTTCTATTTTTTCTGTTTTCAGTTTTTAAAAGAAATATATTATTGAATTTTCTTCTTTACCTTTTTCCAGTTCTTTCTTTCCTAGACGTAAGCATGATTTGCTGGGTACTCGCTTCTTCTCCCCAGGCATAGTCCAAAGTAACCTTAAGACTTGTGGTGGAGGGGAAGAATGTTCAGTAGATAGACAAAGGGCATGAAGGGGAAGGGAGGGGGCAACAGGAAATAGGAAAGACAGTAGGATAAATCTGACTTAACTTTTCTATGTACATATATAAATACACCATAGTGAACCTCCACATCATGAACGACCACAAAACTAGGATCCTAATTAGGCTAAGATGTACTCCATGTTTATATAAATATGTCAAAATATATTCTACTGTTGTGTATAACTAAAAAGAAGAACAACAACAAAATGACTGCTGTATTCAGGATTGGGGATATAGCTCTGTGGTAGATTGCTTGCCTAGCATGCACAAGTCCCTGGGTTCAGTCTCCAGAATGATGGTGGGCGGGGGGCAGTTGTCTGTCTCAGAATTTTCCATCTCCATGTGATAAACATTACATTATAGTTTTGCACAGTTAATCATTGATATCAAGTTTTATGTACACTGGTAGAGAAAGAAAATGAATAAATCAGTATTATAATAATAATGACTATAACAATAACCAAACACATGTGGAGGCTACAACCCATTTTTAAGAAAAATTATCCTATTTTTATTTTGCCTGTAAGAATGGTATAAAATTCCTAAGTCAACTGAGACTTCACTAACCCTGCATATGTATGATTAAGTTGATTTTTTGGTTTATTTCTATCATCAGGTATGGTAAAGTAGTTTTCCAAGTGTTATATTCCTAATAACTATGATTTTTTTCCATTTTTATTTTTATTTTTAAAAATTTATTTTTTTCCCATTCCCATCACCCCACCCCTCCCCTCACTACCCTCTGCGTAATCCAAAGTTCCTTCATTTTTTTCTACCCACTCCCCACTATGAATCAACTTCCGCTTATCAGAGAAAACATTTGGCTTTTGGTTTTTTGGGATTGACTTATTTCACTTAGCATGATGTTCTGTAGTTCCATCCATTTACCTGCAAAAGCCATAATTTCATTCTTCTTTGAGGCTGAGTAATATTCCATTGCATATATATACACCACATTTTCTTTTATCCATTCATCTGTTGAAGGGCATCTAGGTTGGTTCCATAGTTTAGCTATGGTGAATTGAGCTGCTATAAACATTGATGTGGGTGTGTCACTGTAGTATGCTGATTTTAAGTCCTTTGAGTATAAACCAAGGAGTGGGATAGCTGGGTCAAATGATGTCTCCATTCCAAGTATTCTGAGTAATCTCCATTCTGCTTTCCATAGTGGTTGCACCAATCTGCAGTCCCACCAGCACATAGGAATATACCTTTTTTCCCACTTCCTTGCTAATCCTTATTATTGCTTGTATTCTTGATTGTCATTCTACTCGAGTGAGATGAAATCTGAGAGTAGTTTTGATTTACATTTCTCTAATTGCAAGAGATGATGAACAGTTTTTCATGTTTGTTGATTAATTGTATTTCTTCTGTGAAGTGTCCAGTTCCTCAACTCATTTATTGATTGGATTATTTGATTTTTTTGGTGTTAGATTTTTTGAGTTCTTTATATATCCTGGAGATTTGTGCTTCTGAGGTGCATGTGGTAAAGATTTTCTCCCGATCTATAGGCTCTCTTTTCACATTTTTTATTGTTTCCTTTGCTGAAAAGAAGCTTTTCAGTTTGAATCCATCCCATTTATTGATTCTTGATTTTACTTCTTGTGCTGTAAGGGTCTTGTTAAGGAAGTCAAATCATAGGCTGACATAGAGAAGATTTGGGCCTACTTTTTCTTCTATGAGGCACAGAGTCTCTGTTCTGTTGTCTAAGTCTTTGATCTACTTTGAGTTGTGTTTCATGCAGGGTGAAGGATAAAGGTTTAATTTCATTTTGTTACATGTGGCTTTCCATTTTTCCCAGCACCATTTGTTGAATAAGCTATCTTTTCTCCAGTGAATGTTTTTGGCACACTTGTCTAGTATGAGATAACTATTTATGTGGGTTTGTCTCTGTGTCTTCTATTCTCTACCATTGGTCTGTGTGTCAGTTTGCTGTTTTTATTACTGTAGCTCTGTAGTATAGTTTGAGGTCTAGTATTGTGACGCCTTCTGTTTCACTATTCTTGCTAAGAATTGCTTTGGCTATTCTGGATCTCTTACTGTTCCAAATGAATTTCATGATTGCTTTTTCTAGTTCTAAGAGGAATGTCATTGGGATTTTAATAGGAATTGCATTAATTTGTGTAATGCTTTTGGTAATGTGGCCATTTTCACAATATTAATTCAGCTTATCAGGGAACATGGGAGGTCTTTCCATCTTCTAAGGTCTTCTTCAGTTTGTTTCTTTCTTTAGTGTTCTGTGGTTTTCATTGTCTTTCACCTCTCTTGTTATATTGATTCCCTAGGTTTTTTTTTTTTTTTTTTTTTTTTGAAGCTACTGTGAATGGGGTAGTTTTCTTAATTTCTCTTTCAGTGGATTCATTACTGATGTGTAGGAATGCATTTGATTTATGGGTATTGATTTTATAACGGGCTACTTTGCTGAATTCAGTTATGAGTTCTAGAAGTTTTCTGGTGGAATTTTTTGGGTCTCCTAAATATAGAATCATGTCATTGGCAAATAGTGATAGTTTGAGTTCTTCTTTTCCTGTTTGTATCCCTTTAATTTCTTTCATCTGTCTGATTGCTCTGACTAGAGTTTCAAGGATGATGTTGAATAGAAGTGGTGAAAGAGGACATTCCTGTCTTGTTCCCGTTTTTAGAAGGGAATTCTTTCTATTATTCTCCATTTAGAATGATATTGGCCTTTGGTTTGGCATATATGGCTTTTATAATGTTGAGGTATGTTCCTACTGTCCCTAGTTTTTATAGTGTTTTGAACATGAAGAGGAGCTGTATTTTGTCAAATGATCTTTCTGCATCTATTGAGATAATCATATGATTCTTGTCTTTGTCTATTGATGTGATATATTATGTTTATTGGTTTCTGTATGTTGAACCAACCTTGCATCCTGGGATGAACCCCACTAGATAGTGGTGCACTATCTCTTTAATATATTGTTGTATGCAATTTGCCAGAATTTTATTGAGAATTTTTGCATCTGTGTTCATCAGGGATATTGAGCTGAGATTTTCTTTCCTTGATGTGTCTTTGTCTGGTTTTGGTATCAGGGTGATACTTGCCTCATAGAAAGAGTTTGGAAGGGTTCCCTCCTTTTATATTTCATGGAATAATTTGAGGAGTATTGGTATTAATTTTTCTTTAAAGGTCTTGTAGAGAATCTATCTGGTCCTGTTCTTTTCTTGGATGGTAGGCTTGGTGGCATCTTCTATTTCATTGCTTGAAATTGATCTGTTTAAATTGTGTATGTTCTCCTGCTTCAGTTTGGGTAGGTCATGTATCTCTAGAAATTTGTCAATGTCTTTGAGATTTTCTATTTTATTGGAGTATAAATTTTCAAAATATTTTCTAGTTATCTTCTGTACTTCAGTAGTGTTCATTGTGGTATTTCCTTTTTCATTACAAATTTTAGTAATTTGAGTTTTCTATCTTTCTCTGTGTTAATATGGCTAAGCGTTTATCAATGTTTTTTATTTTTTCAAAGAACCAATTTTTTGTTTTGTCAGTTTTTCAGTTGTTTCTTTTATTTCAATTTCATTGATTTTAGCTCTGATTTTAATTATTTTCTGTCTTCTGCTGCCTATTTGTTCTTCTTTTTCTAGGGCTTTGAGATGTAATATTAGGTCATTTATTTGTTCACTTTTTAATCTTTCAATATATGAGCTCAGTGCAATGAACTTTCATCTTAGCACTGCCTTCATAGTGTCCCAGAGATTTTGATATGTCATATCAATGTTCTCATTTACCTCTAAGTATTTTTTTATTTCCTCCCTCATTTCTCATTTATCCATTAGTCATTCAATAGAATGCTATTTAGTTTCCAGTTGTTGGAGAAGCTTCTATTTTTTTTTTCTTTTTTTATTGTGAACAAATGGGATACATGTTCTTTCTCTGTTTGTACATAGAGTAAAGGCATACCATTTGTGTAATCATATGTTTACATAGGGTGATGTTGGTTGATTCATTCTGTTATTTTTTCCCCTTCCCCCCACCCCTCCCATCCCTATTTTCCCTCTATACAGTCCTTCCTTCCCCCATTCTTGCCCCCCTCCCTAACCCTCACTCTAACCCTAAAACTAACCTCTCCCACGCCCCATTATGTATCATCATCCACTTATCAGCGAGATCATTCTTCCTTTGGTTTTTTGAGATTGGCTTATCTCACTTAGCATGATATTCTCCAATTTCGTCCATTTGCTTGCAAATGCCATAATTTTATCATTCTTTATGGCTGAGTAATATTCCATTGTATATATATACGCCACAGTTTCTTTATCCATTCATCAACTGAAGGGCATCTAGGTTGGTTCCACAATCTGGCTATGGTGAATTGAGCAGCTATGAACATTGATGTGGCTGTATCTCTGTAGTATGCTGATTTTAAGTCCTTTGGGTGTAGGCCAAGGAGTGGGATAGCTGGGTCAAATGGTAGTTCCATTCCAAGTTTTCTAAGGAATCTCCATACTGCCTTCCAGAGTGGTTGCATTAATTTGCAACCCCACCAGCAATGTATGAGTGTACCTTTGTCCCCACATCCTCGCCAACACCTGTTGTTGCTTGTGTTCTTGATAATCGCCATTCTGATTGGGGTGAGATGGAATCTTAGGGTGGTTTTGATTTGCATTTCTTTTATTACTAGAGATGTTGAACATTTTTCCATATGTTTGTTGATTGTTTGTAGGTCTTCTTCTGTGAAGTGTCTGTTCATTTCCTTAGACCATTTGTCGATTGGGTTATTTGTAGTCTTGGTGTTGAGTTTTTTGAGTTCTTTATAGATTCTGGAGATTAGTGCTCTATCTGAAGTATGATTGGCAAAGATTTTCTCCCACTCTGTAGGCTCTTTCTTCACATTGCTGATAGTTTCCTTTGCTGAGAGAAAGCTTTTTAGTTTGAATCTATCCCAGTTGTTGATTCTTGCTTTTATTTCTTGTGCTATGGGAGTCCTGTTGAGAAAGTCTGGTCCTAAGCCGACATGTTGAAGATCTGGGCCTACTTTTTCTTCTATAAGATGCAGGGTCTCTGGTCTGATTCCGAGGTCCTTAATCCATTTTGAGTTTAGTTTTGTGCACAGTGAGAGATATGGGTTTATTTTCATTTTGTTGCATATGGATTTCCAATTTTCCCAGCACCATTTATTGAAGAGGCTATCTTTTATCCATTGCATATTTTTGGCTCCTTTGTCTAGTATGAGGAAATTATATTTATTTGGGTTTGTGTCCGTGTCCTCTATTCTGTACCATTGATCTACCTGTCTCTTTTGGTACCAATACCATGCCGTTTTTGTTACTATTGCTTTGTAGTAGAGTTGAAGTTCTGGTATTGCTATACCCCCTCCTTCATTTTTCCTGCGAAGGATAGCTTTAGCTATTCTGGGTTTCTTATTCTTCCAGATGAATTTCATGATTGCTTGTTCTATTTCTGTAAGGTACGTCGTTGGGATTTTAATTGGAATTGCATTGAATCTGTATAGCACTTTTGGTAGTATGGCCATTTTGACAGTATTAATTCTGCCTATCCAGGAACATGGGAGATCTTTCCATCTTCTGAGGTGTTCTTTAATTTCTTTCTTTAGTGTTCTGTAGTTCTCATTGTAGAGGTCTTTCAGCTCTTTTGTGAGATTGATTCCCAAATATTTTATTTTTTTCGAGGCTATTGTGAATGGGGTAGTTTTCCTAACTTCTCTTTCTGAAGATTCATCACTTATGTATAAAAATGCATTAGATTTATGAGCATTGATCTTATATCCCGCTACTTTACTAAATTCACTTATGAGTTCTAAGAGAGTTTTCTGGTGGAATTTCCTGGTTCCTCTAAGTATATAATCATATCATCAGCAAATAGGGATAGTTTGAGTTCTTCTTTCCAATTCGTATCCCTTTAATTTCTTTGGTCTATCTAATTGCTCTGGCTAGAGTTTCAAGGACGATATTGAATAGGAGTGGTGAGAGAGGGCATCCCTGCCTTGTTCCAGATTTTAGGGGGAATGCTTTCAGTTTTTCACCATTAACAATAACATTAGCCATGGGCTTAGCATAGATGGCCTTTACAATGTTAAGGAACGTTCCCACTATCCCTATTTTTTCTAGTGTTTTGAGCATGAAGGGGTGCTATATTTTATCAAATGCTTTTTCTGCATCTATTGAAATAATCATGTGATTCTTGACTTTAAGTCTGTTGATATGGTGAATTACATTTATTGATTTCCTGATGTTGAACCAACCTTGCATCCCTGGGATGAAACCCACTTGATCATGATGCACTATCTTTTTAATACATTTTTGTATGCGATTTGCTAAAATTTTGTTGAGAATTTTTGCGTCGATGTTCATTAAGGATATTGGTCTGAAATTTTCTTTCCTCGATGTGTCTCTGTCTGGTTTAAGTATCAGGGTGATATTGGCTTCATAGAATGAGTTTGGGAGGGTTCCCTCCCCTTCTATTTCATGGAATACTTTGAAAAGTATTGGATTGAGCTCTTCTTTAAAGGTTTTGTAGAACTCGGCTGAGAACCCATCTGGTCCTGGACTTTTCTTTGTTGGTAGGCTTTTGATGACTTCTTCTATTTCATTACTTGAAATTGGTCTATTTAAATTGTGTATGTCCTCCTCGTTTAGTTTAGGCAATTCATAGGTCTCTAGAAACTTGTTGATATCTTCGAAATTTTCTATTTTGTTGGAATATAGATTTTCAAAATAGCTTCTAATTATGTTTTGTATTTCAATCGTGTCTGTTGTGATATTTCCTTGTTCATTCCGAATTTTGGTAATTTGGGTTTTCTCTCGTCTTCTCTTTGTTAGTGTGGCTAAAGGTTTATCAATTTTGTTTATTTTTTCGAAGAACCAACTATTTATTTTGTCAATTTTTTGTATTGTTTTTTTTCGTTTCAATTTTGTTGATTTCAGCTCTGAGTTTAACTATTTCCTGTCTTCTACTACTTTTGGTGTTGGTCTGTTCTTCTTTTTCTAGGGCTTTGAACTGTAGTGTTAGGTCGTTTATTTTTTGAGTTTTACTTCTTTTATTAAATGCGCTCCATGAAATAAATCTTCCTCTAAGTACTGCTTTCAGAGTGTCCCAGAGATTTTGATATGATGTTTCTTTGTTCTCGTTTACCTCTAAGAATGTTTTAATTTCCTTCCTAATATCTTCTGTTATCCATTCCTCATATAATAGCATATTGTTTAATCTCCAGGTGTTGGAGTAATTTCTGTTTTTTACTCTTTCATTTATTTCTAGTTTCAATCCATTATGGTCTGATAAAATACAAGGAAGTGTCTCTATCTTCTTGTATTTGCTAACAGTAGCTTTGTGGCATAATATATGGTCTATTTTAGAGAAGGATCCATGTGCTGCTGAGAAGAAAGTGTATTCACTCTTCGTTGGATGGTATATTCTATAAATGTCTGTTAAGTCTAAATTATTGATTGTGTTATTGAGATCTATGGTTTCTTTGTTCAATTTTTGTTTGGAAGATCTGTCCAGTGGTGAGAGAGGCGTGTTAAAATCACCTAGTATTATTGTGGTCTATTTGGTTTCTGAGATTGAGAAGGATTTGTTTGACATACATGGGTGAGCCACTGTTTGGGGCATAGATATTTATGATTGTTATGTCTTGCTGATTTATGGTTCCGTTAAGCAGTATGAAATATCCTTCTGTATCCCTTCTGATTAACTTTGGCTTGAAGTCGACATTATCTGAAATGAGGATGGATACCCCAGCTTTTTTGCTGGGTCCATGTGCATGGTAAGATTTTTCCCATCCTTTCACCCTTAGTCTTTGGGTATCTCTTTCCAAGAGATGAGTCTCTTGCAGGCAACATATTGTTGGATCTTTCTTTTTTATCCAATCTGCCAGTCTATGTCTTTTGATTGATGAATTCAGGCCATTAATATTCAGGGTTATTATTGAGATATGATCTGTATTCCCGGTCATTTGACTCATTTTATTCATTTATTTGCTTATTTTCGACACGACTTGGTTCCTCTTTATTTGAGAGTTCCTTTAGGATATCTCCTCCCTTTGCTGATTTGTTTCTTTGTTTTTCATATCTTCTTCATGGAATATTTTGCTGAGAATGTTCTGTAATGCTGGCTTTCTTTTTGTATATTCTTTTAGCTTTTGTTTATCATGGAAGGATTTTATTTCATCGTCAAATCTGAAGGTAAGTTTTGCTGGGTATAAGATTCTTGGTTGGCATCCATTTTCTTTTAGGGCTTGAAAAATGTTATTCCAGGCCCTTCTAGCTTTTAAGGTCTGGATTGAAAAATCTGCTGATATCCGTATTGGTTTCCCCCTGAATGTAATTTGGTTCTTTTCTCTCACAGCTTTTAAGATTCTGTCTTTATTTTGTGTGTTAGGTATTTTCATTATAATGTGCCTTGGTGTGGGTCTGTTGTAATTTTGTGTATTTGGAGTCCTATAAGCCTCTTGAACTTGATTTTCCATTTCGTTCTTCAGATTTGGGAAATTTTCTGAAATTATCTCATTGAATAGGTTGTTCATTCCTTTGGTTTGTTTCTCTAAGCCTTCCTCAATCCCAATAATTCTCAAATTTGGCCTTTTCATGATATCCCATAGTTCTTGTAGATTCTGTTCATGATTTCTTACCATCTTCTCTGTTTGTTCGACTTTGTTTTCGAGGTTAAATATTTTGTCTTCATTATCTGAGGTTCTTTCTGTCTTCCAGGTGTTCTATCCTATTGGTTGTGCTTTCTATGGAGTTCTTAATTTGGTTTATTGTTTCCTTCATTTCAAGGATTTCTGTTTGGTTTTTTTTCAATATCTCTAACTCTTTATTGAAATGGTCTTTTGCTTCCTGTATTTGCTCTTTTAACTGTCTATTGGTGGGTTCATTCAATGCCTGCATTTGCTCTTTCATTTCATCGTTTGCTTCCCTTATCATGTTGATTATGTACATTCTGAACTCCCTTTCTGACATTTCTTCTGCCATGCTGTCATTGGATTTTATTGGTATAACATCCAGATTTGTTTGAGGCATTTTCTTCCCTTGTTTTCTCATGTCGTTCAGGTGTCAGTGGACTGCAGAGATGTTGCAGATTTCCTCTATTGACTTATAATGTCCCTGAAGATTGCTAGTGTATCCCCTCTTATCCTTCAGTAGCCTGAAGTCTTAGAGGAAGTTAATACTTCGGTGTTCCCCTAGGTAGCTGCCTCTCTAGGGGTGGTGGTCTTCAGGTGGGGTATATTCCCTGCTAGTGGGCAGAGGTGCCTCTACTTGTTGACCAGTGGTCATCCAAAGGGGAACTAGACTGCGAGCTGAGGCAATGCCTGTTTGGGCCTGTGTCTCTGGTTTTACTGTCTTTGTGGGAAAACCTCACTCGGCGGGGAAGACCCACCCGGTGGGGAGGTCTCGCTAGTCTGTTCCCCTCCTAGAGGTTCCCCTCAGTCCACAACTACTGCCTGGGCAGGGCAGCCTTCCCAGACAACGTTTCCAGGGGCCTGGACCTACCTCCTGGGCTTGGGAGCCCTGCCCTTCGCAGACGAGTCTCCTTAGGTGGCCCCTCCTCAGAGAAGCTGCCCGCAGTCCTGGAACCTTTGCTCCACCCCTCAGCTGGTCTCTGTGTAGCTCTTTCAAGAAAAGGTGCTTAGATCCCCGACTCGGACCGTGCTTTGCACCTAATCGCCTGGCTATGGGACCCGTCCTCTGAGCAGTCACTTGGAGCCTCGTACATATGCTCCAAGCCCCAGTGACCCGTCACTCGTCTCTTCCTCCAGGCAGCCACCCGGTGTTCTGTGTGGGCGCTTGGAGACCAAGCCACTCACTGCACACCTCCACCTCCTCAGGACAGCCCCCACCCCGTTGTTCAGGCGGTTGCTGAATCCAAATAGCTCGCCGCCCAACTCTTTCTCTGGCAGCCCCCGGAGCCCCGGCAGATTGCTCCAAAAAAACAAAAAAACAAGTGGTGTGCTGCTCGGCCTCCTCTGCAAGGTTCTCCACTTTCCGAGTTCACTGTTCCAGCGGGGGGAGGTGTGTCTTGCCGCCTGGGCAGGGCAGCCTTCTCAGGCAACGTTCCCAGGGGCCTGGACCTCCCTCCTGGGCTTGAGAGCCTCACCCTTCGCAGACGAGTCTCCTTAGGTTAGAGAAGCTGCCTGCAGTCCTGGAAACTTCAATCCGCCATTTTTTCGCTCCGCTTCACTGTCCGTATTTACCGCTCCCATGGGGGTGGGGCGTCTCGCCGAGTCACTCTACTTCACAAAGTTCTCTGCGTTCTGGGGCTACTGCCCCATCCGGGACGCCTCCCCTATGGGAGAAACTCACCCGGCGGCTTTGAGTTGGTCCCAAGTCACTATCTCCTCTTTTGAATCTTGAGTCCTGGAGCAACATGAAATGCAGCCGCCCTCTAGTCCTCCATCTTGAACCGCCCTCCTTCTATTTTTTATTTTATTGTTGATTTCTAATTTCATTCCATTATGATATGATAGAATGAAGAGTAGTATTTCTGTCTTTTTGTATTTGTTGAGAGTTGTTTTGTACCATATAAACACATGGTCTATTTTAGAGAAGGATTCATGTGCTGCTGAGAAGAATATGGATTCACGGGCTGGGACTATAGCTCAGTGGTAGAACACTTGCCTAGGATGTGTGAGGCACTGGGTTCAATCCTTGGCACCACATAAAAGTAAATAAATAAAGCTATTTCTTAAAAAAAAGTGTATTCGCTCTATGATGGATGGAATACTCTTTGCCCATTATGTCTAAATCATTGATTGTATTATTTAATTCTGTAGTTTCTTTGTTTAGTTTTTGTTTGTAAGATCTATCCAGTGGTGAGGGAGGTGTGTTAAAGTCACCTAGTATTACTGTGTTGTCTCTGATTTTTGAAATTGTGAAGGGTTTTTTTGATATACGTTCCATTGTTTGGGGCATATGTATTTATGATTGCTGTGTCTTGTTGATTTATGATTCCCTTAAGCAGTATGAAATGTGCTTCTTTGTCCCTTCTGACAAATTTTGGTTTGAAGTTCCCTTTGTCTGATATGAGGATGGAAACCCCTGCTTGTTTACACAGTCCATGTGAGTGATGTTTTTTCCCAACCTTTCTCCTTCAGTCTATGGATGTCTTTTCCTAGGAGGTGAGTCTCTTGAAGACAGCATATTGTTGGGTCTTCTTATTAAAATCCAATCTGCCAGTCTGTGTCTTTTGAGTGATGGAGTTTAGGCCATTAACATTCAGAGTTATTAAAGTATGATTTGTATTCCCAGTCATTTTGGTTTATTTTTGGTTTTTAACTTGACTTAGTTTCTCCTTTGATTGACCTTTCCTTTAGTGTAGTTCCTCTCTTGCCTGATTTTTTTTTTCCATTTTCTCCTCATGGAATATTTTGCTGAGAGTGTTCTGTAGTGCAGGCTTCCTAGTTGTGAATTCTTTTAACTTTTGTTTATCATGGAAGGCTTTTATTTTGTCTTCAGATCTGAATCTTAATTTTGCTGGATATAAAATTCTCAGTTGGCACCCATTTTGTTTCAGGGCTTGATATATGTTATTCCAGGACCTCTTGGCATTGAAGGTCTGGGTTAAGAAATCAGCTGAAATCTGAATTGGCTTCCCCCTATGTGTAATTTGTTTTTTTTTCTTTCACAGCCTTTAAAATTCTATTTTTATTCTGTATGTTAGTCATTCTCATTATAATGTTCCTTGGTGTGGGTCTGCTGTAATTTTGTACATTTGGGGTCCTGTAAGCCTCTTGTAGTTGATTTTCTGTTTCATTCTTCAAATTTGTGAAGTTTTCTGATATTATGTCATTGAAAAGAGTGTACATTCCTTTGATTGTTGTATCTCCATGCCTTCATCTATTCCAATAAATCTTAAATTTGGTCTTTTCATGTTATCCCATATTTCTTGGAAGTTGTCTTCATCGTTTCTTACCATCTTCTTTGTGCAATGACTTTATTTTCAAGAGTATATATTTTGTCTTCATTGTCTGAGGTTCTGTCTTCCAAGTGGTCTAGTCTCTTGGTGCTAATTTCCATTGAATTTTTAATTTGGTTCATTGTTTCATTTTGAGGATCTCCACTTCATTCCTTTTTATAATATTTGCCTCTTTATTGAAGTGATCTTTCACTTCCTGTTTTTCTCTCCAATGCCATACTTTATTTCGAAGAGCAATCTAACTATATTTTCTGAACTCCTTCTGCTGTGTTGTCCACGGATTCTATTGTTGGAAGATTGTGGTTTGTTTGAGTCATTTTATTCTCTTGTTTTTTCATGTTGTTATGTGTCTTCTCATCTAGCAGTATGGATCTGAGGCAGTACAGTTTTTTCTCTTTAGTCCCTGAAGGCTTCCAGTACCTCACTTTTAAGGGGGAGACCAATATTAACAGCACTGGATCACCATGAACCAAATGGCTCCTATTAAGGCATTTAAAGTTTTGTTGCAATAAACAGAAATGAAGGGATCAATTATTATCTACAATATATATATAAGTTTGCTAAAAGGGTTTACCATTTCAAATGATGAACAATGAGGGAATAGATATAGTGTAAGATGTGATGTTTCTCAGGGAGAAGGAGAGAAGATAGAAGTTAAAAATTTATCGTAAGGGTAAGGGAGGAATTAATAGAGGTTGACTGTTAGTATGAAAGAAGTGAGAAAGAGAATGCAGGGACACAGATAGTAATTGTTACTCCAGTTGATTTAAAATTGATTGATTGCCTGCTGAATAGTATTTTATCATAGAAATTCTAAACTGCAGCTAGGTGGTAGTCTAGGTTATGTTGCTGTAATGGGCTTATAATGGGATCCCTTTAATGGAATGCCTGGAATTTGTCCACATTCTTTCCTTCATCCTGTAGGCTGAAACTTGGTCACATGTTCATACATAGTTGTTGTAAGGAAGATTGGAAAATATAATGTATAGATGAAAGGAGAAGGAACAATAGATATTAGGGGCCATTTGACAGTTTATACCACACTATGAAAGGAAAACAAGTACAACTGGCCCTCCATATATGTGGGTTCCAAACACAGATTGAAAATATTCAGAGAAAATAATTGTAGCTGTACATGTAGAGACATTTGTCTTGTCATTATTCCCTCAACAAAAATCTAGCAAATATAAGAAATCTAGAGAATATTTAAAGTAGATAAGAGAATATGCAAATACTATGCCATTTTACACAATTTTACCTAAAGGATTTGAGCCTCCACAGATTTTGGTGTCTGGGGGTCCTTGAATCAATCCCCACCTACCAAGGGACAACTTTATATGGAAAAAAAGTTTAACTCTACACTAATCAAATAAGAGCACATTTGAATAATTAACCATATTAGCAAAGAATTATTTCTTAATGACTATACATACAGTATTAGAGTAAGAATAAATTGGCACAGACATTTGAGAAAGTATTTACAGTTGAACTTTCAAAAAAATTTTATACATGGTATAATTTTTCACTCTGTAAATAGAGAATTTACCTGAGGTGGGTAGCAGAGGAGAGTAAGTATGCTATAACCAGAAAACCATTCACAGAACTCTTCATAATTGGAAAGTTTAATTTATCCTAAATTTTCAACAGTAGGAACAAGGTTGAATATTTTTATCTGTGGTATTGCCATAAGAAATAAGAAAAATAGGATTAAATGAATAATTATTAATGTATAGTAGAAAAGCTGAATTCCAAATTATACTTACTGTATGACAACTATGTAAACAAATAAAAAACAGGGAAAAGATAGGTAGGATACACATTAAAATACCGTGAGTGGCAAGGACCTTGTCTTTTTTACCTGTATTTTATTAATATTGAGAATTCATACTTTTATAATGCAAACTTTGTTTCAGAGCAGTATCACAAGGAAAGAAATATTTTCTGTGACTCTCGGAGTAGAATAAGACTAACATAAGACTAGTGGTAGATATTAACAACAAGCAGATTTGGGTTTATTGTAAGATAACCTGTTTTTTAGTTAGAGCCATCTGTGTATGGAATAGATCGCTAAAAACTCATCTTCTCAATGAGACCCTCATTGAGAAGTTTTAGCAGCATCCTGTCCAAATTTCCTCTGTATTCCTAATCTCTCACAATATTTTCTAATTGTTTTTTCATATCAGTGACAATTTATTAAAATACTAGGGAATTTGCTTATTTAGTTTAGTTGTGTACTATGTATATCCCACCTCTAGAATTCTGGCTCCTTTTGGAAAGCAAAGAAACATTTCTGTTTAGTTCATTTATATATCATAAGAAACTCAAACACTGTCTTACATATGGAAGGTGCTCAATATGTATTCAACGAATTAAAATCTCTTATTAATTGTTCTGATCTTTTTACCTCCTTAGCCCAGCCTTTACTGTTGCCATATAAGCCATCTGGTAGTACGAAGATGTACTATGTTCCACAATTAGACACAGTTCCTTCATTTCTGGATTCCAAATCTGACACCACCATTGAGAGCTCACATTCAGGTATTATACAGAAATTATTCAAAATTTTATTTTTTTGCAATTTTATTTGTGTGTTGACTGGTTGATCATAAAATCACAAATTAAAATTCAGTGCTTTTTAATCCTCAGTGAAATATGAAGCTTTTCATTCTTTATCTTTGATTCAGATAGGTAAGTTATTTGATCAGATTGCATGAACAATTATTTGTTTAGATTAGTGGATTCCATTTAGGGAAGAGGTTTCTAAGCTTTCTTGGTTCATGGTATCTTTAATGTTTCAGTGATATTTTCTCCTCAAACTATGTATGATGCAGATAAGTACAAAATATATTTTTTCAAGTAGCTACTACGGTATTAGGACATAAAGTACTGTTTTGATCTGACAGCTTAGTAAACAAAACTTAATTCCTGTGGCTTTGGGTTTTGAAAAAAAAATTTGTTCATAAATAACCATAGTAACTAATGATATTTGTGCAGCTGTTGCATACAGTACCACTTCTCACACCTTGAGATCAAGTTGGACAGCCTGTCTCATGTTCTTCTTTTTATTACAGCAAATGCCAAAAAGCTAGCTTTACAAAAACATAAGCATTGAAAGGAACATATCACTATCAGATGTTTAGGTATTAAACTACCGTGAGCTTATAGTTTACCACATATTAACTATCACTGTTTTCCCTTAACATTTTAAAATATCCTACAGCATTCCTGTGATTTCATTATTGGGGAACTGCAAATTTATGAAATGAATAGCACCTTTGGGAGTGGAATTCTTGTGTTTGTTTTGTTTTTGTATTTTAAGTTATACATGACAGTAGAATGTGTTTTGGGGAACATACATATAAAGAGTATAACTTAACTTTATTTAGGATCCAAGGCAAAAATATCAAGTGTGAATGGTGTGAGGTTTTGATTGATGGGATAACAGTTTGGGTGTTCTACAGGATATGACTTGGTTCACTTTAGACAAATTGTTTTTTTTTCATGATTTGTCTATAAACAACTTTGTGCAGAAATGGAAAGAAAAAGATGAGTTCCTGATATTGGCAGATTTGTTTGGTTAGTGTTATATGAAAATGGAACAGGTTAGTTTTCTCATGGCAACTACGTTAACAGCTCTGATACCTCTAATTTCCCACTATCACCGAGCTGAAATGCTGAGAATTAAATCTATAGTCAGAAATGAAGAAATTTCTACTCCCTGTAAAGCTATGCATTTTAAAACATACTTACCAGAAATTAAAAAAGCTCACTTAGTTGATTGTTAGTAGGAAAATCTTTTGAACCTTTTAACTCCTAGTTCAGCAGATAGAATATCTATGTACAGTAGAAATCTGGTCAGGTGTCCCAGTGCTTTTTGAGGGCTCCAGTATCTTGCTCTATCCATTTACATCTCTAAGATTAATGTCTAGTTTATAGAAAGATTTGGCAGTTTTGGGTGATCGACTGTAAAAACCCTAGCATACTGTTTACTGATCCCAAAGAAAGAACTTAGAGGACTCAGTGGAAAGGATTTTGACATTTTATTACTCACACATTCCTCATTGGTGGAAGACTGGGACAAAATAGAGGGCAGCACTGTGCTCACAAGCAAGGAAAATATATACAGGATTGGTTATCTAGCCACTGCACTGATGAATTTCTTTAGGTGGTTTGTGAGTATATTCTTTGACTTTACAACCAAGATCACTCTGCTTTGATACCTGTCTAAAGATTGGAGACCAGGGAAGTGGCCAATTGTCCTTCTCTGTACCTTTATTATTCTTTGAATTCCTTATCTCACTATGAGGAACAACAAACCTTCCTAGGCAGTGACTGTGTTTATCCCAACAGCCTCCCCCTTCAAGCAGCTTGACTCTGGGTCCCAACAGACTGGACTTGGTCACCTATCTGCATTTGGAGTCTAGTTGACAAAAGAGAAATAATGACAAAGAATTGAATTTATTTGTGGTTTGGCTATAACTGGGGAGACTGCCAATCTAAATCTGTCTTCCCAGAAGCCATAATAGCATTAGAATTTAAAAGAGGAGAACAGAAGCCAAGAAATATGCATAGCATGTTGTTTAAAACTGGTTTGTAAATCTGATTCTTTAATTTTTGGCAATTGGCACTTGGACTCCCTAGAGGATGAGATAAGGCTGGCAGGGAAAATGCCACTTAGAGAGTTTTTTGATTTTAAAGGAGCCCCTGTTGCAATTCCTCCCTTTGTTCATTCCTCAATCTTTAGGGATTTGGGACTCCATATCATCTGACTGTTTGCTTTTGGATTGGAGTATAGATCTTATGCATCTGAAGCATGTAAGTGAAAGGAGCCAGATACTTGAACCTAAAAGTAAAGTACCAATACAGATTGTAGAGCAGAATACAAGAAGGAGTCAAAGTCAAAAGATACGTGTTACGGTTCAGCTACTAGGTGTCTCCCAAAAGCTAATGTGTGAGACAATGCAAGAAAGTTTATATGTGAAATGATTGAGTTACGATAATCTTAACCTAATCAACACATAATCTCCTGATAGGGATTAACTGGGTGATAACTATAGGCATGTAGGATGTGTCCGGAGGAGGTAGGCATTGGTAGCATGACTTTAGGGTTTATATTTTTGTCTGTGGTGAGGGGAGTCACTCTCTACTTTCTGGTGTAAGGTCCTGAGCTACTGTCCTCCACCATACTCTTCCATTATGATGTTCTACCTCACCTCGGGTCCAGACCAATGGAGCCATCTGTCTGTGGATTAAGACCTCTGAAACTGTGAGCCCCCAAATTATCTTGTCCCTCTCTAAAATTGTTCTTGTTAGGTCTTTCGGTCACAGCAACAAAAAAGCTGACTAAAACAGTTCCCAATTAAATACAACATGTGGGGGATCCTCTCTTTTTAAGCGGGTCTGTGAACATAAACCACTGTGTTTTTTCTTTGTCTAAACAGAGGACCCTAGTCAAAGCTATAAGCACTACTTGGTAGAAAGACTTTTGCATTTAGGCAACCGTGTGCAAGAATCCTTTTTCTACAACCTCTCATCCCTGCTTGCTTTTTGGTAGAGTTGACACAAGTGATTCTGTTAGCACAAAAAGACTTGGATGGACACAAATTTCACAAATCAGCTCAGCTCTTTTATTCAGGAGTTAAGTGTTACACAGGAACAGGGGATGCAGAGATGAAGTGGTGTTGGTAGACTTACTTTCCTGAGCCACATTGAACAAAGAAAGGAACTGGGTTTATATAAGTTATTTTGAGGGTGGTCTAGTGAGCATATCAGTTTTCTTAGACACTCAGGAATTTGGGGTCTGTTCCATGGATCAGTGAATTTGTCAATTTGAGTGCTTAGGAATTTGAACTTCTGGGTTGAGGGTCTGTGGGCAGTGTAGTACTCCTAGAGACTGTCACTTTAGGTATAATGAAATACCTCCTCCCCACGTGCAGCCAGCATCTGAAAACATTTGTCTTGGGAGATGAAGGCTGTCAGTCCATAGACTTCTTTTTCACTCTCTTTTCCAGGTCACATTATCTTAGGAATTTTTCATTTTCCATATCTATTAGACCCCATTTTGTGTTTTCCTCCCTTGTCTTTGAATGATTTTATTTTCCCCTCTGAAACCTGGGATTTTGGTTTTGATTGTCCCCTATTTCCTGGATGCACCTGTCCTAAATGCCAGGCCTACATCTATCTATTAGAGGGGAACTGGTAAAGATGACTAATTAGGTAGGAGCCAGTGTTAACATGCTTTTAGTCAGATTTGAGCAACAGAAGAGGTTTAGAAAGAGTTTTTCTTAGACTAAGTTTATCTTGAGTCCATTTTATATTTAATCTTTCTGTTCTATAAGGCAATAGCTAGCACCTAAAAATATTGGGCAAGATTGTTTTTGCTACGAGTCGTACTTATGCAGAATTTTGACAGAAGGAAAATACAAAACAAACCATTAAGAGCAAAGCAAATTTTTTGTATAGTAGATTTGAATCAAGAGATCTAATCTTGAACTGGGGTTGTGGCTCAGTGGTAGAGCGCTTGCCTCACATATGTGGAGCACTGGGTTGATCCTCAACACCACATAAATAAATAAAATATAGATATTGTGTTCATCTACAACTAAAATTTAAAAAAAAAGAAATATAATTTTTTTCTGTCTTACTGAAATAGAGCCTCTTTGAAATTAAAAGTTCCTTATCTCCCAAACTTGTGCTGAGAATGGAATCTAAAAAACAAACTCCTGGCCCAAGGCAAACTCCAAGGAAGCTAAAACTGACATGTTCTCTGACTTAGCATAGCCTGGTTAAATCTACCTGTGTATATCTCCTGACTTTTGTTTATATAAATTGTAACTGCTTTTCTAGGACCAGCAGAGAAACAAACAATCTAAGTGCTTCTCCCCATTTTGATTAAACTGTATTCATTTTTTTCTTGTACTGTTTGCTTATTTCTTATGCCTTTGGGCCAGAATTCAATCCGTGGGGATCCAGGCTGTTTCCCTGGCTAGGCTGCCAGTAACAGTACCAGTGCTTACTCAAGATAATCAAAGGAAACCAATTTATCTGTAAAATAAGTTTAATTTTTTCACAAAATTAGATTCTTGGCATATGTGATGGAAAGGAATTTCAGCAAAGAAATTTCAGCATGTGCCAGTAGAAGACACAGACAAGTTTATTTAGGAAAGTAGGGAGAATGGGGGAAATCTCAAGAGAGATGACTTTGAGGTAAAGCAGGAAGTATACCTCAAGGGAGAATGTGGACCATATCCAGAGGGAAAGATAGCAACCTCTTATTGAGGGATATTAGATTTATAGAGGGCCAATTGCTAGGGTCTGGACTAGAAATGGAGCTACCTAATTTTTTGCTGGTTTTCCCTGCACTTTCACATTGCCCTCTTGTAACAAGGGCATGTACTCAGGAGTTGTGATTATTTATGGGTATTTCCTGCATTTCAGTGGTTTATGGGCACTTGCTTTGAGATTCAGTATCTCCTCCTTTATTCTCAAATTCCTATCTCATTGAGGTGGTTTCCCAAAAGGGAGATGGATCTCAACTCAGATCATGAGGGTCCTTGACATCATCACAGAAAGGAATGTAAGGACAGGTCAGGGTCAAAGTGAAGCACAGATTGGTTTTATTGAGAGAAAAAAAATACACAGTGTGAGAGACATGATAAAGTGTGGGTGTTGGAGAAGAACATGCTAATCACATAGTAGGTATATTTATATGTGTAAAATCTGTAGTACCAAGACATGATCTGAGATGGTGTTTTTAGTCTTCCTTTGTTTGCTAACTGGACTTGTCACTCATTACCTACTAGGGATTCTTTTCTTTTCTTCTTTGTTTATGATAAAAAAATCACTGATAATTTCCCATCAAGGGCTTTATTGTTCTGTTTTGTGAATTAAATTGTACTACAGTGATGTAACCTTGAGGGTGTGATGCAGAGACATAGATTAATCTGATCCTAAAGATATAAATCATAAGAATATCTGCTTGTTGAGCAAAGGCATTCTTGGATCTGTTTTTCTTTAGGGCTGTGTCAGGAAAGACGTTATTTATGAACCTGCAGATAAGTTCTAATTATTGATTTAATTGTGCTGTTTGCAATGAGAATATGTGAAAGTGACTTTTCAATTTGGATGTTTAATCCTTGTGAAATTGGACTTTAAATCATTTCCACTCTTGTCCCATGTCTCCTTTCTACCTATTCTTATGTCTTCTATCCTTTCTCACCAGGATCATCACACTTCTGTAAATTTTATAAAATTTTAGAATATTTGTATCAGTTACATATGTTATATAATTGAAAATACAATAGTAGTTCATTTAACCAGAGTAACAAAGTGATTATTTAAAAGATTTTACGAGAAATAGATGCTTAAATAAACCCTCTTTTAAAGATTTAATTTCCCCAAATAACAACAACCTAGAGAAAACACAAGAAATTATTTTGATAAAACATAAAACCTTTGATTTTAAAGTGGGTTCTTTGTAAATTTTACTTTACAAAGTAAAGATCAAAGCCTTGTTGCTCTAAACATGAAGAACTAGATTCTGGTTTTGTGTCAGTGTGTTCAATTTTGATTTTAGAAAAGCTTATAAATAATTTTATTAATTTATAGTCAACATAATCTCCTCTTATAAGATCTATCCTTTATAAAACTTTCTTCAGTTCTCTCTTTTTTTTTTTAGAACCTCTAACTTATTTAGATTTTAGTTCTGTTCCTCTCTTTTACTCATTTGGGAACAATGCAGCCATTTTCCTTTAAGAAAAAAACCTTTATCAGTATAAAATATTTTTGTTCAATTTTAAAACATTTTCTTTTTTATGATTTTTTTCTCTAATAACATTTAAATGTTTTACTCAAAATATATATATAGATGATTGCATATTGTGATAGTATGTTCTGAAAGTGCTACAAAGATATATGAGTAATTTACAATGAAATCAAAATGGTTAGATTTGTAATTCTTAGACTATTATAAAATGATGTCATCCCAGAAGTCAGAAACTGCTCATATGCTATCAGTATTTTCTAAAATCATCTGTTATTTCTGTCGGCCCATTTTGGGCTTGGGATAAAGGAAGGACACACCAATTAAAATTAAATTTCTTGTCTTTAAGAATTTCAACATGTTTTAAACATCACTTTACTATAAATGTTTTTTAGGAACTAGTCCATGTCTACACTTACTGTATAGTCTCGTCTGTGAATTCCCACATATTTATCGACCAACAGATATTTACACATTCATATCCATATTCCAAACAAATCATGGATGCTATATATAAGTATAAGTAAAGCACGTTTATTAAAAGAGCAACATTTTGGGGTGTGAAAAATCCAAGATTTTTGTTTTTGAATCTTACAGTTTTCCCTGTATTAAGAAACAAAATGATTTTTTTTAAATTACATTTCTAAAAATCTAATCTTAGCAAAGACAAGATAGGAAAATAGCAGTGGCCCACCTATTGCAGAGAAGTAAGCAAACCTAGTCTCTGTTACAACTATTGCTATCAGGTCAAGTAAATAAACACATTTCATTAACAGGTTAAGTAAGCTACAGCTGTTAACCGTACTTAAGATAGTCTTCACTGATGGGGTCTTTACAACAAAAGGATGTTTCCCTGTGACCATTGTGGTGTCATACACCTGTAATCCCAGCTACTTGGGAGGCTGAGGCAAGAGGATTGCAAGTTCAAGGCCAGCCTTGGTAACTTAGCAAGTGTTATGGGGTGCACAAGAATTACAAACCACCATGCATTTTGAGCCACATTAAAAGGGAAAAAAGAGTTTATTGAGCATGACAGGCAAGTGGTGACTGGGAGCAGGCTAATACCTCAAAGAACTCCCAGCACCTGGGTTTTGGAAGTACAAAGTTTATAATGGCAAAAACCACAAGAACAATTGAGGCACATATAGGTCAGAAAGACCTTGTAGAGACAGTTACTTTGAATACATGAGAGAATTGTTTTGGTTATACATTTCAGAGTCATTTTTATACATTAGGACCATAGTCAGGGATGTGGGACGGTCCTACTGTACTGTCAACATATATACAGCTTCAAGAGGCTGAAAGGAAAACATTGTAAGTAGGCATACCAGTGGAGTCAGGTCAGAACAAAATGGCATTATTTTGGTTTATTTCTGTTTGAGACCCTAACCCAAAATAAAAAATAAGGACTGGAATTGAGTTCAATGGTAGGGTGCCCCTGCATTCCATCTCCAGTACCATAAAAATAAATGAAGCTTCATCAGAAGTGACTGCTAGCTAAAATAGATGGTAACTGTTTTTCACAACTTACAAATTATTGACTTCAGGGCATTTTAAAATGATGAACAAATGCAACTCTCTGTCGTCCCCCCACCCCGCACCAGGGATTGACCCCAGGGACTCTTAACCATTGAGCCACATCCCTAGCCCTTTTTTATGTTTTATTAGAGTCAGGATCTCACTGAGTTGCTGAGGCTGTCTTTTGAAACCACCTTCTTCCTGCCTCAACCTTCTGAGCCCCTGGGATTATAGGCGTGTGCCATCACTCTTGGATCAGTTTAAAAGTTTTAAAAGCCACCATATGGCCTATGTTAGATGAAAATGTACTTTGTTTCTAATTATCTCTTGCCTCTCCAGAATACTTGTTCTCTAACTAGAGGATGAGGTCTCTCTTGGTACTGTAATTGTCTGCCAAATGCTCACTTTAGATTAGAGACAAATAGGTTAAAGGATGGAAGAAGATATATCATGGAGTGACTGTACTAATGTTAGACAAAATAGATTTTCAACCAAAACCCTTTATTAAAAACAAAGACATTTTTAATGATGAAAGTATCATTCCATCAAAATATTACATTTATGAGCATGTACTTAACAAAACCTCAAATACATAGAAAAACTGATAGTTTTTTTAAAAAAGCAAACATAATTAAATGGAGAAATAAACTATAAACAATTCAAGCCAGTCAGAAAAAGGTTACATGTTGTGTGATTTCAGTTATGTGACATTTGCAGAATAAATCCATACAGACAAGAATAGAATACTGATGGGCAGAAGCTATGGGAATATCTGCTTTCATATACAGGGTTTCTTTATGGAATAATGAAAACTTATGAAATTAGGTAGCAATGCTCACTTTTTTAATACAATAAAGATTGCTGAGCTATATACTAAATGGGTAAATTTTATGTAGTGGATTATATCTCAACTTTTTTAAAGGACACAGTGAACAAAAGAGAGAAAGACTGTAAACTTAAGATTTAGTAGCAGATTTAAAATGTATTTTGCAGGCAAAAAAGGATAAAATTAACATAAAGGAAATTGAATCGTTGATGTGAATAAACTCGAATAAGTCTCTAATAATACAAAAGAAAAGAAAAACAAAATTGGGACATGAGAAGGAGATAAGCAATAGAAGAAGCACAGCTAATAATACTAAACCAAGAATTATATTCATAGATAACTGAATTCAAGATTTATTTAAGGAAAAATGTTTTCTCAAAAAGTAAAAAAGAGCATAGTATGTAGATTGACAGTTTGCATATAATCCATATAATTGTATAATCTTTATACTGGCAAAAACCAGTATAAAGAGACTATGATATATGCTACTGAAAGATTTTTAACTTAAAAAATGTTAGGGAGGAAAAAATTTAAACCTATTAGCATATATATATATATATATACATATATGCACACACACACACACACATACACATATATATAATTTTAAAAACTGTTTAAGGAGCAAATTTTTCTTCCTTTAAAATACTGAATGTGAGGAATGAACTCAACAAAATCTATATTTAGTGAGAAAAGGATATAATTATAATTCAAGGATTGTGGACTCAAGTGCATATTCATCAAGCAATATGACTATAAAAACATTTTCATCAATATGCAAGAGCAAGAAAATATATTCTGCTCCCAGATCTTCTTGAAAAATTCACTTGAAGACTCACCCAACTGAAGAAATGAATCAAAAAGAAACATTCAAGAACGAGAAATAAAGCAATGGTAAAAGTGTCCAGCAGCGAATTTGAAGTCAGTTTACATAAATTTTAGTCTAAATAGTAGAAAATTTAGC
The DNA here is from genome assembly GCF_902686445.1 of Sciurus carolinensis. Classification (NCBI taxonomy): domain Eukaryota; kingdom Metazoa; phylum Chordata; class Mammalia; order Rodentia; family Sciuridae; genus Sciurus; species Sciurus carolinensis. The sequence goes on from NC_062225.1 coordinate 25,121,147, forward strand.
TAAGAAGTGGAAAAAGTACTGAAAGATACTTTAGAATGAAAGCCATAAGAAGAAAAACTAATTTAATTGTATTTTGATGTTAGTAGGAGATATTAAAGGTAGTTTGTTTCATTTCAAGATTTGGTAATAATGGGGTAAAGAAGTTTCGACATTGAAAGCATAGGCAACAAAAGAAAATGAGGTAGGTAAATAAAAAACATTTTATAAGTCAATATTACCATGAAAAAATATTTCATGGAATAGGAGAAAATATTTACAAATTATCTGATAAGGCATTAAAATCTTGAACATGTAAAAAGTTCTTAGAACTAAATCACAAAAAGCCAATGTGATGTAAACATGGGCAGAGTCTTTAAGTTCACATTTCTCCAAGGAAGGTACACAGCAATAACAATAAACACATAAAAAATGATCTTATCATTAGTCATTAGGGAAATCCAAACCAAAACCATAATAAGATAACACTTCACATCCATTAGTAGCACCATTATTTTTTAAAAAAGAAAATTAAGTATTGACGAGGATGTTAAGAATTGGAATTCTTGTTTATTGCTCGTGAAAATGTAAAATGGTATAGGCATTGTGTAAAACAGTATAGCAGTTCCTCAAGAAATTAAACATAGAATTCCCATATGTTACAACAATTCCACTTCTAAGTATATACCCCAAAGACACAAAAGCAGAGTCTAAAAGAACTATTTGTATACTTATATTCATTGCAGTATTAATCACAGTAGCCAGAAGTTGCAAACCCAAATGTCAATTGACCTATTTATGGATAAACAAAATGTTTAAATATATAGAATTTTATTCAATCTTTTAAAGTGAATGAAATTCTGATACATGTTAAAATGTGAATGAACGCTGAAGACAGTAGGCTAAGTGAGACAAGCAGTCACAAAAGTGAATGTAGGATGCAGTGTTAATGTTTAATGGATACAGAATTTAAGTTTAGGAAAGTGAATAGATTTGGAGATAGATGATGATGATGGTTGAATAACATTGTGAATGTACTCAGTGCCACTAAGCTGTACACTTAAACATGATTAAAATGGCAAGTTGTAGGTATTCATTTTACCACAAAAAGAAAATACTAAAAAAAGGTACATGAAAACTCATAATAGCTTTTTAAAACTAGGTATTTGTCCTGTAAATCACTGTTGAGTGTATAAACTTAGCAAAATGATAATGAACAAGAACAGAAAAAAGAAAAGATAGCATAAAGAAGTCAGGTAAGTGGAATATAATGAAGTTTATTTAGCTCTAATAAATAATTTTGGCATACATTGGCATTGTCATACATACATTTAAGAAGTTCATATTTTTAACAACAAAGAAAAAAATTTTACCTTTGTTTTTGGTGGGGGGAGTATTGGGAATTGAAACCAGGGGCACTTTACTGCTGAGCTACTTTCCCAGTGCCCCACGCCTTTCTTTTTTTCTTTGTTTCTGTCCTCCCTCACCCCCAGCTTTTCTTTTTATGGTACTGGGATCCAACCCTAGGGCCTCACACATGATAGGTAGGTAAATACACCATACTGAAGTACATTTTTAGTCCATATAAAGCATTTTTTATTTACATACCTATTTGACCAGAGCACACAAAGATCAATTTTCAACCACATTCTTAGGAAATAAGCATACTATCATTATCATTTTACCAACAGTGAGGTAACATCTGTTAGTTTCTTAAAGTAGATCTTCACCAAACTGTGTACTCTTTTGTGACAAGAACCATGTTCTGGTTCCTTCCCTCTCTTCTTCCATTCCCACTTCCTTTTATTAAATTATCACTGAACACCTAATCTGGATCATCTCAGTGGTTGTGTGTCTTGAACAGCAAGGATGCAATAGGTGTTAGCAGAATCAGTTTTGTTGAGAAAGTATAGTGCTTAAAAGACTAGTTTTTCTTGAATCTAGGGGAATATCTAGGACTCTACGCTGTGGTGTTCTGAAGACTAAGAAAAGAAAGAATTTATAAGTGCAAATATTTTGTGCACTCTACCTCTGTGAGAATATTGGGGAAGTATGAAATGGGAGATGGGAAACCTCATTCTCAAAGTTCATCATAATCCTCATTTGCCTTTTGTAGTGTAAGCATCTTACCTTGCTTCCCTGAATTTATTCTAAGGAAGTGATTTTCTGGTACAACCTGGCTTCTACACACAAACCAGGTTCATCAGGTTCTCAGGTTTAGCAACAGTGGTGTGTTGTGAGCACAGAGGAAAAAGTGGACCCTGATGAATTTGTTGAGTATATGGGATGTCAGTTTTAACATGGTGCCTTCCTAAGGTACCTTTAAAGGTGATTTTTGACTCTGTATGGCAAGAGTTTTCATCTTAAATGCTGGCTTTAAACCCTAAATTCTATTTGAAGTATATTTCTACTTGTATGGGAAGAAAATATGAAACTATGTACAGTGTGATCCCTGTATAGTTCCCTTAAGGTGTATAAACAAGTTTGGTTACATGTGTAACCATCTTTAAATTGTTTCCTTCATACTTTCCTGGTTTTTTTTTTTTTTTGCAATGACCAAGTTGATTTTGATTTTTTTCAACAATGAGAAATTATCATCTCATATTCATTTGTTTCTTCAACTAATAAATATTAAAACTATTGCCTTCTTCTGGGCAGAGTCTATTTTGCAAGGTATGGTATTTACAATGGTGTACAAAGTAAACACACAGCCCCTTCTATCACAGAAATTACATTCAAGTGGAGAGACAATAAACCACAGTAAATATATAATTACAAATTACAAGTGCTAAGAAAATACAGAATTCTGTGATGATAACAAAAGGGCCAGTTTGGTTTTAGGAGCTTAGGAGGCATTTCCAAGGAAGAAACATTTGAGCTGAGATCTATAGGATGTCTGAAATCAGTAGGCAAAGAATAGAGGACAAGAATGTTCTGGCCAGAGAGAACAGTATGCCCAAAGCACCTGAAGTAGGAATGAAGTTGATGCATTTGAGGAATAAAAAGAAGGCAGTATAGCTTATTGAAAAACAAATTTTTTTTTAAAAACAAATTTTCAATAAATTTAGTTTAAAAATATGATTGGCTTTTTTTAAAGATTCATTAATCTGGGAGCATCCCACAGCATACCTTAGAATAGTTGCCCCACTGAGCATGGCAGAACAGTTGGTTTTGATAAGGTATCCCAAACCTGGAACAAAGAAGTAGACTAATACCTCAAAAAAGATTGTTGGTGTTAGGTTACTTTCCATGTGAGGATTAAAGAGAGAGAGTAGAGTTCCTTTTTATTCCTACTCAGACTGAGTTGGCCCTTTTCAATTGGTTGCTGTGAATAATCTGGTCTATGGGATTTTTCTGCTTCTGGAAAGTTTCAGCTTGATTGTGTGGTACTTAGCACAAGTGACTGGATTTGACTATTGGGACCAAGTGTAGAGCTCAATCCAAAACAGTGGTCTTCCATAAATTTTATTTAACAGACTAAAACAGAGTGGTGGGTCCATATGGTTAAAGATAGACAAGTTCAGTATTATGCCAGGTTTTAAAAACCATATTAAAGCATTTGAATTTAATTCAATCAGGCAATTGTGGTTTGATTTACTTTTGTAAAATTTATTTTGACTGCTTTGTGGAGAAATGGCTTGTACATTGGAAGTCAGAACCACGTTGGGGAATGTCAAAATGTAAGTTGGAGACTTCAGTTAGTTTGAAGGCTGTTAAAGTAGTCAGTACTAGAGATGATGGCATCTAGGATTAGAGTAATGCTGATGGAGATGGAGTGAAGTGTAGACATGGTCAACTTATTTTTTGGAAATAATTCTTTGTGGACTTCATGATTATAGAGAGTGAGGGAGAAGGTGCTGGAATTTACTAAGAGATTTGAGGAAGAAGCAGATTTGGGGAAAATAATCAGAATATCTGCTTTGAACATATCAAAAATGAGACTTCTGTTGTACATTCACAGATCCAAGTTGAGTGTAGACAGAGTCATTTTACAAATATTGAGGTCAAATGCAAAGGGTATGAGGTTGTACTATTCACATCATAACATATGCTCTCTTGTATGAAAATACATAGACATGAAGATTCCAGATCATTCCTACTTAGAGTTCTGGGGCAATAATGTTTACCCTTGTGCTGTTTCAAATATAAAACTATACTCATATATACTATAGCTATTTACAGATGCAGCAAACTATGCATACACTCCTTGGTATATGCACATGCATTTATGCAGTCTCTTTCAGCTGCCTTTCAGCTCCACTGAGGTTTATTCTCTTGCTTATTCATCTACTACTCTGAGAGACTTAATTGTTGTTCCCCACCTGACTGTGAACCTGACATGGTCCACCTCTCTTGGAGAATGAGGAATGGTGGACAGAATGTGCATGTGCATGCTGTTCTTGGGGTATGTTCTCTGGTATCTGAGTGTGTCTGTGAGGAGAATTGCCACCAGTTACAGTTGTTTGTCCTATAACACAATATATAGTAACTTAAATTTTTGTTATTCAAAGAAGAGAGAGCTTTTTCTAATTTCCATTAAAATGCAAAAGTCTTAATTGTGTCCTTAAATGCTAGTCTAAAGCTCAGAAGAAAGGTCTCAGCTATTGATATATATTTGTTGATCACCATCTATATTTTAGTAGTCAGTGGGTTTAACTAAGAAGAGAGTCCAGTTCTGGCCCTTTGAAGAACTCTAGCACTGAGTGATTTGATAGAAGAAAGAATATTAAGAATTTGCCAGAGAGGTAAGAGGCAAAATGATAAAAGGTGATGATAAGGAACCTGAGAAAGAGCCCAATGTAATTTATAAATCTGATCCAGAAGTCTTGGTAGAATCCTTACCAACTCTGACAAGACCCTTCATGGCTTATTTATATTTGCTGTTTATTGATAAGACCACCCCTTACTCAGCTCTTATTGCCATACACGGAAGCTCCAGAATTACATTAAGTACCGGGTCCTAGGTTAGAAAGAAAAACTGTTTTGTAGAAGATAATTCTGTAGTTAATACAAACCTTTCTTTTGCCTATTAGATGTGGCATAAATAGTAGATCTTGTGTCAATAGATATAAGTATATTGAAATATATTTTAAAAGAAAATTGAATACTTTTAAATCTTTTATTCCTTTGTCACATATCCTTTTATTTTTTTGGTCTGTCTGTCTCTCTTTTTCAAACCCAGGGCCTTGTATATGCTAAAAAAGTACTCTACCACTAAGTTGTGCCTCCAGTCCTACTTTTAGTGTTTATCTTTTGTATTATCAGATATATCTACCTGAAACATAGCTGATTATATTATTCCTTTGTCAAGAAATCTTCAGTGATGTTGCATTTCATGTACAATAAAACTTTTATTACTCTTCAGCTTGGGATTCCATGCACTGCTGAATTTTGTCCCAATTATTTTTAGATATTACCCATCATCTTCTTAATTTATTCTATAGTCTAGCCTGGCCATAAAAGTGTCTGCTATTCTTATATATTCCTTGTGTTTGATTATGTAGTAACTTCTGCCTAAAATGCCTTTCTACCTTTCTCTTCATACCAAAAGGCCTATTTTGTTTTACCCAAGGTATAATTTTCTTCCAAAATCTTTCCGAGCTAGAAATAATCTCCCTTCTGAACTGACCAGTGCTCCACTTTACATATTTTCGTTTATCTTTGCTTCTCTACCTTGTATTGTTGGCATTTATTCTGCATATCTTATAACTTCAGTTGATCAATGTCTCTTGATGACCCTGCAACACTACCATTGTAGTGCTTTTTTCATAGAAGTGGTCTGGGAGGCAAATTTTTAAAAAGGTTTGCTTCAACATCAAGTATATGTTTGTGTATTAATTATATTAATTTTCCATTTTTCTGTAGGGTCCAATGATGCTATTGCTCCAGAGTTTCCGGCTCAGGTGCTAGGAACAAGGGATGATGACCTCTCAGCCACTGTAAATATTAAACATAAGGAAGGGATCTACAGTAAGAGGGCAGTACCTAAGGCATCCTTTTTACTGGGGAAAAAACCCTTGCAGACAGACAATGCAGGTAACTGCAGTGGCTTTGTGTATTTTGTGACTCGTTTTCCCTGTTGCATCCTAAATGAGAATATTATCTAGTCTTCATCCTTTTTTCTAATTTGTTATGCAAAATTTTCTCTTTGTTATTATATTGGCATGTATAAGAAGGTAATATTTATAAATCCTTTAAAACACTTCAGGGATAGTTTTCCCCATAGGAAATAAAATATGTTGTAACTTTTGAAATAATACCCAATCAAGTACGTTTTATAAACAAAAATTCATAGAAAATCTTAGTTAAATTGCCCCATGAATATATCTTGGTCAAATGTTAGAAAATAACATAGCAGGCTGGATTCATCAAGAGTATATGTGCTCACATAATGTCTTAAATTTTTTTTTAATGTTGTTTCCAACATTTAAAAATAAGATTTTGGAATGGGGCATGGTGGTGCACTCCAGTAATTTGAGAAGCCAAGGGAGGAGGATGTCAAATTGCAGGCCAGCCTCAGCTATTTAGGGCCCTAAGCAACTTAGACCTTGTCTCAAAAGATTAAAAGGACTGGGGATATAGCTTAGTGGGGCCTCTGTGTTCAATCCCCAGTACCACAAAATAAATAAATAAAAATAGTAAAATAAATAAGATTTGGGGCCTCCCTTGAAAAATTGTAGTATTTGGTTGCACTTAGCTCACATTTCTCTCTGGCAAGTGTTTTAGTCAGCTTTTTCTTTTTCTTTTTTTTTTTTTTTTTTTTAAAGAGTTTACATCTTAATAATATTCTTTATTGGTGGAGTACAGAAAGTTTTATTGACCAAGCTAAAAAATCTATAACATGAATGCCCTCATATTTTCCATGTACACTGGTGTAATGAAATAGTTCTAAAACTATTCTAAACTCTTTCAAGTAAAATGTTTTAGAAATACAAATTGGTAATATTATAACACTTTCCCATTTATTTTTGGCCACCCACAGTTCCTTGGACAAGGAATCACGCTTTTCTTCCCCTAGCACCCAAACTCTCAAGAAATGAGAGAGAAAAAAAAAAAAAACCAAAAAAACCAAAGGATATTGGGGAAATGACCATGGTCTATAACTTTGCTGCTATAATAGGCTTCTAGTTACAGGATGGGAAACAAATAGAATAAAAACAAAACAATTTACAACAGTTGATGAACTGAAGCATTCTACTCAATGAGAGACTCATACTGCTGGACGTCCACATAATGAGCCACTTATGGCAGCATGGTTCCTTGATTCTTTAATTCAGAAATTCCACTACTTTAGAATAATGCCATGGGTTTATTTTGATTACATAATTTATTATTTTTTTAATTTAAATTTTTTTTTATTTTTTAATTTATTTGTATTGTAAACAAATGGGATACATCTTGTTTCTCTTTGTACATGAAGTAGAGGCATACCATGTGTGTAATCATACATTTACCTAGGGTAATAATTTTTGATTCATTCTGTTATTTTTTTTCCTCCCCCCCACCGCTCCCAATCTTGCCCCCCTCTACCACCCCTCCCATTATGTGTCATCATCCACTTATCAGTAAGATCATTTGTCCTTTGGTTTTTTGAGATTGGCTTATCTCACTAGCATGATATCCTCCAATTTTATCCATTTGCCTGCAAATGCCATAATTTTATTAATCTTTATGACTGAGTAATACTCCATTGTATATATATACCACAGTTTCTTTATCTATTCATCAATTGAAGGACATCTAGGTTGGTTCCACAGTCTGGCTATTGTGAATTGAGCAGCTATGGACATTGATGTGGCTGTATCTCTGTAGTATGCTGATTTTAAGTTCTTTGGGTATAGGCCAAGGAGTGTGATAGCTGGGTCAAATGGTGGTTCCATTCCAAGTTTTCTAAGGAGTCTCCACACTGCTTTCCAGAGTGGCTGCACTAATTTGCAGCCCCATCAGCAATGTATGAGTGTACCTTTTTCCCCACATCCTCGCCAACACCTGTGGTTGCTTGTATTCTTGATAATTGCCATTCTAATTGGGGTGAGATGGAATCTTAGTGTAGTTTTGATTTGCATTTCTCTTATTACTAAAGATGGTGAACATTTTTTCATATGTTTCTTGATCGCTTGTAGATCTTCTGTGAAGTGTCTGTTTATATCCTGAGCCCATTTGTTGATTGGGTTATTTGTATTCTTGGTGTAGAGTTTGAGTTCTTTATATATTCTGGAAATTAGTGCTCTATCTGAAGTATGAGTGGCAAAGATTTTCTCCCACTCCGTAGGTTCTCTCTTCGCATTGCTGATAGTTTCCTTTGCTGAGAGAAAGCTTTTTAGTTTGAAATCTATTCCAGTTATTGATTCTTGCTTTTATTTCTTATGCTATGGGAGTCCTGTTAAAGAAGTCTGATCCTAAGCCAACATGTTGAAGATCTGGACCTACTTTTTCTTCTGTAAGATGCAGGGTCTCTGCTCTGATTCCAAGGTCATTGATCCATTTTGAGTTGAGTTTCGTGCAGGGTGAGAGATAGGGGTTTAGTTTCATTCTGTTGCGTATGGATTTCTAATTTTCCCAGCACCATTTGTTGAAGAGGCTATCTTTTCTCCATTGCATATTTTTGGCCCCTTTGTCTAGTATGAGAAAATTGTATTTATTTGGGTTTGTGTCCGTGTCCTCTATTCTGTACCATTGATCTACCTGTCTATTTTGGTGCCAATACCATGCCGCTTTTATTACTATTGCTTTCTGGTATAGTTGAAGTTCTGGTATTGCGATACCCCCTGTTTCATTCTTCCTGCTAAGGAGTGCTTTAGCTATTCTGGGTTTCTTATTCTTCCAGATGAATTTCATGATTGCTTGCTCTATTTCTGTAAGGTACGTCCTTAGGATTTTAATTGGAATTGCATTGAATGTGTATAGCACTTTTGGTAGTATGGCCATTTTGACAATATTAATTCTTCCTATCCAAGAACATGGGAGATCTTTCTATCTTCTAAGGTTTTCTTTAATTTCTTTCTTTACTGTTCTGTAGTTCTCATTATAGAGGTCTTTCACCTCTTTGGTTAGATTGATTCCCAAGTATTTTATTTTTTTCGTTGCTATTGTGAATGGGGTAGTTTTCCTAACTTCTCTTTCTGAAGATTCATCACTTATGTATAAAAATGCATTGGATTTATGAGTATTAATCTTATATCCTGCTACTTTACTGAATTCACTTATGAGTTCTAAAAGTTTTCTGGTGGAATTTCCAGGTCTTCAGATTTGGGAAATTTTCTGATATTATTTCATTGAATAGATTGTTCCTCCCTTTGGTTTCTTTCTCTGTGCCTTTCTCAATTCCAATAAGTCTTAAATTTTGCCTTTTCATGATATCCCATCATTCTTGTAGATTCTGGTCTTGATTTCTTACCATCTTCTCTGTTTGGTCAACTTTGTTTTCAAGATTAAATATTTTTTCTTCAGTGTCTGAGGTTCTGTCTTCCAGGTGTTGTATCCTATTGGTTATGTTTTCTGTGGCGTTCTTAATTTGGTTTATTGTTTCCTTCATTTCTAGGATTTCTGTCTGTTTTTTTCCCCAGTATCTCTAGCTCTTTATTGAAATGATCTGTTGCTTCCCGCATTTGCTCTTTTAACTGTTGAGTGGTGCGATCATTCAAAGCCTGCATTTGCTCTTTCATCTCATCGTTAGCTTCTCTGATCATTTTAATTATGTACATTCTGAACTCCCTTTCTGACATTTCTTCTGCCATGCTGTCATTGGATTTTATCAATGTAGCATCTAGGTTTGTTTGGGACATTTTCTTCCCTTGTTTCCTCATATTGCTCAGGTATCTACTCCTCTAGTAGTGAAACTCTGAGATATTGCAGATTTCCTCTATTGACTAACATTGTCTCTGTAGATTTCCAATAACTCACCTCTTATCCTTCAGTAGCCTGAAGTCTTGGAGGAACTTGATAAAGCGGTGCTCCAGTAGGAAGCTGCCCCTCTAGGGGTGGTGGCCTTCAGGCGGGGTATATTCCCTTTCAGTGGGCAGAGGCACCCCCACTTGTTGACCAATGGTCAGACAAAGGGGGATTAGACTGCAGGCTGGGGCATGGCTGGTCTGGGCATGTGTCTCTGTTTGTACCTCCCTGGTGGGAAAACCTTGCCTGGCGGGGAAGACTCACCCGGTGGGGAAGTTTCGCTGGGCAGCTCTCCTCCGAGCAGTTCTCTTTGGTCCAAAACTACCACCTGGACTGGGAAGCCCTCCTCTGCGACGTTCCCAGGGTTCTGAACCTACCGCCTGGGTTGGGGAGCCTGGCCCTGCAAAGGAGTCCCTCGCTGAGCGGCCCTCCTGTGCTACATTCCCGGGAGACCGGAGCTACCGCCTGGGCTTCAGATTCTCACTCTGCGTAGAAGCCTTTTCCTGTGCGGCCCTCCTCTGCAATGCTCCTGGTTGACTGGGTTCTCGGCTCCAACAGGGGAGTCTCACTGGACCACTCTATCCCACCAAGTTCCCTGTGTTTCTGGCCTACTACCCCATCCGGGGAACCCGACCAGTGGGAGATACTCACCTGGTGGCTCTGAGTTGGTCCCAGTCTCTCAGTACTTCCTCTTATTGACTCCTGGTTCTTGTCAAAGGTTCTCTAGCCTTCTGTATGTGTCTCAGGAAGGGAACTGCCCTTCCAATGATGATGGCCACGCTCTCAGGAATAATTCAAAACACCTGCACCAGCCTATAAAGAAGCCTCTGGCTAGCTCCATGATGCAGGCGGACTGGCTTGTCTGTTGGCTTGCTCCGCGATGGCAACAGACCTTGGTGTGGTGTTCAGGCGGGGTCGCTCAGTGATGGTGTCTTTGGCCTGGTTGTTGGGTGGGTTGGCTACCTACTGCCTAGCTCTGCAAATTAGGCGGGTTTGGTGCCCGCCGGCTACCTCCACGATGCAGGTGGCCTGACTCACCCATCAGCTCGCTTTGCGACTGCGAGCGACCAGTGATGGCACCCATCCCTGGTGCCAGTCATCTTTTTCATTGCTGCAACTGAAATACCCAACAAGAACAATTTTAGAGGAGGAAAATTTTATTTGGGGACTCATGGTTTCACAGGCCTCAGTTCATAGACAACTGGTTCATTCCTTTGGGGCTCCAGTTGAGGCAAAACATCATGGCAGATGATTGTGGTAGAGGGAAGTGGCTCACATGATGATCAGGATACAAAATATATAACCCATCCCTCAAAGGCATGCCCCCAGGGCCCACCTTAGGGATAAAGTCACTGATTGGGTTAAGGTTTTCATAACCCAATCATTTCACCTCTGAATGTTCTTATATTGTCTCACATGAGCTTTGTGGGGGATACCTAATATCTAAACTATAACAGCAAGATTTGTTCAAATCTTCTCTTTTTTTTAATGATCTTTCTGTTTCTAATACGTATTGTTGAACGTGTTATCTATATGTTCCTATCATTTTTACTGAATATAAGTTTGAATATGTGCATGTAAATAATTTATCTTCCTGGTGTACTGGGTCTTTCTGTTATTGTGATTTAAACTTCCATATCTAACTTAATATTTTTTTGACCTGTAGTACTATTTTGTCCATTTTAACATTGCTTACTAGCAAATCAAATAAGAAGACTTATTTTATGTGTAGTTTATTTAAGATATTATTTATAACGAAGTAAATGGAAGAATGAAACACAACAGTGACATAAAACACATGCATGAATGTGGACATGAAATATATACAAAGATGGCATAACAATATGGAGATAGGATGAAGATGAACTAACTATTGAGTAATGCTTGGACCACGGATGATATGTGTAGGAGAACTAAGATCAGATAAATCCATACTGCTCACTAAACAAAAAATGTATTCCAGGAATATTCAGTGTACAAAGAAATATGTTAACCTTTTAAAATTTAGGTGGACTATTTTTATTTATTTTTATTTTTTTAATTAAAATTCATCTGTTTTGACATGTTTTGACATGTATGTAACCAATAAATCAATATAAAAAGTATTTCCATTACTTTTTTAAAATTTGAAATCATGCAGACTGTGTTCCTGCATGATTTATTACATTAGAAATCAAACACCTTAAGATATATACATATACAACCCCAGGCCTACGTGTCAACTACTGTAAAATTAAATGGCACATTTATAAATATTTCACAGGTAAAGGAGTAAAGCACAAGAAAAGTAAATAAAAGGTGCTTTGAACTAAATGATAATAAAAACTTAAAATATCAGAATCTCTGAGATGAAACAGTACTCAGATGAACATTTATAGCCAGGTACTTATATCAGAAAGAAGCTAGATTAGCAATCAAATTATTTTCAAATTAGATAGTAGGAAAGAAAAATAAGAGTAGGAGCAGAAATATATGAAATAGAGAAGAAATCATACAGCTAAAAGTTTTGGTTTGGAGATTCTATCCAGTGGTGACACAGGTATGTTAAAGTTACCCAATATTATTGTGTTGTGGTCAGTTTGATTCTTGAAACTGAGAAGGATTTGTTTGATGTACATAGATACTCCAGTGTTTGGGGCATAAATATTTACAATTGTTATATCTTGTTGATGTATAGTTCCCTTAAGCAGAACGAAATGTCCTTCTGTCCCTTCTGTTTAACTTCGACTTGAAGTCCACTTTATCTGATATGAGGATAGAAACCCTTGCATGTTTACACAGTCCATGTGAGTGACCTGTTTTTTCTCTTCCTTTTACCTTCAATCTGTGATGTCTTCATCTGTGAGGTGAGTCTCTTTGAGACAACATGTTATTGGGTGTTGTTTTTAATCCAATCTGCCAGTCTCTCTTTTGATTGATGAGTTTAGGCCATTTGCATTCAGCGTTATTATTAAGATACAATTTTTATTCCCTGTCATTTTGATTTATTTCTGGCTTATAATTTGAATTATTTTCTCCTTTTATCAACTAGTCCTTTAATATAGTTCCTCCCTTTGCTGATTTTCACTTTTTTATTTTCCATTTCATCTTCATGGAATAGTTTGTTGAGAATGTTCTGAAATGCAGGCTTTCTAGTTGTGATTTCTTTTAACTTTTGTTTATCATGGAAGGTTTTTATTTCATCTGCAATTCTGAAGCTTAATTTTGCTGGATAAAGGATTCTTGGCTGGTATCCATTTTCTTTCAGAGCTTATAATATATTATTCCAGGACCTCCTGGCATTGAGGATCTGGGTTGAGAAATCAGCTAAGATCCAGATTGGTTTCCCTGTAAATGTGACCTGCTACTTTTCTCTGGCAGCTTTTCAAAATCTGTCTTTATTCTGTATGTTAGGCATTTCATAATAATGTGCATTGGTGTAGGTCTGTTGTAATTTTGTATATTTGGGGTCCTGTAAGCCTTCTGTATTTGATTTTTCCATTTTATTATTTAGGTTTGGGAAATTTTCTGATATTATGTCATTGAAAAAATTGTGCATTCCTTTGGTTTGTATCTCTAAACCTTCATCTATCCCAATAAATCTTAAATTTGGTCTTTTCAGGTTATTCCATAACATCTTTTCTCCACAGTCAACTTTGTTTTCAAGGTTTTATATTTTGTAGTCTGTTGGTGATGCTTTCCTTTGAATTCTTAATTTGGTTTATTGATTCCTTCCTTTTTAGAATTTCTGCTTGATTTCTTTTCAGAATCTCTATCTCCTTGTTGAAGTGATCTTTCACTTCCTGTATTTTCTTTCTGATATCACTTCTGATATCATCTTTTACTTCGTAGATTAGTTTGACCACGTACATTCTAAATTCCTTCTTTGACTTTTTTTTAGGTGATTTATTCTTATGACCATGGTATAATTCAGGATTTCTTAAATAAGATACACAAAACACAGATCCTAAGGGAAAAACAAATAGATCTTGACATTATTAAAATGAAAAGTTTTGTTCCTAAAAGATACCATGAACTATTAAAAGACAATGCACAGATTGAGAGAAGATATTTGCAACTCATAAGTTATGGAAAATTCTACAGAAATATTCATTCTAGTGCTTTTCAATATTAAAAAATTCAGAAATATATTTAAGTTGACCAACAGGTTAGTTAGTATTTTAATGCAGTAGAATACTGTAAAGCATTGAGAATCAGTTAGAATCACATATACTAATGTGACTAAAAATTATAATATCCAGTGAGAAAGGAATGTTGCATAAAGATACATACAGTGTTTGTACCCTTTATGAAAAGTTTAAAGACATTTAAAAAAGATTGTACTTTATTTACATTGATTATTTTTATGATTAATACTAATGCAGTGTAGTAAAGAATTCAAAACATCCTTGAGACTTATAAATTCTAAATTTGCTGTAAAGGTTGCTGCTGAGGAGAGAGAATCATTGAAACTTTACATGAGTCATGTCTGTGGTGTCTTATTTCTTAAGCTCAGTAGTAGATACCTTGGTGTTCATGTTATTTGTACTTTGATATGCCTAAAATACTTACTCATTTTTAAAAAATTAAATGTTTGGTGGTGGGGTTGTAGCTCATTGGTAAAATGCTTACCTAACGTGAGAGGCACTGGATCAGTCCTCAACACTGCATATGAATAAATTAAAAAGAAATAAAGATTCATTGACAACTAAAAAAGGTTTTAGAACATTTTTTTAAATGTCCTAAAAATTTCATAATTTTTTTTTTTTTTTTTTTGGTACCAGGGAATGAACCCAGGGGTGTTTTACCACTGAGCCACATCCACAACCCTTTTAAATAAATTATTTAGAGAAAGACAGGGTCTCTTGAGTTGCTTAGGGCCTTACTATATTGCTGAGGCTGGCTTTGAACTTGAGATCCTCCTGCTTCAGTCTTCTAAGCTTCTGGGATTAAAGGTACAAAAGATACAAAAGGTATAAAAGATAAAGATACAAAAGATTAAAGGCTCAAAAGATACTTAGAACAAAGCGATTACGAGGATTAAAGTAATAGAAATAAGAAAAAATAATGAATTTAAAAGAAAAGAGCTAGCATGGTAAGTAAAAGTAAGACTGATTCTTTGTTTTTAGTAATCTCTAATGCCTTTCTGATTTCTTTGTTGAAAAATAGTAATAGAAATAGGAAATAAAGTATAACCAAGATAAAAAAAAGGAGAAACAAAGTATTAGATAACTATAAAAGGATATGAGAGTGCTATGTATAAAATCTAGATGATATAAGTGCTTTTCTTAGGCTATATGAAATACCACAGTTGGCTTCATAAATGACAAAAACTGAGTAGGCCAAAGAGTTTGAGAGTCTTGTTCAAATCTACTTTTTTACTTTGAAAATCATTACTTGACCTATAACTTTTTTGAAACTGTTGCATCAAATTAGCAAAGAACAAGTATTATTTAAACTTTCAATTCATGTCACAGTTTTTATAGTGGAGCCTAAAGTTCTTTTTTCCTAATTTATAAAGGGCTGAGGGGGTCTTAAGTGTTTGGGGAGGAGGTGGGAGGGTTGCTTGTTTATTGTGTTCATTATCTTTTCATTCTCTGTGGGATCAAATGATGTCATTTTTCTAGAGGTTCCAGTTCATGTTGCCATCACTATGGATCAAAACCTCTCAGACAAAAACCTCTCAGACAAAAAGCAGAAAGAGGAGAACTTAAGTCAAAGGATATTGACTAAAGAAGAAGAAAAATGGCCTGAAGAAGAAGAACCCTTGCCGAACGATACTGCAGGTAGCTGAATGGGATTGTTTGTATATTATTTTCTTCTGGTCTTATAAAATATATTCTTTAGTCTCTTTTTGCTGTCTTCAACCTGCCTCTATTTTACTCATACATGAAGTAGTTTTAAGGGATTCCTAGCTACATTTTTTGTATGTTTTGTTAGGGGTAAAACTGACATTTTGAAAACTCTTTGAGATATTCTTGAAAAACTTTTGAACAAAACACACAAATTAATTGTCAGAAATTCACTTAATGGAGTTTCCTCCTTTACTGATAAAATATTTCAGGTCCATGAAATTCCAATACCATTGCTTTACTCTAAAGCTTATTCTAAATAATAATCCTTTATTCTCTAGGAATTCATCTTGTTTACTTCTGAACTACCTTTCCAGTTATTTTACTAAAAATGTATTATGCTTCTTAAAAGTGCCTTAAAAGTACATGTTTAAGTTAGGATTATCTTTGGCTCTGAGAGATGAAAACAGGTAACAAGATAACATTGGCTTAAAGAAAACAGGAGAACATTTCTCATAAAAATAGAGGTGATCATCCAGGATTGACAAGATGCTTCCATGTACCAGGAAGCAATGCTCTTTCTTTTCTGTTGATCTCCATTCTCTTCCAGCCAGTCAGCAGGAAGAAAGGGAAAGGAAAAAAAGCATAATTCCTTCCTTTCAGGATACTTCTCAGAAGTTGCATGTACTGTTCCCTTTGCATCCTAATTGCCAGACTTGGCCACATGGTCACACCAAACTACATTACCAGGGAGACTGATAGTCTTCATTCTTGTAACCATATGCCCAGCTTAATTTAGGTCCCTATTTTAGAGGAAAAGGAAATGGGTATTAGAGGACAGATGGTATTTCTGCTATAATTATAAACTGGAAACAGATTTTAGAGCAGAATTGGCCACTTTTTTATATATTGGGTTTTTTTTTTTTTTCTTCTTTTTTAAAGAAGTTCCACTGTATTCTGGAAAACCCTTCATAATTTTATCCCTTTTCTGCTGTCGCTAATGATGTTCTGGAAGCAGTTTTGATCTTGTTAGTCTCCTAATCAACTTTAGTTTTCATTGCCCTCGAGAATAAAATCTAATCTGATTTTTTAATATTGAAAAGCACTTTTTGTATCATCTTCCAGAACATTAGAACCACTCCCAAACAATGTTTTGAAGGCTCGTTCTCACCTCTTTTCCTTATAGATTCAATAAACAAATAAGCTGATACATTCACTATCACTTAGATGCTCATTTGTTTTCCCAACTCCATTTTTTTGTTATGTACTCACCTTTGCTTAAAATGCCTTTCTCTCTCCACCTCAAGGTGTATCCCATCTTCTAATGCCCAAATCACTCATCGAGAGTTTTTTTCTGTGATAGTTCTTGGACTTCTTACACCTCTTACCTCTTTCTCTCTTCTGGTATAGCCTTTACATAGCCTCTGTTTATGTACATGTTCTTTTTATTACTTCAATTTACATTGTTTGCTAAATACATTTCTTTTTTTTTTTTAATATTTTTTAGTTGTTAATGGACCTTTATTTTAGTTTTGAAATTTATTTGTATGTGGTGCTGAGAATCAAACCCAGTGCCTCACACATGCTAGGCAAGCGCTCTTACCACTGAGCTACATCCCCAGTCCTGCTGAATACATTTCTGATTGACCTTTTTTTTTGACACTAGTAGCACAATGCCTTCACATTTCTCACATAAAGATGCTTAGAGGTATTTTAAATTTGGGGGGTCAACTTCCTGTCAGTATAATTTAGTTATTTTCCTCTCTTAGGTTCCAGTGATGCTACTACTGCCAAACACTTAATTCAAGTACAAGATACAAAGGTTGAAAACCTACCGGACACGAAACCCATTGAACATAAAGAGGAAATTTATATTAATAGAGCAGTTCCTAAGGAAGCCTGGTCAGAAAAGAAAGAATCCTTACAGATAGACATTTCAGGTAACGGAGTTGTATATGCGTGTATTTCTGTGTGTCTGTGTTATTGTTTCATTCTGATGAGAATTCTGCTTCATTATTTAAACAAAGGTCCATTTTTTTCCTCCCCCTTTTTTCTTTTTTTTAAACTTACACAAATCATTTCAATGCTACTTTGTCTGTATGGATATATGTATTGATTTGTAAAAATTATTTTTAAATATGTTCTGGGAAAAGATGCAGCAACTGAGGATTATAAAAAACTACAGTCAGCCCTCTGTAACTATGGATTTTGCATTTGTGGATTCAGCCAACCCAGATCAAATTTATTTGGGAAAAAATTGTTACTTTATTGCACATATACTTTTTTCTCCTTGTCATTAGTCTCTGAACAACTATTTATATAGCATTTTCATTGTATTTAGTATTATAAGTGATCTAACAATGATTTAAAGTGTAGAGGAAGTTATCCTTAGTTTATATGCAAATTCCTCCCCATTTTTTATAAGGTACTTAAGCATCCACAGAATTTGGCATCTGGGAGAGGTCCTGTGTCCAGTCCCCCAGGATATCGAAGGATAATTGCCTCTAACACTGATAGTATTAGAAGGGAAATATCATGCCTCAGTACTGAAATAGGGAAAACCTAAAGCCTAAAAGGTATTCCAGAAGACTGACAAAGACAATGACAGCATCAATATAAATTTTTTAAGAAATTATAGTAAGAAAGAACCCAAATCAAATCCATTTATATTTGTCCATGACCTCATTTTTATGACATAAAAGCATATGGAACACAAACCATTACTATCTAGTTGCCGAACTTTATCTCTCAGATGAAGCTAGAAGAGTATTCAGATAAGAAGAGAAAGGAGTCCAGGAACTTATCTATCTATCCTGTATGTTGAACAAGGGTAACATTTTCAATAAGGTAACAGTACTATGCAATGTGGATAGTCTCTTCAATGAATGGTGCTGGGAAAACTGGGTAACCACATGCAAAAAATGAAGTTTAATCTTCATAGCATGAAAAATACTAAAATGAAAGCCAGGAAATTTATGTTGCCTTAAAGTAAAGAATGAAAATATGGAATAATGTGAAAACACTTTTTTTCATGTAGACAAAAAAAGTAAAAACAGAATAAACTAACAGAAAACATGAACACTCAAAAAGGTCTAATATAGAATAGTAGCAGGGACAGAGCTTCTTACAACTCGATGTTTTCAAGGTTCATCCAAGTTCTAACAAATGTCAATATTTCATTCATTTCAGTGACCGAATTGTATGCGTATACCACATTTTGCTTATCACTTTGTCCGTTAATGGACATTCAAGTTGTTTCTGCCATTTTGCTATTATTAATAATGCTACTTTAAACATTCATTTGCCAGTTTTTGTATGAACAATTCCCAGGAGTGCAGTTGCTGAGTCATGAACTAACAATGATTAATCATTTGAGGAATTGCCATACTGCTAGAGCAGCTGCTCCATTTTACATTCCCATCAGCAGTTTGTGAGGATTCTAATTTCTAAACAACCTCACCAACGTTTATTACCTGACTTTTTGAGTATAGCTGTCCTGGAATGTGTGAGGTAGTATTTCCTTCCTTTTGATTTACATCACCTTCATGACTAATCATGTTGAGCATCTTTTTTTCGTGTGTTTATTAGCTAGTTGTATGTCTTGGAGAGATAGTTATTCAGATTCTGACCTGGTTTTTAATTAGTTTGTTTTTTTATTATAGAGTTCTAAGAAATCTTTATGTATTCCAGATATGTATCCCTTGTTGGATATGTGATTTGCAAAGATTTTATCAAATTCTGTGGCTTATGTTTTTAGTTTCTTGATGGTATCCCTTGAATCCCAAAAGATTTACTTCTGATAAATTATGCCTATTTTGTCTTTTGTAGTTCATGTTTTGTATATCATAGCTAAGGATCCTTTGCTAAATCCGCGGTAATGAAGGTTTAAAACTATGTTTTCTTCTAAGTGTTCTATGGTTTTCACTTTTACATTTATGTCATTGATCCATTTTGAGTTAATATTGTATGTGGTATGAGGTAAGAATTCACCTTCATTCCTTTACATGTGGGTATTCAGTTATCCCAGCACTTTCTGCTAAAAAGACTATTCTTTCCTTGATGAATAGTCTTGGCAAGGAAAGAGAATAGTCTTTGTACCATACTGAAGATGAGTCCACCATAGATGTATAGTTTTGTTTGTTGACTCTCAGTAATATCAAAATAATAACCTATTGATGTGTATGTTTATCCTTGACATTACTACCCTGTCTCGATTACTGTTGATTTGCAATAAGTTTTGAAATTGGGAAGTATGAATTCCTCCAGCTTTGTTTTATTTTTCTGAATCATGTTGGCTACTCTGGGTCCCTTACATTTCCATATGAATTTTTAAATTATCTTGGCAATTTCTATAAAGAAGCAAACTGGGATTCTGATAGGGATTGTATTGAATTGGTAGGTCAATTTGAGGAGTGTTACCTTCTTAATAATGTTAAGTTTTTCAATCTATGACATGAGGAGTTTTCCATTTATTTAGATCTTTAATTTCATAACAAGGTGTTATAGTTTTCAGATTATAAGTTTTGCATTTATTTTGTTACATTCATTCCAAAGAATTTTATTTTTTATGCTATCATGATGAGAATATTTTAAAATTTGAACATGGATATTTACTATTATAATTCTATGTTTATTAATAAATCAGCATATTTTTATACTAACTATTTTTCTTTCTTATAATATGTGTACACAGAAATGCCACATATAAGAAAAATACCACATAAACTTATTTCTTACAGTTCTGGAGACTAAGATGTCCAAGATCAAGGTGCTAGCATATGTGGTATCTGGTGAGGGCCCAGGCTGCTTCTAAGATTGTGCCTTGTTGCTTTGGCCCCACATGGAAGAAGGCATTTAGGCTGTGTCCTCACTTGACAGAGAAGATGAACAGGTTCCTCCAAGCCCTTTTATAAGGGCAGTAATCCCACTTGTGAAGATGGAGCCTTCATGACCTAATCACCTCCTGAAGGTTCCATCATTAAATGCTACTTCAGAAGGACACAAACATTCAAACCTTATGTTATAAGATATTGCATTCAAAAATGCCTCTTTGACATAGAGTAATGATTGTCAATAGATGAAACTCTAAAGTAGTACATTGTATATATATTCTACTACAATAAAAGAAATTGGAGGGAAAGTAAAAATGTTTCACAGAAAAGGACTTTTAAAAGAGTTTAAAACAAGAGAACACATGTAATAACACTCCACACATGACAGGCAGCTGTACAAATCACAGCTGAACTTAAAATCTGAGAACTAAAGTGCCTTCCTTGAAGTCACATAGTTGAGCAGTTCAGACCAGAACCCAAGTGTTTGGACACCACAATGCCATACTTTTACCTTGTCCACCTGGCTGCTGAGTACAAGGCATGAGTCTTTTGGGCAGGCAATGAATTTTATAAAACTTTATAAATTAATTTTTTCCTTCAATCTTTGTTCTGTGTCTACAGAACTCAGTACTAATAGTATTTCTAAAGGTAATGCAAGTATTTTTTAAATCTTTCAAAATATTTTTTTGTCTCTCCCTTGTCTCTCTTTTCAGAGTCTGAATGTCATTCAGAATTTGAAAATACTACTCATTCTGTCTTCAGGTCAGCCAAGTTTTATTTTCATCATCCAGTGCACCTACTAAATGAACAAGATTTTTGCCATGAATCTTTGGGAAGAAGTGTTTTAATGAGACATTCTTGGAAAGATTTCTTTCACCATCATTCAGACAAACACAGAGATCATACATGTCTTCCTCTTCCTTATCAAAATGTGGACAAGACTATGGATCATACCAGAATAAAGAGCCTCAGCATCAATATGAATGTGGGAGACAAGGAAGTGACTACCAAAAGTCAAGCCAGAGACCATCTAAAAAGTAACGGACAAATTAATGATCCTAAAAGGGATGATAAGGTCACCCCAGAGTTAACAACTCCGCATACTGCAAGTTTGAATGAACTCTGGAACAAGTACCAGGAGCGACAGAGGCAACAGAAACTGCCAGATGTCAGTGACAGGAAAGAGCTGTCCTTGGTGGAACGACTTGATCGTTTGGCTAAACTTCTTCAGAATCCCATCACACATTCTCTCCAGGCCTCAGAAAGTATACAAGATGATAACAGAAGGGAACAACTTAAAGAATGGAGTTATAAACAGAAACAGCAGAAAAGCAAGTTTCAGAAGCAAAAGCGTTATAAAAGCGTAGAGAAAGGCCATAAAAACATATGTGATCTTAAAAAATGCAAGGTAGTTTCTCCTCATCAAAGTGGGAGATCCAATCAGATTAAGATTGAACAAATTAAATTTGATAAATATGTTCTGAGAAAACAGCCAGATTTACATTATATCAGCAACACTTCTTCAGATTCTAGACCCTCAGAGGAAAGTGAACTGTTCACAGATACTCCGACCAATATTCTTTCCACCACCACTTCTCCTGTGGAATCTGATATAATGACCCAAACAGATAGAGAGGTGACTTTGCATGAAGGAAGTAGCTCTATTTCCACCATTGACACTGCCCGATTGATCCAAGCTTTTGGCCATGAAAGAGTATGTTTGTCACCCAGACGAGTTAAATTATATAGTAGCATCACCAACCAACAGAGGAGATACCTTGAAAAGCGGTGCAAGCACAAGAAATCATTGAATACAGGCTATCCCCAAATGACTTCTGAGCACACCAGAAGGAGACACATCCAGGTACATGGCTGCAGATTCCATCTGGCAATGTGACTGCCTTTTTCATGGACTCTTTAGTTAATCTGTGCACTCAGGTGAAAAAAAAAAAGCCATTTGCCCTTTCCTCACTATAACATTGCTTACCAACTGGAAAAGAGTGAGAAAGTGTAGTACAGTGCATTGTGAGTTGTCATTCTTTTCATCAGCACTCATTTACTGATCGTCCTTTGGATGAAGGGCTTTGCTGCTAGATACTTCAGAATCTGCAAAGTATACCCCTGACTTGGGGGAGTTTCGAGTTTAGAATGACCTCTATTCTGAACAGTGTTGCCTGTTTTTTTTTTTTTTTTTTTTTTTTTTTTTTTAATTTCCTCCAGTCTTCCAAGAAATATTTGAGATACTTTTACATGTACATACACACACACACACACACACACACACAAATAATACAATATGCTTTTTAAAAAGTAAATGAAGAACTGGGATGATAGAAAAATTAAAGTTGGGGTGAACTGCAACATGATTTTTTTTTTTTAAATGAAGAATTGTGAGTGATGGATAGAAAAACTGAAGCCAGAAGGGAGATAAATTTACCTGGTGGATGTGTTTGCTAGAAGCTAGCTACAAATTGGCATTGTTTTTTAGTACATAGTGTTGCCAGAATTTTGTGATGAGTTAAATCATATGAAAGGAAACCAAATTTTCAAAAGCATTTTACATATATTTCTGATACAAATACCTAAGAGAAATTTCCTTAGCTGTCTATAAAAAAGGTTCCTCAGTGTAACAGAGCCTTCCACAACCTCCTTATAATAGATAACCATAACAATAACTGTAAGACTTCTATCATATTCCTTAGAGAGTAAAGGCAGATCTAATGGGGTTGACAAATTAAATCATTGCTTTACCAAAGACTAAAATTTAGAATACCTAGAGAAGTACTTTCCAAAGAGAGATGCTCTGTGTTGAGTATGGAAAGAAAAATATTAGAATTTATATTCATTTTGCTCAACTTTTTAAAATTGATATTTTTATGTATGCTATAAAACATGAGTACAGTAGTAACAGTTTAAAAATAAATATCTATTTTGGCAGTTCGTGCTCAAAAATATTTTGTCAGTAGGATTGTGTGACCAAAACAATTTTGGAGACCATGTATCTGGAGAAAAGGAGGTACAAGATGGTCAGTTTACCATAAATAGTATTTCTTATAATTGAACTTTTGGTAGGTATTAAATGCATATATATTAATGGAATATGATTATTTTAAGTAATGAAGAACTGAGGATATAGGGAAGATAAGGGAAAGGATCCAGGTAGGTTTGTGAGTATTTGAAAATATATAACACAAAATTTAGTTTTGACTATTTATTTTAAACAGTTCAGTGGCATTGAGTACATTCACAGGGTTTTACAACCATCACCACTGTTTGGTTCTATGTTTTTTTTTTTTTTTTAATCACCCCAGTGGAAATCCCATACCCATTAAGCAGTGACTTCCTATTTCTACCCTTTCCACTAGTCCCTGGCAACAAATAATTTATTTCTTGACTCCGTGTTTTCTTGTTCTTATAAATGGAATCATATAATGTGTGACCTTTGGCATGATGATTTAAATGTTCATTTGTGTCATAGCACATATTTAGTACTTCCTTTTCATGACTGAATAATATTCTGTCACCTATATATACTGCATATTGTTTATCTATTCATCTATTGATAGACATTTGGGTTGGCTAGACAGTTTTCCTTCTTTGGCTTTTGTGAACAGAGCTGATATAGAACATTTCTGTGAACATTTTTGTTTGAACACTTATATGTAGTTCTTTTAAGGGCATTTACGTAGGAGTGAAAATACTAGTAGTGGTCATATGGCAATTCTGTCTAATTTATTAAGAAATCACTGAACTGTTCCACAGTGATTGTCATTTTACGTTTTCATCAACAATGTTAACGAGGGCTTCTTCAATTCTCCAACTTTTTCCACCTACTTTTTGCATTAGAGGGCATACTATTTTGTTCCTACCAGCAGTGCACAAGGGTTTCAGTTTTGCCACACCTTGCTAACAGTTTTTTTTGTTTGTTTAATGTGTAGATCTGTGTGCTCTTACGTGAAAGGTGGTGTTTCTTTGTGTTTTTATTTGTTGTTTGTTTGTTCCAGGGTTTGAACTCAGGAGCACTCAACCACATCCCCAGTCCTATTTTGTATTTTATTTAGAGACAGGGTTTCACTGCGTTGTTTAGCACCTCGCTGTTGAGGAGACTGGCTTTGAACTCGATATCCTCCTGCCTCAACATCCTAAACGCTGGGATTACAGGTGTCTGCCACCTCGCGGGGCTCCCCTGCCTTCATTCTTTTTGCATGTGTATATCCAGTTTTTATAACATTTTTTGTTAAAAAGGCTGTTTTCCCCATTGAATATTCCTTGACACTTGTCAAAAATTGTTTGACCATATGCAGTACTAGCATAAAGACAGACATATAGATCAATGGAATAGAATAGAAATTTATTCTATCTTTGTAGTAAGTTTGAAAGCAGAAATTGTTCTTTTTTTTCAAGATCATTTGGCTGTTCTGGGTCCCTTTAGATTCCATCTGAATTTTAGTAGCTGTTTTATTCTTTCTGATGCTGTCATAAGTACATAAGTACAATTGCTTTCTTAATTTCATTTTTGGATTATTGCTAGTTTATAGATTTATGACTAATTTATGCATGGAGAGCCTTGTATCTACAACTTCAACTTTTCTGAATTTATTAACTCTTAAATTTCCCTTTTTATTCTTAAGGATTTTCTACATATAAGATCATGTCATCTGCAAATAGGGATAACCTTAACTTTCTCCTTTCTAATTTGGTGCTTTTTATTTATTTTTATTTCCTATTGCTCTAACCAGAACTCCCAGTAGAGTATTGAATAGAAGTGGCAAAAGCAGCTCATAATCTCAGTCTTTTAAAACATTGAGAATGATGTTAACTGTGGATTTTTTGCATTTAACTTTCATCATGTTGAGAAAGTTCACTTTTCTTATTTTGAAGAATGTTTTTATTATTAAAATATTTTTGATTTTTGCCAAATGCCTCAGCATCTATTGAGATGATCATCAGGACTTCCCCCACTTTTTTTCTATTAATATGGTGTTTGTTTATTGATAATCACATTGGACCCACCTTGCATTCCTGGGGTAAATCCCACTTGGTCATGTAAATCCTTTTTACATGATTCTGGATTTGGTTTACTAGAATTGTGAAGAGATCTTTTGCATCTATATTCATAAGGGATATTGGTCTATCTGTTTCTTTTGATGTCTTTATTCCCCTTCTTTATCAGGGTATGCCTGGCCTCACAGAACAAGCTAGTTTTTTCTTCCTCTTTTGTTTTTCAATGATGAGTTTGAGAAGGATTGATACTAATTCTTTAAATGTTTGATAGAATTCACCAATGATGGCATTGAACATGTGTTTTTCATTAGAGGACTTTTTCTTATAACTGAGTCAATCTGTTGTTATAAATCTATTCAGAAATTTTTTTTTTCTTATTTTTTTCAGTGCTGGGGATTGAACCACCAGGGCCTTGTGCAAGCAAGGCAAGAACTCTGCCAATGAGCCACGTCCCTAGCCTTCTATTTCTTCTTCTTCTTTTTAAAAAGTATTTAGTTATAGATGGACACAGTATCTTTACTTATTTTTATGGTGCTGAGGATTGAACCCAGTGCCCTGCAAGCACTCTACCACTGAGCCCCAGCCCCCTAATTAATTTTTGAGTCAGTTTATATTTTGTGTTTCTTGAAATTTGTCCTTCTCTTTGTTTTTTGTCTATTTTGTTTACCTCCACTGTAATCCTCATTATTTCCTCTACTTGCTGTGAGTTGAGTTTGTTCTTTTCTAATTCCTTGCTATTTAAAGTCATTATTTAAAATTTGAGATTATTCTTTTTTTAACGAAGGCATTTACAACTGTAACTTTCCCTCTGAGCACTGCCTTGGCCAATACACAATTTCTCCTAAGCTTTGCCTTCACTGCATCTCATACATTTTGGTATGTTTTGTTTTTTCATTCATCTCAAAAGTATTTTCTAATTTCTCTTCTGATTTCTTCTTTGACCATTTGGTGTATAAGACTATTTTAAAATTTCTACATATTTATAAATTCCCCAGTTTTCCTTCTGTTGACTTATTTTTATTCCATTGTAATGGTAGGTATACTTTATATGGTTTTGGTCCTTTTAAATGTATTGCACCTTCTTTCATGGGCTGACATATAGTCTTGTTTGGAAAATGTTGCATGAGCACTTGAGAAGAATGTTTATTCTGTTTTGTTGGTTGAAGTGTTCTGAATATGTCTAGTTGGCTTATATTTTTGTCAAGTCCTTTATTTTCTCATTGGTTTTCTATCTAGCTTGTCTATCCATTTTGAAAGTGGGGTATTGAAGTCTCCAACTATTACTGTGGAACCATCTAATCATTCAATTCTGTCATTTTTTGCTTCATATATTTTAATTCTCTATCATCAGGTATATGACATTCATAATTGTTTTATCTTCTTCATGGATTGACCCCTTTATCAGTATAAAATTCCCTTCTTTTTCTCCTGTAACCATTTTTAACTTAAAGTCTATTTTTTCTGTTACTAGAACAATAACCCTAGCTCTCTTTTGGTTACCATTACATGGAATATCTTTTTCCACTTTTTTTTTTTTTTTTTTTTTGCGATGCTGGGGATTGAATCCAAGGCCTTGTGCTTGCGAGGCAGGCACTCTACCAACTGAGCTATATCCCCAGCCCCCCCCCCCATCTTTTTGTTTTAAAACTCTTGGAATATGTCAATCTAAAGTGAGTCTTTTTTAGAAAGCATGTAAATGATCTTGTGTATGCGTATATGTGTGTGATCCAGTCTGTCATCTCTGCCTTTTAGTTTAAGAATACAATCCATGTACATTCAAAGTAATTATTCATATGAAAGGACTTACTTTTCCTATTTTGCTCTTCGTTTTCCTTATGTCTTATGCATTTTTTCTCAGTTCCTCCATTGCTCATTACTGCCTTTTGTGTCCAGTTTTTGTTTTTTTTTTTTTTTTTGCATGAGACTGGAGATTGAACCCTCATGCATGCAAGGCAAGCACTCTACCACTGTGCTACAGCCCTTTTTCATAAATTTTGTTTTGATAGGCTGACCATTTTTGTTTATCTGGGAATGTCTTAATTTCTCCTTCATTCTTAATGATTCATCTGCCTCAGTCTCCTGTATAGCTGGGATTACAGACCTGCACCATTGCACCTAGCTCATTTCCTTCACTTTATATTTTTTACTTTTTGGGTGGGTGGTATTATAATTAGCATCTTAAGCATATTACAGTCTAATTCTGAAATAATGCCACTTTAGTTTCAGTTTTACAAGAAAATCTGCTGGTACACATCTCCCTTGTCTCCCTATCTTTATAATCACAGATTATATTTTAATTTGTATTATTAACAGATTCATAATTCTTATTTTAAGCATTTATCTTTTATATTATGTAAGAGGGGGAAGAAGTTATAAACCAGAAAGATAATCATTGACTTTTAAATTTACCAATGTAATTGCTGTATTGTTTCTTTGCACAACTTCAAGTTATTGTTTACTGTCCTTTTTTAAAAAAATATTTTTAGGACTGGGGTTGTGGCTCAGTGGTAAGGTGCTGGTCTAGCACGTGTGAGGCACTGGGTTCGATCCTCAGCACCACATAAAAATAAGATAAAGGTAATGTGTCCACCTACAACTAAAAAAATAGATTTTATATACATATAAATTACATGTTTTATATACATATAAATTGTTTTATATGCATATAAATTATATGTTTTTATATACATATTTTTAGTTATAGGTGGACACATTACCTTTATCTTATTTTTATGTGGTGCTGAGGATCAAACCCAGTGCCTCACATGTGCTAGACCAGCACTCTACCACTGAACCACAACCCCGACCATGTTTAGTGTCCTTTTATTTCAGCTTGAAGTATTTCCTTTACCAGCCGGTGTACTGGTAGTGAATTCCCCCTGCTTTTGTTTTATCTGAGAATGTCTTAATTTTTCCTTCATTCTAGAAAGAAAAGTTTTGCTGGATTTGGGTTTCTTATTTTACACTTTTTTCTCTTCTCATGGTTTCTAATGAGATATTGACAGTTAATCTTAGAGTTATTCTTTCTATATTAGGAGTTTCTTTGCTTTTGCTCTTACTGCTTTCAAGATTCTCTCATCTTTTTGATAGTTTGATTATAATGTGTTTTTCTTGGATCTCATTGAGTTTATCCTATTAGGACTTCATTGAATTTCTTAGATGTTTAGATTCATGTCATTTATGAATTTCAGTAGTGTCCAGCCATTAAATCTTCAGATACTCTTTCTGCCTCTTCCTCTTGTTCTGGGACTACCAGTACATATAATTTAAGGTAAACTGGATGGTGTTCTAGAAGTTTCTTTGGCTCAGTTAATTTTTCTTCATTTTGTTTTCTTTCTGTCCTTGGACTAGACCATTTCATTTCACCTATCCTCAAGTTCACTGATTAAATTCTTCTTTGTGATCAAATCTGCTGTTGAACTGTTCAGTGATTTTTTTTTTCGTTTTAATTATTACACTTTTCAGCTTCGTAATTTCTACTTAATTCCTTTTTATTTCTCTTTATCAGTATTCCCTATTTGATGAGACATTGTTCTCTCCTTTTTCCTTTAGTTCTTTATCAATGATCTTCTTCAACTCTGAGCATATTTAAAACGGTTGATTTAAAGTCTTTGTCCCAATGCCTGTGCTTCCGGAAGGGCAATTTCTGTTGACCTTCATATACTCTCGTGTGAATGAGCCATACTTTCTTGTTTCTTTCCATGCCTCATAATTTTTTTTTAAGAAAATCTGACATTTTGAATATTATACTGTAATAATTCTGGGCATCAGATTCTTCTCCCACCTGTAGTTCATAGTTATTACTTGTGAATAAGGTTATTAACTGTTGAATGACTTCTAAACTATATTGGTGAAGATTGTGTTCTTTGTTGGTATCTGATGCCTGTGTTCCATGAGCTCAGTAGCTACTTCTTTGACAAAGATTGCCTTAAATGCCTGGAGCCAAAAAGAAAGCAGGGTGGGGGGTGGATTCCTCAGGTTTTTGCCCATTGTCATCTGCGGTAAGGAACTTCAGTGCTTAGCTAGACTGTTTACAGCTCTACCTTGCATCATGTTCTGCTTTCATTAAATATAAAGATTAGCCAATGGTTAACATTTATGGTCTTCTCAGGCATATTCTGTGCCTCCATCATGCTCTGTACATGCTCTTTCTAGTTTCCTTGATGTACACAGGAATTTTCAAAGCCCTTGTGTCCCAAAGATTCCCTGCTTTTACTCTGTTTACCTCAACTTTTATTTTTTAACAGAGACAGAAGTACCTTGTTTATTTGGTTGTCGTTGCTTTCAGGGCACATCCATCCATAAAGCAACTTCACCTTGAGAGAGTTCCAACTTAGGTGGAACTAGAGGCCCCATGTGTCAGTCTTCAGGGAATACTCTGGCAAATAAAAACACAATTATTAGAGAACAAGGTACCCTGTTCTCTTTGGGAGCAAGTACCCACATCCAGAATGCAGGTTGCCATCTTTAAGACTACCATGCTGGGGAAGGGATTGTGCAAGGATAAGTTAAAATGGTATAACCGTATGTGGATAGCTTTTTTCCCAGTTAGTCTTTACTCGGTTTTTATAACCTCCAACTATCTTTCATAGCCCTGACAAGGTTGATTTGGAACCTTGTTTTTGCCAGGTATGCTGATGTTCCTTGGAAAAGGATGGGACCCCCTTTAGTGTCTGCTCTATCAAATTTTACTGAAGTCACTCCTGACTCTTGTGTCCTTCCACAAAGTTTACTGTTCTTCTTCCTGATATCCACACTATAACAGACACTTTGTTAAAACTCATCTTTTTCTTGTTGGAGTTTGTGAAGAAATAGTCTGTATGAAGTGCAGACTCCCCTGACTTCTGTAGCCTCTGAGGGGATCTTACTCTCACCCATGTACTTGACTTCAACCATTTAATTGAATTTCCATCCTTTTTACTGGTGTCCAATTATATCTCCTCCAGGTAATTTCATAGTTGTTTTCTCATATGTCTCTGAAGCCACCAATCCCTTCTTTGATTTTAGGTCAAAGTTTTCTTCTGACTTCAGCTTCCTCCCACCTTCAAGAAAAGCCATGAACCTGCATTTTTTCAGTATTGTTGTTATTGTTATGAGGATGGGAACAGTGTTTTATCCAGTTCTGTAGACCATCAAGCAGAAACCAAGTGTATACACTCATTATATTTTGACCTTGTATTTTTATTAGCAATACTTTGTAGATATTCTATAATTGTAGCTTTGGATTTCCTATTTGACCAAAAAAGAATTTAGGAAAGAATTTTCATTTCTATGAAATTTGATTTATTGTCACTGCTCATTTATCATTTTAATGTTTTATGATTATATTCTGTTCTATTTCTGTTTTAAGAATACATAGAAGTTTTTTTTTTCCTTTATATATGAAAAAGTTTTCCAAAGGTGTTAAAAAGTTGGTAGGGTTTCTACATAGAGTATGACATTCTAGTTACATTTATTAAATAATCTTTATAAATTTGTATTATATTTTTCCTGAATACTGGTTCCCTTGATCTGTTAAGGACTTCAAAAAGTATACTTAAAGTTTAATTTACCTTTCAGTAATTGAAAATTTATGTATATTATTATTTTATTCCTAGCACTTGAACACACACACACACATACACACATACACATATTGGGGGAGTGCTAGGGATAGAACTCAGGGCCTCACACATCCTAGGCAAGGGCTTTACCACTGAGCTATATCTCCAACCCTCTGGCACATAAATATTAATGATACTTCTTTACTCATATAGAATTGTATCATAAATTATGTGAACTTTTATTTTTTATTTTAAATATTTTTTGCCTTTTATCTTCCTTCATCCAATGCAATTTTTCTAAATTTTACATTTGCAAAATTGCTTTTGCCTATTCTTTTGCTTCCAGCTTCTAAGTCATTTTGCCCAAGTGTAAGTAGCATCTAGTTAAATATAACATTTTTTTTCCAATGTGAGGACCTCTCTTTCAAAACAAATCTGTTGTACACCAGTTTATTATTAATAACGGTGTTTGGTTTAAGCTATTTTCCCCTGTTTTGGCATATTAAGTAAATGTTTATTAAACTAAATTAAATTTCAAACTGGGAATAAGGGTAAATTATTTTATTGTAGTAAGAAAAACACATGACATTAACATTTACCTTCTTAACACTAAGATACATCTCTAGCCCTTTTCATTTTTCATATTGAGACAGAATCTTGCTAAGTTGCTTAGAGCCTTGCTACATTGCTGAGACTGGCCTGGAACTTGGGATCCTCTTGCCTCAGCTTCCCAGGTCTCTGGAATTGCAGGTGTGTGCCATCTTAAGCATTTTCTCTCCTTTTTTTTTCTTCACATTTTTAATGAGTACATTATACTTGTATATAATGGTGGAATTTACTATTATATATTTGAACATGCACACAGTCTAACACTATAATTTGACCATTATCATTCCCTGGTATTTCCTCTTTCCCTCCCCTTCTTCCTCCCCCTGGTTCCTTTCTTCTGTTCTACTGATCTCCCTTCAATTTTCATGAGGTCTCCCCCACCTTTCTTTTCCTTTCTCTTCTCTGGCTGCCACAGGTGAAGGAAAACATACGATCTCTGACCTTCTGAGTTTGGCTTATTTCACACATATCCATCCATTTTCCTGTAAATGATAATTTCATTTTTCTTTGAATAAATTCCATCTTACACACACAGACACACACACACACACACACACACACACACACACACAACACACACACACACATCTCCATTCCACATTTTCTTTATCCATCCATTTATTGATGGACACCTAGGCTGGTCATCTTAACCATTCTTGAATATATAGGTCAGTAGTGTTAAACATGTTCACATTGTTGTAAAACAGATTTCCAGTACTTTTTCATCTTGCAGATCTGAAACTGAGTGTAGATTCCCTTTTCCCCTCTCCCCTAGCTCTTGGTTACCACCAGTCTACTTTTAGTTTCTATGATTGGCTATTTTAGATACCTGTTGAGTGACATCATACAGTATTTGTGTTTTTGACACTTACTTCACTTAGCATAATGTCCTTAAGTTTCATCAGTGTTGGTAGGATATGATAAGATTTCATTCCTGAAGTTTAAATAATATCCTGTTATATGTATAATCCATATTTTGTGTATTCATTCATACATTGGTAGACATTTGGGTTTCTTCCACCTCTTAGCTGTAATGCTGCTGTGTACATAGGAATGTAAATACATTTTGAGACCCCGCTTTCCATTTATTTTGGATATATGCCCAGAAGAGAAATTGTTGAATTATATGATAGTTCTATTTTTGTACTGGGGATCGAACTCTGAAGTGGTCTACCACTGAGTTGTATCCACACCCCCCTTTTTTTTTTTTATTTTGAGACAGGGTCTTGCTAAGTTGCTAAGGCTGGCCTCAAACTTGAGATCATCTTGCCTCAGCCTCCATAGTCATGAGATTAAAAGCATACTCCGCCATACCCAACCAATTGTACCATTTTTGTAAAGCCACCAGGGGTTCCACTTTCTCCATATCCTCACCAACACTGTTTTGTCTTGATTATAATCACCTTCCTAATGGGTGTGAGAGCATATCTCATTATGGTTTGGTTTGCATTTCTCTATGCATATTCATGTTTTTTGGCCATTTGTATATCATCTTTGGAGAATTGTCTATTCAAATCCTTAGCCCATTTTTTAATCAGATGGATTTTTGTTGTTGAGTTGCAAGTGTTCTTTATATATTCTGGATGTTAATTCCTTGTCAGATACATGATTTTCATATAACCCATTCCTTTCATTCATTCAGTTGTGTCCCCTGATGCACAAGTTTTTAAGTTTAATGTCTCATTCATCTATTTTTGCTTTTGGTGTCATATCCACGAAATTATTGCCAGGTTCAGTGTCATGAAGCTCTTACCCTTGTGTTCTAAGAATTTTATAGTTTTAGGTCTTATTTTTGGGGTCTTTGAGTTAATATTTCTTCTGCATGTGATTATCCAGTTTTCTTGGCACCGTTTGTTGAAAAGACTATGCTTTCCCCATTGAGTGATCTTGGCACCCTTGTCTAAAGTCATTTGACATATATGTGAAGGTTTATTTCTGAGCTTTCTGTTGTATTTCTTTCTTTTTCAAAATTTTTGTAGTTATAGATGGACAGAATGCCTTTATTTTATTTGTTTATTTTTAATGTGCTAAGAATCGAACCCAGCACTTTCCCACTGAGCTACTTTCATTGGTCAGTCTGTCAGTCTTTAGGCAGATATCATACTGTTTTGATTGCTGTATCTTTATGTTTTAAAGTCAATAAGTGCAAGTCCTCTGACTTCTTCTCTTTCAATATTGTCTTGGCTTTTTAGAATTTCCTAAAGTTTTTAATGATTGCATTTTTTAGTCTTGTTTTTTGCTATATAGTTCATATTTCTTTTGAGTTTTTCTAATAAAGTCACGTAATCTAATTAACTAATTGCTTAAATCACTTTCATAGTCTGTCACTCTCATATATGAACAGTATCTATTGTCTCTATCATAAGAAAAATTAAGAAACTGATGTACTTCTGCCACCTACCTCCATGCATGCATACTTCCTAACCAACCAATAATTGTTATGTTTTATGAATTCTATCACAGTTCATAATAGTACTATTGTACTACATTGAATTTTACTTTCAAGAAATATAGGGGCTAGGATATAGCTTAGTGACAGAGCACTTGCTTGGCACAAACAAGGCTGTGTATTCCCTCCCCAGCACCACACGCACACACACACACACAAAAAGACAGAAAAAGTGTATATATTTTTCTTCCTCTTTTTACTTGAATTTCATAAGAAAGATCATCATGTATTTTATTTATTCATGTATTTATTTATTTTATTGTAAACAAATGGGATACATGTTGTTTCTCTGTTTGTACATAGAGTAAAGGCGTACCATTTGTGTAATCATACGTTTACATAGGGTAATGTTGGTTGATTCATTCTGCTATTTTTGCCCTTCCCCCCACCCCTCCCATCCCTCTTTTCCCTCTATACAGTTCTTCCTTCCCCCATTCTTGCCCCCCCTCCCTAACCTTAACTCTAACCTTAAAACTAACCCCTCCCACGCCCCATTACGTGTCATCATCCACTTATCAGCGAGATCATTCTTCGTTTGGTTTTTTGAGATTGGCTTATCTCACTTAGCATGATATTCTCCAATTTCATTCATTCGCCTGCAAATGCCATAATTTTATCATTCTTTATGGCTGAGTAATATTCCATTGTATATATATGCCACAGTTTCTTTATCCATTCATCAACTGAAGGGCATCTAGGTTGGTTCCACAATCTGGCTATGGTGAATTGAGCAGCAGTGAACATTGATGTGGCTGTATCTCTGTAGTATGCTGATTTTAAGTCCTTTGGATATAGGCCAAGGAGTGAGATAGCTGGGTCAAATGGTAGTTTCATTCCAAGTTTTCTAAGGAATCTCCATACTGCTTTCCAGAGTGGTTGCATTAATTTGCAACCCCACCAGCAATGTATGAGTGTACCTTTTTCCCCACATCCTCTCCAACACCTGTTGTTGCTTGTATTCTTGATAATTGCCATTCTAATTGGGGTGAGATGGAATCTTAGGGTGGTTTTGATTTGCATTTCTCTTATTACTAGAGATGTTGAACATTTTTCCATATGTTTATTGATTGCTTGTAGGTCTTCTTCTGTGAAGTGTCTGTTCATTTCCTTAGACCATTTGTCAATTGGGTTATTTGTACTCTTGTTGTTGAGTTTTTTGAGTTCTTTATAGATTCTGGAGATTACTGCTCTATCTGAAGTATGATTGGCAAAGATTTTCTCCCACTCTGTAGGCTCTTTCTTCGCATTGCTGAAGAGTTTCCTTTGCTGAGAGAAAGCTTTTTAGTTTGAATCTATCCCAGTTGTTGATTCTTGCTTTTATTTCTTGTGCTATGGGAGTCCTGTTGAGGAAGTCTGATCCTAAGCCGACATGTTGAAGATCTGGACCTACTTTTTCTTCTATAAGATGCAGGGTCTCTGGTCTGATTCCGAGATCCTTAATCCATTTTGAGTTTAGTTTCGTGCACGGTGAGAGATACGGTTTTAGTTTCATTCTGTTGCATATGGATTTCCAATTTTCCCAGCACCATTTGTTGAAGAGGCTATCTTTTCTCCATATTTTTGGAGAAAAGATATTGCATATTTTTGGCCCCTATGTCTAGTATGAGAAAATTGTATTTATTTGGGTTTGTGTCCGTGTCCTCTATTCTGTACCATTGATCTACCTGTCTCTTTTGGTACCAATACCATGCCGTTTTTGTTACTATTGCTTTGTAGTAGAGTTGAAGTTCTGGTATTGCTATACCCCCTCCTTCATTTTTCCTGCGAAGGATAGCTTTAGCTATTCTGGGTTTCTTATTCTTCCAGATGAATTTCATGATTGCTTGTTCTATTTCTGTAAGGTACGTCGTTGGGATTTTAATTGGAATTGCATTGAATCTGTATAGCACTTTTGGTAGTATGGCCATTTTGACAGTATTAATTCTGCCTATCCAGGAACATGGGAGATCTTTCCATCTTCTGAGGTGTTCTTTAATTTCTTTCTTTAGTGTTCTGTAGTTCTCATTGTAGAGGTCTTTCAGCTCTTTTGTGAGATTGATTCCCAAATATTTTATTTTTTTCGAGGCTATTGTGAATGGGGTAGTTTTCCTAACTTCTCTTTCTGAAGATTCATCACTTATGTATAAAAATGCATTAGATTTATGAGCATTGATCTTATATCCCGCTACTTTACTAAATTCACTTATGAGTTCTAAGAGAGTTTTCTGGTGGAATTTCCTGGTTCCTCTAAGTATATAATCATATCATCCACAAATAGGGATAGTTTGAGTTCTTCTTTTCCTATTCGTATCCCTTTAATTTCTTTGGTCTGTCTTATTGCTCTGGCTAGAGTTTCAAGGACGATATTGAATAGGAGTGGTGAAAGAGGGCATCCCTGCCTTGTTCCAGTTTTTAGGGGGAATGCTTTCAGTTTTCACCATTTAGAATGATATTAGCCATGGGCTTAGCATAGATGGCCTTTACAATGTTAAGGAATGTTCCCACTATCCCTATTTTTTCTAGTGTTTTGAGCATGAAGGGGTGCTGTATTTTATCAAATGCTTTTTCTGCATCTATTGAAATAATCATGTGATTCTTGACTTTAAGTCTGTTGATATGGTGAATTACATTTATTGATTTCCTGATGTTGAACCAACCTTGCATCCCTGGGATGAAACCCACTTGATCATGGTGCACTATCTTTTTAATATGTTTTTGTATGTGATTTCTAAAATTTTGTTAAGAATTTTCGTGTCGATGTTCATTAAGGATATTGGTCTAAAATTTTCTTTCCTCGATGTGTCTCTGTCTAGTTTAGGTATCAGGGTGATATTGGCTTCATAGAATGAGTTTGGGAGGGTTCCCTCCTCTTCTATTTCATGGAATACTTTGAAAAGTATTGGAATGAGCTCTTCTTTAAAGGTTTTGTAGAACTCGGCCGAGAACCCATCAGGTCCTGGACTTTTCTTTGTTGGTAGGCTTTTGATGACTTCTTCTGTTTCATTACTTGAAATTGGTCTATTTAAATTGTGTATGTCCTCCTCGTTTAGTTTAGGCAATTCATATGTCTCTAGAAACTTGTTGATATCTTTGCAATTTTCTATTTTGTTGGAGTATAGATTTTCAAAATAGCTTCTAATTATGTTTTGTATTTCAGTCGTGTCTGTTGTGATATTTCCTTGTTCATTCCGAATTTTGGTGATTTGGGTTTTCTCTCGTCTTCTCTTTGTTAGTGTGGCTAAAGGTTTATCAATTTTGTTTATTTTTTCGAAGAACCAACTATTTATTTTGTCAATGTTTTGTATTGTTTCTTTTGTTTCAATTTCATTGATTTCAGCTCTGAGTTTAACTATTTCCTGTCTTCTACTACTTTTGGTGTTGGTCTGTTCTTTTTCTAGGGCTTTGAGTTGTAGTGTTAGGTCATTTATTTGTTGAGTTTTGCTTCTTGTAGTGAATGCACTCCGTGAAATCTTCCTGTAAGTACTGCTTTCATAGTGTCCTAGAGATTTTGGTTTGATGTTTCTTTGTTCTCATTTACCTCTAAGAATTTTTTAATTTCCTTCCTAATATCTTCTGTTATCTATTCATCATATAATAGCATATTGTTTAATCTCCAGGTGTTGGAGTAATTTCTGTTTTTTACTCTTTCATTTATTTCTAATTTCAATCCATTATGATCTGATAGAATACAAGGAAGTGTCTCTATCTTCTTGTATTTGCTAACATTAGCTTTGAGGCATAATATATGGTCTATTTTAGAGAAGGATCCACGTGCTGCTGAGAAGAAAGTGTATTCACTCTTCGTTGGATGGTATATTCTATAAATGCCTGTTAAGTCTAAATTATTGATTGTGTTATTGAGTTCTATGGTTTCTTTGTTCAATTTTTGTTTGGAAGATCTGTCCAGTGGTGAGAGAGGCGTGTTAAAATCACCTAGTATTATTGTATATTGTATTATATGGTCTATTTGGTTTCTGAGATTGAGAAGGATTTGTTTGATATACATGGGTGAGCCACTATTTGGGGCATAGATATTTATGATTATTATGTCTTGCTGATTTATGGTTCCGTTAAGCAGTATGAAATGTCCTTCTTTATCCCTTCTGACTAATTTTGGCTTGAAGTCCACATTATCTGAAATGAGGATGGATACCCCAACTTTTTTGCTGGGTCCATGTGCATGGTATGTTTTTTCCCATCCTTTCACCTTTAGTCTATGGGTATCTCTTTCTATGAGATGAGTCTCTTGCAGGCAACATATTGTTGGATCTTTCTTTTTTATCCAATCTGCCAGTCTATGTCTTTTGATTGATGAATTCAGGCCATTAATATTCAGGGTTATTATTGAGATATGATCTGTATTCCCAGTCATTTGATACATTTTATTCATTTATTTGTTTATTTTTGACAGGACTTGGTTCCTCTTTATTTGAGAGTTCCTTTAGGATAGCTCCTCCCTTTGCTGATTTGCTTCTTTGTTTTTCATCTCTTCCTCATGGAATATTTTGCTGAGAATGTTTTGTAATGTTGGCTTTCTTTTTGTATATTCTTTTAGCTTTTGTTTATCATGGAAGGATTTTATTTCATCGTCAAATCTGAAGGTAAGTTTTGCTGGGTATAAGATTCTTAGTTGGCATCCATTTTCTTTTAGGGCTTGGTAAATGTTGTTCCAGGCCCTTCTAGCTTTTAAGGTCTGGATTGAAAAATCTGCTGTTATCCGTATTGATTTCCCCCTGAATGTAATTTGGTTCTTTTGTATGTTAGGTATTTTCATTATAATGTGCCTTGGTGTGGGTCTGTTGTAATTTTGTGTATTTGGAGTCCTATAAGCCTCTTGAACTTGATTTTCCATTTCATTCTTCAGATTTGGGAAATTTTCTGAAATTATTTCATTAAATAGATTGTTCATTCCTTTGGTTTGTTTCTCTAAGCCTTCCTCAATCCCAGTAATTCTCAAATTTGGCCTTTTCATGATATCCCATAGTTCTTGGAGATTCTGTTCATGATTTCTTACAATCTTCTCTGTTCCACTTTGTTTTCAAGGTTAAATATTTTGTCTTCAATATCTGAGGTTCTGTCTTCCAGGTGTTCTATCCTATTGATTGTGCTTTCTATGGTGTTCTTAATTTGGTTTATTGTTTCCTTCATTTCAAGGATTTCTGTTTGGTTTTTTTTCAATATCTCTAACTCTTTATTGAAATGGTCTTTTGCTTGCTGTATTTGCTCTTTTAACTGTCAATTGGTGCGTTCATTCAATGCCTGCATTTGCTCTTTCATTTCATCGTTTGCTTCCCTTATCATGTTTATTATGTACATTCTGAACTCCCTTTCTGACATTTCTTCTGCCATGCTGTCATTGGATTTTATTGATTTAACATCCAGATTTGTTTGAGGCATTTTCTTCCCTTGTTTTCTCATGTCATTCAGGTATCAGTGGACTGCTGAGATGTTGCAGATTTCCTCTATTGACTTATAATGTCCCTGAAGATTGCTAGTGTATCCCCTCTTATCCTTCAGTAGCCTGAAGTCTTGGAGGAAATTGATAATGCGGTGCTCCCCAAGGAAGCTGCCTTTCTAGGGGTCGTGGTCTTCAGGTGGGGTATATTCCCTGCTAGTGGGCAGAGGTGCCTCCACTTGTTGACCAATGGTCATCCAAGAGGGAACTAGGCTGCGGGCTGAGGCAAGGCCTGTTTGGGCCTGTGTCTCTGGTTTTACTGTCCTTGTGGGAAAACCTCACCCGGCGGGGAAGACTCACCCGGTGGGGAGGTCTCGCTGGTCAGTTCCCCTCCTAGAGGTTCCCCTCAGTCCACAATTACCGCCTGGGCAGGGCAGCCTTCCCAGGCAACGTTCCCAGGGGCCCGGACCTACCTCCTGGGCCTGGGAGCCTCACCCTTCACAGACAAGTCTCCTTAGGCTGCCTCTCCTCAGAGAATCTGCCCGCAGTCCTGGAACCTTCGCTCCACCTCTCAGCTTGACTCTGCAGCTCTTCCACCGAAAAGCCGCTTAGGTTGCCCCTCCTTAGAGAAGCTGCCCACAGTCCTGGAACCTTCGCTCCGCCCCTCAGCTTGTCTCTGTGTAGCTCTTTCACCAAAAGGCGCCTAGGTCCCCGGACCGTGCTTTGCATCTAATCGCCTGGCTATGTGACCCCTCCTCTGAGCAGCCACCTGAGCCTCGTACATATGCTCCAAGCCCCAGTGACCTGCCGCTCGCCTCTTCCTCCAGGCAGCCACCCGGTGTTCTGTATGGGCGCTTGGAGACCAAGCAACTCACTGCGCACCTCCACCTCCTCAGGACAGCCCCCACCCCCATTGTTCAGGAGGTTGCTCTGGGTCCAAACAGCTTGCCGCCTAGCTCTTCCTCTGGCAGCCGCCAGAGCCCCGGCGGGTTGTTCCGAAACCAAACGTTGTGCTATGTGGCCTCCTCTGCAAAGTTCCCCGCTGTCTATGTTCACTGCTCCAGCGGGGAGAAGGGTATCTAGCCGCCTGGGCAGGGCAGCCTTCCCAGGCAATGTTCCCAGGGGCCCGTACCTACCTCCTGGGCCTGGGAGCCTCACCCTTCGCAGACGAGTCTCCTTAGGCTGCCTCTCCTCAGAGAATCTGCCCGCAGTCCTGGAACCTTCGCTCTGCCCTTCAGCTTGACTCTGCAGCTCTTCCACCAAAAAGCCGCATAGGACCTGGGACCCTGTTCTGCACCTAATTGTCTGCCTATGCAGGCCGTCCTCTGGGCAGCCGCCGAAGCCTGGCGGTTTACTCTGAAACCAAGTGCTGTGCTGAGCAGCTTCCTCTGCAAAGTTCCCAGTGGTCCGTGTTTACTGCTCCAGCGGGGGGAGGGGTGTCTCGCAGGGCAACTGTACTTCACAAAGTTCCCTGCGTTCCGGGGCTACCGCCCCATCCGGGACTCCTCCCCAATGGGAGAGACTCACCCGGCGGCTTTGAGTTGGTCCCAAGTCACTCACTATCTCCTCTTTTGAATCCTGAGTCCTGGACAACATGAAATGCAGCCACCCACTAGTCCGCCATCTTGAACTCCCCACCATGTATTTTAAATTAGTTATGTTTTAAAATGTAGAATCAATTTTTACCCCAAGGTCTTCATATAACTCTT
This sequence comes from Sciurus carolinensis, assembly GCF_902686445.1. Classification (NCBI taxonomy): domain Eukaryota; kingdom Metazoa; phylum Chordata; class Mammalia; order Rodentia; family Sciuridae; genus Sciurus; species Sciurus carolinensis. The sequence continues at coordinate 25,162,305 of NC_062225.1, forward strand.
TACAAGTTTGTTAATTTTAGATTATTTATTTGGGTAACTAGATTTTTAAACAAATGTTTAGGAATGAGCATCTTTTAAATTACCATTTTACAAAAACAACTTTGTTGAATATAAAAGTTTTAGGTAGCAATCCTTAAATCAAAATTCTGTTAATTTTGCTCCCTCTTTCTGGGCACATGTTTCTGTCTGAGTCAGCCCTGATTTTATTTTCCTCCCTGTTTCCTCACCCCACCCGACCCTTGCACCCCACAAATTTTTGTAGGTTTTTGGTTGGTTGGTTGGCTGGGTTTTTTTTGTTTGTTTTGTTTTTGTTTTTGTTTTGGGGTCTCATTACTTTTCCAGAGTATGCCTTAGTATTGGTCAATCTCTTAATTTTTTGATTGAGATAAAATTCATATGCCTGGGCTGGGGTTGTAGTTCAGTGGTAGAGCACTTGCCTAGATTGCGTGAGGCCCTGGGTTCAATCCTCAGCACCACATGAAAATAAAATAAAGGTGTTGTGTCCACCTACAACTAAAACAAAATATTTTTTAAAAATTCATATGCCATATAATTCATCCTTTTAAGTATATGATTAGTGGTTTTTAGTATGTTCAAAGATTGTACAGTCTTTACCACTAATACCCAAATATTTGTCTCTCCAAAAAAGAAACCCTGTGCCCATTAGGATCACTTTATATTTCTACTCACCCCTATTCCACACACCTCTGCCCTGTACTAAACTGCTGTTTCTGTAGATGTACTTATTTGGGACACTTTAGGTAACTATGTAGCCTTTGCTCTCCAGTTTCTTTCACATAACATATTTTCAGAATTTATTCATGTTATAGCATATATCAGTACTTAATTGCTTGTTATGGCTGAATAAAATCCATTATGAGGTTTTAGATTTTGTTTATATATTCATATATTAAAGGACACTGTTGTTTCTACTTTTTTACTTTTATAAATAATGTTACTATAAAACAGAATCCAAGTTTTTGTGTGGACATATTTTTTCAGTTTTTTTAGAAATAATACCTAGGAGTATTCCCAGATTATAACATGACTTTTTTTGAAGGGAGGCAGTGGTACTGGGGATCCAACCCAGGGTCTCTGTATGATAGGCAAACATTCTACCCCTGAGCTATATTCCTAACGCTTTTGATTTTATTTTGAGATAGGATTTAGCTAAGTTGCTCAGACTGGTCTTGAACTTGTGATCCTTCTGCCTCACCCTCACAAGTAGTTGGGATTACAGGTGTATACCTCTATTTAACCTTTAAGTAACTTCAATCCATTTTCAAAAACAGCTGTACCATTTTACATTCCCACTAGGATAATATTAGTATTTTAAGTTTTTCCATGTCCTCATTCATAGTCATTATTATCTTTTGATTATAACTGTTCTTATGGGCTTTAAAAATGTCTTATTATAATTCTGATTTGCATTTCCCTGCAGAATGGTACTGTTGAGCACATTTTCATGTGCCTCTTGAACATTTTATATCTTTTATGGAGAAATTTTTATTCTGATGCTTTGTTTATTTTTAAGTTGGGTTATTTCATTATTGAGTTGTGTAAGTTCTACATATCCTGAATACAAATATTGTATTAGGTATATGATTTGCAATTAAGTTTTTCTACTCTTTAGATTTTTTTAACTTTCTTAATATTTTTATTTGCAATACACAATTTTTTAAATGTTGACAAAGTCCAATTTATGTACTTTTGCCTCTTACGATTTTCACGTCATATCTAAAACAATTGCTTAACCCAGAGTGTCAAAAAATCATTCCTTTTTTTCCTCCTAAGAGGTTTAGAATTTTAGCTCTTAAATTTAGGTCGATGATCATTTTTGGTTAATTTTTGTATGTGGTATGTGGTAGAAGATACAGCTTTATTCTTTTGCATGTTGGTAGCCAGATGTCCTGGCATCATTTCTTGCAAAGACAATTCTTTCCTCCATAAAATTGGGCACTCTTGCCATCTATATTTTCTAGTAAGAAAACAAACGTTTTTGTTTAATGTTAATAGAAGAGAGGGGGGAAAGGTAAATTCTTAATGCGTCTCATTGATTTCTGAAAGAGGATTTTGAACCTCTAATATAGTCAAAATGAATCCTTCCAAAAGTATAGTGAAAAAAATAGAGAAGTAGTATTACAATTTCTGTTTCAAGACCAAGTAGAAATTCCTTTAACACCGGGTACTGAGAGTTGAGTTAAATGTGGCTTCTCAGTTGATGATTTTTAACATTTTTATTTGTTCTTTTAGTTATACATGACAATAGATTCCATTTTGGCATATTTATACAAACACGGAGTGTATCTTATTCTAATTAGGATTCGTGACCACCCTTTAAAAAATTATCCCTTTATCCCATCCTCATCCCCATCTCCCCACAGTAACTGTCCTTATTATGTAAATGTCTTCTGGTTTACATGCATGCTTAACAATATTTATTTTATATATGTGCTTGTATTTTTGAATTTATATAAAAAGCATTATTTTTCTTACGCTTACTAAAGGTATTTTTAGGATTCATCCACATTGCCTTAAGTATATTTAATCCAAGTTTCTAATTATTATAATATGTGGGGTTATCTTACCAGTTAGCTCATAAACTTTCCCTGTGATGAACACCTAGGTTGCTGTCAACCCCTTTGCACCACAAAACATGGCAGTGCAAATCTTTGTTCATATCTGGACCTTAAATTTGTGCGAGAGTGTCTTTCATGTATATAACCAGACTTTTTGGAATATAAGCTACATGTATACTTAATTTCTTCCAAATACCAAATTTCTTTCCAGTCTATATTTCTGCCTGGAATGCTTGAAAATGTCCATTTCCACTTCTCTGCCAGTAATTTCCTGTTTTTTGAAGAAGCAATACAAGTTTCTATACCATGGGATGTTTTTTTCTTTAATTAGATGCTGCTTGTCTTGAGCACCAACCGTATTCCCATTCTGTAATTCACAAAGGAAGAAAACGTATCTTTTAGAGACCCTGCTCTGCTTTCAACCACAATACATTCATTTGTTCATTCATCCAAATCTGATTATAATAAAAATTATGACAAAAGTACAATGAGTGAGATACTTTAATATGCTTTTCTCAGATTTGAACATATAACATAAATGAGGAAAGATGTGGAAGATTTTAATGATACTAAAGTTTATTTAAAATGTCTTTATGAAACTTCATTCCCCAAATACAGCATCTACAGTTTTTCCAAATAAGTATGGAATACTTATCAAAATTAATTGTACATTAGGCAAAAGGTTGATAAGTCCTAAAAGTAGAAGTTTTATAAGTAAGTTTATTTTCTTTAACCACAATACAGCAAAATTGGAACTTAACAACTATAATTTTAAAATTAAATTCATGAAAATTTGAAAACATCATTCTAAATAACTTCCAGGTTATATAAGAATCAAAAGCTGAAATTACAGGGTTTTTTCATTTAAATATAGTACATCAAGATTCATGGAACGTGACTAAATCTATATTGAGAAGAAAATGTACAGCTTTAAATAATAATTGAATAAAATCAACTAGAAAATAGTTGGAACTATGCATTCTAGTCCAGAAAAAGACTACCTACCAAATAAAGAAATCAAGAAGTAGTAAAATGGATGTATAAATTAATAATCAGTCCCCAAAATTGATCAGAATAGCCAAGATCTGATTCATTGAAAAGAACAGTAAGCCAATCTTTGATTATTATTACTAAGGAAAAAAGGATATCAACATTAGTAATGTAGAAGCTTATAACTGCAGGTAAAGAGATGGTTTTATTTAAAGACTACACTATGTCACTTTAGGCTAATAGGTTTTAAAATCTAGATTATAAATAAGGATGATTTTCTGAGAAAATTAAGAAAATTAGACAAGAAGTTTTAAAACTTAAGTGCATCACTAATAGAAATGGAAAGACTGAGGCTGTGTGGCTCAGTGGCAATGTGCTCGCCTAGCATGTGCAAGGCACTGGGTTTGATTCGCAGCACCACATAAAAATAAATAGAGGTATTGTGTCCATCTACAACTAAAAAATATTTTTTTAAAAAATGGAGAGGCTGTAGTCTATGAACTACCCCCACCCGTATATCTGTGCCCTCCAGAAATTTTGTACGAGTTCACACTAAAAAGATATCAAGTATGTGTTTCTTCATCCCCTGCCAACTCTAAGTAGTATCAGTCTCTTTAATATTTGCTAATACTTTAAGCTGAATTTTTAAAATACTAGGTTTCAGATTCATCCTTTATATTTCCAGTTATTTGTCAATAAGAGGTTTTTTAAAAATAGTAAAGTAATATTTATGTTATTAGAAAAATCAAAATTTCTGTTAAGCTGGATTTGATAATTAGCATGGTTCTTTTGGAAATAACAAATAATATGTAGACACCTTATCAAAATGGAAAGATCCAAAGAGGGAACTAATCCTTACTGGAATATGAAGATAGAAATTTTATTTACTAAATCTGACATGGAATCAGAACAGCCATGTGAAAATAACAGGTTAGGTGTATCTGGTCTCATAAGTGAGATAAAGATTTTAGAGTCATTCATGGTAGGGTGATCATAATCTTCATAGACTTTTTAATCAAGAAGAAAGATATTTGAGAGAATGCAAAGAAAAAAGGCTACTTCATAATTCTTGAAACCTGATTTTAAAAACAAAAAAACCTTTGGGACCCATATCTTCTAGCTCTACTGCCCTCTATAACATTTTTATGATGATTGTACACTTCATGCTTTTTCCCATGTGTCAACTGATCATTTTAGCCTTGGGCTTATTTTCTTGCTCTATACCTCAAACTCTGCCATTATCTGCAAGAATTTACTATCCTGTTAAGAGTTCGTTGCTGTTCTTGTTCTTTAGATATACATGACAGAAGAGTGCATTTTGACATATGTACATGTAGTATAACTTTCATTCTTGTGGTTCTAAACGATATGGAGTTACACTGGTCATGTATTCATATATTTACATAGGAAAGTTATGTCCAGTTCATTCTTTTGTCTATTCCCATCCTCCCTCTCTCCCCTTCACTCCCCTTTGTATAATTAAAAGAATTTCTGTTCTCTTGCTCCATTGTTGTGTGTTAGCATCTGCATGTCAGATGCATGGGCCTTTGGTTTTTTGGAATTGGCTTATTTCACTTGGTATGATAGTCTCCATTTCCATCCATTCACTGGCAAATACCACAATTTCTTTTTTCTTTAAGGCTGAGTAATATTCCATTGTGTATATATACCACATTTTCTTTATCCATTCATCTGTTGAAGGGCACCTAGGTTGGTTCCATAACTTAGCTATTATGAATTGAGCTACTACAAACATTGATGTGACCACGACACTAGAGTATGCTGATTTTAAGTCCTTTGGGTATATGCAAAGGAATGGAATAACTGGATCAGATGCTCATTCCATTCCATGTTTTTTAGGGAATCTCCATACTGCTTTCCAGAGTGGTTGCACCAATTTGCAGTCCCACTAGCAATGTATGGGTGTGCCTTTTTCTCCACATCCTCACCAACATTTATTGTTACTTGTATTCTTGATAATTGCCATTCTAACTGGAGTGAGATGGAATTTCAGTGTAGTTTGAATTTGCATTTCTCTAATTGCTACAGATGTTGGACATTTCCTCATATATTTGTTGACCATTGAAATATATTCTTCTGAGAAGTGTTTGTTCAGTTCCTTTGTTCATTTATTGATTAGTGTTTTTTTGCGGGGAGGGGTTTTTTGTTCTTTATGTATTCTGGACTTTAGTGCTCTATCTGAAGTACAGGTGGCAAAGATTTTCTCTCATTCTATAGGCTCTCTTGTCATGTTCTTGGTTGTTTCCTTTGCTGTGAAGAAATTTTTAAAGGGCTGGGGATAGTTCAGTTGGTAGAGTGTTTGCCTTGCATGTACAAGGTCCTGGTTTCAATCCCCAGCACCACCCAAAAAAAAAAAAAAAGTTTTTACTTTGATACCATCCCTTTTACTGATTTTTAATTTTACCTCTTGTACTTTAGGAGTCGTGTTAAGGAAGTCAGTTCCTGAACCAGTATGTTAAGAGTGTTGGGCCTACATTTTCTTCTAGTAAGTGCAGGGTTTCTGGTCTAATTCCTAGATCTTTGATCAACATTGAGTTGAGTTTGGTGCAGGGTGAGAGATAGGGCTTTAATTTCATTTAGGTACTTATGGATTTCCAGTTTTCCCAGAACCATTTGTTGAAGAGGCTGTCTTAGTGTGTGTTTTTGGCCTCTTGGTCTAGTATGAGATTACTGTATTTTTATGTAGGTTTGACTCTGTGTCTTCTCTTATGTTCCATTGGTCGTCATGTCTTTTTTGGTGCCAGTAACATGCTGTTTTTGTTACTGTATCTCTGTAGTATAATTTAACATCTGGGATTATGATGCCTCCTGCTTCACTTTTCTCACTAAGGATTGCTTTAGCTATTCTGTGCCTCTTATTTTTCCAGATAGATTTCATGACTGCTTTTTCTATTTCTGTGTAGAATGTCATTAGAATTTTGATGGGAATTGCATTGAATCTATATGGTGCTTTTGGTAGTTTGGCCATTTGACAATATTGATTCTGCCTATCCAAGACAGGAGGTCTTTCCGTCTTCTAAGGTCTTCTTCAATTTCTTTCTTTAGTGTTCTGTAGTTTTCATTATAGAGATCTTTCACCTCTTTTGTTAGATTGAGTCCCGTGGTTTTTTTTGTTTGTTTGTTTTGTCTTTTGAGGCCATTGTGAATGGGATTGTGTTTCTAATTTCTCTTTTAGCTAATTCATCATTGGAGCATAGGAATGCAGTTGACTTATGGGTATTAATTTTGTAACCTATTTTGCTGCTTTCATTTATGAGTTCTAGAAATTTTCTGGTGGAGTTTTTTGGATCTTCTACATATAGGATCATGCTGTTATCATCAAATCTGGATAGTTTGAGTTCTTCTTTTCTTATTCATATTCCTTTAATTTTTTTCTTTTGCCTAATCGGTCTGGTTAGAGTTTCAAGGGTTATAGAAGTAGTGAAGTGGGCATCACTGTCTTGTCCCAGTTTTTAGAGGGAATGCTTTTAATTTTTCTCCATTTAGAGTGATGTTGGCCTTGGGTTTGTCTCATAGCTTGTACAATGTTTAGGTATGTTCCTTCTATTCCTGTTTTTTCTAATGTATTAAACATGAATGGATGCTGTATTTTGTCAAATGCTTTTTCTGCATCTATTGAGGTAATCATGTGATTTTTGTCTTTGATTCTATTTATGTTACATTTATTGATTTCCATATTCTCTGTGATGAAACCTACTCGATCATGGGGGTCTATCGTTTTAATGTGTTTTTGTATGTGATTTACCAGCATTCTGTTAAGAACTTTTGCATCTGTGTTCATCAAGGATTTTTGGTATGAAGTGTTCTTTCTTTGATGTGTCTGTCTGGTTTTGGTATCAGGGTGATACTAGCCTCATAGAATGTGTTTGGAAGAATTTTCTCGTTTTCTATTTTATGCAATAATTTGTGGAAGATTGGTAATAGGTCTTCTTTAAAGTTCTGTTATAACTCTGCTGAGAAGCCATCCAGTCCTGCAATTTTCTTTGTGGGTGGACTTTTGATGGTCACTTCAGTTTCCTTACAGGAAATTGATCTCTTTAAATTTCTATATCCTCCTGGTTCATTTTGGGTAGGACATATGTCTCTAGGAATTTGCCAATGTCTTCAAGATTTTCTAGCCTATGGGAGTATAAATTTTCTGATTATCCTTTTTATTTCAGTTGTGTTTGTAGGGATATTTCCTGTTTCATCACAGAGTTTAGCAATTTAAGTTTTTTATCTTTTTCTTTTGGTTAGCCTGGGTAAGGGTTTATGAATTTTGTTAACTTTTTCAAAGAACCAAATTTTTGTTTCATTGATACTTTGAATTTTTTATCTCAAATTCATTGATTTTGACTTTAATTATTTTCTATCATATTAATTTTGTTATTGCTTTCTTTTTCTAGGACCTTGTAATGTTAGATTATTAATTTGGTATCCTCCTGTTATTTTAACGAATGAGCTCAATACTATGAATTTTCCTCTTAGACCTGCCTTCATAATGTCCCAGAGATTTTGATGTGTTGTATTTCTATTCTCATTTGCTTCTAAGTATTTTTATTTCACTCCTAATTTCTTTTGTTATCCATGTTATCCACTCATTATTAAATAGTGAATTACTTATTCTCCAGATTTAAGAGTAGTTTCTTTTTTTTTTTTTTTTGTGATGCTGGGGATTAAACCCAGGGCCTTGCGCATGATAGGCAAGCACTCTACCAATTGAGCTATATCCCCAGCCCACCTATTATCTTAAAATAGATTTCTTATTTCATTCCATTATGATTTGATAGAATGCAAGGTATTATCTCTGTTTTTTTGTATTTACTAAGAATTGTTTTGTGGCCTAAGATATGGTCAGTTGTAGGAAATGTTCCCTGTGCTGCTGAGAAGAAAGTATATTCAGTCATTGATGGAAGAAATACTGTATATGAAAGTCTGTTAAGACGAAATACTTAATTGTAGTTTTTAGTTCAGTAGCTGCTTTATTAAGTTTTGGTTTAGAAAATCTATCTAGTAATGAAGGAGTTGTGTTAAAGTCACCCAGAATTATTGTGTTGTGGTCTATTTGATTCTTGAAATTGAGAAGAATTTAAGGATTTGTTTGATGCACGTAGATGCTCCATTGTTTAGGCATAAATATTTAAGATTGTTGTTTCCTGTTGATTCCCTCAAGCAGTATGAGGGAAGCTTCCTTATCTCTTCTGATTAACTTTTGCTTAAAGTTCACTTTATCTGATATATGAGAATAGAAACTCCTCCTTTTTATGAGATCCGTGTGAGTGATGTTTTTTCCCATCCTTTCAAACCCCTCAGTCTGTGGATATCTCTACCTATGAGGTGAGTCTCTTGGAGACAGCATATTGTTAGGTCTTGTTTTTTATTTCAGTCTGCTAGCCTGTCTTTTGATTGATTAACATTCAGTCTTATTATTGAGAGATGATTTTTTACTTCCTATCATTTTGATTTATTTGTAGTTTGTGAGTAGAATTAGATTTCCTTTTGCTTGTCTATTTTTCTAATGTAGTTTCTCCTGCTGGATTTCATTTTTATCCTCCATTTATTCTTCATGAAATATTTTATTAAGTATATTTTATAGTTCAGGCTTTCTTTGTTGTGAATTCTTTTGTTTATCATGAGAGGTTTTTATTTTGTCTTCAGTTCTGAAGCTTAATTTTGAACAATATAGTATTCTTGATTGACATTCATTTTCTTTCAGAGATTGATATATAGTATTCCTAGACCTCTGAGCTTTTAGGGTCTGGGTTGAAAATCAGCTGAGATCCAGATTGATTTACTTCTAAATGTGATCAGTCATTTTTCTCTTGCAGCTTTCAAAATTCTGTTCCTGTTCTATATGTTAGGCATTTTCATCATGATGTTCCTTGGCATGGATCTCTTGTAATTTTGTATATTTGGTGTCCTATAAGCCTCCTGTATTTGATTGTCTATTTCATTCTTAATATTTGGGAAATTTTCTGGTATTATTTCATTTAAAAGATTGCGTATTCCTTTAGTTTGTACTTCAGAACCTTCATCTATTCCTATGAATTAGTCTGTTGATGAGATGCTTTCTATTGAATTTTTAATTTGATATATTGATTCATTCATTTTGAGGATTTCCAATTGATTGTTCTTCAGGATCTCTATCTCCTTAATGAAGTGATCTTTTACTTCTTGTGTTTCCTCTGATTTCTCTCCTTACATCATCTTTTACCTGGTATAACAGTTGCACCCCTGTTGCAACCCTAACCCTTTCTAAATTCCTTCTCTGACATTTCATCTACTTTGGTATCAATGGGGAGTCTGTTGTTGAGGTATGCTGGGTTGTTTGGGATGGTTTGTTCCCTTTCTGTTTCATATTGTTTGTATTCTATTTGAATGGATCTGAAGCAACAGAGTTTCTACCCTACCAACTTACAGTGTTTCTGTTGGTTTCTAGTACCTTACATATTAGGGGAAGCCAAATAACAACAACAACCTATGTAAAGAATATATAGCAATCAACTAAGTACGTGGTTCCTATTATGACATCTACAATGTTAATTGGCACAATAAACAGAATTGATAGGGTCAGCAATTTCCATTAGTAAGAACAGTAAGTAATCATGAATTATGTCTGGCATAAAATCAAATAATTGGTGTTATCTTTGATTGCTGTAGTATTATTAATTACTACTACAGCATTAGTGGTGAAGTCTGGCATTACATATACCTATTAGTGTTAAAAGATGTTAAGAATAGAGTTAATTAAGAGGAAAGATGAAGAGATAGGGTATAAAAGGTTTGTGATTCAATAAGTGAATGTGGGAATTGAAAAAGTGAGTAGGTTGTGATTGTTATATAGAGGGAGGAGAAAAATAGAAGTAAAAAATTAAAGAGTAAAAGAGAACAATGGAATTTAGCTGTTAAGGAGAGAAAAGGGAGGAAGATAAACAAAGGGAGCACAGTACAAAACAAAATGAAATATAACTAATCTAAAACCCTATCCCTCAACTGATAGAACAAGGAAAAATAACTATGTTTAAAAAAATGCTAGAAATGAGAAAACAGAAACATGTATAAATGTCCTGAGTCATTCAGCACACTAGGAAAAACAAAAGCCAAAAAGAACAACAACAACAACAAAAAGAATCCTGATGCAAAATTAAGTTTCCATTGCAGTGGGCCAAAAAAGTCAGTGAAAATATGTTTGCTCTGTGCCCAACTGTCAACTGTCTTTTCTTCTGTTTATTCAGATATGTGCTGAGTGTGGGGCCACGGGTTGTCACCTTTCTTTTTTATTATATTGCTCACCAGTATGCTGGTTGGAGTTCAAAACCCTCTGCTTCCCTTCTTGGGAGTAAGACAAACTTTGGGATGGGAAATACTGTCAGCTCTGCTCCAGGGTGAAGCCACAGTTGGGTTCTATGAGATGAGCACCTGTAGCTGGAGGTCTTGGGGGCAGGGCTTAGGTCCACTGAAGCCCTAAATGCTTTATTGTATGGCTAATTTCCTTAAGATATTAAATCCACTCACCTTTAAAGCCTATCAGATGCCTATGCTGGGAGACTATACCCAGGAAGTCTCCCCAGGGATCCACTCGTAAGATGAGGGAGCCAGTCCCACGCAGCTTCTGTTGCTCGCGGGTTCCGCCCTTTACAGCCTTCTGGGCACAACCACACCTGCCAGTTCAGGTTCACAAACCCCTACAGTTGGTCCTGCGTTCTTCTCAGCCTCCTGAAGTCAGTGTCCGAACGCGGACACACCAGCCCATTCAGATTCTCAACCCTCATCTTTCCCAGCCTCCCAGGGTCAGTTTCCGAGGGAATTCTCCGCAGCTGGTCCTGTGAGCCGCAGGTCTCGAAGGAGGGAGGGAACCGGATTCTCCACGGTCTCCCTAACTTGTGTTACCCCAGGCTAAATACTCTGCGTGCCTTATTAACCGGATTTTGCTAGCCTCGGATTAGTTCATGTGGCTAGTATCTATATTGTTTATCAGAGCCAGCCCCGTTTTCTGGGATCTGAGTTCTCAGTTCCTGTGTCTGCTGGCCACCACAGTGCTTTCAGTTCCAGATGGCTCCTGCTTCAGCTCACTGTGGGCTCTTGCTAAACACGGCATCAATCATGTACCAATTTATTGTGTCCATCAGCCTACTGCAGACTGCCCCTCCAATCTCAGGGTTTCCCATGCTAAGACTATTCCTTGTATTTTTTTTTCAATCCTTGTGTGTTAATACGACCACTGCTGCAAGCAGCTTAGCTTTATTCTTGTCCCTTTTCCTTGTTTAACGTTCCTGAAACAACTTAGTCTCTAAGGCACTCTGGCTGTCCAGTATTGCGTTTTAGTGAAATCCCTTTCACCCACCTCGCAAAGAAGTAGTATTCCTGTTGCTTGAATCCCTGTCGCCAAACTACAAGAAATGCCGCTTCCCTCTAGTCCTCCATTCCACCCTCCTCCACACTGTTCATATGTCCCTTCCTCAGTAACAGGAGTAACAACCCATAAAGCATGTTAAACTTCTTACTCCAAAAACTTAGTATTTCATGGTTGTTTGCATACATAAACATTTTCATAGCTTTCTTTATAATTCACATGCCATAAAATTTATCTCAAGTATATAGTGTGGTTTTAGCTTAGTGATAGAATTATGCAACCATCATTTTTTACACCCTCCAAAGAAATTCTTTACACATCAATAGTCTTCATTTTCCATATACCACATCTGCCTCAGCCTATGGCCTACCACGAATTACTTTCTGTCTCTATGAATTTGCCTATTTTGGATATTTCATATAAATGGAATCATATATATGTAGTCTTTTTTTTTATTTATAGATGTACACAATACCTTTATTTTAATGTGGTGCTGAGGATCAAACCCAGTGCCTCACGTGTGCAAGGCAAGTGCCTACCACTGTGCCACAACCCCAGCTCAATATGTAGTCTTTTGTGACAAACTTTTTTCACTTCACATATTTTCATGCTACATTGTAGTCAGTATTCATTGCTTTTTTATAGCCAAATAATATTCCATTGTATGACTAATATTTTATTTATCCATCGGTTCATGGACATTTGGGTTGCTTCCACTTTTTGGCTATCATGAACAAAACTGCAATGAACATTAATCTACAAGTTCTTGTGTGGCCATGTTTTCACTTCTCTTAGGTATATACCCAGATATGGAATTACGTGAGCATATGCCACTCTAACCATTTGAGGAACTGCCAGATTGTTTTCCAGAGCACCTGCACCATTTTAAATTCCCACCAGCAATATATGAGTGTTTAACTTTCTCTGTGTCCTATTAAGCACTTGTTTTTGTCTTTTTTATTTTGCCACCCTAACAGTCTGAATAAACATATTTGTTGATGGAATTTATCTTTAGACTATTTTCTGTTTTTGAATGTCTACCATATTATTAGCAGGAATTAAAGAGAAATTTAAAAAATAGAATTACGTACTCCAAGGATACACAGTAAACATGTTTTTTCATGCATATCATGACTGGTCACCTACTCTGGAAGTGCCAGAGACCTTAGAAGGGACCCCAAGCTGCCTGTGGTCCTCCCACTCCCATCACATCAACACTTAATGCATCTGCACCAAGGGGCCCACCAGCCTGTGCTTCAACAACTCCATTGTTCCCTTTCTGCTCCTCGGACAGCCCATTCTATTTTCTTAGGCTACAGTTGTCAAAGGTTTTCATTTTTAAAAGGTCCAAATTCTTATTGAAATTCCTGGCTGTTTCCAGAATAGCTCTCCAAAAGTCTAAGAAATAGGTCTGATCTTCTCAGGACCCTTCCTCCTTCCCTGAAGGGGTGTTTTTAGATCTTCATTCCAAACCATTCCTCATGGGTCATAGTTTCTTTTCCCCTTTCCAAATTTTGCAACTTCCTTGGGTCCAAGTTCATCAATATCCAATTTTTAAACATGTCCCTTTGAACAAAATGTGCTGTGCTTCAGGCAGTGAGAACTTGTTGACTGAGCCAATGTATCACCTTTCTGAAAGGAACATTTCTATGGCCCAACACATGTTTTAGTCCCATCTGACTCACTGTTGAATTCATTAAATCTTTATTGCTATACCCTTCCCTGGAAGTTTTTGTTGTTTGTTCTCCTTTCTTGAACTGATAAGGCAGTTCAAATGATACAAAGTTCCCTTATACCCGTTTGCAATCATTACTCTTTTCTAGCTCTAGGCAACCACTCATCTCCCTCTTCTGGACATTTTATATAAATAGAATCAAATAATATGTTATCTTTGGCATCTTGTTTATTTTCTGTAACAATGTTTTTGATGTTCATCTGTGTGTTGGTATATACCAATAGTTTTTATTGCTGAGTAGTATTCCATTATATAGATATGCCACATTTTATCTTTACCAGTAGGTGGACATTTGGATTGTTTCCTGTTTTGATAATGTGAATGCTGCTGTGAACATTCTTGTAAAAGTTTGTGTGGACAAAACACAAAAGTTTTGTGGTATTTATCTAGATGTGTAAGTATTAAATCTATGAATTTTTGTTTAATTTTTTAAGAAATTGTTAAAAAGTGTTTTTCGTAGTGGCTGTACCATTTTAAATTCCCACCTGCAATGTGTTTAGGGTTCCAGTTTCTCCACATCCTCCACAACTGCTATTGTCCATATTTTTTGTTACAGCTATCCTAGTGGGCATGAAGTGGTATCTCATTGTGATTTTAATCTGCATTTCCTCAGAGACTACTAATGTTGAACATTGTTGCATGTGCTTAATGGCTATTCCTATATGTTCTTTGATGAAAAGTCTATTTAGATCTTCTGCCCATTTTAAAATTAGGTTATTTGTCTTCTTACTGAGTTGCAAGAATTTTATATGTTCTGGTTACAAGTCTTTTCAGATTGTGATTCGCTTGTCTTTTTATTTAAGAAATGTCTTTTGACCATTGAAAGTTCAGTTTAAAAATTTTTTTTAAAGGACTGTGCTTTTGGTGTTATATCTGAGAATTTTTTGCCTAACCAGTCACAAAGATTATTTAAGTCTGTGATCCATTTTGAGTTCATTTTTTTGTATGGTGTGGTGTCTAAATTCATTTTGTATGTGAGATCCAGTTGTTCTAGCCTCATTTGTTCAAAAGACTGTTCTTTCCTTCATTCAGTTGCTTTGGCTACTTTGATGAAAATCCATTGATCAAAAATGTAAGAATTTGTTTCTGGACTCTCAGTCCTATTTCATCTATTGATATGTCTGTCTATTTTTAAACTAATATCACAATGTCTTGATTACTGTAGCTTTATACTAAGTTTTGAAACTGTAAAAAGATATCTTCATCTTTGTTCTCTTTCAATAATTTTTGTCTCTTCTGGTCTTTGTATTTCCATATAAGTTTGAAATCAGTTTACAGATTTCTTTGAAAAAGCTTACTGAAGCCAGACATGGTGGTGCACATCTGTAATCTCACCTACTTAAGAGGATGAAGTAGAAGGATCACAAGTTCCTGGCTGGCCTTGGCAATTTAGCAAGACCCTGTCTCAAAATAAAAAAGCTGGGGATGTAGCACAGTAGCAAAATACCCCCTGGGTTCAAGCCTCACTACCACAAAAAGAAAAAAAAAAAAGAAAAAACTTGCTGGAATTTTGACAGGGATTGTGCAGAATCTGTAGATTTGGGGAGAATTGCCATCCTGATAATTTTGAGTTTTCTATTCCATGTAGATGGAATGTCTCAACATTTATTTAGATCTTTAATTTCTCTAAGCAGTATTTCTAGTTCTCAGTATGCAAACTTAGCATAGCTGTTATTAACTTTATTCCAAAATATTTTATTCTTTTTGATGCTTTTGTGAATGAAATTGCTTCCTTAATTTTATTTTTCAGATGGCTTATTGTTAGAATTTAGAAACATCATTGATTTTTTAAAAATCATATTGATCCTATATTCTGCAACCTGGCTAAACTTATTCTAATACTTCTTGGTGAATTAGGATCATGTTGTTTGCAAATAAAAAGAGTTTTACTTGTTTCCAGTCTGAATTCTTTCAGTTATTTTATACACAAAAAGGCAAATACCTACATAGATTTTGTACCTTTTTTTACAAAAATGGCACACTTTGCTTTTTGTACATTAGTATCTATCTTGAAGGTCAGTCCATTCCAGCATCTAAAATGCTTTTTCTCTCATTTTTATAGCAGCAGAGAAGATATAGTTTGTCACCTGTCAGCCATATCTTTCCCACTGTCCTTTCTGTATTTATACACTTTTTTTTTTAACATTCTTGTAGTCTCATAGTTTTATATTGGTTTTTTATAGCTTACCATATAAATTATTTGTTCTTTCTAACACTTCTGTAACTTCAAAAATGAAGATTTTATTCCCTTTTCCAAATGGAGAAACTAGCACAAAGCAATTGTGATTTAAGAGACAACTGATAAAGGAAAGATCTGAGACTGGCTCAGGTTTTTGGACTCCAGAGCTCTATCCACTGCTTCAAAGTTGCTACCATTCTTCCTGCATGATGTGGTGGTCAGGGGTCTAAATTTTATAGGATATCAGTGTCAAACTCATGTTTACAATTTTCATCTTTCTGGAAATCAAACATTTCCTGTCTTCAAATGTTTGCATAGCTCTTTTTCTCCAGGATTTTGTTGGAAGTTCCCTGGGCATCTTGGATTATAGTTTATCTGGTCCAAGGGAGCAAATACTCTTCCTCTCCTGACTTGGTCCTCAGTTCACATCTATGAAACTTGCTTAAGTAAAAAAGTCACTTGTCATTTGTTCAAAATTTAGATGTCCAAATCCCTCTCCTAGACATTATAATCATTGTTCTGGGTTACCCATTTCCCAGGATATTTTTATCAATGAGCAAGTTTAATAAATCCTGTTTTATATTATATTTGTTCAGCTGTATTTTTATTATTTTGTCATCCACCAACCTTCCATCATCAGCTTCTATCCCTTAACTTGTCCTTCATTATTATTCTACTTGCTTTGAACATAAATAAAATGGTCTTTGGGGCCTTTTCATGCTTTTTGCAATACTCCACTCATTCAAGACTTCTCACTGGGACCTTGCAGCTCTTTGATGTTTGGAGAAGTATCCAAATCTTCTTTATTGGAGAACACTCTCTGCAGTGCATCAATTTCTTTAACTCTCCCAGACCTTTTTAGCTCACATCAAAATGATATGCAGGTGTCAATTGAGAATTTCATTCTGCAGATGCATCAGACTAGGTTTGGCTCACATCTTCTTCAGGTTTTTTCAAGCCTTGGGAAAACACCCAGCCCCTTTCTCTCTTAACTGTTTTGCAGCAGCTTAGGCCCCATCCAACTACAACAGCGTTCTCCCTATCATTTGGTAACATGTCTCAAACTTCCTCCAACTGCATCTCAACAATTTAAATTGGATTCAAAGGGACTTTGGGGAACCAGTAGCCTTCTTTATGTTGTGGGTAACTGTGTCATTGATCATAGATAACTGTAATATAGACTCTTGTTTTTCTAGGTGGCAAACCATATGATTTCTTCTGACTCTGTTTCACATGCCAGTAGTTTCTTGAGCTTGAACTCTGCTCTTTGCAAGGAGGAAAATGTGCACATGTTAAACAAAGGTATACAAACAGGTAAATCAATTGAATTTAAACTTTTCCATTGAAAAGAAATCTTATACGGGGCTGGGGTTGTGGCTTAGTGGTAGAGTGCTTGCCTAGTATGCGTGAGGCACTGGGTTTGATTCTCAGTACCACATATAAATAAATGAATAAAATAAAGGTCTATCAACATCTAAAATAATATTTTTTTAAAAAAAGAAAGAAATCTTATGCATATAAGATAGTTAAGCCCACTCACAATTAAGGAAATGAATATTAAAGTTACCTATATAGCCAAATACCATTTTTCCCTATAAATTGGCAAAAAAATTCAAGTTGATGAGCAAGATGTGTGGAAGGCAGCACCCTTAGCCAGTCTAGTGGGAGTATAAGTTGGTACAACCCCTGTTAAAGGCAATTTGGTAATTTCTATCAAAATTACTTTGACCCAGCATTTTTACTTTTGGAATTTAGCCTGTAGAAATATTTGGTTATGTGCAAATTGACAAGAATGACAAGTGTCCGAAGTAAGTATTAACTGCTAGTTATAGCGAAAATTTAAAATAAACTGAAGAGGTCATCAAAAGCCTACCAACAAAGAAAAGTCCAGGACCAGATGGGTTCTCAGCCGAGTTCTACAAAACCTTTAAAGAAGAGCTCATTCCAATACTCCTCAAACTAGAGGTCATCAAAAGCCTACCAACAAAGAAAAGTCCAGGACCAGATGGGTTCTCAGCCGAGTTCTACAAAACCTTTAAAGAAGAGCTCATTCCAATACTCCTCAAACTATTCCATGAAATAGAAGAGGAGGGAACCCTACCAAACTCGTTCTATGAAGCCAATATCACCCTGATACCTAAACCAGACAGAGACACATCGAGGAAAGAAAATTTCAGACCAATATCCTTAATGAACATCGATGCAAAAATTCTCAACAAAATTTTAGCAAATCGCATACAAATATATATTAAAAAGATAGTGCACCACGATCAAGTGGGTTTTATCCCAGGGATGCAAGGTTGGTTCAACATTCGGAAATCAATAAATGTCATTCACCATATCAACAGACTTAAAGTTAAGAATCACATGATTATTTCAATAGATGCAGAAAAAGCATTTGATAAAATACAGCATCCCTTCATGCTCAAAACACTAGAAAAAATTGGGGTAATGGGAACATTCCTAAACATTATAAAGGCCATCTACGCTAAGCCCATGGCTAATATCATTCTAAATGGTGAAAAACTGAAAGCGTTCCCCCTAAAAACTGGAACAAGGCAGGGATGCCCTCTTTCACCGCTTCTATTCAACATCGTCCTTGAGACTCTAGCCAGAGCAATCAGACAAACCAAAGAAATTAAAGGGATACGAATAGGAAAAGAAGAACTCAAACTATCCCTGTTCGCTGATGACATGATTATATATTTAGAGGAACCTGGAAATTCCACCAGAAAACTTTTAGAACTCATAAGTGAATTCAGTAAAGTAGCAGGTTACAAGATCAATGCTCATAAATCCAATGCATTTTTATACATAAGTGATGAATCTTCAGAAAGAGAAATTAGGAAAACTACCCCATTCACAATAGCATCGAAGAAAATAAAATACTTGGGAATCAATCTCACAAAAGAGGTGAAAGACCTCTACAATGAGAACTACAGAACACTAAAGAAAGAAATTCAAGAAAACCTTAGAAGATGGAAAGACCTCCCATGTTCCTGGATAGGCAGAATTAATATCGTCAAAATGGCTATACTACCTAAAGTTCTATACAGATTCAATGCAATTCCAATTAAAATCCCAATGATGTACCTCGCAGAAATAGAGCAAGCAATTATGAAATTCATCTGGAAGAATAAAAAACCTAGAATAGCTAAAGCAATCCTCAGTAGCAAGAGCGAAGCAGGGGGTATTGCAATACCAGATCTTCAACTCTACTACAAAGCAATAGTAACAAAAACGGCATGGTATTGGTACCAAAATAGACAGGTAGATCAATGGTACAGAATAGAGGACATGGACACAAACCCAAATAAATACAATTTTCTCATACTAGACAAAGGTTCCAACAATATGCAATGGAGAAAAGATAGCCTCTTCAACAAATGGTGCTGGGAAAACTGGAAAACCATATGCAATAGAATGAAATTAAACCCCTATCTCTCACCCTACACAAAACTCAACTCAAAATGGATCAAGGACCTCGGAATCAGACCAGAGACCCTGCATCTTATAGAAGAAAAAGTAGGTCCAAATCTTCAACTTGTTGGCTCAGGATCAGATTTCCTTAACAGGACTCCCATAGCACAAGAAATAAAAGCAAGAATAAACAACTGGGATAGATTCAAACTAAAAAGCTTTCTGTCAGCAAAGGAAACTATCAGAAATGTGAAGAGAGAGCCTACAGAGTGGGAGAATATCTTTGCCAACCATACCTCAGATAGAGCGCTAATTTCCAGAATCTATAAAGAACTCAAAAAACTCTACACCAAGAATACAAATAATCCAATCAACAAATGGGCTAAGGAAATGAACAGACACTTCACAGAAGAAGATGTACAAGTAATCACCAGATATATGAAAAAATGTTCAACATCCCTAGTAATAAGGGAAATGCAAATCAAAACTACCCTAAGATTTCATCTCACCCCAATTAGAATGGCGATTATCAAGAATACAAGCAACAATAGGTGTTGGCGAGGATGTGGTGAAAAAGGAACACTCATACATTGCTGGTGGGGTTGCAAATTAGTGCAACCACTCTGGAAAGCAGTGTGGAGATTCCTCAGAAAGCTTGGAATGGAAACACCATTTGACCCAGCTATCCCACTCCTTGGCCTATACCCAAAGGACTTAAAAGCAGCATACTACAGAGATACAGCCACATCAATGTTCATTGCTGCTCAATTCACCATAGCCAGATTGTGGAACCAACCTAGATGTCCTTCGGTTGATGAATGGATAAAGAAACTGTGGCATATTTATACAATGGAATATTACTCCGCAATGAAGAATGATAAAATTATGGCATTTGTAGGCAAATGGTCGAAATTGGAGAATATCATGCTAAGTGAGATAAGCCAATCTCAAAAAACTAAAGGACGAATGATCTCGCTGATAAGCGGATGAGGTCATATAATGGGGGGTGGGACGGGCTAGCATTAGGTTTAGGGTTAGGTTTAGAGTTAGGCTAAGGAGAGCAGTAAGAATGAAGGAAAGAAGGACTGTGTAGAGGGAAAAGAGGGGTGGGAGGGGTGGGAGGGGTGGGAGGGGTGGGGGGAAGGGGAAAAATATAATAAACATCATTACCCTATGTAAACGTAAAAAAAATAAATAAATAAAAAAAAAATAAAATAAAATAAAATAAACTGAGAAATCCATCAATAACTGAATGGTTAAACAAATTATTATACTTCCATATAAAGAAATTCTACATAGAATGTGGAAGCTCTTTCTGTACTAATAATGAAAGATCTTCAGCATACATGATTTAAAAGAAAAATCAAGGTGCAGAACAGTATATAGTTATAATTTTTTTTTTTTAAATAAAGGAGGGAAGAGAATTGCTTGAATGTACAAAAGTAATTTTCTGGAATCCTGGAGTTGTGAACAAAGTAAATGAAATACAGAGGAGAAGAAAGATTTCCAGTTTATGCCTTTCTATATCTTTTGATTTTTTTAAAACCAAAGTTCTTATTAAAAAAAAAATCCTTTTGGGGGGTTTGTGTGTTTTTTTTCCTTCTCCCCCTCAAGTCTTCTCTTTACTGCTATCAAACTCTTCCTTAGCTGGACTGCCAATATGACTGTGCAATTTTACTGTTTTTTTTTTTTTTTTCCCACTTGGGATTGAAACCAAAATCCCTTACCTATTGAATCCATATTCGTTTTTCTTTCTGATTCTGAGCTGGCTTAGAAGTTAAAACCCTCTTTCTTTTTCCCTTTCCCTCTGTCCCTTCCTCTGTCTGCATCTCTCTGTTTTTCTTCCTCTTCCTCTTCTCCCACATACCCCACAAAAAAGATGGTATATCTTTGAACTAAACCTCAAGAATGCTCACACAGACATCTGTGATCTTTTCCCTCAGGTAGCTTGGAGATTGTACATGGTGACAGAAAACATACTCGTGATGTTGGGGTCACTTTCCCAACTCCAAGCTCTAGCGAGGTTAGATTAGAAGAGGATAGTGATATGACTTCTTGGTCAGAAGAGAAAGTTGAAGAGAAAATACCCTTTACCAGTTATCCTGGGGACAAAAAGTTAAAGAAGAACAAGGAGAATTCCTGTGAAGGTAAGATTCTACTTCCAGATTTTATAGCAGAAAAAACAGTGAATTAAACCTGTTGCAATGCTAAGATTCTTTGTTTCTAAATGACTCCATGTTAACTCCACCTGTCCTCAGCCACCATGATAGCAGATTTTCCAAGTATCTAGAACTGCATTTACAGATTCATACCTGCAGTTAAGACAAATTCAAGGGTACCCTGGGGGCCCCTGATAGCTGAGCCTGCTGGGGATCTTTATTATACACACAGGTCTTTGACAAGAGCTGGGTGGGGCTATAATTTTTTTTTTCCTTTTTAAAAATATTTCCTGTAGGAGTTTCATGGTTTGTTCCTGTGGAAAATCTGAAGACTGGATCTAAGAAGGAAAACTTGCCCAAGATTTATGGCCCTAGTATCTCCTGGTTTGAACCAATAACCAAAACTAAACCCTGGAGAGAGCCACTGCGGGAACAGAACTGGCAAGGACAGCGCACAAAGGGCTGGGGATCACTGGCAGACCCAGTCAGAGATGATGGCCGAGATCTACTGAAGCCATTTGTGAGAGCAACCCTGCAGGTACAGTGACAAATTAACTTCAGCTATATGTTTAGGGGGAAAGGGCAAGACATGAAGAAGTGATATCTCTGACTTGGCATTCTGAGGTTTAGTCACATGACCCTTTTTCTTCAGCAGGTCTGCAGTTTATTCCACGATCAAAGAGCTACCTTATAAATTAATCAAAGGCTGCCTTATTCTTAACCTTCTAAACATTGCATCACCCTTAGGGTCTGGGAACAAGGCAATAGAAGGGAGGATATAGTGGCACTGTTCTTCAGGTTTGTAGCTACCTGCATGTGAAACTCCCAGAGGCCTGATGTTTGTGTTAACATTGTGTTTGTTCCTTTGTTTAGACAATGCCTATTCCTGCTTAACAAGGAATTCAAAAGGCACCAAGTCTCCTCCTTTTCCTCCTCCTTCTCCCCTCCCCATTTTTATGGTGCTGGGGATCAAACCCAGAGACTTGCATATGTTAGGCAAGTGTTCTTCCACTGAGCTACAGAACTTTCTTCTTTTATGTCCCTTGGGGGGCCGGGTGCTACAGGAAATTTTTTTTAATCATATATTTGTTCGAAGAGAAATTTAAAATTGCACAAAGGCTGAGCTCTGCGCCTTCAAGATTTGGAAGAGTTGTAATTGCCACAGTCTTAGTTCTTGGTTTATTCCAAAAGCACTTCTTAGATCCCTTTGATTTCTCTGCTGGAGCTTCCCTGCAGAGAGTTATCAGGTATTTTCTGAGCATTAGAAACAGTCCCCTGAGAACTTCTAAGCGGGTGCTGTTCTTCTGGGCACTTGGAAAGCAGACTGCATTATTAATGTGAAGCTGAGGCTTTTTCTCCTTCTTAGGAGGCACTTCACCTTCACAGACCTGACTTCATCTCCCGCTCCGGGGAGCGGATAAAGCGCCTGAAGTTAATAGTCCAGGAGAGGAAGCTGCAGAACATGTTTCAGAGTGAGCGAGATGTGCTATTCAATACCACGCAGCCACAGTCTAGGAGAGGTATGCCCTCTTATCATTTTCTTGTCATTGGCTAGGGAAGGCAAAGCTGTTGCTCTGCTGGGGACCCAAATGCCAGGCCACTTAGAAGGACTGGACATGACATTTTGCTTGCTGAGACTCAAATCTCTTTAGTTAGCAGAACTGACCCAACTTAACTTTTAGTACTTCTGTAATCCAAGTAAGCCCAGCTATGCTAGTCCTGTTGCTACATTTCAAAAGGAGAATATTTTTTGTTTGTGTACTTTTTTTTTTTTTTAAATAAACCAGCTCTGTGTCCATGGGCAAGTTAATTCCAAAGATATAATTTTTTTTCCTCTGAAGTTGGAGCCAATTCTGACTTGCCCACCTTAGTGTGGTAACAGTGACAATAACAATAATAAACGTTTAGCCCTTACATCTTGCCCAGACACTGTTCTGACATCACCTTTCTAAGGTAGTTGCTAGTCATATCCCTGTTTCACAGAAAACTTTAAGACATACAGAGAGATTAAGTATTTTACCCAAGTTCCACACCTAAGAAGTAAAAGAACTAGGATTTGGATGAAGGTGGACTGGCTCCAGAGTCTCTTAATAATTATACTAAGTCTAAGATCTCAATAAAATCATATGTGAAAGCTGTGAAAACTATAAATTACTATACAATGCTGTCATCCTAGCCTTATCTATAAACTGGTCAGTTTTTCAGTTCCAGCTGTCTGGTCTATAGAATACTATATCTTCAGGGACCTTAGGCTGCTGTCGCAATCACCCTAGTCTAATTCAAGCTTTGACCTTACCTTGTTCATTGCTTGTTGCTTACCAACCTCTACTGCAGCCTCATGTTAGGGCACAAAGTCCAGCATCTCCCTCTCATTGCCCTAGAGTGCCACACCTTATTAAGTCACTGTCCACTGAAAACTACTTCTTCTCTTGCTTAGTCTTCATGGCTGCCCGGAAGAACAAACCTATTGGAAAGAAGGAAATGATCCAGAGGTCTAAACGGTAAGACCCAAAGGACAAGTGCAATTATGAAAGTAGTATTATACTCAAGTGAAAACATCATGAGAAAGTTGTGAATGTAGCTTCTTACTTGTTGCACACAAAAAAAAGAAAAATAGATAACAGATATAGTGTGAATGATTCACATACAAAAGATGCCTTAGGCTCATCTGTATTGGAAACCTAGTTAATAAGTAAAGAATTCTGAAATAGAATTAAACATTTTTTGGGGCCTTGCCTTTTATCATAGCAATCTCATTTCTAGAAATGTATTCAATAGAGTGAGAAATAATGGAGTGTTCTTCAAGACATTAAGTTAAGTTTAAAAAAATCAACTTTTAGAAGCACATGTACACTGATGCCATGGTGGTCTTTAAAAAGAAATACTTGTGATTATCTAGATGTGTATACTTTTATATGCGTAGAATATCTCTGGAAGCTACAAAAAACTGGTTATAGAGGTTGCCTTTGGGAAAAAGAACTGAGTGGCTAGAGTACAGAGGTAGGAGAGAGAGCAGTTTTTCACCTCCTTATACTTATTAAATCTTGTGCCATTTCAGGCATTAACCACCCATTAATTAATTAATTAATTTGAGATAGGCATATATTGATCATGAGAATGTCATGCAAAACTAGGTTAACTAGGTTAAAGTGTAACCACACTTCAAGGGCTTTGTTGGAGGTTTGCTTTAATAAAAGTTTTGTAGTTGGCACAGTGCTTCTGAAGTAATGGTTCCTGAAAGCAGCTTATCCTGTATAATTGAAGCGTCTCTCTTGACATCTTGTTTATTAAATAAATTAAGAAATAAGTATTTTTAAATTTTTAATACACTATGAATAGTTAAAATCCACATCAGGTTCCTCAATTTTTAGGGGTATAAAGGATCCCTGAGTCCACAAAATTTGAGAACCATTGCTTTATTCTAACTCTCACAAAATTCAATTAGGGTAAATTATACAGGGTTTCTTGTGTGGCAGTTAATTACACTCTCTCATCTCAGCAAGAGAAGTCCTTGCTATAAGAGACTGTGAAGCTTTCCTACAGGGACATAGGCAAGGCATCTGTAAGATACTGATTTTTTTTTTTTTTTTTTTTTTTTTTTTTGGTACTGTGGATTGAACTCAGGTGCTTAACTACTGAGCCAAATCCCTAGCCCTTTATATATTTTATTTTAAGACAGGGTCTCACTTGCTGAGGCTGGTCTTGAACTTGCAATCTTCCTGCTCAGCCTCTTGAGTTGCTGGGTACACCACCCAGCACCTCCACAAATGGCCTTGATTCTTTCTATCATAAATATACTTACAGGAGTGGGTTTGGTCCATATCTTCTGGAGAGAGACTCAAGTTTTTTGTTTTTGTTTTTAAATATATTTTAGTTGTAGATGGACACAATACCATTTATTTATTTATTTATTTATTTATTTTTATGTGGTGCTAAGGATCGAAGCCAGTGCCTCACATGTGCCAGGCCAGCACTCTACCTCTGAGCCACAACCCCAACTGAGACTCAAGTTTTAAATGGATAGATTTTCATTATTCACTTTTATTTCTTGTGTGGCCCCCTTTCAAGGAAGCGATTCACTGCCATCTGAGAATCATGAGTTAAATGGGCAGAGGGGGAGGTAACCCTGCAAGTTGGGGTCTGAGCTAGGGTTGGAGTGAAGGTTTCTGGTTCCCCATCTGCTACTTCTTCTCCTGCATCCCCTCAAGGGATTGGGTCTCTAGCACTCATGTTATTCATCATTTTTCCTCATTGCCTGTCTCTGCCAAAGATGTATAAAAGTCCTGGTGAGAAGAAAGATTTAGAGAAGAGAGAACTGAACTCTTCTATCTGGAAGTGTTTCTTCCATTCTGTCCCTCAAGAAAAACAACATTATGCCTTCCCTGATCTGTTTCCCACAGAGCCTCTGCTTCATTTTCAATTTTTTTTCAGTTAATAGAAATATTTGGGAACTATTATTTTTTAAAAAGTAGAAAGAAGAAAACAAAGAGTTCTTCCCTCTAAACACTAACACTACTCCTGTTTCTGGAGAGAGGAGTAGGGGTTTTGCAGAGACCTGTATAATGCGTGCTTTTTTTAATTAAATTTTTTTGCTTTAATTAGTTATACATGACAGTAGAATGCACTTTGATAAATCATATATAATGGAGTATAATTTCTCATTCTGGTTTTACATGATGTAGAATCCCACAGGTCATATAGTTATATATGTACACAGGGTAATAATGTCTGATTCATTCTACTATCCTTCCTATCCCCCTACTCCTTCTCTCCCTTCAATTCCCTCTACCTAATCTAAAGAAACTCTATTCTTCCCTAGCCTCCCCACATTGTAAATTAGCATCTGCATGTCAGAGAAAAAATTTGGTTTTTGTTTTTTTGGGATTGGCTTATTTTGCTTAGCATGATATTCTGTAGCTCCATCTTTTTACTGGCAAATGCCATAAGCCATAATTTCATTTTTCTGTAAGACTGAGTAATATTCTAAAATATTTATTTATATATATATCACATTTTTTTTATCCATTAATCTGTTGAAGGGCACCTAGGTTAGTTCCATACTTTAGCTATTGTGAATTGAGCTGCTATAAACATTGATATGGTTGTATCACTGTAATATGCTGATTTTAAGTCCTTTGGGTATTAACCAAGAAGTGGGATGGCTGGGTCAAATGGTGGTTCCATTTCAAATTTTCTGAGGAATCTCCAAACTACTTTCTATAATGCTTGCACCAATTTGCAGTCCCACCAGCAATGTATGAATGTACCTTTTTTCCCCACATTCTCCCCAACATTTACTGTTGTTTGTATTCTTGATCATTGCCACTCTGACTGGGGTGAGATGAAATCTTATTGATTTGCGTTTCTGTAATTGCTAAAGATGTTGAATGTTCTTTCTTTCTTTCTTTCTTTCTTTCTTTCTTTCTTTCTTTCTTTCTTTCTTTTTTTAAGGAAACTTCAAAACTCCACTTTATGTAACAGATAGAATAACCAGACAGAAAATTAATAAGAAACAGCAGACATAAACAACATTATGACCTCACAGATATAAAATTTTCACCCAGTAGCAGAAGAATACATATTCTTCTCAAATGCACATAAATATATTTTCTTATATTTGTTGATCGATTGTATTTATTCTGTGAAGTATCTGTTCAGTTCCTTAGCCCATTTATTAATTGGGTTATTTGTTTTTTTGGTGTTTTTTTCAGTTCTTTATATGTTCTGGAGATTAATATTATACTTGAGGTGCATGTGGTAAAGATTTTCTCCCATTCTGTAGGCTCTCTCTTCACATTATTGATTGTTTCTTTTGCTGAGGAAGCTTTTTAGTTTGAATCCACACCATTTATTGATTCTTGATTTTACTTCTTGTGCTTTGGGAGTCTTGTTAAGGAAGTCAGATCAACTAGGGATGGTAGGAACATAACCTCAACATCATGAAAGCTATATATGCTAAACCCAAGGCTAACATCATTCTAAATGGAGATTAGAATGATGAGGACATTTCCTCTAAAAACCTCAACAAGACAAGGATGTGCTCTTTCACCACTTCTATTCAACATAGTCCTGGAAACTCTGGCCAGAGCAATTAGACAGGAGAAATAAATTAAATGGATACAAATAGGAAAAGAAGAACTCAAACAATCTACTGAGGACATGATTTGATATTTAGAAGAGCCAAAAAATTCCACCAGAAAACTTCTAAAACTCATAAATGAATTAAGCAAAGTAGCAGGTTATAAAATCAATACCCATAAATCAAACATGTTCCTATACATCAGTGATGAATCTACTGAAAGAGAAATTAGAAAAACTACCCCATTAACAGTAGCTTCAAAAAAATAAAATAAAATACTTGGGAATCAATATAACAAAAGAGGTAAAAGACCCCTGCAATGAAAACTACAGAACACTAAAGCAAGAAATTGAAGAAGACCTTAGAAGATGGAAAGACCTCCCTTCTTGGATAGGCAGAATTAATATTGTTAAAATGGCCAAACTACCAAAAGCATTATACAGATTTAATGCAATTCCAATTTAAATCCCTATGGCATTCTTCATGGACCTAGAAAAAGCAATCATGAAATTCATTTGGAAAAATAAAAAACCCAGAATAGCCAAAGCAATCCTTAGCAAGAAGAGTGAAGCAGGAGGCATCAAATACCAGACCTTAAACTATACTACAGAGCCATAATAACAAAATTGACAAGGTATTGGCTCCAAAACAGACCCATAGACCAATGGTACAAAATAGAAGACATAGAGACAAACCCACAAATGCAGTTACCTCATACTAGACAAATGCACCAAAAACATTCACAGGAGAAAAGATAACCTATTCAATAATGCATCCTTTTTTCCCCAGGTTGTTCCTCCTACTGTATACACAGGTTTGTTTCCTACTCTATCTTATTCAGCATTTTATTGTGAACATTTTCTATGTCATTAAAAATTCTTTTTTATAATCATTTGTTCTATTTAGTTATACATGACAGCAGAATGCATTTTAATTAAAACATCTTTTTTATGCTTTGTAATATTGTTCTATTATCTTCCATTTTCTGTTGATCTGTTCTTTTTTTGGACATTTAGATTTTTTTTTCAATGTTTTTATGAAATGCACATTTGATTGTGTTCCTCCAAACTGCAAATCAGTGGCACCCAATCCCACAAAGGATAGAACCTAATTTTTCACATACTACAAGACCTTCCCCAGCCCTCATGCCACTTGCTTCCCACCTATTCCTCGGCATTGCTCTTCATGTAGCCCTGACTCCATTCTTACCAGTACCCATTTCCCCTGACATGGATACCTTTCCTCCCTTCTTTCTTTCTGCTCCTGATTATTCTTCAAGATCCATCTAAAATCTAATCTCCTCTCCGAATCCTTCCCTGACAAGATTCCATAAAGTCATTTTCTTTTTCTCCTGTAACTCTGTGGCATTTTGTAGATATAAATATTACTTTTATTTCCCTATTTTCCTTGTATTTAAAAATACAGTAGTAATACCTGTTTGTTACCTTATATTGAAACATTTTTGCATGTAGAATGGAAAACAGAAATTTACCCTCCCCCCTTTTATCCCATTCTTTTCCCAGATATGATTACTGTTAGCAAGGTTTTTATCATGTTTTTATCTGTCTCTTCTGGATTGTGACCACCTCAGGCCAAGGTTCTCTGTCAAATGTCTAACAGGAAGCTGGGTGTGCAACAGTGACTGAATGTCTGGAGGGCAGTAGAACTTAGGGTGGTGCGGTAAGAGATCATGTGCCTCTGTCCTGGTAACCTCGGTGCTTTCTGTCTTTCCTTTGGTACCATTCCTAAGGATTTATGAGCAGCTTCCAGAAGTACAGAAAAAGAGAGAAGAGGAAAAGAGGAAATTGGAATATAAGTCCTACCGACTGCGAGCTCAGCTATATAAAATGGTCAGTTGAGTCAATACTCTTAATTAGAGTGGGATCAATTAGGCTTCTCTGGGGAGAGAGAAATGGAGAGAAATAGTCTGACTTATTTGGGCATTCAGTTAGAATTAACCGCATTTGAGAAGTGGAGTGTACAGTTCCAGTGCTGAAATTTCAGACATATGGCATCTGTGATTAGGTGTCATATCAGGTTTAGTTCTTTGGCCTGTCATATAGCACATTTTCCATGCTTTTGAAATGAAACCAAATTTTACATATAGGATGCAATGTAAATATTATGGTGGAAATGTCCAAAACATCAAAATTGTCCCAATCTCAGTGATTTTGTACCTGTAGTAGTGTTTTATACACTGGAACATGTCTAAATGTAGCCTAAGAGATGTCAGTGTGGGGTGGTTAGAGGCCATAGACCCAGTGGAGTCAGTGGTGCTGCAAATCCAAGAACCTCACAGGGGTCTTGCTACCAGTTAGTTAGTTCTCTGAGAAACCAAACTGGCCACTGGGCCTGAAGGGCCATGTTCTTCACTGTCCTTTCTTCCCTCCCAATCCCCTTACTACACCTCCCAGGACTATGAAAGTCAGAAACCAAAAGATCAGATCATACCAAACTTGTGTGGGGCTGAACAGTCTCTGGAGCATGCCCATAGCCTGATTGACTGCCTCAGAGGGGAGTGCACTGGCACTGTATGGCCTGGCTAGTGTGTCAGCATTGCAGAACTGGGCCCCTAACTGTCATTGTGTACTGGGAACTGACTGACTGGTTAGTCTATTAGGATCATCTTTCCTAAATACTTCAGCAAGTATTTTTGTCTAATTGGCACAATTTCTATGGTTGAGTAATGTAAACAAGGTTTAGGTAAAACCCCATGATCTCTTCAGCAATGTGGCTTAAGTGAGGAGTGGCCACTGCCTCTGATGGTTAGAATACCTGACTTCTTTTCTGCCTTTCTTTTCTTCCACAGAAAGTGACCAATCGACTTTTGGGGAGAAAAGTTCCCTGGGACTGACACAAGATTATTTTCCTCAGAGCCTTGGAATTATATCTTATGGACCTGAAGAAGTATAATCCTTGCTTTTATAGGGCTGGTTTAATAAAACTTATTCTTTGGCTGTGTGTAACTTAGAAATAGTAGCTTCTCAAATCTGGGGCAGAGTAGCAGTTAGAATGACAGATGGTTTGGGAGCAATCCTTTCCTTTCCTCCATAGAGGCCTTGCCCACAGAGTTGTGCATTACAATGATATTATCTCTTAAATTTTAGCCAAGAGTGACAGTCCCTTTTTATATGTGTTTTTATACTTTTAGAAAATAAATAACTTTGATTGACTTCTAGTAAAGCAAACAGCAGCAGATCATTTCTTTCCCATCTGGAGAGGAGCAGGGAACTGGGCAATGTCTGCCTGAAATGTCTAAACTCATCAATGGAGGGAAATGAGCTATTAGAATGAAATGTGTCGTGTCTTTTTGGAAACACAGCTTGGGGTGGTAAGAGCTCTGTGGTAGACTTTGTGGAGTTATCTGATTAGGGTATCCACTGGGTGCACTAAAACTCTTCTCAGCCTCCCTCCACCTACCCCAGGGTTTGGCTTTGGAGGCTAGGAAAGAAAGGCCACCAGCCACCTTTGGTGAGTTTTCCGCCACTCTCCCTCTTGTTTGCAGGACTGAAATCTGAGACCATTCATCACCATACATGAAACCAAGATAAGTTGATAAAAAGATAACGTTTAAAGCACTTAACCCAGTGCTTGAATCAAAGTGTAGCAGAAATTTCCCCCTATGGCCTGGAATTACAACTAAGTCCCAAAGTTGAAGGAGAAGGGTGCTGAGCAACCTCACTATAAGTGTGACAAACCCCTAGCATTAGGAGCATTCAGGGCCAGTGGCCTCCCCAGAAGGCTTCCTAGGGACCATAACAAAGAGTGGCTACTGCACCCAAGCACAATGCAGAACTTTCAGTTTGTGACACTTAGGCTCCTGCCTGAACTCCAGAAGTAGTCAAGAAGAGGAGGCAGAACCAAGAATGTCTTTCCTTTCTTGCTGAGCAAGGTATTGAAATATTTTGCACAACCTGTAAAACGAGAGGGTTAATGCCTCTAAACCCCCTTTCAGCAGCCATCAGGCTGCTCTTCTCCCTCCAGAAGCCACCACACCCAGCCCCTACATCAGGACCTTTCTGTGCAAATGTGCCCAGGCCTGGCAGGACTTTGAGCCTCTCCTTTGTTTTTGTTCTTACACAGGTGTTAGAAGTCCAGGCCAAGGCTGAATGCTACCCAGGTCCTGAGTTATGGTTGGATTCACATTTGAGGAACTTCTTCCTAGACCTGGTTCACACTGACCTTGAAAGCCTATGCCCTCTCTCCTCCTGGAGGTTGGACTCCAGCCAACTCAGCAACTCTCTCCTGAGGGCAGCTTCTTTTCACCCAGAGCACAGACCTCCATTGACCACCAGCACATGCAGTTTGGGGTGAGGGCACTTATGACAGAGGCAGAGTGTTTTACTGTAATGCCCATCTGTTTTGTGTATCCCAGATGATTTCCTGGCCAGTTAGTTAAGCCAAACTGAACCATTAACGTGGTCTACATCTTTACCTGTTTGGGAATTGGGTGATTTTAATTTAAAATTTTAGTTTTATTTTTACTGTCTCTGAAGCCTTCCCCTCTCCTGATATTTCACTAAATGTTCTTGGAATTGGGAGTGTACATACAGGGAAACAAAATAGAACTTTACCAAAGTAAAACTACCATTTAGAGCCTCTAGGGGGCACTCTTGGCTTATAGCCCCAGCCTTTGCCCCTTTGCAACTCCTCACGGTTGAGAGCCTCATCTAAGGAAACTCCACCACCCACCAACAGGGAGGTCATTTTCTAAATCTGACCATAACTTAGATTAGAGATACAAGATATATAGATGTGGAATCCTAATTTTCTTGATCTGAACATCCCTAGCCTATCTGTTCCTCTCCTACCTTTCAGAGCGCCACGGTTGACCCAGAAATACTCGGAAGCCTAAGCCATCCTCCTTTAGGCATTAGGTTAAAATCTCTGCATGCAGATGTTTGTGTGTGTGGGTGTGGTTGGGTGCGCACGGGTGTGCACATTTCTCTCTGTTCTTGGGCCTGTTTCCTCTGATGCTGGTAGCTTTACTTTGGTTATGGTAGTGAAATCCAAGACTCCACTCTGAACTTAGAGAAACAGAGCTGTCTTCACAGTTCAACCCAACTTTCTAGACTTGCTGCATGTAGTTTGCGGTCCAAAGTTCCAACATGTTCCAAAGGAGGCATGACTAAATTTACAGATTATTGCAGTTCCTGACCCTGTCTCATCACAGTGTGATCCAGCCTCACCATTGCTCCCCGCACAAGAGCCTAACATTGGAATCCAAGTGCAGAATCTCAGCTATGAGGCAGATGGCACTAGACTGAAAAATACTCAGCTTTGTTTCATGAGACAGGGCCAACTGAGAAAAGGTGGGAATGCTCTGAAGCCATCTCCTGATAGGCATCAAAACCAGAGCCCAGAAAATAACTAGGAGTAGGAAACTCATAGCTATGAAGTTTGTTGGGGCTTTTTGTTGTTTTGTTTGTTTTTGTTTTTGTTTTCTTCATGAATTTCCCACTTAATAGTAAGCTCCTGGGAGGCAACAATTGTGACTCTTATTTCCCTTGATGAGCTTGAGCACAGTGTGTAGTACATGGTTGGCTCAATAAGAATGTGTGGAGCTGAGAGTGGTGGCACACACCTGTAATCCCAGTGACTTGGGAGGCTAAGGCAGGAGTATAGCAAGTTTTAGGCCAGCCTCAGCAACTTAGCAAGGCGCTAAACAACTTAGCAAGACCAGTCTCAAAAAGAAAAGAAAAAAGAGCTAGGGATGTAGCTCAGTGGTAAAACACCCCTCAGTTCAATTTTTTTTAAAAAAGGTGTGGAATCATGCAGAGAGGGTGATCAGTCCAATTAGAAGCCAGAGGCTCTGGACAAAACAAGGGAGATTTAATTGATAAATTGTCTGAGACATCTGAATGTTAATAAGAGACATTTAGGCATCTGACAGAGTTTGAGGTTGACAGATATATAAAAAACTGAGTACAACAAAAAGATCATTATCAA
The DNA here is from genome assembly GCF_902686445.1 of Sciurus carolinensis. NCBI lineage: Eukaryota > Metazoa > Chordata > Mammalia > Rodentia > Sciuridae > Sciurus > Sciurus carolinensis. The sequence goes on from NC_062225.1 coordinate 25,195,748, forward strand.
TGTTAAGGGTTATGATACAAGGCCAAAATTTGCAGGAAAGGATAAGTATAGTTTTACTGTGTAGCTTAGCTTAAAATAAACACAGATACTGGTGTGGCACAAATGGCAATCTGATTCTATTGGGAAGCTGGGGTGTGGAAACTGCATATGCGTGCTGATTTGTCCTCCATCTCTGGAGCAACTAGGCAACACACAAGCCACAACCAACTGAACAGTCAAGGAGCCACATAAACCCAATAAAGAAGAACAGGTAAGTACTTACAGGGAATGGGTACAGTGACACGTGCCTGTTACCTCAAGTTACTTTGGATGCTAAGGCAGGAGAATTGCAAGGCCAGTCTCAACCACTTGGCAAGACCCTGTCTCAAAATTAAAATTAATAATAAAAAGAGCCTGGGGTTGTACCTCAGTGGTAGTGTTCCTGGGTTCAGGGAGTGTAGGGGGCTGCTTTTCATACAACATATCCATAGGCCGCTGACTCTTTATGTACATATATAATTTTGGTAAAAACAAACTAAAGACAGAAAACTAAAAAGGTGAAAGGCAAGAACATTAACATTTTTAGGAGAAAATGTGGAAGAGTGAGAACTTAATCAACCTTAAAGAAAAAGACTAACTCTCTTGCTTTTCTCTCCCCCTGACTCACTTTCTTTCTCCTCCTTACTTTTCCACTCTCTCTAGCACTCGCCCTTTCTCTTTCCCTTTCTTTTCCTCTCATTTTCTCTCTTACCCTACAGGGAGACACTCTGTTTGCTTAATAAACCCTCTTATGTGAAAAAAAAAAGAAAGAAATAAAGAAAAAGACTGATAAATTTGGATAGATAAGACACAAAATTTTTATGAAAAGACAAGGCCCAAAATAGGAAAAGATAATTATAGTGATGTAGGACAGGTGAGGCTGGACAGCTGAGGAATTTTCAGGAAGCTGGTTTATTTAAACTGCAGTGATCCAGAGGGACTAAAGCCTAGAAATCTCAGGACCCCAAGTCTGGAAATTCTTTTAGATTTATAATCAGTGGGGTGGTTACATGACAGTGGGTGGTACATAAGTTACTCTTTGTCCCATATTCTTAAGCTAGACAGAGATTTACAAGTTTTTACCAAGAAAACAGTATCTTTTGTATAGCAACAAGCTTGAGACAGTATCACCTTTTGTGTGCAAACCTGGCATTTACAAGAAAGGAAACTTCAACCTACACTGAGCTCTCTGCAGAAATCCTGCCGACATTCTTTGTAAAAATCTTTCTGACAAGAAGAGAATCTTAACTATGGTGGGGAGTCTCTGGAGAAGCTTAATTATTGAGTGTGTGTGGGGTGGGGGGGTAACCTGGTTTGCATCAATAGCACATGTAACCCAACAAAGAATTTTTTATCCAGAATATATAAAGAAGTTTTATGAGTCTAATCTGTAGGGAAATGGGCTAAATAAAAACAGGCGCAGACAGTTTCACAGAACAAACACATCTAGCACATTAACATGAAAACTGCTTGACTTAGTTACGGAGAGGCACATTATGAGCAGAATAAAATACCTTTTCATACTCAGTGGATTGGCAAAGATACTTAACTCTGATATTCCTAAGTGTTGGCAAGGATGTGGGTCAAGTGGTGTTCACCATTTAAAGAAATTTCCCTTCCCTCTACAATTGAGAAATTTTAAATATGAACTCTGAAAAAAAGTGTACATCACTAATCCACAAAGGAAGCAACATCTTCACAGAGAACTGGAAACAACTCAGATGTCTTTTCACAAAATAATAGATAAGTGACAAGTGGTATATTCACACAAAAGAAGAGAAAAAGCAAAAGTCACACACGTAAATCTTGATAGACTCTCGGAACTGTTGAATTTAAAGAAGCAAACTACAGAATACATTATATAATGCATCATTGTAAAGAGCAAGGCAAGGTAAACATGGTGCTTATGGACAGGTGATCCCAGGTGGTTTTAGGATGGGCAGATTTAAAATAACAAAATAGTGTTTTCAGCTTAAGGGAGATGGGATTGGGGAAGATACAGTTGGCTTAAAGTTTTCTCCAGAAAACTGATGGCTTTCTAGCTCTTCAGTCAGTTGATAGGTTCATGGGTGTTCATTTTATTATGCATAACTATGTAAAATATTTTAGTGCATCAGGTGTTTTCTAATCAAAGTAGACAGATTATTAAACAGATTCATAATATGATTTCTAACTTGTGAACAATGCTGTGAGTATCAGGATTCAAATTTATCCCTCACTGCCCTTTTTAATTCATTTTTGATTGCTGCATTGTAACTGTATATAATAATGGGATTTATGATGCTATATTCTTACATATACAACATAATATGATCAATCATTTCTGGTACCTTCCCTTTTCCTCCTCTTTCTTCCCTTTCCCTTCCCTCTCCCATTGACCTACTTTCTGACTGCCCTTTTTAAGCCCACTCAGCAGAGTGGGATTCCTTCTTTATGCTAAAGATGAGAAGACAGGTAATCTGACTGTTCTGATCACTTCTAGGTGATTGTACATTCTATAGTGCTCACTTTTCATTGAAAACTCAGTCTCCACTCAATAAATGAAAGCATAATAACCCAAACTCACAACCTGAGTTTGAGCTCAAGTCTTCTCTCTTCCCCAGCAGGGTCTTGCCATGCACCATCTCAGGGAGCCCAGTGCTCTCTGTCCTGGTCTGGTACCTCCTGCCTTAACCACCCCATCCCGTCTGTTTCATATATAAATCTGCATGTGTCTGTGTGGGACTGAAGCTGACTGGCTCATCCCCTCTCCCCAGCAGTTCATTGTATCAAGCTGGCTCTCTCAGGTGTTCTCATGGTTTTTCTGAGGCCCCCACCTGGAATGTACCCTAACTCTGGTGGCACAGGTGATGTAGTTTTTTCTTTCTGCTTCTCAGCCTCCCCCAACCTCGTTTCCAGCAGTTGCTTCACCAACACAGAGTCTTCTTGACCAGTCTCTTGCATGAACATGTGTGTCCTGCATCCAGTCTTCAGAAAACATTCCTGTATCCTCTGGCCAGGCTAACTGGAGAGTTAGGGCTGACCCTAAGACCACAGCTCAGCTAGGCTGCCACACCTGCTCTTTGGGTTCCTGTGGCTTGAGTTAACCCCAGTCCACTGAACTTTGGCTGCTGGGACTGATATCAAGTGCAAAGGCCTACATCCAGATCTGAAGCCAGGTGCACTTACAATTTCTTCTGAAATATGCCTTGCCATAGTAAATAAGTTACCAGCTTAGTCCAGTCCAGAGTGTTTTTCTTGAGAACCATACCCGCTCCTCCTAAACCTCTGAGGAGATGGGTAGGCAACCTATGAACTGGACTTGAGTTTGGAATTCTGGATAGCATCCACAGAAGAGCTGCCAGATTTAGCAAATAAAAATTCAGGACTCCCAGTTAAGTTTGAATTTCAGATAAACAACAAAATGGTTTTTTAATTGCAAGTCTGTCCTAAGCTCTGTTGGAGCCATAATTATCCTCAAAGAATTATTCTTGATTTGTGTGACATTAAAGTGTATGGGACATCCTATATTTTACCTGGCAACCCTGGTGCAGGTATTAGAGGGCAGACCAAGCTGAAGCCAGCAGCAACAAAGACACATATAGGGGTAGCAAAAATAGAGCTTGCCAATGACTTGTGTACTAGAGAAATACCATGCATGGTGAAGGGAGAGAAGAGACCCCAAAATCCTTGTGTTGCACCTGGAAACAGTATCCAGTCAATCCAAGGGGAAGAGGTTTTGATGCGTGGAAAGGATTTTAAATTTGTGTTTCTTGATTCATCTAGATTTCTTTGGAAAATCAGTTTTCAAGGGATTGGAAGATCCAGTAAAAAGCATCAGACAGACAACCTCAGAGAGTCGGAGGGCAGGTGTTAGTCCTTCACAGCAGAGGATCCTGTCAGCACAGCAAAGAAAAAAACTCCAAAATAAAATGATGTTTAAGAGTGTAAATAAACAGGTTAAAATCAAATGATATCCAAATGTTTTAAGGGCATTTGCAATTAAAAACAAAAGAATTAGATAAACCTAAAAGGACAAATATTATATAATTCCATTTACAGGAGATGCCTAAAATAGTCAAATTCATAGAGACAAGTAGAATCAAGGTTGCCAGGGATTGGAGAGAGTGGGAAATGCGAAGTTAGTGTTGAATGGATATGGAGTTTCTTTTTGAAATGATAAAAATGTTTTGGACAAGACAGGGGTGATGGTCACACAATGTGGATGTGCTCAATGCCACTGAATTATATAATTTTTAAACAACAATTAAAATGGTAAGTTTTGTATTTTATATATATAGTCTCAATAAACAAAATATAATGAAAGGAATTACAACTATTAGAAATAAAAATTTAAAATATCAAGAACTTTGTAAAATGAAGAGCTTGGAATTGAAAGACCTAACTTAAGATATTTAAAATAGCAATTAGGCTAGGCACAGTGACTCACACCTGTAACCCCAGCAACCTGGGAATCTGAGGCAGGGGGATCATAAGTTTGAGCAACTTAGACCCTATCTCAAAATTCAAAAAAAAAGTCTGGGGATATAGCTCAGTGGTAAAGTGCCTTTGGGTTCAATCACACGTACAAAAAAAAAAAAAAAAAAAAAGGCAGTAAAATACCAACAGAAGACAAAAATTAAAAGGCATGATTTTTAAAAAATAAAAGAAATAAGCTGGGAATTTATAAATTCATCTTACTATACAATAAAGGGAGGAGAAAATGCAGAGTCAGAAAACCTAAAAGAACATAAATTAAGCTAAAACAAAAAAGACAAATCACATACTGTCAACATGAGTTCAAAGTAAAAATTATCTGAAAGGAAAAGAAGACAGCAATTTTAAAATGAAAAGGGGAAGGAGGGAGAGGTGTATAAGGCAGTCAGGGGTCGCTGCGTGACTTCCAGGCAATGCGTACAGCAGTGTAGGAGTGTGGAGCAGCATACAGTGTCCCCTAACCAGCCAGGTCACCTCTCTGGCTCTTCATTTTCCCCTGCCCACTCTGGAGTTCCTCATACCCAACTAGAGTTCAAGTTCAGAGATGCCCAGCTTACCCAACATCATCAACTGCTTCGAAGGCAAAGTCATTCATGTCTTCAGTGACTGGGGGAAGAAGACCCCCATTTTGCACCAAATAGACCTCCTTCTCTTCCCCTTTTACCTCTCTGAAAACCCATGGTGTGAGTTCCCCTGGCACCAATCTTCTTGCCAAGCCTCATTCTCCTGAGTCACAGAATTCTATTAGAATCAGGTCTCTGTCCCAGTATCCAATCAGGATGCTCTGCCTTCCTGGCTTCTAGCCCTATAGCCAAGGGGATGCTCACATGTCCCAGAGGGTACTTTTCTGCCTCATTTGGCAGCTGCTTAAAGCAACGTGTCCCTCCCCAATTTACAACCCACTAAGATTGTCCCAGATGGGACACATTGACTGGACAGAGGAACTTACAGATGCTGCCATCTCTCTGCTGTGTTCCCTCTCTAACCTGACAGAACATTAGGTAATTGGCCCACAGTTGCCCTGTTTAATTCCTCTAATGTAAAGTAGATTGTTCACCTCACCATTTGATCCAGTCAGTGAGGCTAGAACTCCAGTTGGCCACCTGGTCACATGTCTGTATTTTCTGCACAGTTATTCCTAAAATAGACTTCTTATAACAATCCCCAAATTAGCACATTTTAAATTAGTTGTCCACAAGATACAAATCTAAACACTTTCACGATTTATTCATAAGGTAACCCACTGGTTTGTAATAATGCAAAAAGTAACTCCTCCCAATGACTCATTAATTTAAAATTCAATCTCTGTTTATCTTAAGTGTTTTCTTTTTCCTGGATTTAACAATACATTTTCCTTTTTGAAAAGCAAATGAATTCTTATCAAACAGTGGAAACAGTGTCTCATCAAATATGAATGGATAAATAAAACGTGTATAAATACTCAGCCTTTAAAAATGAAGGAAATTCTGATACTATGACATGAATGAACCTCTAAAACATGCTAAATGAGAGAAGCCAGACATAAAAGGACACATATTATATGGTTCCACATACTTGAGATACCTGGACCAGGCATATTCGTAAAGACAGAAAGCAGAACAGAGGTCACCAGGGACTGGAGGATGGAGAAGTTGGGAAATTACTGCCTACTGGGCAGTTTCTGTTTGGGATGATGAAAAACAGACCATGATATATTTGTACAACTTTGTGAATGTATTATCACTGATGTGCATACTATAAAATGGCTAATTGTATGTTATGTATATTTTGCCACATTTCTTTTTAAAGGAAGAAGGTCAGGAGTAGGCAGGTTGAAAACGCTCAGGCTGGCAGACTCTTCCTGTGTGTGCCATGTCTTCATATGTGCACAAGTGTGTCCAGGCAAGTACATGAAAAAAGGGGATGAAAAATTAACTAACCAGTAAGTATTATATAAAAGGAAATCTTAATGTCTTTAAATTTTTACTACATTCAAGCTCCTTCCTTCAAATTGAACAAATTACTTATTAGCTAAAGAAAAATAGAATGCAAGTTTGGAATTAGCATTCCAGTTATTCTCACTGCTGGGCCAAGTCACTTGGACCATGCCCTCCCTCCTTCCTACTTTCTCGAAATCCATTGATCTCCTACCCTACACTTGCACCAAGAGGTTCCTGTACGAATCACAAATCTACATTTTGCCATTTTCTGGAACCCCTACAGTTCATGTGTTGGCTTAACCTATTGCCCACAGCCCCAGTTCAGCCAAAGGCAGGCTCTTCCTTCTCTTACCACCCTCCTCCCTGCAGCACACACATAGGCGCAGCAACATCTGACCATTCCAAAGTTCCAGTCCTTTGGTACAGAGGGTGACTTCTGGGTTTCTAAGGCAAGTGTCAAATGTCAGTGGTCTTGCTCCAAGGTAGAAGAGGACATGATGTCAAGTGGGCGAAGAAGTGCTTTCAAAGCTCTGCTACCAAGGTTTGGGGTTCAAGATGACACCTCCTGCTCACACTTGTAGTTTGGCAAGAGCAGACTGCATAGCAACAACTCTTCCCCAAAAGACTCCTTCAACTGCTTTTCTCTCTCTAACCTATACCCTATTTTTGAGTTTTAGACATATTTAAACTCTTTTCTCTTTTTTCAAATTATTTTGAGACATTTACAGAAAATTAACCCTTTTAAAATATATGAGTTATGTTACATTGATACCATTCACAATGTCTTGTAACTTCCAACTATGTCAAGTCCCAGAATATTTTCATCACCCAGAAAAGATGTAGGCTTATAGGAACACATGGTCAAGTTAAAGCACCTATGACAATCTGAAATCCCTGAGCATTTGGGGACAGAAACTGGGACCAAGATGTGTTCCAAGGGTGGCAGATCAGGAAGGTTCACCGATGCCATGTTTCTTCTTGAACAAACAGGAACACTCCCTGCCTGACTTCCCCTCAGTCACGCTGGTCCGTGTGATTGGGTCCAGCCAGTACCATGAGGATTGTACCATATCCAGATCTTCCCATGAAAACATACCCCACTTCATCTCCACCCACCTTCTTTCCTTCTGTAGGGACCAGGGACTAGAGCAGATGGAGCAAGTTGCTGCCTCCGTTCTCACAGGGTTGCATCCTTTGCTCTGTAACTCTGCAGCTTCTCCACTACAGACCCAGCTTCATTTCTTCCCCAAATCTGTTATGTTTCTACATGCAACAACTGCAGGAGTGGTGGAAAAGCCTTTGCTCCTTTCTGCTTTTCTTTGGCTGCTGTGCAATGACCTTGAACCCTGCCTGAACTGGATCAAGATGAAACCTAGTGAACCTGACACTTCAACAAACTCAGTACATTTGAAAAGGAAACTTGAGACCCAGAGTGCTACCCAACACTACAGAAACTGCTGGTCCACAGGTTCATAGGCTAAGTAAAGGTTCATCATATTTTTGTGTTGTTTTTAATGCAACATTACCATGGTGCTAGACAAATGAAGCACAGGCAACCCAGCCTGAATGGAGCAGAATTCCTGGTACCTCCCCACCGACTCTACCATCCAACACAATGCACTCAGATGTGTACTAGCAATGAGCTTTTATTGCTACTGAAGTTTCAGGGTTTGTTTTTTACTACAGCAGACTCAATTGGATCATGACTGATACACAAGGGAATGATCATAGGCCCCTTTCCTGAGCACAAGGGAGGCGGTACATTAAATGAATCACAGGAGTATTCCTCAGCCTTGAAATCCTGGAGAAGAAGGAATGGCCTGTCTTCTGGAAGCCCATCCACTGGTACAGAGACAGGGCAGCATACTGCAGTATACTGACACTAAGGACAACTTCATCGTAGCCCTGGGCCTCTGCAAACTGGAGCACTGTCCTCACCAGGGCTTTCCCTGTCCCCTTATGTCGGTGCTCCAAAGCCACAGAGAGATGACATAGCCGCAACTGCTTCTGCAAGGGGGAATTCTTGACTGGAAGAGCCCCTACTATGCCCACCACCTGGCCCCCAGACTCAGCCACCCAGAAGCAGGATCCATATGCATTCATGTAAGATCTGGTGATGTCAGCCAGGTCTGTGTGAAAACACATGGCCATATACTTCCTCCAGGTGTATATAGCAAGGAACCACAGGAAAGCCAGGAGAGTAAAGCTGGACACCATCATAAGGAGCCAGGAGTCAGTAAGCAGAAATACAGTGAGGGATACCACAAGTAAGAACAGGATAACTGGTGGCTGCCTCAGCATGTAGTGGAAGGTCGTAGGGATATGCTCAGTCATCCCACTGGAGAACAGGGCCAGGACCCTTTTGTGGTCACTCTCCTGGTATTTGCGGATGTGATAAGGAGCCATGGGAGACTTCTATGTCTGAAAATTCAAGGTTCAGGAGAGATAGCTAGACCTGACCGCGCACCTTCGCAGCAACCCTGGAAAAGAGAGAAGACTTGTGAAGGCCCCACAGTTTCCAGCATCCCAGGAATCATGAAGACCCTGCTCAAAGGTGGGTTTTTCTATTGTCATATTTGAGGGAAGCAGGTTACCACCACTGTGAGGAAGTCTACGGTCAGAATCATATAATCCTCCCCTTTCTGGTTGTGTGTCATTAGACATGTTCCTTAAATTTTCTGAGCCCATGTGTCTTCATCTGCTGACCAGGTAAAACCTGCCTTCTGGGGTTGTTTTGAGGATTTAACAGGATAATTATATGAAGCATTAATATATACATCCCTTTCCCTCCACCCTCATAACCTATCAAGGACACTATGAAGATTTTTCTGTATTGGCATTGCACCCTGGGGCACCCCTTGTCTCCTCTTTTGGTCCCTCGCCAGGGTCATACATTGCAGAAATTCTATATTCCCAAAAAGAAGTTTTAGCAAAGCCTCCTTCCCCTAATTATAAAGATTTATACTCCTGACAAAAAAGTCAAGGACCAAAAAAGTTCCAGTCTTGAGCCCCAGGAAGGTCCCAGGACTTCCGGCCCACAAGAAGTCTCCCACCCTCATACCTATGTCCTCTTACCTACTACCACAGAACTGAGAATGTCCAGAGTGGCCTCAGCAGCAAGCCTCTGATTGAAGTCCAAGAGAAAATGCCCACCCTACTGTGGGGAAGCATACCTGGGTTCACTTTTCATTGGCTGGCTCTGGAAGTTTGGTAATCATAAACCTTAGAGTTAAGGTGAAACCACTGGGGCAGTCTAGGGGAAAAGAGGAAAGTTTGTTCCAGAAAGAACTGTCTAAGGGATGGTCAGAATTTCTGTACATGGGAAAGGAGGAATCATAAGTTATTTGAAACACAGGTTGTTTGTTTTTTCTAGGCCTGAGGAAAGAACAAGGTGCAAATAAATGTAGGGTTTCATGTCTTGGAAGACATCAGAAAGTAGATTCTTGGATCCTTTCTTGTGCAATCTAGCTATTCAAGTTAGCACATAATTATAATAATATAATTATTATATTTATATATATAATAATTATAATTATTATAAATATAATAATTATAATTATTATAAATATAATAATTATAATTATTTTCATCTTCTTAATAAGGTTCTTTTTCTAAATAACAACAAAAAACAAACACTAGAGTCAAGGAGCTAGGCTGTGACAGAGCAGAGAACACAAGTCCATTCACTTGTGTGATTCCTAGGGAATTCACCTGGAATGGGAAGAAGGCTTTGGACAGCCTCAAAGTTCTCACCCTTGTGGGAGGCCTGCCATCCCTTTTCCTCAGCCTCTAGCATCTCTTATCCAGCATACCAGGCCCTGTCTGAGGCCCACTCTGGTCCCCTGCACATACTTGATAGAAGCTTGAGGTCTGTGCCATTCTCCCTGGACCCTCTTGTTACAGGCCAAAATCCAGGTCCCTGGCTCAACAAGGTGCATCACACTCAGGCTTCTCCCTGCCTGAGTTTTACTGTTCTAAGAAAATTCTATCCTTGGAAGTCCCCACACCTCCTTAGCCTCTTCTTTATTCAGCTAAGCTTTTGTTGTACCTCCTGGGCCACAGGTGTCCTTTTCGGCTGCCAGCAGTGCTGATGGGCTCCCGACATGGTCGGATGGTGGGTGCTCTGTAGTAGCTCAGAACCAGCACCAGCACACTTGTTACATATTTTAGCTGAGGATATACCTGAAATAGACAAGTGCAAAACAATAGCACAGAATTGCTTCTCGTGGAATGAACTCTTCTCTATGGAAGGGATGCTTCCCTTCTAAAACTGAACTCAACCTCTGCCATATGCCCTAACCTCACAGACCAATCAAGATCATGGCTTTCTCTCCTTTCATGACTTTCTGAGCAGGATGACATAGAATCTGGCATTGGTTTGTAGTATTTTACTCAGGCTTATTGTGAGCCAGGGGCCAGTGGGCACTGGGGTTGAGCAGAGATGTAGTCCAGGGGGGGCTGTTACATCAAAGGAGCTCCTCAGGAACATTGGGTGTCTGGAAGACCAGTGGACACCTTCACAGTTGTGACAAAGGCCAGAAGGTGGAGGCAGATTCATGCGCTACTGGGAGAGAAGATAATGAGGCTTCCCAGGGAGGAATCTTGGGCTATGACCAAAGAGAGATTGGCTTCTACAGGCAGAGGGAGGAGCTTTTCAGAGGGTACAGAGGCGGCTGTCAACCCTAAGGAAGGATGAAGGCACGGCTTTTAGGAAATGGTCTGAGAAGGAGAGAGGGAGTGGGTGAAATTGACTGGGATCTGAGCACGCAGGACCTGCAGCATGGACCCTATTCCCAGAGCACAGGAGGCCATAGGTACATTTTTAACTGAAAATGGACTTGACCAGAGTATGGGGGGCAGAGACAAGGATCTGATGTGTGTGTGTGTGTGTGTGTATCACTGTGACTGCACATGGAGAATGGTAATGAGGAGACAGTAGTAGAAGCAGATACCCTTAAGAGGTAAGTGCAGAAATGGAGTGAGAGACAGGCCCCAGGTATAGGTGTGTAAGTTGTTTGTTACAAGAGCACCTGGCCTCAGAGGGTTAGTAGAAACAAAATGGAACCTGTATCATTTGCCAAAGCAAGAGGCCTGGCTCAGAGCTGAGTTGGCCAAAAGAAAAGGCCTTGATTTCTAATTTGCTCAAAGGCATTTTTTGCCCACTACCCTGCATCCCATCGTCTGCATGACCTGAAGTAGGAGCCTTGGTCAGTGTTCACAAAAGAGCCATCTGGTTGACCAGAGGCCCAGGAGACATAATGGTGACTTGGACCAGAGGGAGGTGATCAAGATGGTGAAACCTGGACCACCTGGAGGTCCATTTTGGGACAGAAATAGCAGGAATTAGAATCATTCACATGGGGATGAATATAAGGAAGCAGTCAAATGAGGACTAGAATTGTAGCAAAAGCATCTTCAAGGACATTAGGGAGAGGGAAGATTTGGAAAGATTAGAACTTGCCTGTAAGTTGTGCTATAGGAAAACAGAAACTGGGACCTGGTAGCTGGAACCCAGGGCTCCTGGTGGAGTCTGCTGAAATTAAGGATCTTAGATCAGAGCTCAAGTTTAACTTTTAGCATCACTTCTGACTGGCGAGTCTATGAGTATTTGTTACATTGTTCTCAGTACATTTAAATATTGTTGTCTTTAAAGATTTGACTGTTAAGAAGAAGTTGATCTCAAGAGGGGAGCAGAGGTTTTTAGGGTACAGGTGAATGCTCCTAATGAAAGTCTGTGTAATATTAACCAGTCATAACAAGTCAAGGAGAAGGGGAAGAGACTGTGGACTGTCCCTGTCCTTTATCTCCCCCAAGTACTTGGTGGTTTTTGTGACCTCCCCAAACTTGGTTTACATTCAGGCTTTTCATCTTTCCCAGGCTTCCAGGTAGCATCTGCTTTTTTTTTTTTTTTTTTTTTTTTTTTTTTTGTCCTTTATGTAAAGTTTTATTCCACAACCTAAAGTTTTTCTATTTAAGTTGAAAATGTAGCTTTGTCACATATGAAATGTCCACACATTTAAATGTCCTGACCCATTTAACAACTAATAATTGAGCATTTATTATATGCCAGAATATCAGAAACATTATAGGCTTTTAAAAATTTTATTAGTATATTATAGTTATACATAACAATGGGGTTCATATTGATGTATTTATACCTGCATGGAATATAATTTTCTCCATTTCAACCCCCAGTACTTCTACTTTTCCTCTCCTCCTCTCTCCCTTTTCTCCCCTTCCTCTACTCTACTGGTCTTTCTATTTATTTATTGGTTTTTTTAATTGGTGCTTTATAGATATTAAATGTGGAATTTACTGTGACATTTTCATATATGTACATAGTATAATTCGGTTAATTCATTCTGCAGTTTTTCCCCCCTTTCCTGTCCCTCTTCCCTCATCCTCAATCCCCTTCCTCTAGTCCACTGATCTCCTTTCTATTGTCATAGGCTCCCCTGCCATTTTATTTCCTTATTTCTCTCTATCTTCTACATATGCAAGAAAACATTCAACCTTTGATTTTTAGATTGTGGTTTATTTCATTAGCACGAGGTTCTCCAGTTCCATCCATTTACCAGCAAATGCCATAATTTCATTCTTCTTTTTGACTGAGTAAAATTTCATTGTGTATGTGTTCTTTATTCATGGAATTTATCCAAAAGAACTAGAATCACCATCCTATAGTGATACAGATATATCAATCTGTATAGCAGCACAAGTCACAACAGCAAGTTATGGAAACAGCATCTGCATTTTTGAGACACCCCTCTGTCAGGAATGATTCATTTTTTAAATTAAATGTTAGATACATTGCTTCCTCCCCCAGCATGACACACTGATGGGACTCAGGACACAGTACATGGCGGAAATATCTAAATACAGAATTACTTTGGTCGAATGTTGAACTTGATCAGACTTTTATGTTGCAAGTGTGGAAAAGTCACCTACACTTGGCTTAAGGAATAGAGGTGATGGAATAGCTCCTGAAATTGGCAAGACCAGAATGAAGACAGGGTGACATGAAGGTGGGTTTGACCTTGTGGTTTTTCTTCTACTCTGGTTGCAGGGTCAGCATCCTCACAAGACTTGCTGCATTTGGGTGTAGAATACTCTCCAGTTGTGATTGAATCTGTAGACTTCCTCATTTACCACTAGCTGAAAGGTGAGGAATTATACCTCAGCATTTCCAAAGTCAGTGGATTTCAAATGGTTAGTCTCAAGTTCACTCACATTTTCAGGGGACTTGTGTACATTGAACAGCAGAGACCAGCCTGGGGTTATCTTAAAAGGGTTCCTTTCTTAAGGACATTGGAACCCTAAAGGAGACTGAGGGCCAGTTGTGATCCCAGGAAACTGAAACTCCAATAGACATGGAGGACCTTGTGTGCTAAAGGGTACTAAGACCCATAGGAAGGGAGGCCATCTGTGTTCTCAAGTGTGCATGTACTCCACTTCAGATGCACCACTAGGAGCCCAAGGACACAAGCACCTAATGGAGATGGAGGACCACTGGGAGCCCAAGATAAGTATACCTACATCAAGATACAGAATCAGTGTGATCCAAGGTTACTGGAATCCTGAGAGAGAAGACAAACTACTATTAGCCCAAGGACATAAGCACCCCAGTAAGATGTATGACCTCTGGGAGCCTCCTTTGGTTAGTAACTATAGTTTGATTCTGATGACTTCCACAATATACAGAATCTGAAATTTACTAATACGACCATTTTTAAGTGCACAACTAAAGAGACATGAAGGACCTCACGATGCTGTGCAGTTTTAGTGTCTGTCCTCAGCTCCCTTCAGTCCAGCCCTGAACCTCAGTGTCCCAGGGTGGGAGCCTGCAGTAAAAATCCAAGGGCAACCCCAGGTCTCAATCCTATAGTACACATCCTCCCAGGGCCCAAGACCTGACACAAAAGCATGGTTGGGAAGACACTGGCTAACGAGGCTTCCCTGCTTCTGGGGAGGAGATAAGTCCTTTCTGGCCTGAGTTGCTGGCTACATGGAGAAGAAGACAGGTGTTGGGTGGGGCAGAGGTAGAGCCCTCCAAGCTCGGGGATTCCCAAGCAGAGCACAGGAGGTGCCTAAGTCCTGCACTTGAGCCTGAGGGCAGCCTCACTGGCCCACCCTCCTGACTGCTGAAGTTCAGGGTTGATGGTTTCAGGGAGCTGTGGCCCAGCCTCCTTCTGACAAGATTCTACTTTCCTGGTGAAGGTGCTGGTTTGTCTGACCCAAATTTGGGGGTTCATTTTCTACATCAAATCCTCAAGTGATACCAAAAGGTTGAGCCCTTTTAAAGTAGATCATTTCTGTAATCTCTTCATTTGAAGAGTCAGTACTTCCAGTTCATTGTTGATTACTAAATAATGGGAGAGGGTCTCAGAGCCCCACGGGAAGCAGTTCTGGAATTGGGCATTTGCTGCAGATCCTGCCAAAGTAAATAAATAAGGGGTGTGTGTGTGGCCTGGATGCAAAAGCTTTTGTGATCCAGATCTTGCTGATGAGGGTGAGTGGTTGTCAATGAGGCCTATGAAAGGAAACAGGGCAAATGAATAACCCAGCACCTTGAGCTGTCATAGCTAAAATTCATTTCATTCCCCCGATATGATTTTTCTCCAGAGGAACACACAGATATATTCAAAACACTAAGCAAGTTTTAAAAAAATTTTTCATTAATTAGAATTAAGGGAAAATTTTCCTCCTTTATGTTGGACTTATATTATAATTTGGATCTTAACTGACCCCCAAAGGTTCACATCTTGAAGTCTTGGTCCCCTCTGGTGGTATATTGGGAGACAGTGAAAACTTTAGTAGGTGGCATAGTTGGAAGAAGCAGGTCACTGGGGCGTGCCCTTAAGGGGATATTGGAACACCAACCCCTTGCACTCTGTTTCCTGTCTTCCATGAGGTGAGCAGCTTAACTACCACATACTCCACACCATGACATTATGTATTATTATAGGCCCAAGTGACAGGGTCAAATGACAATGCGCTGAAATCTCTGAACTGTGAGCTGCAATAAATCTTTTCTCCATGTAAGGTATTTTGTCACAGTGAAGCTAAATAATACACTTTGGAAGTCCTGGTAGTCTGACAAAGGAGTCCCAGAGCACTGTTCCTAGAAGCAGGGCAAGGGTAAATAAAAATAAAAACTAACAGTGAATTTTCCCTGTTTGGGGGTGGGGAGAGGTAAGAAAGTCAGTTGTGGTGGCACATGTGTATAATCTCAGCTCCTTGGATGATGCAGGCAGGAGAATTCCAAGTTTGAGATGAATGTGGGCAAGTGAGTCAGAACCTGTCTCAAAATAAAAACAAGGGCTAGGGATATAGCTCAGTGGTAGAACATTTACTTAGCCTGTGCAAGCCCTGGGCAATCTGTAGTAATGTAATAAAATAATTTGAAAAAGGAAGAAATATCCCCTCTCTGGTTTCTTTAGAAAAGGTACAGCTTCCTCTGTCCCTCTGAGATGTGCTCAAACCTTAACAACTAATAAGCTTCTTGCCAGCTTAAACACAGGGCATCCTCTTAGGGACTGGGCACCCTCTTCACAGTGGAACCATCAAGGGAGACAGGGCCCTTCCTCCCAGTCTTTGGGGGAAGGAGGAGCCTAACTTGGTTCTAAGTGGCAAATCTACCCCTTCATGAAGATTGGAATCCCTTTTTCCTTTGCCTAAAGTCACTTAGCAAACAGAGATGAGCAGGTGCCCTAGATGAATGCTGAGTGACCAATAGTGCTGGTGAGTCCTCTACTTGAAGACTGGTTAGTGTTTATGGGCACAGTGTGGAGTGGGTATATCTGCTGAGTGTGTTACAGGACAATTGCTCTTTCTTTCTCATGACCTCCTACGGCTTCCCTGTGATGAGCATCACAGGGGTCTAATGCTTTTCCCGTGATCAAAGTGTTTCCTTTTTCTCTTGTCCTACAGAGAGACTTTCTGAACTAGGAGGAGATGTAAGGGTTTTGTTGTTGTCCTTGTCTTTTGTTTTTTGTTGTTATGGTTCTGGGGTCCTCTATGACTGAGTCACAACCCCAGCTCTTTTTTTTTTTTTATTTTGAGGCAGGATCTCACTATGTTGCTGAGGCTGGCTTCTAACTTGGGATCCACCTGCCTCAGCCTCCCAAGATGCTGGGACCAACCATGTGCACTGCTGCGCCCAGAGGAAAATTTATTCTTATTTCTACTTCTTTTTTTTTTAAATATTTTTGTAGTTGTTGATGGACCTTTATTTCATTTATTTATACATGGTGCTGAGACTCAAACCAGTGCCTCACACATGCTAGGCAAGTGCTCTACCACTGAGCCACAACCTCAGTCCCATATTTCTATTTCTTCATGACCAGAGGATTTTATCTGGGGCCTCTCACAGCAGGAAACAAGATTAGAGCAAATATTCACTCCTTCTGTTCCCCTCTGACATCAAGTCCAACCATTACAGTAGCTCTTGGAGGCTTCATGGGATCCACAACAGTTGAAAAGAGGAATTCAGAGCACTTTCATTTCAGACTCTTCTGGGCATGTGCCAGGTACCTTTTGCTCAGGGTCAGCCTGCACCCTCCTACACCACAGGGGACCATAGCAAGGCTGGCTTATCAGAAGGCAATCCCAAGAGAGCAAACCTGGGGATTGTACCACCAGAGGGCACTTTCGCTTTGCAGAAAGGTTGTGGAACTAGGCCTGGGTTTTTCCCCTGGTGAAGGGAAAAGTGAATGTAGAGGAAGAACATGCAGTCTTCACATGGGTACCAGATGAGTTGGGGGCAGGGTTGCTGGTATCCCAGGAGGTCATGTCCTCAGGGTTGTGGCCTCTGATCTGACTCAAATACTCAGGGCTGATGCTTTGTGTTTGGGTTTCTTACTACTCTCACACACACGTTTTTCACTCAGCCAAGCCCTGTTTAGAAACAAGACAAGGACACTAGCCAGACCTAGAACCAATGGCAGAGCCAAGGGGTCACTTAAGAAGACCACAAGACGGCTTTCTGGGCAGGTGTCACATATTTTACAACTCAGTTTACAACTGCATCAGATTCCTCCTTCCCAGGTTCACATGTTCAGACTTCCATAGGAAACCTCTTGGGCCTCTGTGAGGAAGAAGGGTTTGATATCTGACAAGTCTCTGGTCCATGTGCCCAGGTGCAGCTGGGCACATGGAAAGGAACTGGCTTTGGGCCTGGTCCACCAGGCCTGTGTGACCTGCACCTGGGTTCCATTGTCACCCCTACCTGAACTCCCTGCCTAGGTAGTCTCCCTACCACACACTCAGCTCCTCTACCAACATATCACTAATATTGCAGCATCTTCACTCCTCAATGTCTATCCAGACAGCATTGGGGAGCAACCAGCCCTAGGCTGAGCAGCCCTTTCTATAGCCAAGTCTTCTTGGTGCAGAGAAGTGTGACTCTACCATGGAGGGAAGACCAGACCTCCCCAGAAGCTGCACATCCTAAGATTCATCTTTGTCCTGGATCTTCTTGCCCAGGGTCTTTAGGCCAGTTTACCGAGCAGTAGATTACCTGCCTGTATAGATTCTCCAGGATCCCCTCCCTGGCAGCCTTCTCAAGAGAGGCCCTTATGCCAGGTCCCTTCTCATTTATCCCTACCCACAGCACCTATTAACAACTGCAATTCACACCTAGTCACCTGCCCACCTCTTCACCCTACCTGGGCCACATTTTCTCATTACCTTCAAGAATATCCATAATGCTGTAGATATATATTGGTTTTTAATTTCTATTTAGTGACCCCATAAAGCAGGAATTTTTGTCTGTTTGGTGCACTAATGTATCTTAAAATTCCAAGAACAAATCTGGCACCTAGTTGGTGCTCAATGAATGCCTGTTGACTGACTAAGCAATAGACAGACAGCGTGTATATTCCAAGTCGCACAGGGACTGGGAAGAGACACATTCACAGAGAAACTTCAAAGCTTAAGCTTCCAAGTCCCTCCCTCCCTTGCATGGTCCCATTCCTAAGTTCTATTTGAATTTTCAATTTTACATTCTGAGGGTAGGCCCCAAAGTGGCTATGCCCAGGCTCTATACAATAAGATTTACTCTGGGGCAAGGCTGCCTTTCAGAGGAAATATGAAATTAGGAGTCAAGCAAGATTCAAGCCTAGTTCCTCTTTCAGTATATCTTAATTTCTCTGATCCCTGTCCCTAATTTATGAAACTGGGATCAAAGTGGCAATGCCCACTGCTACTTGATACAGTAACCACTTTCTTCCTAAGAAAATATTTCAACATTATTGCTCTCTCCAACCTTTAGATCCTCCTTGTGAGTTTTGAGTCATCTAAACTCTTCTAATATTTTAGATGAAACCTAATAAACTGACTTATTTAAAAGTGTAGGGTTTGAGGATGTAGCTCAGACTGTAGAGCACTTGCCTATCATGAGCTAGGGCCTGAGTTCAAATCCAGCACTGCAAAATAAAATGAAATCAGGTAAAAGTTTCTGACATTTCTCAATATTCACAATCTTGTACCACCACCATCTTTATCAAGTCCCCAAACATTCCTATCACTTGTACTCCAGCAGCCATTACCCTCCCCAGTTCTAGTAATACCCTGAGCTGTCTGCATAACCTGCTTTGGATTTGCAAATTTATCAGATCTCATGGCGGAACATCATGCTTATCTTCTAGAGTGCCACAGTCTGGAGTTCTGCTTTGTCTCCCTATTCCCTTTAGCTCACTCCTTGACCCAGTAATGCTCCCTGGCTGGGAGAGTGGTAACCAGGCCTGGGAGCCTAGGCAGGCACAGGACACTTCTGCCCTCTGCCTCCTGGGAACCTGGCCACCATGTTTAAGCAGAAGCAAACTGTCCAGAATGAACACTCACAAGCTAATGTGAGTCTTGTGGACATAAAAGGCTTTGTATTCACCCTTGTTTGTACAGGCAACCAGGCAACTTGGCAGCTGGTGTGGGCACCCTATTGTGAGGAGGCATAGACCAGAATGAAAGCAGGATGAAAGGCTTCCTCCCTGCTCAGAAGTTATCTTTCCTACCCAATCAACCCTGTCCAACTCTTGAAAGCATGGTTGCTGAACAAAGGTATGTGTTGGGGAGAGTGGAAGAGAATTTTCCAGGCCAAGGGACCAGCATGTTCAAAGATGTCCAAAAGAATGAGAGCTTCTTTTTGGAACTAACTAGAGCAGCTAGATGTGTTTGCGGGGTAAGTGGAAGCTCTGGGATAGGGGAAGGCCAAGCTACTATCTCGACTCTGAGTTTCCTGAGGGAACACTTCACCAATGATGGGGTGGGAGTCTTTAGATAGCCTTCAACAGTGCCCAGGATTCCCATCACCTCACTATGATAGTGTTTCTATCTTAGGACCATCCTTTCCCTCTCTTCCCCTCAGGCCTCTGAGCCCCAGAATGGTCTGATAACATGTACATTTGGGTGAGTAAAACCATTTCCCTGAGACTGAATGAAACTTTCAAACACTGAGACCATCCCACCTCTTTCCCACTGGAAACTGCTCCAGGAAGCACTGGCCTTGCTGGGAGAGTGGAGCTGGTGGCAGGAGAGCAGGGGAACTGCATGCCCTCCTCCTCCCCTCCTCATAGGGGCCGTCCCAAGGGCCCTACTATTAAATTAAAAGCTAGAAACATAACCACAGATCAGGAGGCAACAGATTCCTGAGGCAAACAGTAGGGGGTGTGAACAAGAAAGGAAACCCCTGTGTTCCTTATTGAAGTTTAAGAGAATCACAAGGGACATAGGCCTGAAGGAGGGGGAAGAGATACAAAGGACACTGTGGTAGCCATCAAGGTCAGCAATACATAGAATGGTATGGGGGTGGATGGTGGTTAGGGTGAAAGTTGGTGCCTGTGGTCCTGGAGAACTTGTCAATAATGTTTGGAACCACCCCATGATCCTGAGAATGAATCTCAATGTAGTTGAATGGCTCTGAGACAAGCCTAGTTGGAAGGATTGGGCAGGGTTTGGCCCACCTGACCTCTCAGTGGAGGTAAGCTGTAAGCGGAAGACGCTGCCATGGTGGGAAATGACCGCCAAACTGTTCCAGAGTCACAAGACCTGACTAAGGGGTACATGAATTCCCTGGAGCAGCAAGAGGAATGTTGAGGGACAAACAGTGAGAGTTCCAGACCCACATGGGCACGTTAGTGTTGAAAATGAAGTACCTGGGAGGGACAGCCCTGCTAACTTCGACACTGAACCACCACCCAACTCACTCTTGTGTCAGAAGCTTCTAGGATGACATAATCAGGCCTGAGGCACCTATGGAATTCTAAACTCCCTCAGCATTTGAGAGAGAGGCTGGTCCTGACTGATTCCCAAGCGTAGCAGATCTGGTCTACTTGCCAATCCCATGTGGTCTTCAAGACAAACAGGAAGGGTCATGACTGACCTCCCCTCAGTTGTGTAGGCCTTTGTGACTGGGTTCGGCCAGCGCCTTGAGGGTTCTTCCCATGAAAACCTGCCTCCCTCCATTCTCACCCAACTTCTTCCCACGAGCCAGGGACCAGGAAGGAGTGGAGGTAGAGCAAGTCACTGTCCCAATTCTCCCCACACAGTACGGAGCTTCATCCCACCCCTATGCTCTGTGACTCTGTAGTTCCTCTACTATAACTCCATTTCTCCCTCCTAGCCTGGAAGTTTCCACAGGTGACACTTTCAGGAACTCAGAAAAGCTATTTCTCCTTTCTGCTATTGGCTTTGCTGTTCTGCAGTGACCTTGAACCCTGCTTAAGGTGGAAATGGATGCAGCCCAGTGTCCCTGGCAATTCATTCAATCCAGGACATTAGAAAAGGCCACCTAAGGCCCAAAGCACTGCCCAGCCAAGCTTAGCAGAACCTGCTGGCCCACAGGCATTAAAGCAAAACATGTATATTATTGTTTTCTGTTGGTTTTATGCAACATTATTATGTGACTAGATAAATGAAAAGGGAACAATCTAAAATGACTGGAAGAAAGATCCCGGTGCCCACACCCACTATCCAACCTGTTGGATTCAGATGTACAAGAGCAATAAACTTTTATTGTTTATATAACCGAAATGTCAGGGGTTGCTTGGTACTAGAGTAGATGATCAGATCCTGACTGATACACAGAGAAATAGATCACAATCCCTCTTTCTGAGCAGAAGGGAGAGGGTATGTTAAATCAATTTTAGGAATAGCCAATATCTTCCAAATCATACCGTAGAAAGACTGACCTGTCTTCTGGAAGCCCATACCCTGGTAGAGGGCCAGGGCACTATAATGCATCTTGGTAGTCTCAATGAAAATTTCATTGTAGCCCTGATCCCGGGCAAATTGGAGGAGGGTCCTGACAAGGGCTTTTGCCATCCCCTTACCTCGGTGTTCCACGGCCACCGAGAGGTGAAGCAGCTGCAGTTGCTTCTTCCCCAAAGGAGGGTCTGCAACTGGGAGAGCACTTACTGTGCCCACCACCTTCCCTTCACACTCAGCCACCCAGTAGCAGGAGCCACATGCACTCATGTAGGATTTGGTGATGTCAGCCAGGTCTGTGCGCAAACACAAGGCCTCATGAATCTTCCAGGGAAAATTAGCAAGCAACCTCAGGAAAACAAGTAGGGTAAAGATGGACACGATGGTCAGGAGCCAGGAGCCAGTGACCAGGAGTAGAGTGAGGGGCACTCCAAGTAAGAAGAGGAGGATTCGGGGCAGCATCAGCATATGGCGGAAGGTGGCAGGAATGTGCTCAGCCAACCCACTGGAGAACAGGGCCAGGACACTTTCATTGTCACTCTCCTGGTATTTGCGGATGTGATAAGGAGCCATGGGGAGACTTCTGTGTCTGCAATCTCTAGGTCCAGGAGAGGTCATTAGACCTGCCTGAACACTTTCCTGGAAATCCTGGAAAAGAAACAGGAAGCAATGTTGAGTGTCTCCAGGGCACCAGGCCTCCCAGGGACTATGGAGACCCTGCCCAAGAGTGTGTCTCATAACACCTAATTGGAACCTTGGGTTCTCCCTCTCTAGCTGTGGGGCATTGGGTATGCCCCTAAAGCTCTCTGAGTTTGTGTGTCTTCATCAGCATAACAGGAGAAAATCATACCTGCCTTCTAGGATTGTCCTGAGGATTCAGTAGAATATCTTAGATAAAGCCGTGATGTATGCAGTCCCTTCCCCTCTGCTCTCATTGCCCCAGTATGGGCTTTCTGAGCCTTGCTTCATTAGGATGGCTCCCAAAGGGCTCCAGTGCTTTGGACTCTTTCCAGGATTCATATTAGAGGAATCCTGTGTTGCCAAGCACAAGCTCAACAAAGCCTCCTGCCTGATTGTGAAGGTTTAGGCTGCTGAGAAAGCACAGGACCAAGCATCAAAGATAGCCTGGCCTTCAGATCCCCACCACGGTCCTGACTCTAGATCTGTACTGAGAGCCCAGATCTTGTACCTGCATCCTCTTACCTGCTTCCGCAGAGACACGAGGATCCAGAGTTGCCTCAGTCCTCAGCCTGCAATTGACACTCAGGAGAGACTGTCTCCCTACTTCTGGGGAGAGACCTGGTTGCCCACGTCATTGGCTGGCTTCTGGATGCTTGTTAATCATTAACCCCAAGGTCACAACTGGATGGTAAGGAGAAGAGAGCTCAGGTCCACTTAACTTTTTAAATCCCAGGTAAAAGACTTGCAGGGGAAGCAGGATCTGGAATGGCTGAGTGTCCTGCCTCTTGTGGGAGTCCTGCCACCCACTCTCATCCAGTGCACTTGACCATCTCTGAGGCCAACTCTAATCACTGCACATACAGGCTAGCAACCTGGGCACTGTGCCTCTTACTGTGGGGTCTCTCTCCCTGAGCAGCAGTTCAGATTCCCTGGCTCAATATCAAGGTACTTTACGGTTGGACTTCTCCCTATCCAACTTCCCTGGTTCAGGAAAAATCCATCCTTGGCAGCCCTCTGAGCTCACAGAATCAAAACTTCCATGCAGATGCAGGAACCCTTTAAGAACAGGGCCTGAGGGTTTGAGTCACTGAAAACTGCCTATAAACATAGGCACCAAACTGGGTGTCCTGAAGGATGAATCCTCAACATTGTGCATAAGCGAAGTGACCTGTGAAGTAGAGAAGTCCCAATATTCTGAATTTATGCATATTCTGAGACCCACTCTGTACTATCTCTGGTTGTGATTATTATGGGATAGGCAAGAGGAGAGGTGGATAGTGTTGATGAGGGGTGATGGGGAATGAATGAGGAGGAAACCAGAGAGCATGTTATAAGTTTAGGATCTCTAAACATTGAGTAGATTTTTCAGCCTTTTCTCATTGGTTTCCAGAAGCAAATATATATTCCATGATAATGAGCCAAATTGGACCTTGATCTCTATGAAGGTGCCCTGACTTCATGGAGGCCACAGCTCACTGAGAGGCCTGGTACTGGTAGTCACTGCCTCCTCTGTCCTCCACAGTGCCACACATTTGGTTGATGAGCACTGACTTCACTTTCTTAGGGTACTGTCTTGTTCGTAATATGTAGTCATCCTCTTTGGAGCTTAAACTATAATAGCAGCAGCCTCAGTAAGATGTGAGGTCATTAACATGTGAAAACTGTCCTTTTTGTCATCAAAATATAATTTAGAGAGCATTCAATTTACAAATGGTAGCATTTTAATTGCCCAACTCAGAGACATTAAGCACAGTCACATGTTGTGCAATGAGAACAGGTTGCAGTGTTTATCCTTCTTTCCTCCTTTCGGTCCAAACCTAATTCTCGGGGCTGCTGGGTGGGAGGTTGCAGCCAAAACCCAAGGGAATGCCTAGGACTGAATTATAGGATCTGGAGCTTCCCAGAGCCCCCCAACTGGCACAAACAGCATGTCGGTTCAAACCTTGGCTGACATTGCTTCCCTGCTACCATTTGGAATTGATGGAGACATGGAGATGAAGACAGGCACAGGTTTTGGGTGGAGGTGGGGCAGTTGTTAGCAGTGTGTGGATTCCCAGGTGCAGTAGGGGTTTGCAAAGGTCCTGCACTTGAACAGAGGGCAGTCTCAGAGAACAATACAGGGGTAGATTCTCCTGTGCCCTCAGCTTCATGGTTGATGCTTTAAGGAAGCTGAGGGCCAGCTCACTTTAAGGCAGAGTCCCTTCTCCTGGTGGTGAAGATGCTGATTTGGCTGAACCAACTTTGTGGGTCCATTTTCTAGGCCACCTCTTCAAATGTGTCTGTGAGTCAAAAGGTCCAAACTCTAAAACTAGATCATTTGAGAAGGTCTTCCAGTTGGAAGACTTCACAATTCAAGTTCATTGTCATTTACTAAGTTATGGGAGGAGTCCCAGAGCCTCCTGGGAAGCTGGCTGGAAGTGGGCATTTGCTTCAGATCATGTCAGCATGAATACATAAGGGGCATGTGTGTGGCCTGGATACAAAAGCTCTTATGATCCAGATCTTGCTTTTAGCAGTGAGTGGCTGCCAATGAGGCCTAGGTAAGGGAACAGGGCAAATGAACGACCCAACCCAGGGAGCTATCTAGTATAACTTTCATTTCACTTTCTCAAATCTTCTAGAAAGGAACATGCAGAACATTGATACATAATACACAGCATGTTCATAGTGTTGTTGTGTAGTTTCTGCTAAGTATTGAGAAAGGGAAATTTTACGTCCATACAGTTTGTATTTAGCTCCAAAGACCAGGTGGCCTGACCCAGGAGTCTCAGGCCACTGTTCTCTGAACCAGGTTAATGACCAAGGAAAATGATATTGAAAAGGCTGTGTTCTGCATGCTTAGGCAACAAAAAGGGGGTTTGGGAAGTCTGGGGCGTAATTCATTACTAGAGCTTCAGCTTAGTATGAACAAGGCATTGAGTTCAATACCCAGAACCACATAATCAAAAAAACCACACACACACACACACACACACACACACACACACACACACAGAGAGAGAGAGAGAGAGAGAGAGAGAGAGAGAGAGAGAGAGATCCTCTAATTTTTTTGTGAGCATTTTCCTTAGAAAT
The DNA here is from genome assembly GCF_902686445.1 of Sciurus carolinensis. Taxonomy (NCBI): domain Eukaryota; kingdom Metazoa; phylum Chordata; class Mammalia; order Rodentia; family Sciuridae; genus Sciurus; species Sciurus carolinensis. Next base: position 25,221,115 of record NC_062225.1, read on the forward strand.
GCTCTCAACCCTGCCCCTAATTTGTGAAGCTTGGGTCAAAGGGGCAGCCCCCACTGGTCCTGCTCACAGCAGCCACTCTCTCCCTAAGAAGACCCTTTGACATTGATTCTCTCACTGACCTGTTCAGTGCTCTCTGTGGATTTAGAACCATCTAAACTCTTTTCTTCTACATTTTTAGATGGAATCTACAGAAAATTAACCTAGTTGAGGTATAAAATCTGTGCCATTCGGTTCATTCTCAATGTTGTGCTACCACCATCTTTATCAAGTCCTCAAACATTGCCACCTACCCAGGAGGACACTTATACTCAAGCAGGCATTGTTCACCACTGCCCTTTCTCCCCAACTCCAGTAACACCCCCAGCTCTCTGAGCAACCTCCTTTGGATTTGCACGTTTCATTTCAGATCTCATGGTCAAACTTCTTGCTTATCGTGTAGAGCACCACAGTCTCAGGTTCCTGTTTTCTCCCTGTTTCCTTGACTCAGTAATGCTCCTGTCTGAGAGAGTGGTGACCAGGTCTGGGAGCCTCAGGAGGCACAGGACACTCCTTGTCCTCTCCCACTGGGAACCTGGCTACCATGTGCAGGCAGAAGGAAACTGTCCGGGATGAACACTCAGAAGCTTATGTTAGTTTTGTGGGCATAATAGGATTTGTATCCACCCTTGTTTGTGCAGGCATCCAGGCAACTTGGCAGCTGACGTGGGGACCCTATTGTGAATAGCCACAGATGAAATTTCAGTGGAGGCCAGAATGCAAGCAGGACGAAAGGCTTCCTCCCTGCTGAAAAGTAATTTTCCTACCCAGTCAATACTGTCCCTCCCTTGGAAGCATGGTTGCTGAACAAAGGTATGTGTTGGGAAGAGGTGAAGAGAATGTTCCAGGTCAAGGGAACATCGTGTTCAAAGACCTCCAGCAAAAAGAGATCTTCCTTTTGCAACTGACTAGAGCAGCTGGCTGTGTTTGGCGTGTGAGTGGAAGTGCTGGGGTAGGGGAAAGCCAAGCTGCAGTCCTGCCTCTGAGTTTCCTCACCCCTGAGGGAGCCCTCCACCAGTGATGGGGTTGTACTCAGTACCCAGGAATCCCACCAATTCAGCATGACAATGTTTCCATCCTGGGCCCATCCTTTCTCCTCTGCCCTTCAGGCCTCTTAGCACACACATGGCCTGATACCAAGTACATATTGGTGAGTAAAACCATTTCCCTGAGAGTTATCAAAACACTGGGACCACTGTAAACCTCCCTCAGAATCTTACCCTCTGGGACTGCCCGTTAGGCCCTGTCCTTACTGGGGAGGGAGAGTTGGCAGTAGAGCAGTGAGAGCCTGCAGAACCTGCTCCTCTTGGTCTCACAGGGGCTAACCTGAGGACTCTCACACAGCTCAGGAGGCCACAGACACCTGATGTGAGTGGTGGGTTAGTGGGAGTGGGGAGGGTCAGGGGCCAGGTTTGTAGATTTTTTTATTTCATAACAGCACCTGGGAGACAAGACTAAAGGAGAGGGATGGGCTGAGAGAGGGCACTATGCTTGATCCTCAAGGCCACGGGCAGGAGACAAGTATGGGACAGTGGGAAGTTGAGGCCCATGTTCCTGAACAACTAGTCAGTCCAGTTTGGAACTAGTCCATGAGAGTGGGTAAGGATTTCTGTGTAGGTGAAATGGGCATATGACAAGGCTGGATGCCAGGACTGGACAAACTGTGGTCCAGGGGGAGAGGAGACATGTCAGAGAAGGAGAATATCTCCAATGCTGCCCAAATATCAAAAGTTAAGTGAGGGTACTAGGATTCAGCTCTTCTGGAATTATGCCTCTGGGTTGGAGAGAACAAGTACAAGGTTCCAGGCACCCACGAACATGCCAGAGATACAGTCTAAGCAGCTGGGAGAGGGTGACAGTCCTGCACAATCAGCACTGACCCAGGTCCCAACTCTCCCCCGCCTGGGAGGATCTGTCCTGAGGCACCTATGAAGATATGGGGACTGTGAACCCATATGGGCACAGAGTCTGGTACCAGGTTGGGTGCCAATCTGGGTTAATTTTGGGACACTCACCTCTCCTACTTCCTCCTCCAGGACACACAGGAAGGTTCCACACACAACCTCCCTTCAGTCAGGCTGGCGCCTGAGAATGGGTCCCACCAGCACCATGAGGGTTGCCCCATACCCAGGTCTCCCCATGAAAACATCCCCCTCCATTGACAGTTACCTTCCCACCCCTCTGGGGGGACAGGACACTAGTTTGAGTGTATCGCTGCCCCATTTCTTCTCATAGGGCCACATCCTGCCCGTTTGCTCTGTGACTCTGCAGCTTCTCCACTTCTGAGCCAGCTCCATTTTCCACATAGTCTGGGATGTTTTCACAAGTGACACATGTGTGGACATGGAAAAGTCTTTGTCCCTTTCTCCTTTTGCTTTGCAGTGGCTTTGATTGCTGCCTGTTGGAAATGTCTGAAGTCTAGTTTCCCTGGACTTCAGTCAACCCAGAATATTAGAAAATGCAACCTGAGACCCAGAACACTGCCTAGCAGAGACCAGAAGAACTCAAGAGCCCACAGATTCAGAAATGAAAGGTATGTGTATTATCATTTTCTGTTGGGTTTTATGCAATATTATTGTGTGATGAGATAAGTGAAATGAAGACAACCCAAACAAATGGAGTAGAGACCCTGGTGTCCACACCCCACCATCCAACCTGTTGGACCCAGACAGGCAATAACAATGAACTTTTACTGTTTTTACACTAATAGTCAGTAGTTCTTGTTACTACAGATGAGTGGATCAGATACACAAGGAAATATATCATAGTCCCTCTTTCTGAGCAGAAGGGAGGCGGTATGTTAAATAAAGTTTAGGAATAGCCAGTATCTTCCAAATCTTTCCAAAGTAAGACTGGCCTGTCTTCTGGAAGCCCATGCCCTGGTAGAGGGCCAGGGCACTGTACTGTAATGTGGTAGTCTCAAAAATAACTTCATTGCAGCCCCGATCCCGGGCAAATTGGAGGAGGGTCCTGACAAGGGCTTTTGCAATCCCCTTACCTCGGTGTTCCACGGCCACCGAGAGGCGAAGCAGCTGCAGTTGTTTCTTCCCCAAAGGAGGGTCTGCAACTGGGAGAGCACTTACTGTGCCCACCACCTTCCCTTCACACTCAGCCACCCAGTAGCAGGAGCCACATGCACTCATGTAGGATTTGGTGATGTCAGCCAGGTCTGTGCGCAAACACAAGGCCTCATGAATCTTCCAGGGAAAATTAGCAAGCAACCTCAGGAAAACAAGTAGGGTAAAGATGGACACGATGGTCAGGAGCCAGGAGCCAGTGACCAGGAGTAGAGTGAGGGGCACTCCAAGTAAGAAGAGGAGGATTCGGGGCAGCATCAGCATATGGCGGAAGGTGGCAGGAATGTGCTCAGCCAACCCACTGGAGAACAGGGCCAGGACACTTTCATTGTCACTCTCCTGGTATTTGCGGATGTGATAAGGAGCCATGGGGAGACTTCTGTGTCTGCAATCTCTAGGTCCAGGAGAGGTCATTAGACCTGCCTGAACACTTTCCTGGAAATCCTGGAAAAGAAACAGGAAGCAATGTTGAGTGTCTCCAGGGCACCAGGCCTCCCAGGGACTATGGAGACCCTGCCCAAGAGTGTGTCTCATAACACCTAATTGGAACCTTGGGTTCTCCCTCTCTAGCTGTGGGGCATTGGGTATGCCCCTAAAGCTCTCTGAGTTTGTGTGTCTTCATCAGCATAACAGGAGAAAATCATACCTGCCTTCTAGGATTGTCCTGAGGATTCAGTAGAATATCTTAGATAAAGCCGTGATGTATGCAGTCCCTTCCCCTCTGCTCTCATTGCCCCAGTATGGGCTTTCTGAGCCTTGCTTCATTAGGATGGCTCCCAAAGGGCTCCAGTGCTTTGGACTCTTTCCAGGATTCATATTAGAGGAATCCTGTGTTGCCAAGCACAAGCTCAACAAAGCCTCCTGCCTGATTGTGAAGGTTTAGGCTGCTGAGAAAGCAAAGCACCTAGCCCCAGAACAGTTTTGCCTTTAGATCCCCAAATAGGTTTGGAACTCTAGGCCCCGTACTGAAAGCTCTGACCTTGAACCCATGTTCTCTCACCTGACCACAGAGACACGAGGATCCAGAGTTGCCTCAGTCCTCAGCCTGCAACTAGCACCCAGGAGAGATTGTCTAGCACCCTCCCTACTTCTGGGGAGAGACCTGGTTGCTCACGTCATTGGCTGGTTTCTGGATACGTGTTAATCATAAACTCCAGGATGTTGGATCTGCTTTGTGGTTTTTTTTTTTTTAGTTTATTTTTATTGTAAACAAATGGGATACATGTTGTTTCTGTTTGTACATAGAGTAACAGCATATCATTTGCGTAATCATACATTCACATAGGGTAATGAGGTTTGATTCATTCTATTTTTTTTCTTCCCCCTACCCCTCCCACCCTTCTTTTCCCTCTATACAGTCCCTCCTTCCTCCATTCTTGCCCCCCTCCCACCCCCCATTACGTGTCATCTTTCCACTTATCAGTGAGATCATTTATCTTTTGGATTTTTGAGATTGGCTTATCTCACTTAACATGATATTCTCCAATTTCATCCATTTGCCTGCAAATGCCATAATTTTATTATTCTTTATACCTGAGTAATATTCCATTGTATATATATACCACAGTTTCTTTATCCATTCATCAATTGAAGGACACCTAGGTTGGTTCCACAGTCTGGCTATTGTGAATTGAGCAGCTATGAACATTGATGTGGCTGTATCTCTGTAGTATGCTGGTTTTAAGTCCTTTGGATATAGGCTGAGGAGTGGGATAGCTGGGTCAAATGGTGGGTCCATTCCAAGTTTTCTAAGGAATCTCCACACTGCAGAGTGGCTCCACTAATTTGTAGCCCCACCAGCAATGTATGAGTGTACTTTTTTCCCCACATCCTCTCCAACACCTATTGTTGCTTGTATTCTTGATAATCGCCATTCTAATTGGGGTGAGATGGAATCTTAGTGTAGTTTTGATTTGCATTTCTCGTATTACTAAAGATGGTGAACATTTTTTAATATGTTTCTTGATTGCTTGTAGATCTTCTTTTTTTTTTATTTATTTTTTTACGTTTACATAGGGTAATGATGTTTCTTTTTTTTCCCTTCCCCCCCACCCCTCCCACCCTTTTCCCTTTATACAGTCCTTCTTTCCTTCATTCTTACCGCTCTCCTTAGCCTAACTCTAAACCTAACCCTAAACCTAATGCTAACCCCTCCCACCCCCATTATATGTCCTCATCCGCTTATCAGCGATGATATGTCCTTATCCGCTTATCATTCGTCCTTTAGTTTTTTGAGATTGGCTTATCTCACTTAGCATGATATTCTCCAATTTCGACCATTTGCCTACAAATGCCATAATTTTATCATTCTTCATTGCGGAGTAATATTCCATTGTATAAATATGCCACAGTTTCTTTATCCATTCATCAACTGAAGGGCATCTAGGTTGGTTCCACAATCTGGCTATGGTGAATTGAGCAGCAATGAACATTGATGTGGCTGTATCTCTGTAGTATGCTGATTTTAAGTCCTTTGGGTATAGACCAAGGAGTGGGATAGCTGGGTCAAATGGTGTTTCCATTCCAAGCTTTCTGAGGAATCTCCACACTGCTTTCCAGAGTGGCTGCACTAATTTGCAACCCCACCAGCAATGTATGAGTGTTCCTTTTTCACCACATCCTCGCCAACACCTATTGTTGCTTGTGTTCTTGATAATCGCCATTCTAATTGGGGTGAGATGAAATCTTAGGGTAGTTTTGATTTGCATTTCTCTTATTACTAGGGATGTTGAACATTTTTTCATATATCTGTTGATTACTTGTACATCTTCTTCTGTGAAGTGTCTGTTCATTTCCTTAGCCCATTTGTTGATTGGATTATTTGTATTCTTCGTGTAGAGTTTTTTGAGTTCTTTATAGATTCTGGAAATTAGCGCTCTATCTGAGGTATGGTTGGCAAAAATATTCTCCCACTCTGTAGGCTCTCTCTTCACATTTCTGATAGTTTCCTTTGCTGAGAGAAAGCTTTTTAGTTTGAATCTATCCCAGTTGTTGATTCTTGCTTTTATTTCTTGTGCTATGGGAGTCCTGTTAAGGAAGTCTGATCCTAAGCCAACAAGTTGAAGATTTGGACCTACTTTTTCTTCTATAAGATGCAGGGTCTCTGGTCTGATTCCAAGGTCCTTGATCCATTTTGAGTTGAGTTTTGTGTAGGGTGAGAGATAGGGGTTTAATTTCATTCTATTGCATATGGTTTTCCAGTTTTCCCAGCACCATTTGTTGAAGAGGCTATCTTTTCTCCATTGCATATTGTTGGAACCTTTGTCTAGTATGAGAAAATTGTATTTATTTGGGTTTGTGTCCATGTCCTCTATTCTGTACCATTGATCTACCTGTCTATTTTGGTACCAATACCATGCCGTTTTTGTTACTATTGCTTTGTAGTAGAGTTGAAGATCTGGTATTGCAATACCCCCTGCTTCGCTCTTGCTACTGAGGATTGCTTTAGCTATTCTAGGTTTTTTATTCTTCCAGATGAATTTCATAATTGCTTGCTCTATTTCTGCAAGGTACATCATTGGGATTTTAATTGGAATTGCATTGAATCTGTATAGCACTTTAGGTAGTATAGCCATTTTGACGATATTAATTCTGCCTATCCAGGAACATGGGAGATCTTTCCATCTTCTAAGGTTTTCTTGAATTTCTTTCTTTAGTGTTCTGTAGTTCTCATTGTAGAGGTCTTTCACCTCTTTTGTGAGATTGATTCCCAAGTATTTTATTTTTTTCGATGCTATTGTGAATGGGGTAGTTTTCCTAATTTCTCTTTCTGAAGATTCATCACTTATGTATAAAAATGCATTGGATTTATGAGCATTGATCTTGTAACCTGCTACTTTACTGAATTCACTTATGAGTTCTAAAAGTTTTCTGGTGGAATTTCCAGGTTCCTCTAAATATATAATCATGTCATCAGCGAACAGGGATAGTTTGAGTTCTTCTTTTCCTATTCGTATCCCTTTAATTTCTTTGGTTTGTCTGATTGCTCTGGCTAGAGTCTCAAGGACGATGTTGAATAGAAGCGGTGAAAGAGGGCATCCCTGCCTTGTTCCAGTTTTTAGGGGGAACGCTTTCAGTTTTTCACCATTTAGAATGATATTAGCCATGGGCTTAGCGTAGATTGCCTTTATAATGTTTAGGAATGTTCCCACTACCCCAATTTTTTCTAGTGTTTTGAGCATGAAGGGATGCTGTATTTTATCGAATGCTTTTTCTGCATCTATTGAAATAATCATGTGATTCTTAACTTTAAGTCTGTTGATATGGTGAATGACATTTATTGATTTCCGAATGTTGAACCAACCTTGCATCCCTGGGATAAAACCCACTTGATCGTGGTGCACTATCTTTTTAATATATATTTGTATGCGATTTGCTAAAATTTTGTTGAGAATTTTTGCATCGATGTTCATTAAGGATATTGGTCTGAAATTTTCCTTCCTCGATGTGTCTCTGTCTGGTTTAGGTATCAGGGTGATATTGGCTTCATAGAACGAGTTTGGGAGGGTTCCCTCCTCTTCTATTTCATGGAATAGTTTGAGGAGTATTGGAATGAGCTCTTCTTTAAAGGTTTTGTAGAACTCGGCTGAGAACCCATCTGGTCCTGGACTTTTCTTTGTTGGTAGGCTTTTGATGACCTCTTCTATTTCATTGCTTGAAATTGGTTTATTTAGGTTGTGTATGTCCTCCTCGTTCAGTTTAGGTAATTCATATGTCTCTAGAAATTTGTTGATGTCTTCGAGGTTTTCTGTTTTGTTGGAGTATAGATTTTCGAAATAGCTTCTAATTATGTTTTGTATTTCACTCGTGTCTGTTGTGATGTTTCCTTGTTCGTTCCGAATTTTAGTAATTTGAGTTTTCTCCCTCTTTCTCTTTGTTAGTGTGGCTAAGGGTTTATCAATTTTATTTATTTTTTCAAAGAACCAACTATTTATTTTGTTAATTTTTCCAATTGTTTCTTGCTTGTAGATCTTCTTCTGTGAAGCATCTGTTCATATCCTTAGCCCATTTGTTGATTGGGTTATGTGTATTCTTGATGTAGAGTTTTTTGAGTTCTTTATAGATTCTGGAAATTAGTGCCCTATCTGAAGTATGAGTGGACATATTCTCCCACTCTGTAGGCTCTCTCTTCACATTGCTGATAGTTTCCTTTGCTGAGAGAAAGCTATTTAGTTTGAATCTATCCCAGTTATTGATTCTTGCTTTTATTTCTTGTGCTATGGGAGTCCTGTTAAGGAAGTCTGATCCTAAGCCAACAAGTTGAAGATTTGGACCTACTTTTTCTTCTATAAGATGCAGGGTCTCTGTTCTGATTTCAAGGTCCTTGATCCATTGTGAGTTGATTTTTGTGCAGGGTGAGAGATAGGGATTTAGTTTCATTCTGTTGCATATGGATTTCCAGTTTTCCAGCACCATTTTGAGGCTATCTTTTCTCCATTGCATATTTTTGGCACCTCTGTCTAGTATGAAAAAATTGTATTTATTTGGGTTTGTGTCCGTGTCCTCTATTCTGTACCATTGATCTACCTGTCTATTTTGGTGCCAATACCATGTCGTTTTTGTTACTATTGCTTGGTAGTATAGTTGAAGTTCTGGTATTGCAATACCCCCTGTTTCATTCTTCCCGCTAAGGATTGCTTTAGCTATTCTGGGTTTCCTATTCTTCCAGATGAATTTCATGATTGCTTGCTCTATTTCTGGAAGGTACGTCATTGGGATTTTAATTGGAATTGCATTGAATCTGTATAGCACTTTTGGTAGTATGGCCATTTTGACAATGTTAATTCTGCCTATCCAAGAACATGGGAGATCTTTCCATCTTCTAAGGTCTTCCTCAATTTCTTTCTTCAATGTTTTGTAGTTTTCATTGTAGAGGTCTTTGGTTAGATTGGTTAGATTGATTCCCAAGTATTTTAATTTTTTTGAGGCTATTGCAAATGGAGTTGTTTTCCTCATTTCCCTTTCAGCTGTTTCATCGCTTGCGTATAAAAATGCTTTAGATTTATGCGTGTTGATTTTATAGCCTGCTATTTAGCTGAATTCACTGATGAAGTCTATAAGTTTTCTGGAGGAGGTTTTTGGATCCTCTAAATATAGAATCATGTCATCAGCGAATAGTGACAGCTTAAGTTCTGGATCTGCTTTGTGATGGAGAAGGGAGTCCAAGTCCACTCAATTTTTTAAATCCCAGGTAAAAGACTTGCAGGGGAAGCAGAATCTGGAATGGCTGAGTGATCTGCCTCTTGTGGGAGTCCTGCCACCAACTTCCTATTTGCTTAAAGCCACACTGTCTCTCATCCAGTGCACTTGACCCTCTGTGAGGCCAACTCTGATCCACTGCACATACAGGCTAGCAACCTGGGCACTGTGCCTCTCACTGTGGGGTCTCTCTTCCTGGGCAGCAGTTCAGGTCCTCTGAGTCAGTAACAATTTACTTCACAGCTGGGCTTCTTCCTACCCAAACTTCCCTGGTCCAGGAAAAATTCATCCTTTGCAGTTCCCACACTTGCCTCCCTGGTCCGTCCTTTCCTTCATTCATTCACTCAGCAAAGTTCTTGTACCAGCTGCCAGGTGTCCTTTTCAGTGGCCAGCAGTGCTGACTTTCAGCTGACCGATTTCCAACCATGGTGGTAACTGGTGTTCTGGTGCTTGCTCAGGGCTTTCTTAGGGCTGGAGCCAGCAGACTTCCTGCTGAAATCACCTGAGGATGTACCTCACTAGGACAGTAAAGTGCAAAATAGGATAAAATATCTCTTGTTGAACTCTCTAACCTATCTGGAAGGAATGCTTCCCTTTCACAACTGAGCTCAAAATGTGTTATATGCCCTAACCTCTCAGACCAACAAATTCCCAGGCTTTGTCTTCTTATGGCTTCCTGAGCAGGATGACACTAGAAGGCAGCCTTAGTTTGTAGTATTTCACTCATGTTTACTGAGGGCCAGGGTCCAATGGGGACCTGGGATGGGCAGCGGTATGGCTGACATGGGATCTTACGTTGAAGGAACTTCTTAGGGGTGTTGGGTGTCTGGGAGACATGTGAATGACCTCCTTGCTGTAACAAGAGCTGGGAGGTGGAGGCAGACAGGTGATCTGCTGGAAGAGAAGATAATGGGGCTTCACAAAGAAGAATCTTGGGTCAGCTTCCCTAGCAAGAGAATAGAGCAGCTCAGACAGAGGAAATAAGAGCCTGTCCCTGAGGCAGGATGAAGGCACAGCTTTGGGGAATAATGACCAACATGGCCTCTGAAGTAGGGACTGAGAGAGGAATCTGGGGAAGGTGGCAGGGGCCTGGTCATGAAGGGCTTGCATCCAGGTTCTATAGTGCGAACTGTGTTCCAGGAGCAAGTGTGGCCCTGGAAATGCTTTTCCCTGGAGGTAACATGACCAGAGCATTGGTGTGCATATGCATATCCCTGTTTTGTATGTGCAGACCAGATCAACAGGGTTAGAAGTGGAAGCAGATGCCACCAAAGGCAAGGACAGCACCTGGGTTCAAGACTGGCTCTCAGGTACAGGTGTACAGCTTGCTCACTCTTCTAGAGCACTTGGCCAAGAGGGGCTGGTGTGAAGAAAATCAAGCAAACTATGATTACCAAGGCAGCACTGGCTTGGAACTGAGTCTGGCCAAGGAAAACATTTATTTCTAATACATTCAACAGCATTCTTTGTCCTGCATCCCATGGTCGGGTGGCTTGAAAAGAGAGCCTTCATTGGTATCTGGGCCATCTGGGCCTGCAGAGATTCAAGAGAGACCTGGACTACCTGTAGGTGCATTTTGAGACAGAAATGGCAGGAGGTAGAATGATTTAAATGGGGATGAGCAGGAGGACAGGATGAGAAATGACCACCAGGATTGTGGTGAGGTTGTCTAGGAGGATGCTGGGGAAAGGCCAGATATAGAAAGATCAGGACTAGCCTATAGGTGCACCTCTGCAATGTCCTCAGGGAAACCACATGCTGGGGACCAGGAGCTGTAACCCAGGGCTCCTACTGGAGGCTGCTGAGTTTCCAGATGTTTGACACGTGATAGGACTTCAAGATAAACATTTACCTTCAATTCTGAGTGGGAAGTGCATGGCTATTTATTACATGCTTCTCAGCACATTTTAAACCCTTAAACCCTGATATTTAAACACTTGAATGTTATCAAAAACTGAACTAGGAATCAGAAGAGAGGAGCGGAGAGCTTCAGGGTGCAGGCTGGTGCTTCTACTGAGAGTCTATGATATCAAACAGATGGAAAACCTAGTCAAGGTGAAGAGGCTTATTCAATGTGCCTGTCCTATGTCTCCCCATGTTTATGATGGTTCTGTGTCTTCAGTAAAACTGTATGGCCTAAGTCTTTCAGGGTGACCTGAGGATGCATCAACCTCTTGACTTTTCTGCTACTTTGTGTCAACTTCCTTCCAAGGCTGACCTCATAGCATGCCAGGTCACCTTCAGCTAAGATGAAAGCTATAGGTATCCATGTTCACCACCAGCCGAAAGGTGAAGGCATATGCCCCAGCACTGCCAATCTATTGTTCAGCTTTTCATTACTATAACAGAACACCTGAGACAATTCATTTAGAGCAAAGGTTTATTTTTGTTCAGTTAAGTTCTGCTGGAGGCCTAAAATGGCAGGAATTGATGGTGGAGAACACTTCTCCCTACATGTTGAGAAAGAAAGAGATGAAGAAGAAAGAGGCTGGTGTTCCACAATACCCTCTGAGGGCATAATCCTAGAGACCTGAGGATCTCCCAGTAGGCCTCACCTCTTAAAGATTCCTCCTCCTCACAGTGGAACCACCACAAAGGTCAAAGATATGGGCACCAGATAGAATGGAAGGGCCCCTAGCCCAGAAAGCCAGCACCTCCATGCAGATGCAGGGACACTGTGAGCCCAGGGCCCAAGGGTTCATGTCACTGTGACCACTGCCTATAAATATAGACAAACAAACTGGGTACCCTGAAGGAAGCAGGGGTTGAGGGTGCATCTAGAACGCTATGCATAAATACCCTGTGAAGAAGAAAAGTACCAATATTCTGAATCTATGCCTATTCTGAGCCCCACTCTGCACTATCTCTGGTTGTGCTTATTATGGGATAGGCAGGAAGAAGAGGTGGAGAGTGGTAATGAGTGGTGATGGGGAATGAATAAGGAGGAAACCCAAGAGCAGGTTATGAGTTTAAGACCTGTGAACTCTCCATGAATTTCTCATTGATTTCTGAAATAAGTGAGATAATTTGTGTCACATAGTTCCATTGGTTTCCAGAAGCACAATATTTTCCAAGTTAGTGAACCAAATTGGAACTTGATATCCATAAAGTGGCCCTGACTACATGAAGGCCACAACTCACAGACCAGGAGCTGGTGGCCACTGCCACCTGTGTCCCACACATTGCCACACACTCAGTTGACAGCACTGACTTCACTTTCATAGGCTACTTTCTCTTTCTTGTATATGACCTTGTTTCAGAGATTAAAGGATGACAGCATTGTCCACAGTAAGATATGGAAGTCATTAACATGTAAGAATCATTTTTTTGGCATCAGATTAGAATATAGAGGTTTGGTATTTATCCTTGTAAATATTTTTAGGTGCATGACACACTGGAATTAAGCATAGACACATGCTTTGTAACAAACAGAATGCGGTGTTTGTACTTCTTTCTCTTTTCAGTCCAAACCTAATTCTCGGGACTGCTGGGTGGGAGGTTGCAGCCAAAACCCAAGGGAATGCCTAGGACTGAATTATAGGATCTGGAGCTTCCCAGAGTCCCCCAACTGGCACAAACAGCATGTCGGTTCAAACCTTGGCTGACATTGCTTCCCTGCTACCATTTGGAATTGATGGAGACATGGAGATGAAGACAGGCACAGGTTTTGGGTGGAGGTGGGGCAGTTGTTAGCAGTGTGTGGATTCCCAGGTGCAGTAGGGGTTTGCAAAGGTCCTGCACTTGAACAGAGGGCAGTCTCAGAGAACAATACAGGGGTAGATTCTCCTGTGCCCTCAGCTTCATGGTTGATGCTTTAAGGAAGCTGAGGGCCAGCTCACTTTAAGGCAGAGTCCCTTCTCCTGGTGGTGAAGATGCTGATTTGGCTGAACCAACTTTGTGGGTCCATTTTCTAAGCCACCTCTTCAAATGTGTCTGTGAGTCAAAAGGTCCAAACTCTAAAACTAGATCATTTGAGAAGGTCTTCCAGTTGGAAGACTTCACAATTCAAGTTCATTGTCATTTACTAAGTTATGGGAGGAGTCCCAGAGCCTCCTGGGAAGCTGGCTGGAAGTGGGCATTTGCTTCAGATCATGTCAGCATGAATACATAAGGGGCATGTGTGTGGCCTGGATACAAAAGCTCTTATGATCCAGATCTTGCTTTTAGCAGTGAGTGGCTGCCAATGAGGCCTAGGTAAGGGAACAGGGCAAATGAACGACCCAACCCAGGGAGCTATCTAGTATAACTTTCATTTCACTTTCTCAAAATCTTCTAGAAAGGAACATGCAGAACATTGATACATAATACACAGCATGTTCATAGTGTTGTTGTGTAGTTTCTGCTAAGTATTGAGAAAGGGAAATTTTACGTCCATACAGTTTGTATTTAGCTCCAAAGACCAGGTGGCCTGACCCAGGAGTCTCAGGCCACTGTTCTCTGAACCAGGTTAATGACCAAGGAAAATGATATTGAAAAGGCTGTGTTCTGCATGCTTAGGCAACAAAAAGGGGGTTTGGGAAGTCTGGGGCGTAATTCATTACTAGAGCTTCAGCTTAGTATGAACAAGGCATTGAGTTCAATACCCAGAACCACATAATCAAAAAAACCACACACACACACACACACACACACACACACACACACACACAGAGAGAGAGAGAGAGAGAGAGAGAGAGAGAGAGAGAGAGAGAGAGAGAGAGAGAGATCCTCTAATTTTTTTGTGAGCATTTTCCTTAGAAATGCTCTCAACCCTGCCCCTAATTTGTGAAGCTTGGGTCAAAGGGGCAGCCCCCACTGGTCCTGCTCACAGCAGCCACTCTCTCCCTAAGAAGACCCTTTGACATTGATTCTCTCACTGACCTGTTCAGTGCTCTCTGTGGATTTAGAACCATCTAAACTCTTTTCTTCTACATTTTTAGATGGAATCTACAGAAAATTAACCTAGTTGAGGTATAAAATCTGTGCCATTCGGTTCATTCTCAATGTTGTGCTACCACCATCTTTATCAAGTCCTCAAACATTGCCACCTACCCAGGAGGACACTTATACTCAAGCAGGCATTGTTCACCACTGCCCTTTCTCCCCAACTCCAGTAACACCCCCAGCTCTCTGAGCAACCTCCTTTGGATTTGCACGTTTCATTTCAGATCTCATGGTCAAACTTCTTGCTTATCGTGTAGAGCACCACAGTCTCAGGTTCCTGTTTTCTCCCTGTTTCCTTGACTCAGTAATGCTCCTGTCTGAGAGAGTGGTGACCAGGTCTGGGAGCCTCAGGAGGCACAGGACACTCCTTGTCCTCTCCCACTGGGAACCTGGCTACCATGTGCAGGCAGAAGGAAACTGTCCGGGATGAACACTCAGAAGCTTATGTTAGTTTTGTGGGCATAATAGGATTTGTATCCACCCTTGTTTGTGCAGGCATCCAGGCAACTTGGCAGCTGACGTGGGGACCCTATTGTGAATAGCCACAGATGAAATTTCAGTGGAGGCCAGAATGCAAGCAGGACGAAAGGCTTCCTCCCTGCTGAAAAGTAATTTTCCTACCCAGTCAATACTGTCCCTCCCTTGGAAGCATGGTTGCTGAACAAAGGTATGTGTTGGGAAGAGGTGAAGAGAATGTTCCAGGTCAAGGGAACATCGTGTTCAAAGACCTCCAGCAAAAAGAGATCTTCCTTTTGCAACTGACTAGAGCAGCTGGCTGTGTTTGGCGTGTGAGTGGAAGTGCTGGGGTAGGGGAAAGCCAAGCTGCAGTCCTGGCTCTGAGTTTCCTCACCCCTGAGGGAGCCCTCCACCAGTGATGGGGTTGTACTCAGTACCCAGGAATCCCACCAATTCAGCATGACAATGTTTCCATCCTGGGCCCATCCTTTCTCCTCTGCCCTTCAGGCCTCTTAGCACACACATGGCCTGATACCAAGTACATATTGGTGAGTAAAACCATTTCCCTGAGAGTTATCAAAACACTGGGACCACTGTAAACCTCCCTCAGAATCTTACCCTCTGGGACTGCCCGTTAGGCCCTGTCCTTACTGGGGAGGGAGAGTTGGCAGTAGAGCAGTGAGAGCCTGCAGAACCTGCTCCTCTTGGTCTCACAGGGGCTAACCTGAGGACTCTCACACAGCTCAGGAGGCCACAGACACCTGATGTGAGTGGTGGGTTAGTGGGAGTGGGGAGGGTCAGGGGCCAGGTTTGTAGATTTTTTTATTTCATAATAGCACCTGGGAGACAAGACTAAAGGAGAGGGATGGGCTGAGAGAGGGCACTATGCTTGATCCTCAAGGCCACGGGCAGGAGACAAGTATGGGACAGTGGGAAGTTGAGGCCCATGTTCCTGAACAACTAGTCAGTCCAGTTTGGAACTAGTCCATGAGAGTGGGTAAGGATTTCTGTGTAGGTGAAATGGGCATATGACAAGGCTGGATGCCAGGACTGGACAAACTGTGGTCCAGGGGGAGAGGAGACATGTCAGAGAAGGAGAATATCTCCAATGCTGCCCAAATATCAAAAGTTAAGTGAGGGTACTAGGATTCAGCTCTTCTGGAATTATGCCTCTGGGTTGGAGAGAACAAGTACAAGGTTCCAGGCACCCACGAACATGCCAGAGATACAGTCTAAGCAGCTGGGAGAGGGTGACAGTCCTGCACAATCAGCACTGACCCAGGTCCCAACTCTCCCCCGCCTGGGAGGATCTGTCCTGAGGCACCTATGAAGATATGGGGACTGTGAACCCATATGGGCACAGAGTCTGGTACCAGGTTGGGTGCCAATCTGGGTTAATTTTGGGACACTCACCTCTCCTACTTCCTCCTCCAGGACACACAGGAAGGTTCCACACACAACCTCCCTTCAGTTAGGCTGGCGCCTGAGAATGGGTCCCACCAGCACCATGAGGGTTGCCCCATACCCAGGTCTCCCCATGAAAACATCCCCCTCCATTGACAGTTACCTTCCCACCCCTCTGGGGGGACAGGACACTAGTTTGAGTGTATCGCTGCCCCATTTCTTCTCATAGGGCCGCATCCTACCCGTTTGCTCTGTGACTCTGCAGCTTCTCCACTTCTGAGCCAGCTCCATTTTCCACATAGTCTGGGATGTTTTCACAAGTGACACATGTGTGGTCATGGAGAAGTCTTTGTTCCTTTCTCCTTTTGCATTGGCTGCTCTGAACCCTGCTTGATGAGGTACAGTGTCACTGGCACTACTGTCAATCCAGGATATTTCCATAGGTATCCTGAGGCCTAGGGTCCTGCCCAGCAGAGACCAGGAGAAATGACTGGCCACAGACATATAAGAAACGTATGTGCACATTGTTCTCTTGGCTTCTTATTTATACAACATTGCTGTGGTGCTGGAGTAATGAATTACTGTCACCTAGAAGCACAAAATGGAGTAGAAGCCCCCATATTCACACCTCACCATCAAACATGTTGGACTCAGATGTGCACCAGCAATGAGTTTGCATTCTTTGTTACACCAAAATGCCAGGTTTCCTTGTGCTACAGGACTGTCAATCAGATCCTGACTGATACACAAGACTACTAGTAGCTCATGGGTCTCCTTCCTGTGCAGATGGGAGGTAGTACATTAAACGAATGGTAGAAAGGTTCACTAGTCTAAAGCTCTTGTTAAAGAAGTACTCTCCTGTCTTCTGGAAGCCCATGCGCAGGTAGAGGGTCAGAGCAGCCTGCTGTACTATGCTAGTATCAAGGATAACCTCACTGTACCCCTGAGCCCGTGCAAACTGGAGGACAGTCATAACCAGGGCTTTCCCTAGCCCCTCACCTCGGTGCTCCAAGGCCACAGAGAGATGAAGCAGCTGCAGTTGCTTCCTCCCCAAGGGGGCGTCCTCCACTGGCAGAGCACCCACTATGCCTGCCACCTGTCCCCCAGACTCGGCGACCCAGAAGCAGGAGCCACAGGCCCTCAGGTAGGATTTAGTGATGTCAGCAAGGTCTGTGTGCAAACACGTGACCACATACTTCCTCCAAGGGTATCTGGCCAGGAGCCATAGGAACACAAGGAGAGTGACATTGGATCCAAGAGCCAGGAGCCAGGAGCCAGTGGCCAGGAGTAGGGAGACAGGTACCCCAAGTAAGAGCAAGAGTGTTTGTGGCAACTTCAGTGTGTGATGGAAGGTGGCGGGGATGTGCTCCACCATCCCTTGGGAGAACAAGTCCAGGACCCTTTTTCGGTCACTCTCCTGATATTTGCGGATGGGATGATGAGCCATGGGGAGACTTCCGTGTCTTCAGTTTCCACAAGAGGCAGTTAAACCTTTATGCACGCCTTCCTTGAAGCCCTGGAGGAGAGAGAGGAGGTCACGTGAGTGTCCCCGGCCACCCGGGAACTTAGACAGCTCAAATATGTGTCTTTACCATCACCCAGAAAGAAACAGGCCAGCACCACCGGGAGGAGGTGTAGGAAAAGAAACACCTGATGAAACCCTGGTTCCTCCCATTTCTAGCTGTGTGTCCTTGGGCCTGTCTCTTAACCTCTGAGCCTCTGTTGTCTTCATCTGCAGAAGAGGGTAAAATATCAGCAGCCTTCAACAGTTGTTTTGAAATTTAAAAGAATGACTTATGTAAAGCACTGACATATACAGTCCCCACCCCTCTGTGTGAGTCAACTTTTCATCTTGTGATCAAAATACCTGACAAGAGAGGAGGAAAGATTAATTTTTGCTCACGGTTTTAAAGTTCAGTCCTTTGTCAGCTGGCTGCAGGGCAGAAACGTCAAGGCGGAAGTTTGTGGTGGAGGAAAGCTGATGAATTCAAGGCAGTCGGGAAACTGATAGAGGACCAGCAAGAGAGACAGAGAGAGAGAGAGAAGAGGGACTGGGAGATAATACCCCTTGCAGGGCACGCCCCCAGTGACCTACTTCCTCCATCTAGGACACGCCTCCCAGTAGTCCATTCAACTATCAATGGATTATTCCATTGAAGGGAACTTTTTGAGTGCTTGTGTGGTTGTGGGTGAGGGGCATAGTAAGGTTTGAATCTGGAATGTTCCCCCAAAGTTCATGTATTGAAAGCATAGTCCTCAATGCAGCAAGGTTTGGAGCAGGACTTTTAGGCTCGTGAGGGCTCTGGCCTTATCAATGGACTAAACCATGAAGAGCTGAATGAACTACTGGGAGGTGGGACCTAGTTGTAGGAAGTAGGTCACTGGGGGCGTGCCCTAGAGGGGATTGTCTTTCCTCTAGCCCCTTCCTTTCTCTCCTTTGCTTCCTGGCTGCCTGGAGTTTAGCAGCTTGCCTCTGCCATAACCCATGGCTATCCTGTTTCTGCTTCAGAAACAGATGACCATGAATTGAATCCTCTGAAAATGTGAGCCCAAATAAGTCTTTCGTTCTCTAAGTTGTTTTTCTCAGGTATTTTAGTTGCAGCTGCAAACTATGCACCATCCAACCTCATTACTACAATATCATGGGCTCTCTGAATACATTGGCACAAATAGATGACACACTATGACAATCACAACTCTTATCCCTAGCCCTTTGGGAACCCCCACGCAAGGTCTGTACATTGTACAAATCCTTTTCCCAAAGCAGAAGTTTCAGTGAAACCTCGTTTCCCCAGTGCTAAGGAGTACGCTGCCAAGAAGGCATAGGGCCAAGCACAGAGAACAATGCAGCTTTGAGATCCCTAAAAAGTTGTGGGACTCCATTACCACATTGAGACCCACAATCATTCACTCCTCCAGTCACGAACTACCCCAGGTTGAGAGTGCCCAGGGTCACCTCAGCCTCCACCTCGGGCTGGCATCCAGGAGACACTGTCTAGGGCCTGCCCACCTGTGGAGAGCAGATCTGGGTGGCCACCTCATTGGCTGATTCATGAATGTTTCATAATCATAAATCCCAAGGGTAAGGACTGGGCTGAGACAAAGCAGGGTGCCCAAGTCCATTCACCTTCCTAACTGGGAAATTGGCCTGTGGGGTCAGCAAGATCCAGCACAGTCCTTGGCTCCTCACCTTAGGAAGTCCGGCACCTCAGGTCACAGCATCTCTCACATTCCCGCCCAGTGCTCTCTCAAGTCCACCCCAGTGCTTCCCACACGTCGGGATCTCAGGACTGTGCCACTAACCTTGGGCTTTCATCACAGGCAATAGATGGGGTCCCCCGGCTCAGCAACAAGGTGCTTCACAGCTGGGCCTCTCCGCACCTCAGCTCTACTGGTCCAGGTAAAATTCACTCTTGGCAGTCCCCACACTGGCCTCCTCTGCAGCCTCTCCTTTCCTGCCTTCACTCACTGAGCAATGCTCTTGACCTTGCTGTGGGGCTGCAGGGTCCTTTTCAGCACCGGCAATGCTGACAGCAGCTGACAGGCACCCAACAGTAGACAGCTGCCTTGTGCAAAAGAGGAGGCCTGGGGACGGCGACACCACGGGGCACGAATCTGTGTGGAGAATGTGGCACTGACTAAGGGCCTGGGGTCCTCTGAGGAGCCTGGTGTAGTTGAAATGAGTGAAGCTGGAGGCAGGACATGGATGCCTCACTCGGTACCATAGGGGTTGGGATGGAGTCCGATGCAGAGGTCCCAGGAAGACATGGCCCCAGGGATGAGGCCACCAAACTGCCTCAAAAACTTGGTGCAGCTTATGAAATCTAAGTTGTACAGAAACTGGGAAGAGGTTCATTGACTGGGGAGCCACAAAACAAGCTTCCCTGTCCCTCCCTCCTTAACACAGCCCCTTCCAAGAATCCTTTATGTGGATTTGCAGATTTGTATTCCTCGGGTAGTGCATAGGCTCAGGCTCCCTACTACCAGATTTGCTCTGAGAGCAGACCTGCCTTTTGGTGCAAATATGAATTTTGTAGTCAAACAGACTTGGGTTCAAATACAACTCCACTCTAATATGTGTCTTCTCCTGTCTGACTCCTGTCCCTGATTTGTGAATCTGGGGCCAAAGGGGCAGCGTCCCCTAGTTCTGTGAACAACAGTCACCTCTTAGAAAACTTCAACATCATGGCTCTCTCTAATCTTTAGATGCTCCTTATGGATTCAGAGACATTCAAACACTTTGCTTCTAATTTTTTAGATGATATTGATGTGACATGAAGTGAGCCGACAAAGTGTAAAATCTGTGACATGAGTATATTCACACTGTTGTGCCACCACCACCTACATCAAATCCCAAAACATCCACTTCAGCTGAAGAGGGACCTTGTACTACTGGGGCCATCCCTCCCCATTGACCTCTCTCCCAAATCTAGTAACGCCCCAAACTGTCTGCATAATCACCTTTGGATTTGCACACTTCCTATCAGAAAAATGCCTTGTTTATCTTGTAGAGTACTGCAGTCTGAGGTACTCTACAAGATGCATCTCCCTTTTCTCCTTAGCCCACTCCTTGACCCAGAAATACCCTCCCCAATGCACAAACACAGGTCTTGGGGACATTAAAGGCTTTCTGTTCACCCATGTTTTCAACGGGTATTCAGGGAATGCAGCAACACTTTTGGGAACCCAACTGTGAGGACCAACAGAATAAATCCCAAGGAGGGCACAATGCAGGCAGGTCAAGGGCTTCCTCCATGGTCAGAAGTGAACTTTCCAAAGGAGTCATCCCTCCCCTGAAGGAAGTGGTACTCAGCGCACCAAGGTAGGGATGGTGAGAAAGAGAGACTGTTCCATGGTGTTCATAGGCCTCCAGCAGAATGGAGCTTCCTTACTGATCAAACTAGAGCAGATGACTATGTTTGGGGAGTGAGGACAGGAGTTAGAGCATAAGGCCAAGCTGAAGTTCTTTCTGTGAGTTTCCAGAGGTAGAGGATCTGGTCCCTGCAGGAAGCCTTAACCATTGTTGAGGTGGTGTCTTTGGATGGCCATCCCCAGTGCCCAGAACTCCCCCTCACTTTACCATGACAGCCTTTCCATTCTGGGCCCTTCCTTGACCTCCTTGTCCTCCTGTCCTCTGACCATGTACATCTGGGAGGAGTAAAACTCATTCCCTGCTATTGAATGAACTCTCAAAGCACAGGCACCACTGTGGACTTTCTTCATGTCTGTGCCAGCTCTGTGCCCACTGGGAATTGTCCTGGAGGCACTGTTCTTGCTGGGCAAGGAGAGTTGCTGGCAGCAGAGAAAGGGAGGGCCCACATGGCCTCCTCCTCTCCAACTCACAGGGACCGTCCTGAGGGCCCAACATTAAGAAGCTACATCACAGGTCAGGGGACAAAAGACACGTGATGTGAATAGCAGGGGAGGCCAACACCTGTGGATAGTTGAGGATTTGAGAAGCACGAAGGAGGCAGACCTGAAGGTGGGGGTGTGCTATCACAGAGTGTTGCAGCTGGCCATCAAGGCCAGCAGCGCTTAGAGTTGCATCGAGGGGGCAGATTTCAGACTGGGGTTCTGGATAACCACTTATTTATGTTTGGTATGATCCCATTGCATGGCAAAGATCTCCGCCTACATGAAATAGGCCTGTGACATGGGCCTGTTGGCAGGATGGGGCAGGATATGACCTGCCTGTCTCAGTGGAAATGGGCTGTGAGCAGAAGACACTACCACGGAGGGAAATGACCTCCAAACTGCTCCAGGGTCACAAGACCTGACGAAGGGGTACCTGGACTCCCTGGAGCAGCAGGAGCTCAGCCTCTGGGTCGAGGGAAACCTGTGAGAGCTTCAGAGGGACAACCCTGCTAACATCAGCACCGAACCACCACCCAACTCACCCTTGTGTCAGAAGCTTCTAGGATGACAAAATCAGGCCTGAGGCACCTGTGGAGTTCTAAACTCCCTCAGCATTTGGAGAGAGAGTCTGGTTCTGACTGATTCCCAAGCATAGCAGATCTGGTCTACTTGCCAATCCCATGTGGTCTTCTAGACAAACAGGAAGGGTCATGACTGACCTCCCCTCAGTTGTGTAGGCCCTTGGGACTGGGTTCGGCCAGCGCCTTGAGGGTTGTCCCATATCCAGGTCTTCCCATGAAAACCTGCCTCCCTCCATTCTCACCCAACTTCTTCCCACGAGCCAGGGACCAGGAAGGAGTGGAGGTAGAGCAAGTCCCTGTCCCAATTCTCCCCACACGGTAGGGGGCTTCATGCCACCCCTGTGCTCTGTGGCTCTGCAGCTCCTCTATTACAGAGCCAACTCCATTTCTCCCTCCTAGCCTGGAAGTTTCCACAGGTGACACTTTCAGGAACTCAGAAAAGCTATTTCTCCATTCTGCTATAGGCTTTGCTCTTCTGCAGTGACCTTGAACCCTGCTTAAGGCGGAAATGGATGCAGCCCAGTATCCTTGGCACTTCATTCAACCCAGGACATTAGAAAAGGCCACCTGAGGCCCATGTGCTGCCCAGCCAAGCCTAGCAGAACCTGCTTTCCCACAGGCACTAAAGCATAATGTATGTGTATTATTGTTTTCTGTTGGTTTTATGCAACATTGTTTTGTGAATAGATAACTCAAAAGGGGACAATCCAAAAAGACTGAAGCAGAGACCCTGGTGCTCACACACACTATCCAACACATTGGACTCAATTGTGCAAGAGCACTGGGCTTTTATTGTTTATACCACCTAAATGTCAGGGTTTGCTTGTTACTAGAGTAGAGATGATCAGATCCTGACTGATACACAAGAAAATAGGTCCTAGTCCCTCTTCTGGAACAGATGGGAGATGATACCTTAAATGAAAGTTAGTAATGGCTGATAAATTCCAACCCGTCCAAAGGAAGACTGACCTGTCTTCAGGAAGCCCATATTCTGATAGATGACCACAGCACTATATCATACCATGGTAGTCTAAAGAACAACTTCATCGTAGCTCTGGGCTTGGGCAAAGTGGAAGAGAGTCCTGATAGGACTTTTGCGATCCTATACCTCAGTGTTCCATGACCACTGAGAGGTGAAGCAGCTGCAGTTACTTCCTGCCACCAGGAGAGCACTCACTGTGCCCATACCTGCCCCTTAGACTCAGCCACCCAGTAGCAGAGCCACACACACTCATGTGGGATTTGGTGATGTCAGCCAGGTCTGTGTGCAAACACAGGGCCACATGAGACTTCCAGGAGTATATAGAAAGGTGCCCCCGCAAAATGAGGAGGACAACAGTAGACAAGATGGCAGGAGCCAGGAGCCAGTGACCAGGAGTTGGGTGAGGGGCACCCCAAGTAAGAGCAGGAAGGTTTGGGGCAGCATCAGTATGTAGCAGAACATGGGAGGGATGTGCTCAGTCTTCCCACTGGAGAAGAGGGCCAGGACACTTTTGTTGTCACTCTCCTGGTACTTGCAGATGTGATCAGGAGCCATGGGGAGACTTGTGTGTGTGCAGACTCAAGGTCCAGCAGAGGCAGCTAGGCCTGCCTGATGACCTTCCAGGCAACCCTGGAAAAGGGACAGAAGCCATGTGAATGTCCCTCTGTCACCAGGCCTCCAGAAACCACAGAGACCCTGCTGAATGGTGTGCCTCACAACACCTGATCTGAACCGTGGATTCTCCCTCTCTAGCTGTGGGGAATTGGGTATGTCGCTAAAGCTCTCTGAGCCTGTGTGTCTTCATCAGCAGAACAGGGAAAAATAATAGCTGCCTCCTAGATTTATTCTGAAGATTTCATAGATAACTCCCATAAAGCTGTGATGAATGCAGTCCCTTCCCCCTCATTAACCCATTGTGGGCTCTCTAAACTCTTGGTACATGAGGATGGTTCCCTGTGGCAGTCAAACCACATTTTCCCAGCCCTTTGGATTCTATCCAGGATTCACACTGGAGGAATCCTGTGTTCCTAAGCACAAGGTTCAGCAAAGCCTGCCTGATGAGAGGTTTGACTGCTGAGAGGCAAAGGACTAAGCACTCATATCATCCTGGCCTTGAGACTTCTACCAAGTATGGGACTCTAGGCCTGCTTAGACCCCTGACCTTGCACCCATTTTCTTTCGCATACTACCACAGAGACACGGGGGTCCAGGTTGGCCTCAGGCCTCAGCCTAGGACTGGCATCCAGGAGAGACTGTCTAGCACCCTCCCTACTTCTGGGGAGAGACCTGGTTGCCCACGTCACCTGGCTTCTGGATACTTGTTAATCATAAACTCCAGGGTGTTGGATCTGGCTTGTGATGGAGAAGGGAGTCCAAGTTCCACACACCTTTGTTAGCCCTAGGTAAAAGATCTGCCAGGAAAGAAGGATCTGGAATGGCTGAGTGATCTGCCTCTTGTGGGAGTCCTGCCACCCACTTCCTATTTGCTTAAAGCCACACTGCATCTCATCCAGCAAACTTGACCCACTCTGAGGCTAATTCTGATCCTTGCTCATATCTGCTAATATCCAGGATTCTGTGCCTCTCACCCTGGGGTCTCCCATAGCAGTCAGGGTCCTCTGGCTCAGCAACAAGGTGCTTCACAGCTGGATTTCTCCCCACCCAAGCTTTCCTAGTCCAGGTAAAATCCATCCTTGGCAGTTCCCACGCTCACCTCCTCGGTCCCTCCTCTTCTTCCTTCTTTCATTCCACAAAGCTCCTGCTGCAGCTGCTGGTCTTCAGGTGTCCCTGCAGAGCGGCCAGCAGTTCAGGTGACATTCAGCTGACAGGCCACTGACCATGGGCAAATACTCTGGTGGTGGCTCAGGGCTGGAGTCAGCAGACTTCCTGCATATTTTAGCCGAGGATGTACCTCACTAAGACATGCAAGTGCAAATCAGAAGAACAAAATTCTTTCTCTGTGCAACTTTCTCTCCTCTCTGGAAGGGAAATATCCAAACTGAGCTCAAACTGTGCCATGCGCCCTATCCTTGCAGACCACTCCCATCCCTGACTTTCTCCTCTCATGGCTGCCTGAGCAGGATGACACCAGAAACCAGCATTGGTTAGTGGTATTTCACTCATGTTTATTGTGGGCCAGGGGCCAATGGGGACCTGAGATGAGCAGAGACGTGGCCATTGAGGGCACTTACATTGAAGGAGCACCTCAAGAGCATGGGTGTCTGGGGGACAGGTGAATGTCCTCACAGCTGTGACAAGGACTGGGAAGTGGAGACAGATGTGTGGTCCAGTGGGAGAGAGGAAAATGCAGCTTCTCGAGGAAGAATCTTGGGTCATGACCCAAAGTGAGTGGGCCTCCACAGGCCAAGATCGGAGCCTCTCAAACTGAGGGTCCAGAGGCCTGCAGTCCTGAGGCAAAACAAATGCACCTGTTTTAGAGAAACATGGAGACATGCCTGCCCAGGGAGAGAGTGGCTGAGGGCAACAGGGGCCTGGGCATGCAGGCCACAACCAGGTTATATAGCACGGACTCTACTGCAGGAGGACTGAGCCATACGTATGCTTTAGCTGGGAGCAAAAAGATCAGTCCGCATGCACCTTGTGTGTGTTATGGTGTGTGCTTCTCTTGGGTTGTATGTGGAAAATATATCCAGGGAGGTAGAAGTGGTAGCACATTTCCCCAAGAATCAAGTGCAGCCTCTGAGGTGGAAAGAAGCCCCAGGTACAGGTGTGCATGTTGCTCAGAAAATCACATAGCCTTTGATTGTGACTAGTGTGAACTCAGTCCAGCATGCAGGTGAGTGCTTCTAGTGAGATTCTGTGATAGCAACCAGTCAGAAACCTAAGTCAAGGTGAAAGGCAACAGGTTTCTGCACTGTCCATGTTCCCGGTCTCCCCACAATCATGGTCATTTCCAGTTCAGAGCTTAAACTGTGACAAGAGCAGCCTCAGTAAGATGTGGGAGTCATTAACCTGTGAGAATCATTTCCTTTGTTCATCAGTATAGAATTTAGAGGGCATTGCCATTGGTAGCATTTTAATTGCCCAATTCAGAGACATTGAGCACATTCACATGCTGTGCAAGGAGAACGGATTGCAGTGTTTGTCCTTCTTTCCTCCTTTCTGTCCAAACCTGAGTCTCAGAGCTCCTGGTGGGAGGTTACAACCCAAATCCAAGGGAAACCCAGGACCGAATTACAGGATTGGGAGCTCCCTAGGGCCCCCAAAGTGGCACAAGCAGCATGTCTGCTCAGACTTTGGCTGACCTTGCTTCCCTGCTGCCATAAGGAGACAAATCCTTTCTCAGCTAGTTGATGGAGACATGGAGATGAAGACAGGCAGAGGTTTGGGGTGGAGTTGGGGCAGCCATTAGCAGTGTGGGGGTTCCCCTGTGCAGTAGGGGTTTGCAAAGGTCCTGCACTTGAACAGAGGGCAGCCTCAGAGAACAATACAGGGGCAGATTGTCCTGTGTCCTCAGCTTCATGGTTGATGCTTTAAGGAAGTCGAGGGCCAGCTCACTGCAAGGCAGAGTCCCTTCTTCTGGTGAAGATGCTGATTTTGCTGATCCAGCTTTGTGGGTCCATTTTCTAAGTTCCTTCCGTGAATGTGTCTGTGAGTCAAAGGTCCAAACTCTGAAACTAGAAGTTTTGTGAAATGTCTTCCAGTTGGAAGACTTCATGATTCAAGTTCATTGTCATTACTAAGTTATTGGAGGAGTCCCAGAGCCTCCTGGGAAGCTGGCTGGAAGTGGGCATTTGCTTCAGATCATGTCAGCATGAATACATAAGGGGCGAGTGTGTGGCCTGGATACAAAAGTTCTTATGATCCAGAACTTGCCTGTGGCAGATACTGGCTGCCAATGAGGCCTGTGTAAGTAAGTAGGGCAAATGAACGACCCAGCCTCAGGGGCTGTCAAATATAATATTCACTCCCTCAGAATCTTTAAAAAAATTTTTTTTTTCTTATTAAACATTTGTTTTAATGGGTCTCAAAATTCTGTGACAGGTTTTTGGTCAAGTTTTTTCCATTAAAAAGTAATGGTTTTAAAATCTAATAACTTAAAACTACCACACACACACACACACACACACGGTCCACAAAACATTCTCCTTTACTCCTGAATATTTTACAATGTATTGTTATCATTAACCAGTCTTTTACTATTAAACTTAAATGGCCAATCGAGACAAACAGTTCTGAGACCGTTCTTCCACCACTGATTAAGTCTGGGATGTTAGGGGTAATATTCATTTAGCCTTCTGAGCTTTCTGGGCAGACTTGGTGACCTTGCAGCTCCAGCAGCCTTCTTGCCCACTGCTTTAATGACACCCACAGCAACTGTCTGCCTCATATCATGAACAGCAAAGTGACCCAGAGGAGGAGAGTCAGAGAAGCTCTCAGCACACATGGGCTTTCCTGGAACCATATCAACAATGGCAGCATCACCAGATTTCAAGAATTTAGGACCATCTTCCAGCTTCTTACCAGAACGGTGATCAATCTTTTCTTTCAGCTCAGCAAACTTGCAAGCAATGTGAGCTGTGTGACAATCCAGTACAGGGGCATAGCCAGCACTGATTTCACCTGGATGGTTCAGGATAATCACCCGAGTAGTGAAACCAGCTGCTTCCATTGGAGGGTCATTTTTGCTGTCACCAGCAACATTGCCACGATGAACATCTTTGACAGACACGTTCTTGACATTGAGCCCCCATTATCTCCAGGAAGAGCTTCACTCAGAGCTTCATGGTGCATTTCAACAGACTTTACTTCAGTTGTGACATTAACTGGAGCAAAGGTGACCACCATGCCAGGCTTGAGAACTCCAGTCTCCACTCGGCTCACAGGGACAGTACCAATACCACCAATTTTGTAGACATCCTGGAGGGGCAGACGCAAAGGCTTGTCAGTTGGATGAGTTGGTGCAGGATGCAATCTAAAGCTTCAAGCAGTGTGGTTCCACTGGCACTGCCATCTTTACGGGTGACTGTCCATCCCTTGAACCAAGGCATATTAGCACTTGGCTCCAACATGTTGTGACCATTCCAACCAGAAGTTGGCACAAATGCTACTGTGTCAGGGTTGTAGCCAGTTTTCTTAATGTAGGTACTGACTTCCTTAACAATTTCCTCGTATCTCTTCTGACTGTAGGGTGGCTCAGAGGAATCCATTTTGTTAACACCAACAATTAGTTGTTTCATACCCAGGGTGTAAGCCAGAAGGGCATGCTCATGGGTCTGCCCATTCTTGGAGATACGAGCTTCAAATTCACCAGCACCAGCAGCAACAATCAGGACAGCACAGTCACCTGAGATGTGCCTGTAATCATGTTTTTGATAAAGTCTATATGTCCTGGGGCATCAGTGATAGTCACATAATACTTGCTGGTCTCAAATTTCCACAGGGAGATGTCAATGGTGATACCACGCTCACACTCAGCTTTCAGTTTATCCAAGACCCAGGCATACTTGAATGAGCCCTTTCCCATCTCAGCGGCTTCCTTCTCAAATTTTTCAATGGTTCTTTTGTTGATCCCACCACATTTGTAGATCAGATGACCAATAGTGGTAAACTTGCATGAATCTATGCATCCAATGACAATGATATTGATATGAGTCTTTTCCTTTCCCATTTTGGCTTTGATTTAGCGGTGGTTTTCACAACACCTGTGTTCTGCGGCAAACCCATTGAGAAAAAGCTTAAAAATCTTTTCATTAGTGCATTATAATTCCATAAATCAGCTGGGTTCATTTTTACATAATCATACATGCATGGAATGTAGTTGCTCCATTTCAGTCCCCAGTGTTTCCTCTTTGCCTCCCTTCCTTCCTCCCGCCTAGGTTAGAGTCCTTTAGAAAGGAACACACAGACCCACCATACACAGCGCTCAGCTAGTGGATTCTGTTGTCATTGGTGCCAGGAGGTGCTATGAAAGAGTGACATCTTCCCCTTGTCATCTTTGGTTCCATGGTACCAGGTTTTGGACCCAGGAGTCTTGGTCCTCTGCTCTCAGAGCCAGAGTAAAAGCCAAGGAAAATGCAAACAAGGATTCTCCTAACTGGTTTTTTAAAAAAAAGAAAAGAAAAGGAGGCTGGAAGGAGCTCAGTACTAGAGCTCCAGCTTAGTATCCCTGAGAGCATGTGTTCAAGCCTCAACACCCAAGAAACACACACACCCCTCCATTCTCTCCCTTTTCTTAGAGCATTGTCTTTAGAAAATGTCATTGTAAAACTTCCTCTGTCCCTCTAAGACCTGTGCAAACCTTAATAGCTAATAAGCCTTTTGCCAGCTTTAACCACAGGACTTCCTCTCAGGGATCTGGGTGCCTGCTTCAAAGTGGGACTATCAGAGGAGACAGGGCCCTGCCTCCTGGTCTCTGGAGGAGGGAGAAGCCTAACATGGCTCTAAGAGGCAAATCATGAAGATTGGAATCCCTTTTTCTTTGTCTAAAGTCACTTGGTGAACAGATGAGCAGGTGCCCTAGATGAGTGCAGATGAATGCTGAGTGACCAGTGGGGCTGGGGAGTCCTCTACTGGAGGGCTGGTCAGTGTTTGTGAGGTCATAGTGGAGTGGTGTGGGCTCGTTGTGCTACAGGACCACTGCTCTTTCTCTCTCGCGACCTACTAGGTCTTCCTTGTAATGAGCGCCACACGAGGTCTAATGCTTCTCCAGTGATGACAGTGTTTTCTCTCTCTCCTGCCCCTGCAGAGAGGCTCTCTGTGCTGGGAGGAGATTTCACTGTCATTCCATTTCTCTGCAGCCAGAGGACTTGCTCTGGGGGCTCCCATAGCCAGGAACATTCTGTTCCTCTGGCATCCAGTTCAGCCACAGCAGAAGCTCTTAGAGGCTTCCTGGCACTCCACAATATTTGGGAAGAGCAATTCAGAGCACTTTCATTGCTTTCTTCTTTTTCTTTTCCTGAGGTGCCTTGTGCATGCCAGGCAAAGAGCGCTTTCATTTCTGACTCTCCTGGGCAATGTGCCAGGTACCCTTTGCTCATGACCAGCTGGCTCCCTTCTGCACCACAAGGGACCATAACAGGTGTGGAGAGGCTACTCAGGGGTGCTTTCCAGAAGGGGGTCCTGGATGTTTGGGGTCCCAAGAGAGTGGGCTTGGGGACTGCAACTCCAGTGGGTTGTGTTCCCTTGCAGAGTTGTGGGACTTTGGGCTTGGGGTCTTCCCCTGGTGGGGTCTAAACTGAACAGAGCCAGAGAGAAAACATGAAGTCCTCCTTTAGGTACCAGAAGGGCTAGGGATGTCATGGGTTGCGAAGGCCCTATGAAGCAATGGTTGCATCAGGGTAAATGCCATTGAACTACTTCAGGTACTTGTGGTTGATGCTTGGGGTTATGTTTTTCACTTCTCCTTGCACTCAGGCTCTTCACCCAGCCAAACCCTGCTTAGGAACAAGACAGAACACTGGCCAGGCCAAGAACCAATAGCAGCAGGGTCAAGCCATTGCTGAGTAATGCCAGAAAATGTGCACTGGTCAGGCCTCACTACTCAGACCAGCTGGCCTATCTGTGCCTGCCTCTGATCCCCAGATGCACCCTTGCAAAATCCAGCTGGGCAGGCATCCCCAAGGACCCACTCAGTCCTCTGAAGAAAGAGGGCCCTGAGTTGTGCCAATGCTCTTGTGCATGTAACTACTCATAGGTGGAGCCATCAGTGGGCTCCTGGAGAGGAGCTGGCCCTGGGTCTGGGCTCTCGGGCTGGGCTGACCTGCCCTTGAGCTCCAGACATCCCTCCCCTGACGTCCATTCCTAAGCCCCCTGCCAGCCCCTGAGCTCCTCTGCCCGTTTAACCACAGCATATCTCCTCCACCCCTCCGTGTCCACCCAGACAGCATTGGGGAACACCCTGCCTGGGGCAGTTTCCCTTTTAGCCAGCCCTGGGCTGCACAACTCTTTCTGTGGCTGCACATCAGGGTCAAGGCTTTTGGGCACACGGAATTGTGGCCCTGCTATGGAGGGAGACCAGACCTCCTCATCAGTTGCTCATCCTGAGGCTCACCTTTGCCCTAGATCTTCTTGCCAGAGTCTTTAGATAATCTACTGAGGTAGTGGGTCACCTGCCTGCTGACACTCACAAGCGGGCATTGGTTGTGTGCCAGGCCCCTTTTCATCAACTCATACTCAAACCACCCTACTAAGAGTTGCGATCCACCCCTATCCACCTGCTCACTCCTGTCCCCTTCCTACACTCCAGGTTTGCTCATCACCATCCAGCACACTCAAGATAGGCTATGGATACATATTTGTTCTTCTATTTAGTAAGTGCTACCAAGCAGGGACCATTTTCTCTGGTTCATTGATGTATCCTGAGTTCTCAGAACAAACCTGGCCTCTAGTAGTACTCAGTGAATGTGTGCAGAATGATCCAACAACAGACAGGCAGCTTGTGTATTCCAAGTAGCACAGGTACTGGGAAGACATATTTAGAGTAAACTACTAGGCTTAAGGTTCAAAGTCCCCCCTTGCAAAGCGCCTTCCAAGAATTCCTCTCTGAATTTGCAATTTCTTGTCTTACAGGTAGGCTGTAAATGTCTATTCTTCGGGTTCCCTACAACCAGATTGGCTCTGAGGGCAGGGCTGCCTATGGATGGAAGTATGGATTTAGGAGTCAAACAGACCAAGGATCAAATCCTCGTTAATGTCTATTATGTCTTCACCTCTCTGAGCCCTTTTCCTGACTTGTGAATCTGGGATCAAAGTGGCAATACTCATTGCCACTAGGCACAACAGCCACTCTCTCCCTAAGAAAAACCCTTGACACCATTGCTCCTTCTAACTGTTATATCCTCCTTGAGAGTTTTTGACTTGTCTAAACTCTTTTAATATTTTAGATGAAGTCTACTAAAATGAACCCATGTAAAAGTGTAATCGTTGCCAACATTTATTAACATTCACGATCTGCCACCACCATCTTTACCAAATCCCCAAACATTCCCATCTGTCGAGAGAGTCCTTGTGCTCCAGGAACCATTGCTTCCGTTGTCTCTTCTCCCTAATGCTGGCAACACCACACACTGTCTGCACAACCTCTGTTGAATTTGCACATTTATCTCTGATCTCATGGCAGAATTTCCTGCTTATCTTGTAGAGTGCCACAGTCTGAGGTTCTACTGTATCTCTCTTTTCCCCGTTAGTCCACCCCTTGAGCCAGTAAAGCCTCTCCAATGTACAAACACAGGTTCTGAGGACATAAGAGATTTTTGTCCACCCTTGTTTTTTACAGGCATCCAGGGAATGCGGAGGCTGCTTTGGGGATGCCACCATTAGGAGTAATGAGGGCCAGAACCCAAGCAGGAAAAGGGCTTCCTCCCTGGTCAGAAATTATCTTTCCAACCCAATCACCCCTGTACCTTACCTGAAAGTAGTAGTACTGAGCAAATAGAGGTATGGGTGTGTAAAGGGTTAAGAATGTCCCAGGCCAAGGGAACATGGTGCTCAAAGGCCTCCAGCAGAACGAGAGCTTCTTTTGCAGCTAACTAGAGCAGCTGACTCTGGGAAATGAGGGCAGGATCCAGGAAAGAGGAAAGCCAATCTGCACTCTAGGCTCTGAGTTTCCTGGCCACTGAGGGAGCCCTCAGTACTGTTGGAATGGCCTTCCCCAGTGCTCTGGACTCCCCCATCATCTTACCATGACAACATTTCCATCCTGGCACCTTCCTTGGTCTCCTGTCCCTCTGGCCTTTGAGCCCTAACAGGGTCTGACCATCTCTGCCTGGGATAGTAAAACAGTTTCCCTGCTATAGGATGAACTTTTCAAAGCACAGAGACCACTATGGACCTCTTTTGTCTTACTCAGCCATTTGCCACGGGAACTGCTCCTTTTGGCACTGACCTTGTTAGAAAGGAGAGCTGGTGGCAGCAGAGGAGGGAAAGCCTGCAGGGCCTCCTCCCTGTCACACAGGGCCTGTCTTGAGGGCCCACCTTTAAGTGAGAAGGTGAGAACACAGCTCAGGTGACAATAGTCACCTGATGTGAATGGCAGTTTGGAGGGAGTGGGGAGGGTCAGAAGAATGGGTGTATACATTATTGATTTCATAAAAGCACAAATGAGACAGACATGAAGGAAAGGGAGGGACTGTTCAAGGGTTAGGGCTGATATTCAAGGTCAAGGGCAGGAGAAAACTGTAACAGGACGCTAAGGCCTATGGTCCTAGACAACCAGTCTCTCAAGTTTGGACCAAGTCCATGAGCAAGGTTAAGGGTTTCCATGTAGGTGAAATGAGCATATGACAAGGCTGGATGCCAATACTGAACAGGCTGTAGCCCAAGTGACCCCTCAATGCTGAGAAATAGAAAATAAGGTGAGAAAGATCCCCCAACACTGCCTAAGGGTCAGAAGTTTATGGATCAGTATCACATGGACCATCTGGGTCGGGACTCCACCTCTGGGTTAGGCTCCAAGCACACATGAACATGCCGGAGATACAGCCTAAGCAGCTGGGAGAGGTCAACAGTCCTGTACAATCAGCATTGACCCAGGTCCCAACTCTCCCCCATCTGGATCTGTCCTGAGGCACTGATGAAGATATGGAGACTGAACATATGGGACCAGGCTGGGTGCCAATCCGGGTTAATTTTGGGACACTCACCTCTCCCACGTCCTCCTCCAGGACACACAGAAAGGTTCCACACACAACCTCCCTTCAGTCAGGTTGGCCCCTGAGAATGGGTTCTGCCAGCCCATGAGGTTGCCCCATACCCAGGTCTCCCCATGAAAACATCTCCTTCCATTGACAGCCACTGTCCCACCCTGTGGAGGGACAGAACACTAGGTTGAGTACATCACTGTGCCATTTCTTCTCATAGGCCCACATCCTGTCCCTTTGCTCTGTGACTCTGCAGCTCCTCCACTACTGAGCCAGCTTCATTTCTCCCCTGAGTCTGGGATGTTTCCACAAGTGACACTTGCATGGACATAAAAACATCTTTTCTCCTTTCTCCTTTTGCATTGGATGCTCTGCAGTGACTTTGAACCCTGCCACAGTTGGCCTGCTGGGACAAGATGAAGTACAGTGTCACTGGCACTGCAGTCAATCCAGGACATTTCCATAGGTATCCTGAGACCCAGAGAGCCGCCCACCAGAGACCAGGAGAATCTACTGGCCCACAGACATATAAGCAATGTGTGTGTGCATAATTGTCTTGGCTTTTTATTTATATGACATAATTGTGGTGGTAGTCAAATGAGTCACTGTCACCTAGAAGCACAGAATGGAAAACAACCTTGCCATCAAACAGAGTGGACTCAGATGTGCACCAGCAATGAGTTTGCATTCTTTGTTACACCAAAATGCCAGATTTCCTTGTGCTACAGGACTGTCAATCAGATCCTGACTGATACACAAGACAGTAGCTCATGGGTCTCCTTCCTGTGCAGATGGGAGGTAGTACATTAAACGAATGATAGAAAGGTTCACTAGTCTAAAGATCTTGTTAAAGAAGTACTCTCCTGTCTTCTGGAAGCCCATGCGCAGGTAGAGGGTCAGAGCAGCCTGCTGTACTATGCTAGTATCAAGGATAACCTCACTGTACCCCTGAGCCCGTGCAAACTGGAGGACAGTCATAACCAGGGCTTTCCCTAGCCCCTCACCTCGGTGCTCCAAGGCCACAGAGAGATGAAGCAGCTGCAGTTGCTTCCTCCCCAAGGGGGCGTCCTCCACTGGCAGAGCACCCACTATGCCTGCCACCTGTCCCCCAGACTCGGCGACCCAGAAGCAGGAGCCACAGGCCCTCAGGTAGGATTTAGTGATGTCAGCAAGGTCTGTGTGCAAACACGTGACCACATACTTCCTCCAAGGGTATCTGGCCAGGAGCCATAGGAACACAAGGAGAGTGACATTGGATCCAAGAGCCAGGAGCCAGGAGCCAGTGGCCAGGAGTAGGGAGACAGGTACCCCAAGTAAGAGCAAGAGTGTTTGTGGCAACTTCAGTGTGTGATGGAAGGTGGCGGGGATGTGCTCCACCATCCCTTGGGAGAACAAGTCCAGGACCCTTTTTCGGTCACTCTCCTGGTATTTGCGGATGGGATGATGAGCCATGGGGAGACTTCCGTGTCTTCAGTTTCCACAAGAGGCAGTTAAACCTTTATGCACGCCTTCCTTGAAGCCCTGGAGGAGAGAGAGGAGGTCACGTGAGTGTCCCCAGCCACCCGGGAACTTAGACAGCTCAAATATGTGTCTTTACCATCACCCAGAAAGAAACAGGCCAGCACCACCGGGAGGAGGTGTAGGAAAAGAAACACCTGATGAAACCCTGGTTCCTCCCATTTCTAGCTGTGTGTCCTTGGGCCTGTCTCTTAACCTCTGAGCCTCTGTTGTCTTCATCTGCAGAAGAGGGTAAAATATCAGCAGCCTTCAACAGTTGTTTTGAAATTTAAAAGAATGACTTATGTAAAGCACTGACATATACAGTCCCCACCCCTCTGTGTGAGTCAACTTTTCATCTTGTGATCAAAATACCTGACAAGAGAGGAGGAAAGATTAATTTTTGCTCACGGTTTTAAAGTTCAGTCCTTTGTCAGCTGGCTGCAGGGCAGAAACGTCAAGGCGGAAGTTTGTGGTGGAGGAAAGCTGATGAATTCAAGGCAGTCGGGAAACTGATAGAGGACCAGCAAGAGAGACAGAAAGAGAGAGAGAGAAGAGGGACCTGGGAGATAACACCCCTTGCAGGGCACGCCCCAGTGACCTACTTCCTCCATCTAGGACACGCCTCCCAGTAGTCCATTCAACTATCAATGGATTATTCCATTGAAGGGAACTTTTTGAGTGCTTGTGTGGTTGTGGGTGAGGGGCATAGTAAGGTTTGAATCTGGAATGTTCCCCCAAAGTTCATGTATTGAAAGCATAGTCCTCAATGCAGCAAGGTTTGGAGCAGGACTTTTAGGCTCATGAGGGCTCTGGCCTTATCAATGGACTAAACCATGAAGAGCTGAATGAACTACTGGGAGGTGGGACCCAGTTGTAGGAAGTAGGTCACTGGGGGCGTGCCCTAGAGGGGATTGTCTTTCCTGCAGCCTGGGGCTGCCTGCGGCTTACTTAGCATCTTATCTCTGTCATGATCCATCACCATCCTGCTGCTACCTTAGAAACAGGCAAAGAAGAATCGGATCCTCTGAAACATGATGCAAAATAAATCATTCTTTCTCTGTGTTCTTCTCAGGTATTTTACTCACAGCAAAAAAATCTGAATACTCACCATACAGCCCAATTAAAATATGTTGGGCTCTCTGAATTTACTAGTGTATGTAGATGACCATATGAAATCAGAACTCTTGTACCCAGCCCTTTGAACCCAGCTGGCATCCAGGAGACACTGTCTAGGGCCTGCCCACCTGTGGAGAGCAGATCTGGGTGGCCACCTCATTGGCTGATTCATGAATGTTTCATAATCATAAATCCCAAGGGTAAGGGCTGGGCTGAGACAAAGCAGGGTGCCCAAGTCCATTCACCTTCCTAACTGGGAAATTGGCCTGTGGGTTCAGCAAGATCCAGCCCAGTCCATGGCTCCTCACCATAGGAAGTCCGGCACCTCAGGTCACAGCATCTCTCACATTCCCGCCCAGTGCTCTCTCAAGTCCACCCCAGTGCTTCCCACACATCAGGATCTCAGGACTGTGCCACTAACCTTGGGCTCTCATCACAGGCAATAGATGGGGTCCCCCGGCTCAGCAACAAGGTGCTTCACAGCTGGGCCTCTCCGCACCTCAGCTCTACTGGTCCAGGTAAAATTCACTCTTGGCAGTCCCCACACTGGCCTCCTCTGCAGCCTCTCCTTTCCTGCCTTCACTCACTGAGCAATGCTCTTGACCCTGCGGTGGGGCTACAGGGTCCTTTTCAGCACCGGCAATGCTGACAGCAGCTGACAGGCACCCAACAGTAGACAGCTGCCTTGTGCAAAAGAGGAGGCCTGGGGACGGCGACACCACGGGGCACGAATCTGTGTGGAGAATGTGGCACTGACTAAGGGCCTGGGGTCCTCTGAGGAGCCTGGTGTAGTTGAAATGAGTGAAGCTGGAGGCAGGACATGGATGCCTCACTCGGTACCATAGGGGTTGGGATGGAGTCCGATGCAGAGGTCCCAGGAGGACATGGCCCCAGGGATGAGGCCACCAAACTGCCTCAAAAACTTGGTGCAGCTTATGAAATCTAAGTTGTACAGAAACTGGGAAGAGGTTCATTGACTGGGGAGCCACAAAACAAGCTTCCCTGTCCCTCCCTCCTTAACACAGCCCCTTCCAAGAATCCTTTATGTGGATTTGCAGATTTGTATTCCTCGGGTAGTGCATAGGCTCAGGCTCCCTACTACCAGATTTGCTCTGAGAGCAGACCTGCCTTTTGGTGCAAATATGAATTTTGTAGTCAAACAGACTTGGGTTCAAATACAACTCCACTCTAATATGTGTCTTCTCCTGTCTGACTCCTGTCCCTGATTTGTGAATCTGGGGCCAAAGGGGCAGCGTCCCCTAGTTCTGTGAACAACAGTCACCTCTTAGAAAACTTCAACATCATGGCTCTCTCTAATCTTTAGATGCTCCTTATGGATTCAGAGACATTCAAACACTTTGCTTCTAATTTTTTAGATGATATTGATGTGACATGAAGTGAGCCGACAAAGTGTAAAATCTGTGACATGGGTATATTCACACTGTTGTGCCACCACCACCTACATCAAATCCCAAAACATCCACTTCAGCTGAAGAGGGACCTTGTACTACTGGGGCCATCCCTCCCCATTGACCTCTCTCCCAAATCTAGTAACGCCCCAAACTGTCTGCATAATCACCTTTGGATTTGCACACTTCCTATCAGAAAAATGCCTTGTTTATCTTGTAGAGTACTGCAGTCTGAGGTACTCTACAAGATGCATCTCCCTTTTCTCCTTAGCCCACTCCTTGACCCAGAAATACCCTCCCCAATGCACAAACACAGGTCTTGGGGACATTAAAGGCTTTCTGTCCACCCATGTTTTCAACGGGTATTCAGGGAATGCAGCAACACTTTTGGGAACCCAACTGTGAGGACCAACAGAATAAATCCCAAGGAGGGCACAATGCAGGCAGGTCAAGGGCTTCCTCCATGGTCAGAAGTGAACTTTCCAAAGGAGTCATCCCTCCCCTGAAGGAAGTGGTACTCAGCGCACCAAGGTAGGGATGGTGAGAAAGAGAGACTGTTCCATGGTGTTCATAGGCCTCCAGCAGAATGGAGCTTCCTTACTGATCAAACTAGAGCAGATGACTATGTTTGGGGAGTGAGGACAGGAGTTAGAGCATAAGGCCAAGCTGAAGTTCTTTCTGTGAGTTTCCAGAGGTAGAGGATCTGGTCCCTGCAGGAAGCCTTAACCATTGTTGAGGTGGTGTCTTTGGATGGCCATCCCCAGTGCCCAGAACTCCCCCTCACTTTACCATGACAGCCTTTCCATTCTGGGCCCTTCCTTGACCTCCTTGTCCTCCTGTCCTCTGACCATGTACATCTGGGAGGAGTAAAACTCATTCCCTGCTATTGAATGAACTCTCAAAGCACAGGCACCACTGTGGACTTTCTTCATGTCTGTGCCAGCTCTGTGCCCACTGGGAATTGTCCTGGAGGCACTGTTCTTGCTGGGCAAGGAGAGTTGCTGGCAGCAGAGAAAGGGAGGGCCCACATGGCCTCCTCCTCTCCAACTCACAGGGACCGTCCTGAGGGCCCAACATTAAGAAGCTACATCACAGGTCAGGGGACAAAAGACACGTGATGTGAATAGCAGGGGAGGCCAACACCTGTGGATAGTTGAGGATTTGAGAAGCACGAAGGAGGCAGACCTGAAGGTGGGGGTGTGCTATCACAGAGTGTTGCAGCTGGCCATCAAGGCCAGCAGCGCTTAGAGTTGCATCGAGGGGGCAGATTTCAGACTGGGGTTCTGGATAACCACTTATTTATGGTATGATCCCATAGCATGGCAAAGATCTCTGCCTACATGAAATAGGCCTGTGACATGGGCCTGTTGGCAGGATGGGGCAGGATATGACCTGCCTGTCTCAGTGGAAATGGGCTGTGAGCAGAAGACACTACCACGGAGGGAAATGACCTCCAAACTGCTCCAGGGTCACAAGACCTGACGAAGGGGTACCTGGACTCCCTGGAGCAGCAGGAGCTCAGCCTCTGGGTCGAGGGAAACCTGTGAGAGCTTCAGAGGGACAACCCTGCTAACATCAGCACCGAACCACCACCCAACTCACCCTTGTGTCAGAAGCTTCTAGGATGACAAAATCAGGCCTGAGGCACCTGTGGAGTTCTAAACTCCCTCAGCATTTGGAGAGAGAGTCTGGTTCTGACTGATTCCCAAGCATAGCAGATCTGGTCTACTTGCCAATCCCATGTGGTCTTCTAGACAAACAGGAAGGGTCATGACTGACCTCCCCTCAGTTGTGTAGGCCCTTGGGACTGGGTTCGGCCAGCGCCTTGAGGGTTGTCCCATATCCAGGTCTTCCCATGAAAACCTGCCTCCCTCCATTCTCACCCAACTTCTTCCCACGAGCCAGGGACCAGGAAGGAGTGGAGGTAGAGCAAGTCCCTGTCCCAATTCTCCCCACACGGTAGGGGGCTTCATGCCACCCCTGTGCTCTGTGGCTCTGCAGCTCCTCTATTACAGAGCCAACTCCATTTCTCCCTCCTAGCCTGGAAGTTTCCACAGGTGACACTTTCAGGAACTCAGAAAAGCTATTTCTCCATTCTGCTATAGGCTTTGCTCTTCTGCAGTGACCTTGAACCCTGCTTAAGGCGGAAATGGATGCAGCCCAGTATCCTTGGCACTTCATTCAACCCAGGACATTAGAAAAGGCCACCTGAGGCCCATGTGCTGCCCAGCCAAGCCTAGCAGAACCTGCTTTCCCACAGGCACTAAAGCATAATGTATGTGTATTATTGTTTTCTGTTGGTTTTATGCAACATTGTTTTGTGAATAGATAACTCAAAAGGGGACAATCCAAAAAGACTGAAGCAGAGACCCTGGTGCTCACACACACTATCCAACACATTGGACTCAATTGTGCAAGAGCACTGGGCTTTTATTGTTTATACCACCTAAATGTCAGGGTTTGCTTGTTACTAGAGTAGAGATGATCAGATCCTGACTGATACACAAGAAAATAGGTCCTAGTCCCTCTTCTGGAACAGATGGGAGATGATACCTTAAATGAAAGTTAGTAATGGCTGATAAATTCCAACCCGTCCAAAGGAAGACTGACCTGTCTTCAGGAAGCCCATATTCTGATAGATGACCACAGCACTATATCATACCATGGTAGTCTAAAGAACAACTTCATCGTAGCTCTGGGCTTGGGCAAAGTGGAAGAGAGTCCTGATAGGACTTTTGCGATCCTATACCTCAGTGTTCCATGACCACTGAGAGGTGAAGCAGCTGCAGTTACTTCCTGCCACCAGGAGAGCACTCACTGTGCCCATACCTGCCCCTTAGACTCAGCCACCCAGTAGCAGAGCCACACACACTCATGTGGGATTTGGTGATGTCAGCCAGGTCTGTGTGCAAACACAGGGCCACATGAGACTTCCAGGAGTATATAGAAAGGTGCCCCCGCAAAATGAGGAGGACAACAGTAGACAAGATGGCAGGAGCCAGGAGCCAGTGACCAGGAGTTGGGTGAGGGGCACCCCAAGTAAGAGCAGGAAGGTTTGGGGCAGCATCAGTATGTAGCAGAACATGGGAGGGATGTGCTCAGTCTTCCCACTGGAGAAGAGGGCCAGGACACTTTTGTTGTCACTCTCCTGGTACTTGCAGATGTGATCAGGAGCCATGGGGAGACTTGTGTGTGTGCAGAC
Source organism: Sciurus carolinensis (assembly GCF_902686445.1). NCBI lineage: Eukaryota > Metazoa > Chordata > Mammalia > Rodentia > Sciuridae > Sciurus > Sciurus carolinensis. The sequence goes on from NC_062225.1 coordinate 25,261,955, forward strand.
TCAAGGTCCAGCAGAGGCAGCTAGGCCTGCCTGATGACCTTCCAGGCAACCCTGGAAAAGAAGCCATGTGAATGTCCCTCTGTCACCAGGCCTCCAGAAACCACAGAGACCCTGCTGAATGGTGTGCCTCACAACACCTGATCTGAACCGTGGATTCTCCCTCTCTAGCTGTGGGGAATTGGGTATGTCGCTAAAGCTCTCTGAGCCTGTGTGTCTTCATCAGCAGAACAGGGAAAAATAATAGCTGCCTCCTAGATTTATTCTGAAGATTTCATAGATAACTCCCATAAAGCTGTGATGAATGCAGTCCCTTCCCCCTCATTAACCCATTGTGGGCTCTCTAAACTCTTGGTACATGAGGATGGTTCCCTGTGGCAGTCAAACCACATTTTCCCAGCCCTTTGGATTCTATCCAGGATTCACACTGGAGGAATCCTGTGTTCCTAAGCACAAGGTTCAGCAAAGCCTGCCTGATGAGAGGTTTGACTGCTGAGAAGGCAAAGGACTAAGCACTCATATCATCCTGGCCTTGAGACTTCTACCAAGTATGGGACTCTAGGCCTGCTTAGACCCCTGACCTTGCACCCATTTTCTTTCGCATACTACCACAGAGACACGGGGGTCCAGGTTGGCCTCAGGCCTCAGCCTAGGACTGGCATCCAGGAGAGACTGTCTAGCACCCTCCCTACTTCTGGGGAGAGACCTGGTTGCCCACGTCACCTGGCTTCTGGATACTTGTTAATCATAAACTCCAGGGTGTTGGATCTGGCTTGTGATGGAGAAGGGAGTCCAAGTTCCACACACCTTTGTTAGCCCTAGGTAAAAGATCTGCCAGGAAAGAAGGATCTGGAATGGCTGAGTGATCTGCCTCTTGTGGGAGTCCTGCCACCCACTTCCTATTTGCTTAAAGCCACACTGCATCTCATCCAGCAAACTTGACCCACTCTGAGGCTAATTCTGATCCTTGCTCATATCTGCTAATATCCAGGATTCTGTGCCTCTCACCCTGGGGTCTCCCATAGCAGTCAGGGTCCTCTGGCTCAGCAACAAGGTGCTTCACAGCTGGATTTCTCCCCACCCAAGCTTTCCTAGTCCAGGTAAAATCCATCCTTGGCAGTTCCCACGCTCACCTCCTCGGTCCCTCCTCTTCTTCCTTCTTTCATTCCACAAAGCTCCTGCTGCAGCTGCTGGTCTTCAGGTGTCCCTGCAGAGCGGCCAGCAGTTCAGGTGACATTCAGCTGACAGACCGCTGACCATGGGCAAATACTCTGGTGGTTGCTCAGGGCTGGAGTCAGCGGACTTCCTGCATATTTTAGCCGAGGATGTACCTCACTAAGACATGCAAGTGCAAATCAGAAGAACAAAATTCTTTCTCTGTGCAACTTTCTCTCCTCTCTGGAAGGGAAATATCCAAACTGAGCTCAAACTGTGCCATGCGCCCTATCCTTGCAGACCACTCCCATCCCTGACTTTCTCCTCTCATGGCTGCCTGAGCAGGATGACACCAGAAGCCAGCATTGGTTAGTGGTATTTCACTCATGTTTATTGTGGGCCAGGGGCCAATGGGGACCTGAGATGAGCAGAGACGTGGCCATTGAGGGCACTTACATTGAAGGAGCACCTCAAGAGCATGGGTGTCTGGGGGACAGGTGAATGTCCTCACAGCTGTGACAAGGGCTGGGAAGTGGAGACAGATGTGTGGCCCAGTGGGAGAGAGGAAAATGCAGCTTCTCGAGGAAGAATCTTGGGTCATGACCCAAAGTGAGTGGGCCTCCACAGGCCAAGATCGGAGCCTCTCAAACTGAGGGTCCAGAGGCCTGCAGTCCTGAGGCAAAACAAATGCACCTGTTTTAGAGAAACATGGAGACATGCCTGCCCAGGGAGAGAGTGGCTGAGGGCAACAGGGGCCTGGGCATGCAGGCCACAACCAGGTTATATAGCACGGACTCTACTGCAGGAGGACTGAGCCATACGTATGCTTTAGCTGGGAGCAAAAAGATCAGTCCGCATGCACCTCGTGTGTGTTATGGTGTGTGCTTCTCTTGGGTTGTATGTGGAAAATATATCCAGGGAGGTAGAAGTGGTAGCACATTTCCCCAAGAATCAAGTGCAGCCTCTGAGGTGGAAAGAAGCCCCAGGTACAGGTGTGCATGTTGCTCAGAAAATCACATAGCCTTTGATTGTGACTAGTGTGAACTCAGTCCAGCATGCAGGTGAGTGCTTCTAGTGAGATTCTGAGATAGCAACCAGTCAGAAACCTAAGTCAAGGTGAAAGGCAACAGGTTTCTGCACTGTCCATGTTCCCGGTCTCCCCACAATCATGGTCATTTCCAGTTCAGAGCTTAAACTGTGACAAGAGCAGCCTCAGTAAGATGTGGGAGTCATTAACCTGTGAGAATCATTTCCTTTGTTCATCAGTATAGAATTTAGAGGGCATTGCCATTGGTAGCATTTTAATTGCCCAATTCAGAGACATTGAGCACATTCACATGCTGTGCAAGGAGAACGGATTGCAGTGTTTGTCCTTCTTTCCTCCTTTCTGTCCAAACCTGAGTCTCAGAGCTCCTGGTGGGAGGTTACAACCCAAATCCAAGGGAAACCCAGGACCGAATTACAGGATTGGGAGCTCCCTAGGGCCCCCAAAGTGGCACAAGCAACATGTCTGCTCAGACTTTGGCTGACCTTGCTTCCCTGCTGCCATAAGGAGACAAATCCTTTCTCAGCTAGTTGATGGAGACATGGAGATGAAGACAGGCAGAGGTTTGGGGTGGAGTTGGGGCAACCATTAGCAGTGTGGGGGTTCCCCTGTGCAGTAGGGGTTTGCAAAGGTCCTGCACTTGAACAGAGGGCAGCCTCAGAGAACAATACAGGGGCAGATTGTCCTGTGTCCTCAGCTTCATGGTTGATGCTTTAAGGAAGCCGAGGGCCAGCTCACTGCAAGGCAGAGTCCCTTCTTCTGGTGAAGATGCTGATTTGGCTGAGCCAGCTTTGTGGGTCTGCAGTTTCCACACTTGGCAGCTATATCTTTATGCATGCCTTCCTTGAAGCCCTGGAGGAGAGAGAGGAAGTCCCATGACTGTTCCTGGCCTCCCAGGAACTTTGGAGACAGCTCAATTGTGGCTCTCACTAGTGCCCTAAAAGAAGCAGGCCACCACCACTGGGGAGGTGTAGAATCAGAAACACCTGATTGGAACCCTGGTTCCTCCCATTTCTAGCTGTGCGTCCTTTGGTATGTCACTGAACTGCCCTGATTCTTGTCTTCATCCATAAATGGGATTTAATAACATTGCCCTTCTTGGGGTGTTTGAAATTTAGTAGCCTGATATATACAATTTACTGATATGTACAGTTCCTTCCTTTTTAGTCTCATTTCCCTATTTTCAGCTGTTTAAACTTATTGGTACATGCAGATGACACTCTTTGACAATCATAACTTTGTTCCCAGCCCTTTTGATCTCCCCAGGGAGGCCCTTGGGCCTGTCTGAGGTCCACCCCAGTCCTGTTCCACATCCGCTAGAAGTCTGAGCCCTTTGCCATGTTGCAGGAATCCTGTTTCCAAAGCGCACGTTTCAGTGAATCCTGGTTTCCCCAGTGCTAAGGATCAGGCTGCCGAGAAGGCAGAGGGCCCAGCACAGAGAACAGTGCAGCCTTGGGATTCCTAAAATGTTGTGGGACTCCATTCTACACTGAGACCCCCAACCTTGCACCCCTCCACTCAACCGCTTCCCCAGAGCCGAGGGTGTCCAGTGCAGCCTCAGTCCTCAGCCTGTAGCTGGCATCCAGGACACACTGTCTAGGGCCTACCCTCTGTGGAGAGCAGATCTGCATGGTCACCTCAGTAACTGATTCATGAATGTTTCATAATCTTTTTTTTTATTATTTATAATTTTTTAAAATTTATTTTTATTGTAAACAAATGGGATACATCTTGTTTCTCTGTTCCTACATGAAGTAGAGGCATACCATTTGTGTAGTTTCATAATCTTATATCCCCAGGGCAAGTACTGGGGTGTGACAAAGCAGAGAGCCCAAGTCCATTCACCTTCCTGAAGACTGGGAGAAGAGCCTGAGGGAGTCAGCAGGATTTGGAATGGTCCCTGGGTCATCACCTTAGGCGGCTGGACACCCTTCTCCTGTTCCCTTCAGACTACAGCATCTCTTACCCAGCACCCCTGGGCCTCTCCGAAGTCCACCCCAGTCATATTCCACACCTGCTGTAAGTCTAAGGACTGTACCATTCAACCTGGGCTCTCTCATCACGGAAATGACTGGGCTCAGCAACAATGTACTTCAGAGCTGGTCTTCTCTCTGCCCCAGCTTTATTAGTCCAGATACAATCCATCCTCTCTGGTCCCTCCGCTCTTTCATTCATTCACTCAGCAAAGCTCTTGCTGTAACTTCTGGCCTCTAGGTGTCCCTTTTCAGTAATCGACAGTGCTCGACATCCAGTTTACAGGCTGCCAATTATGGGGGGTTGCCGGGTGCTCTGCTGGTTGCTCAGGGTTGGAACCAGCAGACTTCCTGCATATTTTAGCTGTGGATGTACCTCACTAAGACGTGTAAGTGCAAATCAGAAAAACAAAATCTTTTTCTGTGGATCTTTCTTTCCTCTTTGGAAGTAATATTTCCTTCCAAAAGAGATTGAGCTCCTGCTCATGGGAGCTTAATCTCTGTCATGTGTCTTAACCTTGTAGACCAGTCAAGTCCCTGGATTTCTCCCTTCTTTCATGGCTTCCTCAGCAGTATGACACTAGAAGCCAGCATTGGCTAGTAGTATTTCACTCATTTTTATTGTGGGTCCAGGACTGATGGATATTTAGGATGAGAAGTGATGTGACTGAGGTGGGGTCTTCCATCAAAGGAGTTCCCCAGGAGCGCTGGGTGTCTTGGAGATGGCTGGATGCCTTCACAGGTGTGACTGTCTAGGAGGAGGAGGCAGATTCATGGATTGCTGGGAGAGAGGATAAGGAGGCTTCTCAGATAGATGCTTGTTCTGAGACCTGAAGAGACATTGGCCTCCTCAGGTAGAGAAAGGAGTATCTCAAGCTGAATCAACAGAAACTTGTCAACTCTTAAGACAGAACAAGGGCACAGCTTTGGGGCAAAGAACACAAGGTTGCCCAGGGAGGGAGTGGCTGAGGGCAGCATGGATTTAGCCATGTAGCATGGACTCTACTGCAGGAGGATGGGAGGCCACAGATATGATTTTAGCTTGGGAGCAAGATGTTCAGCCTGTGTGTGCCGTGTGTGTGTGTGTGTGTGTGTGTGTGTGTGTGTGTGTGTGTGAGAGAGAGAGAGAGAGAGAGAGAGAGAGAGAGAGACTGTGTCATTCTCTTGGGCTGTTTGTGGAGAATATATCAGGGGAGGTAGGAATGGTAGCAGATACCCCCAGAATCAAATGTAGGCTCTGAGCTAAAAAAAAGGTCTCCCAGAGAGAGGTTTGCAGGTTGCTCACAAGAGCATCTGGCCAAGGAGGGCACATGAGAACTAAATCAAGCATACAGGGATTGCCAAGTCCAAAGTCCTGGCTCAGAACTGAGTCTGGCCAGGGAAAGGCACTTATTTCTAATTTGCTCAAAGGCATTGTTTGCCCTGTATCCCATTATCTGTATAGATTGAAGAGGGAACCTTTGTTGGTCTATATTAAAGAACCATCTGAACCCACAGAGGCCCAGGAGATGTAGTGGTGGCTTAGGTCACATGAGGTGGACAAAACAGTGAGATCCAGATCCCTACAGGTGCATTTTGGGTCAGATATGGCAGGAAATAGAATGATTCCAATGGGGATGAGCACAAACAAAGGGTGAAATTGTTATGGTGAATCAATCTTGAAGCAGGAGATGGAACCATCTTTATTCACCAGCTGGTGATCTGGATTCAGCAGTTGGTGGGACAGAGGGCAGCCTGCAAGTCAGTATTCTCCAACTCCTTCCAGGGATTAGAGAAAATCTTTCATACCATAAGTAAAGCAATCAAACCCTTGATTTATCTTTTAAATTAGGTAAGAAGTTGTAATGGCCATGCATATACATTAACCTGACTGACAAAATATGTATATAGGATTATACTTGTTGGAACTTTTAACATTTAGTAACCTTGTTTTTAGTGATGACACAAAGTAATTTTAAACCTCTTTTTAATTTGCCAATTTATGAAAACACCAATAATGTTTAAGTATGTTACCTTATGGAATTTAAGGATTTAAGAGGACTTGATGTTATATTTAACAATTAGTATTTTAACTTTGTAAATTAATCAAATGTCTCTAACAAACACACTTATAATTCATCTCAGCTATGTCAAATCTAATTTATTTTTAAAAACCAAGATATCAGACAAGTGTATTGAACAGCATTAACCATCCCTTACTTGTTGAAGAAAAATCCTAGAAACAATGAATATTAGACATTTTATAGACATCAACATTTTATTAGTTGTTTGACCACCTACAGAAATTTGTGAGTAACTTTTTAAAGACATCTTTATTTTTATTTGTTTATCTAATTTAAATGGAATCCGTTAAATCATGTGAACCACAGGTATTTGGATCCATTTTTAAAATTATAATTTATGAGCTCATAGACCAATTTTGATACCAACACATGTAGACTTGACAATTCGTGACAATACATACATACACAAAATGAACAAAGACCTTGTAGCTTATTTTTTTAAAAACTATTAGGTTGAGACCTAACCCTTATAATTTGTCCTCTGGATGAAGCAGAGTATAACAAAAACAATCTTTATAGTTTGATAAAGTAGGTCTGATCAGAAAAACACATTAACCTAGGCACACCAGATCAAAATCATGAGCTCAAAAAAAAAAAAAAATCTAAAAGCCTTCCTGGCCTCCATCCTGATACAGTCCCACTCATCAGAGGTGAAAAGAGTTAAGGGAATATAGACAAAGGTTGTGCCCCATCCCTCCCGGAAGGAATTTTTTGAAGAGGCAGTAAGGGAGCCTGCTTCCATCGGTCTCTAGGAGAACAGTCTCCTTCAGGTTGGGGTCCTGTTCGAAACTGTTTTTTCTGGTCTCTTTGATAGTGGCCTCCAAAATTTTAGCCTGGCATTTTGTAGCTTTATCAGCTAGACTGTCGTGGTTGAAAGCCTTTTGGGTCATCTCCAATAGTTGAGAGGTATTCATGTCTGTCCTTTAAGCTTTTATGGAGTTTTCTGTGAATATTTGGGGTAACTGAGAGACAAAAACCAAATTTATAGACAAAGTGATATGGCCATTAATTATTTTAGTAAAGTAGCATGAAAGAGCAAGAAAGAGAGAGAGAGTGAGAGAAGGAGAGAGAACCCTGAAATCATTTTTCTTTTCCTGTACGGCAGCCAGGAAGAAGTTAAACCGACATTTTTTTCTTTGGTCCTGTTGGCAGTCTTTTACATTGCAATGTAGTCTTTAGTGAGCTAGGGCCTTGTAACCATTTTTTTCTAGTTGGTAATCAGACCAGGTTCAGATGAGGTTTCCTATGACAAGGCTAACAATTAAAACAATAGGCAGAAATGAAAAGAAGGTGAAAGACAAGAATTCTAAAGGCACTGAGTATGACCGGGGTCTGAGGATGGAGTGTCCATGAGTTGCTGAGGAGTTGGATCTATCAAAAAAAAAAAAAAAAAAAAAAGGGTCTTGCTAGGGCAAAGAGTTGAAAAGAATGTTAGAAACAAACTGAGATGGAGATTAACATAAACAAACAAAGAGGAAAAAATCAACAGGACAAGAAAAAGCACAAGACAGGCACTCTCTCCTCTTAATCCCAGCCGCCAGACCATGACAACAGTCTATTTACTGGAGTTTCTGGGCCTTGACCAAGGTTTCCTCAGATTACCTATCACTTGATAAACCCTTGGGCATTACAATCAAGCACTTGATACACTTTGAAAGATTTACAGTCAAGCACTTGAGACACTCCCAGAGGAGAGCCCCTGATACACTTTGAAAGATATACAATCAGATGCTTGGAACCTCTAAGGCATTACAAGCAAGTCAGAGAGAAAATATGAGGTACAAAGGTTCTGGATTTACAAATGTGAGTCTCGCCAGAGCTTCTTTCTATGGGTAGGTTCAAATCAGTCACCACAGCAGGTCCAGACCCTCACAAAGCAGAGAGCTCCCACACTAGAGAGGGAAGGTGGCTCGCTCCATGTCAGAGGATCTGCACCCTAAAACCACAGCCTTGACTCCAGTGAGCATCTCCCTGGGGCTTCCAAAATGTTATGGCAAGATTGCAATAAATCACTGAGCCAATCCTAAAAAAGGAGATGGAGCCATCTTCATTCACCAGCTGGTGATCTGGATTCACCAGTTCGTGGGACAGAGGGCAGTGTGCAAGTCCACATTCCCCAGCCCCCTCCAGGGGTTAGAGCAAATCTTCCATACCACAAGTAAAGCACATCAGTACATTAATCCTAAGTGGCTGTTGCTATGATTCAAAACTACAAACAAAAATCATGAGATCTAAAATCATAAGCAGAAAGGGAAGTGTGTCAAAATGACCCTGGTTGGGTATAATTGAAAGAATGATTGCTAATGTCTCGTCAATCATTTACATTCTATGTGGTTAAGGCACATTACACAAGTATAGTGTATAAGAATTGTCATTTTGTGGGGCTGGGGAGATAGCTCAGTCGGTAGAGTGCTTGCCTTGCAAGCACAAGGCCCTGGGTTCAATCGCCAGCACCCCCTCCAAAAAAAAGAAAAAGAATTGCCATTTTGTGTTGCCAAACATGTTGTGCTAAGCAAGTGTTGATGGATACAGAGGCAGAGTTTTCTCACAGGAGAAGCATTTCTTACACGACCTGGAGTCTCAGGGTAAAATGGAGTCTGTTTGGTAATTGCCCATATAGCCTGCCCTTTAACAAGATATAATGGCCAAGATTGTAGTGAGAAGATCTAGGAGGATGCTAGGGAGAAGCCAGATATGGAAAGATCAGACAATGCCTGAGTGTGCTGCCTGTAGTGTCCTCATGGAAATGCAGATTCTGGGGGCCAGCATCTGTAATCCTGGCCCCTACTGGAAGCCACTGAATTTCCAGATGTTTGACAGGCAATCAGACCTCAAGATGAACATTTACCTTTAATTCTGAGTGGGAAGTGCGTGCTTCCCAGTACATGTTAAACACTTAAATCCTGATCTTTAAACACTTGAATGTTAGCAAAGACTGAACCAGGAATCAGAATAGGGGAACAGAGGGCTCCAGGGTGCAGGTGAATGGTCCTAACGAGAGTGTATACATATCAAACAGTCAGAAAACCAAGTCAGGATGAAGAGGCTTATGCGCTGTCCCTGTCCTCTGTCTCCCCGAATACATGGTGGTTTCTGTGTCCTCAATGAAACTATGTGACCTCAGTGTCTCAGGGTGACCTGAAGGTGCATCAACCTCATGACTTTTCTGCTACTCTGTGTGCAGCATCAACTTCCTTCCAAGGCTGACATCATGGTGTGCCAGATATTCTCCAGCTAAGATGGAAGCTGTAGGTATCCATGTTTACCACCAGCTGAAAGTGAGGTCTTATGGCCCAGCACTGCCAATGTATTGTGCATCTTCCATCACTATAACAGTACACCTGAGACAATTAATTTACCTAGAGAAAAGGTTTATTTTGGCTCACAGTTTTAGAGGTTCATTCCATGCTTGGGTGAACTCATTGCTTTTAGGTCTCTGATAGAGGTGCTGGATGGCAATGGCAGAAAGCTGATGGTGGAGAAAACTGCTCCCTGCATGGTGAAAAAGAAAAGGAAGAAACAAGCTGGTATTCCATGATACCATCTGAGGGCACAATCCCAGAGACCTGAGGATCCCCCCTAGGCCTTACCTCTTAAAGGTTCCTCTTCCTCACAGTAGAACCACCACAAAGGTCAAGGATATGGACACCTGATAGCATCTCAAAAACCAGCACCCCCATGCAGAAGCAGGGCCACTGTGAGCCCAGGGCCTGAGGGTTCATGTCACTGTGACCACTGCCTATAAAATATGGGCACCAAACTCCATGCCCTGCAGGAAGCAGGGGTTGAGGGTGCATCCTGAACATTGCATAAGTGCCCTGTGAAGAAGAGAAGTCCCAATATTCTGAATCTAGACCTATTCTGAGCCCCACTCTGCACCATCTCTTGTTGTGCTTATTATGGGATAGGCAGGAGGAAGTGCTGGACAGTGGTGATGAGAGATGATGGGGAATGAATTAGGAAGAAACTGAGAACAGATTATAAGTTGAAGGCCTGTGAACTTCCATGAATTTCTCATTGATTTCTGAAATAAGTGAGATGATTCGTGTCATGTAGTTCCATTGGCTTCCAGAAGCAAATATATTTTCCAAGTTAATGAGCCAAATTGGCACTTGATCTCCACAAAGTTTCCCTGACTTCATGAAGGCCACAGCATATTGAGAGACCTGGAGCTGGTGGCCACTGCCACCTCTGTCAGTGCCATGCATTCTGTCCATCAGCACTGATTCTCTTCCTTAGGTTACATTCTCTTTTTTGACCTATAGTGATCTTTTTCAGAGCTTAAATTTTAACAACAGCATCCAGAGTAAGATGTGGAGGTAATTAACCTGTGAGAATGGTTTTGTTATTGGGATAATATATTGAGAACTTAAAATTTACCCTTATAACTCTTTTTAAATCCACAGGTCAGTGATAAAAAGACCTTCATAATGCTGTGCATTGAGAATTGATTTTAGTGTCTGTCCTCTCTTCCCTTCAATCCAGCCCTGAACCTCAGTGTCCCAGGGTGGGAGCCTGCAGTAAAAATCCAAGGGCAACCCCAGGTCTCAATCCTATAGTACACATCCTCCCAGGGCCCAAGACCTGACACAAAGGCATGGCTGGGAAGACACTGGCTAACGAGGCTTCCCTGCTTCTGGGGAGGAGATAAGTCCTTTCTGGCCTGAGTTGCTGGCTACTAGGAGAAGAAGACAGGTGTTGGGTGGGGCAGAGGTAGAGCCCTCCAAGCTCGGGGATTCCCAAGCAGAGCACAGGAGGTGCCTAAGTCCTGCACTTGAGCCTGAGGGCAGCCTCACTGGCCCACCCTCCTGACTGCTGAAGTTCAGGGTTGATGGTTTCAGGGAGCTGTGGCCCAGCCTCCTTCTGACAAGATTCTACTTTCCTGGTGAAGGTGCTGGTTTGTCTGAACCAATTTGCGGGTTCATTTTCTACATCAAATCCTCAAGTGATACCAAAAGTTTGAGCCCCTTTAAAGTAGATCACTTCTGTAATCTCTTCATTTGAAGAGTCAGTACTTCCAGTTCATTGTTGATTACTAAATAATGGGAGGGTCTCAGAGCCCCACAGGAAGTGGTTCTGGAATTGGGCATTTGCTTTTTAAATTAAAAAGGGGTGTGCAAATTTCAAATTAGATCATTTCTGAAATATCTTCATTTGAAGAGTCAGTGCTTCTAGTTCCTTGTCTTTTTTTCATTGCTTTATTGAGGTAAAATTGAAGTACAATGAAATGCACATATTTGAAGTATGCAAATTGATCATTTTTGACATGTATGTAACCAATACAATCAATATAAAAAACATTTCCATTACTTTTTTTTTAAACTGAATTCATGCAGACTGTATTTCCTGCATGATTTATTACTTTAGAAATCAATCACCTTAAGATACATAGACCCCACCTCCACATGTCAACTATTTCAAAATTAAATGACACACTTATAAATATCTCAGAGGTCAACGAAGAAAGCACAAAAAATTAAATAAGAAGTACTTTGAACTAAGTGATAATAAAGCTTAAAATATAGGATCTCTGTGATGAAAAAGTACTCAGAAGAACAATTATAACAAAGTACTTGAATCAGAAAGAAGCTAGAATAACAACAAAATTATTTTCAAATTATGTAGTAGGAAGGAAAAAATAAGTGTATCAGCAGAAATATATTACATAAAGTAGAAATAATACAGCTAAAATTTGATAAAAATCAAACAAATCTAATCAAGAAAAAAGCAAGAATGTAAAAATTAATATCAATGGAAAGGGAGCTATCAAAATAACCCTACAGATACTAAAAATATATTAAGGTAACATTACAATTGTATGCCAACACATATGATAGTTTACATACCATGGTCTATATTAGAGAAGGATCCATGTACTGCTGAGAAGAAAGTATATTGTTGTTGATGGATGAAAGATTCTGTGTATGTCTGTTAAGTCTAAATTATAAATTGTATTTTTTACTTATATGGCTTCTTTATTTAGTTTTTGTTTGGAGGATTTATCCAGTACTGAAAGAGACAGGTTAAAGTTACCCAGTATTATTGTATCGTGGTCTATTTGATTCCTGAAGTTGAAAAGGTTTTGTTTGATGTATGTAGACGCTCCATTGTTTGGGGCAAAAACATTTATGATTGTTATGTCTCATTGATGTATAATTCCCTTAAGTAGTATGAACTGGTTTTCTTTGTCCCTTCTGATTAACTTTGGCTTGAAGTTCACTTTATCTGATGTTAGGATAGAAACCCCTCCTTGTTTATGGGATCCATGGGAGTGATGTTTCTTCCCATTCTTTCACCTTCAGTCTTGTAGATGTCTTTTCCTATGAGGTGAGTCTTTTGGAGACAGCATATTGTCGGGTATTTTTAAAAATATAATCTGCCAGTCTGTGTCTTTTGATTGGTGAGTTTAGACCATTAACATTCAAGGTTATTATTGAGATATAATTTGTATTCCTGGTCATTTGGGTTTATTTCTGGTTTATGATTTGAGTTAGTTTATCCTTTTATTGACTATTCCTTTAATATAGTTCCTCCCTTTGCTAGTTTTCATTTTTTTTCATTTCATCTTCATGGAATATTATGTTGAGAATGTTCTGTAGTGCAGGCTTTCTTGTTGTAAATTCTTTTAACTTGTTTATTATGAAACATTTTTATTTCATCTTCAAATCTGAAGCTTAATTTTGCTGGATATAGGATTCTTGGTTGGCATCCGTTTTCTTTCAGAGCTTGGTATATGTTATTCCAGGACCTCTTAGCTTTAAGGGTCTGGGTTGAGAAATCAACTGAGATCTGAATTGGTTTCCCCCTATACATAGTGCTTTTCTTTTGCAGTCTTAAAATTCTGTCCTTATTCTATGTGTTAGGCATTTTCATTATTAAGTGACTTGGTGTGGGTCAGTTGTAATTTTGTACATTTGGGGTCCTGTAAACATCTTCCATTTGATTTTCTATTTCATTCTTTAGGTTTGGGACATTTTAAGCATTATTTCATTGAAAAGATGGTGCATTCCTTTGGTTTATATCTCTGTGCCTTCATCTATCCTGATAAATCTTAAATCTGGTCTTTTCTGTAAGAACCCAGAAAACCACTCCAGACACGGGAATTCACATAAAGGAGTTTATTAAGCATACAGAGTGTCTCCCTGCAGGGTAAGAGAGAAAATGAGAGGAAAAGAGAAAGGGCATGTGCACAGGAGAGAGAGAAATGGAGGAGACAGCATGAAAGCTAGGGGGAGAGAGAGAGAGGCATGAAAGTGAGAAGAAAAAGAGAAGAGAAAATGGCGGGGAGCTATCCTTAAGCAATTGAATTCTGCGGGTTAATGGAACCAATGACGGAGAAGGATACTTGAAAGCTGACTGATGAACCAATAGCTAGCTAGGAAGTTCACAGACTGACAAGTAGTTGGGAGGCGGGGCAATGACTGCAGCAGAGAGGGCAGGGGAGCAGCTTTATATTATATTACATTTTCTGTTATCCCAGAGTTCTTGGAAATTCTGTTCATGGTTTCTTAATATCTTCTCTCTGTGGTCAACTCTGTTTTCAAGATTATATATTTTGTCTTCATTGCCTAAGGTTCTGTCTTCTAAGTGGGCTAGTCTGTTGGTGATGCTTTCTATTGAATTTTTAATTTGGCTTATTGTTTCCTTCATTTTTTTTTTTTTTTTCAGAATCTCTGCCTCTATTGAAGTGATCTATCACTTCCTGTATTTTCTCTCTGGTTTCATTTCTTATACCATCCCTTACTTTGCAGATCAGTTTAACTACATACATTCTAAACTCTTTGTCTGACATTTCTTCAAATGTGGTGTCAGTGGATTCTGTTATTGGAGTATCTTGGTTTGTTTGGACTGATTTGTTCCCTTGCTTTTTCATGTTGTTTGTGTGTCTACCCATCTAACAGTATGGGACTGAGGCAATAGACTTTCTACCCTGCTTCAAAATGCTAGAAATGAGAAAAGAAACAAATATACATATGTATTAATGTCCATGTACTATTCAGGTCACAATTAAACAGAGAAAAAAGAATTTTAAAAAATCATCTGAAGAAAAGGTAAAGAATTCAAATTCCACTGGAGTTCAGTATATTCTCAGCGTCTCTCCTCGGCAGTTTTAGGCGGGGTCTTCTGGAGTGTGATGCTCCACCCTCTGGGTGGCTGGAGAGAGAGGAGTAATCCGCAGGTGGAGTTCCTGGAGGCAGGGTTTGGGCTTAGGTGGGCTCCTGGCTCTTACCTGAATGTCAGTTGGTCTGGAGATTTTCAATCAACTCACCTCCAGTGCCCAGTACTTGCTGGTCCATGCTGGAAGACTGTACTCCAGGGATCTCCCCTGGGTTTCACCTGTGTGGTAGGGAACCCAATTCTTAGTCCTGCATGTCACCTTTGGACCCCTTGTTTCCTGGTCTTGAGTTCAGTCTCCAATCTCTCTCAACCCCGCCCTTCCAATTTCTTGGCCACACTCGTTTCTCCCAGCTGGTCCTGCAAGCAGTTGGATTGGAGGGGAAAGGAGAGGGACAGGTGGTTTTCCATGACCAGTTTTCCCCTGTATAAACCTCTCTCTGTGTTTGATTTTCTCCTGGTCACTTAAGCACACTCTATGTTGTGCAGTGTGTGTTTACTTGGGCCTGTATTTTGGGCCAAACTTGGGTTTGCCAGGAATCAGCCCCCTCAGCTGCCAGCCCCCACACAACAGCTGCAAAATGGTTCCTTCCTTTCTCCTCCTCACACTGCCTGGAGAGATGGAGGCTTCTTTTTCCACACACTGATATCTGCAGCACACCCTTCAGGTTTGCCGGGCAATGTCTTTGATCTCCTAACACTCTGTACCCAGACATGCCTTGGACCTTGTGAAAATGTAGATTCCTTTAATTCTCTCATCCCTCCTCTGTGCTCACAGAGGGACCATTCTGGCTGGTGCCTCCAGCATGGCCACAGCATTTCTTCCTTATTTTATTATATCCAACCTCCTAAGTCCCCGATCTGCTTTGAATGTCCAGTTTTAAATTCCTGTAAAGTCCCCCCCCCCCCCCGCTTCTTTTTTGTTCATCCACCTTCCTGAGAAGATGCATGTCTGCTTTCTTGGTTTCACTCCATGGAGCAACCAGGAAAATGACCTCCTTTCTTCTGCCATCTTGCTTCTTTTCTAATTCATTGCTGATTACTAAATAATGGGAGAGGGTCTCAGAGCCCCACGGGAAGCAGTTCTGGAATTGGGCATTTGCTGCAGATCCTGCCAAAGTAAATAAATAAGGGGTGTGTGTGTGGCCTGGATGCAAAAGCTTTTGTGATCCAGATCTTGCTGATGATGGTGAGTGGTTGTCAACGAGGCCTATGAAAGGAAACAGGGCAAATGAATAACCCAGCACCTTGAACTGTCATAGCTAAAGTTCATTTCACTTGCTCAGAGCTAGGATTCTCCAGAAAGAAACATGTAGGTTCAAAATATTACATACAAAATACTAAACAACTAATTTTTCCCCCAGTAGTTAGGTAATTGTCCCTCCACAATCATTGTGTTGGCATGGGATAATGTCCTGGTGACCTGACCATGTTTTGGGCACTTGTCTCAGAAATAGGGTAAAGTGGCTGAACTCCCCTTGTTAAACAAAAGGTAAGAGCTGTCCTCTCACCGTTTTCTTAGAGCATTATCTTAGAAAATGTCATCGTAAAGCTTCCTCTGTCCCTCTAAGACCTGTGCAAACCATCTAACAGCTAATAAGACTTCTGCCAGGAATCTTCTCAGGACCCTGGGCACCCTCTTCAAAGTGGAACTATTAAGGGAATTGGGGCCCCGCCTGCCAGTCTCTGGAGGAGGGAGGAGCCTAACATGGCTCTAAGAGGCAAATCATGAAGATTGGAATCCCTTTTTCTTTGCCTAAAGTCACTTGGTGAACAGATGAGCAGGTGCCCTAGATGAGTGCAGATGAATGCTGAGTGACCAGTGGGGCTGGGGAGTCCTCTACTGGAGGACTGGTCAGTGTTTGTGAGGTCATCGTGGAGTGGTGTGGGCTCGTTGTGCTACAGGACCACTGCTCTTTCTCTCTCGCGACCTACTAGGTCTTCCTTGTAATGAGCGCCACACGAGGTCTAATGCTTCTCCAGTGATGACAGTGTTTTCTCTCTCTCCTGCCCCTGCAGAGAGGCTCTCTGTGCTGGGAGGAGATTTCACTGTCATTCCATTTCTCTGCAGCCAGAGGACTTGCTCTGGGGGCTCCCATAGCCAGGAACATTCTGTTCCTCTGGCATCCAGTTCAGCCACAGCAGAAGTTCTTAAAGGTTTCTTGGGACTACACGGTATTTGGGGAGAGGAATTCAGAGCACGTTAATTTCAGACACTTTTAGGCTAGTGCCTTTTGTTCAGGGCCACCTATACCCATGTGCACTGCTGGTGACCTCATGAGGCCTTAAATCTGACCCAGAGCACTTCTCAAGAAAGGATCTCTGGAGGTCGATGTGCCAAGAGAGAAGGCCTGGACACTGCATTGCAGGCAGGTAATGTTGCTTTGCAGACAAATTGTGGGACTGATAAAAGTCTGTGGTCCTGTAGGAGCCAGGGCATGGTCAGGGTAAATATGAATGGTGAGGAAAAAAATGGAACTCTCCCATGGAAACCCAATTTGCATGGGGAAGGAATGGGCTGGACTGGGGGTTCATGAGCTCTCGCCTTTGGTCTGTGACCTCTCTGGGGTCTCTGGACTGACCCATGATGTCATATTTTTGACTCCTCCTCCTCACAGGCAGTTCACCCAGGGGAACTCAGTTCAGGAGCACAACCAGGGCCCAGCCTGGGCAAGGGCCAATGTCAGGGCTCTGGAGATACTACAGGTAGCAGCAGGAACACTCTCTGTGGAGCAGGGGTGCAGCAGGGATCATCCTGATAGTCCTGAACTCCTGTCCTCTGCAGCTCCATCAGCTCCTGGTTTGATCATGTCTCCCTGTTACGGTTTGGATGTGAGGTGTCCCCCAAAACCCACATGTGAGACAATGCAAGAAGGTTCAGAGAAGGAATGATTGGGTTACCAGAGCCTCATCCAATCAGTGAATTAATCCCTGAAGGGATTAACTGAGTGGTAACTGAAGGTATGTGTGGCTGGAGGAGGTGGGTCATTCGGGCCGTGGCTTTGGGGTATATATTTGTATCTGGCAAGTGGAGCTCTCTCTCTGCTTCCTGATCACCATGTGAGCTGCTTCCCCCTGCCCCACTCTCCCACCATGATGTTCAGCTTCACCTTGAGCCCCAAGGAATGGAGCCAAGCCTTCTTTGGACTAAGACCTCTGAAACAGTGAGCCTGCAAGTAAATTTTTCCTCCTCTGCAATTGTTCTGGTTGGGTCTTTTATTCACAGTGGCACAAAAGCTGACTAAAACACCCCCACTTGCTGGGCAGGCATTCCTGGTATTCTCGAGTTTCCATTCCTGGGCCTCTGCCAGAAAGAAGGGCCTGAGCTCTACTGCATGTGACCACCTGCAGCGGGAGCCATCTGTGGGCCCCTGGACCGGAGCTGGCCCTGGGTCTGGGCGCTCAGGCTGGACTGGCCTGCACTGGGCTCCAGACATTGCCACCTCTCGCCTGACATCCACGTCCAGGTAGCCCCCTGCCACTCCCTCAACTCCTCTGCCCACGTAACCACAGCATCTCATCTCCTCCCCGCTCAATGTCCACCCAGACAGCACTGGGGAGCACCCTGCCTGGCGCACTTGTCCCTCTTCAGCCAGCCCTGGATGGATGCGACATTCAGTTCCAAGCCCACCACACCCAACCTGTTGCCATGTTTGTCCAAATTTCAAAATGTTGCTAAGGCCACATTCCTTCCTGAAGACCCAGCTGAGTGCTGTTGATTCAGCAACCAGAGGAATTTTGCACATGCTCCCTCCTTTTGGGGCCTTCACATTCTCATCAAGCACTTGTGTCATCACCCTTTGTTACTTATTTACCATGTCATTTAACTTGTTAGTTAATCAGATATAAAGCCATTTTATTCATTTTTCTAATAAGTTATTCATCTTTCAAAACAATAGAAAATAATTACCTTATAAAATGTAATTTTATATTTCAGAATTGCTGTTACTCCAAGATTTGTGGCATTGAGAGAAGCCTGTCAAGGACAACTCCTGCTCATATCTATGAAGAACACTCTTCTACTGGACCAACTCAGCCCCAAAATGAATCTGTGAGATGAAAAGTAGTCAATAAAGTGCCAGTACACTTTAGGAGTCTCAGGAAAAAGAAAAAAAATCAATTCAGGTTTATTTACCTTTGGTCCCCAGAAAGAATTTCAGCCCCTTTGGTTTCTTATCAGGGATTTCAATAACCCAACCTCAGATCAGTGTCCTGACATCCCAAGAACTCATAATTTGAAGGACACAAATGAAACAAAATAACAGCAAATTATGTCAAATGGAAAGTAAGTAGACAAGTCATTTTTTGGTAGATGTTCAGAATTCAAGGACAATTGTTCCAGTGCTAGAGGGAAGAAATGTTCTCTAACTTAACCTTTTAACAAATTCTTAAAGGAGAGGATATCAGTCCCCAGCACTTAAATTGGGACACTTTGCGCAGATTTTGCAGATGTAGACAACCAAAGGAGGAATTATGGGTGTGGGCTGGGAGAGCCAACAACCATGGTTCAGGTGCCAGAAATGTTATTGCAGGGAGGAACTTGGTGGAGTTGAAGAAAGTGGCCATCCAGGAGGAGGTCCAGGGACAAAGAAATAAAATCACCAGCCACACTCTCCCTCCCTCCAATCCTCCAGTCTCTGCCAGCCCTCCCACCACATCCTCAACAGGCCAAACCCCATGGAAGTCAGAGGGAAATGGGCCTGTTGCTCTGTTATTGCAGCCTGTCTCCCCAGACAGGAGTGGGGAAAGGTGGTGATCTGGAGGGGAGAGGGAGGCACATGGGTTATGAACAGGTCAGGAGTAGCCCCTTAATGAACAAACTGTGCTCTCTCCACGGGCAGCCAGCCTAGGTTACGCATCACTCCACACTGTGACCAGGAGTGCACAGGGGCACTACAGGCAGCAAGATAAAGCCAAGGGCAGAGGAGCAGCTGCAAGGCCAACATACCACCCAGCTGCCGAGGAGCAATGGAATTAGGTCAGCAACAGGTGGAGCAGAACCAGGTGAGCAGCAGGAGGCCTTACAGCCTGTGAGCCCCTGGGCTCTTCTTAAAAAGAAGACTCAGTCCTGGCTTACAGCAGTTCCTAGTTTTGAATGGGAAGGGCACTAAAGACACTTCTACAGTAGTTATAGCTTGACTGTTCCCAGGCCTGGGGAGACAGGGAACAACAGTGATCCCCAGGATTACAGAGCCAACTCCCCACTCTATCCCAGAGTACATGGGAGGATGCTCACTTTGTTTACTGTACAGTCCTTGGCTAAGGAGCTGCAAACATGTGACCTACAAAGCTACGTGTTTTTTTCTTTCAGGCTCTAATAACAGGCTCTTTTTGCTGAGGCCACACTTAGACTTTGGACCTACCAGGTTAATATATAGAATGTAGTTCCTGACTTGGCTCAATACTGAAAAGACTGTTAAAACAGTGCACAGATTACACAACCCAGCCCCAGAAGATGGAAAACTGCCTCAGATCCCCCACCTCACATGACATCTCCCTGCTTCACTGAGTTCAATCCAACTGGGTTAGCTTTGGCAAGGGGATGGGACCGGATCAGGAGCCACTGCTACACTAGCAGGAACAAGTTCCAGATCCAGCCTGTCACTCAACACCCAGCCAGACTGACTTAGCAACTCATCTGACTGAAGAGGAACAAATTAGGATAGCTCAAAGAGTAGGCCTTACACAGCATCTGCCTAAATTGATCCAATACTATTCTAAGAAATTTGGGGAGTGTTAGCACAAAAAGACCGGGCAGGATGTGAACCTCACGAGTCATCTCAGCTCTTTATTCAGGGGGATGAATGGTGCCCATGGACCACTCTCCTGGTGGAAAATGAGCCACTGAAAAAAAGAAAAGGACTGGGTTTATATAGGTTATTTTGAGGGGTGGTCTAGTGAGCATATGTCAGTTTTGCTTAGTCAGGAATGTGAGGCTTTTGGTCAAGGTTATGGGCAGTGCCTAAAAAAATAATTTTGCTTTGGAGGAGATAACGCCTCCTAGAGACTGTTTTCTTTGGAGGATGATAAAACATCCTCTTTGCCTGCAGCCAGCATCTGGAGAACATTCGTCTTGGGAGATGAGAGCTGTCGATGCATGGCCTTCGTTTTTACTCCCTTTTCTTGTCACTAGTTTTCACTATTTTGGGAATTTTTATTCTCCATATCCATTAGGGAGGTTAACTTCTTTCCCTGGGAACATTTTTTTTTCTTGATCCAAAGATTTGCAAGGAGTTGAAAACATTATCTATAGTTACAGAAATAAAATGTTTACAAACCATCTTCATAATATGCAAATGAACATGAGTTCAGCTTCACCAGTAGTCCAACATTCCAAAATGGAAAACATGTTTATTAATTAAAAGACATCCCCTGCAAGATTGCTGTGAAACAGGCATCCTCATTCACTGCTATTTGAAGTGCAAAATGGCACCATTCTGGTATTAAAAGTCATTAAGAGGTCTATGCCCTTTCCCCAGTACTTCCATTTTGGGGCAGCTATCCTAAAGGGATAGAAACATGTTCAAAGATTGGTTTGCAAATGTAAGTAAAACATTTAAAATGACATAAATGTGTAATAGGATGACGATTGCACATGCATGTATGTTATCCATCAAATTAAAAGAATGAGGGTGTTGGCCTGAGGGTGTTGGCCCAGGAAGAGGCAATGTGGTGGATTCAGAGCTCAGGATGTGAGGTCACCTAGTTCCAAGTTTTAATCCTGACCCTTAAAGTACTTTGAGATTTGGGGCAACTTCAGCTCTCTAAGCTTCAGGGGAAAAGATGCTTTTGTAATGGAGAGATCTAGCACCACCTTAAACCAGTGATCGAACTTCCCTTCACTCACAATGGGACCAACTGACTTTATGAGCCTCCTGATGAGGTGCAAATGGAAGGACATAGTCATCATTTATATGCTATTAATTCCTACAATATTTAAACTGACTCTAATTGTGAATGAACTAATTGCATGGAATCCTAAAAGACATCTAGTATAGTTTCCAAATGCCAACATCATTTAACAAAAATAATTCAAAATGTACTGTCATGAACAACTAATTGGAACAAATAAAAAATAAAGGATTGTTTCAGATTAAATAAAACTAAGAGACATGACAACTACACAATGTAGAGTGAAGTTTCATGATGTCAGGAATTACTTTCAAGTAGTTTAGCAAAACAAAGTGTGAGAGTGTGTGTGTGTGTGTGTGTACACAGGTTAAGATAGATAGGAGTAAGAACAAGTGAATGTAGCAAACAATGGTGAATTCATGTGAATGGTACACAGATGTTCACTGTTCTATATTCAATTATTGTTTGAAAATTTTTTTTGAAGTAAAGAATTGAGAGACACTAAATCTGTTTCCTCAGTTGTGAAAATCTTGAGGCTGTGGATTAGACTGAATGAAATAGTGCACAGAAAAGTGCTTCGTGCAGAACCTGGAGTACGGTAAGCATGCAGGAAATGCTACCTATGTACTTCTTTCTTAAGGATTTCTACCTTGCCAGGCATGGGGCACACCCCTGTAACTCCAAAAGCTTGGGAGGCTGAGACAGGAGGATTTGAGTTCAAAGCCAGCCTCAGCAACTTAGCAAGGCCCTAAGCAACTCAGCAAGACCCTGTGTCTAAGAAAATACAAAAAAGGGCTGGGGATGTGGCTCTGTGGTTAAGCACCTGAGTTCAATCCCCAGTACAAAAAAAAAAAAAAAAAAAAAAAAAAATCTACCTATGCACTGTGCAGCACATGGTAGGATTTAACGTCCCCACCATTCTTAAAGTTGGTATAGCCACGTGACCAGCTTTGCCCAATAAAACTTTCCAAAATGAAATTTGCCTGAGATTAGCAGTGTCTGTCACTTGCATGCAGACAATGTCAGGGCCATTAAGTTCATAATGCTCCCTTCAACCTGCTTAGTGATCCAGAAGCACTGAGACACCATCAGCAAACCAGGTTTCCAGTTGCAATGAGTCTTCCCACTGATTCACACTATGCAGAGTGAGCAAGTTATGCACTTCTGTTGTTTTAATCCAATTAGCCTTAGGAACTTGTCTGTCACTGCAGCAGAACTAACCCAGAAATCCACAAACTACAGCCCTGAGATCAAATCCTGCCCACCATTTGTTTTTGTAAATCCAGGTTTACTGGGACACAAGTTGGCTTATTGTTTATGCATTGTCTGTGGCTGCTTTCGTACCACAGCAGCAGAGTCCAGTAGTTGCAAGAGAGACCATATAGCCTGCAAGGAGGAAAATATTACTTCGCACAAGTTTGCTGACACCCGACCAAATCTATTTTGACTGACAAAATAAAAATATTAGATAAAGTGAAAAAAAATACCATTTATCAGGCAATTTTTTACTAGTGGTATGATCTTACAAAGTTACTTAATATTTCTTGGATGTTTCAGTTGCCTCATGTGTAAAATGGAAGTAAAAACTGTATGTTCCAGGGCTGGGGAGATAGCTCAGCTGGTAGAGTGCTTGCCTTGCAAGCACAAGGCCCTGAGTACTGCAGTACTCAGAGTACTGCAGATCCCCAGTACAGCAAAAAAAAAAAAAAAAAAAAAAAAAAAACTGTATGTACCTCATGAGGTTGTAAGCAGTAAACGAATTCTTGCATATATAATACTGAGAACCAGGATCCAGAGGCTCAGAAGAGGGATGTTGGAGTAGACAAAAGGGGAGAAATGTGAATTGATGGATATAAAATACTAAGGCAGCTGGGCACAGTGGCATGTGCCTGTAATCCCAGTAACTTGGGAGCCTGAAGCAGGAGGATCACAAGTTCAAAAAGTCAGCCTTGGCAACTTAGCGAGACCCAAAGCAGTGTATTAAGACCCTGTCTCAAAATAAAAAGGGCTAGGTAATGCTGGTACCAGAAATAAACAAACAAATAAACAAAAAAACCACCAGAAATAAAATACTAAGAACCTAGTACACAGTAGACATTCAATAAGTGTTGTCAGATTTTTTTTCAATTATATATAAAAAAAAGTTCAAATACAAATAGAAGACTAGACGACAACAACAAAAATAGTATTAGTAAAAATGGTACAATTAGGAGTATTCTTTTTAAATCTCATTCTGTGATTTATTTATTTATTTATTTTATAGGGTTGGAAGTACAGCTCAGGTGGAGCACTTGCCTACCTGGCACAAGGCCCTGGGTTCAATCCTGTCTCATGAAAACAATTTTCTTCTATAATGAACTTATATTAATTTTATAAACAGGAATGAAAAATCAATGTTTTCTTTAAAGCTGAAATTTTCTGTTAATATTTCTAACATTTTATAAAACATCTTTTGTTGACATTCTACTAATGATACCATCCAATAATGTACCAATCTTTTCTTCTTGTGAAGAAACTTTATATATCTGTAAAAATCAAAGACAAATTATGACTTGTTGATATATTTATGCACTAATTGTTATGCAAACATTTATAAATGAAATTATCAATTATTGGGTTAATGTATGAAATAAAAAAATATAATTAAAATATTCAAAATACATAGTAATTCACAACTCACATCAAATATTCCCTTTAAAGTGCAATTATGAACATTAAAAACCAAATTCTCTGTATGTAAAACTAAATTTGTATCATTTTTAAAAGCATAATCCAGGTATTAACTTTACACTGTTTGTTTTATTCTAAATGTACTATATAAGCTTGATACTTAAAGATATCTAATTTCTTATTTGAAGGGGTAAATGATTTCATTAACTACATTTATAATTATATTTTACATAAACCTGAACTTCCCAGTTCTTTTTATCCGTAATTATTTTTCAAGCAACTTTTTAAAAAACCCATTACCATTCTTCTCCTTTTATTTTGTGGCCTTGGGGATTGAACCCAGGGCTTCACACGCACTAGGTAAGCACTGCCCTACTGGGCCAAATCCCAAGTGCAACATTTCCCCAATTAAAAGAAACTGGTGCACTGGTGATTAATGAACAGCATCAGCATTTTTCCTCACCTATCACACGCTAAAAATATGAATCTACAAACCTTTTTGACTTCAGAAATATTTGTTATTTCAGGAAGATTTTTCAGAGAAATCTGGTGACCATCTACTTGCGATATTAGGTGTTTTTGATTTACTTGTTTTTCTCCCTCTTCAACATAAACAATTAAAATTGAAGAATCATCTGCTGAGATACCAAATTTTTTCAAAGCCTCTGAAATCTAAGGAAAAAACAAAACAAAACAGGAACGGAACGGTTTTCCCTATGTCTGAAACATCTGACCTGCCTTCTTCCTCAGTCAGCTTCTACCTGTTTCTCATACCCTAGTTTTTCCCTTCAATAATCCTTTTCCAGAATCTACTGCTACTGCCTGGAAAGTACTCTCTGCTGAAAGCCACACCTGCTCCTATGGAATCAGGCGCAGACTCCTGTGCTGCATGCAAACACCACCACCTCAGGCCCCAAGTGACCCTGCAGCCACACATTCCTGCCTTCTAGCCAGTCTGGAGCTCCAGCTGTGTTTCACACTGTTCTGCTGATGCTCATGTTTGTCCCTTATCCAATCACCTTTCTCTCTATGGCTTGTCTGCTTGACACATGCTTCAGGGTCCAGCTCCAAGGCCACCCCCAACTACGGCATCTAAACTTTTGTCTCACCTGCCTCTCCTCAGGAACGTTCCTTCCTCCTTTGCCCCTAGAACTATAACTGGAACAGGAATGGTGTCTTGAACTGTTTCAAATAATCTCTAAGAAACAATCATTACCTGGCCAAAAATATTTCCAGGTACTAAGGAATCCTATTACCAAGTTGAGATAACTGCCTTTTACAAAGTTTGAATCTTCATTTTACACCATGCCATAGCTTTCCCAATTCTTCTCTTGATGATACTAGTACCTGATTGTGTTGCTAATAATAGTAGTGATACTAAAATTTCATCGGCAAAATTTCAGTCATTTTCTTTCATGGGCTATGTACATATGGAATGTCATTAGTTCAATAACTTTTATTAAGACAGCATTCCTATGCATTTTTCAAACCACAAAATCTTCCTATGCACTGAGTGTGTGAATGAGCATGTGTGAAGGGCTGTTCTAGGTACCAGCAATGTCCTGGTACAGTATATGGAAAAGACACGCATTTAGCCTCAAGCAGTTTATAGAGTGAAAGATGTGCATGAACACACAAAATATCTATGCCTAATTTTTATCATGTGTACTTATGTCAGTTTCTTGAGCAACTTAAAGGATTTTCCCGACCCTACATGGTAAGAAGGAAAGATAAAACTAGCCTTATTTAATTTAGCTAAATTTTGTATACTCATAAAGAAACTGACTCCAAAGCTTATTTGTCTAGTAAGAGTTCTCTGTTCAAAGATCTCTTCATGATTACTTTGGTTTATTGCTAGCAAATTGGTTTGTAGGAACTTAGCCTGTGACCCAACACTAGAACACATGTTATCATGACAAGGTCAACAGAAAGTCAGTAAATTCCACGTACATTGTTGTTTGGGGACAGGTTGAAAATAATTTCAGTAGGTAGAGTTCTTGTCTTCATTTTTCCCAGTTTGTAGAGGTGAACTGCTTTGTTTGCTGCCACAAGTATCTGAAAAGGATCAACAATCTACCAAAAGAAATACCAAGAATTACATAGGGAGAATCTAGAACACTGAAAACACGTAGCCTATTCTATGGTTACTTTGAAATAATTTCAATGGACTATATTTTCAAAATTATTATCTCAAGGGCCAGGACAATAAAAAAAAAAAAACTTATAATTTTAAAGTTGTAAGGAATTTAGACAAATAATAAACATTTTTAAAGTAACATGTGTTGCAGGCTAATATGTATTCTAAATATTTTAGCTTCAACCCGCCAGGCACTCAATGAAATCATTACATAATAGATGAGGTTAATAGAGCAAAGCATGCCCTAGCTCTGTCATTTACCATCTGGGGAACTTAAGCAAGTTCCTTAGTATTTTATCTGTCAGAGGCAGAAAATAACAGCACTCACTTCATAAGACTGTTGAAGATTAAGTGAGTCAGGACATAGAAAGCATTTAGAACAATGCCAGGAAAAGAGAAAGCACTATGTAAGGTTTGGCTATGACCTGCTCAAAGTCATAGTAAGTGGCAGAGCTGGGATTAAATCTTGGTAACATGATCCCGGCGCATGCTCTTAACTACTGTGCTCTTCCTCCTCCACAGACACTGTCTTGTTCAGAACCCTCATGGCACAGATGAGAAGCTAGAGACCAACATTTGCCAGACCACAAATGTGATCAGAGCTAGACCATAACCTTTTCTATTTCCTAGAAGGGGCCCAGGGTTTCTGTCTCCATTCACTGTTCAAGTCTGACTTGGACAAGACTTGGTACCTAAAGATGAAAGGATTTTAGTTTAACCTATAACATTGTCAAAAAATTAATACATTCTTAAATTTCGGGTATGCCTTCACTCATTCTCGGGCTTTGTACCTACCATTGCAGGATTTATCAGTGCACCATCAATGGTGCCTTCCATGGCCTTTTTTCTCAAGTCTCCAGCATTTTTTACATCTTTAAATAATAGAAGGGTCACCCTGCATTCAGGAAATAGGTCCAGTTGATGTGTTAACTGCATTTCATACACAGGATTGTACTGCACAAAACCTAAAGGACCAACAGATTTCTTTTTTTAAAAAAGTTAATATTAAAACTCTTTTCTTAACAAATATCCTTGCTAAAAAATGAAATTAATTTTAAAAGATGATAGAGCTGGGTGCAGTGGTGCCTGTAATCCCAGTGACTATGGAGGCTGGGGCAGGAGGATTCCAAGTTCAAGGCTAGCCTCAGTGACTTAGCAAGATCCTGTCTCAAAATAAAAAATAAAAAGGGCTAGGAATGTTGCATAGTGGTAAAGTATCCTGGGTTCAATCCCCAATACCAAAAAAATAAAAATAATAAGATGATAAAACTGTTAAATCCATCCCCAAAGCACAGTTGGCATCCTTGTGAGATGCCTTCCTAACTAACCCTTTTGAGCTGTTTCTAGTACTTTTTCCACTCCCAGGAAAAAGCCAAGGGAGCCAGCTGGTCCTCTGCCTGTCCAGATGAAAGGCTTGCACATGTGGTTGAGAGGCGTTTCTCAGCAGCCTAGGGGCAGAATATCAGGAATCTCTGGCCCTCAGGCTACTTATGGTATTAATGAAACTACTCCACTTCCACCTTTTAAACTTTCTGATCTATTTTATTTGTATTTTAGCAGGACCTGGACATGAATATTAAGAAGATAACTTTGAGGAATAAAGTATCACACTTGATCCAAAGCTACTAATTTTCACACATGGAAAAGAGCAGAGAGGGAATGATTAATAAACAACCAATAATATTGGTCCTTTTTTAGACATATGGTTAACAGGAAGGGACAGGGTATATATGAAGACATAAAAGAAGTATAAGAGCTAGGGATGTGCTCAGTGGTAGAGCACTTGCCTAGCTTGCAAAAGTCCAGGATTTGAGCTCCAGAACCATGAAATAAATAAATGAATAACAAGCATAAAAGACAACTTGAGTAACTAGAAAAATCTATCTTTGTAATCATATCCTTCAAAGGAAAATCTTAATGATATTTTGGTGGGCAATTAGGCTCATTTCATCCTTTTACTTGGGAGGCTCCATTTCCAGGGCTCTTTTCCAAGAAATTGGAGATTTGAGGATTATATATAGTAAGATGTTCCTCTTATCATTTTAACAGTGAAAAGATGAAAACTAGCAAATAGCAGGACTGATTGTGAGTAAAAGACCATTAAAAACTATAATCTTGATGTATAAAAGCAACAATAATATTAAGTAAAAACACCTTAATGGAAAAACAAAACATAACACCTTTAAAAATCTACACATAGCTGGGTGCAGCTGTGCATACCTGTAATCCCAGTGGCTTGGGAGGCTGAGACAGGAGGATCACAAGTTCAAAGCCAGTCGCAGCAATAGAGAGGTCCTAAGCAACTCAGTGAGACGTTGTCTCTAAATAAAACACAAAAGGGTTGGGGATCAGTGGTTGAATACCCCCAAATTCAATCCCCAGTACAAGAAATCTGCACATAAAGTAAATGTTGAAAACACACCAAAAAGCTAAAAAAGTTATCTCTGAGTTACTGAAATTACATGATTTTTTTCAGTTACAAAGAGATAAAAGACTATTTTTAAGTAATGTCCTGGCATACAGAATTTCAATCTAGTCATGCTAACATCTAATGAAAAAATGGATACAGAAAAATATAATCCGTATGATCCTAATTATATAAAAAGATACACAGTGGGAGAAAAAAAAGATATGGAGATGTACCAAAAGTCAGCCATTCCCCCCCCCCCCCCCCCAGTACTGGGGATTGAAACTGGTGCTATATCTTTACCCCTTTTTATTTTTTATTTTGAGATAGCATCTCACTAAGTTGCTGAGACTGGCCTCAAATTTATCATCTTCCTGCCTCAGTCTCCCACATAGCTGGGATCACAGGCGTGCAACACTGAGTCAGGAAAATACAACTATCTTGAGTAGTGAGATTATTAGGTGATTTTTAGGTCCTCTGGGAAAAAAAAGTTTGTGTATGTTCTGAATTTTCTACAGTAAGTACACAAACATGAATACTTAAAATCAGGGAGAAAAAACAAATACTTTAAATGTTTTTAACAGTAGGGATAAAAGAACCCCTAGAAAATCTCAAAATAGTGGGGTGATGGCACATGCCTATAATCCCAATTTTGGAGGCTGAGGCAGGAGTATCACAAATTCAAGGTCACATCAGCAACTTGGTGAGATTGTCTCAAAACCAAACCAAACCAAAACAAAAGGACTGGAGGATGTAGCTGTGGTAAAGAGCCCTGGGGGAGGGGGGAATAAAACCCCAAAATAGTTCATCCTTGTCCACTAAAGCCAGAAACTTTAGAATTATCCTTGGCAACTGCTCTGGTTTGAACCCTCTGAAACTCATCTAAATTTTAATTCCCATTATTAAGGGGGGGGGGTGGGACAAGGTGGGACCTTGAATAGGTGATTAGGACTTTACCTCATACGTGGATTATTCCACTCATGTGACTGCCAAATTTGTGTTTATCTCAAGGTGAGTAGGCTACAAAAGCCAGTTCGGTTAGGTTGCCTCATATGCTCCCTCTCTTGTCATATGACACTCTATCAGCAAAGTAATCACCAAATGCAGCCCCTGGACCTTGGACCAGAATCGTTAATCAAAATAAACCACTTCCCTTTATAACTTTCTCCATCTGATGTAATGTTACTAGCAACAGAATGAAGACGAAGGTAAATAAATACCTCTCAACTCAAATTCCATATCCAATCCTTAAAATTCTTAAATTTTACCTCCTAAACATAATTTTGACCCGTCTGTTTCTCTCCCATTCCCACTGTGTCACGAGCACGTCGCAACACTTGCGGCCTGTGCTGGGTCGGGAACCGGGTAGGAATAAGGTAACACTCACGTAGCCAGTTGTTGGTCCTCAGATGAGGTTTTATTGATGCTCGGTTCACAGCAAACAGCAATCAGTCATCGGAGTAACAGCATGCAGCAACCAGGGGCCTCGAGCTGGGGAGCACTATCTTGTCCCTTGTCAGTGGAACATAGTGACAGACTCTGTCGGTGGAGTAGTGCCCGCTCGCTCCTGATTAGTCTGCAGTTTACATAGTCACATCAAAACAAGTTCACACATTACCTAATTTGTTTTTCAAGTCCTGGATTCTGCAAATTCATCTAGTAAATATTTTTACCAGTTTTACCATTAAAACTAATGTAAATTTGGTGTAAACTGCCAAATGTTTTTCCTCAGCGGCTGCATAGTCACTATGTGCGTCACCGCTCGTCACTTTACTTAACACTACACACACATTCTGTTTTGATCTATCACAGCAAGCAACATGTTTCTTATAAGTTTCACAAAATGGGGTCAGAAAGCAAAATGGGAGTTGTTTGGTTCACTTCAGCAATGTTCCATACACACTGCAACCACTCTCATCTACACCAGCAGCCCCTGAAGGTCTCCTCATCGAGACCCCTGCACTTCTAGAACCCAAACTTCACCCCACCCCCAGTCACTGTGATCATTTCAAAATATCTTGTCGTTATGGTACCGAGATGATATGATAATGCCCAAACTTTATGTCACGGTGGCCTTTCCACCTTCTGCTACCGCCACAATGGCCTCTTCTCAGTTTCCAAACAGCTCCCTTCTCTTTCTTCCTATTTTTCCCCCCCGAATCTTTTCCTTTTCTCCCTCCACGTCCATCTTGCTTGAGTGCCCGGGGCTCAGGGTCCAGGTCTCTTATCATACGCGCTCCTTATTACTGAGCACAGTTTTAACGAAGTTCAGCGGTGGCGTTTTTGAGAGGGGGTCTCATTACGCGGCCCTGCCTCGGCCTAACTAGCTGGCTGCCTGTCAGTTCACGTCGCCTATCAGTTTATTTCTTGAAGGGAAAGGCTCTCACTTCCCTGCTGCATTCCCAGGGGCTGATTTTGGTAGTTTCGCACTACATATCCGCTGAGGGAACCACCAAGTACCATCCCAAGGAAACGCTTACAGATGCCCGAGCGGTGCCCCAGATCCCGGGCAGAACTCACCGGCAGCTCCAGGTCCGTCTGGAAAGATCTCCCCCTCGGAAACAAAGCCCTCAACTTCCGGAAGTGCTCCCAATCCCTGCACTCCGGAGCCCGTTTCCTGGTCGGCGTGGGGTCGCCATGTCTTGCCGGATTCGCACAGAGTCGCCTTGTTAGTTCCGCCACTGATCCCTCCTCCCAAGTCTGAGTCCTGTCTGCGGACACGGAGAAGAACCGGTGGTAGTCCATCTCTTTCGGCGGAGGCGGAAGCTTAGGTCTGATGTTCGGTGTCGGGTTTGTCCTAAACCTGTGTGTGTGTTGTTTTCTTTTTAAATTCATTCTGACAAAAGATTGGTATCCAGATGGATGTTAAAAAAAAAAAATTCAAAAATAATAAAACCTAATAGACAAAATGTCAGCAAACACGAAAAGATTACCAACATCATTAGTCACGGAAGAAATACAAATTAAAACACAGTGAGGTATCACCACCCGGCCACACGGTGAATATTACCAAGTGTTGTCACAGATGCAGAACTGGTTATGCTGCTGTTCTGAATGTAACCATTTTGGAAAAATGTCAGTTTACTTTAAAAAGTTAAACATATACTTAGCATGACCAACAATTCTATTCCATGGTATTTATCCAGAAGAAATGAAAATATGTCCTTGCAAAGGCTGGTTTTGTGATACTGGTCCGTTGGAGATCCCAACAGGTTCTCTTTACCCAGTGTTGAAGAATAAACACCAGAGAAATGCCAAGGCAAGCGTAGCAAGCAAGTTTTATTTAAGGAAATGATAGAGGACAGACATCCCCTAAGAGGAGGTGACTTCAGAGCCCAAACCCGTAGGAGGGGGTACACCTTGCTTTCTTATAGACCCCAGAACACCCCTCTTTAATCATTGTCTTCTCTTTCCTCCTGTAAGTGACTGGGAGCAGGGACTGGGAGGTGGAGGTTGACTGCTAGAAACCCCATTGTTATTTCTTTGATAACCAGTTGTCACTCTTTGGACCCCCATCATTCATTACCTATACTGACTGCCTGACGTTTGCCCCTGTTCAGTTTGCTGAGAAATTTGACAATATCCTATCTACTTAGGCCAGGCAGGGCTGCAGGTAAATTGCTTTTTGGCAAAGAAATCACGTGGCGGGGTGAGCTCAGCGAACCCATTTTATAGAATTATTCTCTTCATGTTCCCACCATTCTCATCTATACGTCCCATAACAACTCTACACTGGTTACTAAAAAATCTAGTGGGACAGAACACCTCCATATGTAACAATAAAGATGCAGGCAGCACAGAAGCCTGGGATTCAATGTGAGCTGAACTCCCACGACTCATGAAAGCTGCTCAGATTGGAAAGAATCTTGTCTGCACACCTCACTTCCACTGTAGCTGAGGGAACCCCCAAAAGCAGCCTGCCCTGGGTCCTTTTTTTTAATATAATTTATTTATTTTGATTCATTGTAAACAAATGGGGTACAACTTGTTTCTCTGGTTGTACATGAAGTAGTGCCCCATGTCTTAATAACACCAAGGGAAGGGGCAACGTGACACTGAGCTAAATCATTGAAGGACATCTTGTAATCAGGGAGACTGGAACAAAACCTGGGCAGTTCTGGCTAATCCTTCTTTGTCACAGGATACCGCATTCCCAGCACATTCTAGTCTGTCTCTCTTCCTTTCCTTATTTCCCGTACTGGGGATTGAATCCAGGGGCACTTTATTACTGAGACACATACCCAGTTCTTATTATTTTATATTTTGAAACAGGGTCTTGCTAAGTTGCTGTGTCTGATCCCAAACTTGCATTCTTCCTGCCTCAGCCTCCAAAGTCACTGGGATTCTTGAGAACCAGAAATGAGAAAGGGAGAAAACTGCCTTGGTCCCAGACCCCCTGAGGTCTTGTACACTTGTACACGAATGTTCATATCAACATTACTTGTAATAGCCATAAACACCAACACCACTTTGGTGGACAAATTGTGAAAAATTCATACGAAATACTAATTGGTAATAAAAAAGGAATAAACTACAGATTCTTCCAACACAGATGAATGTAAAAAATATGCTCAGTAAAAATAGTAAGAAACTAAAATTAGTGTAGGATTCCATTTCTACAAAACTCTAGGAATTACAAATTTATCCTAGAGTTACTGAAAGCGAGTCAATGGTTGTTCAAGATGGGGGAATGGGAGATTCTAACTTCAGAGGACTATTTAATCTGAAGCCAATGTTCTGTGTCTTGATGTGGTGTTACAAGGGCATATGAGCTTTATAAAAATGCATGAAATTATGCACTTTAAAAGAGTACATTTTATAGATTAGAAATTTTACAATAAAATTGATTTAAAATACACTGAAAAAGTCTCAGTTCAGTAATAAGAAAGAATAGAATGAATTGGACATAACTTTTCTATGTTCATATATGAGTACACAACTGGTGTAACTCCACATCATGTACAACCACAAGAATGGGAAGTTATATTCCATGTACATATAATACATCAAAATACACTGTCATGTATATCTAAAAATAAAAATAACATTTAAAATTATTTTTGAAATGCTGTAATTTCATAGTTCATAGCAGCTAGTTTGTAGCCATCGATGGAAATAATTCACATGTTCATCAAGTGAATGGATAAACAAGTTGTCATATATCCATACAATGAAATACAACTCAGCAACAAAAGGAATCAACTATTAAAAATGTACAATGTATTGTATTGCTAATTTTATCTCTAAAGCTGCTTTTTTTAAAGAGCCTACACTACATCTTTTTGCTGGAATAGCTAAAATTAGAAAACTGACAATAATAAGAGCTGATGAGGATATGAGCAATTGTAACTTTCAAACTTTGTTGATGCAGATGCAAAATACTGCAGCCACTTAGGAATCCTAAGTTTGGTAGTTTCTAATAAAGTTAAACATTCCCTTATTTCACAGCACCTGTCTCACTTCAAGAGAAATAAAGATATTCATATAAAAACATATGCAAAAATGTTAATGGCAGCTTTGTTCAAAATTCAAAAACTGTAAACAACCCAAATATCCTTTAACTGGCAAATGGATAAACAAATTGTGGTATATCTATACAATGGAATTCTAACTCGGCCACAAAAGGGAACCAACAGGCCGTCCACATAGTGACATGGATGAATCTCAAAAGCAGTATGCTAAGTGAAAGAAGTCACATTCAGAAGGTGACATACTCTATGATTCCACCTAGATGTTAGTCTAGAAAAGGTTAAACTACAGGGACAGAAAACAGATCAACTGCCAACTGCTGCAAAGTGGTGTGAAGGAATTATGTGATAGTGGAACTAACCATTCTATATTTTGATTTTAATGATGATTACAAACTGGCATGTATTTTTCAAAACTCATAGAACTGTATACTGAAAAGGGATGAATTTTACTGTTTTTTTTTTTTTTTTTTTTAAAAGTCATCTCATGATTCCTTTACCTAAGCTGCAGGGGAAGAGATACCATTTTGCATCATTTGCAAGTTGGTTCAAAAGATCTAATTTATGAAATGTATTAAATGAGAACTTCCACAAGAATGTCAGCCTTGTTCTCTAATATTTACAGTAATATTTGCATAAACATTTGTAACTTTTACCAAGTATTAAAATGAATGCAAGCTGGTGTCTGTGGGCTAACACTCCTGCTCAGCACGCAGGCCCAGCAAACTCTGGATCCTGCAGTGCTATGCCACATGCCTCCAGGCATCAAGGAAGACGCTGAGACCCAAAGGTTGGGAGTCGCACCAACAGTGGCCACTGCTGCGTCTAGCACTGTGCTGGGCTCTTC
Organism: Sciurus carolinensis; assembly: GCF_902686445.1. Taxonomy (NCBI): domain Eukaryota; kingdom Metazoa; phylum Chordata; class Mammalia; order Rodentia; family Sciuridae; genus Sciurus; species Sciurus carolinensis. The sequence goes on from NC_062225.1 coordinate 25,296,684, forward strand.
TACTTGCTTTAGCTCAAGTTCAAGTGATTCCCTACCAAAGCACCCATTGTCCCCATTTTCCAGAAGAGGAAACTGACACTGCAGAGAGAACCAACTTGCTAACGGGCCAAACTAAAATCAAAACCTGGCTCCTCAGCTAAGCCATTTTCCCACATCTGGTTTTACATGTTGAACCTGGTTTGTGAGTGAGAGCTGCCCTTTTTATGACTGTTTTCTCTGACCTCCTAAAAAAACAGCTTGCAGAAGATCCTAGTTGCCCTCAGAGTGCCAGTGCTGAGATTTCTTTATAATGGTTCTCAATTGATTTGGGGGATGAAACTTGGGAGTTTTCTCTTGAACACAAATCGTCTACCTGGAGTCCCTTGGTGTCACTTAGAAGTTTGAACCTGGCCCAGCAAGGGACTGGCTGGGCGTCAGTCATTCCTTGGGGAAAGGCAGAGGGTCAAGAATCAATGTCTCCACTTTCAGATTTGATATTGTTAAAGAGCATATCACTCCCCTCCAGTCCAACTTCAGGGGAAATCTTTTAGCTCCCCTTCTATAGCATGTAGCCCCATTGCAGGCATCTCGCACACAATTGAGATTCATCTGTCTGTGCAATCTCTCCTGTGTGCACTCACATTTCTCTAGTATCAAACTCTTCATAAGCTTGAATACTTGAAATTGTCCTTTTTCATATGATAGCCATCCTAGTGGGAGTGGAGTGCTATATTGTGATTTTGTTTCTCTAATGACTAATGCTTGTTAGCATTTCTTCATGTGGCTTTTTGGTGATTTTTCTGGGGCCAGGTATTTGTACATTTTCTTTAGAGAAATATCTATTCAAATTCTTTATTCATTTTTAATTCTTTTTAATATTGGGTTGTAAGAATTGAGATATAAGTCCCTTATCAGATATGATTTGCAAAATGTTTTTCCCATGATGTGATTTTTGCTTTTTACTTTTTTTTTGGTACCAGGATTGAACACAGGGGCACTTAACCACTGAGCCACATACTCAGCCCTTTTTATTTTCTATTTTGACGTAGGACCTCCTCACTAAATTGCTGAGGCTGGCTTTGAACTTGTAACCTTCCTGCTTCAGCCTCCTGAGTCACTGGAATTAAGGTGTATGCCACTGTGCCCAGCTTTTTACTTCCTAAGTAGTGTCATTTGTGGTATCAAAATTTTAAATTTTGATGTAATCCAGCTAATCTACTTTTAGTTACCTGAAGATTTACATCAAATTTTCCAGTATTTTTTTATTGTGGTAAAATACACATTAAATTTTCCATCTTAACTATTTTTAAGTGTACAGTTCAGTGGTATTAAATGAATTCATAATGTTGTGCGAACATTACCACAATCTATATCCATACTCTTTCTTGTGTTAACTGAAACTGTACCTATTAAACAATTAACTCCCCATTCCCTCCTCCCCCACCTCCTGGCAACAACAACAAAAAAAAGCCAGGCACTGTGATGTACACCTATAATCCTAGCTACTTAAAAGGCTTAGGCAGAATTGAGAATTTGAGGCCAGTCTGGACAACTTAGTGAGATCTTATCTTACAAAGCAAGCAAACAAAGAATCTAAATCTTGGAAAGTGTTCTTCAACAAATGGGTCACATGAAATACCCAGAATCCCAAAACTAATCCCATGTCATGTGACTATAACCTCTCAAATGAATTTAACTCCAGATAACTTACCTTAGGTGTAAATGACACCTCTTTATGTTCTTAAAGGTATAAATATTCGTAGAATTCAGTGTTTTATCAGTGGGAGATATCGGGCACTTCCCACTTTCATATGTGTGGTTGATATTTACACAACTGAGAGATCTTTGTTAGAAAGCAGAGCCTGAGGCAAAGATTAAATCACTGGTATTTTATTTGCAATATGTAAAAACAGAGCAGTAAAGGTGAAGAAAAGGGTAAGCGAAGCAAGGAGCAGTGCTAAGCAATGTGATGCAACGTTGCTTTACAATGAGCCAGAAAGAACATGCAGGATGTCTGGCAGGTGTATTCATCACTCGGTAAGCCGGACCTTCTCTGGAAGGCTCAGAAGGCAAAACCATGGCTGAGAGTAGTGTTCAGCAGGGGCAGGCTCCCTCTGGTCCTCAACATTTCATTAATCGAGAACCCCCAGAGGGAGCAGACTCCTCCACACTTCTAGATCAGTACCTCACCCTTCAGTGGCAGTTCAGAAAGCCTATTTTGTAGCATTTCCTCCATCTCTAAAGTGGGGCCATATCTGAGAAGAGAGTATACAAGGTGTGGAACTGGAAGGACCTTGTAGGCCCAGAGCTAACTTTGTAATCTAGTTAACTTGGGGATCTCAATAAGGTTTGCTAGCAAAGGTTTAAAAAAAAGGGGAATGTGGACCCAGAGGCAGATGGTACTTTCAGAGAAGGAAGGGGTTGAGGGAGCCTGAGATGATGCCCTAGAACCTGTATTTCATATTGCACAAGATATAAATAAAATGACACAAGGTAACTTGTTGAAAATGGGATCTTTCCTTTTGTGGGCAGGGTTGGGAGAAAAGACTTTAGAGATGTGGCTTATACAACACGAGAAGGATTGGCTCACAGAGACCACAGGTAGAGACTACAGCCAAGGGAACAACCTGGAATAATAAGCACATGGTGGCATAAACGTGTATGGCCCAATGTACCATGAAATGGCTGGCACATAAACATGGAGTGGAACATACTAAAAGGCTTTGAGAAGTCAGCTTGCAGTCAGATAAAGAAAACCTTGACAAGGAGCTGAAAATGGAATCTGAAGGCCATAAGCTATTCAAGATTTCCAAGAGGAGAGTAACATGACTGAACTATTTTCAGAACATAATTCTGGGGCAGCTATTACAATTTCATTGTAAACAAGGTTTAGATAGGAAACTAGATGGGGCCTCCTTCCATAGGAGTGTTTGTGGCTCCAAATCATGACTCAGAGCACTCAATGGCCTGCACTCCTGGGACACAATGCAGTAAATTTTTTTAAAAATCAAGCTTACTAGACTGAGGATAAACCCTTACAGCAATTTATCTGGCAATTAAATTCTCATTATGCTGGCTCTCACAACTATCTCTAGCCCCTACCCAAACCCCACCAAATAACAGTAAAGGAATTTTTAAAGATAAAAATTCCCAAACAAGTGGGAGAGATGACAAATATAGATGAAAGATGGCGATAAAATTTTCAAAGACGGTACCGTCAGAACGGAGAAAAATAAAACCTAAATGTGTGTAGAATCAGGAAAGTAAACGGAAAACAGACTGACCAATCACCTCATTACCGTGAGAAGAAAACAGCTTCCATCAGTTTCAATGTCCCAACCTTAAATACAGACAGGTGGGCCAATAAATATGATTACCAGGTATTACAAGAACACTTTGAATATGAGAGACAAATACAATGAAAAAGGGAAAAGAAAAAAATAAGTTGATGCAGAAATCAGAAAGAACAGATATCATTAAAGAGATAAAAGATAATACATTCATTTAAAAAAGCCCCAGCTACTCAGGAGGCTGAGGAGAAGGATTGCTTGAGCCCAGAAATTCAAGGCCACCCTGGGCAAGAGAGTAAGACCCGATCTCTTTAAAATTACACACACATAAAAATATATAATTACATACATGCTAGTGTATATTAAAAAAAAAGAATTTTTTAAAAAGCAAAATTGTTAAAAACAGAAAATAGGAGAAAAAATATGTAATTAACTTAAAGGCATATTTCAGAAAATCCAATGTTCAACTAGAAGTTCGTCCAGAAGAAAAGAGCATAAGATGAAAATTTCTCATAACTTGCCAGATTGAAAGGGCTCACTAAATGTAGCATTATGCATTTTAAAATATATTAAGACACCTGAAATAAAGTTCTTAAAGCTTCTAGACAAAAACTACAGGTCACAAATAAAAGTTCCAGAATCAGAATAGTATAGGATTTCAACAGCAACGACGACATGCAGAATGATGTATATACATGCATTTAAAAGTGCTTACCTGCAATTCTATAGCTAATACAACTATTAATGCAGAGAAAATAAATACATTTGTCATTAAAGGATTTCAAAAAAATTTACATCCCATTGATTACCAAAGGATATTAATCCACTGAACAGGGAAGGAAATAATGAAAGCAGCAGCTATGGGATCTGGGAGACATAAGAGAGGCCTAATAAATGAACAAGGTAAAGATGAAGTGGAATCCTGGGGGAGGAGCTATGCCCTAGGTCTAGAGAACAGCCAATATACCTGTTATGAGTGGAGTTGTTTCCTAAAAATTCCTACGTTGAAGTTCTAAGTACCAATATCTGGAAATGTGACTGCAGTTGGAGACAGAGTTTTTCAAGAGGTAAGTAAGTTCAAGTGAGGTCCTAGGGGGCCCTCATCCAACACGACTGACATCCTTTTAAGAGGAGAGGGCTGAGGATGTAGCTTAGAGGTACAGCACCTGTCTAGTGTATATGAGGACCTGGGTTCAATCCTTAACACTGCCAAAAAACCCAAACCAAACCAACAAAAACCACTAGAGAGAGAGATTAGGACACTGACAGACATAAAAGAAAGACCATGAAAAGACATAGGGAGAACTAGTCATCTACAAAATAAGAAAAGCCTCAAAGAAATCAACCCTGTTGACATCTTCATCTTTTCTAGTTTCCAGGACTGTGAAAAAACAAATTTCTGATAGGCCACACAGTCTGTGGTACTTTGCTATGATAGCCCTAGAAAACAAACACAGCACCTAACCTGGAACAGATCAAAAGGGCTCCAGGAAAGAATTCAAATGAAAGAGAATCGGATGAATTTACCCATGTTGAGATATTTTATAATGCTATTAGAGATTTGGGGGATGAACTAGTGATAGGTCTATTGGAAAAGAGGTAAAAAAGAGTCAAAAATGAGAGGGAAGAGGGGAATATAAGAAATGTAACTATGGTACCCTATGGCTCATGGAATATTTACCTAGTAACGTGAATTTAGAACACTGATTTAACCACAAGTTGTGGTGTAGTGTGGGTAGGTACTGCAAAAGCAGACTCTTCATCTACCGTAGTAGGAATTCACCAATACACTATAACAAATTGTAAAATCAAGAAGTGGCAATATATAATCACATTATTTAAATAATGGAGCCAAACACCAGATGATAACATGAAACTACTTAAGGTTGTTGCTTTTGAGAAAAGATAATTGGGGCAGGGCAGAGGACTGTTCTTTTTCACGGTAATCTCAGTAAGAGCTATCTGAATTCTAAAATGTGCTTTTTAAATAAAAATACAAATTTTAAAAGCCTGAACAGACTAAAGCCCTTTTAAAAAGGGAGCTGCTGGTCCTTTTGCAATGGTGTGAGCAGAAATAGAACCAGTGTGTTATAGAATAAATGAAACAGGAGATATCAAATCCTAACTAGTATTTTTTTTTTTTTAACAAGTCATGCTGACAGCTAAAATGGGGAGATACAAAAGGGACAATAAATAAAAATTTTTGAAGGAGGCAAAGCTTATATGATGGCCCTTTCTACTGGGAGTGTTTTCCTTTGAAGCTGCTTGCCAAGGCCTTCTTTACAACTATGAGACTAGCTGGATTCCCATACCTACCCCTGCTGATTCTGCTTTGCCTCACAGTTGTCTTGCTCCAATTTCTTCCAATGTGAGCCTTCAGGATGTATCCTGGGGAACAATTCTACAAGAGTAGGCTTGTAGCAAGAAGGACTTTTGTATCTCTGTTAAATGTGGAGAGCAGAGAAAAACTTTATCAGCCATTACTTAGATCAAATAGAGTACCCTGATTGAGCCAACTAGACATAGGTACGAACAGCTGAAGCAGAGTACTTCCTTAAGATCAGATTCCACATGTTGTTCATACATAAGAGAAAACAGAGAAAATATCCCTCATGTGCAGTATCAGATAATCTATGATACAAATCCTCAAAACCAGAGGCTTTAAAAAAGGAAGCCAAGTTGCCCTAGTATTCATCAAATATTGACTGATGAGACACTTGCTTGGGCAAGCAAAGGTTTCTGGCTTCCTCTGCAACTAAAAATAATTAACATTCTCCCAAATGATCTACCTGTGTGTTCCTGAGGTAAAGCACCACTCCAGTGAGAGGCAACTGGAGAAAAATCCTAGAGGGATGTTTAACAGAGGAGCAATAACATCAATAGTTTTACCAGACATCTCAGGCAATTTATGGTCACACCCCATTCCATTCAAAAAACAACCTTTATAATCTATAAAGTTTCCAAGCTTTCTGGATAATTCTACCCTGTTCATGACATTTATCCTGTAAGGTAAATAATGATTTGATTTAATTAACCAGCATTCTGGTTTATCAATTAGTCTCTCTCACCCAACTGATAATCAGTCTTTCAAATTTTATCCATCCCTGTGTTAGATGGCTTATCTGGCAATTTGGTGAAAGAAAGTTTGGTCAAATCCCATAATTAATTGCCAAAGAAAGAAATGCCTAATCACAAAAACACCACAATTAATTACAGATAGTGACTAGCTTCTAAAGAAATTTTCTCCTAGGTAAATTTTAATAGAAATTTTGAAGAGTTATGGAAAAAAAGATACCCTTAATGACTGGGTCAAAAGAACATGACAAAAAACACTAAAAAATTCTGTACATACACAAACTTATGTTATAAGTCTAATCAGAAGAAAATACATAGAAAGAAGACAGAATTTTAAAAAATAACTGGCAAGGGAAGTTCTTAATACTTCAGTTCTAAAATATCATCTTCCTTTAGAAAAATTTAAGACTGGAATGACAGTTTTTTTTTTGTTTTGTTTTTTGCATTGCTGTAATTACTGTAAATGTATCAGCAAAGAGGTAAATATTAATGTAATTCCTTTAAAAGTCTGAACACATGTAAGGAAGCAATAAAACAAGACTTTGAAAAAACAAACAAAAACCTCATTTGACCTGAAAACCTCATTTGACCTGATTTTATTAAAAGTCACTCCAGCTATCTTCAGTGCAGCTCTGGCCTCCAGGGAGATATCCGGGACAGGTTTTGTATCACTCGGTCCATCCCCAATGGGCTGGATAGGACAGTCTCTGATAACTGCCAGGACACCACCTCTTATCCTGGACTGCTTGACTGCCATTTGGCTTCACATTCCAAAAGTATCTCCTTTGTGAATAGTCCTCTCCAGCGGGGCCAGGAGGAGGGATATGGCCTCTCTGGTAAACATTCTGACTTTGTGAAAATTTTCTTAAACAAAAAGTAATAATCCATTATTAGTATTAGTGAAATATATAATAAGCTTTATGAAATAACATATAGATATTCCGGTTCTTCTGTTTGCTACCTATTTGATCTTAGCGGATAAATTACTTAAATCTTTCTATCTCCTCATTCTTTATAAAACAGAGCTAATAATATGTTGCCAGGCTGTTATGAAGGTATAACAAGACAATATATTTAAATTTCCCACAATGCCCTGGAACACAGGTTCCCAGGAGTCTTTCTACCTTTCCCTCCATAAGTATGACAGGGTTGATATAAAACAATAAGCTATTTAGTATGGAAAATGGAGCAGTTTTTACTTTAATAAATAAATTAATTAAAAAGTATAAAAAATACTCTATCAAACTGGTACATACAGGTAATTTGGATAATTAGGATTTAATTATTTCAAAAGCAAGATCAGTGAATATACATAATTACAAAATAGTTGGAAATTTGATAAAAATAAAACCCACAAATCCCTCAATCCCACTTCATCTAATTCAAGTGGTTCATATTTCCTTTTTGTCTTTTTCTATTTGAATCTTTTTTTTTTGACTGTTGAATTACAACCTATTGTTTTTACTAAGTGAGCCATCACTTTCAATGGTTTTATAAAATGTCAAAGTATAAATATAATTACTGAGCTAGTCTCCACTGTTAGAAATCACACTACCAGTCTTTACCATCATAGTATTTCTTGCATTAATATCCCCAAATATATACCATTGGAGCCTGAGCACCTAGGCCAGTGTCTCAGACATTGCAGACACAGTAGGGACTTTGGAAGTGTGCTGAATCACAGAATAAATATAGCCTGTTCCATATTTGGAAGTATTTCCTTAGTCTCAACATGGAATTACCAGGCATGAGTATTGTTATGGCTATTAAAATTGTTTCAAAAGGGTTATCACTGGCAAGATCTTTTTAAAATGTTTACATCTTTTAAAACAAATGCCAACATCTTTTTTCCAAGTGTTTACAATATGTTACACTGTTTTAACTCATGTAGTAGTCAACGTCTGTGGGGGTATGTATTATTAAAATCTCACCTGATTGATAAATAAAGGGAACTCTACAGAGGTTAAGTATCTCACCCAAAATCATACAATGGGTGAATGGCACAGCCAGGATGCAAATCCAAGACTAGCCTGACAACCATGGGGTAGCTCATCAAAAACTGTTGCTAAAATAGTGAAAGAATAATACCTTGCTATTTTGTGATGGTTAATTTCAGGTATTAACTTGACTGAAGAAGGAATACCTACATAGCTGGTAAAGCATTATTTCTAGATATGTCTATGAAGGTGTTTTTGGAAAAGGCTGGTAGGTGAGTTGGAAGACTGAGTGGGAAGATTCTGCTACAGTGTAGATGAACCCTAATAAACCAGCAGAAAAGGTGAATTTGCCCTCACTACTGGAGCTGGGGCACCCTTCTTCTGCCCTTGATATCGGAACTCCAAGTGTCCCAGCCTTTGGATTCCAGGACTTGCATGAGCAGCACCTTTCCTCTACCTTCCCATGCCCTACCCCAACCCATGGATTCTCAGGCCTTTGGTCTTAGGACTCAGCCTGAGAATTACCAGGTTCCCTGGTTCAGATGCTTTTTCACTTGGATTCTGCGACACTATTGGCAACCTTGGGCCTCCAACTTGCAGATGGCCTGTTGTAGGACTTCTAAGCCTCCATAATAACATGAACCAATTTCCCTAATAAAGCCTTTCTTTCTCTCTCTCTATCATCTAATTCCTATTGGTTCTCTTTCTGGACTTTCTGGAGAGTCATAATAGACTATTTTAATCAAACTGAAATTTTTCCCATTTCCCAAGTAAAATACTTTTGTGATTTATCTGTTCAAATCCTTTATAAATGTTTCTATTGGGATTTTATTATTTTAATTTATATTTACTCTTTTTCCTTATTCTGAAAACTATACCACAATTCATGTAGTCTAAGAATGCAAGATTCTTTCTGGTAGATATATTAACTTGAGTCTACCAATCAATAAAAATGTCTAAATCTCTTTCCGAACTGCCTCTGAAATTACCTATTTCTCTACTCAGTATTTGATATTCCAAACTACAGAGCAAGATGACATCTTCTGGTTCACAATGATCAGTAAGACATCAACTCCTCATCATTATCATAAAGCATTTTCAGTGATTTATAATATTAATTTCTATTTCAGGTTCAGAAAAAGGAAAAGCAGAGGTACCTGAATGACTGCTGAAAGTGTGGGGTGTGAAAACGCCGGGAAGGCATCGGATAACCATAGGTCCGATGGAAATTAAACCTAGATCCTTGGTTACCAGACTTGTTAGAGGTGTGAACTGGTTCCATGAGATGTGTTGAGTCTTCAAAATCACTTGACCAATTCCTCAAAGAGAATATTTTCACACAATATTACTGGTTTACCAACTTGGTAGTCAATTTAGTAAGTATATATTTTGGCCCATTAAAATAAAAATTCCTTCCTCTGCCCACCCTGATTTGTTAAGGTTCCCCCCAGCAAATGAATAAGCTACCAGAAGATGGACATATACAACCTGAATTATGCAAAAAAAGACCCTAACTACAAATATCACATATAAAATATAAGACTTACTTTCTGATAGGACCATTCTGAAGGTCTTCAATGTAGTTTTGTCTTTCTATGCAATGTCCCCGGCACCTATTGAATACTGAGGAGTGGATGAACTGTTAGAAATAATTGTACAGAAAACAAATCTTTCCCAGAGAAAGTAAATCAAAGCTGAAATTCATTGACTAATTATTTAGGCCGTTGCATTTCATTACTTCCAGATATATCCCTTTATAACTTTGGAAAAAGATTATCTTTCTTGGGTTTATTTATTTCTTGGGTTTATTTATTTATTTATTTTTCCTTTTTTTCTTTTGGTGCTGGAGATCGAACCCAGGGCCTCAAGCATGCTAAGCAGGTACTCTACCACTGAGATACACCCCCAGCCCCAAAAGTTAAGTTTTCTTTTTCCTTTTCTTAATTTGTTATATTGGAACAAATGAATTACAAACTATTTTTTTTTCCCAAAACTTGAGAAATTCATCTACATTTTTACCTTTAACTTTTATGAAAAGGGAAAAATAGTGACAACCCTCATACTTACATTCAATTGCATCATCTGGCCTCATGCCTTCTACATCAATCAAATATCTAACAAAACAACATAATTTGGGTCATTGATATATACAAAAGAAAAAAAGTTTTTTTCAAAAGGTCCAATTTCACTTATAAATGGAGACATAAAAATCCTAAGAAAATATCAGCACATCTAATCCAACAATTATTATTAAAGAATGATATGCCATGACCACAAAAAGACCTTATTCCAAGAATGCAAGATGACCCAACTTTAGAAAATCTATTAATAAAAATACTTACATTGATATAATAATAATTTAACTAATAAAGGAAGGAAATACAGGACCAAAGTGGCAAATGTTTTACAGGTATATGGAAAATTAAATAGTTGTTTTTCATCAAAATACTTTGTACGCTAAAAACAGAAGACTTCCTTAAATTGGCAGAGGAAAAGACAAACTGGGAAAATTAACATCACATTCAAAAAAATATTCTATAACAACTGTCTGGGCCAGAAGGAGAAGCCACCATCACCTCAGCCATTTCTTCCTCACTCTGAACTTCAACCCACCACCAAGTACTGACAAATGATATAACCAAAATATCTCTAGAATATGACCATATCTTTCCACCAAAATGATTACCACACCTCGGTCCAAGCTACTATTATGCTCAATTCCTACAAAAGCTTCCTAACATGACTCCTTTCTTCTGCAGTTCATTCTTTACTCAGTAGTAAAATGAAAGTTTGAAAATGCAAATTTGATTATGTTCTACACACTCACTCCCAACAAAAAAGTTCAATAGTTTCCTTCTGTTCTTAAAACAAAGTCTTAAACATAGCTCTGCATGATCTAGGTCCTACCCATACTTCCAGCTCCATTTTAATGCTATACTTACCTCATGGTCTGATTCCTCCAACATGGTTAAATCATCCTGTTATAGGATCTTTGCTGTTCCTTATGTCCACAATTCTCTCCACAGTGTCCCTACCCTGGTCAATACCAATTCAACTTTCTGATATTTGCTCAAAGCTCTCTGTGGAAACCTAGTTCCCTGATAAAGTCAAATTCTTCCCAATTCATGCTCTCATAGTACCAAGTCCCTATCTTTCTTAGAACCTGTCAGAGTTATATTCCTATATGCATTTGTGTGATTCTTTCATATCTATTTCTTCATAAAAGGCAGTCAAGGTTCTTTGCCAGTACAGTGCCTACATATACCAGATGCTCAGTACATACTCTCTGAATAAACAAACATAAATAGGTATAGTGTATTGATATTCATAGAATGTATAAAATGCACTCTTGAATTCAGAATTTCCACCTTGAGTGAAATTATCTCTGGGACAAAGACAAATGTATTCAAAGATGCTCACACATGAATGTTCACTATTTTAATGCTTTATATAGTATCAAAAACTTATGACTTTTATGTTCATCAGCACACAAAGGAACAGTGCAGCCTTAAAAAAGAATAAGGTCACCAAGTACTTTCTACAACATATTAAATTATAAAACAGAACATCTATTATACCATATACACTTGTATCTGCATTTTTGAAGTTTAAAAGGATGTATACTAAATTATTAATGATGGTAATTTCTGGGTGGGGATCTATATTTCTTTCTACTTTACACATTTCTATACTGATTACATTTCTTGCAACAAACTTACATTACCATTGTTATTAGACAAAAACAACTTAAACACAGTTTGCCTCTGGAATTGGCAACTCACCTGCAGATGAGGTAGCCAGTCCGGTTTAAACCATGTGTACAGTGGACACCAATAAGTTTGTCTATAAAACAAGAAATAAAGAGTTAAATAACTAAAATAGATACACTAAAAAAGAGATGATTATTGAAGAGTAACATTTATAAGGTACCACAATATGACCACTACTCTGAAAAGGAATTTTTAAAAAATATACATGTATAATAAAAAATTATCTACTAGAAAGTAAACATTCACTGGAGAAAATTTCTCAAATAACCCCAATTAAACTCAATGGTTTGAACTGCAGAAGGTCTGGTCAGGTATTAAGAGCTACGACTGTACCGAGACAAATACATTCAAATGGAGTACCTATCAGTAATTGACTTAATTATAGAAAAAAGGAGTGAAAAAAACCACAACGGGCTAGGAGAATAAAATTTGTTTTTGAATGAAACAAATGGAATGCCTTAACCTTTTTAAAAAAAATATGCTATGCTGCGGATGAAACTTGGGATCTCACACATGCTAGACAAGCTCCACCAGCACATACCAGCTTGGCCTCTACTTTTGATACTGGATACAAGTACAACTATTCTCAAAGTGGAAAAACATAAGAAATAGCTTCAATATACATAGCCAGACCCTGAAATACTGTTTTCTCCTCTAGCCACTTAACCAATATAAAAGACAAAAAAACACTTCATTATAAGTAATTTTTTTTAAGAGATCGGTGAGCTAGTTGAGTTCATATTTCTCATTAAAATCACTTTCCAAAGTAAACTGTTTATCTGTGACCCAGAAAAGGGAAAACCCTTAGTCTACTACCTAAATCTGACATTTTCACCTTAACACAATAAAAGACAATGGGCCTATTATCAGAACTATTAAAAATATCAAAACTTCCAACTTCATATCAAAAACATTGGAGTTCAGATAACAAGCACATACAGAAACTCACCATTGTCTTTATTTTCTTTCAAAAATCCACTAACGGCAGATTTGAATTTAAAAATAGTGTTGTTATCAGGCACTTGATGCCCAACTGTAAAAATTTTTAGGTAAGGAATAGTTTCTGGCAAATCCTATAAGAAAAAAACCAAGAAAAAAATATGTATATTATTTCATTTGTAGGGAAAGAATTAAAGATAAGAGGAGCTGGAATATAAACTAAGAAATTATAACAATCTTATTATAAATGTCAACAATTCTGATAAAAGAGCCACTTTTTTTCCCAAGCTGCTCCATCCACGAAGTATTACTTTTCATTAAAACTATAGGAGAGATAGTTAATAGGTAGTATACCTAGCAGGTTCCATGTGAACAAATGCACATGGAACGTAACTAAAAATTATATGAACGGTTCTACCCAATATTTCACATTACAAGGGCCAGTGCCTTCATAATGCAGATGTGATTTAAGTAGAAGTAATTCTTGGGGTGGGAAAAAGTATAGTGAAAAGGAAAAAGAGGGTAAGTGAAAAGCCTATAGCTCAGAAGTTAAATGGAAAGTATCAGCATGGACTCATGCTTTTACATTATAAACACACACGCACAAACATAATTCCACTGAAAAAGGAACATTGTCGGCCTGGTAGCAATACATATCTCTAACACTCAGATGATAGTCTCTAAGTATCATTCCCACTAAAAGGAATCTAAGTACCTTGTTAAAATGGCTGATTCAGGCTGGGGCACAAGATGTACAAAATGAGCCTGGAACTTTTTTTATACAAATAGCAAAAATAGTGAACAAACATTACTAAGGTTGTTTCAAAATGTCTCAGGAACCAAACTGAGAAGCTCCAACTGTCCAGAGATAGGGCTTTTCTACTTGTATCTCAGTAACAAAAACGAAGGCATGGAGTTCATAATGATATAAAAAAATAAGTTAATAATCAAAATCCTATTAGTCCAACTCATTACTGTGGAAACTTAAATAAAAGGAAAGAATCATGCCTGCACAACTGGGTCTCCAGATGATAAGAGGAAACTTCTCTTCAAAGAAAAATCCACAGCTAATAAATGAAAAAAGAATTACTGATTTCTCTATTTTTTGAAGTCTCAAAAGAACTGATGGACTAATCATCGTAACGGCTAACAATCATAGAAAAAGATAATCACTCACTTATAAGCTTCCTCAGGGAAGAACAAATACATCATTACTTCTGAAACTGCCTTGTCAAAAAAACCCCAAAAAACCAAAAAAACAAACAAACAAAAAAACTAGAAAAGTCAAGCCTGAATCTGATCAAGCTACATCTAACTACCAATGTGCAGAAAGTAAAAAACTAGAAAAAATGTTAATGACATATGGGGATGCAATTATCAAAAACTACGTAACACAAACACTACCTGATTTCTTTAATACATAAATTTCAAGGTAAGTAAGGGGGCAGTAAGAGAGACATGGAAAGGCATTGATAGATAAGACTTAAGATACTTAACTAACTGCAACGTGACATTATTTTATGACATTTAGAAGCTAAAGCAAGTTTGAGCAATGACGGGATATGTGCCTTTCAAGAACTGATATAAAAAAAAAAGTACTTATACTTAAACATACATATTAAAGAAGTAAAGATAAAATTATAAGATATCTGAGATTTGCTTTGAAATACTACAGAATGGGGTGAAAAAGGTAGGGGTATAGAAGAAATAAGACAGTCATCAGTTGATAAACATTAAAGCTGAAGGCATTAGTGGGTATACAATAAACACCTATAAGTATTATGTCTCTCTTTATCTGTGTGACATTTAGGATAACAGCTTAAAAAACAAGATGACACTGGAAAAGTGCAGCAGTTTCTCTTAAGGTCAAACAGAAGCACCATGTAACCCAGTAATTCTACTCCTAGTCAGACATCTAGAAGAACTAAAAGCAAGTATTCAGACAAATATTTATACACCAGCCCAGCATGGTAGCATGCACCTGTACTCCCAGTGACTCAGCAGACTGAGGCAGGAGGATGACAAGTTTGAGGCCAGCCTTAGTGACTTATCAAGGCCCTAAGCAATTTAGTGAGACAACGTTTCAAAATAAAAATTAAAGAGGGCTGGGGATAAGGCTCAATGGTAAAGCCCTCCTGGGTTCAATCCCCAATGCCAAAACCAAAAAACGAAAAGCACACATTTGTACACCAATGTTCATAGTAGCACATTCACTATAGCCAAAGAAATAATCCAAGTGCCTATAAATACATAAAGGATTAACAAAACATGGCATATTCATACAAAGAAATATTTAGCCTTGAAAAGGAATAAGATTCTGACACATGCCACAAAATGCATCAATCTTGAAAACATAATTAATGAAATGGGCTAGACACAGAAGGACAAATATTATTCCATTTGTATGAGGTGCCAAGAATAGGCAAAATTATAGAGACAAAAAGTAGATTAGAGGTTACCAGGGGCTGGAAAATGGGAAGAAAAGAGAATTATTGTTTAATGATTAAAGAGGTTTTGTTGAAAATGATGAAAAAAAACTGGGTATAAACAGTAGTAACGGTTACCAAATGGTTCAATTCATCTCTCCAATCTTGAGATAGCAAATAAAAGTAAGTAATTAAGGAAACCCTTTGGTTTCCTTTTAAAATTACCATTACCCATGAAAGAAGGTCAGGCTTCATATAAGCACAAGATGAAAACTACTAAATTATAACTGAATTACTATAAATCATTTTAATATGATAATGAAGAATGTTCCTTTAAGGGTTCAATTTACCTCTGACTTATAATAGCGCTGAGTATATGTTAAATCAATAATCAGTCCAAGTTCTTCATTTTGTTCTCGAATTTTGTTAAAAAGATCTAGAGGAGAAAAGCGTTCTTCTGGAGCAAGTTTGGCTTCAAAACTCTGTCAGAGAGAATGAAATAGAGAGCAAATGTGTGCTAAAATCCTCTATTATGCATTTATTCAACTCCTATGATGCTAGCAAACTAAGAGATACAAAAGGAGAGTTTCTACTCTTCTGGAAGCTAAATTACAAACCTCTCTTCCACTGACCCGAAGCAAGAAAAAGGCTCACTCAATATGTAAATGTTTGTTTATGTATGTTCCACATCTTAAATGACTTGTGAACATCCTAGTCAACATTAATAGTTTTTTTTTTTTAAAAAAAAACTGCTATTTACCTAAGCTTTAGAACCTAACTCTGGTTCACAAAGTATTTTTTGCACAATTTTAATGTCCACTGGATTTCTCAGGGCAGTAATCACCTTATCAATTAAGTGAAGACTACATTTTGTTTTGTTTGGAAATCTATTGAGTTGTTCAATGCTATGGAAATATAACACCCCTAAGTCACAATCTATATTGTGTAGATCTTGCATTCATATGTAAGCATCTCTTTCTTTATATCTTCTAGTGTGCTAATGGTCATTAATTTAGATACTGAAATATGTTATTTAATTATAAAGTTAGTATATTATTTAAAGTTGTGGATTTATATTGATTTCTTTAAAAGTATGTTTTGAAGTAAATTATTTTTATCTGTAAACTTATTTATTGGGAGCAAAAGACACTTTAAGAAGCATCTGCTACAAAAAGGAAAATGGAGTGTGATATGGTTGAAAACCATGTTCTAATAATTTTTTGATATACTCATAGCCTCTATTAAAAATAAGCCCAAA
Source organism: Sciurus carolinensis (assembly GCF_902686445.1). Lineage (NCBI taxonomy): Eukaryota > Metazoa > Chordata > Mammalia > Rodentia > Sciuridae > Sciurus > Sciurus carolinensis. Next base: position 25,313,358 of record NC_062225.1, read on the forward strand.
TTAAAAAAAAAAAAACTGGTGGAAAACAAGACAGCCAAAATACTATTAGCTGATAGTTAATTAGAACATACAGAATTTTCAGTAGATAGCAGTGAGAATTTACAGCATAGAAACTCACAGAGAATCCCCAATTCTATAGATTCAGTTAGGGATCCCTTGTTTGGTGCAGAGCAGGGGAAATTCAAACTAGACCATCCAACTCGGCAGAAGCAGGCTGGCTCTTGGGGGAGGGCAAGCAAAGATGGTCACCAAGACACTGTAGAAAACAGTGGAAGCTGTTTCTTAATGTTATTTTGGAAAATAAGTATTTGGTTGAATTCCACAGACGCATTCAAATGAAATACACTGTTAAAGAACTTTCTCCATATTTCCAGTTTGGCTATAGTTAGCCATGACTCTAAGTACAACATTACATGAAGCCCTGGTACACGCAGTCACAAGTGTAAGCAGACAAGCCACGGACCAGCTCTGGCACTGAATAGGAAGTTGCAAAAACTCTGTGTTGTGGGCACCAGGTGGGAATTCTTCGAATTAATCAAAACTGCTGTAATTTCATAAATAATAGACCTGCATAGTATAATCTTTCCGTGGCATGGCTCTGAGAGTTAACTAAATTAACTTTGAAAATTTTAAAGTAAGAGAATCCAATAGTTCATTATAAAGTGGACACAGTCACGTTATGTTTTAGTACAGTGATTGCACTGTGGCCTCCATAAATGAATTCTAAGTAAAGGTCACCATCATCAAGACAAATACAAAAAGTTCACCAATCCAAACAGCATGATTTAGAGCAAGATTAATTCTTAAAATTAATGTGTAAATAAAACTAGTTTTCCCATTAAAAAAAAAAAAAACTTTTGGATCAGAATTTGATTATGGTGTATCAAGTATCTGGAAATGTTTAAAACACCAATGTCAGACTTTTTTTTTTTTAAATACTTTCCTATTCAAGAAGCTGATCTAATATAGTGGCTAGCCACAGAAGCAATGAAGTCAGGCTGCCTGACTATCAACACTCTACCACCCCACACCCAGGCCTCGCTGTGTAACACTGTAGACCATATGGATGCATGAGTTGTGACTCCTAAGTCCCAGAGACAGTCACAAATAAGGGTTCAATTATTTGCATATGCGTAAAACTCAGAGCCAGATGAGTGATGATGGCAGAGACAATGTCCACTCTACTTTCAGAGGTTACAAGTGGCATGGTTATGATCATCTACATCCCAAAAGAACCTCTCCCACCAAAGAAGCTCCTCATCACAGGATGTCACAGCTGGATGACACCATTCCTCTGCAGAGTCTGGACTGCTCCTCTGTTGGCCACTACCACCCGACTTCCTGCTGGCTATGTGGCCTACACAGCCAACAGAGAGAAAAGGGCACACCTTGTCTGCATGTTCCCACCTAGAAGCAAGGATACTGGGGTTTTTAACCCCTACCCCAAAAAGGAACCTATATTTATGATGTACACATAATTACTAAAGTTTTTTTATAGTCAACAATTTTTATTCAATAAATTTTCAACTAGTGTTAAAAAAAAAAAATATATATATATATATATATATATACATAGTGTTATATATTAAAATTCCATATTAATTTGAAGAAGAAAAAGAACCCCAGTCTTCCATGTGGTGAATTTAGATTTCTGAAACAATACTGAATTAACTTTTGCTTACCTTTTGCAAAGGAACTTTGAAAGCAATGAATCGAGTCCCAGGCATCCTCTGTCCAACTGGGAGATAGTCTTTCCACCTAGTAGATACATTCTTGTTAGTCAAACTATATGTTAGCCTTGTCTCCCTGCACAGAACAAAGGCTTCTGGGAAACTAGAGTCCCAGCCCACAGCATGTCCCTTCTCTGTGCTCTGCATTCTGCCACTTAACTTATTCATCCCTGACTGGTAACATTTCCTTTTTCGCATCTCCCCACCTTGAAAACAGATCCAAGTCAACAGGAAAAAGGCTTCCACAAATCGGAAATATCTAAAGTCAGTTGGGTCACAACTTGTGCATCCCTCACACACTCTAACCTCAGTACCAAATACTAAGGTGTTATTGATACAAACATAGTGCAGTAGTTTAAATTCAATTCTTTCACTAAACACGATTGTTTAGTCTTCATACAACTGATAGCATCAAATTCAATTGGTAGGGCATTTAAAGTTTATTTTTGAACAAAAAACTCTTCAAATAGAAAGGGACTGTGAACTTCATTTAAAAAGATAGGAGTCAACCCTGCAAAGTAATATTTGAGCTTACTTCTGCAGGACAAGTTAGAAGTAAGTATGGTGAATTCAAAATACCTCAAGCACAGAAAGTCAAGAGCAGTAAGAAGTGGGGCTGGAGAAGCAGAGATTCCACACCATACAGGTGCCTCACAGACCATGTAAGGAGACTTTTTATTCTTAAAATAATGCTGATGTCTATGACCTACCTTCCAATTCCATTAAATTTCAACATGCTTTGAGTGCTGAGGCTAACCCCATGAGGACTTCACCAGCAAGTTATACACGCACACTTTTTTTTTTTTTTAATTAGAGAAAAGGTCTCTAATTAAATTGCTGACCCTGGATTGGAACTTGTGATCTTCCTTAAGGTTCCCAAGTAGCTGGGAATACAGCCATGCACCGCTGTGCAGGGCTCAATTTCAATTGTTCATAATGACCTATTTAAAAGATTTGTGAAGAGAACAGACTGGAAGAAAGTAAAGAATAGATATATGGACACTACTGCACTCAACTGCAACAGGTCAGGCAAGACCTGCGTTAGGATGCTGAAGGAGACGAGTTGGCAGATTCAAAAGATATTCAGGAGATAAAATCAAAAGAACTCAATGAAGTTTGGAAGGGAGGAGAGGAAGATTTCGAGGAGTAAACGGTTGCACTGCCCATAGGCACACAGCCTCAAAACTAACCATCTGGGCATGTACAGGAAGGTCTCAGGAGACACCCGTTAGGAAGCACCAGTGTGGCTTCGGTGATTCCTGGCAAGGACGTAAACCTACTTTTCGTGAAAGGTCTCAGGCAGGTACTGAGGGATTCATTCGAATTTAATCTTGTTACTCATATTTTCTGTGCCAAACAAAAACACGACCTGAGGAATTCAAGGGCACGTTCCATCTGGACGATTAAGGAGCGTCCCCAACATCATGGCCCGCCTCAAAGGCATACCTGACCCGAGGAGAAAGGGACACAGCCTCACTTCTAAAAGGGTGGGGCGCATCACAGAACGCCGCACGCCATTCCTTTCAGCTTCTGCTGGAGGCACAGCGAGGGTCAAAGGCTCTAATCCCGGGCAGACGGGCCAAGCTCGCCGCGGCGACAGGGCGAGGCTGAGACCACAAGACCTGGAGCCCACCCCAGAAGGTACGAGCCGGAAGGGCCAACCCAGCAGCAGGGCATATCACCTTTCCGGGATGCGGTTTCCGCCCTTCCTCTTTGCTGAGGGACGTCCAGAAAAGTCGCGTCCCCGGCCCCAGCCACTGCGGACAGGATGCCATTGGCTCATGTGGGCGCCGAGATGCCGCCCACCCAATGCCAAGCGGGTCAAGGCCGTCACTGTTGCGTCCTCGGTGCCGGAAAAAGATGCTGGGCCGGGAGCGCGCCGAGCAGCTACCCACGGAGTGCGGGCCGGCCCCACTGCGCCTGCGTCACGCACTTCCCGTCGTGATGGCGTCACACGCCGGCTTGCTGAGTCGCTCGATTTACAAACAGGGCTTCGTCGCCGACAGCGCCCTCTTTAGCCGGAGGCCTGTAGCACAGGTCTGTGAGTTCCAGTGCGCAGTCCTGAATTCAAATCTGCTGGCCCTGGAATAGTTAGGTCCCACTGCACCCAGTTCCTCATGTGTTCTTCGAGATATTTCCAAGTGTTTACATTTACATTTTGTATATCTTTTATAGATATTTACTTTCACATATATGTATAGCTTCTTCCTACACAACAGCAGCACACCATACGATTTCTACACTGTCTCTAGAATACTGATTTTTCTCAGTATCCATCCAAGTTTTTAATGACCATAGCGCATTGCATGCATTGTAAGTAACATAACTAAAAATATCATTTGCTTAACCAGTCCCATATTGATGGACCTCTAGTTGTTTTCACGTCTTTGGTTTGGGTTTTGGTCTTCTCTTACAGGCTACGCAATGAACTATCCTTATACATATACACAACTATATCTAAATTTCTAGAAATAGAATTTCTGGAATGAAGGAAAAACAAACAACGTTTTGAAAGATACTGCCTAAGTGACCTCCACAAATTATATCAACCTATACTCCCATTGCTAGCCAGACATTTACCTGGTTCCTATCAAATGACAGGTATCATGCTAAAAGTAGATAACCTTGGTTATGTTTTAGAAAATACCAAAACCTAAACAAAACTGAGAGACATGAGAGTGGAGCTCAAGTGCAATATCTGCACATACTTATCAGGTTGCAGGACTGAACCTGTTAGGAAAACTCTCAATTCAGCTACAAGTAGAAGAGCAAAGAACAGTGTGTCTGAGCCCCGACCAAGTACTGAATTCCAGATTAAACTGTAAATAATTATCATAACAATAGTTTTTCAGAATAATTTCTACTTTTCTGTTTCTAAATTTAAAAGCACATTATATGCACTGTTATTATTCTTTACAACAATTTTTATTTGCAAACTTACAATTAGGCACATTCAAACTTGACAGTAATTTATAAAACACTCTTTTGGAACATAGGAAAATGTATATGATAGGTATATGATGGACAGAATGCAAAAATAGTCCATATGTTTATAAACATTACAAAATACAAAATGTGACATAAATTTCTCAGAAACCAGAATAGCTATATTGGTCTTGCACTGTAAGTTTTCAAAAAGACACAAGTAGGGCGAGAACAAACTCAGTTATAGTTTCCAGGAGAAAATCCATACTTAGGCAGGATAGTTTCCAGAAAGTATGGGAAGTGGCAAAGAGTAGGCCTTTGGAGAGGCCTTATTGATTCCAATAAGCGGTAATAGAATGTCTTCATCCATAGTTCACAGGAATGGAAAATAGAGACAGGAGTAAGGGATATTAGGAGCAACAGTTAAGTAGTTGACACTAATAAAATGTGACAGTATCTGGTAGGGTCTCGGTATCATATAGAGACTTGAGGGTTTCTGGTCTTTAATAAAACAAAAAGAAAATATGAAGAGAAAATGGAAGGATGTCAGGGATAGATGATATGGATAGGTTACAGCAAGATGAGTCCTAGTTATTCTGATCAGTACTAATTGCTGGGATTGGGTTGTCCCTGGGACAATGCCCTCAATATAAAAACAGGGTTTAGGTCAGGGAAGGACATGATGCTAAGTTCCAAAGTATTGGATCAAAGTCTTTAGGTACCTCCTTCCTAGTTTAAGACTTGTTTAAGGGGCTAAGATGATGCAGAGACTGAAAGCTAGAAGTGGAATTATGAAGAGCAAATAGTTATCAGTCCTGGGGATCAGGAGAGGCAAAAATATTTGCCTAATTATAACTGTATATTGGACCTGAATATTTTAGTATGTAAATATTATATTGCTATAAAAATGATCTTACCACATGCTATGAATTTTGATCTGGAATGTCCCTAAAGGCCCATGTGGCAAAGCTTCCTCTCCAGTTTGGCACTATTGGGAATTGGTGGAACCTTTAAGAGGTGGCGTCTAAATGAGGCACAATGTTGTATGTCAATAATCCCAGCTATTTGGAAGGCTGAGGCAGAATGATCTTAAGTTCCAGGCCAACCTGAGTACTTCAGCGAGACCCAGTCATAAAACAAGATTTTAGAGGAGGAGCTAGTAGTAGCTCAGAGTGCTGTTGGGTTCACTAAGAAGTACTGGAATAAAAGGGTGGGGGGCCTAGTAGGATATCTTCTGGTCATCAAGGGCATGGGCTTGGAGGTGATAATGGAGACCAACACCTTCTCCTCTCCTCCATCCTCTCTCTTTCTCATACAGGTCATGAAGTAAGCAGCTTGTTCCACCATGCACTCCTGTTCATCATGTTCTACCTTGCCACAGCCCAAAAGCAACAAGGCCAACTACTATGCACTGAAATCTCCAATGTTGTGAACCAAAATAAACATTTTCTCTTTTTAAGGTGATTATTGCAAGTGTTAGTTATAGTAACATTAAACCCAACTAATACAACATATTCCTCACAATCTTTCACCTACCAACTTAACCTCTAGTAACTATGGATTTACTTGATTAGTACAAGGATATAGCAAATGACATGACTTGCCAATATGTAGTTGTTAGGCTTATATTACATACCACTATTATAGAAGTATTCAAGATATGAAAGTTAGCAAAAAGGGGAAAAAAAGTCTTGAAAAAGTTTATAGTGTTCAAGGTATATCTTTAACTGCCAAACCTTCCACAATTTCTTCCCAGGTAAGTATTATCCCATACAGAACTATGAAAAATATCATATAATGAGCACTGGAAGAGATGGGACAAAATGGACATATAAATGAAATATTCATCTTCATATATGAACTTTTTATATGAGATATTTATCCTATATATGATCTTATCTTCCCATGGGCTCTTGATATCTTGAATCACAAACTACCCACTCACTGGCTCTAGGACGTCCCTAGACAGATAATCCAGGCATCCTTAAAAACTCACCACCAATGAAAATAATTAAATCGATAGATTTACTCCCTCAAATATATATATATATATATATTTATATATATATTTATAATTAGCAAATAAGTACTGACTTGCTTTATCACAGTTACAAGATAAGACAGTGGAACATATACTCTCCATGGATCAAAAGCAACAGCAATTTAGATCAAGTTGGGATGAACACCAACACACTTGATCCTTCAGTGTGTGGTATAACTTACCACAGAATGCGTTGTCCACATGACTTTCTCTAATTTTCTCCACAAATCCATTAGGTGAAGTTATTTCATGATGCTTCAACATAAACAATCATCAATAGAAAAATAGGCAATGTGTATTACAATGTTGGATTCCTTTAAAATATGATAGAGAAAAAGTGAATTGAAAATCCAGAGGCTTTAATAGCGGTTCACAGTCTACAAACACACAAATAACAAAAAATGAGATGCGACATAGAAAATAAAGAATGTTATTTGTAAGATTTTTATCTTCATTATATAGAATTCTGTCTGAAAATAAAACATAGAAAGGGCTGGAGTGACTCAGTGGTAAAGTGTCCCTGTTTTAAATTCCCAGGACCCCCATACAAAAATTGAATTATCTCTTTTATTAACACAAAAGAAGACCAAAGTATGTTGACACAAAAAATTTAAAAATGCATGTTAACCTATTTTTTTCTACTTTCACTTTCCCTATATTCTACTAATGTTCTCTTCTAACTTCTCCTGTCCTTCCACCCAAGCATGGCTAACAAAGAATGTGGGAGGCCCAGGATTCTGTAGTGGCTGTTTGCAAGGGGGAGGAAGATTCAGTAACTGCTACACTGGATTCACTTACATAAGAAGAGAGAAAGAATCCTCAGTGCCTCTCACATATGAAAGAGCCCAAAGGCAGGATGTCTATGTGACCCAAGGAGTCATCCAAGGCAAATGATGGTGAAAGAAGTACAATCCAAGTCCAGAACAGGAACATTTAACAGTGAACTGGGTCTTCCATCTCTCCAGTATTTACTTCTAATGTTCAGAGTGCATTTTTAAAGAATCAGGTCACAGAAAACAAGACCCCTGCTCTGGAAGTCAAAAGAAAGTACTATCTAGGAGTATAAGAATGCAAAATCAAGGCTTGTCCATGAAACAATGTCTACAATGAAGAGGGGTGGGAGGAGGAGAGCAGAAGAGAGTTACAAGTCCAACCTGGCCCAGTACAGCTCAGCCCAGTCCAAAGACTGCAGGATTCAAGAAAAGCTTGGACTTCCTCATTCCCTACAGGGTGCACTCAAGGAACTTCACTCTACTCTTAAGTTATGAAAGAACTCTTTAGGACTGAGGTTGTGGCTCAGTGGTAGAGTGCTGGCCTAGCATATGTGAGGCACTGGGTTTGATCCTCAGCACCACATAAAAATAAATGAATAAAATTTTTGCATCCACCTATAACTAAACAACAAAATAAAGCTTTTTTTAAAGATATTTTTTAGTTGTGGTTGTCAATGGACCTTTATTTTATTTGTTCTTATATGGTGCTGAGAATTGAACTCAGTTCCTCACACATGCTAGGCAAGCGCTCTACCACTGAACCACAACCCCAGCCCAAAATAAAGCTTTTTAATCCTTTTCTTTCATTCTTGGAAGCTGTAGTAAGTTCACTATCAGAACAACTTCTATGGTTCCAGAACGACTAGAATTGTTCAAACCAGATATCTCTTTCATCCATCCCCAAGAATATTAACTGTACATGTAATGTATAATTATGTGCACACTATTACAATGTGAAATATAATATATAACATAAATAATTTTAATGAACATTAATAAGGAACACTGAGATGATATCCCTGGGGAAGGTGGTCCTATCTTATCACACTTGCAGGATTTCAGCTGGGACATTTAGGTGCTACTTTAAGTCTCCTGTCACTTTCTCCACCCAATCAACTCTCTTGTCAGTTTCTCCACCCAATCCCACCTTCTGGTTGGGAATCTGACCTCCCTATTGGCTACCTCATACCTTTAAACTGCCTGTTTTGTGACATCATTCTCCCACCAACCTACTGCCACCTGGTAGAATCTTAGGGTTTCCATGGAGTTGTAAGCAAATTTGGATCATCGCAAGTGACCAGTGACCAGTAACCAGTCATCAGTGACCAGTGGCCAGTGACCAGGAACTCCATACTGGGGAACATGCATTCTCTAGCCTCAGTCACCCAGACATCCTCTGGGGTGGTCTCCTCATCCTTTGTATCTGCAATTGATGTCACCTCTTCTCTGACAATGTCAGGTAAGGAAAGAAACTTTTTAAAGTTTTTCATTAGGCTTTTTGCTGCCTCAGTGTACTAGTGGAGTCCAACTAGCTTAGAATAATATGGCAAAGGATGGAAGTAGAAATCTGGAGACCTAATTTGAGTTTTCACTTTGACATGTACTGGGTATGGGATGGATGATCATTTAGTCTCTCACAAAATCTGTTTCCTCATCTGCTCTATGAAGATAACAGACTGCCTGTGCCCTGGTCCCTTTCTTTTCTAATATTGAATCTTTTGTTAAAATATTTTTTAGATGTTGGTAGACTTTATTTTATTCATTTATTTATGTGTGGTGCTGAGAATCAAACCCAGTGCCTCACACATATGAGGCAAATGATCTACCACTGAACCACAACTCCTCTAATATTGAGTCTTAAAGGGCATGTTTTTAGAGAATGAAATCCGATTTGGGGAGTACCTTTGTTTCAACAGAAAAAGAGAAGCTTGAGACAGACAAAAACTCACACTGTGTACCTAGAGGTTTCATCTGTAACAGTCTCCTTCACCAATATTTCCATTTCAGTATTTCAAATTTAGTGCTGTTCTAAAATGGACATTCACATATTTTGGAGTTTTCTGTTTAAACTACGTGAAAAGAGAATTAGGGATGGGGAGGGAGAGGACAGGGCTGTAGGAGGCAGATATTCTAGGGGAAGTAAGTTTGGGACTGTTGAAGCACAGGGCAACAGAAACTGGCCAGGGGGCAGGGAGAAAACATCAAAATAAAGGAGAAGAAAATAAAAGAATAAAAGAGAGGAAAAGCATGGAGATGTTCTGAAGAAAAAAGAGGATGTTGGGATGGAATGTGCAAGAGAAACAAAGATTTTAAATTGATGCAGAGAGTATAGGGGGATATCTTCCCAGCACTGGACAATTGAGGCTGGTTGAGAGAATGTCTAGATTAACAGACTAGCAAGGAAACTAAGGGTAGAATTAGGGGATCACTGGGGAAAGCAGTTTCTCAGAAAAGTCACATTTGGTTTTTTGGAGTTTTTCTATGGTCTCTTTGAACACAGATGACCTAGACAGCTTGAACATGAACATTTTTGAAGTATGTTTTAGAAATGATTCTTCCTGTAAACATGCTAATGAAAGTGGTTATAGGCAGGGCTGGGGAAATGGCATTTTCCATGTCCTATTTTACTCTGCTTTTTAAACCACAAGAATTTTTGAAAAATGATGTGCCCTAACTTGCATCAGAAGGATGCGTTCCTTTGTGTGATAGGTAGTTTTCAAGCAGAAGTTTTTTTTGTCATCTTTACAATAGTTTTTTTTTTCTTCAACAGAGTACATACAAATAGTCACTAACGATTTTTAAACCTAAGAACCAAAAGAAAGAGCTACATAAGAAGAAAAAGTCAAGATCCACATCTTTAATTCCACATTTATCTAAAATAATTTTGCAAAGTCATTTCACATTTCATAGAATTGTTTTGGGCTGGGGGTTTAGGTCAGGGGCAGAGTGTATGCTTAGCATGTTCAAAGCCCTGGGTTCAACCTTTGCATCAAAAATAATGTTTGAATTGTATTATTATATTTTAATGGTGATTTTTTTTCAGATATTAGGGAGAACAGTTTCCTGTTAAAGATGATTATAAACTAGGTTTTGATGATAAATTTAACATTCAGGACCCTTTTAAAGCATGCATCCTGCTTTTTATAACTGAAATGCTTATCAGAAAATGTTTTATATTAATTGAAATGTCTACTAGTGGGATTAATAACTTTTACTTGGTGTGGGTAATATTTAGGGGAAGATGAGCCAGCACAGTGATGAAATTATTTTACACTTCTTGTTTTGTTCTCTACGTTGTACAAAATTTCCTTCCTTCCTTCCTTCTTTCTTTCTTTCTTCTTTCCTTTGTTTTCTTTTCTTATTTCCAGTACTGGGGACTGAACCTAGAATCTCATTCATGCTAGGCAAGCATGCTACCACCAGCTATATCCCCAGCACAATCTGTTTTGTCTCTGAGACAGGATCTTGCTAAACTGACCAGACTGGCTTTGAATTCCTGGGCTCCAGCAATTCCAGTACCTCAGCCTCCCAAGTGCTAGCACCACAGGCCCACCCCACCATGGCCAGATTCATAGTGCTCTTTTGCTTCACTTTTTGCTTGAACATGTGGCCTGGAGGAGGAGGGTTGGTTTGGATTTTTTTTTTAACTACCAGGGATTGAACCTAGGGACACTTTACCACTGACCTACACCCCAAGCCCTTTTTAAATTTTATTTTCATAAACAGTCTCTGTAAATTGGCAAGGCCATCCTCTAACTTGTGATCATCCTGCCTCAGCTTCCTGAATAGCTGAGGTTACAGGTGTGTTGGACTGCATGTGGATTCATAGTATTTTTTACTGAAATATTTATCTACACATTGTGGCTACCTATATGTTCATGTTTACTTAAATTTGCTGCTTATTATTTATTAAATTTTCTGCTTATTATTTGCTGATATACTTTCTCTGTCTATAGGTACAAAAAAATCACCTTCAATTGTGGGCAGTGTTTTGATTAACAGTATTCACTAAAACATAGGAGAAGTATTCACTTTCCTAATATTGTATGTATGATAATGGAACTTCATTTGTTAGTAAATTTACTATGCTTTGACACTTGCTACATATCAAAATTTTCATTAGGATCTAGGTATTCTTTATAGTTCTATGCTGTTTTTCATTTTTGTCTTTCTACCTTTCCAGAACATACTATATCTTCTTTCATATAATTCTTATGTAATATGCCACTTTTATACATGGATGAATAATGACTGTTAGTATTATTGTAACCACTTACAGATGAGTAACCTGAAGCTCAGAAAGTTTAAATAAATTTTTCTTCCAAAAAGCATTTCCTGAGAAACTTACTCTCAGGTGGTCATACTGACATGAGAATTCAGGCATGAATAGCCAAAATAATGATCCCTTAAATTACCATCTGGATGGTACAACTGAACTCTGGGAAATGGCATGTGACCTGAATGAGCAAAATGAGACTGAGGGAAAAAGTGAAAATATCAGTACTATTTTCTATGAACAGGAAATATAAAATTCTATTTTTCTGACTTGTGGTCTTGGTCTACAGAACAAAATCCTGTCAGGGAGTAGGTTTCTATAATTGATTTTGAAAAGTCAATCAAACGTCTCTGACCCTTGCAAACGGATAATGTTAGATATTCTCTAGTGTTAGATGTTCTCTAACTCCTAAATGCTTCAGTTGAAAAGCATATTCATGCTCCAAAACTAGGAGAAGCTCAAAGGAAAACTAGGTCAGGGAGAAGGATGCTTGTTGGGAACAATGTGTGAACTAGAACACTTAGGTTTTCTCTGCCCACTGGAAAGAAAAAGCAGTTCATTGTAAGAGTACCAAACTCCTCCAACACTTGCAGCCATGCTAAATGGTTTGATTTGAGGTATCTCAAAGATTATTGGCATTAGAGGCTTCCAGACTGCCACAACCTTAAAATAATACCATTTCTCAAGTATCTTAAGAATATCTCAGTCTCATCAATTTTTCATCACCCTCTTGCTTCCTACAGAAAACTCCCAGAATTCTTCTATAGTTGGAACTGAAAATTCTCTGCCTCTCTCTCTTCCTGTGGTGAGCAATGCAGCTTCCCTAACAAGAAGTGTCTGCAACTTCTCCAGAGTCTCTGCTCCAGCTGTCAGTTCAGCATGGCTACTGCCTTCAAACTCAGGCACCTCCTTCCAGTCACTCATGGGCAGTGCCTATCTTTATGAACATTCTAGCACAGCCATGTTGTCTGGGGTTGCTAGCCAGCACCAGATCCCCATGACACCTGTCTCCTATCCAAGTATTTTTGAGTGGAATGTCATGAGAGGTGCTGAAAAGAAGTCATCTTCACTGGGGGACTATACTCTGACTGTCACTGAACAGGACACAGCAGCTCCTTCCATGTCTATGACAGCCCAATATGATACACCTTCAGATGCCAATGCCATGGTCCCTGAGTATCCATCACTGTCGGCCAGGCTTGTCCAGGGGACACCATCTCAGATTCCAAATCAGGCACACACCCTGTCACTTCCCTACCAGAAAGGAAGTCAGGTCTACTACTATGATCAAAACACTCTGGGGCCTCTGCTCTCTGGAGGTCTTGGACCCTACCTGCAATCCTATGGTTCTGTGTCATATGCAGGAAGTAGGGCCACTGTCCCTCAACCAGAAATGGTGATGGTGCTGAAGGAGGTTCAGGCAATAAATGTCCTACCATCAGTCTCTACCCCTGGCATCTACTACTCTGTGTCTACTCATCCTATCACACAAACAAGTTTTCAAGGTGAGTACAGACAGGAACATCGGGAAGGAATAAGATTAGCAATCAAAGGAGGGTTAAATAGGCAGCTGGGAGCTGTGGGTCTACAGATTCACAGAATTCAAGTCCTGAGACTTTAATCCCTATCCTTATTTAGCATTATGCATTTTCAGACTCTGTAAGAAGATAATGCAGGACCCTGTAATGGTCATCCACAATGCATTTAAGAGACTTCCAGGAGCACACTGAAGGATGCTAATTTACACTGCCTTGATAGATCAGTCTCCCTATTCGACCATATTATAAAATATTTACCTGATCTTCCTCTGGTCTCTTGGGAAGATACTTCAAAACTGACCATGGTAGTGACAATTTAGTTTTCCTGCATTAACTCCAGGATTTAAACTGTACTCAGAGATCCTTGGGGAAGCAAGTGTCTCAAAATGTGTCCTTTCACAAGTATTTTATGGGGAAGAGTTCCACTCTCTCCTAGTTCATGGTGTTCAGTGTTCATATATCCTCGGGAGAGTGGAGAAAATGCAGAGGATGCTACAGAAGAATGACAGGTTTCTTAAAACATTTTTTGAGGGTTTTGAGGGTTTCACACAGGGCACTGAGCCATGCTGCCATGATAACATTGCCAGCCCAAATCTAGGACATCTACTGATCACCTGTAACTAAGGGTCAGCCCCTAGCTCCTAACAGAGACCTGTCCATGGTCCCTAGGAAGAGCTACTAGAAATGCCTTCTCCATAGTTGGCAGGTTCCCTGATTACTGTGTTGCTGTGTAGGGGGAGCATCCTACTTACCATCCTCCTTGATTCCTTTGCAGTGATGGAAACTTCCCTAGGAATAGAGGCTTCTGTGGGATTGCAACCTCCAAGGCAGGCATTTTGTCTGCCACAACCTCCAGAATTCCCCAACTCCTGTGCTAGCAGAAGTATCCAAAATCTCCAAATACTTGAGAGTAACCCACCAACTGAACGTGAAGACCTTCCAGTAATTACTCCAGGTCAGAGCTCTACTAATTTCTTGGCATTGCCTCCAACTCAAAGTCAGGAAGAAACAGACAGTAACAGTTTGGATGAGATTAAAGTCATGCTTTCAAAGCCTCTGGATGCCTACCAGTTTGCAGTAGAAAACCAGGATCCTCCACTACTTCCTTTAGAAATCTCTGATATCCACCAGCTCCTGGCCTCCACTGGTCCTCTGGACCAAGAGGAGATGCCTCATTCTGAACATATCAGTCTGGGAAAGAGTAGCCTGAGTCTTGAGGACCAGGGCACACTTGTAAATGGGATTGAATGTAGCAGTGATTTTGCAGACCTCACTGCACTGGTGGAGGATATTCACCTTCCTGAGCTTTTCAATTCCTTCAAAGACCTTAACCAACCTGAAAGTCCCCAAATCATAAAAGCCAATGATACCAGAGATATCATGGTGAATCAGGAGCAGGTAAATTCAAGTGATATAAAGGACCATGCTGATGAAGTTAGGAAGAACAACCATAAAGCCTCAGAGCCTCCTGATGGAACTCCTAAGGCCAAAATGCAGCCAAAGCACCCACAGTGCCCATTAGAGAGAGAAGTTGCTTGCAGGGAGGCAGACAGTCACAGGGCTCCTGTGAACACAGCCAAGCATTCTAACACCAAAACTCAAAATGCCGCACCCAGTAGTAACAGCAAAGCTAAGGGCCTTGGGCAGGAAAAACCCAAAAGGAGCAGAGAAAACAACTCCAAGAAAGCCAAAGATAGTAAGCAGGCAGGCACCAAGGTCAAGACAGAAGAGAAGCCAATGGTTCCTAAGGAAAAGCGCAAGAGAAATCAACCAGAGCTTAGCCAAGAGACCTTTAAAAAGCCTCGAAGCTATCTAGGCATGCACATGCTGGAGTCCGTGCAGGTTTTTCATGCACTGGGGAAGAAGAATGATAAGAATCCTGGGCTCTCTTCCTCCCGGGCCCTGGGAAACTCAAGCAGTAACAAAGATCCCCATCCATGCCCAGCTAGGAAACCCTGGCCGCAGATTAAAGGTCCTGAGAAAACTCAAGCCCAGAAACCAGATATCAGTGCTGACAAAGAGTGTCCATCTCCATCCCAGCATGAGCTTCCACCTCCTGGGAAGGTTAAATTGGTGCCTTTGCCTTTTCTGTCCCCAGAGAAACCTCAACCTCGACCTGTATATCGCAGGCCACAGTCTCTGGCCTCACATAGACCCACTGTGGCTTACCCTGCCCAGCCTGCTTCTACCAGCTCAGCTCAACCCAGGGCAGTCAACCAATCCCGACCAGCTCCTGCCAACACATCTTTCATGCGTCCTGCCAAGCCAGCTCAGCCGGCTGTATCCCACTCAATCCATTCAGGCTTCACCACGTCTATCCAGCCTAGTGTCCCTCAGTCTGCTGCCTCTAGGCCTGCAGCCTACACAACATCATCTTGCACTTCTGTCCAGCGGGGCCCTGTTTCCATCCTTGTGAACAAGCTCCAGTCCCAACTGCCCAAGCCTCAAAACCGATATCTGCTCCAAGACTTTGCCTTACAACCAATTCCATGGAGGAAACCCAATGTTCCTGAGCCAGTAATGTCAACTCCCATCACGGAAGAGCAGAGGCCAGAGCGGGAAGCCATGAAGAAGAAGGCTCAACAAGAGCGTGAGAATGCTGCCAAATATCCTTTGGGGAGAGTGCAGTTTTTCATTGAGAGGGAAAGAGAGATGGAAATTGCTAACTACTATGGCTATACGATATAAGAGCTGCTAAGACTGATGGTGCCACGTGGCTGCCAGTTAGTTTCCACATGTATATGAATACATAGATACAAATTTATTCATTCTCATATATTTTGAAATTTGAATAAAATTAGATGAAATATACTGAAGTTGATTAATACGTGATAAAGTGGTCTTTTTGTACCACTGAGAATTAAGAATAATTAAGAGGACTTTTGGTATGGCTTGGGTACCAGGTAGTGTTCTACATATGAAACATAGATAGATGGATACATTAATTAATTCTGATATAGTTTCAAAATACAATAAAATTGAATAAAGCAATGTAATAGAAATGATTAATAGATAAGTAATAAGAGTCTTTTTAGTACCATTTGAATACCAAAGAGTTTTCCACATTTATATATATGAATAGGTACAAATTTATTGATTGATGAATTTTAAAGCTTAATAAAATTGAATAAAGTAATGTAATAGAATTGTTTAATAGATAAGCAATAAAGAGGTTCTGGTACCACTGGAGCATCATATACTCTTTCCACATAGAGGTATATATATATATATAGATTTGGGTTAGGGGTAGGTTATTCATTCAGATATGTTTCAAAGTTAATAAAATTGAACAAAGAATTAATAGATAAGTAATAAAGAGAACTTTTGAGTTTTGAATTGCTGTGAACTGTGGTTTTCTTTGGTAGAGGTGGGGATCAAAGCCTGCATGAGAAGAGAGCACCTGAACGTAGGACAGGATAACAGGGTAAAAGGACAGGAACTGCGAAAGAGGAAGGAGTATGATCTAGCACTAGGAAAGCAAAAGGGCTTATTAGGAGAATCAGGAATGGATAAAATGGTTGAAGTATGACACAAAGTTTGAGGTTGGGGTTAAAAGCATAAATTCTGAAACAAGTGGAAAATGGCAGAAGATGGGTTCAGGTTGACCAGTAGCAATGCAAAAATCAAACAAAAAACCCTCATGGAAAATGGCCTAGGTCTTATGACCTACCAGAAAGAGATTTTGAAGGTAAGATTTGGGACACAAGTTCAGTATGTTTGGGTCACCTAAGATCAGGGCTGGGGTGGTAAGTACAAAAAATTGGGGAATCTACTAGGGGTGTGGCAAGGGTTCACAGTCATCCTGAGGGCAGCTGATAACCTGGGACCTAGACAAGTGAACTGCAGTATGAGGTCCACCCAGAACACGGCCTGGAATAAATCATCATTTACTCAACACCCGTGCACCAGGGCAGCAGAGATGCACTACTTCAATTAACCTTCAAACACACAAGGCCAGAATCGCTGTGCCACTTTACTAAAGATCTACTGCTGTATGATCACAAATTTTGCACAAAAAAGGCGTCAATCTGAGGCATGTGGCCTCAAGTCCTCCGTGATCGCAAGTGCCCTCCAGCAGCCAGCCTGGCATTCAGAGCACAGCATGAGGACATTACTGGTAGACAAGATCACACTTCAAGAAAAGGATAAATATTAAACCGAGGGGCCTGTCCGTACTCCTCCACTGATTCAGACATGTGCCGCCATCAGAGACCACTGCCATCAACCGACGCTCACGAGAAACATCAGTTCTTGGCGTCCATCTCCACCCTGTGCGAGCAGACAGTGCGCGTGCGCAGGGGATAGCCAGTCAACAGCTGCAGGACCCAGCCCAAAGCTGTGCAGGCTCTTCCGGAGGCGGGATGCCAGAGTCCTCGTGCACAACTGCCCTGGGAGAAGGTGACCGACAGTGGGGGAGAATAGGAAAGGAATGGAGTGGTGCAAGATGATGATGGAGGCAGTGGATCATCACCATGCAAAGATTACTAAATACATTTTAAAAATTATTGCTGTAGATATGATTCATATACAATTCATCATTGAAAAGTGCAATTCAGTGGCATTTAGTAATTTCTTGAGGGTGTGCAACCATCGCCACCATCTAATTTATAACATTTTCATAATCCCAAAAAGAAACTCTTCTATGTGTGAGAGGTCTTTCGAATTCCTTCCTCACCCTGCCCCCAGGCAACCATTAATCTTTGGTTTTGCCTTTTCTCAACATTTTATATAAAAGGAATTATACACTATGTGACATTTTATAGTTGACTTCTTTCAAATAGAAGACTATTTTCAAGGATTATCCATGTTGTAAAGTGTGAGTCCTTCATTCCTTTTCAGATTGCCTATGATTATATTGTATGGATATACCACATTTATTGAATTATTTATGAATACATCACCAGTTCAACTCCAAACCATGTACAACCACAGGGATATCAAATTGTACTCCATGTGCATAATATGTCAAAATACATTCTATAATCATGTATAACAAAAAGAACATAATTTTTTTATTTTTAAAAATCAGAACAAAAGTTATATATGTGCTTATAAGCCAATTTATAAATGTGTCAATGAAATATAAAATGATAAATCCCTCACCCAAAGTGCACTAAATAAGCCTAAAATTTCTTATGTTATTTAACTCTTTTGAAATTCTCAACCTTGAGATTGTAACTTTTAACCAAAAAAAGTATTGAATTATTAGGAAATAATTTAGATAACTCATAGTTAACTATCTGGAAACAAAGGAGCAAAATAAGTCTAAAACTAACTGATTCCTTGTGTATACATTTAATCACTGCTTTTAACAAACACACATATTAAAGATCTCTCCAAACATGCATAAGAACTTGTTTTGCAAACTTGTCATTTTTCTTGCTCACAGAAGAGACCCATCTTTAAAGAAACTATAGGTGCCGCTTCAAACCACAGATTAATCTCAATGTTTTTTTTTTTCAAGTATATTTACTTTTTACTGCATTCCTTCATTTCCATTAAACAATGTAATATTTATCTTTTTCTTTGTAGTTTTGGATAAAACACAAACACATTATCCTTATTGAAAAAGAGACATACATTAATACAATGTGTGCTAATTCTCAGGAAGAGGCCAGATGGCAAACAGATTGGAGATCTAGGACAAAGCCACTAGGGATCACTGAATTTCAGAATATAATCCACTATTGTAAAAGTCACAAAATGAACCAGGGATGAAGACCCCAAACAAAAGTGTCCAGAGAGCAAGATTTGGAGATGATCTGCCTTCCACCATTGGGACAGATGACAGAGCCACACCCAAGTGCCACTGTGGCAACAGACTGGTTGTGGCCTGTGACCACCTGTCCTGGCATTTTAACCAGCAGTGGGGGAAGGGGCATGCTCAGTATGTCTCATCACCATATGTGATAACCTTATTAAATTCCTCACACCACAGTGATAAGATGTTACCTTCAAAAGGACTCAATGTGTTCTTCTTCCCTTTGGAAGAAGTGTGTGGTAGGGGAGGGAAGGGATCAGTAGGGGTGTTCAAGGGCTGAAGGGAGAGGGTAAAGACAGGGCTTATTTCTCTGGATAATAGTGTTTAATTGCATAGATAGAATAGACAATTTAAAATAAAGGAAGGATAAATTCTAAGTAATTAGGTGAAGGAAAAGAGAAAAGTGGTGATAATAATAACCCATTAATATTATCCCAAGGAATGGACCCACTTAGAATTGGACAATAATTAGTGCTGAGAGGTTTTTAAATTTATTTTAATGATTCTTTTCAGAATGTTCAGGGTGCACGTTTTTCCATACATATCTTTCATAAGATTTTAACAATGCAATGTTATGGTTTTACTGTAGCCTTCTTCTGAAGGGCCAACTTCACCAGGTAATTCCAACTACAAGTGAAAAAGAACATCATTTGCATCTAATAATAATGTACAATCTTAAAAGACTCCAATGCATTTGAGACATTTCCCTATATTTGAACAAGTTCATCCCATCCTTTTGTTTCCAAGTATTTACTTTTCAAATTCTGTCATTTTAATATTCCCAATGGGTTCACAGCAAACATTTTACCAGTGTGAACAATTTCTCTTCAGTATACATCCCATTTCTGCTTTCAGAGCACCCCCAATCCTTAGCAATGTTCTAGACAGGCTGTTGTAGCAAATCAATGCAAGCACTGAAAGCCTGCATCTCCCAAGGCAAATGTTTCCAGGAGCTAGCTGCAGACAGGGAGGAGGTGTTTTTTATCACTCCTAAAGTAAGAGTCTCTAGGAGGCATTAGTAAATTCTCTCCAGAAGCTGCCTACAGATCCCTGGCCCAAAAAAGGTCAAATTCCTGATTTGCCCAAGAAAACTGTTATGCTCACTAGAGCATCTGTCAAAAAAAACTTATATAAACCCAATCCCTATCTTTTTTCAGTGGCTTATTTTGCACCAGGAAAGTGGGTCCATCACAACTATGACTTCATTCCTGAACAAAGCTTTTGGCTGATTCTTGGAAGTTTACATCTGCCATTCTCCTAAATGCTACTTAAAAATGAGGACAGGTGGTCAGAAGCCACCACCAGTCTGTTGCCACAGTAGCACTTGGGTCTGCCTCTGCCACCTGTCCCAATGGTGGAAGGCAGATCATCTCCAAATCTTGCTCTCTGGAAACTTTTATTTGGGGTCTTCATTCATGGCTCATTTTGTGACTTTTACAATAGTGGATTATATTCTGAAATTCAGTGATCCCTGGTGGCTTGTGTCCTGGATCTCTAATCTGTTTGCCATCTGGCCTCTTCCTGAGAAGCAGCACACATTGTATTAACTTATGTCTCTTTTTCAATAAAGATAATGCCTTTGTGACCTGCCCAAAACTGTATAGAAATTGATAAATATTATATTGTTTAATGCAAATGAGGGAATGCAATAGAGTACATAGACTTGGAAGAAAATTGGGACTGATTCTGCAGGACTTTATATGCCAGGGGAAGTAGTTTGCATTGCACCTTGAGGGCAAAAGAAAGCCAGGGGAAGTAGTTTGCATTGCACCTTGAGGGCAAAAGAAAGCCACTGAAAAGTAAATTGAGGGTGTGACCTAAACTTGTACTTTTAAAATATGAGTGTGGGCTGTTTTGTGGCAAATGGTGGAGGGGTGCTCTGAGAAGGCAGGAAAACCAGCTAGGAAACTCTTTCAGCAACTCAGCAGAAGGCTAATGGTTTGGAGTAGTGAAACATGGCAGCATGGGAGAGGCAGATGGATTTGCTGAATGGAGGTAGAGTCCAGGGGATTTACTTATAGTCTGGGGAAAAGATGCTATCATGGTTGAACTCAGGCTTTTGCCTTGAGTAACTTGGTATTCTATTTCCTGAGTGTGTGTCCAAAAGGGGTTGAGGTGGTGAGTCACTTATAATCCAGCTACTCAGCAGGCTGAGGCAGCAGGATTGTAAGTTCAAGGCCAGCCTGGACAACTTACTGAGACCCTGTGTCTGAAATATATAAATAATATTTATAAATAAAATAGAATTTATAAATAAATTGGAGATGTAGTTCAGAGGTAGTGCCCTGGAATCTTGTTTTTTTTTTTTTTTTTTTTTTGGCATGTTAAATTTTGGATGCCTATGAGATGTTCAAGCAGAAATGTCAATAGGAGGTTGAATGTACCAGTCTGACTGAACTCAGAGGAGAGATATGGGCTGAAAATATAAATAGGGTGACCTCAAAATGCAGATGGTTCTGAAGTCATGAGAACCGCTGAGACCTTCTAGTGAAAAGGTTCTTAACCCTGGGCCAGGAAACACTCAGAGATTCATGGATAGAATTCAGAGGACTGTGAAGTTGGATGAGGAAAATGGTTCTTATTACTATCTACCAACTGACATTTAGCAATTTTTCCATGTTGAATGTAGGCTTAAACAAAATCCATGTTCAAAATATTTCTAACTTTGTCGCCAATAGAAATCAAGATATTTTCTTATCATATTACAATTGTTCTGATATTCCAAAATACCATACACATTTATCTCTACTTCAGAATTATGGTATTGTATTATTAAACCAATGACTAGATCCTGTTATGTAATGTGTTCATAAATTCATTCACATTTGGTTATACATAAAGCTGAAAGTACTGGACTTTGTGTTTGAAAATAGGTATTTGGTGGCTGGGTAGGAAGGTGTGGAGACTGTATCTCATCAGTATATTGGTACCAAGGGAAGCATGGATCACGTGTTCGAAAATCAAACTAGCACAGAAGTACATTTCCCTCTTTCCCTGGGAAGCCTTTCTTCTGAGGTGAGAAGTGTTGGCCTAAATCTTTTTCTCCCTTTGTAGAAGAAGGAAGAGGAGGAATTTGCAGGGAACATGGCTATCAAGCAAGAACTAGAATGGCAAAGACAGAGGATAGCACAGAAGTAGCAACAGCTGGAACAGGAACAGTTCCATGCCTTTAAGGAAATGATCCAGAACTAGGATCTAGAAAAAGAGCAACTGAAAATTGTACAGGAATTTGGAAAGGTGAACCCTGGACTAGGTGGCCACTGGTGCCTGACTTGGAAAAGCTCTCCTTAGATGTGTTCCCCACCTCACCTGTGTCATCCACACAGCCTTCAGACTGTAAAACAACAGCAAGGCCAGCTAGGCCAACAGTGGTGGACAGGTCCTTGAAACCTGCAGCACTGAGCAGCTCTGAAAGTATTGAGTCTGTTTGCTGTTCTCCTCCAATTTTCATTCCTGTCCTCCCAGTATCATTCTGGGGGACTCAGCCTAGGAGCGCCTCTGTGATCCCACTTACCAGCCTTTGATAACAGAACCCCTTGGATAAGGACTGCCATAGTGTGTCCTGTCACACTGGCTCTCTTGTAAGAGGCCTTTGTTTAAAACATACAATTTACCTGAAGCCAGGTCAGTTTCCTGAAACGCCGGTACTATCCCTGAAGGGCAAACCCTCAGCTTTTAAGGTCATCCAGAGATTGAAAATGATCAGTGAATTAGAGACCACCATTGACTTTTTGTAAAAATAATCCTGAAATGTACAGAAACTATGGTGCAATTCAATGACTGATTTGAAAAACAAAAACAAAAAAGAAAAAACTGGCTACTGAATTATACTTGCCCTGAGAGGATTCCTGATTCTTAAGGCACTTAGTCAAGGTAAACATTATGTGAATTGGGTGATGACTCAGTTCAACCATAAAAACTACTGGCAATCTTTCCTACTGTCATGAATGATGGCAATCAAGAAAATAGGAATCGGATAAAATGATGAGTATATCTTGATCATTAGAGGAATCTGTGGAATTGACTTTCAAGTAGTCACTTAAAGAAGTCAGCTTTGATGGAAATCCATTTACAAGTACACTGTAAGAAGGGAAGAAGGGCTGGGTTGTGAGGTCTGAGATTTTGACAGCCACCCCCATTTACCAGGCAGGCTTATCTCCCTCTACTGTTCCTTCCTATGTATTCTAAGTTTAGGGAAATTGAAATGTCATTTCCCCAGGACATTCCCTCCACTGTCTTATCCAATGAGGTTTTTAACATTTGCCTTCTATTTAAACTGTTACTGCCGTTCCAGCACTTCTTGAAGTCTTTCCACTTCCTCTCCCTTCAATCAGATTGATTCAGTTCTCTGTAAAACTCCCAGAGTTCCTTTTATCTGTAATATAAATTAGATCACTTAGGGATTGTGTAGCCATTTGTCAATAATTTGATTTGCACTTCCTGCAAGGATGGACCTGAGTCTTGCTCAAATCTGATTCACATTTGTGTTCCCTGTAGGCTGAGCACAGTGTCTACTTGGTATGAATTTAGTAGGCAAATTTACTGAATTGAAAGGAAACCTTAATTCATCATCTGCAGATGTCATCATCAGAGTGCCAATTGACTGTGCATCTTGTGGTCTGATTTGTCACCTCTTGGCGGTTCTGACTTTGCTATTGAATGTGCAGAATATGTTTTTAAACTTTTTTTTTCATTATGAATACTTGGCTGTGAAAGTTGCTTCCTAACCTTAGCTTACAAGCTTTATCATAAGGTTTCTCCATGGTGTTCAGGAACTGGGCCCATCCTTGGCATCCTGAATCAGTTTTAGAAATTCTTTGTTCATGCATTCTTAGAGAGACCAGACTTTTTTTTATTTTAGGAGGTTGGAGTTTGGGATTTAAACTTTCTTCTAAAGAATATTCAGAAACAAATAACTACCTAAGTCATTTTCCATTATGAACACTACATTATTTTATGCCTCCTTGAAAGTCATACTCTAACATTCTTATGAGTTCAAAGATAGGTGAAAAAAGAAAACATTCAGTTGGAAGGGGAAGTTATTTTTTAATCCTCCTTTTTAGATTTTGGCAGAGAATTTTTAAATATCTTAGAAATGTTTTGGAAAGGAGTTGTTTACTCTTGTCTGACGTTGAATAAGTAAAGCCTACTTTTTCTTAAAGTATCGAGAACATGAACTCAAAGTGCAAACTTTCCTATAAATCAGATATAGGTGAGATACAAGGCACAATTCATCCTTCTCCAGTTGGGAATCTATGAAATGAATAAGTTACATGCTTCCAAAATACAAGGTGGAACAGGTATAGGACAGGCAGTTCCATTCCAAAAAGGAGAAACAAATGAAGAACAGAGTGATTGGAACAGGTTTAGTAGTACATACCTATGATCCCACTACTAGGGAGGCTGAGGTGGGAGGATTCCCAAGTTCAAGGTCAGCTTGGGCAACATACAAACCAAACGTGGGAAAACAACATTAAGTCTTAATGTTGGAGAACAATCTCTTTTGATTCCACGGTCCTGCATCCTGGGTACACAAGGACAAGGGTTGAACCCCCAAGGCCTGAGACAGCCCATTCCTATATTTTCTGCTGAACTCAGTTCACCCAGAGCTCTCATGAGTTATGCCCAAATTTGTCCAGAATGGAATTGTGGGCTGATGGCTCTCTGATTCTGGGTCTTTAGGCACTGCCCACCCACTCCCCCTTGCCAAGGCATTGCCTCAAAGGACACTGTCTTGCGTGGCTCTGCTCCTATGACATGTCTCTCAACAGGCCCTCAGACTGTCTGCAACATACTTTGAAATCTAGGTAGAGACCACATGGCCCCACAGTTCTTAGGGGAATTGGATATATGAATATGGAGGTTGAGAAGTTCCATAAAAGCATTTTTTGCTAGATGAACACCCTGGAATGCTGGTCATGTGGCTCAGTCCACATCCAAAATCTTCAAAACCAGGGCAGCTCATGGCATAATTCTCAGCTTCAGTCCAAAGACCTTAGAATCCAGGAGCCACTGGTGCAAGTCTTAGAGTCCAAAGTCTAGAAACCCAGTCCTAATTTCCAAAGGTAGGAATAGAACAGTGCCTCTACTCTGCCTTTGTTGTGATTCTGTCTGGGCTCCCGCTGTTTGCATGGTGCCCACCCACATTGAGGGCAGATCTTCCCCACTTAGTCTGGAGAACCACACATCAGTTTTCTTCAGAAAGTCTCTGAAAGTCACACCCAGAAATAACTCTTTACCACGTATATATTCCTTAATGCAGTCAAGCTGACACATAAAATCAACCATAACATCTAATCAGCTGTGGCCACAGGCTGGAGAAGAGATTTTATGACACTTTTTTGATGTCATGAGAATGAGATGCTCACTCAGTATCTGAAGCTGGGGGGATTCCAGTGACTTAGCATTGCTCTCCCAATGCTAGCAGCTGTGAGCTCTGCTGTGAATGGTTCAGCCTCATGGTCTCAGACTTTTCCCTTCTCCATTACAGTTCGTGTAATCGATGGACTGCACCATGTGGTAGTGCCTGGAAGGGCGTGACCTCAGTTTCTCCAGTTAGCCAGTGCTAACACTGTTCGGGGAGTAGAAACACGTGGAATTCTCTGTGAGAAACCGGAAGAAAAGAAGAGAAAAAAGAAAAAAGAAAAAGAATAAGAAAAGAAAAACAATGAAAAATCAAACTCTTTCCTGAAGTGAGACTTTACTTTTCTTGACCTCCCATGACTCTCAGAGAAGATGTTCAGGGACAGTTTCTGTTTGCATCAAATTCTCCACACATGCAAACTTGGACTATCCATTATAGACCCTTTAGATCTGTTGACTCTGTATTTGATTGCTTTTCAGATTCTCTTAAATTGAACTCATTATTATTATAGTTAGAAACAGCAAACTCTAACCTAGTAGGAAGAGTTAGCCACTACCTATACCACCATGTTCTAAGCACCTACTCTGTGGTAGGGCCTAGAAATATAAAATATATGTAAGGCACATAGTTTACATTCACAAAAAGTGTCTAATCACATTGGAGAGATGGGAAATATGCAATAAAACAGATAGCATTCTGATTGTATGTACCATACAAGCACTAGGAATTTTTAGAAAGGAAAGAGCACTGAACTGCTGAATGAATCCATGAATGAAGTGGAACAGACTTAACCTGAGTTTAATGAAGGACTTAACAATGAGAGGAAAACTGCTTTAGACATGAACAAAGGAAGAGAAATGGTACTCTACTTGAAGCTTTTCAAGAACCACCGAATACAATGCAAGAGGGCTGTGGCATTTACCCAAGCTGCGCATCAGAGGAAGGTTAGGGGTTGGTCATAGCATCTCTGGTACTGAAGAGCCCCCAAGAAATACATATTGGCAGACAAGGTCGTGACCCACTGAGGTGAGGGATTCAGGGAACACAGAAGAGACTCATGCTGTGGTGGGAAGTAACATTGCTTGTGTAGATGTTTGACTTTCCACAGTGAGGTTGCAGGAATGCACAAGAATCGTGACAAGCTGTTTTCAACTTTGGCAGATGAGGAATGAATTTACCATTACCCACATTCTCATCCCCAAGCAAAGTGCTGGTATGATTATTGCAACACAGAGAAAGAAGAACTTTTCCTCATACAGGATCAGGGGTCTCATCAATCTGGGCGGGATTCATGTAAGCAAATCTCAGCTCTCTGAGGGTTCGTCTCTGTTTGTGTTATGAACACTGCTTGTTTCTTGTTTTCAACGGATTGTACATAGGTTATTTATTGTTTTCCTCTCCTTTGGATACAGTTCCTAGTATACTTGAGTGCTTATACTAAGAAATCGGCAAAGTTTTCCGGAACCTCTGGCAGTAGTGTTAGGTTCAGCTAATGTGCATCCTCTAAACAGAAAATGGAATTCTCACTCAGTTACACCTCTACTACATTCTGGTAGCTACACTAATGTGGAAAAAACAGATGAGTCTTTCTGACTATCTCAGTCAGAGTAGATCACTACCACTGGAACAGCTTCAAAACTTCCCTCCACTCTTACAAAACATCCATTGCTTAGAGCTGCCTTCTCAGATGGGTTCAGTGCCAAACAACTCTGCTACTTCACTATGTTAACTGTGACAGAGATGAGTCAATGTCACTGAGGCTCTGTCACTAGTTTAGTCAAACATTACAAGAAGAACGTATTTGGTATAACGGGAATAATTTTGAACATGGATAAGACTTTACCAACTTCCTGGACACTATCATCAGGGCACAGTGCTTCCTCCACAAGGGGTTTTACTCCTGTGAAGCATTCCAGTATGAGTGCCTTCCTCTCCTGGATGGCCTCTGTTGTTGGTCACAATTCCTTCAGCTTGTGAGCTGGATTCCTTTTGTCATTTCTCAGAGGTGAAGCCGCCTCTTCACATCAACCATAACTTTCAAGTGTAGTGTTTTCAGAGTCTGAAAGAGGTGCTGCAAAATTGGCTGCTGTGGTTCTCTGGACATTCGCATCAAACTTCTGGCAAGCAGTCCTCTGAAGACAAGTTTGGGTGGATCCATGAATTCTGTGTCTAAACTGATTCACTATGTAGGATGGCTGTGCACTACTGCACTGTGATTGGAGAGTAACAGTACTTTCTTGTTGCAGTTCAGTTTGGATTTGAATGAGAAGGATATGACAGATATGTAAATTATAACCTTCCAGTAGGAGTATTATTTGCTCCTAGGATGTTCTATTCTGCACTCCTCTGCCTGGATACCAGTAAACTGAACCAGCTCTGATATAGTATGCACAGGTAATGTAAAAATTTGATGCTGCCAAGAAAAATGACTTTTTACAAAAGGCAAAATCAAGAGTTCAATTTCAGCAGCAAGACTTATGAAGAAATTTATCATTAACTGACAACCAGGTGGTTGCCTATGGACATACAAACCCTTTTGAGAAAGGAACATATACTGACTTCCAAATCCTGCAAAAAGTTGGAGTAGTGGAGTACAAAAAGAAGTTAAATTTAGTCTTACACCCTTCTCTTTTAAGCTATGCTGCTTCCTTTTTGCTGTAGGAAAGCCCAGATGAAAGGACAATAAACATGAGCTCTACTCGGGGGAAGAAATGGAACTGGTATTTGGAGTATTTATTCTCAGAGGTTATAAGGCTTGAAACATTTCATAGGAAGCAATATTCATCATTTTTCTGTCCCATGATCAGAGCTCTCCCCTTATCAGAGAGCAAAACCACCATGATAAATATTAAATGAATGCTGACATACAAAGTGAACACATCAGACTAAATTCCTTCCTCAAGGCTAGACAGGCCAAGTAGTTCGACTTTTGTTTCCCCTATTCATTTCATTAGTACACTGTCATCAAATAGTACTCAGAATGGCCTCCTGTCCATGGCTCAGGAGGGCCTTAGTGTGGCTAACTGTATTTCATCATTTAAATCTTAGCTTATTGGTGAAAAATGACCTCTTCATCATGCTCTGCCTTCCACCAAATTATAAGTGAAGGGACACATCTGCTTTGTGGTGGATTGTTCACATTTTTGTATATATGAGTTGCATTGTTAGAAGAGAGCAAGTAATATATAGTGCTAGTTAATCCACAGACATACTTTTGCATACTCTGCTGCCTCTGTGAAACCTCTGTGGATATTGACATTTTTTCTTATGTGAACAAGAGCAGCAGTGCCAAATAGGATAAAACACATATGACTCTAAGAGCCCTGAGTAGCTGATGGCCTGGGCCTTCACTGGTAGGCTTTTGTTGAGGGAAGGAAGGAGAAGGGATAGGGAGTAATCAAGACATTTCTGTTCATACTGATACGGTTTCATTAAACTATTTTATTTGTGTGTATGTGTATGTATATATATATATTTTAAATGTTTACGCCTAAGTAAACTAACGGCAACTTTACTCTGAGAAGGAAATCTGAAGCTTTTTATGAATTTCATATTAAACTCTTGTTGAAAATACAAAATTTTGAGGGCTGGGGTTCTTGCTCAGTGGTGGAGAGCTTGCCTAGTATGTTTGAGGTGCTGGGATCAATTTTCAGCCCTGCAAATAAAAAAATAAATAATGTCCATCAACAACTAAAAAATAACTTAAGAAATAAGAATTTTTGCTCCAGTATTACTGAATAACTCTGCTACTCTTAATAAAATTCATATCATTTTAGAGGAATGAAGCTGAATTTATCTTTGCATTGAAGGGCACATCCTCAGTTTTTTTCTATTCACTAAAACAAAAACTGTATAATTGGACAGTAGAGATCCCACTCATCTATTCATAGAGTGAATTAATATGTATTGAGTTCCTTACCATGTGCCAGGTATTCTTTGGTGTGCTGGTTATATAGCTGTATCCCATACAGAGTATCTTCTTTTATAGAGTTTATGTTACAATGAAGAAGAAAGATAAGGGCTGGGGAGATAGCTCAGTTGGTAAAGTGCTTGCCTTGCAAGCACAGGGCCCAGCACAGGGCCCTGGGTTCGATTCCCAGCACTGCAAAAAAAACCAAAAAGATAATAACCATATAAGCAATATATAATATAGCAGGTGGTAAGAAGAAAAAGCAGGCATTAGGGATAAGACAGGGAGGTGGTTGCTATTATTTATAAGGTGGTTAGGGAAGGTCTGTCTGAAGAGGAGATATAGGCAGAGAATTTCCTAAGCATATGAGCCTACTGACTAGGAAAGAGCATTCTACACAGAGGCAAAGGCAAGTATAAAGGCCCTAAAATGTTTACCTATATGGCATATTTAAGGGACAGCAGAGGCTGGTGAGATTACAGCATCATTAAGAGGAAAGAGTGGGAAGAACTAGGAACAAAAGGCAGAGACTACTTTATGAAAGGTCCATTTAGCCTGGTATGGATATGTAAATCGAGGTCATTAGTGAGACTGAGAAGAAGATGGCATTATTTGGATTACCTGTGTGAAATATGAAGCTACAGTGTGAAGGTTAGACTGAAGAGGATTGAGGTGCAAAGCAGGGAATAGTTAGGTCTTACAGTAGTCCAGGCAAAAGTCTTAGGCTAGTCTCACAGATGATAGAGAAGTGTTTAGATGTTAGATTCAGTCTCTATTTTGAAGGTAGAGAAATTAGGATTTACTGATGGCTTGGGTATTAGGTGGAAGAAAGAGAGGAGTCAAGGAAGAGTCTTATGCCTTTGTTTACGTGAACTAGGTGAATTCTGAGATAGAGATGAGGCATATTGGAGGAAAATGAGTTTGGCAAAGCATGGAATCAACTCCTATTTTGTCCACGTTGGGTTGGAGATGCTGAATAGACAATGGGATTTCAGGGTATAATTTAGGGCTTGAAATTTAATCTGGGAGTCATTAGGGAATAACCATGGCATTTGATGAAATCACTTATTGCAGCTGGAAAAGAGAAAATGGAAAAGGAACAAGCCCTGGGGTCATCTAACATTAAGGAGTAAAGAATAGGAATAACAAACAAAAGATTGAGGACTTACCAATGAACTAGAAGACTAATAAGAAGACTGGTATGCTGGAAGTCAGGTAACAAGAGGGTTTCAAAAAGGTGGGAGTATTTCCAAATGGTCTCATAAAAAAGTAGAAGCTCAGAAATATGATCTTGTAAGAGAGAGTAGACTAGTGATTAGCAGAGGTCAGGATGAGTTGGGGAATGGAGTTTGGAGTGAGGATAGTTTACAGGTGAATGGGTGCAGCTGGGGACAGCACTGTAGGGTTACTGTTTGACAACAATGAAGTGCACATTTCAAAATGGCTCCTAAGTACTGGGGGTATAGCTCAACAATAGAGCACCTGCTTAGAAAGTGTGAGGCTGTGGGTTCGATCCTCTGTACCACATATAAATGAGTAAAATAAAGGAACATCTACAATGAAAAATATACATATATTTTATTGATATATATAAAATTAGAAGTACAGTCTTTAAAACAGAAAAAAACAGGATTTAGAATGTTGTCTAAAAGAAAAAAATAATATCTTTGATATGTAATATATATGCCAATTACCCTGATAGTTTTATTGTGTATATATATATATGCATATATATGTATTGAAGTAGCACACTGTACACCATAAATATATACAATTATGTATCAATTAAAATGCTTTAAGTCAAATAATAAAAAAATGCAGTTCCTCAAAAATATGGAGGAGAAAAAAGAAAGTGAACTATGTAGTCACCATGTTGTATACAAAAAAGAAATTATGGGCCTCTTCATATTCCTGTATTACATTTACTTGTTTACAATGCTGGAAAGAAATATCCTTTCTTTGTGTGAACTTCAAGTGTTCCCCTCAAGGTTGTAAACAGCTTTTACTTGAAAAGGAATTTGGAGCCAGTTATTGAGAAGGCCTAACATGACCATACCTTTCTTCATGGACCAGGTGTGACTGTCCACGCTTACCAAGAATTCTCCGGTTTCTTTTCTCTTCTCAGACTCATACTACACAGACCACCTTTATCTACAGTATTGACCTACACACTCACTTTTCCTACCAGATGATGCTAACAGAGTCAATAGCTAATGTATGCTCTCCCAAGTTTCATGAGTGAGTACACAGGACTTGGTTCTAGGTGTTATAGGGATGAAGGAGCAAAGAAAATCTCAGAGCAAAAGGTCTTTATACTTGAGACTTGTTCTTTAGAAAATATAGAGATTTTAGCATTAACTGGCTGGGATCTAAAATGATTCTTGAAAGTTCCAAATTCTGATAATCCTACATTGCTGGTTTTAAAAGATATATAAGCAATAGTTTTGTTGCTCTTCTAAGAGAAGCCAGGCGCAGTTGCCCATGCCTATAATCCCAGCAACTTGGAAGGCTACAACAGGAGGATTGATCCTCAGCAACTTTGTGAGAACCTGTCTAAAAAACAAAAACAAAAACAAAAACAAAAACAAAGAGCTGGGGATGTAGCTCAGTGGTAAAGCAACCCTGGGTTCAATTCCCAGTATCAAAAAAATTAAAAAAAAATTTTTTTTAAAAAGTCCACCAGAAATTTAGAGTATTTGACTTGAAGTGAAGGAAGTTCCAAGAGTTCAATGTTGTAGTAAAGAATTTCAAATTTATGCTAAGTGGGTGGAGCTCAGTGGTAAAGCACTTGCATGAATGTGTGAGGCCCTGAGTATCATCCCTGCCACCACACACACAAAGAGAAGTTCAAAGTCAAACTCATGATGTCATTGTTAGCTCTCTTTCATTCCAAATACTGTTATTTACTATGAGTTCTCCCAACAAAACCAATGCGGTGGCACTGACGGATCATTATGTAACTATGCTTCCTTCACCAGACAAGAGAATTGTAAGCCAGCATAATACAGAAGCTGTCTCAAAATGACCTCCGTTCTACTATGTATTAGAGTGCATGGCTGGTCCTGTGTGTGTGTGAGAGAGAGAGAGAGAGAGAGAGAGAGAGAGAGAGAGAGAGAGAGAGAGAGAGAGAGAGAGAAGAGAGAGAGAGAGAGAGAAAGAGAAATAGAGAGACAGGCTGAGGAACATCTTTGCTTGACTCTAAATCTGCTTTTATTTGAGAACTGGATTCTTTAACTGACCATGGACTAGGGGAGATTTCTTCATGTCGCCAGAAAGGATTTCATACACACAGCAAGGATCCACCTGTTTTGTATACGTGTCCAGTGTAGAAGAAATTGGGAGCTGTACTTCAGGCAAGAAGGACAGTCAGAGCTGATGAGGTGCACTGTTCTGCCAGGCCCACATGGAAGATCTGCCTTGTCACTTGTTTTTCCAGATCTCTGTAATAAGTACAAACATGGGAAGCAGTGTGAGATGGAAATAGATTTGAATCTTAGCTTTGCCACTGATCCACTGTATGTCTTTGAGGCTACTTACCCTTCCTGGATCTCATCTTTCTGATCAGTAAACTGAGGATAATAAAACATGTTTATATAGGCTTATTGAGAGGATTAAAGGAAGTAGGGGCTGAGGGAGAAACTTATTAGTAGAACATGTGTTTAGTAGTTATAAGGCCCTGAAATCAATCCCCAGCAACACGTGTATAAAAGAAGTAATTTGCAGGAAGTACCTAATACAGTACCTGGCTAATGACATGTTAGTTTTGTTCTTTATCAGTGTCAAACTGCTATACCTATACTTTGATAAGAGATGGTTTGAATGCATAGGAAAAAAGCACCCAAGATAGGATAATTAAGTATACTTGATCTGGAATTTTGCTCAGAAAGAGGATAAGTGAAAAGTCTATAGCTCAGAAGTTAATTAGAAAGTATCAATATGAAACCAATCTTTTACACTACAAACACCCACATATATACACACAAACATAATTTCGCAGAAAAAGCCTAGGAACATTTTCAGCCTGGTAGCAATGCATATCTCTAGCACTCAGATGGTAGTCTCTAAGTATCATTCCCACTAAAAGGAATCTAAGTACCTTGTTAAAATGACTGATTCAGGCTGGGGCACAAAATGAACAACATGAGCCTGCAACTTTTTAATACAAATAGCAAAAATAGTGAACAAAGATTCTTAAGGTTGTTTCGAAATATCTCAGGCACCAAATTGAGAAGCTCCAACCATCCAAGATAGGGCTTCAACTTGTACCTCAGTAACAAAAACAAAGGCATGGAGTTTATAATTATATAAAAATAATTAATTAAACAAAATCCTACCAGTTCAATTCATTATTGTGTAAATTTAAATAAAAGGAAACAATCATGCCTACACAACTGGGCCTCCAGTTGATAAGGGGAAACTTGTCTTTATAGAAAAATCCACAGATAATAAAGGAAGAAAGAATTATTGATCCTTCTATTTTTTGAAGTCTCAAAAGAACTGATGGACCAATCCTCAAGAACTGCTAACATAAAAAAACAAACAAACAAAAAAAAACTGCTAACATCATACAAAGTGATAACCACTCATTTATAAGCTTCCTCGGGGAAGAACAAATACATTGTCACTTCGGAAATTCTCTTGCCACACACACAAAAAAAAGAGAGACAGAGAAAACAAGTCTGAACATGATCAGGCTAGATCAAAGTACCAATTTGCAGAAAGTAAAGTAGAAAAAAATATTAACAACACATGGGGATGCAATTGTCAAAATCTATATATCACAAACACTACCTGATCAATACATAAATTTCAAGGTGCAGCTGAAGGAGTTACAGAGACATGAAAGGGAATCTGTGGATTAAATAAGACATAAGAGTCTTAACAACTAATTGCAACATGACGGTATTTTATGACATTTAGGAGCTAATTTCAAGTTTGAGCACTGAAAGGTTATGTGCCATTCAAGAAAAATCTAGAAAAATTCAAGGAAAAAAAGTACATATATTAAATATACATACCAAATAGGTAGAAATAAACTTATATGACATCTGACACTTGCTTTGAAATACTACAGAATGGGGTGAAACAGGCAGGGGTACAGATGAAACAAGACATTCATCAGTTGATAAACATTAAAGCTAAGGCATTAGTGGGTATACAATAAACACCTATAAGTATCATGTCTCTATCTGTGTGACATTTACGATAAGAGCTTAAAAACAAGATGACACTGCAAAAGCACAGCTATTTCTCAGAAGGTCAAACACAGAAGCACCATGTGACCCAGCAATTCTATTCCTAGTCAGACAACTAAAAGAACTGAAGGCAAGGATTCAAACAAATATTTGTACACCAGCCCAGCATGGAAGCACATGCCTGTACTTCCAGTGACTCAGGAGGCTGAGGCAGGAGTATCATATGCTTGAGGCTACCTTTAACAATTAGCAAGATCCTAAGCAACTCAGTGACACCCTGTCTCAAAATAAAAGTTAAAAAGGGCTGGGGATAAGGCACAATGGTTAAGTCCCTTGGTTTCAATCCCCAATACCAAAAAAAATCAAAAAACAAACATCTGTACATCAAGGTTCATAGCAGCAATATTTACTATAGTCAAGAAACAACCCAAGTGTCTATAAATGGATAAAGGATAAACAAACATGGCACATGCAAACAATGAAATATTTAGCCATGAAAAGAAATACGATTCTGATACATGTCACAAAATGGATGAATACTGAAAACATAATTAGTGAAATGAGCTAGACACAGAAGGACAAAGATTATTATTCATTTCTAGAGGCACCAAGAACAGGAAAGATTATAGAGACAAAAAGTAGATTAGAGGTTACCAGGGGCTGGAGGAAGAAAAGGGAATTACTGTTTATTGGTTACTGAGTTTTTGGTGAAGATGATGAAAAAGATTTGGGTACAAACAGTAGCAACGGTGACCAAATGGTCACCATTTTGTCTCATTTTGAGACAGCAATTAAAAGCATGTAATTAAGAAAACCATTTGGTTTCCTTTTAAAATTATCATTACCCATGAAAGAAGGCCAGGCTTCACATGAGCATAAGATGAAAATTATGAAATCATTACTGAATTACTATGAATTATTTTAACATCATAATAAAGAATGGTGCACACCTGCAATTCCAGCAGTTTGGGAGGCTGAGACAGGAGTATGGCAAGTTCAAAGTCAGCTTCAGCAACATAAAGGCACTAAGCAAGGCAGTGAGACCCTGTCCTCTAAAAATAATACATAATAGGACTGGGGGTGTGGCTTAGTGGTTGAGTACCCTTGAGTTCAAGTTCAATCCTTGGTTGGAGAGAAAAAAAAAAAGTTCCCTTCAGTTAAAGGTCCAATTTACCTGACTCATAATAGTACTGAGTATTCGTTAAATCAATAATCAATCTAAGCTCTTCATTTTGTTCTTGAATTTGCTTAAAAAGATCCAGCAGAAAAAGTTTTCTTCTGGAGCAAGTTTGGCTTCAAAACTCTGTCAGAGAGAAAGAAATAGAGACAATGTGTGCTAAAATCTGGTTATACATTTATTCAAATCTGAAGATACCAACAAATGATAAAAGGAGGGTTTCTACTCTTCTAGAAGCTAAATTACAAACCTCTCTTCCACTCATCTGAAGGAAGAAAGAAGCTCACTCTATATGTAAAAGATCACTCAATATATAAATATATGTTACTTACGTTCCACATACTAAATGACTCGTGAACATCCGAGTCAACATTAATATAACTTATTAAAAAACTCTGCTATTTATATAAGTTTTGGAACCTAACTCTGATTCACAAATAAAGTATTTTTGGACAATTATAATGTCCATTGAATGTCTCAGGACAGTAATCACCTGATCAACAAAGTGAAGACTATATTTTGTTTTGTTTGGAAATCTATTGAGTTGTTCACTGCTTTGGAAATACGACCTAGGTCACAATCTATATTTGTAGATCTTGCATTCATAGTATAAACACCTGTTTTTTTTTTAATTCTAGTGTGCAAATGCTCATTAATTTAGATACTGAAATATATATTAATTATAAATTTAGTATATTATTCATAGTTATGGCATTATAATGATTTCTTTGAAAGTATAGTTTGAAGTAAATTATATTGATCTACAAACATTTATGAGGAGCAAAGGGCATTTTAAGAAGCATTTGCTACAAAAGGAAAATGGAGTATGACAGGGTTGAAAACCAGTGTTCTAATAATTTGTTCATATATTCATAGCCTATATTAAAAATAGCAGCCCAAATTTAAAAAAACATTGATGGGAAACAATTTTCAATAGACAGCCACAGTAGTATTGGCTGATAGTTAACCAGAACATATAGACTTCTCAGTAGATAGTAGTGAGAATTTACCACAAAGAACCTCATGGAGAATCCTCAGTTATACAGGTTCAGTTAGGTACTGCCTTATTTGGTGCAGCAGGGGAAATTAAATCTAGAAAACCAACCTCAGAAGTAGTAGGCTGCTCCTGGAGGAGAGCAGGAAAAGATGGTCACCAAGACACTGTAAAAAACAGGGAAGCTGTTAACTAACATTATTTTGGAAAGTAAGTATTTTAGCTGAATTCCATATGCATGAGACAGATTCAAAGGAAAGAGATTGAAGAACTTTCTCCATATTTCCACTCTGGCTGCAGTTGGTCATGCTTCTAAATACAATGTGGTATGAAGCAATGGCACAAAGGGTCACGGGTGTAGGCAGACAAGCCACCAAGCAGCTCTGGCACTGAGAAGCAAGTTGCAAAAGCTGTGCATCTTGTCCAACAGGTGGGAATTCTTCATACGCAACCCAAATCACTGTAATTTCATAAATAATATCCCTGTGTAGAATAATCTTTCCATGGCATGGCTCTGAGAGCTAAGAAGTAAATTTACCTTGAAATTTTTAAAGTACGCAAATCCAAGATATCACTATACAGTAGACGCAGTCAGGTCCCTTTTAGTACCTCTGTGGTCTCAATAAATGTACTCTGAATAAAGGTCACCATGATCAAGACAAACACAAAAAGTTCACCAATCCCAACAAACAGCATGATTTAAAACAAGATTAATTCTTAACCTCTATGTGCAGGGCTGGGGATGTGGCTCAGTGGTAGAGTGCTTAACTAGCATGAGTGAGGCACTGGGTTTGACACTCTCCACCACATAAAAAATAAATAACAAGAAGGTATTGTGTTCATCTATGACTAAAAAAACCCATAAAAAAACAAAAACAAAAACAAAACCCAAAAGATTCATTTGTAAATAAAATTACTTTTCCCATTTAAAAAAAACAACAACAAATGTTTGGCATCACAATTTCAATGTGGTGTGCCAGGAATCTGGCAAAGTTTGAGCCACCCTTGTCAGGTGTTGGGTTATTTTTGTTTGTTTTTAAATATTTTCCATTTCAAGGAAGGTGGTCTAATAGAGTGGCCAAGCACAGAAGCAATGAAGTCAAGCTGCCTGAATATCAATGCTCTACTTCCCCACGCCCAGTCCTGGCTGTGTGATACTTGGACTATATGGATGCCTGAGTTGTGACTCTTAAGTCCCAGAGGGTTCCATTGCTTGCATATGTGTAAAAACCACAGTCAGATGAGTGAAGATGGCAGAGACAATGTCCACTCTACAGAGGCCAACTGTACCATGTTTATGAGCAGCTACATCTCAAAAGAACCTCTCCAAGCAAGGAAGCTCCCCACCACAGAAAGTCCCAGCTTGATAACCCCATCCCTCTGCAGAGTCTGTGCTGCTCCTCTGCAGGCCACAACCATCCAAATTCCTGCTGGCTATGTGGCTCAGGCAGAAACCTGAGAGAAAAAGAGCACACCTCACCTGCAGGTTCCCACCTAGAGGCGAGGATACTGGTTCCCACCTAGAGGTGAGGTTACTGGGGCTTTTAACCCCTACCCCAAAGAAGAACCTACATTTATGTTGTACACGTTGAACAAAGTTTTTTAACAACTTGTAGTGAACAATTTTTTTTTTCTTGCGGTACTGGGGATTGAACAAAGGGCCTTATGCTTTTTTTAAAATTTATTTTTATTGTAAATAAATGGGATACATCTTGTTTCTCTGTTTGTACATGAAGTAGAGGTATACCATTTGTGTAATCATACATTTACCTAGTTTAATAGTTTTTGATTCATTCTGTTATTCCCCCACCACCTGTCCCTCTTTTCCATCTATACAGTCCCTCCTTCCTACATTTTTGCCCCCTTCCCACCCCCCATTAGGGCCTTATGCTTTTGAGTCAAACACTCTACCAAATGAGTTACACTCTCAGTCTCAACAATTTTTATTTTATAAATTTCATCTAGTGTTAAAATATATACATATGTATATTAAAATTCCATATTAATTTCAAAAGAAAAAAGAAAAAAATACCCCAGTATTCCATATGGTGAATTTAGATTTCTGAAAGAATACTGAATTAACTTTTGCTTACTTTTTGCAAAGGAACTTTGAAAGCAGGGAAGTCTTTGAAATCAATTCCAACTGGGAGATAGTCTTTCCACCTAGTAGATATATTCTTTGTTAGCCAAACTGTATGTTAGCCTTGTCTCCCTGGCACAGAATAAAGGCTTCTGGAAAGCCAGAGTCACACCCACATATCATGTCCCCGTTCCTCTGCTTTGCTTTCTGCTAAGTAACTTATGCATCCCTGTCTGGTAATAATTCCTTCTTCTCATCTGCCCATCTTGAAAACAGATCAAAGGCAACAAAACAAAGGCCTCCACAAATCAGGAATAGCTAAAATCAGATGGCCAGAACTTCTGTATCCCTCACAAACTCTAACCTTAGTACCAATACTAAGGAGTTATTACAAACACAGTGCAACACTTTAAACTCAATTCTTTAACTAAACATATGTTTTAGTTTTCATACAACTGATAGCATCAAATTCAATCGGTAGGGCATTTAAAGTTTATTTTTTGAACAGAAAACTTTTCAAATAGAAAGGGACTGTGAACCACACTTAAAAAGGCTAGGAGTCAACCCTGAAAAGTATTATTTGAGCTCACTTCTGTAGGAAAAGTTAGAAGTAAGTATGGTGAATTCAATATATCTCAAGCACAGAAAGTCCAGAGCAGTAAGAAGTGGGGCTGGAGAAGCAGAGAGGATCCCACACCACACAGGGACTCACAGACCATGTAAGGAGATTGTTTTTTTTTATTCTTAAAATCATGCTTTACACTGATGTCTATGACCTACCTCACAATTCCATTTCAATTTCACCACTGTTTGGGTGCTGAGGCTAACCCCATGAGCACTTCACCACTGAGCTTATACACCCACACTTTTTTTTTTTTTTTTTTTAAATTAGAGAAAAGGTCTCACTAAATTGCTGACCCTGGACTGGAACTTGTGATCTTCCAGCCTTAAGGCTCCCACATAGCTGGGATTAAAGCCATGCACCACTGTGCAGGGCTCAATTTAAATTGTTCATAATGACCTATTTAAAAGATTTGTGAAGAGAACAGACTGGAAGAAAGTAAAGAATAGATATATGGACACTACTGCACTCAACTGCAACAGCATCCGTTAGGATGCTGAAGGAGACGAGTTGGCAGATTCAAAAGATATTCAGGAGATAAAATCAAAAGGACTTAATGAAGTTTGGAAGGGAGGAGAGAAAGATTTCGAGGAGTAAACGGTTGCACTGCCCATAGGCACACAGTCTCAAAACTAACCATCTGGGCATGTACAGGAAGGTCTCAGGGGCCACCCGTCAGGAAGCACCAGTGTGGCTTCGGTGATTCCTGGCAAGGACGCAAACCTACTTTTCATGAAAGGTCTCAGGCAGGTACTGAGGGATTCATTCGAATTTAAATCTTGTTACTCATATTTTCTGAGCCAAACAATAACAGGACCTGAGGAATTCAAGGGCACGTTCCATCTGGGCGATTAAGGAGCGTCCCCAACACCATGGCCCGCCTCAAAGGCATACCTGACCCGAGGAGAAAGGGACACAGCCTCACTTCTAAAAGGGTGGGGCGCATCACAGAACGCCGCACGCCATTTCTTTCAGCTTCTGCTGGAGGCACAGCGAGGGTCAAAGGCTCTAATCCCGGGCAGACGGGCCAAGCTCGCCGCGGCGACAGGGCGAGGCTGAGACCACAAGACCTGGAGCCCACCCCAGAAGGTACGAGCCGGAAGGGCCAACCCAGCAGCAGGGCATATCACCTTTCCGGGATGCGGTTTCCGCCCTTCCTCTTTGCTGAGGGACGTCCAGAAAAGTCGCGTCCCGGACCCCAGCCACTGCGGACAGGATGCCACTGGCTCACGTGGGTGCCGAGACGTCGCCCACCCAATGCCAAGCGGGTCAAGGCCGTCACTGTGGCGTCCTCGGTGCGGGAAAAAGATGCTGAGTCGGGAGCGTGCCGGGCAGCTATCCACGGAGTGCGGGCCGGCGCCACTGCGCCTGCGCCACTTCTTATCGTGATGGGACACGCCCACTTGCTTGTGTTGCTCGACTTACATACGGGACTCTGGCGCCCACAGCGCCCTCTTTAGCCGGAGGCCTGAAGCACAGGTCTGTGAGTGCCAGTGAGCACTCCTGAATTCAAATCTGCTGGCCCTGGAATAAAGAGTTAGGTCCCACTGCACCAGTTCCGTATGTGTTCTTCGAGATATTTCCAAGTGTTTACATTTACATTTTGTATGTCTTTTATAGATATTTACTTTCACATATATGTATAGCTTCTTCCTACACAGCAGCAGCACATCATACGATTTCTGTTTCTAGAATACTGATTTTTCTCAGTTTATACGTGGATGGCCAAGTTTTTTAATGACCATAGCACATTGCATGCATTTTAACATAACTAAAAGTATCATCATTTGCTAACCAGTCCCATATTGATGGACCTCTAGATGTTTTCACGTTTTTTGGTTTGGGTTTAGGTCTTCTCTTACATGCCATGCAATGAACTATCCCTACACATATACAAAACTATATCTAAATTTCTAGAAATAGAATTTCTTGAATGAAAGAGACACTTACTTGAAGTTTTGAAAGATACTGCCTAATTGACTTCCAAAAATTATATCAAGCTATACTCCCATTCCTGGCCAGACCTTTATTCAGTTCCTATCATTACAGGTATCATGCTAAAAGTAGATAACACTTGGATATGTTTTAGCAAATACCAAAACCAAAACAAAAGTGAGAGACATGAGAGTGTAGTTCACGTGTAATATCTGCACAAACTTATCAGATTGTGGGACTGAACCTGCTAGGAAAACTCTCAATTCAGCTACAAGTAGATGAGCAAAGAACAGTGTTTCCCATCTGAGTAGGAGACCAAGGACTGAATTCTAGATTAAACTGCAAATAATTATCATAGCAATAGTTCTTCAAAATAATTTCTACTTTTCTGTTTCTAATTTTAAAAGCACTGTATATGCACTGTTATTATTTTCACAACAATTTTAATTTGCAAGCTTACTTTAGGCACATTCAAACTTGACACTAATATATAAAATATTCTTTTGGAAAATAGGAAAACATCTGAGAGGTATATGATGGCTAGAAGGCATAAATGGTCCATATGTTTATAAACATGACAAAATACAAAATGTGACATAAATTTCTCTGAAACTAGAATAGCTATATTGGTCTTGCACTTTACATTTTCAAACACACACATATAGGGCAAGCACAAACTCAGTTATAGTTGCCTGGAGAAAATCCAGACCTAGGCTGGGTAGAGTTTCCAGAAAGTATGGGAAGTGTCAAAGAGTAGGCCTTTTAGAAGAGTGATTCCAATAAGAAGTAAAAGAATGTCTTCACAAATCCATGCACAGGAATGGAAGATAGAGACAGGAGTAAGGGATATTAAGAGCATCAATAAAGTCAATGACACTAATAAAATGTGACAGTACCTGGTAGGGCCTAGGTATCATATAGAGACCTGAGGGTTTCTAGTCTTTAATAAAACAAAAAGAGAATATGGAGAGAACATGGAAGGATGTCAGGGATAGATGATGTGGGTGTGTAACAGCAAGATGAGTCCTAGTTATTCTGATCAGTACTAATTGCTGGGATTGGG
The DNA here is from genome assembly GCF_902686445.1 of Sciurus carolinensis. Classification (NCBI taxonomy): domain Eukaryota; kingdom Metazoa; phylum Chordata; class Mammalia; order Rodentia; family Sciuridae; genus Sciurus; species Sciurus carolinensis. Next base: position 25,355,742 of record NC_062225.1, read on the forward strand.
TTGTCCCTGGGACAATGCCCTCATTATAAAATCTCAGGGCTTATGTCAGGAGAGGACATGATGCTAAGTTGCACAGTGGTGAACCAAAGTTCTTTAGGTACCTCCTTCCACATTTTAGACTTGTTTTAGAGGCTGAGTTGATGCTGAGACTGTAAGCTAGAATAGAGTGGATGGAATATGAAGGGTAAATAGTTATCCCTGGGGACCAGGAGAGGCAAACAGATTTGCCTAATTATAACTGAATATTGAACCTGAATATTTTAGTATGTAAAAATTATATTGCTATAAAAAATGAACTTACCACATGCTATGAATTTTGATTTGGAATGTCCCTAAAGGCCCATGTGATGAAGACTTCCCCTCCAGCTTGGATCTATTGGGAATTGGTGGAACCTTTAAGAGGTGGGGAATAAATGGGGCACAGTGTTGTATGTCTATAATCTCAGCTATTTGGGAGGCTGAGGCAGAATGATCTCAAGTTCCAGGCCAACCTGAGCATTTGAGCAAGACTCTGTCTGAAAATAAGATTTTAGTGGAGGGGCTGGTGATATCTCAGAGTGCTGTTGGGTTCCCTAAGCAGTACTGGAATAAGATGGTGGGGGGCCTAGAAGGAGGGCATGGACTTGGGGTCGAGAATTGAGCTCAAAACCTCCTTCTCTCCTCCTTCCTCTCTCTCTCTTTCTCATCCAGGTCGTGAGGTCAGCAGCTTATTCCACCATGCACTCCCATCCATGATGTTCTACCTTTCCAAAGTCCAAAAGCACCAGGGCCAAGTGACTATGGCCTGAAATCTCTAAAGTAAACATTTTCTCTTTATCAGGTGATTATCTCAAGTGTTAGTTACAGTAACAGAAACCCAACTAATATACCACATTCCTCACAATCTTACACCTACCACCTTAACCTGTAGTAGCTATGGATTTAGTTCATTGCTATGAGAACATAGGGAATGATATCACTTGCCGACATGCTTCTTGTTAGGCCCATAGTACATACCAGTATTATAGAAGTAAGTTATCTGAGATAAAAAGGGGAACAAAAGCCTTGAAAAAGTTTACATAGTCCAAGATATATCTTTTCATTGCTAATCCTTCCATGATTTCTTCTCAGGAAAGCATTATCCCACACAAAACTACCAAAAATATCATATAACATAATAAGCACTGGAAGACATGGGAGAAACAGACCTATAAATGAAATATTTATCTTCATATTTGAACTTTATATATGATCCATTTATCATATATATGTTTGTCTTTCTATGTGCTCTAGACCTGTTGAACCACAAACTATCCACTCACTGACCCTAGAAGTCCCTAGACAGATCAATCCAGGCATCCTTAAGATCTTACCACCAATGAAAATAATTAAATCTATAGATTTGCTCCTTCAAACCAGTTCCGTCCACATAGTATATATGAAAGTTATATACAAATATTATATATATTATATATGAACTAGCAAATATGTTCTGATTTGCTTTATCACAGTTACAAGAGAAGTTAGTGAAATAGATACTCTGCACAGGATCAATAACAAAAGCAATCTAGATCAACTTGGGATGAACACCAACATACCTGATCCTTGGGTGCATGGTGTAACTTACAACAATGCTTTTTCCACATGCCTTTCTCAAATTTTCTCTATAAATGCATTATGTCAAGTTAATGATGCTTCAACATAAACAATCTATCATAGAAAAACATATGATACATCTAACTATATTAGATTCCTCTAAAATATGACAAAGTGAGTTAAAATTCCAGAGTCTTTAAGAAGTGTCCACAGTTCACAAACACATTAATAAAGAACAAAATTGAGACGATATGACATAAAACAAAATAACAAAATTATATGTAAGATTTATATCTTTATTGCACAGAATTCATGACAATTTCTGAACTTTCTAGCTAGCTATATCATACACACACACACACACACACACACACATATACATATATATGTGTATATATTGATCTGGGCCCAGCGGCACATGCCTGAATCCCAGCAACTCAGGGAACAGAGATAGGGGGATCACAAGTTCAAGAGCAGCCTCAGAAACATAGGAAGGCCCTAAGCAGATTAGCAAGACCCTGCCTCAAAATAAAATACAAAAAGAGTTGGGAAATGACACAATGGTAAAGTGTCCTTGGTTTTAATTTCCAAGATCCTCACCCCAAACATAGAATTGTCTGTTTTATTTCTACAAAATAAAATCAAAGTGTGTCGACTTGTTTCTGACAAAAAAATTAAAAATCCATGTTACCATCTTTTTTCTACTCTCAGGTTCCCTATATTCTACTAATGTTCTCCTCTAACTATTCTCCTGGTCTTCTACCCAAGCATGGCAGACAAAGAATTGGGAAGCCCTAGATTTTCTAGTGACTGTTTGCAAGGGGAAGATACAGTAACTGCCACATTGGATTCACCTACATAAGAGAAAGAATCCTCAGTGCCTTTCACAGGTAAAAGAGGCCAAAGCAGGATGTCTACCTTACCCAAGGAGTCATCCAAGGCAAATGATGTACAACCAAAGTCCAGAGCAGGGACACTTCACAGTGAGCTGGGTTTTCCACCTCTCCAGTGTTTATTTCTATTGTTCAGAGTACAATTTTCAAAGAATCAAGTCACAGAAAAAACAGACCCCTGCTCTGGAAGTCAAAAGAAAATACTATCTATGAGTATAAGAATGCAAAATCAAGGCTTGTCCATGAAACAACAATGTCTACAATGAAAGGGGTGAGAGGAGGAGAGCAAAAGAGAATTACAAGTCCAACCTGGCCCAGCACACCCCAGCCCAGTCCAAAGAAAGTAGGATTCAAGAAAACCTAAAAAAAGATTGGAACTCCTCATTCCCTACAGGGTGCACTCAAGAAACTTCACCCTACTCTTAAGTTATGAAAGAACTCTTTAGGGCTGAGTTTGTGACTCAGTGGTAGAGTGCTGGCCTGGCACTTGTGAGGCACTGGGTTTGATCCTCAGCATCACATAAAAATAAATGAATAAAAGTGTTGCATCCACCTACAAATAGACTACAGAATAAACCTTTTAAATCCTTTTCTTTCATCCTTGGAAGCTGCAGTAAGTTCAGTAATCAGATCAACTTCTAATGGTTCCAGAACAACTAGTATTGCTCTCTTTCTTCCATCCCCAGGGATATTAACTGTATATTAATATATAATTATGTGCACACTATTACCTATTACAATGTGAAATATAATATATAACATATAAATAATTTTTAATGAACATTAATAAGGAACACTGAGATGATCTCCCTAACACAAACACCTGGGGGAGGTGGCCCTACCTTGTCCCTCTTGCAGGATTTCACCTCCTCAGAGCTCAGCCATTTAGGTTCAATGATAAGTCTCTTGTCACCTTCTCCACCCAATCAACTCTCTTGTCAGTTTCTCCACCCAATTCCACCTTCTGGTTGGGAATCTGACCTCCCTATTGGCTACCTCATACCTTTAAACTGCCTGTTTTGTGACATCATTCTCCCACCAAACCTACTGCCACCTGGTAGAATCTTAGGGTTTCCATGGAGTTGTAAACAAATTTGGATCATCGCAAGTGACCAGTGACCAGTAACCAGTCATCAGTGACTAGTAGCCAGTGGCCAGTGACCAGTGAACTCCATACCGGGAAGCATGCATTCTCTAACCTCAGTCACCCAAACATCCTCTGGGGTGGTCTCCTCATCCTTTGTATCTGCAATTGATGTCACCTCTTCTCTGACCACGTCAGGTAAGGAAAGAAACTTTTTAAAGTTTTTCATTAGACATTTTGCTGCCTCAATGTACTAGTGGAGTCCAGCTAGCTTAGAATAATAGGGAAAAGGTTGGAAGTAGAAATTTGGAGACCTATTTTGAGTTTTCACTTTGACATGTACTAGGTGTGGGATGGATGATCATTTAGTCTCTCACGAAATCTGTTTCCTCATCTGCTCTATGAGGATAACAGACTGACTGTGCACTGGTCCCTTTCTTTTCTAATATTGAGTCTTAAGGGGCATGTTTATAGAGAATGAAATCTGATTTGGGGAGTGTCTTTTTTCAACAGAAAAAGAGAAATCTGAGGTAGAGAAGAAAACTCACACTGTGTACCAAGAGGTTTCATCTGGAACAGTCTCCCCCCACCAATATTTCCATTTCAGTATTTCAAATTTAGTGCTGTTCTAAAGCAGACATTCACACATTTTGGAGTTTTCTGTTTAAACTATGTGGAAATAGAACTAGGAAGAGGGGAGGGAGAGGACAGGACTATAAGGAGGCAGATATTCCAGGGAAGTAAGTTTTGGTCTGTTGAAGCACAGGACAACAGAAACTTGGTGGGGCGGAGGGGAGAAAATATTAAAATAAGGGATAAGAAAATGTGAGACTAAAAGAGATGAAGAACATGGAGCTGTTCTCAAGAAAAAAAGAGGATGTTGGGATGGAATGTGCAAGAGAAACAAAGATTTCAAATGAACAGAGAAAGTATACAGGGAAATCTTCCCAGCACTGGACAATTGAGGTTGGTTGAGAAAATGTCTTGATTAATGGACTAGCAAGGAAAGAAAGGGTAGAATTAGGGTATCACTGGGGAAAGCAGTGTCTCAGAAAAGTCACATTTGGTTGTTTGGAGTTTTTCTATGGCTTCTTTGAACACAGATGACCTGGGCAGTTTGAAATGTGAATATTTTTGAAGTATATTTTAGAATTGATTCTTCCTCTGAATGTGCTAATGAAAGTGGTTATAGGCAGAGCTAGGGAAACAGCATTTTCCATGTCCTATTTTACTCTGCTTTTTAAACCACATGGATTTTTAAAAAATGATTTACCATAACCTGCATCAGAGAATGCGTTCCTTTGTGTGATATGCAATTTTAAGCAGAAGCTATTTTTCACCTTTACAATAGTTTTCTTTGTTCAATGGAGTATATACAAATAGTCATTAATGTTTTTTAAACCTCAGAATTAAAAGGAAGAGCTATGTAAGAATAAAAATTCAAGCTCCACAGCTCAAATTCCACCTTTATCTAAAAATTTATTTTTAGTTTTGATTTTTTCTACATTTCAAAGAATTATTTGGGGCTGAGGTGGTGGTCTGTTGTAGAGTGCATACTTAGAATGGGCAAACCCCTGGGTTCAAATCCCTGTTCCTGTAAACATCAAAAAATTTTGTTTCAATTGTATTATTGTATTCTAGTGGTGATATTTCTTTCAGACTTTTGGGACAACATTTTTCTGTTAAACATGATTATATTTATGTTTTGATAATAAATTTATCTTTCAATGCCCTTGCAAAGCATGTTTTCTACATTTTTATGACTGAAATTCTTATCAGAAAATGTTTTTAAGTTATTTGAAATATCTACCTAGTGGGATTTTAATATCTTTTACTTGATGTGGATAATATTTACAAGAAAATAAACAAGCACAGAGATGAAATTACTTTACACTTCTTGTTTTGTTCTCTACTGTGTACACAATTTTGATACTTCTTTCTTTCCTTCCTTCCTACATTTCTTTTTCTTTCCCGAGTTTTGGGACTGAACCCAGGGTCTTATATATGCTAGGCAAGCATGCTACAACAAGCTAAATCCCCAGTATATTTTGTTATGTTTCTGAGACAGGATCTTGCTAAATTGACCAGACTAGCTTTGAATACCTAGGCTCCAGCAATCCCAGTACCTCAACCTCCCATGTGCTAGCACCACAGGCCAACCCCACCGTGTCCAGATTAATAGTGCTCTTTTCCTTCAGTTTTTGCTTCTGCATGTGAGGGGGAAGAGGAGAGTTAGTTTGGATTTTGTTTTTTGGCAGTACCAGGGATTGAATCTAGGGAAATGTTACCAATGAGCTACATCCCACACACGTTTTAAATTTTATTTTAATAAAGTCTCTCCCTAATTAGCAAAGTCTCATCTAACTAGTGATCCTCCTGTGTCAGCCTCCTGAGACACTGAAATTACAGGTGTGTGCCACTGAACCTGACTTCATAACCTGGAGCTGATATTGAACAAGTCAGTGATACTTCTCTGACCCTTGGTTTACTCACTTGCAAACTGATAACATTAGATGTTATCTAACTTCTAAAATGCTGCAGTTCTAGGGCATATTCATGGGCCAATACTAGAGCAGGCTCAAGGAAAGCTATCAGAGAGAAGGATGCTTGTTGGGAACACTGTGTGAACTAGACCCCTTGGGTTCTGTGCCCAATTGGAGAGAAACCGTAGTTCATCAGAAGAGTACCAAATAGCTCCAACACTTGCGGCATGCGAATTGTTTTCATTTGGGGTATCTCAATAATTGCTGGTATTAGAGGCTTCCTGACTGTCACAACCTTTAGATAATACCATTTCTCAAGTATCTTAAAAATCTGTGAGTCTCATCAATTTTCTCATCACCCTCTTGCTTCCTATAGAAAATTTCCAGAATTCTTCTATAGTTGGAACTGAAAATTCTCTGCCTCTCTCTCTTCCTGTGGTGAGCAATGCAACTTCCCTAACAGGAAGCACATGTAACTTCTCCAGAGTCTCTGCTCCAGCTGTCAGTTCAGCATGGCTATTGCCTTCAAACTCGGGCACCTCCTTCCAGTCACTCATGGGCACTACCTACCTTTATCAACATTCTAGCACAGCCATGTTGTCTGGGGTTACTAGCCAACACCAGATCCCCATGACACCTGCCTCTTATCCAAGTGTTTTTGAGTGGGATAATATGGGAGGTGCTAAAAAGAAGTCATCTTCACTGGGGGACTTTACTCTGACTGTCACTGAACAGGACACAGCAGCTCCTTCCATGTCTATGACAGCCCAATATGATACAACTTCAGATGCCAATGCCATCATCCCTGAGTATCCATCACTGTCGGCCAGGCTTGTCCAGGTGACAGCATCTCAGATTCCAAATCAGTCACATACTCTGTCACTTCCCTACCAAGAAGGAAGCCAGGTCTACTACTATGATCAAAACACACTGGGACCTCTGCTCTCTGGAGATCTTGGCCCCTACCTGCAATCCTATGGCTCTGTGTCATATGCAGGAAGTAGGACTGCTGTCCCTCAGCCAGAAATGGTGACGGTGCTGAAGGAGGTTCAGTCAACAAATGTCCTACCATCAGTCTCTACACCTGGCAACTACTACTCTGTGTCCACTCAACCTATCACAGGAACAAGTTTTCAAGGTGAGTACAAACAGGAACATGGGGAAGGAACGAGATCAGCAATCAAAAGGAGGGTCAATTAGGCAGCTGAGAGCTGTGGGTCTACAGATTCATAGAATTTAACCCTGAGACTTTAATTCCTCTCCTTATTCAGCATTCTGCATTTCAGATTCTGTAAGATGAGAATGCAGGATACTGTAATGGCCATCCACGATGCATTTAAGAGACCTCTAGGAGCACAATGAAGGTGGTTAAGTTTCACTGTCTTGGTAGATCAGTCCAACTAAACAAACATACTTTGAATATATTTCCCAATCTTGCTGTGGTCCCTTGGGAAGATACTTCAAAACTGACCATGGTAGTGATAGTTTAATTTTCTTAATTTATTCAAGCATTTAAACTTTGTACTCAGAGATCATTACAAAGCAGGTGTCTCAAAATCTGTCCTTTCACATATACTTCATGAGGAAGTGCTCCATCCTCTCCTAGTTCATGGTGCTCAGTGTTCATATATTCTTGGGAGAGTGGAGAGAACTCAGAGCATGCTACATAAGAATGATAGGCTTCATAAAACATTTTTGAGGGTTTCCCACATAAAAGGCAAGTGTGCTACCGAAGAGCTATGCTGCCATCATGATGTTGCCAGCCCAAATCTAGGACACTAGTGATCACCTGTAACTAAGGATCAGCACCTAGCTCCTAACAGAGACCTGTCCATGGTCCTTAGGAAGAACTACTAGAAATGCCTTCTCCACAGTTGGCAGGTTCCCTGATTACTGTGTTGCTGTGTAGGGGGAGCATCCTACTTAACCATTCTCCTTGATTCCTTTGCAGTGATGGAAAATTCCCTAGGGATAGAAGCTTCTGTGGGATTGCGACCTCCAAGTCAGACATTTTGTCTGCCACAACCTCCAGAATTCCCCAGCTCCTGCAGTAGCAGAAGTACCCAGTATCTCCAAATACTTGAGAGTAACCCACCAACTGAACTTGGGGACATTTCAGTAGTAACTCCAGGTCAGAGCTCTTCTAATTTCTTAGCATTGCCTCCAACTCAAAGCAAGAAACAAACAGACATTAACAGTTTGGATGAGATTAAAGCCATGCTTTCAAACCCTCTGGATACCTACCAGTTTGCAATAGAAAACCAGGATCCTCCACTACTCCCTTTAGAAATCTCTGATATCCACCAGCTCCTGACCTCCATTGGTCCTCTGGACCAAGAGGAGACGCTTCATTCTGAACATAACAATCTGGGAAAGAGTAGCCTGAGTCTTGAGGACCAAGGCACACTTGAAAATGGGATTGAATGTAGCAGTGATTTTGCAGACCTCATTGGACTGGTGGAGGATATTCAACTTCCCAAGCTTTTTAATTCCTTCAAAGACCTTGACCAACCTGAAAGTCCCCAAATCATAAAAGCCAATGATATAAGAGATATCATGGTGAATCAGGAGCAGGTAAACTCAAGTGACATAAAGGGCCCTGCTGATCCAGTTAAGAACAACAAACATAAAGCCTCAGAGCCTCCTGATGGAACTCCAAAGGCCAAAATGCAGCCAAAGCACCCACAGTGCCCATTAGAGGGAGAAGTTGCTTGCAGTGATGCAGACAGTCACAGGGCTCCTGTGAACACAGCCAAGCATTCTAACATCAAAACTCAGAAAGCTGCAACCAGCAGGAACAGCAAAGCTAAGGGCCTTGGGCAGGAAAAACCCAAAAGGAGCAGAGAAAACAACTCCAAGAAAGCCAAAGATAGTAAGCAGGCAGGCAACAAGGTCAAGACAGAAGAGAAGCCAATGGTTCCTAAGGAAAAGCGCAAGAGAAATCAACCAGAGCTTAGCCAAGAGACCTTTAAAAAGCCTCGAAGCTATCTAGGCATGCACATGCTGGAGTCCGTGCAGGTTTTTCATGCACTGGGGAAGAAGAATGATAAGAATCCTGGGCTCTCTTCCTCCCGGGCCCTGGGAAACTCAAGCAGTAACAAGGATCCCCATCCATGCCCAGCTAGGAAACCCTGGCCGCAGATTAAAGGTCCTGAGAAAACTCAAGTGAGAGTCCAGAAACCAGATATCAGTGCTGACAAAGAGTGTCCATCTCCATCCCAGCATGAGCTTCCACCTCCTGGGAAGGTTAAATTGGTGCCTTTGCCTTTTCTGTCCCCAGAGAAACCTCAACCTCGACCTGTATATCGCAGGCCACAGTCTCTGGCCTCACGTAGACCCACTGTGGCTTACCCTGCCCAGCCTGCTTCTACCAGCTCAGCTCAACCCAGGGCAGTCAACCAATCCCGACCAGCTCCTGCCAACACATCTTTCATGCGTCCTGCCAAGCCAGCTCAGCCAGCTGTATCCCACTCAATCCATTCAGGCTTCACCACGTCTATCCAGCCTAGTGTCCCTCAGTCTGCTGCCTCTAGGCCTGCAGCCTACACAACATCATCTTGCACTTCTGTCCAGCGGGGCCCTGTTTCCACCCTTGTGAACAAGCTCCAGTCCCAACTGCCCAAGCCTCAAAACCGATATCTGCTCCAAGACTTTGCCTTACAACCAATTCCATGGAGGAAACCCAATGTTCCTGAGCCAGTAATGTCAACTCCCATCACGGAAGAGCAGAGGCCAGAGCGGGAAGCCATGAAGAAGAAGGCTCAACAAGAGCGTGAGAATGCTGCCAAATATCCTTTGGGGAGAGTGCAGTTTTTCATTGAGAGGGAAAGAGAGATGGAAATTGCTAACTACTATGGCTATACAATATAAGAGCTGCTAAGACTGATGGTGCCACGTGGCAGCCAGTTAGTTTCCACATGTATATGAATACATAGATACAAATTTATTCATTCTCATATGATTTCAAATATTATTAAAATAGATGAAGAAATGTAATAAAGTCAAATAATACATAAGTAATAAAGAGGCCTTTTGGTACCATGAGAATTGATGGCTAATGAAGAGCCCTTTTGGTACGACTTGGGTACCAGTTTTGTTCCACATATAATACACAGATAGATAGTTACAAATTCATTCATTCTGATAGTTTCAAAATATAATAAAATTGAATACAGCTATGTAATAGAAATGACTCATAGATAAATAATAAGTGAAATTTTGGTACCATTTGAAAACTAAACAGGTTTCCATATGTATATTTATAGGTAGATATGTACAAATTTATTCATTGACATATTTTGAAACAAAATTAAATAAATATAAAAGAAGTTTTTAATAGGTAAATAATAAGGAGGTCTTTGGGTACCACTTGGGTACCTCATAGTTTTCCACATCTATGCAGATAAAAGTAGGTATGCATTCTGATATATTTTCAAAACTTAATTGTATTGAACAAAGAAATGTAATAGATTTGGTTAATAGGTAATAAAGAGACCTTTTGCTACTACTTGGTTAGCAAATGTTTTTCCACATATATAGAGATAAAATTTTGTTCATTCTGATATACTTTTAACAAAAACATTGAATAAAGAAATGTAATAGAATTGATTAATAGGTATGTAATAAAAGAACTTTTCAGTTTTAAATTGCTGGTAACTGTGGTTTCTTTGGTAGAGGTGGGGATCACACCTGAGTGAGAAGATAGGAACTGAACCTGGACAGGGATAACAGGGGTAAAGGACAGGATAGAAGAAGGAATACGATCCATTTCTAGCAAGGGAAAAAGAAGATTCTGGAGAGTATAAGAAGAATCACGAATGGATAAAATGACTGAAGTAAGACACAAAATTTGAGGGTAGGGTTAAAACATAAAAGCTGAACCAAATTGAAAATGGCAGAAGGAGATTTCAGGTTGACGAGAAGAAATGCAAAAAACCCGCATGGAGAATGGCCTAGGTCTTATGACCTACCAGAAAGGCACTCTAGAAAATAAGATTCAGGGCACATCTTCCAGCATGTTTGGGTCACCTAAATCATAGCTGGGGAAGGTGAATACAAAATATGGGGGAGTCTACCCGCGGTGGCAAGGGTTCACAAATATCCTGAGGGCAGCTGATAACCTGGGACCTAGCCAAGTGAACTGCAGCAGTAGGAGGCCCACCCAGAACACGGCCTGGAATAAATCACCATTTACTCAACACCCATGCAGCAAGGCAGCAGAGCTGCAGTGCTTCAATAGCCTTCAAACACACAAGGCCAGTATCACTGAGCCACTTTACTAATGATCTAGTGCTGTAGGATCAAATTGTATGCAGAGAAACAAGGCGTCAATCTGAGGCCTATGGCCTCAAGTCCTCCGTGATCGCAAGTGCCCTCTGGCAGCCAGCCTGGCTTTCAAAGCACAGCATCCGGAAATTACCGGTAGCCGAGATCACACTTCAAAACATGGATAAATACTAAACTGTCAGCTCCTCCACCGATTGCGGCACGTGCAGCCTTCAGGAACCATTGCCATCAACCCTCGCTCACGAGAAACATCAGTTCTTGGCGTCCAAATCCACCCCAGGCGAGCAGACCGCAAGGGACGCCGGCAAACAGCCGGTGGACTCGGAAGCTCAATTGTGTGCCGTCTGTTCTCGAGGCCAGTGTGCTGGGACGACGCTGAGGGACAGTAGGGAAGGATAGGAAAGGAATACAGTGGCGCAAGATGATGATGGAGGCAGCGCATCATCACCATACAAAGATTACTAATTTACATTTTAAAATTATTTCTGGAGATAAAATTCACATAACATAAAATTCATCATTAAAATGTGTGCAGTTCAGTGGCATTAGTAATTTTTCGAGGTTGTGCACACATCCACACTATCTGATACATAATATTTTCATTATCTCAAAAAGAGATCCTGCCTCTTGTTAGAGGTCATTCCCATTCCCTCCTCACCCTGGTCCCAGGCAGTCATCAATCTCTCTGGTTTTGCCTTTTCAGGACATTGCATATTAAAGGTATCATTCAATATGTGACTTTTATGTTAGGCTTCTTTCACTTAGAAGACCGTTTTCAAGGATTATCTGTGCTGTAAAGTGCGAGTCCTTCATCCCTTTTGACACTGCCTAATATCATAATACCACTTTTGTTTATCCACACATCACTGGTGGACTTTGTGTTGTTTTCACACTAATTTACATTTATTACCAGTTTTTGGCTCAAACTTAGGCCCCCTTTTCACAGGTAACAAGATAAGGTCAATAATTTGCTCTAGATTAAGAGCTAGCCATCAACTGGGAATCTGGAATTTGAACTGTGGCATTCAGTCTTTGGAAGTAATGTTCACATGATAGAACAATGAGAAAGATTCAGGAAGAGCACTCAGTGGAAATTCACTCATTATCTCAAATCTTCCAGCCACCATCTTTCCCACTCCAGAGGAGGAGATATCTGCTTTTGCCACTTTTGGGATCTTTCCAATCTTTCCAGAGAAATTATTTACTTAACCCCAAAATGTATCTATCACAATTAATCCAATGATCTGCCCCACTGATAGAAATGTCACCTTTATAGCATACTCAATTCCTATGTGTTTTTGCATTATTCTCTTTAGAATGTGCCTAGCTTTTTTGCCCTTTATATTTACCATTTGTCTGGAATAATTTTTGATGTTTTAAAAAATTTTCTGTTCTTTTAGGCATTATCTATTATGTTCATTGACTCTATGTTCCCTTTAGTTTAGTCTCCATATGAGTTCTAGTATCTCATCTAATCCCCATTTATGTTGCTCTTTTATTATTGTGGAACAAACTATGTAACATAAAACTCGCCATTTCAACTACTTTTAAGTGGATAATTCCATTGCATTAAGCAGATTCACAGTGTTATTCAAGCATGATCCACTATTCATCTCCAAATCTTCTCACCATCCCAAACAGAAACTCTGCATCCATTAATGAGAATTCCCCATTCCCCTCTCATGTTCTGTCATATTTTGCATTGCTTTTCCTAATGCCTTTTAGCCAGTTTTGAAGTAGAGGGTTACATCTAATCTGCCTGGTCGGTTTTTTTGTGACTTGTTCTCATTGTCTGAGAGGATGCTACTCTTCCATTTCTTAAAATACCTTTATATGGGATTTGGTTTTAATCTTTTCTTCCTATGAATTTTTATGTGAAATGAGTTTTGTTTGTAAAAGTATGATTGAGGATAAAGATTCTAATGTGATGGAACAACAACTTCCTCTTCTTCTCCCTCTACCTCTTTCTCTGCTCTTCCCCTCCCCTCTTCCTCCCCTACTCCTGCTGGTCTGCTTCCCCTGGTCTCCTTCTCCTTCTCCTCCTTCTTATTTCTATTCTTCTTGTAGTATTCAAAAACATGGTGGCTTGCTTTCTAAGAGTTTCTGGCTGGTTTCTACCTGCAGTTTTATCCTTTGTGTCTGTTGTTTCTCCCAGCAATTCCTCTTCTGTGTGGGGCCATCTTCTGAAAAGGAGCACTGGCTATTCATTTTTCAAGAGAGGAAAAGGACTGGACAGCTTCAGCCCTTCAGATTCCATCATGGGACACTTGTACTTACAAGTGCTCCATGGATTCCACAGAGAATGCTTTTCAGGACTCCTCACAGATACCAAGATTCTCAGATGCTCAAGTTTTATGTAAAGTGAGGTAGTATTTGTGTAGAGACTGAACAAATCCTCCTGTATGCTTTCAATCATCTCTAACTACTTATCATACATAATGCAACATAAATACTCTGTAAATAGGTGTTTTACCATGTTGATTAGGGAATACAAACAAAAAACCCCCTGTTTTTAGTACAGATGTGATTTTTCTTATTGCATGTTGTTGTTCTAAAGTTGGTTAAATGCAGAACCTATAGATATACAAGACCAACTGTACTCATGTTGTGGTTGGCTGAAACCCCTCTACTGGCCTGCAGTACTTTCCAGGGAATGTCTGCTGGAGGTGCGAAAGCCTCCAGTCTCCCATTTCCTCTGCTGCAAGTAGAACTGCCAGGCAGCTCTGGTGCCTCCTGCTGGTGGTTTTCCCTATCCTCTAGTTCTGAAGTTCATAGGGAAAACTCTTCTCTATATTTGTAGGAAATAGTACTCCAGGACTTTGGCTTTGTTGATCTATTTCAAAGGCCCCTAGTCCTAATGCATCTTTTTCTTTTCTGTGTTTGGGGAGAGTCATAACTGCACTGCTGCCTCCATCTTTCTGAAATTCTGATTAACATTTTAATGTAATTATTTTAAATTTAGGACCTTGCAGTTTTCAGTTCCCTGAAGCAGAGCTCCATTTCCCCCAAAATAGATAAGACTCTGAGGCAGAATGTGAGTCCCCTCTAAGCAACATGGCACCTAGTGCCTGTGCTTGCTCAGGTGGTGTTTTGAATGAGAAGTCAAACAACAGCTTCAGGGTTCATGAGAAAGGGACATCTGGCCAACAGAAGAGAGAATAGGTCTGCAGGACAGATGGAGAATCTGAACGTGTCCTCTAGTCCAAATGGATCATTTTCTTTTCTTTGAATCTACTTTATAAACATGTATGAAGCAGAATCTCCAATTTGCTCTCCTCCCTGGTGGAAGTAGGGAAGGGGGGATCTGGTCTATGCATACTTTCCTTATTTTAATATTTCCCAGTTGCCCAGGCCAGAAACCTTTGACATTATTTCACTCCTATCTTTCTCTCCCAACCACACAGTCAGAATATTAGGAAATTCCATCTGGCCTCTCTTCACATTGCATCTAGAACCTATTCATTTCTAACTACATTCTTCCATTTTACCTCTAGCATAACCCCTAACCATTTCCTGCCTATCTCTACCCATGTGAGGGGTTACAAATCTTTTCTATACAAAGCTGGAGAGATGGTAAGTAAGTCAGTGTTTGTGAGCTAGACTGTCTCTGTCTGCACAGCTGTACTCTGCAGTTGTAGCATGAAAGTGGCCATGCAGAATAGGTAAACAAATGGACATTAGCTGTGTTCTAATAAACTTCATTCAGAAAACCAGGCTGCGCTGGTTCACTCACTCTGGATCTGCCTAATCTGCTATGCTCCCTTTCACTCACTCTACTCCAGACATACTGAGCCCACTTGCTATTCCATGCCTGGAATGCTCTCCTCACCTCCTTTAAGTCTTTTATCAAATCATGTATTTTCAATGAGGGTTTCTTTGACTACAGTATTGGAACTACCAATCACCTCTTGGTGTTTCTCCCTCCCTTCCATCTTATTCTCTTCACCAGGGACCACTTCTCCTATAGTGCTCTGAAATTTTAAATGCACTATGTAATTTACTTTCTGTTGTGTTTATTATTTTTACTCTCCATTACGCCTTTGACCATCAGTAAAATGTAACATCCTTGAAGGCAGGAAATTTTCTTGTCTGCATTGTTCACTCCTACGTGCACAATGTCTTAAACTGTCTGGAACACAAGAGGTAACCAATACACATGTGTTGAATGGCTGACTAAATCAATTTGTTCAAGGAGTATAAATGTAGTGGCATGCAATTCTTCATCCTTACTAAAATTATACTGTCATTCCACTCCTAGGCCAGCATATACCCACAGAAATTAAAATCAGCACACTTAAGGACATGACCACATCAATGTTTATAGCAGCTCAATTCACAATGGCTAAGCTATGGAACCTAATGAGGTGCCCTTCAACCGATGAATGGTAAGGAAAATGTGGTTATATACACTCAGACACAATGAACAGTGAAATTATGGCATTTGCCAGTAAATGGATAAAACTGAAGACTATCACACTGCATGAAATAAGCCAGTCCCCACAAACCAAAGGCCAAATGTTCTCAGATACAGATGATAACACACAATTTTGGGGATAGGAAAGAAAAGATGTTCATCAGATTAGACAAAGGAGAATGAAAGGAAGGGTGGGGTGGGAATAGGAAAGACAGTACAAGGATTCAGACATAACTTTCCTATGTTTGTATACCAATACATGATGAGTGTAACTCCACATCATGTACAAAAACAAGAATGGGAAGTTATACTTCATGTATGCATAATATATCAAAATATATTCTATTATCATATACAGATAAGAGGACAAATACAAATATTTTTAAAAAACTTTTAAGTTAGAAATACAAAATGTGTACTGTCTACTTATAAGCCAATTTATAAAATAAATATGTGAACCAAATATAAAATGATAAATTCCCTCACCTGAACTGCTCCAAATAACCATAAAATTTCCTATCTCATTTAACTCTTTTGTAATTCTCAACCTTGGGATTGCATCTTTTACCTAAAACAAAGATTTTGAATTATTAGGAAATAAATTATGTAACTCATAGCTCACTAGCCAGAAATAAAGGACAAAATATGTCTCAAATTAAACTGATTCTTCATATACACATTTAATGATTAATTTTAACAAACACACATGTTAAAGATCTTTCCAAGCATACATAAGAACTTGTTTTGCTAACTTGTCATTTTTCTTGCTGACAGGAAAGACCAGTCTTTCAAGAAACTATAGGTGGCACTCAAAATGCCAGATTAATCTCAATGTTATGGATTTACTGTACCTTCTTCTGAAGGGACAATATCACCAGGTAATTCCAACTACAAGTGAAAAAGAACATCATATGCATGCAATAATAATGTACAAGCTTAAAAGATTCCAGTGCATTTGAGACATTTCCCTATATTTGAACCAGTTCATCCCATCTTCTTCTTTCCAAGTATTAACTTTTCAAATTCTGTCATTTTAATGTTCCCAATGGGTTTACAGCAAACATATTACCAGTGTGAACAATTTCTCTTTAATACACATTCCATTTCTGCTTTCAGAATCCTTAGCAATCCTTATTCTAGATAGGCTGTTGAAGTGTTGCAATTCATGCACTTCATCTAGCATCCCCCTGAGAATCTTGCTCACCTTTTAAAGTTGTTTGTCCTGATGGCTGTAAACCGTCATCTATGAAAGCCTTAAAATAACAAAAATATTTCTTTTTCATTGTAGGTGCACTGGCTAACATAGACTCATGGGCATGGTAGCAAATGAAGGCATCTAGCCTTTAAGAATTATGCTTCTAGCTTGGACTGCCTTCTGGAGAAGACTTGGTCTCAGGATCATAATGGATCTTTTCTCATTGTGTACCTTGGATATCACCATAATTGGTGAGCCCATCCATGTAACTGATTTTGGGAACAGTGAGACCTTTATCTCAGCAATATGTGAACAACCAGGAATATGGATTGAATATCGACGAGGGTCACATATCAATGTAGGTACTGAGAAGAGAGCTGTAAGCAACTCAGAAAATCTCCTGTCTCTCTGGACATCTCATTTCAGTGGGGAATGAAAGACAATAAACAACCCAAACTATATCAAACACTGGTAAAGACTATCAAGAAAGTTGAAACAAGACCAACTGATAGAGGGTGACTGGGTAGCTCCTTAGAGTGGTTGGACAGAGAAGATCTCCTTGAGGAGGTGACATGAATGATCAAATGGAACCAGCCAAGTAAATATACTAGAAAGGTACCTCATGAAGTGTGATCAGCTGTGCAAAGGTATTGAGTAGAACTGCAGATGTTTAGATGATGTGGTTGGAGAATGGAAAGCAAGGAGAGGGGGAGGTGAGGTCAGAGAGGCAACAGTGGCTGAATCACTCTGCAATCCAGGGTACGGAGTTTGAATTTTTAAGCCCAAGCATCATGGGAGGTCATTACAGGTTTTGAAGTTCATGTGTTATGGAATCTGATTTTTGTTTTTCAAAGGATCATTAGTTGCTCTTCTAAGAATGCAGTGTATTGGGTAAGGAGTATGACCTTCTGTATTAGTGAGAGTGCCCCTCTGGGCATGGCACATATCACAGGAGTAAAAAGTAGGCAAGAGACATCTGCCTAGTTCTTCCTTGGTTTTGGCTCCCTCAAAATCATCTCTGGCATACTTTTTTAACATGCTAATGCCACATATCACGTGAGGGATTTCATGTTGTATGAGACCCTCAATGCTGCCCAGGAATGAGCAGTATGAATGAGCAGGCACACCCCATGTGATGGAGGCAGGTTAAGAGAACAACAAAACTACCTGTGTGCCAATTGATAAAAATGGGTCAATTCATTTCTCCTAACCTGTTAACAGGTTCCTTGTGCTGATCTTCATAATATGCACAACTTTGAACATCACTAGTGGCCAGAGACTTCTTGGGCCCACATTCAACAGCCTTCCATTGCTCACCCAGTAACACGGTTTGATCTTCCCCCTTCAATCTAACTTAATTCCACTGCCTTCTTGCCTGGTCCCTTGTTGACTACGGTGCCTCCAAACGATTTTCTTTCAATTATTTGGGATTGTTCTCCTGTAGTGGGTAACAAACCCAGGACCAGATACAAAATAAACTATGAACACTGTCTGTGAAAATTAGTGCCTGGGAAAGGGAGAGAGTTCTCCTCCCCTTTCCCCTGCCAGCTGGTTTACAGGGAACCTCATTATCTCCATTCTCATTTGGATTGTAAAGGACTTTCCCTAGGACCTAACTACATTCCTTTGAAGTGTAATACATCACCCCCCAGGCCCCTTGCAAGGCTCTAGGGCCCAAGGGTGGAGATTTATTTACCAAAGGCCTTATGAGAGGAGTCCCCTATAGCACTCTGCTTCTGTAAACATGCTTCTTACTTGAACACTGTTACACACAATCATGTATCATTTTTTGAAACCTTGTGTACAACTATGTATTATTTCAGACTAGAAAATTTATGACACTAGATAGCCTAGAAATGTGTGGAAAACTGGTAAGGGGCTCTCAGAATCGGAGTGCTCACCTCCTCTGGGTCCACCGGTGTAATATAAAGTTTGGTGTCTCCCACTCTTCCAGTGCCCTTGCAACTTCTTGCCTGATTCCCACAACACTTTCAACTCCCACTTTGCATGTCTCTCAAGAACTCATATTGTTACTACACTGGGTTTCAACCATGGCTTCCATATGTCCCTAAAACACAGGATCAAGAAGACAGGCTTATTTTCCTCACTGGCAGAGGCTCACCTGCATGGCAGGAACTTAAAGTTAATAACTCATTCAGCAGATACCTATGCTCTTACCATGGACACTGGGATGCTTCACATAAATTGTTACCACGGTCTGAATGTGTTACACCCCATCCTCAAAATTGTTCTGTTGTAGGAAAACAGGTTATAAATTGGGGTTCTTATGGGAGAACTGATTAACACTGAACCTAGAGCTTTGGGATGGAAATTATGAAACAGGGACAGTCTAGATTGGTTTTTTGAACTGTTTTACACTCCAACTCCTCTATGTACTGGTCTGAGGGAGAATTATGAACTCCTGCCATGAGAATGGATTTGGGGTCAATTCAGGAAACTTTATGGAAAATAGGTCTGACTGAGGAGTGAAGGGATAACGGGTTACCAATGCTGCAGCCGTTTACCACTCCCCTGCCATTTTGCTGCTGCCATTACTCTGCACACTCCCCTTAACCTTTTTACAACCTAGATCATTATCCTGCAAACATCCTCCTCAGCCACTGGTCCAATCGTTATTAGCCCTGGGACCTTCCACTGCTTAAGAACACCTCCCTGCCCCTCTCTCTCTCTCTCTCTCTCTCTCTCTCTCTCTCTCTCTCTCTCTCTCTCTGTCACCCTATGGTGCAGACACTCTGCTCAACAAGTTAATAATATCTCTTGTGTGAGTTCCTGTGTCTGGAGTGGTTTCTGGGTGCCTTCAAGGAGCCTCTTCAGATCTGGAACAGTGATTATCAATATAATAAATGAAAAATATTATCTATCTTAACATTTCCATTCATAAGGAATTCTACCTCACAGGTGTATTAAATCTCTGTTTTATCTTCACCCATTGAAATACAATATAATGCCTCATAGAACACGTTATGTTAAATGTGAGAACTGTGTGCTGCAACCATGTTTCAAGCAAACTATATGGCAAAGAGCAGGACAAACTCTTAGGATTCTTAAAAGGCCAATAGTCACCTTGTAAGCACTCAGAAACCACTCCGGAAGCAAGAACTCATGCAAGAGAGTTTATTAAGTGGACAGACAGAGTGTCTCCCTGCAGGGTGAGAGAGAGAATGTGTGCAAGAGAGAGAGAGTGAAAGCCAGGAGGAGAGAGCATGAAAGTGAGGAGGGGAGAGAGAGAGAATGGTGCAGGAACTTTTCCTAAATATTGGAATTTCACAGGCTAACAAGGAACCAATGACTGAGAAGGAGACTTGTAGGCTGACTAAGATAGCTAGCTAGGATGTTCACAGACTGACAAACTAGGTTGTAAGATGGGAGGGGAGAAATGGCTACAGCGAAAAGGGCCGGTGAGCAGCTTTATATTATACACCAGCTTCCTGTAAAATTAGAAGAACTGAAGCCAGAAATGAGGACAGGCAGTTAGTGTAGAAATAGATAATCAGGTCAAATCAAGGAAAAGGAAGCCATGAAAGCCTTATGCATCTGGAAGTTGGAGACTGCCCCTGGAAGAATGGAATGTCAAAGATCTCTGGAGCCCACTGATTACCAAATTTACCTGCCCTTATGGAGGACTACAGGCAGAGAGTTGCTAATTAATGCCCTCTGGATCACTTTGGCCCTCCCCCTGCCCATCTGCTTCTCACTCTTCGCATCTCACCTGCAAAACTGGGCCTACTGATGCAGGCAGAAAGGAAAGAGATAAGGGGGAAAGGAACAGGAGAATAAAACCTATAAAACGGACAAGATTTGCTCAACCCATGGATTCCTCCTTTGGGTCCCCTTCTTCCACCCAGGAGAAGTCTGTTTCACTTGTCCTTAACAAAGCTTCTTACTTTCTACTCTACACTTGCCTCACAGAGCTACCCTGGTGTTATACTTCAACACCTGAGGAAACAGGACTCACCAAGGTAAAAGGCAGTATCAGAACCATGACAGAGACCCCTTCAGTAGCATCATGCAGGAACTACTGTGGCACCTGAAACAATGTGTTAAATGAATTATCTGGTGGCTGACAGCAGGTACTGCTGCTGTGGCTGCCATCATCACCTCCGCCTCCACTGCAGAGGTGGCATTGCAACAGCAAGTCCAAACTACTCATTACCTTCCAAAAATCCATAAAATTTTTACTGAGATGTGGCAAGCTCAAGTACACATTGACTAGAAAATTTTGAGGGAAATTCAACAACAATAAGATTCAATTATGTCAGGAGCAACAAAAGAATCATTGCTTTGAACTCCATAGCCTTGGACAGCTAGACCGCCCTTTTGGTTCCTCTCAATACAGCAGTGCTGAAAGACATGTCCAGGTGCAGGTGACCACTGTTAATGGGGCAGAGTTCATCCCTGGTGTGGAATTTATGGGTCAATAGCTTTGAATTCAGATGCCTGCTGCCCTGGGGTGAAAGAGATACCAGGGCAGCTAAATAATCTTGAGGCACCAGCTACCTGGAGAAGGGAGATTTACTGCACAAGTAAATCCCACTCAGGCCAACTTCTCCACAGCCTCTCGCTTTTTGTTTACCTTGAACAAACCTTCCTCATGTCAAATTCCTTTGGGGTGTTTCACTATAAATAAAGCATTCGAGGCCTTTCTCCTTTTGGTAGGTTCAGACCCATCAGGCCTTTTCCACCTGTAAAGCACTTGCTTTAAAAAACATTCTTCATGTCTTTTATATGATTTCTTAATACTGCTTTTCAGATTTTTATTTCGAGCCTGCCCACACCTCCAAGGGCTACTTATTCCCTGTGCAGGCTGTGACTGAGAAATTATATGCCTAGGAGAACAAGTACAAGATTTACAAGTTGCTCAAAGACTTCAGTGTCACACAGGCGGTTGCCAGAGGAGGAGCTGCGTGGTGAGCTGTTTGAACTCAGAGCGAGCGCTCCTGAACACCGGGAGGTTGCCCGGAGAAAGAGGAGGAGCGTGGCGGGTCGCTTGACCTAGGAGTGACTGCATCAGAGCTACAGGCGGTTGCCAGAGGAGGAGCTGCGTGGCGAGCTGTTTGAACTCAGAGCGACCGCTCCAGAACACCGGTGGCCTGCCTGGAGGAGGAGCGCGGTGGGTCACTTGGTCTCGGAGCCACCGCTCCTGAACATCTGGGGGGCTACCCTGAGGAGGAGGAGGAGGAACAGGGCAGGTCACTTGGACTTGGAGTGACTGCCTAGGGCTACGGGTGGTTGGTGGGAGGAGGAGACGCGAAGTGAGTTGCTTGGATTCCTAGTGACTGCGTCGGAAACCGGGCCTCTGTTCGGAGGAGGAGGTGTGTGGCGGGTCTCTGGGTCTCGGAGCTATTGTACGGGGCTCCAGGTGGCGGCTCAGAGGAGGGGCCACATAGCCAGGCGATTAGGTGCAGAGCAGGGTCCCAGGAGCTAGGTGGCTTCTTGCTGGAAGAGCCGCACAGAGACACGCATAGGGGCGGAGCGAAGTTTCCAGGACTGCGGGCAGATTCTCTGGGAGAGGCAGCCTAAGGAGACTCGCCTGCAAAGGGTGAGGCTCCCAGGCCCAGGAGGTAGGCCCGGGCCCCTGGGAACATTGCAGAGGAAGACAACCCAGCCCAGGAGGTAGTTGTAGATTGAGGGGAACCTCTAGGAGGGAACTGACCAGCGAGACCTTCCCACCGGGTGAGTCTTCACTGCCAGGTGAGGTTTTCCCACAAGGTCGGTAAAACCAGAGACACAGGCCCAAACAGGCCTTGCCTCAGCCCGCAGCCTAGTTCCCCAATGGTTGACCATTGGTCAACAAGTGGAGGCAACTCTGCCCACTATCAGGGAATATATCCCACCTGAGGGTCACCACCCCTAGAAAGGCAGCTTCCTTGTGGAGCACCGCATTATCAACTTCCTCCAAGACTTCAGGCTACTGAAGGATAAGAGGGGATATACTAGCAATCTTCAGGGACATTATAAGTCAATAGAGGAAATCTGCAATATCTTAATGATCCACTGATTCCTGAACAATATGAGAAAACAAGGGAAGAAAATGCCCCAAACAAATCTAGATGTTACATCAATAAAATCCAACGACAGCATGGCAGAAGAAATGACAGAAAGGGAGTTCAGAATGTACATAATTAAAATGATTAGGGAAGCAAACGATGAGATGAAAGAGCAAATGCAGGCATTGAATGATCGCACCAATCGACAGTTAACAGAGCAAATTCAGGAAGCAAAACATCATTTCAATAAAGAGTTAGAGATATTGAAAAAAAACCAAACAGAAATCCTTGAAATGAAGGAAACAATAAACCAAATTAAGAACTCCATAGAAAGCATAACCAATAGGATAGAACACCTGGAAGACAGAACTTCAGATATTGAAGACAAAATATTTAACCTCAAAAACAAAGTTGAACAAACAGAGAAGATGGTAAGAAATCATGAACAGAATCTCCAAGAATTATGAGATATCATGAAAAGGCCAAATTTGAGAATTATTGGGATTGAGGAAGGCTTAGAGAAACAAACCAAAGGAATGAACAATTATTCGATGAAATAATATCAGAAAATTTCCCAAATCTGAAGAATGAAATGGAAAATCAAGTCCAAGAGGCTTATAGGACTCCAAATACACAAAATTACAACAGACCCACACCAAGGCACATTATAATGAAAATACCTAACACACAAAATAAAGACAGAATTTTAAAGGCTGTGAGAGAAAAGAACCAAATTACATTCAGGGGGAAACCAATATGGATATCAGCAGATTTTTCAATCCAGACCCTAAAAGCTAGAAGGGCCTGGAACAACATTTTACAAGCTCTGAAAGAAAATGGATGCCAACCAAGAATCTTATACCCAGCAAAACTTACCTTCAAATTTGACGATGAAATAAAATCATTCCATGATGAACAAAAGCTAAAAGAATTTACAAAAAGAAAGCCAGCATTACACAACATTCTCAGCAAAATATTTCATGAGGAAGCGATAAAAAACAAAGAAGCAAATCAGCAAAGGGAGGAATTATCCTAAAGGAACTGTCAAATAAAGGAGGAACCAAGATGTGTCAAAAATTTTAAATATGAACCAAATGACTGGGAATACAAAACATATCTCTACAATAAGCCTGAATGTTAATGGCCTGAATTCATCAATCAAAAGACATAGACTGGCAGATTGGATTAAAAAGAAAGATCCAACAATATGTTGCCTGCAAGAGACTCACCTCATAGAAAGAGATACCCATAGACTAAAGGTGAAAGGATGGGGAAAAACATACCATGCACATGGACTCAGCAAAAAAGCTGGAGTATCCATCCTCATTTCAGATAATGTGGACTTCAAGCCAATGTTAGTCAGAAGGGATAAAGAAGGACATTTCATACTGCTTAAGGGAAGCATAAATCAGCAAGATATAACAATCATAAACATCTATGCCCCAAACAGTGGCTCATCCATGTATGTTAAACAAATCTTTCTCAATTTTAGAAACCAAATAGACCATCACACAATAATACTAGGTGATTTTAACACGCCTCTCTCACCACTGGACAGATCTTCCAAACAAAAATTGAACAAAGAAACCATAGATCTCAATAACACAATCAATAATTTAGACTTAATAGACATTTATAGAATATACCATCCAACCAAGAGCGAATACACTTTCTTCTCAGCAGCACATGGATCCTTCTCTAAGATAGACCATATATTATGCCACAAAGCTAATGTCAGCAAATACAAGAAGATAGAGACACTACCTTGTATTCTATCAGATCATAATGGATTGAAGTTAGAAATAAATGAAAGAGTAAAAAACAGAAACTACTCCAACACCTGGAGATTAAACAATATGCTATTATATGATGAATGGATAAAAGAAGATATTAGGAAGGAAATTAAAAAATTCTTAGAGGTAAACGAGAACAAAGAAACATCGTATCAAAATCTCTGGGACACTCTGAAAGCAGTACTTAGAGGAAGATTTATTTCATGGAGCGCATTTAATAAAAGACATAAAACTCAAAAAATAAACGACCTAACACTACAATTCAAAGCCCTAGAAAAAGAAGAACAGACCAACACCAAAAGTAGTAGAAGACAGGAAATAGTTAAACTCAGAGCTGAAATCAACGAAATTGAAACAAAAGAAACAATACAAAAATTGACAAAATAAATAGTTGGTTCTTCGAAAAAATAAACAAAATTGATAAACCTTTAGCCACACTAACAAAGAGAAGACGAGAGAAAACCCAAATCACTAAAATTCGGAATGAACAAGGAAATATCACAACAGACACGAGTGAAATACAAAACATAATTAGAAGCTATTTTGAAAACCTATACTCCAACAAAATAGAAAATTTCGAAGACATCAACAGTTTTCTAGAGACCTATGAATTGCCTAAACTGAACGAGGAGGACATACACAATTTAAATAGACCAATTTCAAGTAATGAAATAGAAGAAGTCATCAAAAGCCTACCAACAAAGAAAAGTCCAGGACCAGATGGGTTCTCAGCTGAGTTCTACAAAACCTTTAAAGAAGAGCTCATTCCAATACTTCTCAAAGTATTCCATAAAATACAAGAGGAGGGAACCCTCCCAAACTCATTCTATGAAGCCAATATTACCCTGATTCCTAAACCACAGAGACACATCGAGGAAAGAAAATTTCAGACCAATATCCTTAATGAACATCGACGCAAAAATTCTCAACAAAATTTTAGCAAATCGCATACAAAAACATATTAAAACGATAGTGCACCATGACCAAGTGGGTTTCATCCCAGGGATGCAAGGTTGGTTCAACATCAGGAAATCAATAAATGTCATTCACCATATCAATAGACTTAAAGTCAAGAATCACATGATTATTTCGATAGATGCAGAAAAAGCATTTGATAAAATACAGCACCCCTTCATGCTCAAAACACTAGAAAAAATAGGGATAGTGGGAACATTGTAAAGGCCATCTACGCTAAGCCCATGGCTAATATCATTCTAAATGGTGAAAAACTGAAAGCATTCCCTCTAAAAACTGGAACAAGGCAGGGATGCCCTCTTTCACCACTTCTATTCAATATCGTCCTTGAAACTCTAGCCAGAGCAATTAGACAGACCAAAGAAATTAAATGGATACGAATAGGAAAAGAAGAACTCAAACTATCCCTATTTGCTGATGATATGATTTTATACTTAGAGGAACCAGGAAATTCCACCAGAAAACTTTTAGATCTCATAAGTGAATTCAGTAAAGTAGCGGGATATAAGATCAATGCTCATAAATCTAATGCATTTTTATACATAAGTGATGAATCTTCAGAAAGAGAAGTTAGGAAAACTACCCCATTCACAATAGCTTCGAAAAAAATAAAATATTTGGGAATCAATCTCACAAAAGAGGTGAAAGACCTCTACAATGAGAACTACAGAACACTAACGAAAGAAATTAAAGAAAACCTTAGAAGATGGAAAGATCGCCCATGTTCTTGGATAGGAAGAATTAATATTGTCAAAATGGCCATACTACCAAAAGTGCTATACAGATTCAATGCAATTCCAATTAAAATCCCAATGATGTACCTTACAGAAATAGAGCAAGCAATTATGAAATTCATCTGGAAGAATAAAAAATCCAGAATAGCTAAAGCAATCCTTGGCAGAAAGAGTGAAGCAGGGGGTATCGCAATACCAGATCTTCAACTCTACTACAAAGCAATAGTAACAAAAACGGCATGGTATTGGTACCAAAATAGAAAGGTGGATCAATGGTACAGAATAGAGGACATGGACACAAACCCAAATAAATACAATTTTCACATACTAGACAAAGGGGCCAAAAATATGCAATGGAGAAAAGATAGCCTCTTCAACAAATGGTGCTGGGAGAATTGGAAATCCATATGCAACAGAATGAAACTAAACCCCTATCTCTCACCATGCACGAAACTAAACTCAAAATGGATTAAGGATCTCGGAATCAGACCAGAGACCTTGCATCTTATAGAAGAAAAAGTAGGTCCAGAGCTTCAACATGTCGGCTTAGGACCAGACTTCCTCAACAGGACTCCCATAGCACAAGAAATAAAAGCAAGATTCAACAACTGGGATAGATTCAAACTAAAAAGCTTTCTCTCAGCAAAGGAAACTATCAGCAACGTGAAGAAAGAGCCTAAAGAGTGGGAGAAAATCTTTGCCAATCATACTTCAGATAGAGCACTAATCTCCAGAATCTATAAAGAACTCAAAAAACTCAACACCAAGAGTACAAATAACCCAATTGACAAATGGTCTAAGGAAATGAACAGACACTTCACAGAAGAAGACCTACAAACAATCAACAAACATATGGAAAAATGTTCAACATCTCTAGTAATAAAGAAATGCAAATCAAAACCACCCTAAGATTCCATCTCACCCCAATCAGAATGGCGATTATCAAGAACACAAGCAACAACAGGTGTTGGCGAGGATGTGGGGACAAAGGTACACTCATACATTGCTGGTGGGGTTGCAAATTAGTGCAACCACTCTGGAAGGCAGTATGGAGATTCCTTAGAAAACTTGGAATGGAACTACCATTTGATCCAGCTATACCACTCCTTGGCCTATACCCAAAGGACTTAAAATCAGCATACTACAGAGATACAGCCACATCAATGTTCATTGCTGCTCAATTCACCATAGCCAGATTGTGGAACCAACCTAGATGTCCTTCAGTTGATGAATGGATAAAGAAACTGTGGCATATATATACAATGGAATATTACTCAGCCATAAAGAATGATAAAATTATGGCATTTGCAAGCAAATGGACGAAATTGGAGAATATCATGCTAAGTGAGATAAGCCAATCTTCAAAAAACCAAAGGAAGAATGATCTCGCTGATAAGTGGATGATGATACATAATGGGGCATGGGAGGGGTTAGTTTTAGGGTTAGAGTGAGGGTTAGGGAGGGGGGCAAGAATGGGGGAAGGAAGGACTGTATAGAGGGAAAAGAAGGATGGGAGGGGTGGGGGGAAGGGGAAAAAATAACAGAATGAATCAACCAACATCACCCTATGTAAACGTATGATTACACAAATGTATGCCTTTACTCTATGTACAAACAGAGAAAGAACATGTATCCCATTTGTTCACAATAAAAAAAAAATAAAAAAAGCGGGGGGATAGGCCCCTCATGAAAATAAAAAAAAAGGGGGATTTTGCCTGAACCCGAAGTCTCTTCCCATATATTCCACTCTTCAGCCTCAACCACAAGTGTCCTCATGCCCACTTCTAGAACTCTAAAAGGAGTGCTCCCCCTATATCACCCCTTCTCATCAGGAAATAGTCAGACCTGATATCATCACCCCAATCCTTTATCCCTTTCAGAGTATGGACTGAAGGGTATGGAAATGACAACCACCAAAACAGTGGGCTGGGAAGAGGGAGAAAGGAAGAAAGAAAAAAAACATTGGTAACATTGATCCTTTCCCAATACATCCTTTCCCAGTGACGAGAAAATTTTGGGGAAGGAAGCAAACATCACCCAGTGAGAAGAATCCCTGGAAATGGGCAAGCATCAATCACTTCCCAGTATATCCTTTCTCAGGGACAGTACAGTACACCCTCCTTTCTTGCCCTGTAAAAACACTGCCCAGGAGAAACAAATTTGTAGTATTTGCAAAACTTTTCCTGAATGCCCACATTCTATTGATATCTTCAATGACTAAGTCACCTCCGATGTGGTAACCCATATAAACCTAGACCCCTCCTGTAATCGATGGCCATTTTCTCAAGCAGAAAGTATGCCTGTTCAATGCCTGACTCCACCACTGCAAAGACTTTGCTGAATTCATGAGGTCTGCACAAGTCTCCATCATTTTGTGCTTATAATCTTAACCTGTAGGAGTGATGGGTTCCTTTGATTTCTATGAGAACATAGGGATTGATGTGGCTTATGGATACTTAACATATGCTCTTAATCTCATATTAATTCCAGAAGTAAGCTTTCTGAAGTATGACACTGACCTAAAAAGAAAAAAAGCAAAACTTGAAAATTTCACATCATCCAAACTGTATGTTATGCTGTCAAACTATCCACAATTTTTTCTCAGGTAAACATTATTCCATATACAACCGTCAAGAAAACATACTGGAAGAGATGGGAAAAATAGGCCTATCAAAGCAATATGTATATATAAGCTTTATATATGAGCTATTTATCCTATATATGAGGTTGTCTTCCTGTGGGCTCTTGACATATTGAATCACATACTATCCACTCGCCATCTCTAGAGACATCCCCAGATAGATCAATCCAGCCATTCTTAAAAACTAAACACTGGGCTGGGGTTATAGCTCAGTGGTATAGAGCTAGCCTAGCATGGGTGAGGCACTGACATCAATTCTCAGATTCAATATAAATAAAGAAATTAAATAAAGGTACACTGACAAATAATAAAGTGTTTAAAAAAAGACAAAGCTTACCACCAAGGAAAATCATTGAATGCATACATTTACTCCCCCAATCTCTTCAGGTCTCATATATATATCATTATATCTCAGTCCTGACTTACGTTATCACTGTTACAAGAGAAGTTAGTGAAACAAGCACTCTCCAGGGGATCAAAACAAAAGCAATCTAGATCAAGGTGGCTTGAACTCAGACACACTTGTTCCTTGGGTGCACAGTATAACTTATCACAATGGTTTTTCCACATGCCTTTCTATAATTTTCTCCAGAAATTCATCAGGTCAAGTTAAGGCATGATGATTCAAAATAAACAATCATCAATAGAAAAACATGCAACACGTCTTACAAGCTTGGATTCCTTTAAAATATGACAAAAAAATGAGTTGAAAATCCAAAGCCTTTGGGAGCGATTCACAGTCTACAAATACACTGAGTGATGGAAATGAGATGTGACATAAAACAAAATAAGTAAATTATATTTAAGACCAATATCTTCACTGAATAGAATTCATGGCAGATTCTGGACTTTCTACCTTGCTACATTAAAAATACATATATATTGAGCCAGGCGCAGTGCACACACCTGTAATCCCAGCAACTGAAGAGGCTGAGGCAGGAGGACTGCAAGTTCAAGAACAGTCACAACAACTCTGCAGGCCCTAACCAGCATGGTGAGACTCTGTCTCAAAATAAAACCTACAAATAAAAAAGCGTTAGCGATGTGACTCAGTGGTAAATTATCCCCAGTTTAAATTCCCAGGAATCTCTCACAAAAAATGGAATTACCTGTTTTACTAACATATAATGAGATCAAAATGCGTTGCCTTGTTTCTGACAAAAGAAATTGAAAATCCATGTTACCCTCTTGTTTCTTTACACTCACTTTCCCTATATTCTACTAATGTTCTCTTCTAACTATTCTCCTGAACTTCCACCCAAGCATGGCTGACAAAGAATGTGAGAGGCCCAGGATTCTATAGTGGCTGTTTGCAAAGGGGAGGAAGATTCAGTAACTGCCACACTGGATTCACTTACAAAGAAGAGAGAAAGAATCCTCAGTGCCACTCACATATGAAAGAGCCCAAAGTCAGGATGTCTATGTGACCCAAGGAGCCATTCAAGGCAAATGATGGTGAAAGAAGTATAACCCAAGTCCAGAACAGGGACATTTTACAGTGAGTCTCTCTTCCACCTCTCCACTGTTTGAGTCTAATGTTCAGAGTGCATTTTTGAAAGAATCAAGTCACAGAAAAGAAGACCTGTGCTATTGGCAGTCAAAAGATAGTAATATTCATGAGTATAAGAATGCAAACTCAAGGCTTGTCCATGAAACAATGTCTACAATGAAGAGGAGTGGGAGGAGGAGAGCAGAAGAGAGTTACAAGTCCAACTTGGCCCACAAACCCCAGCCCAAGGAAAGTAGGATTGAAGAAAACCTAAAGAAAAACTTGGACCTCCTCATTCCCCACAGGGTGCACTCAAGGAACTTCACCCTACTCTTAGGTTATGAAAAAACTCTTTAGGGCTGAGGTTGTGGCTCAGTGGTAGAGTGATCACCTGGCACATGTGAGGCACTGGGTTTGATCCTCACACATAAAAATGAATGAATAAAATAAAGGTATTGTATGCACATTCAAAAAGAAAAGAGAGATTGGTTTTAGTCCTTTTGTTTCATCCTTGGAAGGAGCAATAACTTCAGATCAACTTCTATGGCTACAGAATAACTAGAATGCTCAAAACAGATGTCTCTTTCTTCCATGCCCAGGGATATTAACTGTATATGTACTATGTAATTACGTGCACACTATTACCTATGAATATGTGAAATATATAACATATAAATAATTTTGAATGAACATTAATAAGAAACACTGAGATGAACTCCCTAATATAAACACCTGGAAAGGTGGCCCTATCTTGTCCCTCTGGCAGGATTTCACCTCCCCAGAGCTCGGCCATTTAGGTTCAATTCTAAGTCTCCTGTCACTTTCTCTACCCAATCAACTCTCTTGTCAGTGTCTTCACCCAATCCCACCTTCTGGTTGGGAATCTGACCTCCCTATTGGCTACCTCATACCTTTAAACTGCCCTTTTGATGACATCATTCTCCCACCAAACCTACTGCCACCTGGTAGAATCTTAGGGTTTCCATGGAGTTGTAAACAAATTTGGATCATCGCAAGTGACCAGTGACCAGTAACCAGTCATCAGTGGCCAGTGGCCAGTGGCCAGTGGCCAGTGACCAGTGAACTCCATACTGGGAAACATGCATTCTCTAGCCTCAGTCACCCAAACATCCTCTGGGGTGGTCTCCTCATCCTTTGTATCTGCAATTGATGTTACCTCTTCTCTGACAATGTCAGGTAAGGAAAGAAACTTTTTAAAGTTTTTCATTAGACATTTTGCTGCCTCAATGTACTATTGGAGTCCAATTAGCTTAGAGTAATAGGGAAAAGAATGGAAGAAGAAATCTGGAGACCTAATTTGAGTTTTCACGTTGACATGTACTAGGTATGGGAGGGATGATCATTTACTCTCACAAAATCTTTTTCCTCATCTGAACCAGGAGGATAACACAGTGACTTTACACTGGTCCCTTTCTTTTCTAATATTGAGTCTTAAGGGGCATATTTATAGAGAAAGAAATTTGATTTGGGGAGTGCCTTCGTTTCAACAGAAAAAAAGAGTGAGATGGAGAAGAAAACTCACACTATGTACCGAGAGTATCATCTGGAACAGTGTCCCTCCACCAATATTTCCACTTCAGTATTTCATATTTAGTGATATTCAAAATGGGACATTCACATATTTTGGAATTTTCTGTTTGAACTATGTGAAGAGAACTAGGGAGAGGGAAGGGGGAGAAAAGGGCTGTAAGGAGGCAGATATTCCAGGGGAAGTAAGTTTGGGACTGTTGAAGCACAGGGCATCAGGAACTTGGTGGGGGAGAAAATATCAAAATAAGGGAAAAGAAAATGTGAGAATAAAAGAGATGAAGAGCATGGAGATGTTCTCAGTTTAAAAGTAGATGGTTGGAATGGAATGTACAGAAAAAAAAGTGATTTAAATCGATGCAGAGAACATAGAGTGAAATCTTCCCAGCACTTGGACATTTGAGGGTGGTCGAGAGAATGTTCTAATTAACTGACTAGCAAGGAAACTTAGGGTAGAATTAGGGTATCACTGGGGAAAGCAGTTTCTCAGAAAAGTCATATTTGGTTCTATGACCGAGACAGTTTGAACATAAACATTTTAAAAGTATGTTTTAGTAATGATTCTTCCTCTAAACATGCTAATGAAAGGGGAGAGAGACAGGCCTGGGGAAACAGCAGTTTTCCATGTCCTATTTTACTCTGTTTTTTAAACTACATGAATTTTTAAAACATGATGTGCCCTAACCTGCATCAGAAGGATGCATTCCTGTGGTGATAGGTAGTTTTCAAGCAGAAGCTGTTTTCCATCTTTACAATAATTTTTTTTCTTCATGAGAATATATACAAATACTCATTAACATGTTTTAACCCTAAGAACCAAAAGAAAGACCTATGTAAGAATAAAATTCAAGTTCCATATCTAATCCCATATTTATCTAAAATAACTTTTGATTATTCTACATTTCAAAAAATTGTTTTTGAGTGGGGGTAGCTCAGTGGTAGAGTGAATGCTTAGCATGTGGGAAGCCCTGAGTTTGATTTCCTGTTCTAGCAAACATCATAGAAATTTGTTTTACTTGTATGATTATATTCTGCTGGTGATGTTTTTTTCAGACTTTAGGGACAACATTTTCCTGTTAAAGATAATTATAAACTAGTTTGTGATGATAAATATAACTTTAATGATGACTTATAGTATTCTGCTTTTTTATAACAAATGTTTATCAGAAAATGTTTTATATTAATTGAAATATCTACATAGTAGGATTAATATCTTTCCATGCTGTGGGTAATATTTAGAAGAAGATGAACAATCAGAGATGAAATTACTTTACATTTCTTGTTTCATACTCTACTTTGTAGAAAATTTCCTTCCCTCCCTCCTTCCTTCCTTCCCTCCTTCTTTCCTAACTTCCTTCCATCCTTCCTTTTTCCTTCCCAGTGCTGGGGACTGAACACTGGGTCTCATACATGCTAGGCAAGCAAGCTATCACAAGCTATATCCCCAGCACATCTTGTTTTCTCTCTGAGACAGGATCTTGCTAAATTGCCCAGAATGACTTTGAATTTCTGGACTCCAGCAATTCCAATGCCTCAGCATCCAGAGTGCTGGGACCACAGGTCCAACCCCCCATGCCTAGACTCATAGTGCTATTTTGCTTCAGTTTGTGCATATGGCGGGGAAGAAGAGGGTTGGTTTATGTTTCATTTGTTTTGTAGTACCAGGGATTGAACCTAAGGGGACATAACCATTGAGCTACATCCTGAACCCTTTTTAAATTTTATTTTGATGATTCTCGCTAAATTGCCAAGGCTGTCCTCTAACTTGTGATCATCCTGTCCCTGCCTATTGAGAATCTGAGATTGCAGGTGTGTGCCACTGCAACTGGATTAAAAACATTTTCCTTGAAATATTTATCTACATACATTGTGGCTACCTAAACATTTACATTTACATCAATTAGTTGCTTATTACACAATTTTTGTTGATATAGTTTCTCTGTCTATAGGTACTGGTTAGAAATTCATTCAAAATCACCTTCAATTTTGCACAGTGTTTTGATTAACAGTATTCACTGAAATAAAGGACAAACATTCATTTTCATTATATTGTATGTATGATAATGAGACTTTATTGGTTAGTAAATTTACTATGCTTTGATACTTGCTAAATATCCAAGTTTTCATTTGTATCTAGGTATTCTTTGTAGTTCTGTGCTGTTTTTCACTTTTGCCTTTCTATCTTTCCAGAACTTACTACATCTTAGCCTATATAAATCTAATGTAATATGCCACTTTTTTCATGGATGAATTATGACTGTTTTTATTATTGTAAACGCCTTACTTGTGTAACCTGAAGCTCAAAAAGTTCAAATAAATTTTTCTAACAAGAAGCATTTCTTGAAAAACTTACTTTCAAGTGGTAATGTTTATAAAGGATGAAAAATCAGGCTCGAACATCAAAAAGAGTGGCCCTGTAAATTACCATCTGGATGGTACAAGTGAATTCCAGAAAATGGCATGCAACCTGCACAAACAAAATCAGATGCTGAAGAAAACAGTGGTGATATCAGTACTGTTTTCTCTGAATAGAGAAAAACAAAAATATGTTTCTCCTCATTTCTGGTGTTTGTCTACAGTACAGAGTCCTGGCAAGGGAGTAAGTTTCCACAACCTGGTGTTGATAATGAACAAGTCAATAATACTTTCCTGACCCTTGGTTTACTCACTTGCAAACTGATAATGTTAGACATTCTCTAACTTCTAAATGCCTCTGTTGAAAGGCATATTCATGGGCCAAAATTAGTGGAGGCTCAAGGGAAAGGTAGGTCAGGGAGAAGGAAGTGTGTAGGGAACAATGTGTGGTTCAGATCACTTGGGTCTTCGGTACCCAATTGGAGAGAAACAGCAGTTCATCAGAACAGTAACAAACTACTCCAAGACTTGCATCCATGCTAAATGGTTTGATTTGGGGAATCTCAATATTTATTGGTATTAGAGGCTTCCTGACTGCCACAACAATAGGATAATGCTGTTTCTCAAGTATCTTAAAAATCTGTGAGTCTCATCAATTTTTTTCATCACCCTTTTGCTTCCTACAGAAAATTTCCAGAATTCTTCTATATTTGGAACTACAAATTCTCTGCCTCTCTCTCTTCCTGTGGTGAGCAATGCAGCTTCCCTAACAGGAAGTACATGTAACTTCTCCAGAGTCTCTGCTTCTGCTGTCAGTTCGGCATGGCTATTGCCTTCAAACTCGGGCACCTCCTTCCAGCCACTCATGAGCAGTGCCTATCTTTACCAACATTCTAGCACAGCCATGTTGTCTGGGGTAACTAGCCAACAGCAGATCCCCATGGCACCTGCCTCCTATCCAAGTATTTTTGAGTGGGATAATATGGGAGGTACTGAAAAGAAGTCATCTGCACTGGGGGACTATACTCTGACTGTCACTGAACAGGACACAGCAGCTCCTTCCATGTCTATGACAGCCCAATATGATACACCTTCAGATGCCAATGTCATATTCCCTGAGTATCCATCACTGTCGGCCAGGCTTGTCCAGGTGGCACCATCTCAGATTCCAAATCAGGCACATACCCTGTCACTTCCCTACCAAGCAGAGAGCCAGGTCTACTACTATGATCAAAACACACTGGGACCTCTGCTCTCTGGAGATCTTGGCCCCTACCTGCAATCTTATGACTCTGTGTCATATGCAAGAAATAGGGTTGCTGCCCCTCAACCAGAAATGGTGATGGTGCTGAAGGAGGTTCCGTCTACAAATATCCTACCATTAGTCTCTACCCCTGGCACCCACTACTGTGTGTCTACTCAGGCTATTACAGAAAGAAATTTTCAAGGTGAGTACAAACAAGAGCATGGGGAAGGAATAAGATCAGAAATCAAAAAGATAGTCAAATAGGCAGCTGGGAACTGTCAGTCTAGAGATATATAGAACTTAAGTCCTGAGACTTTAACCCCTATTCTTATTCAGCAGTTTGCATTTTCAGACTCTGCAAGAAGAAGATGCAGGACCCTCTAATGTTCATTCACAATGCATTTAAAAGACCTTCATGAGCACACTGGAGGCGATTAATTTTCAGTGCCTTGGTAGACCAGTCCCCCTCCACCAACACATTATGAGTCTATTTCCCTAATTTGACTGGGTTTTCTAAGGAAGATACTTCAAAACTGACCATGGTTTGACAGTTTAATTTTCCTTCCTTAATTTCAGGATTTAAACATTCTATTCAGAGATCCTGTGCAAAGAAGGTTTCTCAAAACCTGTCCTTTAACAAATATGTTATGAGGAAGAGCTCCACCCTCTCCTCGTACATGGTGTTCAGTGTTCATATATTCTTGGGAGAGTGGAGAGAATTCAGAGGTTGCAAAATGAGAATGACAGGTTTCAGAAAACATTTTTTGTGGGTATCACACATAGGAGGTAAGTGTGCTACCAATCAGCCATGCTGCCATGATAATATTGCCAGTGCAAATCTAGGATATCTACTGATCACCTGTAACTGAGGGGGTCAGCACCCACTCCTAACAGAGACCTGTCCATGGTCCTTAGGAAGAACTACTAGAAAGGCCTTCTCCACAGTTGGTAGGTTCCCTGATTATTGTGTTTCTGTGTAGGGGGAGCATCCTACTTACCATCCTCCTTGATTCCTTTGCAGTGATGGAAACTACCCAAGGGATGGAGGCTTCTGTGGAATTGCAACCTCCAAGTCAAACATTTTGTCTGCCACAACCTCCAGAATTCCCCAACTCCTGCAGTAGCAGAAGTATGCAAAATCTCCAAATACTTGAGAGTAACCCACCAACTGAACCTGGGGATATTTCAGTAATAACTCCAGACCAGAGCTCTACTAATTTCGTGGCATTGCCTCCAACTCAAAGTCAGGAAGAAACAGACAGTTTGGATGAGGTTAAAGCCATGCTTTCAAACCCTCTGGATGCCTATCTGTTTGCAGTAGAAAACCAGGATCCTCCACTACTCCCTTTAGAAATCTCTGATAGCCACGAGCTCCTGGCCTCCATTGGTCCTCTGGACCAAGAGGAGATGTCTCATTCTGAACATATCAATCTGGGAAAGAGTAGCCTGAGTCTTGAGGACCAAGGCACACTTGAAAATGGGATTGAATGTAGCAGTGATTTTGCAGACCTCACTGCACTGGTGGGGGATATTCACCTTCCTGAAATTTTCAATTTCTTCAAAGACCTTGACCAACCTGGAAGTCCTCAAATCATAAAAGCCAATGACACCAGAGACATCATGGTGAATCAGGAGCAGGTAAACTCAAGTGACATAAAGGACCATGCTGATCAAGTTAGGAAGAACAAACATAAAGCCTCAGAGTCTCCTGATGGGACTCCTAAGGCCAAATTGCCGTCAAAGCCCCCAGAGTGCACATTAGAGGGAAAAGTTGCTTGCAGGGATGCAGACAGTCAAAGGGCTCTTGGGAACAGAGCCCAGCATTCTAACAGGAAAACACAAAAGGCTGCAACCAGCAGTAACAGCAAAGCTAAGGGTCATGGGCAGGAAAAGCCCAAAAGGAGCACAGAAAACAGGTTCAAGAAAGCAGAAGACAGTAAGCAGGCAGGCAACAAGGTCAAGACAGAAGAGAAGCCAATGGTTCCTAAGGCAAAGCGCAAGAGAAATCAACCTGAGCTGAGCCAGGAGACCTTTAAAAAGCCTCGGAGTTATCTAGGCATGCACATGCTGGAGTCCGTGCAGGTTTTTCATGCACTGGGGAAGAAGAATGATAAGAATCCTGGGCTCTCTTCCTCCCGGGCCCTGGGAAACTCAAGCAGTAACAAAGATCCCCGTCCTTGCCCAGCTAGGAAACCCTGGCTGCAGGTTAAAGGTCCTGAGAAAACTCAAGTGAGAGCCCAGAAACCAGATATCAGTGCTGACAAAGAGTGTCCATCTCCATCCCAGCATGAGCTTCCCCCTCCTGGGAAGGTTAAATTGGTGCCTTTGCCTTTTCTGTCCCCAGAGAAACCTCAACCTCGACCTGTATATCGCAGGCCACAGTCTCTGGCCTCACGTAGACCCACTGTGGCTTACCCTGCCCAGCCTGCTTCTACCAGCTCAGCTCAACCCAGGGCAGTCAACCAATCCCGACCAGCTCCTGCCAACACATCTTTCATGCGTCCTGCCAAGCCAGCTCAGCCGGCTGTATCCCACTCAATCCATTCA
Organism: Sciurus carolinensis; assembly: GCF_902686445.1. Taxonomy (NCBI): domain Eukaryota; kingdom Metazoa; phylum Chordata; class Mammalia; order Rodentia; family Sciuridae; genus Sciurus; species Sciurus carolinensis. The sequence goes on from NC_062225.1 coordinate 25,394,008, forward strand.
GGCTTCACCACGTCTACCCAGCCTAGTGTCCCTCAGTCTGCTGCCTCTAGGCCTGCAGCCTACACAACATCATCTTGCACTTCTGTCCAGCGGGGCCCTGTTTCCACCCTTGTGAACAAGCTCCAGTCCCAACTGCCCAAGCCTCAAAACCGATATCTGCTCCAAGACTTTGCCTTACAACCAATTCCATGGAGGAAACCCAATGTTCCTGAGCCAGTAATGTCAACTCCCATCACGGAAGAGCAGAGGCCAGAGCGGGAAGCCATGAAGAAGAAGGCTCAACAAGAGCGTGAGAATGCTGCCAAATATCCTTTGGGGAGAGTGCAGTTTTTCATTGAGAGAGAAAGAGAGATGGAAATTGCTAACTACTATGGCTATACGATATAAGAGCTGCTAAGACTGATGGTGCCACGTGGCTGCCAGTTAGCTTCCACATGTATATAGATTGATATAAATTTAATTATTCTATGTTTTTAAATTTTAATAAAATTAGATGAAGAAATTTAAGAGGTCTTTTGGTACCACTTGGGTACCAATTAGTGTTCCAAATATAATACAGAGATAGATAGATACAAATTCATTCATTCTGATATAATCTCAAAATATAATAAAATTGAATAAAGCAATGCATTAGAAAATATTAATAGATAAGTAATGAGATTTTTTGGTACTATTTGAATACCAAATAGTTTTCCACATTTATATATATCTATAGGTACAGATTCATTGGTTGATATATTTTTAAATGTTAATAAAATTGAATAAAGAAATGTAATAGAATTGTTTAACAGATAAGCAATAAAGAGGTTCTGGTACCACTGGAGCATCACATACTTTTCCACATAGAGATAGATATATGTATGTTATGGTTAGGGTTAGGGTTAGGATTATTCATTCTGATATACTTTTCAAAGTTATTAAAATTGAATAAAGAATTAACAGATCAATAATAAAGAAAACTTTTGAGTTTTGAATTGCTGTGAACTGTGGTTTTCTTGGAAGAGGTGGGGATTAAAGCCTGCATGAGAAGAAAGGACCTGAACGTGGGACAGGATAACAGGGGAAAAGAATAGGAATTGAGGAAAGAGGAAGGAATATGACCTAGCACTAGGAAAGCAAATGGATTTATACCAAGATTCAGGAAATGAAGTCACAAAGTTTGAGGCTGGGGTTAAAAGCATAAAATCTGAAACAAGTGGAAAATGACGGAAGATGGGTTCAGGTTGACCAGGAGAAATGCAAAAATCAAACAAAAACCCTCATGGAGAATGATCTAGGTATTATGATCTATTAGAAGGGCATTTTTAGTAAATTAGATTCAGGGCACAGGTCCAGCATGTTTGGGTCACCTAAGATCATGACTGGGGTGGTAAATACAAACATGGCGTATCTACCAGGGTTGTGGCAAGGGTTCATAGTTATCCTGAGTGCATCTGACAATGTGGGACCTAGGCAAGTGAACTGCAGCAGTATGAGGCCCACCCTGAACACGGCCTGGAATAAATCATCATTTACTAACACCTGTGCACCAGGGCAGCAGAGATGCACTACTTCAATTAACCTTCAAACACACAAGGCCAGTATCGCTGTGCCACTTTACTAAAGATCTACTGCTGTATGATCACAAATTTTGCACAAAAAGAAGGCATCAATCTGAGGCCTATGGCCACAAGTCCTCCGTGATCACAAGTGCCGTCTGGCAGCCAGCCTGGCTTTCAGAGCACAGCATCCAGACATTACCGGTAGCTGAGATCACACTTCCAAGCAAGGATTAATAACTAAACTGAGGGACCTGTCAGTCCTTGTTCATTGATTCCTGCACATGCCACCATCAGAGACCACTGCCATCAACCGACGCTCACGAGAAGTAACATTTCTTGGCGTCCATCTCCACCCTATGCGAGCAGTGCGCGTGCGCAGGGGATAGCCGGCCAACAGCTGCAGGACCCAGAAGCCCAAAGCTGTGCAGGCTCTTCCCTAGGCCAGAGGCCAGAGTCCTCGTGCACAGCTGCCCTGGGAGAGGGTGACCGACAGTGGGTGAGAATAGGAAAGGAATGGATCTTAGCGCAGGCAGCAGATTTTAACTATGCAAAGATTATTAATGTACATTTGAGAAATTTTTGCTGTAGATATAAATCACATAACATAGAATTCATTATTGAAAAGTGTGCAGTTCAGTGGCATTTAGTAATTTCTTGAGGTTGTGCAACCATCGCCACCATCTAATTCATAACATTTTCATAATCCCAAAAAGAAACCCTTCTATGTGTGAGAGGTCACTCCCATTCCTTCCTCGCCCTGCCCCCAAGCAACCATTAATCTTTGGTTTTGTCTTTTCTGGACATTTCATATGAAAGGAATCATACAATATATGGCCTTTTATGACTTCTTTGAATTAGAAGACTGTTTTCAAGGATTATCCATGTTGTAAAGTGTTGAGTCCTTCATCCGTTTTTTAGATTCTATGATTATATTGCACTGATATCCCACATTTTTTATATGAATACATCACCAGTTTAACTTCAAACCATGTACAACCACAGGGAAGAAATGTTGTACTCCATGTACATAATATGTCAAAATACATTCTATGATCATGTATACCAAAAAGAACATAAAATTATTTATTTTTAAAAATCCGAAATACAAAAAATTACAGCATGTGCTTATAAGCTAATTTATAAAATAAATGTGTAAATGAAATATAAAATGATAAAATCCCTCACCTGAAGTGTACCAAATAACCCTAAATTTTCTTACGTCATTTAACTGTTTGCAATTCTCAACCTTGAGATTGTAAGTTTTTACCAAAAAAAGTTTTGAATTATTAGAAAATAATTTATATAACTCATAACTAACTCATTGGAAACAAAGAAACAAAATTTGACTAAAATTAAACTTATTCCTAGTTTATACAATTAACTATCACTTTTAACAAATCCACATATTAAAGATCTCTCCGAAGATGCATAAGAAACTATTTTGCAAACTTGTCACTTTTCCTGCTGACACGAGAGACCAGTGTTTGAAGTAGCTATAGGTGATGCTCCAAACCACAGATTAATCTCAATGTTAACGTTTTTTCCTTTTTTTTTTCATGGTAATTTTTATTCATTTATTTTTTGAAAATTTTAATACTTTTTTCAAGTATACTCTTTATTACATTCCTCCATTTGCATTAAATAATATAATATTCATCAATTTCTATACAGTTTTGGGCAGAACACAAAGATATTATCTTTATTGAAAAAGAGACATAAGTTAATATAAATTGTGCTGTTTCTCAGGAAGAGGTCAGATGGCAAACAGATTGGAGATCCAGGACACAAGCCACCAGGGATCACAGAATTTCACAATATAATCCACTGTTGTAAAAGCCAGAAAATGAGCCAGTGAGGAAGACCCCAAACAAAAGTATCTAGAGAGCCAGATTTGGAGATGATCTGCTTTCCACCATTGGAACAGATGACAGAGCCTCACTCAAGTGCTATTGTAGCAATAGACTGACTGGTTGTGACCTCTGACCCCCTTTCCTGGTGTTTTTAGCAGCAGTGAGAGAAGGGGAGTGCTCAGTATGTCTCATCACCATATGTGATAACCTAATTAAATTCCTTCCACCTCAGTGGTAAGAAAGTCACCTCAAAAGGACTCAAGGTGTTCTCCTTCCCTTTGGAAGAAGTGTGTGGAGGGTGAGGGAATGGATCAGTATGGCTGAGGGAGAGAGTAAGGACAGGTCTTATTTCTCTGGATAATAGTGTTTATTTGCATGATAGATAGTACAGATGATTTGATATAAAGGAAAGATAAATTCTAAGGAATTAGGTGAAGGAAAAGGGAAAAGTGGTGATACTAATAACCCATTAATATTGTCCTAAGGAATGAATCCACTTAGAGTTGGACAATAATTAGTGCTGAGAGGTTTGTAAATTTATTTTAATGATTCTTTTCAGAATGTTCAGGGTGTACATTTTTCCATACATATCTTTCATAATATATTAACAATGTAATGTTATGGTTTTACTGTAGCCTTCTTCTGAAGGGACAACTTCACCAGATAATTCCAATTACAAGTGAAAAAGAACATCATTTGTATCTAATAATAATGTACAAGCTTAAAAGACTCCAATGCATTTGAGACATTGGCCTATATTTGAACGTTCATCCCAATCTTTTTCTGTCCAAGTACTTACTTTCAAATTCTGTCATTTTAATATTCCCAATAGGTTCACAGCAAACATTTTACCAGTGTGAACAATTTCTCTTCAGTATACATCCCTTTTCTGCTTTCAGAGCACCCCCAATCCTTAGCAATGTTCTAGATAGGCTGTTGTAGCATTGCATTGCAAGCACTGAAAGCCTGCATCTCCCAAGGCAAATGTTTCCAGGCACTAGCTGCAGACAGGGAGGTGTTTTTTTTATCACTCCTAAAGTAAGAGTGTCTAGGAGGCATTAGTTAATCTCCTTCCAAGTAAATCCTCTCCAGAAGCTGCCCACAGATCCCTCGTCCAAAAAGGTGAAATTCCTGAGTTTCCAAGAAAATTGTTATGCTCACTAGAGCACCCCTCAAAAAAACTTATATAAACCTAATCCCTATCTTTTTTCAGTGGCTTCTTTTGCACCAGGAAAGTAGGTCCATTAGAACTATGACTCCATTCCTGAATAAGGCTTTTGGCTGATTCTTGAAGTTTGCACTTGCCATTCTCCTAAATGCTGTCTAAAAATGAGGACAGGTGATCAGAAGCCACCACCAGTTTTTGCCACAGTGGCACTTGGCTGTGGCTCTCTCATCTGTCCCCACAGTGGAAGGCAGATCATGTCCAAATCTTGCTCTCTGGACACTTTTATTTGGGGTCTTCATCCATGGCTCATTTTGTGGCTTTTACAACAGTGGATTATATTGTGAAATTCTGTGATCCGTGGTGGCTTGTGTCCTGGTTCTCCAATATGTTTGCCACCTGGCCTCTTCCTGAGAAGCAGCACATATTGTATTAACTTAGTCTCTTGTTCAATAATGTCTTTGTGTTCTACCCAAAACTGTATAGAAATTGATAAATATTATATTGTTTAATGCAAATGAAGGAATGCATTAAAGAGTACATATACTTGGGAAAAAACCTGGAGAATATCGAGGGTATGACCTAAACTTGTATTTTTAAAATATGACTATTGGCTGTTACGTGGTAAATGGTAGAGAGTTGCTCAGAGAAGGCAGGAAAACCAGCTGGAAACACTTTCAGCAACTCAGCAGAAGGCTAGTGGTTTGGAGTAGTAAAACATGGCAGCACGGGGAGAGACAGATGGATTTGCTGAATGGAGGTAGAGTCCAGGGGATTTACTTATAGTCTGGAAAAAAAGATGCTATCATGGTTGATCTCGGATTTTTGCCTTGAGCAACATGGTAGTCCATTTCCCCAGTATGTGTCAAAAGGGGTTGAGGAGCTCAGTCACTTGTAATCCTAGCTACTCAGGAGGCTGATGCAGCAGGATTGTAAGTTCAAAGCCAGTCAGGAAAACTTACTGAGACCCTGTGTCTGAAATATATAAATAGTATTTATCAATAAAAAAGAATTTATAAATAAAATGGAGATGTAATTCAGTGGAAGTGCCCCTAAATTTTTTTTTTTAACATTTGACTTGTTAAACTTGGGATGCATATGAGATGTTCAAGTAGAAATATCAATAGAAGGTTGAATGTACCAGTCTGAATGAACTCAGAGGAGAGATCCGGGCTGAAAATATAAATAAGAGTAACCTCAAAATGAAAATGGTTCTGAAGCCATGAGAACAGCTGAGACCTTCTAGTGAAGAGATTCATAGCCCAGGGTCCAGGAAACTCTGAGGGATTCATGGATAGAATACAGGGGACCATGAAATTGAATGAGGAAAATGGTTCTTACAATTACTATCCACCAACTGACATTTAGCAGTTTTTTCCATGTTGAATATAGGCTTAAATACAATCCATATTCAAAATATTTCTAACTTTGTCGGCAATAGAAATCAAGATATTTTCATGTCATTTAAAATTCTTCTGATAAATCAAAATACCGTCTACATTTATCTCTACTTCACAATCATGTTATAGTATTACTAAACCAATGACTAGATCCTGTTATGTAATGTGTTAATAAATTCATTCACATTTGGTTATACATAAAGCTGAAAGTACTGGGACTTTAACTGTGTTTGAAAATAGGTATATAGTGGCTGGGTAGATAGGTGTGGGGACTGCATCTCATCAGTATATTGGTAGCAAGGGAAGCATGGATCATGTGTTGGAAAATCAAACTAGCACACAAGAATGTTTTGAAAATCTCTTTCCCTGGGAAGCCTTTCTTCCGAGGTGTGAAGTGTTGGCCTAAATGTTTCTCTCCCTTTGCAGAAGAAGGAAGTGGAGGGATTTGCTGGGAACATAACTATCCAGCAAGAGCTACAACAGCAAAGACAGAGGACAGCACATGAGAAGGAGCAATAGCTGGAACAGGAAGAGTTCCATGCCTTTAAGGAAATGATCCAGAACCAGGAACTAGAAAAAGTGTGACTGAAAATTGTACAGGAATTTGAAAAGGTGGACCCTGGCCTAGGAGGCCACTGATGCCTGTCTTGGAAAAATACTCCTTTGACGTGTTCCCCACCTCACATGTGTCATCCACACAGCCTTCAAACGGTAACACAACAGCAAGGCCAGCTAGGCCAACAGTGGTGGACAGGTCCTTGCAACCTGGAGCACTGAGCAGCTCTGAAAGTAGTGAGTCTGTTTGCTGTTCTCCTCCCATTTTTGCCTCCACAGTATCATTCTGGGGGACTCAGCCTTGGAGTGCCTGTGATCCCACTTACCAGCCTTTGATAACAGAATCCCTTGGATAAGGACTGCCATAGTGTGTCCTGTCACACTGGCTACCTTGTTTGAGGCCTTTATTTAAAACATACAATTTACCTGAAGCCAGGTCAGTTTCCTGAAAAGCTGGTAGTATCCCTGAAGGTCAAACCCTCAGCTTTTAAGGTCATCCAGAGATTGAAAATGTTCAGTGAATAAAAGACCACCATTGACTTTTTGTAAAAATAAGCCTAAAATGTACAGAATCCATGGTGCAATTCAATGACTGAATTTTAAAAAAGAAAAAGAAAAAACAGGGTACTGCTTGCCCTGAAAGCAATCCTGATTCTTAAGGCACTTGGTCAAGGTGAACCTCATGTGATAACTCAAGTTCAACCATCAAAACTACCGGCAGTCTTACCTCCTGTCACCAATGATGGCAATCAAGAAAACAGGAATGGGGTTAAGCGATGAGTATATCTTGATCATTAGAGGAATTTGTGGAAGGCAGGAATTGACTTTCAAGTAGTCACTTAAAGTTGGCTTTGGAGTTTCCCAGCTCTCCTTGTGTGAAGCGGGTGAGTGCGTGGGCACCCTGCACTGGCTGCAGAGCTGCTATGGGCCCACTGGGCCCCTGGCCACTACATAGGAGCACCAGTTTAGAGCCAGGATTGGAACAAGATGGCTGACCAGGACCTTGGGGGAATTAGCCCAGCCCTCTCCAACAAATGATGGCCTTGGGGGCTGTGGCTTTGGTCACCTCCCTCTTCACGACACCACTGGATGTGGAGAAGGTCCGCTTGCAGTCTCAGTGCCCCTCAGTAGGCAGTGAGCTGATGCCTCCCTCCAGACTCTGGAGCCTCTCCTACAGCAGATCGCACTCCTCTCTCCAATCCACAGGGAAGTGCCTCCCATACTGCAATGTTGTCCTGGAGCCCCTGTACCTATGTCCAAATGGTACTCACTGTACCACATGGTTTCATGATCCTACCCACTTCACTGGCACTCTGAATACTTTTGTGAAGATTGTGACACATGAGGGCACCAGCACTCTGTGGAGTGGCCTCCCAGCCACCCTGGTGATGACTGTGCCAGCTACCAACATCTTCTTCACTCCCTATGACCACCTCAAGGTCTTCCTCTGTGGGCAAGTCCTGACTTCTGACCTCTACGCACCCATGGTTGCTGGTGCACTGGCTCACTTGGGCACTGCGACAGTGATCGGTCCCCTGGAACTTGTGCGGACAAAGCTGGAGGGTCAGGATGTATCATACCGTGAGCTAAGCACTTGTGTCCGGGCTGCAGTGGCTCAGGGTGGCTGGCACTCACTGTGACCAGGCTGGGGCCCCACAGTTCTTTCAGATGTACCCTTCTCAGCTCTGTACTGGTTCAACTATGAGCTGGTGAAGAGATGACTGAATAGGCCCAGACCAAAGGACCAGACGTCTGTGGGCATTAGCTTCGCAGCTGGCGGCATCTCAGGGACGGTGGCTGCCATCTTGACTCTACCCTGTGATGTGGTGAAGATGCAGCGCCAGGTTGCAAGGGAAGCAGTAGAGGCTGTGGGAGTGAAGCCCCCACCAGTTCACTCCACCTGGGTGGTGCTTTGGAGAATACGGGCTGAATCAGGTACCAAGGGACCCTTTGCAGGTTTTCAACAGAGGATCGTCAAGGCTGCCCCCTCCTGTGCTACCATGATCAGCACCTTACGAGTCTGGCAAAAGTTTCTTCCAGAGGCTCAACCAGGAAAAGCCTCTGGGCCATTAAATGGAGCCAGGAAATGGACTCTTAGCTCTTCTGTGGATGGGGGGCAGGAGGAGACGGAGTCAGGTGCCTTTTCCTCAGCACTCAGGGAAGGGGCCACCTTTGCCCTTTTCTCCAACCAAGAGCCCCAGGTAGGGCTGTCCCTCAACCCTGGGTCATCCAGGCCTTCCTTAGACCCAGCTTGCTTCCTGTTGCTCCCCCTTTCTAAGATCATCTCTTTCCCACCCCCCAAGTTCAAGACCAAATCTGATAATTGCCTGCCTCTTGTGTTCCCTTTGTGTTTGTCTGTAGCTGGGCCCCCAGGAGCCAAGAACCCCTGGGCTCAGCTTAGTCTCCCTGTCCTGTTCATGCTCAAAAAATTAAAAAAAAATGTCAGCTTTGATGGAAATCCATTTACAAGTAAGAAGGGAAGGAGGCTGGGCTGTGAGGTCTGAGATTTTGACACCCATCCCCATTTACCAGGCAGCCTTATCTCCCACTACTGTTCCTTCCTACATATTCTTAGTTCAGGGAAATTGATCTGTCAAGTTCCCAGAACATTCCCTCCACTGCCTTATCCAATGAGGTTTGTTAACTTTTGCCTTCTACATAGATTCTGTTTCTGCCTTCCCTGCTTTTCTGGAAGCCTTTCCACTTCCTCTCCCTTCAATCAGATTGATTCAGTTCTGTGTAAAACTCGCAGAGCTCTTTTGATCTACAATACAAGTTAGATCATTTACACATTGTGTAGTTAATTGTCAATAACTTTATTTTCACTTCCTGAAAGTGAGGACCTGAGTCTTGTTCGAGTCTGATTCACATTTGTGTTCCCTGTAGCCTGAGCACAGTGTCTACTTGCTATACATTTAATAGGCAAATTTACTGAATTAAAAGGAAAGGACTGTGCCAAACATTAATTCCTCATCTGTAGATGTCATCATCAGACTGCTGATTCATGGTGCATCTCATGGTCTGACTTTGTCACCTCTCTGGCAGTTCAGACCTTGCTGTAGAACGTCCAGAAAATAATGTACTTTTTACCTTTTTTTTTTTATTAAAATATGACTGTGAATTTGCTTCCTAAGCTTAGCTTGCTGGCTTTCTCAGAGGGTTTCTCCTTGGTGTTCAGGAACTGGGTCCATCCTTCTTCTCAAGACTCAACTCAGAAGGAAATGACTACCTAAGTCATTTTCCATTATGAAGACTACATTATTTTATGCCTCCATGAAAGTCATACTCTAACATTCTTATGAGTTCAAACAGAGATGAACAGTTGAAAGGGGAGGTTATTTTTTAATCATCCTATTTAGACTGTGGCAGAGAATTTCTAAGTATCTTAGAAATGTTTTGGAAAGGAGTAGTTTACCCTTGTCTGATGTTGAATAAGTAAATCCTACTCTTTTCTTGAAGTATCAAGAACATGAACTCAAACTTCAAAGTTTCCTATAAATCACATACAGATGAGACCCAAGACACAATTCATCCTTCTCCAGCTGGGAACTGGAAATGAATAAGTTACATGCTTCCAAAATATAATGATGGAACCAGTGTAGGACATGCAGTCCCATTCCAAAAGGGAGAAATAAATGAAGAACCGAGTGATTGGAGCAGGCTTGGTATTCCATGCCTATGATGCCACTACAAGGCAGGCTGAGGTGGGAGGATTCCCAAGTTCAAGGTCAGTTTGGGCACCATGCAAACCAAGAATGGGAAAACAACATTAAGTCTTAATGTTGGAGAACAATCTCTTTTGATTCCATGTCCTGCATTCTGGGCACACTAGGACATATGTTGGACCCCACCCCCCCGCCCCAAGACATCATACAGCCCATTTCTAAATTTTCTGCTGAACTCAGTTCACCCAGAGCTCTCATGAGTTGGGGTCTTATGCCCAAATTGTTCAGAATGGAATCATGGGCTGATGGCTCTCTGGTTCTGGGTCTTGAAGCACTGCCCCACTCCTCTAATGCCAAGGCACTGCCCCAAAGGGGCCTCTCTTTGGTGGCTCTGCTCCTATGACACGTCTCTGAACAGACCCTCAGACTGTCTGAAACATACTTTGAAACCTAGGTAGAGACCACATGGCCCCACAGTTCTTAGGGGAATTGGCTTATATGGAGGCTGAAAAGTTCCACAAAATATTTTTGCTAGATGAACACCCTGGAATGCTGGTCATATGGTTCAGTTCACATCCAAAATCTTCAGAACCAGGGCAGCTCATGGCACAATTCTCAGTTTCAGTCCAAAGACCTTAGAATCCAGGAGCCACTGGTGCAAGTCTTAGAGTCCAAAGTCTAGAAACCCAGTCCTGATTTCCAAAGACAGAAATATAAGAGTGCCTTTGTTGTGATTCTGTCTGGGCTCCCGCTGTTTGCATGCTGCCACCCATATTGACAGCAGATCTTCCCCACTCAGTCTGGAGAACCACACATCAGTTTCCTTCAGAAAACATCTGAAAGTTACACCCAGAAATAACTCTTTACTACGTATATATTCCTTAATGCAGTCAAGCTGACACATAAAATTGACCATAACACCTCCAAATCAGCTGTGGCCACAGGCTGGAGAAGAGATTTTATGACAGTTTTTTGATGTCATTAGAATGAGATGCTCATTCAGTGTCTGAAGTTGGGGGGATTCCAGTGACTTAGCATTGCTCTCCCAATGCTAGAAGCTGTGAGCTCTGCTTGGAATGATTCAGCCTCATGGTCTCAGGCTTTTCCCTTCACCATTACAGTTCCTACAATTCATAGACTGCACCATGAGGTGGTGACCAGGAGACTCTGTCCTCAGTTTCTTCAGTTAGCCAGTGCCAACACTGCTCAGGGAGTAGAATTTCTTTGGGATACTGGTAAAAAAGAAAAGAAGAGAAAAAAGAAAGAAAGAAAGAAAGAAAGAAAGAAAGAGAACAAAAAACTCAAACTGGTTCCTGAAGTGAGACTTTCTGTTTCTTGACCTCCCATGACTCTCAGAGAAGATATTCAGGGTCAGTTTCTCTTTGCATGAAATGCTCCACAGATGCAAACATGGACTGTAGAGTATAGTCCCTTTAGATCTTTAGACTCTGTATTTGGTTGCTTTTCAGATTCCCTTGAATTGAACTGATTATTATTATAGTTAGAAACTAAACATAGTAGGAAGAGCTAGCCATTACCTATACCACCATGTTCTGAGCACCTACTCTGTGGTAGGGCCTAGAAATATAAAATATTTGTAAGACAAATAGTTTATGTTCACAAAAAGTGTCCAATCAAGTTGGAGATGGGAAGTATGCAATAAAGATACATAGCGTTCTGAGTCTATGTATGATATAAGCACTAGGAATTTTGAGGACGGAAAGAGCACTGAATGCAGTCACTTAGAGAACCCATTACTAACTGCTGAATGAATCCATGAATGAAGTGGAACAGATGTAGCCAGAGTTTAATGAAGGACTTAACAGTGAGAGGAAAACTGCTTTAGACATGAGCAAAGGAAGAGAAATGCTACTCCACTTGGAGATTTTCAGGAACCACGAGTACAATGAAACAGGGATGTGGTGTTTACCCAAGCTGGGCATCAGAGGAAGGTTAGGGGATGGTCACAGCATCTCTGGTTATGAAGAGAACCCAGTAATGCACATTAGTAGACAAGGTCGTGAACTACTGAGGCGAGGGATTCAGGGAACACAGAAGAGACTCATGTTGTGGTGGGAAGTAACGTTGCTTGTGTAGATGTTTGACTTTCCACAGTGAGGTTGCAGGAGTGCACAAGAATTGTGACAATCTGTTTTCTTCTTTGCAGATGAGAAATGAATTTACCATTATCCACATTCTCATCTCCAAGCAAAGTACTGGTATGATTATTGCAACACAGAAAAAGAACTTTTCCTCATACAGGATCAGCAGGGTCTCATCAAACTAGGCGGGATTCATGTAAGCAAATCTCAGCTCTCTGAGGGTTTGTCTCATCTCTGTTTGTTATGAACACTGCTTGTTTCTTCTTTTCAACAGATTGTACATAGGTTATTTATTGTTTTCCTCTCCTTTGGATACAGTTCCTAGTATACTTGAGTGCTTGTACTAAGAAATCGGCAAACTTTTCCAGAACCTCTGGCAGTAGTGTTAAGTCCAGCTAAAGTCCATCCACTAAACAGAAAATGGAATTCTCACTCAGTTATACCTCTACTACATTCTGGTAGCGTAGAAAAAAAAAAGATGAGTCTTTCTGTCTCAGTCACAGTAGATCACTTCCACTGAAACAGCTTCAAAACTTCCCTCCACTCTTATAAAACATCCATTGCTTGGAGTTGCCTTCTCAGATGGATTCAGTGTTGAACAACTCTCTGCTACGTTACTATATTAACTGTGACAGAGATGAGTCAATGTCACTGAGGCTCTGTTACTAGTTCAGTCAGACATTACAAGAAGACTGTATTGGGTAAAACAGGAATAATAGTGAACATCGATAAGACTTTACCAACTTCCTGGACACTATCATCAGGGCACAGTGCTTCCTACACAAGGGGTTTTACTCCTGTGAAGCATTCCAGTATGAGCGCCTTCCTCTCCTGGATGGCCTCTGTTGTTGGTCACAATTCCTTCAGCTTGTGAGCTGGATTTCTTTTGTCATTTCTCAGAGGTGAAGCCTATTCTTTCTGACCATCTAGCACAGCTCTTCTTTACATCAACCACGTCTTTCATGTGGAGTATTCTTCAGAGTCTGAAAGAGGTGCTACAAAATTGGCTGCTGGGGCTTTCTGTGGACACTGGCAGGAAACCTCTGGCAAGCAGTCCTCTGGAGACAAGTTTGGGTGGATCCATGAACTCTGTATCTAAACTGATTCACTATGAAGGATGGTTGTGTACTACTGCACTGTGATTGGAGAGTAACAGTACTATCTTCTTGAAGTTCAGGTTGGATTTGTATTGTAGGGGATGCACCCTAATGGCTGCTGCACCCTCGTGACAACCTCTTCCTCATACGTGGCACTGCCTGATCCACCAACAGTTTACCCGGACTTCTTTGTACTGCCACTCTCCCCCGGAAACTGAAAAATGTGTTCTTACACAGCAACTCCCTGATTGGCCTGCTCATCTCCACCCCCTACCGTCTGGGATTGGTTAGCAGCAGTTCTGTGAACGTGATCAGCTCGTGCTTGCCATTTAGTCCTATGGGACTCTCTCCCTCGTGAATTTCCCATGCCTTGCTGACCTTTAAGCTGATTGGTTCCCACCTAGCCCCCACCCTACATAAAAGCTGTGTAACTCCCTCAATAAACGAGTTCCTGCTGTGCTTCGAGCACTGACAGACCTCCCGGCTCTGGTGGGTTTCCATTGCCGCCGACACTCATCATCGTGCTCGGCCCCGTATTCTCCTCAGGCGGGCCCTGAGGAGATACATCAGACCTTGTTGCTTGACAGGGAGCAACATGTATGAGTAGGATGTGACACATATGTAAATTATAACCTTTCACTAAGGCTATTATTTGTTCCTAGGATGTTCCCTTCTGCACTCTTCTGTCTGGATACCAGTAAACAGAACCAGCTCTGATATAGTATGCAAAGGTAATGTAAAAATTTCATGCTGGCAAGAAAAGAGACTTGGTAAAAAGGCAAAATCAGAGTTCAATTTCAGCAGCAAGACACATCAATAAATTTGTCACTAACTGACAACCGGTTGTTTGCCTGTGGACATACAAACCCTTTGAGAAAGGAACATAGATTGACCTCCAAATCTGAGAAAGAGGTGGAGTAGTGGAGTACAAAAACAGGCTAAGTTTAGTCTACTACCCTTCTCTATTTAGCTATACTCTTCCTTTTGCCTGCAGGAAAGCCCAGAAGGACGGAAAATAAACCGAGCTCTACTCGGGGGAAGAAATGGAACTGGTATTTGGAGTATTTATTCTCAGAGGTTGTTACAAGGTGTGAAACATTTCATAGGAAGTAATATTCATCATTCTTCTGTCCCATGGTCAGAGCTGGCCCTTTATCAGAGAGCAAAACCACCACAATAAATATTAAATGAATGTTGACATACAAAGTGAACACATCAGACTAAGTTCCTTCCTCAAGGGTAGAGAGGCCAAGTAGCTCAACTTTTGTTTCTGTATTCATTTCAGTAGCAGACTGCATTCAAGGAGTATTCAGAAGGGCCTCCTGTTGGTGGCTCAGGAGGGCCTTGGTGTGGCCAACTATCTTTTATCATTTAAATTTTTAGCTTACTGGTGAAAAAGGACCTCTTCATCCTGCTGTGCCCTCCACCAAATTATACCTGAAGAGACACATCTGCTTTGTGCTAGGAGTTTTCACATTCTTATAAACCATGAGCTGCACTGACAACAAGAGCAGGTAATATATAATGCTAGTTAATCCACAGACATACTTTTGCATACTCTGCTGTCTCGGTGAAACCTCTGTGGATATTGACATTTTTTCTTATGTGAACAAGAGCAGAAGTGCCAACTTCATAGGATACAAGACATATGAGTCTAAGGGCCCTGAGTAGCTGATGGTCTCCTGGGCTGTCATTGGTAAGAATTTGTTGAGAGAAGGAAGGAGAAGGATGGGGGGGAATCAAGACATTTCTGTTAATACTGATACGGTTTCATTAAACTATTTTATTTGTGTGTATATGTGTATGTATATACATAATTTTTAAATGTTCAGGTCTATGTAAACCAAATGCAAATTCACATTGAGAAGGAATTCTTAAGCTTTTTATGAATTTCTTATTAACTGAACTAAGATGTTGAAAATATAAATTTTGGAGGGCTGGGGTTATAGCTTAGTCGTAGAGAGCTTGCCTAGCATGTGTAAGGCACTGAGATCAATTTTATGCTAGGGCAAATAAATAAATGAATAATGTCCATCAACAACTAAAAAATAATGATAAAAAATATGAATTTTTTTCTCCCTGCTACTCTTAATTTAATTCATATCATTTTAGAGGAATGAAATTGAATTCATCCTTGCATTGAAGGGTACTGTAAGAACCCAGAAACCACTCCGGACACGGGAACTCACGTAAGAGGGTTTATTAAGCAAACAGAGTGTCTCCCTGCAGGGTAAGAGAGAAAATGAGAGGAAAAGAGAAAGGGCATGCTCAACAGAGAATGTGAAAAACAAGGAGGAGAGAGAAAGAAAAGTGAGTAGGAGAGAGATAGTAAGAAAAAAGATGGCGGGGGAGTTATCCTTAAGCAGTTGAATTCCACTGGGCTAACAGGGGACCAATAATGGACAAGGATACTTGCAAGCTGACTGATGAACCAATAGCTAGGTAGGATGTTCACAGATTGACAAGAAGTTGGGAGGCAGCGAGATGAGTGCAGTCAAAGGGCAGGGGAGCAGCTTTATATTATATGTACATTCTCAGGTTTTTTTCTGTTCATTAAAACAAAAATAATAATCGAACAGTAGAAATCTTAATCATGTATTCATAGAGTGAATTAATATGTATTGAGTTCCTTACTGTGGGGCAGGTATTCTTTG
The DNA here is from genome assembly GCF_902686445.1 of Sciurus carolinensis. Classification (NCBI taxonomy): domain Eukaryota; kingdom Metazoa; phylum Chordata; class Mammalia; order Rodentia; family Sciuridae; genus Sciurus; species Sciurus carolinensis. The sequence goes on from NC_062225.1 coordinate 25,410,037, forward strand.
GTGTGCTGGTTATATAGCTGCATCCCATACAAAGAACCTTTAGGAATTTATGTTCCAATGAAGAATTAGGATAATAACCTTGTAAGCAATATATAATGTCAGGTGCTAGGAAGAAAAAGCAGGCATTAGGGATAGAATGGGGAGGTGGTTGCTATTATTTATAAGGTGGTTAGGGAAGGTCTGTCTGAAGAGGTGATATAAGCAGAGAACCTCATAAGCATACGAGCCATTTGACTAGGAAAGAGCATTCTGCACAGGGGAAAAGGCAAGTAAAAAGGCCCTATAATGTTTACCTATGTGGCATATTTAAGGGACAGCAGAGGCTGGTGAGGTTACCACATGATGAAGAGTAAACAGTGGGAAGAACTAGGGACAAAAGGCAGAGACTACTTTATGAAAGGTCTATTTAGCCTGGTATGGACCATTAGGGAGACTGAGAAAAGATGGCATAATTTGGCTTACCTGTATGAAATACAAAGATACAGTGTGAAGGTTAGACTAAAAAGGATTGAGGGCCAAAGCAAAGAATACTTAGATTCTTACAGTATTCCAGGAAAGAGTCTTAGGCCAGATGATAGATAAGTGTTTAGATGTTGGATTCAGTCTCTATTTTGAAGTTGGAGAAGTTAGGATTTACTGATCACTTGGATATTAGGAGGAAGAAAGAGAGGAGTCAAGGATGAGTCCTAGACCTTTGTTTACCTGAACTAGGTGAATTCTGAGATAGAGATGAGGCATACTGGAGGAAAAGGGTTTGGAAAAGCATGAAATCAACTTCTATTTTGTCCACGTTGGGTTGGAGATGCTGAATAGACAACTGGATTTCAGGGTATAATTTAGGGCTTGAAATTTAATCTGGGAGTTATCAGGGAATAACCATGGCATTGGATGAAATCACTTTATGGATCTGAAAAAGAGAAAATGGAAGAGGACCGAGCCCTGGGTTCTTCCAACATTACAAAGAACAGGAATAACAAAAGACTGAGAAACTTACAAATGTACTGGAAATGTACTAAAATGAGGAGATTGCTATGCTGGAAGCCAGGTAACAAGAGGGTTTCAGAAAGGTGGGAATATTTCCATTTGTTCTCATAAATGAGAAGAAGCTCAAATATTTGATCTCATAAGAGAGTAGAATAGTGATTAGTAGAGGCCAGGTGTGTTGGGGAACTGAGTTTGAAGAGAGGATAATTTATAGGTGTAAAGGTGCAGTTGGGGGGAAAATACTAATGTTTGATAGCACTTTAGGGTAACTCTGTTTGACAACAATGAACTGTACATTTCAAAATGGATCCTAACTTCTGGGACTAAGGCTCAGTGATAGAGCACTTGTGAAGCACAAGTGTGAGGCAGTGGGTTCAATTCTCTGTACTGCATAGAAATAAATAAAATAAAGGGCCATCTACAATAAAAAGTGCACAGATATTCTCATTAAAAAAGAAAAAATCCCACAAAATTGAATACTGTCTAAAAGAAAAAAATTATATATATTTGACATGTAATATGCCAATGATCCTGTTTTACATCATACATATATATGTATTGAAATAGCACACTGTACACTATAAATATGTATAATTATATATCAATGAAAATGTTTTAAGTCAAATAAAAAATACAGTACCTCAAAAATAAGAGGAAGAAAAAAGAAAGTGAACTATGTAGTCACCATGTTGCACACGAAATCTTTTAATAACAACACCAAAGAAATTATGGGTTTCTTCCCATACTTGTATTGCATTTATTGTTTACAATGCTGGAAAGAAATATCCTTCCTTTGTGTGAACTTCAAGTGTAACCCTCATGGTGGTAAACAGCTTTTACTTGAAAAGAATTTTGGGATCAGCGTTGAGACATTCTAACATCACCATATCTTTCTTCGTGCACCACACATGACTGTCCCTGCTCACCAAGAATTCTCTGGCTCCTTTCTCTTCTCAGACTCATCCCACACAGATCTCCTTTCTCTCCAGTGTTGACCTACACACTCACTGTTCCTACCAGATGATGCTACCACAGTCAATAGTGTCTGCTCCCCCAAGTTTCAGGAGTGAGTACACAGGACTTGGTTCTAGGTGTTATAGGGAGGACGGAGCAAAGAAAGTCTCAGAGCAAAAGGTCTTTATACTTGAGACTGGTTCTTTAGAAAATATAGAGATTGTAGCATTAACTGGCTTCTTTCTAAAATGCTTCTTGAAAGCCCCATATTCTGGTAAACCTATGATGCTTGTTTTAAAAGATATATAAGCAAAAGTTTTGTTGCTTTTCTAAGAGAAGCCAGGTGCAGTGACCCATGCCTGAAATCCTAGCAACTTTGGGAGGCTACGACAGGAGGACAGATCCTCAGCAACTTAGTGAGACTGACCCTATCTCAAAAAGACAAAACAAACACAAAACAAACAAACAAACAAAAAAACAGGGCTGGGTATGTAGGTCTATAGTAAAGTGCCCCGGGTTCCACTCCCAGTATCAAAAAATTAAAATAAAAATAAACTTTAAAAAGTCCACCAGAAATTTAGAGTATTTGACTTGAAGAAAAGGGAGTTCCAAGAGTTCAATGTTGTGTTAAAGAATTTCAAATCTGTGGTAAGTGGGTGGAGTTCAGTGGAAAAGCACTTCCATGCACGTGTGAAGCCATGAGTACCATCCCTGCTACCACACACACAGACGAACAGAAGTTCAAAGTCAAACTCATGATGTCATTGTTAGCTCTTTTTCATTCCAAATACTGTTATTTACTATGAATTCTCCCAGAAAAACCAATGTGGTTGCACTGATGAATCATTCTGTAACTGTCCTTACTCAATAGATAAGAGACTTGTAAACCAGCATACTATAGAAGTTGTCTTAAAATGAACTTAGTTGTACTGTGTGTGAGAGTGCATGCCTGGTCCTGTGTCAGTGTGTGAGAGAGAGAGGCTGAGGAACACCTTTGCTTGCCTCTGAATCTGCCTTTTCTTTATATTAACTGACCATGGACAAGAGGAGATTTCTTCATGTTGCCAGAAAGGATCTGATCCACACAGCAAGGATCCACCTGTTTTGTATATACATCTAGTGTAAAAGAAATTAGAGCTGTACTTCAGGCAAGGAGGACAGTCATAGCTGATGAGGTGCATTGTTCTGCCTGGCCCACATGGAATATCTGCCTTGTCACTTGTCTTTCCATATCTCTGTAATAAGGACAGACATGGGAAGCAGTGTGAGATGGAAACAGATTTGAATGTGAGCTATACCACTGATTCACTCTATGTTTTTGAGGCTACTTCCCTACCTGGACCTCATCTTTCTGATCAGTAAAGGGAGGATAATAATAAAACATATTTATAGGCATACTGCAAGGATTAAAGGAAGTAGGGTTAGCATGCATAAGGCCCTGAATTCAATCCCCAGCAACACGTGCACAAAAGTAATTTGCAGGAAGTACCTAATACAGTAGCTGGGTAATGAAATGTTACTTTTGTTTTTTATTGGGTCAACTGCTATGCCTATACTTTGGCAAGAGGTTTGAATGCAAAGGAAAAAAGCACCTAAGATAGATTACTTAAGTATACTTGACCTGGAATTTTGCTCAGATAGAGGGTAAGTGAAAAGCCTATAGCTCAGGAGTTAATTGGAAAGTATCAGCATAAACCCAAGTTTTTACATTATAAACACCCACAAACATAATTTCACAGAAAAAGCCTAGGAACATTTTCAGCCTGGTAGCAATGCATATCTCTAGCACTCAGATGGTAGTCTCTAAGTATCATTCCCACTAAAAGGAATCTAAGAACATTGATTCGGGCTGGGGCTCAAAACAAACAAGATGACCAAGGAACATTTTTATACAAATAGCAAAAATAGTGAAGAAAGATTCCAAAATTTTGTTTTGAAATGTCTTAGGCACCAAATTGAGGAGCTCCAAACACCCAAAGACATGGCTTCAACTTGTACCTCGGTAACAAAAAAAAGGGCATGGAGTTCATAATGATATAAAAAGTAAAGTAATTAAACAAAATCCTACTATTTCAACTCATTGTGCAAATTTAAACAAAAGGAAAGAATCATGCCTACACAACTGGGCCTCCAGTTGGTAAGGGGAAACTTGTCTTTATAGAAAAATCCACAGATAATAAAGGAAGAAAGAATTATTGACCTTTCTATTTTTTGATGTCTCAAAAGAAGTGATGGACCAATCATCAAGAACTGATAACATCATAGAAAGAGATAACCACTCATTGATAAACTTCCTTGGAGAAGAAATACAATGTCACTTCTGAAACAGTTTTGCCACAAAAAAAAAAAAAGACAGAGACAACAAGTCTGAATATGAACAAGCTAGATCCAAGTACCAGTTTGCAGACAGTAAAGGACTAGAAAAAATATTAACAACACATGGGGATGCAGTTGTCAAAATCTACATACCACAGACACTACCTGATTAATACATAAATTTCAAGGCACAGTTGGAGGACAGTTAGAGAGGCACAGTTAGAGAGACATGAAAGGGAATCTGTGGATTAAATAAGACATAAGAGCCTTAACAACTAATTGCAACGTGACAATATTTTATGGCATTTAGGAGTCAATAGCAAGTTTGAGCACTGATGGGATACATGCCATTTGAGAACTGATATAAAAAATAAAAGTCCATACATTTAAAATACACTCACCAAAGTGGTAGAAATAAAATTATATCACATCTGAGCCTAGCTTTGAAATGCTACAGAATGGGGTGACACAGGTAGGGGTACAGATGAAACAAGACATTCATCAGTTGATAAACATTAAAGCTGAAGACATTAGTGGGTTTAATAAACACCTGTAAGTATTATGTCTCTCTGTATCTGTGTGACATTTAGGACAACAGCTTAAAAACATGAAGATGACACTGCAAAAGTACAGCAGTTTCTCAGTAGGTCAAAGACCATGTGACCCAGTAATTCTACACATAGTCAGACATGTAGAAAAAATGAAAGCAAGGATTCAAACAAATATTTATACAGCAGTCCAGCAGGGTGGCACACGATGTACTCCCAGTGACTCCGGAGGCTGAGACAGGAGTATCACATGCTTGAGGCTACCTTTAGTAAGACCCTAAGCAACTCAGTGACACCTTGTCTCAAAATAAAAATTAAAAAGGGCTGTGGATAAGGCCGAATGGTAAAGTTCCTGTGGGTTCAATCCCCAACAGCAAAACACCAAAAGAGAAACATCTGTACACCAATGTTTTCAGCAGCAATATTCACTATAGCCCAAGAAACACCCACTGCCTATGAATAGATGAAGGATAAAAAAAAGATGGCACATGCACACAATGAAATATTTAGCCATGAAAAGGAATAAGATTCTGAAACATGCCCCAAAATGGATGAATCTTAACAACATAATTAGTGAAATGGGCTAGACACAGAAGGACAAAGATTATTAGTCCGTTTCTATGAGGAGTCAAGAATAAGAAAAGTTAGAGAGATAAAAAGTAGATTAGTGGTTACCAGGGGCTGGAGGAAGAAAAGGGAATTACTTTTTATAGGTTATTGAGTTTTTGTTGAAGATGATAAAAAAGACTGGGTATAAACAATAGCAATGGTGACCAAACTGTTCATGTCTACAATCTCATTATGAGACAGCAATTAAATGCATGTAATTCAGGAAACCATTTGGTTTCCTTTTAAAATTATTATTACCCAAGGAAGAAGGCCAGGCTTCACATGAGCATAAGATGAAAATTATGAAATCGTTACTGAATTACTATGAATAATTTTAACATCATAATGGAGAATGGTGCGCAACTGCAATCCCAGCAGCTTGGGAGGCTGAGACAGGAGTATGGCAAGTTCAAAGTCAACTTCACCAACAGAAAGGCACCAAGCAAATCAGTGAGACCCTGTCCACTAAAAAACAATACATAATATGACTGGGGATGTGGCTCAGTGGTTGAGTGCACTTCAGTTCAAGTTCAATCCTTGGTTGTAAGAAGAAAAAAAAAAGTTTCCTTCAGTTAAAGGTTCAATTTACATCTGACACCTAATAGTGCTGAGTATTCATTAAATCAATAATCAATCCAAGCTCTTCATTTTGTTCTCGAATTTGCTTAAAAAGATCCAGTGGAAAAAGGGTTCTTCTGGAGCAAGTTTGGCTTACTCTAAAGGCTCACTGAATATATAAATGTATGTATTACTTGAGTTCCACATACTAAATGACTCGTGAACATACTAGTCGACGTTAATATAGTTGCTTAAAAAAACCTGCTCTTTACCTAAGTTTTGGATCCTAACTCTGATTCACAAATAAAGTATTTTTGGACAATTATAATGTCCATTGAATGTCTCAGGACAATAATCACCTGATCAACAAAGTGAAGACCGTATTTCGTTTTGTTTGGAAATCTATTGAATTGTTCACTGTTTTGGAAACACAACCTAGGTTACAATCTATATTTGTATATCTTGCATTCATAGTATAAACACCTCTTTCCTTATATCTTCTAGTGTGCTAATGTTCATTAATTTAGATACTGAAATATTTATGACTTAATTATAAATTTAGTGTATTATTCATAGTTAAGGCATTATAATGAGTTCTTTGAAATTATGGTTTGAAGTAAATTATATTCATCTACAAATATTTATGGGGAGCAAAGGATACATTAAGAAGCATTTGCTACAAAAGGAAAATGGAGTGTGACAGGGTTGAAAACCAGTGTTCAAATAATTTGTTCATATATTCATGGCCTCTATTAAAAATAGTAGCACAAATTTAAAAAAATATGGGTGGGATCAATTTTCAATACAAAGTTACAGTACTATTGGCTGGTAGTTAACTAGAGCATACAGACTTCTAAGCAGATAGCAGTGAGAATTTACCGCATAGAACCTCATGGAGAATCCTCAGTTCTATAGATTTAGTTAGGTACTGCCTTCTTTGGTGCAGAGCAGGGAAAATAAAATCTACAACACCAACCTCAGCAGAGGTAGGCTGGTTCCTGGAGGAGGGCAGGAAAAGATGGTCACCAAGACACCATAAAAAACAGGGAAGCTTTTTCTTAATATTATTTTGGGAAGTAATTATTTAGTTGAATAACATATGTGTGAGACAGATTCAAAGGAGAGAGACTGAAGGACTTTCTCCATTTTCCAGCCTGGCTACAGTTGGCCATGCTTCTAAATACAATGTTGTATGAAGCAATGGCACAAAAGGTCACAGGCATAAGCACACAAGCCACCAGGCAGATCTGGCACTGAGTAGCAAGTTGCAAAAGCTGTGCATCTTGGGCAGCAGGTGGGAATTTATCAGATGCAACCGAAATCACTGTAATTTCATAAATCATATCCCTGGATAGAATAAGCTTTCCATGGCATGGCTCTGAGAGCTAAGAAGTAAATTTACCTTGAAATTTTTGAAGTACACAAATCCAAGCTGTCACAATACAGTGGATGCAGTCGGGTCCCTTCTAGTACTATGATACCCCTGTGGTCTCAATAAATGTACTCTGACTAGAGGTTACCATGATCAATACAAACACAAAAAGTTCACCAATCCCAACAAACAGCATGATTTAAAACAAGATTAATTCTTAATATCTATGTGCAGGGCTGGGTATGTGGCTCAGTGGTAGAGCGCTTGACTAGCATGAGTGAGGCACTGGTTTCAACACTCCCAAACACATAAATAATAAGTAAATAAAATGAAAACATTGTATCCATCTATGACTAAAAAAATAATTTAAAAAAGGTTTATGTGTAAATAAAACTACTTATACATTAAAAAAAATGAATGTTTGGCATCACAATTTCATTGTGGTGTGCTAGGCATCTGGCAGAGTTTGAGCCAACAATGTCAGGTGTTGGGTCATTTTTGTTTGTTTTTAGATATTTTCCATTTCAAGGAAGGTGGTCCAATAGAGTGGCCAAGTACAGAAGCAATGAAGTCAAGCTGCCTGAATATCAATGCTCTACTTCCCCACACCCAGCCCTGGCTGTGTGATACTGTGGATCATATGGATGCCTGAGTTGTGACTCCTAAGTCCCAGAGACAGCCACAAATAAGGGTTCCATTGCTTGCACATGTGTAAAAATCAGTCAGATGAGTGAAGATGGCAGAGACAATGTCCACTCTACAAAGGCCACCTGTAGCATGCTTATGAGCAGCTGCATCCCAAAAGAACATCTCCAAGCAAGGAAACTTCCCACCACACAAAGTCCCAGCTTGATAACACCATCCCTCTGCAGTCTGTGGTGTTCCTCTGCGGGATATAACCACCCAACTTCCTGCTAGCTATGTGGTCCAGGCAGAAACCTGAGAGCACACCTTGCCTGCAGGTTCCCACCTAGAAGCCAGATAGTGGGGCTTTTAACCTCTACCCCAAAAAGGAACCTATATTTATGCTGTACACATTAAAGAAAGTTATTTAAAATCTTGTAGTGAATAATTTTTTTTTTTTTGGTGGTACTGGGATTGAACCAAGGACCTTATGCTTTTGAGGCAAGTACTCTACCAAATGATTTAAACTCCCAACCCCAACAATTTTTATTTTATATATTTCATGTAGTGTTAAAAAATAGATATATAAATATATATGTCTATTAAAATTCCATATCAATTTCAAAAAAGAAAAAGAAAAAAATACCCGTCTTCCACAGCATGAATTTAGACTTCTGCAAGAATACTGAATTAACTTTTGCTTACCTTTTTGAAAGGGACTTTGAAAGCAAAGAATCAAGTCTCAGGCATCCGGTCCAACTGGGAGATAGTCTTTCCACCTAGGAGATACATTCTTTGTTAGCCAAACTGTATGTTAGCCTTGTCTCCATGCACAGAATAAAGGCTTCTGGAAAACCACAGTCCCTGCTGACACAGCATGTCCCTTCCCTCTGCTTTGCTTTCTGCTACTAACTTATTCATCTGTCTTTCTGCTACTAACTTATTCATCTTTCTGGTAATAAGTCCTTCTTCCCATCTCCCCATCTTGAAAACAGATCAAAGACAACAGAACAAAGGAATCCACAAATCAGGAATAGCTAAAATCAGATGGCCAGAACTTCTGTATACCTCACAAACTCTAACCTTAGGTACCAATACTATGGAGTTATTATTAGAAACACACTGCAACACTTTAAATTCAATTCTCTAACTAAACATCATTTTCTAAGTTTTCATACAACCGATAGCATCAAATTCAATCGGTAGGGCATTTAAAGTTTAATTTTGAACAGAAAACTCTTCAAATAGAAAGGAACTATGAACTTCACTTAAAAAGGCTAGGAGTCAACCCTGAAAAGTATTATTTGAGTTCACTTCTGTGGAACAAGTTAGAAGTAAGTATGGTGAATTCAATATATCTGAAGCACAGAGTCAAGAGCAGTAAGAAGTGGGGCTGGAGAAGCAGAGAGGATCCCACACCACACAGGGCCTCACAGACCATGTAAGAAGATTGTTTTTATTCTTAAAATAATGCTTTACACTGATGTCTATGAGCTACCTTCCAATTCCATTTCAATTTCAACATGGTTTGGGTGCTGAGGTTAACCCCATGAGCACTTCACCACTGAGCTATACACCCACTTTTTTTTTTTTTTTAAAGAGACCAGGTATCCCTAAACTGCTGGCCTGGATTGGAACTTGTGATCTTCCTGCCTTAAGGCTCCCAAGTAGCTGGGATTATAGCCATGCACCACTATACGGGGCTCTCAATTGTTCATAATGACCTACTTAAGAAGGTACGAGCCGGAAGGGCCAACCCAGCAGCAGGGCATATCACCTTTCCGGGATGCGGTTTCCGCCCTTCCTCTTTGCTAGGTGACATCCAGAAAAGTCGCTTCCTGTCTCTAGCCACCGCGGATAGGATGCCATTGGCTCACGTGGGTGCCGAGACGCCGCCCACCCAATGCCAAGCGGGTCTAGGTAGTCACAGTGGCGTCCTCGGTGCCTGAAAAAGACGCTGGGTTGGGAGCGTGTCAGACAGCTACCCATGGATCGCTGGCCGGCGCCACTGCGCCTGCGACACTTCCGGTCCTGATGGGACATACCCGCTTGCTGTGTTGCTCGACTTACATACGGGACTCTGGCGCCCACAGCGCCCACTTGGCTGGAGGCCTGTAGCACAGGTCTGTGAGTTCCTGTGAGCACTCCTGAATTCAAATCTGCTGGCCCTGGAATAAAGAGTTAGGTCCCACAGTACCCAGTTCCCTATGTGTTCTTTGAGAAGTGTCCAAGTGTTTACATTTACATTTTGTATAGCTTTTATGGATATTTACTTCACATATATGTATAGCTTCTTCCTACACAGCAGCAGCACACCATATGATTTCTGTCTCTAGAATACTGATTTTTCTCAGTTTATACGTGTATCCATCCAAGTTTTTAATGACCACAGTGCATTGCATGCATTGTAAGTAACATAACTCAAAGTATCATCATTTGCTTAGTCAGTCCCATATTAATGGACCTCCAGTTGTTTTCACATTTTTTGGTTTGGGTTTAGGTCTTCTCTTATAGGCCATGCAATGAACTATCCCTACACATATACAAAACTATATCTAAATTTCTAGAAATAGAATTTCTGGAATGAAGGATACACACACTTAACGTTTTGAAAGATACTGTCTAATTGACCTCCAAAAATTATATACCCTATACTCACATTCCTGGCCAGGCGTTCACAACATTCCTATCATATGACAGGTATGCTAAAAGTAGATAACACTAAGATATGTTTTAGAAAATACCAAAACCAAAGCAAAAGTGAGAGACATGAGAGTGGAGTTCACTTGTAATATCTTCACATACTTATCACTCATCCAGACTGTACCTATTAGGAAAACTATCAATTCAGCTACAAGTAGAAGAGCAAAGAACACCATATCTGAAGATGGGAGTACTGACTTCCAGATTAAACTGTAAATAATTATGATTGCAACAGTTCTTCAAAATAATTTCTACTTTTTGTTTCTAATTTTGAAAGGTCCTTATATGCACTGTTATTAATCTTCACAACAATTCTTATTTGCAAACTACAATTTGGCACATTCAAACTTGACAGTAAATTATAAAATACTCTTTTGGAACATAGGAAAACATATCTGACAGGTATATGATGGCTAGATGGCATAAATGATCCATCTGTTTATAAACATGACAAAGTACAAAATGTGACATAAATTTCTCCAAAACTAGAATAACTATGTTGGTCTTGCACTTTAAGTTTTCAAAAAGACATAAGTATGACAAGAACAAACTCAGTTATAGTTGCCAGGAGAAAATCCAGACCTAGACAGAATAGAGTTTCCAGAAAGTATGGGAAGTGGCAAGAGTAGTCCTTTGGAGAGGAGTGGTTCCAATAAGAGGTAAAAGAATGTCTTCACAAATCCGTAGTACACAGGAATGGAGGATAGAGACCAGAGAAAGAGATATTAGGAGGAACAGTTAAGTAGTTGACACTAATAAAATGTGACAGTACCTGGTAGTGTCTAGGTATCATATAGAGACTTGAGGGTTTCCATTCTTAATAAAACCCAAATGAGAATATGGGGAGAACATGGAAGGATGTCAGGGATAGATGTTATGGGTAGGTTACAGAAAGATGAGTCCCAGTCATCCTGATCAGTACTAATTGCTGGGATTGGGTTGTGCCTGGAACAATACCCTCAACATAAAAACTGAGGGTTTAGTTCAGGGAAGGACTTGATGCTACATTACAATGTTGGACCAAATCTCTTTAGGTACATTCTTCCATATTTAAGACTTGGTTTAGAGGTTAAGGTGAGGTTTACTGCAAACTAGAGTTGAGTGGATAGAATTACAAAGGGCAAATACTTATCATGCCTGTGGACCAGGAGAGGTAAACAGCATTTGCCTAATTATAACTGAATATTGGACCTGAATATTTCAGTATGTAAAAATTACATTGCTATCAAAAATGATCTTACCACATGCTACGAATCTGATTTGGAATGTCCCTAAAGGCCCATGTGGCAAACCTTCCCCTCCAGTTTGGTACTATTGGGAAATGGTGGAATCTTTAGGAGGTGGGGCCTAAAAGGGGCACAATGTTGCTATTTCTACACTCCCAGCTATTTGGAAGGCTGAAGCAGTATGATCTCAAGTTTCACACCAACCTGAGCGCCTCAGTGAGACCCAGTCACAAAATAAGATTTTAGAGGAGGGGCTGATGATAACTCACAGAATGACGTTGGGTTCACTAAGCAGTACTCTTAAAAAAAGGGTGGGGAGGGTCTAGTAGGAGATCTTCTTATCATTGAGGGCATGGGCTTGGCGGGGACAATGAAGTCCAACACAAACAGTCATCAATAGAAAAACATTCAATGTGTCTTACAATGTTGGATTCCTTTAAAATATGCAAAAGAAAAAGTGACTTAAAAATCCAGAGCCTTTAAGAGCTCTTCACAATCTGCAAACACACTAATAAAGAACAAAAATGAGATAACATGACAAAAAAAAAGATAAGCAAATTATATGTAAGAGTTTATCTTCATTGTACAGAACTGAAGGCAGTTTCTGGACTTTCTAGCTAGCTACATTATATATCTACCTATATATGTGTTTGTATTGAGCCGGGTGCAGTGGCACATGCCTGAAAACTCAGCACCTCAGAAAGCTGAGGTAGGAGGATCAGAAGTCATAGCACAGCCTCAACAACACAGAAAGACCCTGTGAAATTAGCAAACTGTCTCAATATAAAATATAAAAGGGCTGGGAAGTGACTCAGTGGTAATGAGTCTCTGGTTTAACATCCTAGGATGCCAACACCAAAAAATTGAATTGTCTGTTTTATTAATACAAAATAAAATCAAAGTATGTTGACTTATTTCTGACAAAAAAAAATAAAAATCCATGTGATTTTCTTTTGTCTACTCTCACTTTCCCTATATTCTACTAACTATTCTCCTGGCCTTTCACCCAAGCATGGCAGACAAAGAATATGAGAGGCCCAGGATTCTATAGAGGCTGTTTGCAAGGGGCAGGAAGATTCAGTAAGTGCCACACTGGATTGGATTCACTTACATAGGAAGAGAGAAAGAATACTCAGAGCCTATCACATATGAAGGAGTCCAAAGCAGGATGTCTACATTACCCAAGGAGCCATCCATGGCATATGGTGTACAACCAAAGTCCAAAAGAAGGGCATTTGACAGTGAGCAGGGTCTTCCACCCCTCCACTGTTTGATTCTCAGTTTCAGAGTGCGTTTTCAAAGAATCAAGTCACAAAATACAAGACCCCTGCTCTGGAAGTCAAAAGAAAGTACTATCTAGGAGTATAAGAATGCAAAATCAAGGCTTGTTCATGAAACAATGTCTACAATGAAGAGGGGTGGGAGGAGAAGAGCAGAAGGAAGTTACAAGTCCAACCTGGCCCAGCACACCCCAGCCCAAGGAAAGTAGGATTCAAGAAAACCAAAAGAAAAACTGGGAACTCCTCATTTCCTACAGGGTGCACTCAAGGAATTTCAACCTACTCTTAGGTTATGAAAAAACTCTTTAGGGCTGAGGGTGTGGCTCAGTGGTAGAGTGCTCACCTGGCAAGTGTGAGGCTCTAGGTTTATTCCTCAGCACCACATAAAAATAAATGAGTAAAAGTTTTGCATTCACCTACAACTAGACTACAGAATAAACCTTTTAAATCCTTTTCTTTCATCCTTGGAAGCTGCAGGAAGTTTACTAATCAGATCAATATCTATGGTTCCAGAATAACTAGAATTGCTCTCTTTCTTCCATCCCCAGGGATATTAACTGTACATTAATATATAATTAAGTGCCCACTTTTACCTATTAAAATGTGAAATAAATATATAACGTATAATAATTTTTAATGAGCATTTATAAGGAACACTGAGCTGATCCTCTGAATACAAGCACCAGGGAAGTTGGCCCTATGTTAACCCTCTGGCAGAATTTCACGTTCCCAGAGTTTGGCCGTTTAGGTTCAATGATAAATCTCCTGTCACCTTCTCCACCCAATCAACTCTCTTCTCAGTTTCTCCACCCAATCCCACCTTCTGGTTGGGAATCTGAACTCCCTATTGGCTACCTCATACCTTTAAACTGCCTTTTTGGTGACATCATTCTCCCACCAAACCTACTGCCACCTGATAGAATCTTAGGGATTGCATGGAGTTGTAAAAAAATTTGGATCATCACAAGTGACCAGTGACAGATAACCAGTCATCACTGACCAGTAGTAAGTGGCCAGTGGCCAGTGACCAGTGAACTCCATACTGGGAAACATGCATTCTCTAGCCTCAGTCACCCAGATATCCTCTGGGGTGGTCTCCTCATCCTTTGTATCTGCAATTGATGTCACCTCTTCTCTGACAATGTCAGGTAAGGAAAGAAACTTTAAAGTTTTTCATTAGGCTTTTTGTTTTCTCAATGTACTAGTGGAGTCGAATTAGCTTAGAATAATAGGGAAAAGGATGGAAGTAGAAATCTGGAGACCTAATTTGAGTTTTCACTTTGACATATACTAGGTATGGGATGGATGATCATTTACTCTCTCACAAAATCTGTTTCCTCATCTGAACTAGGAGGATAACAGACTGCCTCTGCACTGGTCCCTTTGTTTTTCTAATATTATGTCTTAAGGGGATGTTTACAGAGAATGAAATTGGATTTGGTGAGTGCCTTTGTTTCATCCAAAAGAGAAAAGTCCAAGACAGAAAAGAAAACTTACACTGTGAAGGATAGTAGGAACATACCTGAACATTGTAAAGGCTACTTATGCTAATCCGATGGCCAACATCATTCTAAATGGAGAAAAACTGAAACCATTCCCTTTAAAAATGGGAACAAGACACGGATGTCCTCCTTCACCACATCTATTCAATATTATCCTCGAAACTCTAGCCAGAGCAATTAGGCAGAGTAAAGAATTTAAAGGGATACGAATAGGAAAAGAGGAACTTAAGCTGTCACTATTTGCTGATGACATGATTCTATATTTAGAGGATCTAAAAAACTCCTCCAGAAAACTTCTAGACCTCATCAATGAATTCAGCAAATAGCAGGCTACAAAATCAACACACAGAAATCTAACGCATTTTTATTTATTTTTTTATTTTTTAAATTTAATTTATTTTTATTGTAAACAAATGGGATACATGTTGTTTCTGTTTCTACATGGAGTAACAGCATACCATTTGCCTAATCATACATTTACATAGGGTAATGGTGTTTGATTCATTCTGTTATATTTCCTTCCCACCCACCCCTCCACCCCACTTTTCCTTATATACAGTCCCTCCTTCCTCCATTCGTGCCCCCCTTCCACCCCCCATTATGTGTTAATTTCCAGAGTGGCTGCACTAATTTGCAGGCCCACCAGCAATGTATGAGTGTAACTTTGTCCCCACATCCTCGCCAACACCTATTGTTGCTTGTGTTCTTGATAATCGCCATTCTAATTGGGGTGAGATGGAATCTTAGGACAGTTTTGATTTGCATTTCTCTTATTACTAGAGATGTTGAACATTTTTTCATATATCTGTTGATTGCTTGTAGATCTTCTTCTGTGAAGTGTCTGTTCCTTTCCTTAGCCCATTTGTTGATTGCGTTGTTTGTATTATTCGTGTAGAGTTTTTTGAGTTCTTTTTAGATTCTGGAAATTAGTGCTCTATCTGAAGTATGAGTGGCAAAGATATTCTCCCACTCTGTAGGCTCTCTCTTCGCATTGCTGATAGTTTCCTTTGCTGAGAGTAAGCTATTTAGGTTGAATCTATCCCAGTTGTTGATTCTTGCTTTTATTTCTTGTGCTATGGGAGTCCTGTTAAGGAAGTCTGATCCTAAGCCAACAAGTTGAAGATTTGGACCTACATTTTCTTCTATAAGATGCAGGGTCTCTGGTCTGATTTCAAGGTCCTTCATCCATTATGAGTTGATTTTTGTGCAGGGTGAGAGATACGGGTTTAGTTTTATTCTGTTGCATATGGATTTCCAGTTTTCCCAGCACCATTTGTTGAAGAGGCTATCTTTTCTCCATTGTATATTTTTGGCACCTTTGTCTAGTATGAGAAATTGCATGCATTTGGGTTTGTGTCCATGTCCTCTATTGTGTTCCATTGATCTACCTATTTTGGTGCCAATACCATACTGTTTTTGTTACTATTACTTTGTAGTATAGTTGAAGTTCTGGTATTGCGATACCCCCTGTTTCATTCTTCCTGCTAAGGATTCCTTTAGCTATTCTGGGTTTCTTATTCTTCCAGATGAATTTCATGATTGCTTGCTCTATTTCTGTAAGGTACATCATTGGGATTTTACTTGGAAATGCATTGAATGTGTATAGCACTTTTGGTAGTATGGCCATTTTGACAATATTAATTCTGCCTATCCAAAAACATGGGAGATCGTTCCATCTTCTGAAGTCTTCCTCAGTTTCTTCTTCAATGTTTTGTAGTTTTCATTGTAGAGATCTTTTACCTCTTTGGTTAGATTGATTCCCAAGCATTTTATTTTTTTTGAGGCTATTCTAAATGGTGTTGTTTTCCTCACTTCCCTTTCAGATGTTTCATTGCTTGCATATAAAATGCTTTAGATTTATGCGTGTTGATTTTATAGCCTGCTATTTTGCTGAATTCATTGATGAGGTCTAGAAGTTTTCTGGAGGAGTTTTTTAGATCCTCTAAATATAGAATCATGTCATCAGCAAATAGTGACAGCTTAAGTTCCTCTTTTCCTATTTTTATCCCTTTAATTTCTTTAGTCTGCCCAATGCTCTGGCTAGAGTTTCAAGGACAATGCTGAATAGAAGTGAAAGACGACATCCCTGTCTTGTTCCCGTTTTTAAAGGCAATGGTTTCAGTTTTTCTCCATTTAGAATGATGTTGGCCATTGGCTTAGCATAAATAGCCTTTACAATGTTCAAGTATGTTCGTACTATCCCTATTTTTTGTGTGTGTTAAGCATGAAGGTGTGTTGTATTTTGTCAAACGCGTTTTCAGCATCAATTGATAGAACCATATGATTCTTATCCTTAAGTCTATTGACATGATGGATTATGTTTATTGATTTACGGATGTTAAACCTCCTTGCATTCCAGGGGTGAACCTGACTTGATCATGGTGCATGATTTTCTTAATATGTTTTTGGATATGGTTTGCCAATATTTTGTTAAGGATCTTTGCATCTATATTCATCAAGGATATTGGTCTAAAATTTTCCTTCCTTGATGGGTCTTTTCCTGGTTTGGGTATGAGGGTCATATTAGCTTCATAGAATGAGTTTTGTAAGGTACCCTCCTTTTCTATTTCCTGGAATACTTTGAGAAGTATTGGAATGAGTTCTTCTTTGAAGGTTTTGTAAACTGAGCTGAGAATCCGTCTGCTCCTGGGCTTTTCTTGGATGGTAGGTTTTTAATGGCTTTTTCTATTTCATTGCTTGATATTGATCTGTTTAAATTGTGTATGTCCTCCTGAATCAGTTTGGGAGTAGCATGTCTCTAGAAATTTGTCAATGTCTTCACTGGTTTCTATTTTGTTGGAATACAGATTTTCAAAGTAGCTTCTCATTATGTTATGTATCTCAGTGGTGTCTGTCTTGATATTTCCTTTTTCATCATGAATTTTAGTAATTTGAGTTTTCTCTCTTCTTCTCTTTGTTAGTGTGGCTAAGGATATTTCTATTTTGTTTACTGTTTCAAAGAACCAACTTTTTGTTTTGCCAATTTTTTGAATTGTTTCTTTGGTTTCAATTTCATTGATTTCAGCTCTGATTTTAATGATTTCCTGTCTTCTACTACTTTTGCTGTTATTCTGTTCTTCTTTTTCTAGGGCTTTGAGCTGTAACGTTAGGTCATTTACCTGTTGACTTTTCCTTCTTTTCTAGAATGCGCTCCATGCAATGAATTTTCCTCTTAGTACCGCTTTCATAGTGTCACAGACATTTTGATATGTTGTATCGTCGTTCTCATTGACCTCTAAAAATTTTTTTATCTCCTCCCTGATGTTTTCTGTTATCCATGTTTCATTCAATAGCATATTATTTAGTCTCCAGGTGTTGGAGTAATTTCTGCTTTTTATTTTGTCATTGATTTCTACTCTCAGACCATTATGATCTGATAGAACACAAGGCAGTATCTCTATTTTTTTGCATTTCCAAGGGCTGCTTTGTGGCATGACATATGGTCTATTTTCGAGAAGGTTCCATGTGCTGCTGAGAAGAAAGTGAATCTGCTCGTTGATGGATGGAATATTCTATATATGTCTATTAAGTCTAGGTTATTGATTGTATTATTGAGTTCTATGGTTTCTTTGTTTGGTTTTTGTTTGGAAGATCTATCTAGTGGTGACAGTGGTGCATTAAAGTCACCCAGAATTATTGTGTTGTGGTCTATGTTATTCCTGTTATTGAGAAGAATTGTTTGATGCACAGGGATGCACCATTGTTTGGGGCATAAATATTTACTATCGTTATGTCTTCCTGATTTATGGTTCCCTCAAGCAGTATGAAATGTCCTTCTTTATCCCTTCTGACTAACTTTCGCTTGAAGTTCACATTATCTGATATAAGGATGGAAACCCCCGCTTTTTTACTGAGTCCATGTGGGTGGTAGGTTTTTTCCCATCCTTTCACCTTTAGTCTGTGAATGTCTTTTTCTATGAGATGAGTCTCTTGTAGGGAGCATATTGTTGGGTTTTTCTTTTTAGTCCATTCTGCAAGTCTATGTCTTTTGATTGATGAGTTTAGGCCGTTAACGTTCAGGGTTATTATTGAGATATGATTTGTATTCCCAGTCATTTGGGCTTATTTTTGGTTTTTAAGTTGGCTTGGTTTCTCTTTGAGTGGTTTTCCTCTAAGGTAGTTCCTCTCTTTGCTGACCTACATTGTTGTTTTCCATTTCTTCCTCATGGAATATTTTGTTGAGAACATTCTGTAGCGCAGGTTTTCTATTTTAAATTCTTTTATCTTTTGTTTATCATGGAAGGTTTTATTTCATTTTCAAATCTGAAGGTTAGTTTTGCTGGGTATAGGATTCTTGGTTGGCAACCATGTTCTTTCAGAGCTTGAAATATGTTGTTCCCGGCCCTTCTAGCTTTTAGAGTCTGGGTTGAGAAGTTGGCTGCTGTCCGTATTGGCCTCCCCCTATATGTAATTTGATGCTTTTCTCTCATGGCCTTCAAAATCCTGTCTTTATTTTGAATGTTAGGCATTTTCATTATAATGTGTCTTGGTGTGGATCTGTTTTGATTTTGTGCATTTGGTGTTCTGTAAGCCTCTTGGTTTTGATTTTCCATTTCATTCTTCAGGTCTGGGAAATTTTCTGATATTATTTCATTGAATAGGTTGTTCATTCCTTTGGTTTGTATCTCTGTGCCTTACTCAATCCCAATAATTCTTAAATTTGGTCTTTCTTTTTTTTTTTTTTTTTTTTTTTTTTTTTTGGTGCTGGGGATCGAACCCAGGGCCTTGTGCTTACAAGGCAAGCACTCTACCGGCTGAGCTATCTCCCCAGCCTAAATTTGGTCTTTCTTCATGTCCCATAGTTCTTGGAGATTCTGTTCATGATTTCTTACCATCTTCTCTGTTTGGAAAACTTTATTTTCAAGATTAAATATTTTATCTTCATTATCTGATGTTCTGTCTTCCAAGTGGTCTAGTCTTTTGGTGATGCTTTCAATTGAGTTTGTAATTTGGTTTATTGTTTCCTTCATTTCAAGGATTTTTGTTTGTTTTTTTTTTTTTTTTTTTGAGAATCTCTACCTCTTTGTTGAAATGATCTTCTGCTTCCTGCAGTTTCTCTGTCAGCTTATTGGTATTATCATTCATTGCCCACATTTGCTCTCTTATCTCACCTTTGATTTGCAAATCAACTTGATCATGTATAATCTGAGGTCCTTTTCTGACATTTCTTCTAACATACTGTCATTGGATTCTATTAATATAGAGTCAAGATTTGTTTGGATCATTTGCTTCCCTTGTTTTTTTCATGTTGTTCATGTATCTTCCCCTCTAGCAGTGCAGATCTGGGGTATTGCAGATTTCCCCCTATAGCCTTATAGTGGCCCTATAGGTTTCCAAAATCTTTTCTTTAAGGGGAGATCATTATTAGCAGTGTCCAATTCAGACACTATGGAATCCTAGACCAAATAGGCCCTATGAGGACAATAACAATATTGTCATAATAAACAGAATGAGTTGAAATATTATCTTCAATAAAAAAAACCAATTTGCAATAAGGTCTGCAGTTTCTAATGGAGGACAAAGAGGATACAGAGGGATGTAGAACGTGGCTGTTAATGGGATAAGAAATGAATATACAGAAGTTCCAGATAATAGAAATGGTGAGAGTGTAATCAAAAGAAATTGAATGTTAGCATGCAAAAAAGGGGGAAAGAGACTCTGAGGGAACAGTTAAACAAAAGGAAAAGAGAGCAAGAAAAGTAAAGAAATAAAAACTTAAAATTTTTCAATAAGGAGAAAAAAGAAAATCTACAGTACAATAGTCACATAGTAATAAAACCTCCTAGTCTTTAGTAGCTTGATGCAGGAGAGGTACCTGACATTGAGCTTCTAGTCTCCAGTAGGTGTCCCAGGATGGGATTTGCCCCACCAAAAAATCGGAGCTATGGCTTCCAGGGTTATCCAAGATGACGCTCTGGCTTCCAAATGTTTTGGCAAATGGGGAGCTGCAGCTCAGGGTGTGGATGTAGTCAGCTGGAGGTCCTGGAGGCAGGATGCGGTTGGTCAGGCAGGGTTCCTTGAGTTTGGGTGTGTTTGGTGTGGTTGTGGGATCCTTGATGCTGGTTGCAGACAGTTGGGGTCCCGGTGATATGGTGCAGTCAGTTGTTCTCGGTTCTCGGTCCTCGTGGCAGGGAGCAGTCAGTCGATGTGAGGGTCCCCGAGGCAGGGAGTGATCAGTCGGGCTGAGGGATCCTGGAGACTGGGCTCAGTCAATCTGGTCAGGGGTCCTATGGGGACTGGCTGTTCTCTCAAAATGGCGGCATCCACGTGTAATCAAACCTGCAGGTTCTGTAACAGTGAACTTCCAGGCAACAGCAGGCAGCTGGTGCTCCACTGGCGGTCAGCGATCAGTTTGCTGACTGTTGTCGGATGATTGAGAGGTGATCCTCGAGCGTTGGGAGATGGATAGGTGTAAGACAGGCGATGGACAGGTGAGAGGCAGGCAAGTGGAGGATGACAGGTGCCTGACAGTGAGTAATCTGCACTCAAAAAAGGTGTCGATATGCTGGCAGACTGCAGGTGGTCACAGCAGACAAATGGGGTAAACAGAGGGGGATCGATAAGCAGCAAAAACTGCCTCACCAGGAAACAGATATCCTCTGCTTGAAACCGGAGTTACGGAGCGACAAGGAACGCAGCCTCCCTCTAGTCCACCATCTTGTGTCTCCTCTAACACATTTTTATATGCAAGCGATGAAACATCTGAAAGGGAAGTGAGGAAAACAAATCCATTTGCAATAGGCTCAAAAAAAAAATACTTGAGAATCAATCTAACCAAAGAGGAAAAGAGCTCTACAATGAAAACTACAAAACATTGAAGAAGAAACTGGGGAAGACCCTAGAAGATGGAAAGATCTCCCATGTTCCTGGATAGGCAGAATTAATATTGTCAAAATGGCCATACTACCAAAAGTGCTATACACATTCAATGCAATTCCAATTGAAATACCAATGAAGTACCTTACGGAAATAGAGCAAGCAATCATGAAATTCATCTGGAAGAATAAGAAACCCAGAATAGCTAAAGGAATCCTTAGCAGGAAGAATGAAACAGGGGGTATCGCAATACCAGAACTTCAACTGTACTACAAAGTAATAGTAACAAAAACAGCATGGTATTGGCACCAAAATAGACAGGTAGATCAATGGAACAGAATAGAGGACGTGGACACAAACCCAAATAAATACAATTTTCTCATACTAGACAAAGGTGCCAAAAAGATGCAATGGAGAAAAGATAGCCTCTTTGACAAATGGTGCTGGGAAAACTGGAAATCCATATGCAACAGAATGAAACTAAACCCGTATCTCTCACCCTGCACAAAAATCAACTCACAATGGATCAAGGACAGTGAAATCAGACCAGAGACCCTGCATCTTATAGAAGAAAAAGTAGGTCCAAATCTTCAACTTGTTGGCTTAGGATCAGACTTCCTTAACAGGACTCCCATAGCACAAGAAATAAAAGCAAGAATCAATAACTGGGATAGATTCAACCTAAATAGCTTACTCTCAGCAAAGGAAACTATCAGCAATGCAAAGAAAGAACCTACAGAGTGGGAGAATACCTTTGCCACTCATACTTCAGATAGAGCACTACTTGCCAGAATCTAAACTCTACACCAAGAATACAAATAATCCAATCAACAAAAGGGCTAAGGAAATGAACAGACACATCACAGAAGATCTACAAGCAATCAACAGATATATAAAAAAATGTTCAACATCTCTAAAGACAAATGCAAATCAAAACTACCCTAAGATTCCATCTCACCCCAATTAGAATGGCGATTATCAAGAACAGAAGGAACAATAGGTGTTGGAGAGAATGTGGGGACAAAGGTACACTCATACATTGCTCATGGGGCTGCAAATTAGTGCAGCCACTGTGTAAAGCAGTATGGAGATTCCTCAGAAATCTTGAAATGGAACCACCATTTGACCCAGCTATCCCACTCCTTGGCCTATACCCAAAGGACTTAAAATCAGCATACTACAGAGATACAGCCACATCAATGTTCATTGCTGCTCAATTCACCATAGCCAGATTGTGGAACCAAACTAGATGCCCTTCAGTTGATGAATGGAGAAAGAAACTGTGGCATATATATATACAATGGAATATTACCCTGCCATGAAGAATGATAAAATTATGACATTTACAAGAAAATGGATGAAATTGGAGAACATCAACGTAAGTGAGATAAGCCAATCTCAAAAAACTACAGGACGAATGATCTATCTGATAAGCGGATGAGGACATATAATGGGGGGTGGGAGGGGTTAGTGTTAGGGTTAGGTTTAGGGTTAGGGATAAGGAGGGTGGTAAGAATGGAGGAAGGAAGGATTGTACAGAGGGAAAAGAGGGGTGGGAGGGGTTGGGGAAGGGAAAAAAAATAACAGAATAATTCAAACAAAATTACCCTATGCAAATTTATGATTACACAAATGGTATGCCATGATTACATGTAAAAAAAAAAAAAACTCTACATGAAGAATACAAATAACCCAATCAACAAATGGGCTAAAGATATGAACGGACGCTTCACAGAAGAAGATCTACAAGCAATCAACAAACATATAAAAAAATGTTCACCATCTTTAGTAATAAGAGAATTGCAAATCAAAACTACCCTAACATTCCATCTTACCCCAATTAGAATGGCTATTATCAAGAATAGAAGCAACATTAGGTGTTGGAGAGGATGTGGGGAAAAAGGTACACTCATACATTGCTGGTGGGGCTGCAAATTAGTGCAGCCACTCTGGAAAGCAGTGTGGAGATTCTTTATAAAACTTGGAATGGACCCACCGTTTGACCCAGCTATCCCACTCCTTGGCGTATACCCAAAGGACTTAAAATCAGCATACTACAGAGATACAGTCACAACAATGTTCATAGCTGGTCTATTCACCATAGCCAGATTGTGGAACCAACCTAGATGTCCTTCAGTTGATGAATGGGTAAAGAGACTGTTTATATATATATATATATATATATATATATATATATATATATACACACACACACACACACACACACACACACACAATGTAAAATTACTCAGCTATAAAGAATAATAAAATTATGTCATTTGCAGCCAAATGGATGAAATTGGAGAATATCATGCTAAGTGAGATAAGCCAATCTCAAAAACCCAAAGTTCGAATGATCTCGCTGATAAGCAGATGATAACACATAATGGGGGGTGGAAGGGGGGCACAAATGGAGGAAGGAGGGACTGTATAGAGGGAAAAGAGGGGTGCAAAGAGTGGGGGGGAGAAAAAATAAGAGAAGAAATCAAACATCATTACCCTACGTAAATGTATGATTATGCAAGTGCTATGCTGTTGCTCCATGTACAAACAGAAACAACATGTATTCCATTTGTTTAGAATAAAAATAAATTAAAAGAAAAAAAAAGAAATAAAATTCTATATGTTCAAATATTTAAGGAATATGAAATGCCTGAATAGCAAATAATAATAATCCAATTGAAGACATATATAGACATTTCTTGAAAGAAGATAAATGAATAACCCACAGTTATGTGAAAATGTATTCCACATAATTAATCATAAGGAAATTCAAATAAAACTAAAATAGTTTTTTCTTAAAAGCAAAAAAAAAAAAGAAAGAAAGAAACTGTTGTATATATATATAGGAATATTAGCCATAAAGGAAAATAAAATTATGGCATTTGCAGGCAAATGGATAAAATTGGAGAATATCATGCTAAGTTAGATAAGCCAATCTCAAAAAACCAAAGGACGAATGATCTTGCTGATAAGCAGATGATGACACATAATGGGGGGGTTGGAGGGTGTCAAGAATGGAGGAAGGAGGGACTGTAAGGAGGAAAAAGGGGGGCGGGAGGGGGGGGGGGGAAAGAAAAAATAACAATGAATCAAATATTACTCTATGTAAATCAATGACTACGCAAATGGTATGCTGTTACTCCATGTACAAAGAGAAACAAATGTATCCCATTTGTTTACAATAAAAAGAAATTAAAATAAAAAAAAACTTACAGTGTGTACCTAGAGGTTTCAACTGGAACAGTGTCCCTCCACCAATATTTCCATGTCAGTATTTTGAATTTAGTACTATTCAAAAAGGACATTCACATACTTTGGAGTTTTCTGTAAATAGGTAAAAAGAGAACTAGGGAGAGAGGAAGGGAGAGGATAGGGCTGCAATGAGGTAGATATTCCTGGGGAAGTAAGTTTGGGACTGTTGAAGCATAGGGTAATAGGAACTTGGTGCAGGGAGAAAATATCAAAATAAGGGAGAAGAAAATGTGAGAATAAAAGAGATGAAGAGCATGGAGATGTTCTCAAGAAAAAGAGGATGTTTGGGATGGAATGTGCAAAAGAAACAAAGATTTTAAATCAATGCAGAGAGTATACAGGGAAATCTTCCCAGCACCGAACAACTGAGGCTGGTTGAGAGAATGTCTCGATTAATGGACTAGTGAGGAAACTAAGGGTAGAATTAGGGCATCAGTGGGGAAAGCAGTGCCTCAGAAAAGTCACCTTTGGTTGCTTGGAGTTTTCCTATGGCCTCTTTGAACACAGATGACCTAGATAGTTTGAACATGAACATTTTAAAAGTATGCTCTAGAATGATTCTTCCTCTAAACATGATAATGAAAGAGGTTACAGGCATGGCTGGGGAAACAGCATTTTCCATGTCCTATTTTACTCTGCTTTTAAAACTATGTGGATTTGTAAAAATATGATATTCCCTCACCTGCATCAGAAGGATGCGTTCACTTGTGTCATAGTTTTTAGGCAGAAGCTGTTTTTAATCTTGCTTTTAAATATTTTTTAGTTGTTGATGGACCTTCATTTTATTTATTAATTGACTGATTGATTTATATGTGGGGCTGAGAATTGAACCCAGTGCTTCACACATGCTAGGGAAGAACTCTACCACTGAGTCACAACCCCAGTCCTGCTTTTAATCTTTACAATAGTTCTCCTTTTTTTAACAGAGTACATACAAAGTGTCATTAACAATTTTTAAACCTAAGAAGCAAAAGAAAGACCTACATAAGAATAAAATTCAAGCTCCACATCTCTAATTCCACATATATCTAAAATACTATTGTAAATTATTTTGGGTTTTCTACATTTCAAAGAATTGTTTTGATGGAGGATATAATCAGTCTCAGAGTGCATGCTTAGCAAGTGGGAAGCCCTCGGTTCAATACCCTGCACCAGGAAGCATCATAAATATTTTTTTAATTGTATGATTACATTATAGTGGTGGATGGTTTCATCAGACTTTAGGGCCAGCATTTTCCTGTTAAAAATGATTATAAACTAGGTTTTCAGGATAAATATAAGTTTTATGATTATTTTAAAGCTTTTTTCTGCTTTCATTGTAACTGAAATGTTTATCAGAATGATTTTAATTGAAATATCTACCTCGTGGGATTAATATCTTTTACTTGGTGTGTATAATATTTAGAGGAGATGAAAAAGCACACTCAAGGAATTTCTTTACACTTCTTATTTTGTGCTCTACTTGTACAAACCTTCCTCCTGTTCTTTCTTCCTTCTTCCCTTCCTTCCTTTCTTTCTTTTTTGATTCTAGTGCTGGGGATTGAATTCAGGGTCTTATATGTGCTAAGCCAGCATGCTACCACAAGCTATGTCCCCAGCATTTTCCCCACTTTTGTTTTGTTTCTGAGAAAGGATCTTGTTAAATTGCCCAGGCTGGCTCTGAATTCCTGGGTCCCAGCAATTCCAATGCTTCAGCCTCCCGAGTGCTAGCACCACAGGCGCACAGGACCATGCCCAGATTCATGGTGGGATTTTGCTTTGGAGTTTGCTTTTGCCTGTGGTGGGGAAGAGGAGGGTTGGTGGGGTTTTGTTTTTTTGCAGCACCAGGGATTGAACCTAGGGACACTTTACCACTAAGATACATCCTGAACCCTTTTAAAAGTTTATTTTGATAGTCTTGCCAAATTGCCAAGGCCATCCTCTAACTTGTGATCTCCTGCGTCAGCCTCCTGAATAGCTGAGGTTGCAGGAGTGTTGGATTGCATGTGGATTCATAATATTTTTTATTTAAATTTGCTGCTTATTACACACTTTTAATTGATACATTTTCTCTGTCTAGAAGTACTGGTTAGAAATTTATTCAAAATCACCTTCAATTGTGGGCAGTGTTTTTTTTTTTTATTGTAAACAAATGGGATACATGCTGTTTCTCTGTCTGTACATGGCGTAAAGGCATACCATTTGTGTAATCATAAATTTACATAGGGTAATGTTGTTTGATTCATTCTGCCATTTTTTCCCTTTTCCCCTCCCCTCCATCTATACAGTCCTTTCTTCCTCCATTCCTGCCCCCCTCCCTAAACCCAACTCCAACCCCAACACTACCCCTTCCCACCCCCCATTATGTGTCATCATCCACTTATTAGCGTTATCATTCTTCCTTTGGTTTTTTGAGATTGGCTTATCTCACTTAGCATGATATTCTCCAGTTTCATCCATTTGCCTGCAAATGCCATAATTTTATCATTCTTTATGGCTGAGTAATATTCCATTGTATATATATATACCACATTTTCTTTATCCATTCATCAATTGAAGGACATCTAGGTTGGTTCCACAATCTGGCTATTGTGAACTGAGCAGCAGTGTTTTAGTTACGAGTAGTCACTAAAATAAACCACAATCATTCACTTT
Source organism: Sciurus carolinensis (assembly GCF_902686445.1). Lineage (NCBI taxonomy): Eukaryota > Metazoa > Chordata > Mammalia > Rodentia > Sciuridae > Sciurus > Sciurus carolinensis. The sequence goes on from NC_062225.1 coordinate 25,437,418, forward strand.
CATTATATTGTATGTATGATAATGGAACTTCATTCATTAGTAAATTTGCTATGCTTTGACGCTTGCTACTTATACAAATTTTTCTTAGTGTCTATGTATTCTTTGTAGCTCTGTGCTTTTTCAGTTTTGCCTTTCTATCATTCCAGAACTTATTATACCTTCCTCCAGGTAAATCTTATATATCACTTTTATTCGTGAATGAATTAAGACTCTCAGTATTATTGTAAATACCTTATAGATGAGGAACCTGAAGCACAGAAAGTTTAAATAACATTTTTTTCCAAGAAGCATTATCTCTTATAAAACTTACCCTCAGGTATTCATGTTGGTGTACGATGAAAAGACAGGCTTGTAAACAATGACCATTTGGATGGTCCAACTGAACTCTGGGAAATGGCATGGGACCTGCACAAGCAAAATGGGATGGGGAAGATAACACTGGTGATAGCAGTACTGTTTCCTATGAACAGGCAAAAGTAAAATTCTATTTAAACTGACTTCTGCTCTTTGTCTACTGCATAGATCCCTGGCCAAGGGAGGAAGTTTCCATAACTTGGTGCTGATATTGAACAAGTCAATCATACTTCTCGGACTCTGGGTTTACTCACTTGCAAACTGATAATGTTAGACGTCCTCTACCTTCTAAAACATTTCAGATGAAGGGTTCATTCATGGGCAAATACTAGTACAGGCTCAGAAGAAAGATAGGCCAGGGAGAAGGTTGCTTGTAGGGAACAATATGTGAAGCAGACCACTTGGGTCTTCTGTACCCTAATGGTGAGAGAAGGCAGTTCATCAGAAGAGTACCAAACTGCTCCAGCACTTGCAGCCATGCAAGCGAATTGATTTGGGGTATCTCAAAGATTACTGGTATTAGAGGCTTCCTGACTGCCACAACATTAAGATAATGCTCTTTCTCAAGTATCATAACAATCTGTCAGTCTCATCAATGTTTACTTTACCCTCTTATTACTACAAAAATTCCAAGAATTCTTCTATACTTGGGACTGCAAATTCTCTTCCTCTCTCTCTTCCTGTGGTGAGCAATGCAGTTTGGATTCTCAGCAACCATTTTACCAGTGTGAACAATTTCTCTTTAATACACATTCCATTTCTGCTTTCAGAATGCTTAGCAATGTTCTAGATAGGCTGTTGTTGTAGTGTTGCAATTCATGCACTTCACCTAGCATCCCCCTGAGAATCTTGTTCACCGTTTAAATTTGTTCGTTCTGATGGCTCTAAACTGTCATCTATGAAAGCCTTAAAATAACAAAAATATTTCTTTTTCATTGTAGGCGCACTGGCTAACATAGATTCAAGGATATGGTAGCAGCTGTAGGCATCTAGCCTTTAAGAATTATGCTTCTAGCTTGGACTGCCTTCTGGAGAAGACTTGGTCTCAGGATCATAAGTAAACTTTTCTCATTCTGTATCTTGGATATTACCACAATTGGCTAGCCTATCCACGGAATTGATTTTGGGAACAGTGAGACCTTTATCTCACCAATATGGGAACAACCAGGAATATGTATTGAATATCAACTGGGGTCACATATCAATGTAGGCATTGAGAAGAGAGCTGTAAAGCAACTCAGAAAATCTCCTGTCTCTCTGGACATCTCATTCCAGTGGACAGTGAAAGACAATAAACAACCCGAACCATATCAGATACTGGTAAAGACTATTGACAAGGTTGAAACAAGACCAGCTGATAGAGGGTGACTGGGTAGCTCCTTAGAGTGGATGGACAGAGAAGATCTCTTTGAGGAGGTGACATGAATGATCAAATGAAACGAGCCAAGTAAATATTCTAGAAAAGCACCTCATGAAGTGTGATCAGCTGTGCAAAGGTATTGAGTAGAACTGCAGATGTTTAGATGATGTGGCTGGAGAATGGAAAGCAAGAAGGAGAGGGGGAGGTGAGGTCAGAGAGGCAACAGTGGCTGAATCACTCTGCAATCCAGGGTAAGGAGTTTGAATTTTAAGCCCAAGCATCATGGGAGGTTATTATACGTTTTGAAGTCCATGTGTTATGGAATCTGACTTTTGCTTTTCAAAAGATCATTAGTTGCTCTTCTAAGAATGCAGTGTATTGGGTAAGGAGTATGACCTTCTGTATTAGTGAGAGTGCCCCTCTGGGCATGGCACATAGCACAGGAGTAAAAAGTAGGCAAGAGACATCTGCCTAGAATCCTCCTTGGTTTTGGCTCCCTCAGAATCATCTCTGGCACACTTTTTTAACATGCTAATGCCACATATCACGTGAGGGATTTCATATTGTATGAGACCCTCGATGCTGCCCAGGAATGAGCAGTATGAATGAGCAGTCACACCCCATGTGATGGAGGCAGGTTAAGAGAATAACAAAACTACCTGTGTGCCAATTGATAAAAATGGGTCAATTCATTACTCCTAACCTGTTAACAGGTTCCTTGTGCTGGTCTTCATAATATGCACAACTTTGAGCATGACTAGTGGCCAGAGACTTCTTGGGCCCACATTCAACAGCCTTCCATTGCTCACCCAGTAACATGGTTTGATCTTCCCCCTTCAATCTAACTTAATTCCACCGCCTTTTTGCCTGGTCCCTTGTTGACTACTGGTTCTTCCCAGCGAATTTTGTTCAATCATTCAGAATTGTCCTCCTGCAGGGGGTGGCAAACACTGACCCAGATACAAAATAAACTAAGGACCCCGAGAAAATTAGTGCCTGGGAAAGGGAGAGAGTTCTCCTCCCCTTTCCCCTGCCAGCTGGTTTACAGGGAACCTCATTATCTCCATTCACTCCTACCTTTTGGATTGTAAAGGACTTTCCCTAGGACCTAACTACATTCCTTTGAAGTGTAAAACCCTCGCCCAGGTCCCTTGCAAGGCTCCAGGGCCCAAGGGTGGAGATTTATTTACCAAAGGCCTTATGAGAGGAGTCCCCTTATAGCACTCTGGTTCTGTAAACATGCTTCTTACTTGAACACTGTTACACACAATCATGTATCATGTTTTGAAACCTTGTGTACAACTATGGATTGTTTCAGACTAGAAAATTTATGACACTAGATAGCCTAGAAATGTGTGCAAAACTGGTAGGGGTACTCAGAATCTGGAGTGCTCACCTCCTCTGGGCCCACAGCGTAGTATAAAGTTTGGTGTCTCCCACTCTTCCAGTGCCCTTTGCAACTTCTTGCCTGATTCCCACAACACTTTCAATTCCCACTTTGCATGTCTCTCAAGAACTCATATTGTACCACACTGGGCCTCAAACATGGCTTCCATATGTCCCTAAAACACAGGATCAAGAGGACAGGCTTATTTTCCTCACTGGCAGAGGCTCAGCTGCATGGCAGGAACTTAATGTTAATAACTTATTCAGCAGATGCCTATGCTCTTACCATGGACACTGGGATACTTCACATAAATTGTTACCATGGTCTCAATGTGTTACACTCCATTCTCAAAATCGTTCTGTTGTAGGAAAACAGGTATAAATTGGGGTTCTTATGGGAGAACTGATTAACACTGAATCTAGACCTTTGGGAAGGAATTTGTCAAACAGGGATAGTTTAGATTGGTTTTTAGAACTGTTTTACACTCCAACTCCTCTGTGTACTGGTCTGAGGGAGAATTATGACCTCCTGCCATGAGAATGGATTTGGGGTCAATTCAGGAAACTTTATGGAAAATAGGTCTGAGTGAGGAGTGAAGGGATAATGGGTTACCAATGTTGAAACCGTTTACCACTTCCCTGCCATTGTGCTGCTGCCATTTTTCTACCCCCAACTCACCACTTTACAACCTGGATCATTAGCCTGCAAATGTCCTTGTCAGGCATTGGTCTAATCTCTATTATTCGAGGAACTTCCACTACTTAAGATCAGCTCCCCGGACACTCTCTCTGTGTCTCTGCCTCTGTCCCTGTCTCTGTCTCTGTCTCTCTCTCTCTGAACCTTGGGGGCGGACATTCTGCTCTTTCATTTAAAAAAATCTGTTGTGTGAGTTCCTGTGTCTGGAGTGGTTTCTGGGTGCCTTCAAGGAGCCTCTTCAGATCTGGAACAGTGATAATCAATATAATAATTGAAAAATATGACCTATCTTATTTCCTTTCATAAGGAATTCTACCTCACAGTGTGTATTACATCCCTCTTTTATGTGGACCCATTCAAATGCCTCACAGAACACGTATTATGTTAAATGTGAGAACTGTGTGCTGCAACCATGTGTCTTGCAAACTATAAGGCAAAGTTCAGGACAAACTGTTAGGATTCTCAAAAGGCCAATAACCACCTTCTTCCTGTAAAATTAGAAGAACTGAAGCCAGAAATGAGGACAGGTGGTTAGTGTAGAAATAGAGAATCAGGTCAAATCAAGGAAAAGGAATCCATGAAAGCCTTCTGCATCTGGAAGTTGGAGACTGTCCCTGGATGAATGGAATGTCAAAGATCTCTGGAGCCCACTGATTACCAAATTTACCTGCCCTTATGGAGGACTACAGGCAGAGAGTTGCTAATTAATACCCCTGGATCACTTTGGCCCTCCCTCTGCCCATCTGCTTCACACTCTTCGCATCTCACCTGCAAAAATGGGCTGAGTCATGCAGGCAGAAAGGAAAGAGATAAGGGGGAAAGGAACAGGAGAATAAAACCTATAAAACGGACAAGATTTGCTTAACCCATGGATTCCTCCTTTGGGTCCCCTTCTTCCACCCAGGAGAAGTCTGTTTCACTTGTCCTTAACAAAGCTTCTTACTTTCTACTCTACACTTGCCTCACCGTGCTTCTCTGGTGTTATACTTCAACACCCGAGAAAGCAGGACTCACCAAGGTAAAAGGCAGTATCAGAACTATGACAGAAACCCCTTCAGTAGCATCATGCAGGAACTACTGTGGCACCTGAAACAATGTGTTAAATGAATTATCTGGTGGCTGACAGCAGGTACTGCTGCTGTGGCTGCCATCATCACCTCCACCTCCACTGCAGTGGTGGCATTGCAACAGCAAGTCCAAACTACTCATTACCTTCCAAAAATCCATAAAATTTTTACTGAGATGTGGCAAGCTCAAGTACACATTGACTAGGAAATTTTGAGGGAAATTCAACAACAAAAAGATTCAATTATGTCAGGAGCAACAAAAGAATCATTGCTTTGAACTCCATAGCCTTGGACTCCTAGACCGCCCTTTTGGGTTCCTCTCAATACAGCAGTGCTGAAAGACATGTCCAGGTGCAGGTGACCACTGTTATTGGGGCAGAGTTCATCCCTGGTGTGGAATTTATGGGTCAATAGCTTTGAATTCAGATGCCTGCTGCCCTGGGGTGAAAGAGATACCAGGGCAGCTAAATAATCTTGAGGCACCAGCTACCTGGAGAAGGGAGATTTACTGCACAAGTGATGAATCCCAGTCAGGCCAATGTCTCCACAGCCTCTTTCATTTTGTTTACCTTGAACATTCCTTCCTCACATCAAATTCCTTTGGATGTTTCACTATAAATAAAGCATTCGAGACCTTTTTCCTTTTGGTAGGTTCAGACCCATCAGGCCTTTTCCACCTGTAAAGCACTTGCTTTAAAAAACATTTTTCATGTCTTTTATATGATTTCTTAATACTACTTTTCAGATTTTTATTTCCAGCTGCCCACACCTGCATGAGATACTTATTCCCTCCCCGTGCAGGCTGTGACTGAGAAATTATATGCCTAGGAGAACAAGTACAAGATTTACAAGTTGCTCAAAGACTTCAGTGTCACTATGACATTACCGATTTTTTATTACTAGAGTTCCATATAATGACACTGAGATTCAATGGCAAAATATACATAATCACCTGATGTGACTTGATCCTTTTCATAATACTTGTATGGATGTGTTAAAATTACAGTCTCAGGTTCCAGCCATGGTAATCCAAAAACTCCTACTTTGGATAATGAAGAAACTTGGGGCAGTTTAGCTGAAGGGATTTCTTGCTCTAACCCTTTTAAATACTTTTCTACACTTGTAAGCAGGCTACTAGCTATAACTATACTGTTAATTTTGTTCTGCACAGACTGTCAAGCTATGTGGAAATGATTGAACCATCAAGAAAATATGGTTCCTAAGTTAATTGTGCTTACAATGCTCCAAAGGACCTGAACACATGAGATCATGGAAGTTGCACCCTGAATTGGAATGGGACATGATGACTTTGATTAAGGAGAATAGGGTCCCCAACTACGTTACCTGCTAAAATTGTTTTCCTAGTACTAGCAAATCAGTTAACCCTCACCTTTCTTATAATAAACTTTCTTCTACCTATTCTTAATTTTGTACACAATAATTTCTTAATGAGAGGACCTGCCCAGCACAAGCCACCTGCAGAACACAGTCTGACTCTTTCAAACTATAAAAGGGGGATTTTGCCTGAACCCGAAGTCTCTTCCCACATATACCACTCTTAAGCCTCAACCACAAGTGTCCTCATGCCCTCTTCTAGAACTCTAAAAGGAGTGGTCCCCATACTTCACCCCTTCTCATCAGGATATATTCAGACCTGATATCATCACCCCAATCCTTTATCCCTTTCAGAGTCTGGACTGAAGGGTATGGAAATGACAACCACCAAAACAGTGGCCTGGGAAAAGGGAAAGAGGAAGAAAGAAAAAAAAATTGATAACATCAATCCTTTGCCAATACATCCTTTCCCAGTGACAAGAAAATTAGGGGGAAGGAAGCGAACATCACCCAGTGAGAAGAATCCCTGGAAATGGGCAAGCATCAATCACTTCCCATTATATCCTTTCTCAGGGACAGTACAGTACACCCTCCTTTCTTGCCCTGTAAAAACACTGCCCAGGAAAAACGAATTTCTAGTATTTGCAAACTTTTTCCTGATGTCTTCAATGGCTAAGTCACCTCCCATGTGGTAACCCATAGAAACCTAGACCCCTCCTGTAATCGATGGCCATTTTCTCAGCAGAAAGTATGCCTGTTCAATGCCTGACTCCACCACTGCAAAGACTTTGCTGAATTCATGAGGTCTGCACAAGCCTCCCTCATTTTGTGCTTACAACCTTAACCTGTAGGAACGATGGGTTCCCTTGATTTCTATGAGAACATAGGGATTGATGTGGCTTATGGATACTTAACATATGCTCTTAATCTCATATTAATTCCAGAAGTAAGCTTTCTGAAGTATGACACTGAACTGAAAAGAAAAAAACCAAAACTTGAAAATTTCACATCAACCAAACTGTATGTTAGGCTGTCAAACTATCCATAATTTTTCTCAGGTAAACATTATCTCATACACAACTACCAAGAAAACATATTTCATAAGAACTGGAAGAGATGGGGAAAAATAGACCTATCAAAGCAATATTTTAATATGAGCTTTATATATGAGCTATTTATCCTGTATATGAGGTTGTCTTCCTGTGGGCTCTTGACATATTGAATCACATACTATCTACATGCTGTCTCTAGAGACATCCCCAGATAGATCAATCCAGCCATTCTTAAAAGCTAAACACTGGGCTGGGGTTATAGCTTAGTGGTATAGTGCTCACCTAGTATGGGTGAGGCACTGACATCAATTCTCAGATTCAATATAAATAAAGAAATTAAATAAAGGTCCACTGACAAGTAATAAAGTGTTTAAAAAAAGACAAAGCTTACCACCAAGGAAAATCATTGAATGCATACATTTACTCCCCCAATCTCTTCAGGTCTCATACATATATCATCACTCCTGACTTACTTTATCACAGTTACAAGAGAACTTAGTGAAACAAGCACTCTCCAGGGGATCAAAACAAAAGCAATCTAGATCAAGGTGGCTTGAATTCAGACACACTTGTTCCTTGGGTGCACAGTATAACTTATCACAATGGTTTTTCCACATGCCTTTCTTTAATTTTCTCCAGAAATTTATCAGGTCAAGTTTAGGCATGATGATTCAAAATAAACAGTCATCAATAGGAAAACATGCAACATATCCTACAAGGTTGGATTCCTTTAAAATATGACAAAAAATGAGCTGAAAATCCAAAGCCTTTGGGAGCCATTCACAGTCTAAAAATACCCTGAGTGATGGAAATGAGATGTGACATAAATAAGTAAACTATATTTAAGACCAGTATCTTCACTGAATAGAATTCATGGCAGATTCTGGACATTCTACCTACCTACATTAAAAATGCATATATATTGAGCCAGGCACAGTGCACACACCTGTAATCCCAGCAACTGAAGAGGCTGAGGCAGGAGGACTGCAAGTTCAAGAACAGTCACAACAACTCTGCAGGCCCTAACCAGCATGGTGAGACTCTGTCTCAAAATAAAACCTACAAATAAAAAAGCGTTAGCAATGCGACTCAGTGGTAAATTATCCCCAGCTTAAATTCCTAGGAATCCCTCACAAAAAAATGGAATTACCTGTTTTATTAACACATAATGAGATCAAAATGCGTTGCCTTGTTTCTGACAAAAGAAATTGAAAATCCATGTTACCCTCTTGTTTCTTTACACTCACTTTCCCTATATTCTACTAATGTTCTCTTCTAACTATTCTCCTGAACTTCCACCCAAGCATGGCTGACAAAGAATGTGAGAGGCCCAGGATTCTATAGTGGCTGTTTGCAAGGGGGAGGAAGATTCAGTAACTGCCACACTGGATTCACTTACATAAGAAGAGAAAAAGAATCCTCAGTGCCACTCACATATGAAAGAGCCCAAAGGCAGGATGTCTATGTGACCCAAGGAGCTATCCAAGGCAAATGATGGTGAAAGAAGTACAACCCAAGTCCAGAACAGGGACATTTTACATTGAGCCTCTCTTCTACCTCTCCACTGTTTGAGTCTAATGTTCAGAGTGCATTTTTGAAAGAATCAAGTCACAGAAAACCTGTGCTTTTGTCAGTCAAAAGATAGTAATATTCATGAGTATAAGAATGCAAACTCAAGGCTTGTCCATGAAACAATGTCTACAATGAAGAGGGGTGGGAGGAGGAGAGCAGAAGAGAGTTACAAGTCCAACTTGTCCCAGCACACCTCAGCCCAAGGAAAGTAGGACTGAAGAAAACCTAAAGAAAAACTTGGACCTCCTCATTCCCTACAGGGTGCACTCAAGGAACTTCACACTACTCTTAGGTTATGAAAAAACTCTTTAGGGCTGAGGTTGTGGCTCAGTGGTAGAGTGATCACCTGGCACGTGTGAGGCACTGGGTTTGATCCTCACACATAAAAATGAATGAATAAAATAAAGGTATTGTATGCACATTCAAAAAGAAAAGAGAGATTGGTTTTAGTCCTTTTGTTTCATCCTTGGAAGGAGCAATAACTTCAGATCAACTTCTATGGCTACAGAACAACTAGAATGCTCAAAACAGATGTCTCTTTCTTCCATGCCCAGGGATATTAACTATATACGTACTATGTAATTACGTGCACACTATTACCTATGAATATGTGAAATATATAACATATAAATAATTTTGAATGAACATTAATAAGAAACACTGAGATGAACTCCCTAATATAAACACCTGGAAAGGTGGCCCTATCTTGTCCCTCTGGCAGGATTTCACCTCCCCAGAGCTCGGCCATTTAGGTTCAATTCTAAGTCTCCTGTCACTTTCTCCACCCAATCAACTCTCTTGTCAGTGTCTTCACCCAATCCCACCTTCTGGTTGGGAATCTGACCTCCCTATTGGCTACCTCATACCTTTAAACTGCCTTTTTGATGACATCATTCTCCCACCAAACCTACTGCCACCTGATAGAATCTTAGGGATTCCATGGAGTTGTAAACAAATTTGGATCATCGCAAGTGACCAGTGACCAGTAACCAGTCATCAGTGACCAGTGGTCAGTGACCAGTGGACTCCATACTGGGAAACATGCATTCTCTAGCCTCAGTCACCCAGACATCCTTTGGGGTGGTCTCCTCATCCTTTGTATCTGCAATTGATGTCACCTCTTCTCTGACAATGTCAGGTAAAGAAAGAAACTTTTTAAAGTTTTTCATTAGACATTTTGCTGCCTCAATGTACTATTGGAGTCCAATTAGCTTAGAGTAATAGGGAAAAGAATGGAAGAAGAAATCTGGAGACCTAATTTGAGTTTTCACGTTGACATGTACTAGGTATGGGAGGGATGATCATTTACTCTCTCACAAAATCTTTTTCCTCATCTGAACCAGGAGGATAACACAGTGACTTTACACTGGTCCCTTTCTTTTCTAATATTGAGTCTTAAGGGGCATATTTATAGAGAAAGAAATTTGATTTGGGGAGTGCCTTCATTTCAACAGAAAAAAAGATAGTGAGATGGAGAAGAAAACTCACACTGTGTACCGAGAGTATCATCTGGAACAGTGTCCCTCCACCAATATTTCCACTTCAGCATTTCATATTTAGTGATATTCAAAATGGGACATTCACATATTTTGGAATTTTCTGTTTGAACTATGTGAAAGAGAACTAGGGAGAGGGAAGGGGGAGAACAGGGCTGTAAGGAGGCAGATATTCCAGGGGAAGTAAGTTTGGGACTGTTGAAGCACAGGGGCAACAGGAACTTGGTGGGGGAGAAAATATCAAAATAAGGGAAAAGAAAATGTGAGAATAAAAGAGATGAAGAGCATGGAGATGTTCTCAGTTAAATAGTAGTTAGTTGGAATGGAATATACAAAAAAAAAAAGTGATTTAAATCGATGCAGAGAACATAGAGTGAAATCTTCCCAGCACTTGGACATATGAGGGTGGTCGAGAGAATGTCCTAATTAACTGACTAGCAGGGAAACTTAGGGTAGAATTAGGGTATCACTGGGGAAAGCGGTTTCTCAGAAAAGTCATATTTGGTTCTTTGGAGTTTTTCCTATAGCCTCTTTGAACACAGATGACCTAGACAGTTTGAACATGAACATTTTAAAAGTATGTTTTAGTAATGATTCTTTCTCTAAACATGCTAATGAAAGGGGAGAGAGACAGGCCTGGGGAAACAGCAGTTTTCCATGTCCTATTTTACTCTGTTTTTTAAACTACATGAATTTTTAAAAAATGATGTGCCCTAACCTGCATCAGAAGGACGCATTCCTGTGGTGATAGGTAGTTTTCAAACAGAAGCTGTTTTCCATCTTTACAATAATTTTTTTTCTTCATGAGAATATATACAAATACTCATTAACATGTTTTAAACCTAAGAACCAAAAGAAAGACCTATGTAAGAATAAAATTCAAGTTCCATATCTAATCCCATATTTATCTAAAATAACTTTTGATTTTTCTACAGTTCAAAAAATTGTTTTTGAGTGGGGGTATAGCTCAGTGGTAGAGTGAATGCTTAGCATGTGGGAAGCCCTGAGTTTGATTTCCTGTTCTAGTAAACATCATAGAAATTTGTTTTACTTGTATGATTATATTCTGCTGGTGATGTTGCTTTCAGACTTTAGGGACAACCTTTTCCTGTTAAAGATAATTATAAACTAGATTGTGATGATAAATATAACTTTAATGATGACATAGTATTCTTCTGCTTTTTTATAACAAATGTTTATCAGAAAATGTTTTATATTAATTGAAATATCTACATAGTAGGATTAATATCTTTCCATGTTGTGGGTAATATTTAGAAGAAGATGAACAACCACAGAGATGAAATTATTTTACATTTCTTGTTTCATACTCTACTTTGTAGAAAATTTCCTTCCCTCTCTCCTTCCTTCCTTCCTCCTTTCCTAACTTCCTTCCATCCTTCCTTTTTCCTTCCCAGTGCTGGGGACTGAACACAAGGTCTCATACATGCTAGGCAAGCAAGCTATCACAAGCTATATCCCCAGCACATCTTGTTTTCTCTCTGAGACAGGATCTTGCTAAATTGCCCAGAATGACTTTGAATTTCTGGACTCCAGCAATTCCAATGCCTCAGCATCCAGAGTGCTGGGACCACAGGTCCAACCCACCATGCCTAGACTCATAGTGCTATTTTGCTTCAGTTTGTGCATATGGCAGGGAAGAAGAGGGTTGGTTTATGTTTCATTTGTTTTGTAGTACCAGGGATTGAACCTAGGGGCACATAACCATTGAGCTACATCCTGAACCCTTTTTAAATTTTATTTTGATGATTCTCGCTAAATTGCCAAGGCTGTCCTCTAACTTGTGATCATCCTGTCCCTGCCTATTGAGAATCTGAGATTGCAGGTGTGTGCCACTGCAACTGGATTAAAAACATTTTTCTTCAAATATTTATATACAAACATTGTGGCTACCTAAACATTTACATTTACATCAATTAGTTGCTTATTACACAATTTTTGTTAATATAGTTTCTCTGTCTATAGGTACTGGTTAGAAATTCATTCAAAATCACCTTCAATTTTGCACAGTGTTTTGATTAACAGTATTCACTGAAATAAAGGACAAACATTCATTTTCATTATATTCTATGTATGATAATGGAACTTCATTGGTTAGTAAATTTACTATGCTTTGATGTTTGCTAACTATCCAAGTTTTCATTAGTATCTAGGTATTCTTTGTAGTTCTGTGCTGTTTTTCACTTTTGCCTTTCTATCTTTCCAGAATTTACTACATCTTAGCCTATATAAATCTAATGTAATATGTTGCTTTTTTCATGGATGAATTATGACTGTTTTTATTATTGTAAACGCCTTACTTGTGTAACCTGAAGCTCAAAAAGTTCAAATAAATTTTTCTAACAAGAAGCATTTCCTGAAAATTTTACTCTCAAGTGGTAATGTTGATGATGGATGAAAATCAGGCTTGAATATCAAAAACAGTGGCCCTGTAAATTACCATCTGGATGGTACAAGTGAACTCCAGAAATGGCATGCAACCTGCACAAACAAAATCAGATGCTGAAGAAAACAGTGGTGATATCAGTACTGTTTTCTCTGAATAGAGAAAAACAAAAATATGTTTCTCCTCATTTCTGGTATTTGTCTATAGTACAGAGTCCTGGCAAGGGAGTAAGTTTCCACAACCTGGTGTTGATAATGAACAAGTCAATAATACTTTCCTGACCCTTGGTTTACTCACTTGCAAACTGATAATGTTAGACATTCTCTAACTTCTAAATGCCTCTGTTGAAAGGCATATTCATGGGCCAAAATTAGTGGAGGCTCAAGGGAAAGGTAGGTCAGGGAGAAGGAAGTGTGTAGGGAACAATGTGTGGTTCAGACCACTTGGGTCTTCGGTACCCAATTGGAGAGAAACAGCAGTTCATCAGAACAGTACCACACTACTCCAACTTTGCAGCCATGTAAATGGTCTGATTTGGGGAATCTCAATATTTATTGGTATTAGAGGCTTCCTGACTGCCACAACAATAAGATAATGCCGTTTCTCAAGTATCTTAAAAATCTGTGAGTCTCATCAATTTTTTTCATCACCCTTTTGCTTCCTACAGAAAATTTCCAGAATTCCTCTATATTTGGAACTACAAATTCTCTGCGTCTCTCTCTTCCTGTGGTGAGCAATGCAGCTTCCCTAACAGGAAGTACATGTAACTTCTCCAGAGTCTCTGCTTCTGCTGTCAGTTCGGCATGGCTATTGCCTTCAAACTCGGGCACCTCCTTCCAGCCACTCATGGGCAGTGCCTACCTTTACCAACATTCTAGCACAGCCATGTTGTCTGGGGTTACTAGCCAGCACCAGATCCCCCTGGCACCTGCCTCCTATCCAAGTATTTTTGAGTGGGATAATATGGGAGGTGCTGAAAAGAAGTCATCTGCACTGGGGGACTATACTCTGACTGTCACTGAACAGGACACAGCAGCTCCTTCCATGTCTATGACAGCCCAATATGATACACCTTCAGATGCCAATGTCATATTCCCTGAGTATCCATCACTGTCGGCCAGGCTTGTCCAGGTGGCACCATCTCAGATTCCAAATCAGGCACATACCCTGTCACTTCCCTACCAAGCAGAGAGCCAGGTCTACTACTATGATCAAAACACACTGGGACCTCTGCTCTCTGGAGATCTTGGCCCCTACCTGCAATCCTATGACTCTGTGTCATACGCAAGAAATAGGGTCGCTGCCCCTCAACCAGAAATGGTGATGGTGCTGAAGGAGGTTCCGTCTACAAATATCCTACCATTGGTCTCTAACCCTGGCACCTACTACTGTGTGTCTACTCAGCCTATGACAGAAACAAATTTTCAAGGTGAGTACAAACAAGAGCATGGGGAAAGAAAAAGATCAGAAATCAAAAGGAGAGTCAAATAGGCAGCCGGGAGCTGTGGGTCTACAGATATATAGAATTTAAGTCCTGAGACTGTAACCCCTATTCTTAATCAGCAGTTTGCATTTTCAGACTCTGCAAGAAGAAGATGCAGGACCCTCTAATGTTCATTCACAATGCATTTAAAAGACCTTCATGAGCACACTGGAGGCGATTAATTTTCAGTGCCTTGGTAGACCAGTCCCCCTCCACCAACACATTATGAGTCTATTTCCCTAATTTGGCTGGGTTTTCTAAGGAAGATACTTCAAAACTGACCATGGTTTGACAGTTTAATTTTCCTTCCTTAATTTCAGGATTTAAACATTCTATTCAGAGATCCTGTGCAAAGAAGGTTTCTCAAAACCTGTCCTTTAACAAATATGTTATGAGGAAGAGCTCCACCCTCTCCTAGCACATGGTGTTCAGTGTTCATATATTCTTGGGAGAGTGGAGAGTATTCAGAGGTTGCAACATGAGAATGACAGGTTTCAGAAAACATTTTTTGTGGGTATCACACATAGGAGGTAAGTGTGCTACCAATCAGCCATGCTGCCATGATAATGTTGCCAGTGCAAATCTAGGATATCTACTGATCACCTGTAACTGAGGGGGTCAGCACCCACTCCTAACAGAGACCTGTCCATGGTCCTTAGGAAGAGCTACTAGAAAGGACTTCTCCACAGTTGGTAGGTTCCCTGATTATTGTGTTTCTGTGTAGGGGGAGCATCCTACTTACCATCCTCCTTGATTCCTTTGCAGTGATGGAAACTACCCGAGGGATGGAGGCTTCTGTGGGATTGCCACCGCCAAGTCAAACATTTTGTCTGCCACAACCTCCAGAATTCCCCAACTCCTGCAGTAGCAGAAGTATGCAAAATCTCCAAATACTTGAGAGTAACCCACCAACTGAACCTGGGGACATTTCAGTAATAACTCCAGACCAGAGCTCTACTAATTTCGTGGCATTGCCTCCAACTCAAAGTCAGGAAGAAACAGACAGTTTGGATGAGGTTAAAGCCATGCTTTCAAACCCTCTGGATGCCTATCTGTTTGCAGTAGAAAACCAGGATTCTCTACTACTCCCTTTAGAAATCTCTGATAGCCACGAGCTCCTGGCCTCCACTGGTCCTCTGGACCAAGAGGAGATGCCCCATTCTGAACATATCAATCTGGGAAAGAGTACCCTGAGTCTTGAGGACCAAGGCACACTTGAAAATGGGATCGAATGTAGCAGTGATTTTGCAGACCTCACTGCACTGGTGGGGGACATTCACCTTCCCGAAATTTTCAATTTCTTCAAAGACCTTGACCAACCTGGAAGTCCTCAAATCATAAAAGCCAATGACACCAGAGACATCATGGTGAATCAGGAGCAGGTAAACTCAAGTGACATAAAGGACCATGCTGATCAAGTTAGGAAGAACAAACATAAAGCCTCAGAGTCTCCTGATGGAACTCCTAAGGCCAAATTGCCGCCAAAGCCCCCAGAGTGCACATTAGAGGGAAAAGTTGCTTGCAGGGATGCAGACAGTCAAAGGGCTCTTGGGAACAGAGCCCAGCATTCTAACAGGAAAACACAAAAGGCTGCAACCAGCAGTAACAGCAAAGCTAAGGGTCATGGGCAGGAAAAGCCCAAAAGGAGCACAGAAAACAGGTTCAAGAAAGCAGAAGACAGTAAGCAGGCAGGCAACAAGGTCAAGACAGAAGAGAAGCCAATGGTTCCTAAGGCAAAGCGCAAGAGAAATCAACCTGACCTTAGCCAAGAGAACTTTAAAAAGCCTCGAAGTTATCTAGGCATGCACATGCTGGAGTCCGTGCAGGTTTTTCATGCACTGGGGAAGAAGAATGATAAGAATCCTGGGCTCTCTTCCTCCCGGGCCCTGGGAAACTCAAGCAGTAACAAAGATCCCCGTCCTTGCCCAGCTAGGAAACCCTGGCTGCAGGTTAAAGGTCCTGAGAAAACTCAAGTGAGAGCCCAGAAACCAGATATCAGTGCTGACAAAGAGTGTCCATCTCCATCCCAGCATGAGCTTCCCCCTCCTGGGAAGGTTAAATTGGTGCCTTTGCCTTTTCTGTCCCCAGAGAAACCTCAACCTCGACCTGTGTATCGCAGGCCACAGTCTCTGGTCTCACGTAGACCCACTGTGGCTTACCCTGCCCAGCCTGCTTCTACCAGCTCAGCTCAACCCAGGGCAGTCAACCAATCCCGACCAGCTCCTGCCAACACATCTTTCATGCGTCCTGCCAAGCCAGCTCAGCCGGCTGTATCCCATTCAATCCATTCAGGCTTCACCACGTCTACCCAGCCTAGTGTCCCTCAGTCTGCTGCCTCTAGGCCTGCAGCCTACACAACATCATCTTGCACTTCTGTCCAGCGGGGCCCTGTTTCCACCCTTGTGAACAAGCTCCAGTCCCAACCGCCCAAGCCTCAAAACCGATATCTGCTCCAAGACTTTGCCTTACAACCAATTCCATGGAGGAAACCCAATGTTCCTGGGCCAGTAATGTCAACTCCCATCACGGAAGAGCAGAGGCCAGAGCGGGAAGCCATGAAGAAGAAGGCTCAACAAGAGCGTGAGAATGCTGCCAAATATCCTTTGGGGAGAGTGCAGTTTTTCATTGAGAGGGAAAGAGAGATGGAAATTGCTAACTACTATGGCTATACGATATAAGAGCTGCTAAGACTGATGGTGCCACGTGGCTGCCAGTTAGTTTCCACATGTATATAGATTGATATAAATTTAATGATTCTCATATGTTTTTAAATTTTAATAAAATTAGATGAAGAAATTTAAGAGGTCTTTTGGTACCACTTGGGTACCAATTAGTGTTCCACATATAATACAGAGATAGATAGATACAAATTATTCATTCTGATATAATCTCAAAATACAATAAAATTGAATAAAGCAATGCATTAGAAAATATTAATAGATAAGTAATGAGATTTTTTGGTACTATTTGAATACCAAATAGTTTCCCACATTTATATATATGTCTATAGGTACAAGTTCATAGGCTGATATATTTTTAAATCTTAATAAAATTGAATAAAGAAATGTAATAGTATTGTTTAATAGATAAGCAACAAAGAGGTTCTGGTACCACTGGAGCATCACATACTTTTCCACATAGAGACAGATATATGTACGTTACGGTTAGGGTTAGGGTTAGGATTATTCATTCTGATATACATTTCAAAGTTATTAAAATTGAATAAAGAATTAACAGATCAATAGTAAAGAGAACTTTGAGTTTTGAATTGCTGTGAACTGTGGTTTTCTTGGAAGAGGTGGGGATTAAAGCCTGCATGAGAAGAAAAGACCTGAACGTGGGACAGGATAACAGGGGAAAAGAATAGGAATTGAGGAAAGAGGAAGGAATATGACCTAGCACTAGGAAAGCAAATGGATTTATACCAAGATTCAGGAAATGAAGTCACAAAGTTTGAGGCTGGGGTTAAAAGCATAAAATCTGAAACAAGTGGAAAATGACGGAAGATGGGTTCACGTTGACCAGGAGAAATGCAAAAATCAAACAAAAACCCTCATGGAGAATGATCTAGGTATTATGACCTATCAGAAAGACATTTTAGTAAATTAGATTCAGGGCACGAGTCTAGCATGTTTGGGTCACCTAAGATCATGACTGGGGTGGTAAATACAAAACATGGGGTTATCTACCAGGGTTGTGGCAAGGGTTCATAGTTATCCTTAGTGCACCTGACAATGTGGTACCTAGGCAAGTGAACTGCAGCAGTATGAGGCCCACCCTGAACACGGCCTGGAATAAATCATCATTTACTAACACCCGTGCACCAGGGCAGCAGAGATGCACTACTTCAATTAACCTTCAAACACACAAGGCCAGTATCGCTGTGCCACTTTACTAAAGATCTACTGCTGTATGATCACAAATTTTGCACAAAAAGAAGGCGTCAATCTGAGGCCGATGGCCTCAAGTCCTCCATGATTACAAGTGCGGTCTGGCAGCCAGCCTGGCTTTCAGAGCACAGCATCCAGACATTACCGGCAGCCGAGATCACACTTCAAAACAAGGATAAATAACTAAATTGAGGGACCTGTCAGTCCTTGTTCACTGATTCCTGCACGTGCCATCACCAGAGACCACTGCCATCAACCGACGCTCACGAGAAACAACAGTTCTTGGCGTCCATCTCCACCCTATGCGAGCAGACAGTGCGCGTGCGCAGGGAATAGCTGGCCAACAGCTGCAGGACCCAGAAGCCCAAAGCTGTGCAGGCTCTTCCGGAGGCCGGAGGCCGGAGGCCAGAGTCCTCGTGCACAGCTGCCCTGGGAGAGGGTGACCGACAGTGGGTGAGAATTGGAAAGGAATGGATCTTAGCGCAGGCAGCAGATTTTAACTATGCAAAGATTATTAATGTATATTTGAGAAATTTTTGCTGTAGATATAAATCACATAACATAGAATTCATTATTGAAAAGTGTGCATTTCAGTGGCATTTAGTAATCTCTTGAGGTTGTGCAACCATCGCCACCATCTAATTCATAACATATTCATAATCCACAAAAGAAACCCTTCTATGTGTGAGAGGTCACTCCCATTCCTTCCTCGCCCTGCCCCCACGCAACCATTAATCTTTGGTTTTGTCTTTTCTGGACATTTCATATGAAAGGAATCATACAATATATGGCCTTTTATGGCTTCTTTGAATTAGAAGACTGTTCTCAAGGATTATCCGTGTTGTAAAGTGTTGAGTCCTTCATCCGTTTTTCAGATTGCCTATGATTATATTCCACTGATATCCCACATTTTTTATATGAATACATCTCCAGTTTAACTTCAAACCATGTACAACCACAGGGAAGGGATGTTGTACTCCATGTACATAATATGTCAAAATACATTCTATAATCATGTATACCAAAAAGAACATAAAATTATTTATTTTTAAAAATTCGAAATACAAAAAATTACAGCATGTGCTTATAAGCTAATTTATAAATGTGTAAATGAAATATAAAATGATAAAATCCCTCACCTGAAGTGTATCAAATAACCCTAAAATTTCTTACGTCATTTAACTGTTTGCAATTCTCAACCTTGAGATTGCAAGTTTTTACAAAAAATTTTTCAATAATTAGAAAATAATTTATATAACTCATAGCTAACTTGTTGGAAACAAAGAAACAAAATTTGACTAAAATTAAACTTATTCCTAGTTTATACAATTAATCATCACTTTTAACAAACCCACATATTAAAGATCTCTCTGAAGATGCATAAGAAACTATTTTGCAAACTTGTCACTTTTCCTGCTGACACGAGAGACCAGTGTTTGAAGTAGCTATAGGTGATGCTCCAAACCACAGATTAATCTCAATGTTATCATTTTTTTCTTTTTTTTCATGGTAATTTTTATTCATTTATTTTTTGAATTTTTTAATATTTTTATTTTTTTTCAAGTATATTTACTCTTTATTGCATTCCTCCATTTGCATTAAATAATATAATATTCACCAATTTCTATACAGTTTTGGGCAGAACACAAAGATATCTTTATTGAAAAAGAGACATAAGTTAATATAAATTGTGCTGTTTCTCAAGAAGAGGTCAGATGGCAAACAGATTGGGGATCCAGGACACAAGCCACCAGGGATCACAGAATTTCACAATATAATCTACTGTTGCAAAAGCCACAAAATGAGCCAGTGAGGAAGACCAGTGGTAAGAAATTCACCTCAAAAGGACTCAAGATGTTCTTCTTCCCTCTGAAAGTTTAGTAGGGTAAAGGAATGGATCAGTATGGGTGTTTAAGGGCTGAGGGAGAGGGTAAGGACAGGCCTTATTTCTCTGGATAATAGTGTTTATTTGCATGATAGATAGTACAGATAATTTGATATAAAGGAAGGATAAATTCTAAGGAACTAGGCAAAGGAAAAGGGAAAAGTGGTGATACTAATAACCCATTAATATTATCCTAAGGAATGGACCCACTTAGAGTTGGACAATAATTAGTGCTGAGAGGTTTGTAAAATTTATTTTAATGGTTCTTTTCAGAATGTTCAGGGTGTACATTTTTCCATACATATCTTTCATAAGATTTCAACAATGCAATGTAATGGTTTTACTGTAGCCTTCTTCTGAAGGGACAACTTCACCAGGTAATTCCAACTACAAGTGAAAAAGAACATCATTTGCATGCAATAATAATGGACAAGCTTAAAAGACTCCAATGCATTTGAGACATTGGCCTATATTTGAACGTTCATCCCATCTTTTTCTGTCCAAGTACTTACTTTCAAATTCTGACATTTTAATATTCCCAATAGGTGCATAACAAACATTTTACCAGTGTGAACAATTTCTCTTCAGTATACATCCCTTTTCTGCCTTCAGAGCACCCCCAATCCTTAGCAATGTTCTAGACAGGCTGTTGTAGCATTGCAATGCAAACACTGAAAGCCTGCATCTCCCAAGGCAAATGTTTCCAGGCACTAGCTGCAGACAGGGAGGTGTTTTTTTTTAATCACTCCTAAAGTAAGAGTGTCTAGGAGGCATTAGTTAATCTCCTTCCAAGTAAATCCTCTCCAGAAGCTGCCCACAGATCCCTTCTCCAAGAAGGTGAAATTCCTGAGTGCCCAAGAACATTGTTATGCTTACTAGAGCACCCCTCAAAAGAACTTATATAAACCCAATCTCTATCTTTGTTCAGTGGTTTATTTTGCACCAGGAAAGTAGGCCATTAGAACTATGACTCCATTCCTGAATAAGGCTTTTGGCTGATTCTTGAAGTGTGCACCTGCCATTCTCCTAAATGCTGTCTAAAAATGAGGACAGGTGGTCAGAAGCCACCACCAGTTTTTGCCACAGTGGCACTTGGCTGTGGCTCTTTCATCTGTCTCCACAGATCATCTCCAAATCTTGCTCTCTGGACACTTTTATTTGGGGTCTTCATCCATGGCTCATTTTTGTGGCTTTTACAACAGTGGATTATATTGTGAAATTCTGTGATCCGTGGTGGCTTGTGTCCTGGTTCTCCAATATGTTTGCCACCTGGCCTCTTCCTGAGAAGCAGCATATATTGTATTAACTTAGTCTCTTGTTCAATAATGTCTTTGTGTTCTGCCCAAAACTGTATAGAAATTGATAAATATTATATTGTTTAATGCAAATGAAGGAATGCATTAAAGAGTACATATACTTGGGAAAAAACCTGGGGAATATCGAGGGTATGACCTAAACTTGTATTTTTAAAATATGACTCTTGGCTGTTACGTGGTAAATGGTAGAGAGTTGCTCAGAGAAGGCAGGAAAACCAGCTGGAAACACTTTCAGCAACTCAGCAGAAGGCTAGTGGTTTGGAGTAGTAAAACATGGCACCACGGGGAGAGACAGATGGATTTGCTGAATGGAGGTAGAGTCCAGAGGACTCTAGTGACTTATAGTCTGGAAAAAAAAGATGCTATCATGGTTGACCTCAGATTTTTGTCTTGAGCAACATGGTAGTCCATTTCCCCAGTATGTGTCAAAAAGGGGTTGAGGAGCTCAGTCACTTGTAATCCTAGCTACTCAGGAGGCTGAAGCAGCAGGATTATAAGTTCAAAGCCAGTCAGGAAAACTTACTGAGATCCTGTGTCTGAAATATATAAATAGTATTTATCAATAAAAAAGAATTTATAAATAAAATGGAGATGTAATTCAGTGGAAGTGCCCCTAAATTGTTTTTTTTTTTTTTTTAACTTTTTGACTTGTTAAACTTGGGATGCATATGAGATGTTCAAGTAGAAATGTCAATAGGAGGTTGAATGTACCAGTCTGAATGAACTCAGAGGAGAGATCTGGGCTGAAAATATAAATAAGAGTGACCTCAAAGTGAAAATGGTTCTGAAGCCATGAGAACAGCTGAGACCTTCTAGTGAAGAGATTCATAGCCCAGGGTCCAGGAAACTCTGAGGGATTCATGGATAGAATTCAGGGGACCATGAAGTTGAATGAGGAAAATGGTTCTTACTATTACTATCCACCAACTGACATTTAGCAGTTTTTTCCATGTTGAATGTAGGCTTAAACAAAATCCATGTTCAAAATATTTCTAACTTTGTCACCAATAGCTATGAAGATATTTTCATGCAATATTAAAATTGTTCTGGTATCCCAAAATACCATCTACATTTATCTCTACTTCAGAATCATGGTATAGTATTACTAAACCAATGACTAGATCCTGTTATGTAATGTGTTAATAAATTCATTCACATTTGGTTATACATAAAGCTGAAAGTACTGGGACTTTAACTGTGTTTGAAAATAGGTGTATGGTGGCTGGGTAGATAGGTGTGGGGACTGCATCTCATCAGTATATTGGTAGCAAGGGAAGCATGGATCATGTGTTGGAAAATCAAACTAGCACAGAAAAATGTTTTGAAAATCTCTTTCCCCGGGAAGCCTTTCTTCTGATGTGTGAAGTGTTGGCCCAAATGTTTCTCTCCCTTTGCAGAAGAAGGAAGTGGAGGGATTTGCTGGGAACATAACTATCCAGCAAGAGCTAGAACATGAAAGACAGAGGGACAGCACATGAGAAGGAGCAGTAGTTGGAACAGGAAGAGTTCCATGCCTTTAAGGAAATGATCCAGAACCAGGAACTAGAAAAAGTGTGACTGAAAATTGTACAGGAATTTGAAAAGGTGGACCCTGGCCTAGGAGGCCACTGATGCCTGACTTGGAAAAATACTCCTTTGACGTGTTCCCCACCTCACCTGTGTCATCCACACAGCCTTCAAACGGTAACACAACAGCAAGGCCAGCTAGGCCAACAGTGGTGGACAGGTCCTTGCAACCTGGAGCACTGAGCAGCTCTGAAAGTAGTGAGTCTGTTTGCTGTTCTCCTCCCATTTTTGCCTCCACAGTATCATTCTGGGGGACTCAGCCTTGGAGTGCCTGTGATCCCACTTACCAGCCTTTGATAACAGAACCCCTTGGATAAGGACTGCCATAGTGTGTCCTGTCACACTGGCTACCTTGTTTGAGGCCTTTATTTAAAACATACAATTTACCTGAAGCCAGGTCAGTTTCCTGAAAAGCTGGTAGTATCCCTGAAGGTCAAACCCTCAGCTTTTAAGGTCATCCAGAGATTGAAAATGTTCAGTGAATAAGAGACCACCATTGACTTTTTGTGAAAATAATCCTAAAATGTACAGAATCCATGGTGCAATTCAATGACTGAATTTTAAAAAAGAAAAAGAAAGAACAGGCTACTACTTGCCCTGAAAGCATTCCTGATTCTTAAGGCACTTGGTGAAGGTGAACCTCATGTGAACTCAGTTCAACCATCAAAACTACCGGCAGTCTTACCTCCTGTCACCAATAATGGCAATCAAGAAAATAGGAATGGGGTTAAACGATGAGTATATCTTGATCATTAGAGGAATTTGTGGAAGGCAGGAATTGACTTTCAAGTAGTCACTTAAAATCGCCTTTGGAGTTTCCCAGCTCTCCTTGTGTGAAGCGGGTGAGTGCGTGGGCACCCTGCACTGGCTGCAGAGCTGCTATGGGCCCACTGGGCCCCTGGCCACTACATAGGAGCACCAGTTTAGAGCCAGGATTGGAACAAGATGACTGACCAGGACCTTGGGGGAATTAGCCCTCTCCAACAAATGATGGCCTCAGGGGCTGTGGCTGTGGTCACCTCCCTCTTCACGACACCCCTGGATGTGTTGGAGGTCCGCTTGCAGTCTCAGTGCACCTCAGTAGGCAGTGAGCCAGAGTCCCTCCAGACTCTGGAACCTCTCCTACAGCAGATCGCACTCCTCTCTCCAATCCACAGGGAAGTGCCTCCCATACTGCAATGTTGTCCTGGAGCCCCTGTACAAATGTTCAAATGGTACCCACTGTACCACATGGTTTCATGATCCTACCCACTTCACTGGCAGTCTGAATACTTTTGTGAAGATTGTGAGGCATGAGGGCACCAGCATCCTGTGGAGTGGCCTCCCAGCCACCCTGGTGATGACTGTGCCAGCTACCAACATCTTCTTCACTCCCTATGACCACCTCAAGGCCTTCCTCTGTGGGCAAGTCCTGACTTCTGACCTCTACGCACCCATGGTTGCTGGTGCACTGGCTCACTTGGGCACTGCGACAGTGATCGGTCCCCTGGAACTTGTGCGGACAAAGCTGGAGGGTCAGGATGTATCATACCATGAGCTAAGCACCTGTGGCCGGGCTGCAGCGACTCAGGGCAGCTGGCGCTCACTGTGGCTGGGCGGAGGCCCCACAGCAGTTCGAGATGTACCCTTCTCAGCTCTGTACTGGTTCAAGTATGAGCTGGTGAAGAGATGACTGAATAGGCCCAGACCAAAGGACCAGACGTCTGTGGGCATTAGCTTCGCAGCTGGCAGCATCTCAGGGACGGTGGCTACCATCTTGACTCTACCCTTTGATGTGGTGAAGATGCAGCACCAGGTTGCGAGGGAAGCAGTAGAGGCTGAGAGAGTGAAGCCCCCACCAGTTCACTCCACCTGGCTGATGCTTCGGAGAATACGGGCTGAATCAGGTACCAAGGGACTCTTTGCAGGTTTTCAACAGAGGATCGTCAAGGCTGCCCCCTCCTGTGCTACCATGATCAGCACCTTACGAGTTTGGCAAAAGCTTCTTCCAGAGGCTCAACCAGGAAAAGCCTCAGGGCCATTAAATGGGGCCAGGAAATGGACTCTTAGCTCTTCTGTGGATGCGGGGCAAGAGGAGATGGAGTCAGGTGCCTTTTCCTCAGCACTCAGGGAAGGGGCCACCTTTCCCTCTTCTCCAACCAAGAGCCCCAGGTAGTGCTGTCCCCCAACCCTGGGTCATCCAGGCCTTCCTTAGACCCAGCTTGCTTCCTGTTGCTCCCCCTTTCTAAGATCATCCCTTTCCCACCCCCCAAGTTCAAGACCAAATCTGATAATTGCCTGCCTCTTGTGTTCCCTTTGTGTTTGTCTGTAGCTGGGCCCCCAGGAGCCAGGAACCCCTGGGCTCAGCTTACTCTCCCTGCCCTCTGCACGCTCTAAAAATTAAAAAAAAAAGTCAGCTTTGATGGAAATCCATTTACAAGTAAGAAGGGAAGGTGGGCTGGGCTGTGAGGTCTGAGATTTTGACACCCATCCCCATTTACCAGGCAGCCTTATCTCCCACTACTGTTCCTTCCTACATATTCTTAGTTCAGGGTAATTGATCTGTCAAGTTCCCAGAACATTCCCTCCACTGCCTTATCCAATGATGTTTGCTAACTTTTGCCTTCTACATAGATTCTGTTTCTGCCTTCCCTGCTTTTCTGGAAGCCTTTCCACTTCCTCTCCCTTCAATCAGATTGATCTGCAATACAAGTTAGATCATTTATCAGATTATGTAGTTATTTGTCAATAACTTGATTTTCACTTCCTGTAAGTGAGGACCTGAGTCTTGTTCGAGTCTGATTCACATTTGTGTTCCCTGTAGGCTGAACACAGTGTCTACTTGCTATACATTTAATTGGCAAATTTACAGAATTAAAAGGAAAGGAGTGTGTCAAACATTAATTCCTCATCTGTAGATGTCATCATCAGACTGCTGATTCACAGTGCATCCCATGGACTGACTTTGTCACCTCTCTGGCAGTTCAGACCTTGCTGTAGAACATACAGAAAATAATGTGCTTTTTAACTTTTTTTCATTAAAATATGATTGTGAATTTGCTTCCTAAGCTTAGCTTGCTGGCTTTCTCAGAGGGTTTCTCCTTGGTGTTTAGGAACTGCGTCCGTCCTTAACATCCTGAAGCAGTTTTAGAATTTGTTAATGCATTTTTAGAGAGACCAGACTTCTGTTATTTTAGGGGGTTGTGCTTGGGATTTAAACATTCTTCTCAAGACTCAACTCAGAAGGAAATGACTACCTAAGTCATTTTCCATTATGAAGACTATATTATTTTAAGCCTCCATGAAAGTCATACTCTAACATTCTTATGAGTTCAAACAGAGATGAACAGTTGAAAGGGGAGGTTATTTTTTAATCATCCTATTTAGACTGTGGCAGAGAATTTCTAAATATCTTAGAAATGTTTTGAAAAGGAGTAGTTTACCCTTGTCTGATATTTAATAAGTAAAGCCTACTCTTTTCTTGAAGTATCGAGAACATGAACTCAAACTTCAAAGTTTCGTATAAATCACATACAGATGAGACCCAAGGCACAATTCATCCTTCTCCAGCTGGGAACTGGAAATGAATAAGTTATATGCTTCCAAAATATAATGATGGAACCGGTGTAGGACATGCAGTCCCATTCCAAAAGGGAGAAATAAATGAAGAACCAAGTGATTGGAGCAGGCTTGGTATTCCATGCCTATGATGCCACTACAAGGCAGGCTGAGGTGGGAGGATTCCCAAGTTCAAGGTCAGTTTGGGCACCATGCAAACCAAGAATGGGAAAACAACATTAAGTCTTAATGTTGGAGAACAATCTCTTTTGATTCCATGTCCTGCATTCTGGGCACACTAGGACATATGTTGGACCCCCCCCCCCCCTGCCCCAAGACATCATAAGCCCATTTCTAAATTTTCTGCTGAACTCAGTTCACCCAGAGCTCTCATGAGTATGCCCAAATTGTTCAGAATGGAATCATGGACTGATGGCTCTCTGGTTCTGGGTCTTGAAGCACTGCCCCACTCCTCCAATGCCAAGGCACTGCCCCAAAGGGGCCTCTCTTTGGTAGCTCTGCTCCTATGACACGTCTCTGAACAGACCCTCAGACTGTCTGAAACATACTTTGAAACCTAGGTAGAGACCACATGGCCCCACAGTTCTTAGGGGAATTGGCTTATATGAATAAGGAGGCTGAGAAGTTCCACAAAATATTTTTGCTAGATGAACACCCTGGAATGCTGGTCATGTGACTCTGTTCACATCCAAAATCTTCAGAACCAGGGCAGCTCATGGCATAATTCTCAGCTTCAGTCCAAAGACCTTAGAATCCAGGAGCCACTGGTGCAAGTCTTAGAGTCCAAAGTCTAGAAATCCAGTCCTGATTTCCAAAGACAGGAATAGAAGAGTGCCTCTACTCTGCCTTTGTTGTGATTCTGTCTGGGCTCCCACTGTTTGCATGCTGCCACTCATATTGACAGCAGATCTTCCCCACTCAGTCTGGAGAACCACACATCAGTTTCCTTCAGAAAACCTCTGAAAGTCACACCCAGAAATAACTCTTTACCATGTATGTATTCCTTAATGCAGTCAAGCTGACACATAAAATTGACCGTAACATCTCCAAATCAGCTGTGGCCACAGGCTGGAGAAGAGATTTTATGACAGTTTTTTGATGTCATTAGAATGAGATGCTCACTCAGTGTCTGAAGTTGGGGGGATTCCAGTGACTTAGGATTGCTCTCCCAATGCTAGAAGCTGTGAACTCTGCTTGGAATGATTCAGCCTCATGGTCTCAGACTTTTCCCTTCACCATTACAGTTCCTACAATTGACAGACTGCACCATGTGGTGGTGCCCAGGAGACTCTGTCCTCAGTTTCTTCAGTTAGCCAGTGCCAACACTGCTCAGGGAGTAGAATTTCTTTGAGATACTGGTAAAAAAGAAAAGAAGAGAAAAGAAAGAAAGAAAGAAAGAAAGAAAAAGAACAAAAAACTCAAACTCGTTCCTGAAGTGAGACTTCCATTTCTTGACCTCCCATAACTCTCAGAGAAGATGTTCAGGGTCAGTTTCTTTTTGCATGAAATCCTCCACAGATGCAACATGGACTGTGGAGTATAATCCCTTTAGATCTTTAGACTCTGTATTTGGTTGCTTTTCAGATTCCCTTGAATTGAACTGATTATTATTATAGTTAGAAACTAAACATAGTAGGAAGAGCTAGCCATTACCTATACCACCATGTTCTGAGTACCTACTCTGTGGTAGGACCTAGAAATATAAAATATTTGTAATACAAATAGTTTATGTTCACAAAAAGAGTCCAATCAAGTTGGAGATGGGAAATATGCAATAAAGATACATAGCGTTCTGAGTCTATGTATGACATAAGCACTAGGAATTTTGAGGAAGGAAAGAGCACTGAATGCAGGCACTTAGAGAACCCATTACTAACTGCTGGATGAATCCATGAATGAAGTGGAACAGACGTAGCCAGAGTTTAATGAAGGACTTAACAGTGAGAGGAAAACTGCTTTAGACATGAGCAAAGGAAGGGAAATGCTACTCCACTTGGAGATTTTCAGGAACCACGAATACAATGCAACAGGACTGCGGCGTTTACCCAAGCTGGGCATCAGAGGAAGGTTAAGGGATGGTCACAGCATCTCTGGTTATGACCAGCACCCAGTAATGCACATTAGTAGACAATCCCTCACTGAGGTGAGGGATTCTGGGAACACAGAAGAGACTCATGCTGTGGTGGGAAGTAATGTTGCTTGTATAGATATTGGACTTTCCACAGTAAGGTTGTAGGAGTGCACAATGACAATCTGAGTGCAATGAGTGACAATCTGTTTTCTTCTTTGCAGATGAGGAATGAATTTACCATTATCCACAGTCTCATCTCCAAGCAAAGTGCTGGTATGATTATTGCAACACAGATATAGAACTTTTCCTCATACAGGATCAGCAGGGTCTCATCAACCTGGGCGGGATTCATGTAAGCAAATCTCAGCTGTCTGAGGGTTCATCTCATCTCTGTTTGTTATGAACACTGCTTGTTTCTTGTTTTCAACAGATTGTACATAGGTTATTTATTGTTTTCCTCTCCTTTGGATACAGTTCCTAGTATACTTGAGTTCTTGTACTAAGAAAATGGCAAAGTTTTCCAGAACCTCTGGCAGTAGTGGTAGGTCCAGCTAATGTCCATCCACTAAACAGAAAATGGAATTCTCACTCAGTTACACCTCTACTACATTCTGGTAGCTACACTAATGTGGAAAAAAAACAGACGAGTCTTTCTGTCTCAGTCACAATAGATCACTTCCACTGGAACAGCTTCAAAACTTCCCTCCACTCTTACAAAACATCCATTGCTTAGAGCTGCCTTCTAAGTTGGGCTCAGTGCTGAACAAATCTCTGCTACTTTACTATGTTAACTGTGACAGAGATGAGTCAATGTCACTGAGGCTCTGTTACTAGTTCAGTCAGACATTACAAGAAGACTGTATTGGGTAAAACAGGAATAATATTGAACATCGATAAGACTTTACCAACTTCCTGGACACTATCATCAGGGCACAGTGCTTCCTCCACAAGGGGTTTTACTCCTGTGAAGCATTCCAGTCTGAGCGCCTTCCTCTCCTGGATGGCCTCTGTTGTTGGTCACAATTCCTTCAGCTTGTGAGCTGGGTTTCTTTTGTCATTTCTCAGAGGTGAAGCCTATTCTTTCTGACCATCTAGCACAGCTCTTCTTTACATCAACCACGTCTTTCAAGTGTAGTGTTCTTCAGAGTCTGAAAGAGGTGCTGCAAAATTGGCTGCTGGGGCTTTCTGTGGACACTGGCAGGAAACCTCTGGCAAGCAGTCCTCTGGAGACAATCTTGGGTGGATCCATGAACTCTGTGTCTAAACTGATTCACTATGAAGGATGGTTGTGTACTACTGCACTGTGATTGGAGAGTAATAGTACTTTCTTGTTGCAGTTCAGGTTGGATTTGTATGAGTGGGATGTGACACATATGTAAATTATAACCTTTCACTAAGACTATTATTTGTTCCTGGGATGTTCTCTTCTGCACTCTTCTGTATGGATACCAGTAAACGGAACCAGCTCTGATATAGTATGCACAGGTAATGTAAAAATTTCATGCTAGCAAGAAAAGAGACTTGGTACAAAAGGCAAAATCAGAGTTCAATTTCAGCAGCAAGACACATCAATAAATTTGTCACTAATTGACAACCAGTTGTTTGCCTGTGGACATACAAACCCTTTGAGAAAGGAACATAGATTGACCTCCAAATCTGAGAAAGAGGTGGAGTAGTGGAGTACAAAAACAGGCTAAGTTTAGTCTACTACCCTTCTCTATTTAGGTATACTCTTCCTTTTGCCTGCAGGAAAGCCCAGTAGGACGGACAATAAACATGAGCTCTACTCGGGGGAAGAAATGGAACTGGTATTTGGAGTATTTATTCTCAGAGGTTGTTACGAGGTGTGAAACATTTCATAGGAAGTAATATTCATCATTCTTCTGTCCCATGGTCAGAGCTGGCCCTTTATCAGAGAGCAAAACCACCACAATAAATATTAAATGAATGTTGACATACAAAGTGAACACATCAGACTAAGTTCCTTCCTCAAGGGTAGAGAGGCCAAGTAGCTCAACTTTTGTTTCCGTATTCATTTCAGTAGCAGACTGCATTCAAGGAGTATTCAGAAGGGCCTCCTGTTGGTGGCTCAGGAGGGCCTTGGTGTAGCCAACTATCTTTCATCATTTAAATTTTTAGCTTACTGGTGAAAAAGGACCTCTTCATCCTGCTCTGCCCTCCACCAAATTATACCTGAAGAGAGACATCTGCTTTGTGCTGGGAGTTTTCACATTCTTATAAACCATGAGCTGCACTGACCGACGAGAGTAGGTAATATATAATGCTAGTTAATCCACAGGCATACTTTTGCATACTCTGCTGTCTCGGTGAAACCTCTGTGGATATTGACATTTTTTCTTATGTGAACAAGAGCAGCAGTACCAACTTAATAGGATACAAGACATATGAGTGTAAGGGCCCTGAGTAGCTGATGGCCTCCTGGGCTGTCACTGGTAAGAATTTGTTGAGGGAAGGAAGGAGAAGGATGGGGGGGAATCAAGACATTTCTGTTCATACTGATACGGTTTCATTAAACTATTTTATTTGTGTGTATATGTGTATGTATATACATAATTTTTAAATGTTCAGGTCTATGTAAACTAACTGCAAATTTACTTTGAGAAGGAATTCTTAAGCTTTTTATGAATTTCCTATTAACTAAACTAAGATGTTGAAAATATAAATTTTGGAGGGCTGGGGTTGTAGATTAGTCATAGAGAGCTTGCCTAGCATGTGTAAGGCACTGAGATCAATTTTATGCAGGGCAAATAAATAAATGAATAATGTCCATCAACAACTAAAAAATAATGTTAAGAAATATGAATTTTTTCTCCCTGCTACTCTTAATTTAATTCATATCATTTTAGAGGAATGAAATTGAATTTATCCTTGCATTGAAGGGTATTGTAAGAACCCAGAAACCACTCCGGACACGGGAACTCACGTAAGAGGGTTTATTAAGCAAACAGAGTGTCTCCCTGCAGGGTAAGAGAGAAAATGAGAGGAAAAGGGAAAGGACATATGCAACAGAGAATGTGAAAAGCAAGGAGGAGAGAGAAAGAAAAGTGAGTAGGAGAGAGAAAGTAAGAAAAAAGATGGCGGGGGAGTTATCCTTAAGCAGTTGAATTCCACTGGGCTAACAGGGGACCAATAATGGACAAGGATACTTGCAAGCTGACTGATGAACCAATAGCTAGGTAGGATGTTCACAGACTGACAAGAAGTTGGGAGGCAGGGAGATGACTGCAGCCAAAAGGGCGGGGGAGCAGCTTTATATTATATGTACATTCCCAGTATTTTTCTGTTCATTAAAACAAAAATAATAATCGAACAGTAGAAATCTTATTCATGTATTCATAGAGTGAATTAATATGTATTGAGTTCCTTATTGTGGGGCAGGTATTCTTTGGTGTGCTGGTTATATAGCTGCATCCCATGCAAAGAACCTTCTTTTAGGAATTTATGTTCCAATGAAGAATAAAGATAATAACAATGTAAGCAATATATAATGTCAGGTGCTAAGAAGAAAAAGCAGGCATTAGGGATAGAATGGGGAGGTGGTTGCTATTATTTATAAGGTGGTTAGGGAAGGACTGTCTGAAGAGGTGATATAAGCAGAGAACCTCATAAGCATACGAGCCATTTGACTAGGAAAGAGCATTCTGCACAGGGGCAAAGGCAAGTCAAAAGGCCCTATAATGTTTATCTATGTGGCATATTTAAGGGACAACAGAGGCTGGTGAGGTTACCACATGATGAAGAGTAAACAGTGGGAAGAACTAGGGACAAAAGGCAGAGACTACTTTATGAAAGGTTCATTTAGCCTGGTATGGACCATTAGGGAGACTGAGAAAAGATGGCATAATTTGGCTTACCTGTATGAAATACAAGGATACAGTGTGAAGGTTAGACTAAAAAGAATTGAGGGCCAATGCAGAGAATACTTAGATTCTTACAATATTCCAGGAAAGAGTCTTAGGCCAGTCTCACAGATGATAGAGAAGTGTTTAGATGTTGGATTCAGTCTCTATTTTGAAGTTGGAGAAGTTAGGATTTACTCATCAGTTGGATATTAGGAGGAAGAAAGAGAGGAGTCAAGGATGAGTCCTAGACGCTTGTTTACCTGAACTAGGTGAATTCTAAGATAGAGATGAGGCATACTGGAGGAAAAGGGTTTGGAAAAGCATGAAATCAACTTCTATTTTGTCCACGTCGGGGAGATGCTGAATAGACAACTGGATTTCAGGGTATAATTTAGGGCTTGAAATTTAATCTGGGAGTTATCAGGGAATAACCATGGCATTGGATGAAATCACTTTATGGATCTGGAAAAGAGAAAATGGAAGAGAACCGAGCCCTGGGTTCTTCCAACATTACAAAGAACAGGAATAACAAAAGACTGAGAAACTTACAAATGTACTGGAAATGTACTAAAATGAGGAGATTGCTATGCTGGAAGCCAGGTAACAAGAGGGTTTCAGAAAGGTGGGAATATTTCCATTTGTTCTCATAAATGAGAAGAAGCTCAAATATTTGATCTGGTGAGTTGGGGAACTGAGTTTGAAGACGATAATTTATAGGTATAAAGGTGCAGCTGGGGGGAAAATAGTAATGTCTGATAGCACTTTAGGGTAACTCTGTTTGACAACAATGAACTGTACATTTCAAAATGGATCCTAACTTCTGGGACTAAGGCTCAGTGATAGAGCACTTGTGGAGCACAAGTGTGAGGCAGTGGATTCAATTCTCTGCACTGCATAGAAATAAATAAAATAAAGGGCCATCTACAATAAAAAGTGCACAGATATTCTCATTAAAAA
Organism: Sciurus carolinensis; assembly: GCF_902686445.1. Classification (NCBI taxonomy): domain Eukaryota; kingdom Metazoa; phylum Chordata; class Mammalia; order Rodentia; family Sciuridae; genus Sciurus; species Sciurus carolinensis. The sequence continues at coordinate 25,470,730 of NC_062225.1, forward strand.
AGAAAAAATCCCACAAAATTGAATACTGTCTAAAAGAAAAAAATTATATATATTTGACATGTAATATGCCAATGATCCTGTTTTACATCATACATATATATGTATTGAAATAGCACACTGTACACTATAAATATGTATAATTATATATCAATGAAAATGTTTTAAGTCAAACAAAAAATACAGTTCCTCAAAAATAAGAGGAAGAAAAAAGAAAGTGAACTATGTAGTCACCATGTTGCACACGAAATCTTTTAACAACAACTCAAAAGAAATTATGGGTTTCTTCCCATACTTGTATTGCATTTTTGTTTACAATGTTGGAAAGAAATATCCTTCCTTTTTGTGAACTTCAAGTGTACCCCTCAAGTTGTAAATACCTTTTACTTGAAAAGAATTTTGGTATCAGCGTTGAGACGTTCCAACATGGCCATACCTTTCTTCGTGCACCACACATGACTGTCCCTGCTCACCAAGAGTTCTCTGGCTCCTTTCTCTTCTCAGACTCATTCCACACAGATCTCCTTTCTCTCCAGTGTTGACCTACGCACTCACTGTTCCTACCAGATGATGCTACCACAGTCAATAACTAGTGTCTGCTCCCCCAAGTTTCAGGAGTGAGTACACAGGACTTGGTTCTAGGTGTTATAGGGAGGACGGAGCAAAGAAAGTCTCAGAGCAAAAGGTCTTTATACTTGAGACTGGTTCTTTAGAAAATATAGAGATTGTAGCATTAACTGGCTTCTTTCTAAAATGCTTCTTGAAAGCCCCATATTCTGGTAAACCTATGATGCTTGTTTTAAAAGATATATAAGCAAAAGTTTTGTTGCTTTTCTAAGAGAAGCCAGGTGCAGTGACCCATGTCTGAAATCCTAGCATCTTGGGAGGCTACAACAGGAGGATAGATCCTCAGCAACTTAGTGAGACTGACCCTATCTCAAAAAGACAAAACAAACACAAAACAAACAAACAAACAAAAAACCAGGGCTGGGTATGTAGGTCTATAGTGAAGTGCCCTGGGCTCCATTCCCAGTATCAAAAAATTAAAATAAAAATAAATTTTAAAAAGTCCACCAGAAATTTAGAGTATTTGATTTGAAGAAAAGGGAATTCCAAGAGTTCAATGTTGGGTTAGAGAATTTCAAATCTGTGCTAAGCGGGTGGAGCTCAGTGGAAAAGCACTTCCATGCGTGTGTGAAGCCACGAGTACCATCCCTGCTACCACACACACAGACGAACAGAAGTTCAAATCAAACTCATGATGTCATTGTTAGCTCTTTTTCATTCCAAATACTGTTATTTACTATGAGTTCTCCCAGAAAAACCAATGTGGTTGCACTGATGAATCATTCTGTAACTGTGCTTACTCAATAGATAAGAGACTTGTAAACCAGCATACTATAGAAGCTGTCTTAAAATGCACTTAGTTGTACTGTGTGTGAGAATGCATGCCTGGTCCTGTGTGAGTGTGAGAGAGAGAGAGAGGCTGAGGAACACCTTTGCTTGCCTCTGAATCTGCCTCTTCTTATTTGAGAACTGGATTCTTTACATTAACTGACCATGGACAAGAGGAGATTTCTTCATGTTGCCAGAAAGGATCTGATCCACACAGCAAGGATCCACCTGTTTTGTATATACATCTAGTGTAAAAGAAATTAGAGCTGTACTTCAGGCAAGGAGGACAGTCATAGCTGATGAGGTGCACTGTTCTGCCTGGCCCACATGGAATATCTGCCTTGTCACTTGTCTTTCCAGATCTCTGTAATAAGGACAGACATGGGAAGCAGTGTGAGATGGAAACAGATTTGAATGTGAGCTATACCACTGATTCACTCTATGTTTTTGAGGCTACTTCCCTACCTGGACCTCATCTTTCTGATCAGTAAAGTGAGGATAATAATAAAACATATTTATAGGCATACTGCAAGGGTTAAAGGAAGTAGGGTTAGCATGCATAAGACCCTGAATTCAATCCCCAGCAACACGTGCACAAAAGTAATTTGCAGGAAGTACCTAATACAGTAGCTGGGTAATGAAATGTTACTTTTGTTCTTTATTGGGTCAACTGCTATGCCTATCCTTTGGCAAGAGGTTTGAATGCAAAGGAAAAAAGCACCAAAGAGAGGTTAATTAAGTATACTTGACCTGGAATTTTGCTCAGATAGAGGGTAAGTGAAAAGCCTATAGCTCAGGAGTTAATTGGAAAGTATCAGCATAAACCCAAGTTATTACATTATAAACACCCACAAACATAATTTCACAGAAAAAGCCTAGGAACATTTTCAGCCTGGTAGCAATGCATATCTCTAGCACTCAGATGGTAGTCTCTAAGTATCATTCCCACTAAAAGGAATCTAAGCACATTGATTCGGGCTGGGGCTCAAAATGAACAAGATGATCCTGGAACATTTTTATACAAATAGCAAAAATAGTGAACAAAGATTCCAAAATTTGTTTTGAAATGTCTCAGGCACCAAATTGAGGAGCTCCAAACACCCAAAGACATGGCTTCAACTTGTACCTCGGTAACAAAAAAAAGGGCATGGAGTTCATAATGATATAAAAAGTAAAGTAATTAAACAAAATCCTACTATTTCAACTCATTGTGCAAATTTAAACAAAAGGAAAGAATCATGCCTACCCAACTGGGCCTCCAGTTGATAAGGGGAAAATTGTCCTTATAGAAAAATCCACAGATAATAAAGGAAGAAAGAATTATTGACCTTTCTATTTTTTGATGTCTCAAAAGAAGTGATGGACCAATCATCAAGAACTGATAACATCATAGAAAGAGATAACCACTCATTGATAAGCTTCCTCGGAGAAGAAATACAATGTCACTTCTGAAACAGTTTTGCCACAAAAAAAAAAAGACAGAGACAACAAGTCTGAATATGAACAAGCTAGATCCAAGTACCAGTTTGCAGACAGTAAAGGACTAGAAAAAATATTAACAACACATGGGGATGCAGTTGTCAAAATCTACATACCACAGACACTACCTGATTAATACATAAATTTCAAGGCACAGTTGGAGGACAGTTAGAGAGGCACAGTTAGAGAGACATGAAAGGGAATCTGTGGATTAAATAAGACATAAGAGCCTTAACAACTAATTGCAACGTGACAATATTTTATGGCATTTAGGAGTCAATAGCAAGTTTGAGCACTGATGGGATACATGCCATTTGAGAACTGATATAAAAAATAAAAGTCCATACATTTAAAATACACTCACCAAAGTGGTAGAAATAAAATTATATCACATCTGAGCCTTGCTGTGAAATACTACAGAATGGGGTGACACAGGTAGGGGTACAGATGAAACAAGACATTCATCAGTTGATAAACATTAAAGCTGAAGACATTAGTGGGTTTAATAAACACCTGTAAGTATTATGTCTCTCTGTATCTGTGTGACATTCAGGACAACAGCTTAAAAACATGAAGATGACACTGCAAAAGTACAGCAGTTTCTCAGTAGGTCAAAGACCATGTGACCCAGTAATTCTACACATAGTCAGACATGTAGAAAAAATGAAAGCAAGGATTCAAACAAATATTTATACAGCAGTACAGCAGGGTGGCACATGATGTACTCCCAGTGACTCGGGAGGCTGAGGCAGGAGTATCACATGCTTAAGGCTACCTTTAGTAAGACCCTAAGCAACTCAGTGACACCTTGTCTCAAAATAAAAATTAAAAAGGGCTGTGGATAAGGCCGAATGGTAAAGTTCCTGTGGGTTCAATCCCCAACAGCAAAACACCAAAAGAGAAACATCTGTATAACAATGTTTATAGCAGCAATATTCCCTATAGCCCAAGAAACTCCCACCACCTATGAATAGATGAAGGATAAACAAAACATGGCACATGCACACAATAAAATATTTAGCCATGAAAAGGAGTAAGATTCTGAAACATGCCCCAAAATGGATGAATCTTGAAAACATAATTAGTGAAATGGGCTAGACACAGAAGGACAAAGATTATTATTCCTTTTCTATGAGGCACCAAGAATAAGAAAAGTTAGAGAGACAAAAAGTAGATTAGCGGTTACCAGGGGCTGGAGGAAGAAAAGGGAATTACTTTTTATAGGTTATTGAGTTTTTGTTGAAGATGAAAGACTGGGTATAAACAATAGCAATCGTGACCAAACTGTTCATTTCTACAATCTCATTATGAGAGAGCAATTAAATGCATGTAATTCAGGAAACCATTTGGTTTCCTTTTAAAATTGTTATTATCCATGGAAGAAGGCCAGGCTTCACATGAGCGTAAGATGAAAATTATGAAATCGTTACTGAATTACTATGAATTATTTTAACATCATAATGGAGAATGGTGCGCAACTGCAATCCCAGCAGCTTGGCAGGCTGAGACAGGAGTATGGCAAGTTCAAAGTCAACTTCACCAACAGAAAGGCACCAAGCAACTCAGTGAGACCCTGTCCACTAAAAAACAATACATAATATGACTGGGGATGTGGCTCAGTGGTTGAGTGCACTTCAGTTCAAGTTCAATCCTTGGTTGTAAGAAGAAAAAAAAAGTTTCCTTCAGTTAAAGGTTCAATTTACATCTGACATCTAATAGTGCTGAGTATTCGTTAAATCAATAATCAATCCAAGCTCTTCATTTTGTTCTTGAATTTGCTTAAAAAGATCCAGTGGAAAAAGGGTTCTTCTGGAGCAAGTTTGGCTTCAAAACTCTGTCAGAGAAAATGAAATAGAGAGACAATGTGTGCTAAAATCTGGTTATACATTTATTCAAATCTGAAGACACCAAAAACTGTAAGATGCAAGGAGGGTTTCTACTCTTCTAGAAACTAAATTATAAACTCTCTTCCACTCATCTGAAGGAAGAAAGACGCTCACTCCTTAGATAAAGGCTCACTGAATATATAAATGGATGTGTTACTTGAGTTCCACATACTAAATGACTCATGAACATACTAGTCGACGTTAATATAGTTGCGTAAAAAAACCTGCTCTTTACCTAAGTTTTGGATCCTAACTCTGATTCACAAATAAAGTATTTTTGGACAATTATAATGTCCATTGAATGTCTCAGGACAATAATCACCTGATCAACAAAGTGAAGACCGTATTTCGTTTTGTTTGGAAATCTATTGAAGTTTTTCACTGTTTTGGAAATACAACCAAGGTTACAATGTATATTTGTAGATCTTGCATTCACAGTAATAAACACCTCTTTCCTTATATCTTCTAGTGTGCTAATGTTCATTAATTTAGATACTGAAATATATATGACTTAATTATAAATTTAGTGTATTATTCATAGTTAAGGCATTATAATAACTTCTTTGAAAGTATGGTTTGAAGTAAATTATATTCATCTACAAATATTTATGGGGAGCAAAGGATACATTAAGAAGCATTTGCTACAAAAGGAAAATGTTAGAGTGTGACAGGGTTGAAAACCAGTGTTCAAATAATTTGTTCATATATTCATGGCCTCTATTAAAAATAGTAGCCCAAATTTAAAAAAATATTGGTGGGAAACAATTTTCAATACAAAGTTACAGTACTATTGGCTGGTAGTTAACTAGAACATACAGACTTCTAAGCAGATAGCAGTGAGAATTTACCGCATAGAACCTCACGGAGAATCCTCAGTTCTATAGATTCAGTTAGGTACTGCCTTCTTTGGTGCAGAGCAGGGAAAATGAAATCTACAACACCCACCTCAGCAGAGGTAGGCTGGTTCCTGGAGGAGGGCAGGAAAAGATGGTCACCAAGACACCATAAAAAACAGGGAAGCTGATACTTAATATTATTTTGGGAAGTAATTATTTAGTTGAATACCATATATGTGAGACAGATTCAAAGGAGAGAGACTGAAGGACTTTCTCCATTTTCCAGCCTGGCTACACATGGCCATGCTTCTAAATACAATGTTGTATGAAGCAATGGCACAAAGGATCACAGGCATAAGCACACAAGCCACCAGGCAGATCTGGCACTTAGTAGCAAGTTGCAAAAGCTGTGCATCTTGGGCAGCAGGTGGGAATTTATCAGATGCAACCGAAATCACTGTAATTTCATAAATCATATCCCTGGATAGAATAAGCTTTCCATGGCATGGCTCTGAGAGCTAAGAAGTAAATTTACCTTGAAATTTTTGAAGTACACAAATCCAAGCTGTCACAATACAGTGGATGCAGTCGGGTCCCTTCTAGTACTATGATACCCCTGTGGTCTCAATAAATGTACTCTGACTAGAGGTCACCATGATCAAGACAAACACAAAAAGTTCACCAATCCCAACAAACAGCATGATTTAAAACAAGATTAATTCTTAATATCTATGTGCAGGGCTGGGTATGTGGCTCAGTGGTAGAGCACTTGACTAGCATGAGTGAGGCACTGGTTTCAACACTCCCAAACACATAAATAATAAGTAAATAAAATGAAAATATTGTGTCCATCTATGACTAAAAAATAATTTAAAAAAGGTTTATGTGTAAATAAAACTACTTTTACATTGAAAAAAATGAATGTTTGGCATCACAATTTCATTGTGGCATGCTAGGGATCTGGCAGAGTTTGAGCCACCAATGTCAGGTGTTGGGTCATTTTTGTTTGTTTTTAGATATTTTCCATTTCAAGGAAGGTGGTCTAATAGAGTGGGCAGGCACAGAAGCAATGAAGTCAAGCTGCCTGAATATCAATGCTCTACTTCCCCACACCCAGCCCTGGCTGTGTGATACTGTGGATCATATGGATGCCTGAGTTGTGACTCCTAAGTCCCAGAGACAGCCACAAATAAGGGTTCCATTGCTTGCACATGTGTAAAAATCAGTCAGATGAGTGAAGATGGCAGAGACAATGTCCACTCTACAAAGGCCACCTGTAGCATGCTTATGAGCAGCTGCATCCCAAAAGAACATCTCCAAGCAAGGAAGCTCCCCACCACACAAAGTCCCAGCTTGATAACACCATCCCTCTGCAGTCTGTGGTGTTCCTCTGCGGGATATAACCACCCAACTTCCTGCTAGCTATGTGGCCCAGGCAGAAACCTGAGAGCACACCTTGCCTGCAGGTTCCCACCTAGAAGCCAGATAGTGGGGCTTTTAACCTCTACCTCAAAAAGGAACCTATATTTATGCTGTACACATTAAAGAAAGTTATTTAAAAACTTGTAGTGAATAATTTTTTTTTTTGGTGGTACTGGGATTGAACCAAGGACCTTATGCTTTTGAGGCAATTACTCTACCAAATGAGTTAAACTCCCAACCCCAACAATTTTTATTTTATATATTTCATGTAGTGTTAAAAAATAGATATATAAATATATATGTCTATTAAAATTCCATATCAATTTCAAAAAAGAAAAAGGAAAAATACCCCAGTCTTCCACAGGGTGAATTTAGACTTCTGCAAGAATACTGAATTAACTTTTGCTTACCTTTTGCAAAGGGACTTTGAAAGCAAAGAATCAAGTCTCAGGCATCCGGTCCAACTGGGAGATAGTCTTTCCACCTAGGAGATACATTCTTTGTTAGCCAAACTGTATGTTAGCCTTGTCTCCATGCACAGAATAAAGGCTTCTGGAAAACCACAGTCCCTGCTGACACAGCATGTCCCTTCCCTCTGCTTTGCTTTCTGCTACTAACTTATTCATCTGTCTTTCTGCTACTAACTTATTCATCTTTCTGGTAATAAGTCCTTCTTCCCATCTCCCCATCTTGAAAACAGATCAAAGACAACAGAACAAAGGAATCCACAAATCAGGAATAGCTAAAATCAGATGGCCAGAACTTCTGTATCCCTCACAAACTCTAACCTTAGTACCAATACTACGGAGTTATTATTAGAAACACACTGCAACACTTTAAATTCAATTCTCTAACTAAACATCATTTTCTAAGTTTTCATACAACCGATAGCATCAAATTCAATCGGTAGGGCATTTAAAGTTTAATTTTGAACAGAAAACTCTTCAAATAGAAAGGAACTATGAACTTCACTTAAGGCTAGGAGTCAACCCTGAAAAGTATTATTTGAGTTCACTTCTGTGGAACAAGTTAGAAGTAAGTATGGTGAATTCAATATATCTCAAGCACAGAAAGTCCAGAGCAGTAAGAAGTGGGGCTGGAGAAGTAGAGAGGATCCCACACCACACAGGGCCTCACAGACCATGTAAGAAGATTGTTTTTATTCTTAAAATAATGCTTTACACTGATGTCTATGAGCTACCTTCCAATTCCATTTCAATTTCAACATGGTTTGGGTGCTGAGGCTAACCCCATGAGCACTTCACCACTGAGTTATAAACCCACTTTTTTTTTTTTTTAAAGAGACCAGGTATCCCTAAACTGCTGGCCTGGATTGGAACTTGTGATCTTCCTGCCTTAAGGCTCCCAAGTAGCTGGGATTATAGCCATGCACCACTATACGGGGCTCTCAATTGTTCATAATGACCTACTTAAGAAGGTACGAGCCGGAAGGGCCAACCCAGCAGCAGGGCATATCACCTTTCCGGGATGCGGTTTCCGCCCTTCCTCTTTGCTAGGTGACATCCAGAAAAGTCGCTTCCTGTCTCTAGCCACCGCGGATAGGATGCCATTGGCTCACGTGGGTGCCGAGACGCCGCCCACCCAATGCCAAGCGGGTCTAGGTAGTCACAGTGGCGTCCTCGGTGCCTGAAAAAGACGCTGGGTTGGGAGCGTGTCAGACAGCTACCCATGGATCGCTGGCCGGCGCCACTGCGCCTGCGACACTTCCGGTCCTGATGGGACATACCCGCTTGCTGTGTTGCTAGACTTACATACGGGACTCTGGCGCCCACAGCGCCCACTTGGCTGGAGGCCTGTGGCACAGGTCTGTGAGTTCCTGTGAGCACTCCTGAATTCAAATCTGCTGGCCCTGGAATAAAGAGTTAGGTCCCACAGTACCCAGTTCCCTATGTGTTCTTTGAGATGTGTCCAAGTGTTTACATTTACATTTTGTATAGCTTTTATGGATAATTACTTCACATATATGTATAGCTTCTTCACTCACAGCAGCAGCTCACCATATGATTTCTGTCTCTAGAATACTGATTTTTCTCAGTTTATACGTGTATCCATCCAAGTTTTTAATGACCACAATGCATTGCATGCATTGTAAGTAACATAACTCAAAGTATCATCATTTGCTTAGTCAGTCCCATATTAATGGACCTCTAGTTGTTTTCACGTTTTTTGGTTTGGGTTTAGGTCTTCTCTTATAGGCCATGCAATGAACTATCCCTACACATATACAAAACTATATCTAAATTTCTAGAAATAGAATTTCTGGAATGAAGGATACACACACTTAACGTTTTGAAAGATACTGTCTAATTGACCTCCAAAAATTATATACCCTATACTCACATTCCTGGCCAGGCGTTCACAACATTCCTATCATATGACAGGTATGCTAAAAGTAGACAACACTTGGATATGTTTTAGAAAATACCAAAACCAAAGCAAAAGTGAGAGACATGAGAGTGGAGTTCACTTCTAATATCTTCACATACTTATCACTCATCCAGACTGTACCTATTAGGAAAACTATCAATTCAGTTACAAGTAGAAGAGCAAAGAACACCATATCTGAAGATGGGAGTACTGACTTCCAGATTAAACTGTAAATAATTATGATTGCAACAGTTCTTCAAAATAATTTCTACTTTTCTGTTTCTAATTTTAAAAGGTCGTTATATGCACTGTTATTAATCTTCACAACAATTTTTATTTGCAAACTACAATTTGGCACATTCAAACTTGACAGTAAATTATAAAATACTCTTTTGGAACATAGGAAAACATATCTGACAGGTATATGATGGCTAGATGGCATAAATGATCCATCTGTTTATAAACATGACAAAGTACAAAATGTGACATAAATTTCTCCAAAACTAGAATAACTATGTTGGTCTTGCACTTTAAGTTTTCAAAAAGACATAAGTATGACAAGAACAAACTCAGTTATAGTTGCCAGGAGAAAATCCAGACCTAGACAGAATAGAGTTTCCAGAAAGTATGGGAAGTGCAAGAGTAGTCCTTTGGAAAGGAGTGGTTCCAATATGAGTTAAAAGAATGTCTTCACAAATCCGTAGTGCACAGGAATGGAGGATAGAGAATGGAGAAAGAGATATTAGGAGGAACAGTTAAGTAGTTGACACTAATAAAATGTGACAGTACCTGGTAGTGTCTAGGTATCATATAGAGACTTGAGGGTTTCCATTCTTAATAAAACCCAAATGAGAATATGGGGAGAACATGGAAGGATGTCAGGGATAGATGTTATGGGTAGGTTACAGGAAGATGAGTCCCAGTCATCCTGATCAGTACTAATTGCTGGGATTGGGTTGTGCCTGGAACAATACCCTCAATATAAAAACTGAGGGTTTAGTTCAGGGAAGGACTTGATGCTACATTACAATGTTGGACCAAATCTCTTTAGGTACATTCTTCCATATTTAAGACTTGGTTTAGAGGCTAAGGTGAGGTTTACTGCAAACTAGAGTTGAGTGGATAGAATTACAAAGGGCAAATACTTATCATGCCTGTGGACCAGGAGAGGGAAACAGCATTTTTCTAATTATAACTGAATATTGGACCTGAATATTTCAGTATGTAAAAATTACATTGCTATCAAAAATGATCTTACCACATGCTACAAATCTGATTTGGAATGTCCCTAAAGGCCCATGTGGCAAACCTTCCCCTCCAGTTTGGTACTATTGGGAAATGGTGGAATCTTTAGGAGGTGGGGCCTAAAAGGGGCACAATGTTGCTATTTCTACACTCCCAGCTATTTGGAAGGCTGAAGCAGTATGATCTCAAGGTTCACACCAACCTGAGCGCCTCAGTGAGACCCAGTCACAAAATAAGATTTTAGAGGAGGGGCTGGTGATAACTCACAGAGTGATGTTGGGTTCACTAAGCAGTACTCTTAAAAAAGGGGTGGGGAGGGTCTAGTAGGAGATCTTCTTATCATTGAGGGCATGGGCTTGGCGGGACAATGAAGTCCAACACAAACGGTCATCAATAGAAAAACATTCAATGTGTCTTACAATGTTGGATTCCTTTAAAATATGCAAAAGAAAAAGTGACTTAAATCCAGAGCCCTTGCTCAGTTCACAATAGCCAGATTGTGGAACCAACCTAGATGTCCTTCAATTGATGAATGGATAAAGAAAATGTGGTATATATATACAATGGAATATTACTCTGCCATAAAGAATGATAAAATTATGGCATTTGCAGGCAAATGGATGAAACTGGAGAATATCATGCTAAGTGAGATAAGCCAATCTCAAAAAACCAAAGGAAGAATGATATCGCTAATAAGTGGATGAGGACACATAATGGGGGGTGGGAAGAGTTCGTGTTAGGGTTAGAGTTAGGTTTAGGGAGGGGGGCAAGAATGGAGGAAGGAAGGACTGTATAGAGGGAAAAGAGGGATGGGAGGGTTGGGGGGAAGGGAAAAAAATAACAGAATGAATCAAACTTTACCCTATGAAAATTTATGATTACACAAATGGTATGCCTTTACGCCATGTACAAACAGAGAAACAACATGTATCCCATTTGTGTACAATAAAAAAAAAATCCAGAGCCTTTAAGAGCTCTTCACAATCTGCAAACACACTAATAAAGAACAAAAATGAGATAACATGACAAAAAACAAGATAAGCAAATTATATGTAAGAGTTTATCTTCATTGTACAGAACTGAAGGCAGTTTCTGGACTTTCTAGCTAGCTACATTATATATCTACCTATATATGTGTATGTATTGAGCCGGGTGCAGTGGCACATGCCTGAAAACCCAGCACCTCAGGAAGCTGAGGTAGGAGGATCAGAAGTCCTAGCACAGCCTCAACAACATAGAAAGACCCTATGAAATTAGCGAACTGTCTCAATATAAAATATAAAAGGGCTGGGAAGTGACTCAGGGGTAATGAGTCTCTGGTTTAACATCCCAGGATGCTAGTACCAAAAATTGAATCGTCTGTTTTATTAATACAAAATAAAAACAATTTATGTAGACTTATTTCTGACAAAAAAAAAAATCCACGTGATTTTCTTTTATCTACTCTCACTTTCCCTACATTCTACTAACTATTCTCCTGGCCTTTCACCCAAGCATGGCAGACAAAGAATATGAGAGGCCCAGGATTCTATAGAGGCTGTTTGCAAGGGGCAGGAAGATTCAGTAAGTGCCACACTGGATTGGATTCACTTACATAGGAAGAGAGAAAGAATACTCAGAGCCTATCACATATGAAGGAGTCCAAAGCAGGATGTCTACATTACCCAAGGAGCCATCCATGGCATATGGTGTACAACCAAAATCCAAAAGAAGGACATTTGACAGTGAGCAGGGTCTTCCACCCCTCCACTGTTTGATTCTCAGTTTCAGAGTGCGTTTTCAAAGAATCAAGTCACAAAATACAAGACCCCTGCTCTGGAAGTCAAAAGAAAGTACTATCTAGGAGTATAAGAATGCAAAATCAAGGCTTGTTCATGGAACAATGTCTACAATGAAGAGGGGTGGGAGGAGAAGAGCAGAAGGAAGTTACAAGTCCAACCTGGCCCAGCACACCCCAGCCCAAGGAAAGTAGGATTCAAGAAAACCAAAAGAAAAACTGGGAACTCCTCATTTCCTACAGGGTGCACTCAAGGAATTTCAACCTACTCTTAGGTTATGAAAAAACTCTTTAGGGCTGAGGGTGTGGCTCAGTGGTAGAGTGCTCACCTGGCAAGTGTGAGGCTCTAGGTTTATTCCTCAGCACCACATAAAAATAAATGAGTAAAAGTTTTGCATCCACCTACAACTAGACTACAGAATAAACCTTTTAAATCCTTTTCTTTCATCCTTGGAAGCTGCAGGAAGTTTACTAATCAGATCAATATCTATGGTTCCAGAATAACTAGAATTGCTCTCTTTCTTCCATCCCCAGGGATATTAACTGTACATTAATATTTAATTAAGTGCCCACTTTTACCTATTAAAATGTGAAATAAATATATAACGTATAATAATTTTTAATGAACATTTATAAGGAACACTGAGCTGATCCTCCGAATACAAGCACCAGGGAAGTTGGCCCTATGTTAACCCTCTTGCAGAATTTCACGTTCCCAGAGTTTGGCCGTTTAGGTTCAATGATAAATCTCCTGTCACTTTCTCCACCCAATCAACTCTCTTCTCAGTTTCTCCACCCAATCCCACCTTCTGGTTGGGAATCTGAACTCCCTATTGGCTACCCCATACCTTTAAACTGCCTTTTTGGTGACATCATTCTCCCACCAAACCTACTGCCACCTGATAGAATCTTAGGGATTGCATGGAGTTGTAAAAAAATTTGGATCATCACAAGTGACCAGTGACAGATAACCAGTCATCACTGACCAGTAGTAAGTGGCCAGTGGCCAGTGACCAGTGAACTCCATACTGGGAAACATGCATTCTCTAGCCTCAGTCACCCAGACATCCTCTGGGGTGGTCTCCTCATCCTTTGTATCTGCAATTGATGTCACCTCTTCTCTGACAATGTCAGGTAAGGAAAGAAACTTTAAAGTTTTTCATTAGGCTTTTTGCTGCCTCAATGTACTAGTGGAGTCGAATTAGCTTAGAATAATAGGGAAAAGGATGGAAGTAGAAATCTGGAGACCTAATTTGAGTTTTCACTTTGACATATACTAGGTATGGGATGGATGATCATTTACTCTCTCACAAAATCTGTTTCCTCATCTGAACTAGGAGGATAACAGACTGCCTCTGCACTGGTCCCTTTGTTTTTCTAATATTATGTCTTAAGGGGATGTTTACAGAGAATGAAATTGGATTTGGTGAGTGCCTTTGTTTCATCCAAAAGAGAAAAGTCCAAGACAGAAAAGAAAACTTACACTGTGAAGGATAGTAGGAACATACCTGAACATTGTAAAGGCTACTTATGCTAAGCCGATGGCCAACATCATTCTAAATGGAGAAAAACTGAAACCATTCCCTTTAAAAATGGGAACAAGACAGGGATGTCCTCCTTCACCACATCTATTCAACATTGTCCTCGAAACTCTAGCCAGAGCAATTAGGCAGAGTAAAGAATTTAAAGGGATACGAATAGGAAAAGAGGAACTTAAGCTGTCACTATTTGCTGATGACATGATTCTATATTTAGAGGATCTAAAAAACTCCTCCAGAAAACTTCTAGACCTCATCAATGAATTCAGCAAATAGCAGGCTACAAAATCAACACACAGAAATCTAACGCATTTTTATTTATTTTTTATTTTTTAAATTTAATTTATTTTTATTGTAAACAAATGGGATACATGTTGTTTCTGTTTCTACATGGAGTAACAGCATACCATTTGCCTAATCATACATTTACATAGGGTAATGGTGTTTGATTCATTCTGTTATATTTCCTTCCCACCCACCCCTCCACCCCACTTTTCCTTATATACAGTCCCTCCTTCCTCCATTCGTGCCCCCCTTCCACCCCCCATTATGTGTTAATTTCCAGAGTGGCTGCACTAATTTGCAGGCCCACCAGCAATGTATGAGTGTAACTTTGTCCCCACATCCTCGCCAACACCTATTGTTGCTTGTGTTCTTGATAATCGTCATTCTAATTGGGGTGAGATGGAATCTTAGGACAGTTTTGATTTGCATTTCTCTTATTACTAGAGATGTTGAACATTTTTTCATATATCTGTTGATTGCTTGTAGATCTTCTTCTGTGAAGTGTCTGTTCATTTCCTTAGCCCATTTGTTGATTGCGTTGTTTGTATTATTCATGTAGAGTTTTTTGAGTTCTTTTTAGATTCTGGAAATTAGTGCTCTATCTGAAGTATGAGTGGCAAAGATATTCTCCCACTCTGTAGGCTCTCTCTTCGCATTGCTGATAGTTTCCTTTGCTGAGAGTAAGCTATTTAGGTTGAATCTATCCCAGTTGTTGATTCTTGCTTTTATTTCTTGTGCTATGGGAGTCCTGTTAAGGAAGTCTGATCCTAAGCCAACAAGTTGAAGATTTGGACCTACATTTTCTTCTATAAGATGCAGGGTCTCTGGTCTGATTTCAAGGTCCTTCATCCATTATGAGTTGAGTTTTGTGCAGGGTGAGAGATACAGGTTTAGTTTTATTCTGTTGCATATGGATTTCCAGTTTTCCCAGCACCATTTGTTGAAGAGGCTATCTTTTCTCCATTGTATATTTTTGGCACCTTTGTCTAGTATGAGAAAATTGCATGCATTTGGGTTTGTGTCCATGTCCTCTATTGTGTTCCATTGATCTACCTATTTTGGTGCCAATACCATACTGTTTTTGTTACTATTACTTTGTAGTATAGTTGAAGTTCTGGTATTGCGATACCCCCTGTTTCATTCTTCCTGCTAAGGATTCCTTTAGCTATTCTGGGTTTCTTATTCTTCCAGATGAATTTCATGATTGCTTGCTCTATTTCTGTAAGGTACATCATTGGGATTTTACTTGGAAATGCATTGAATGTGTATAGCACTTTTGGTAGTATGGCCATTTTGACAATATTAATTCTGCCGATCCAAAAACATGGGAGATCGTTCCATCTTCTGAAGTCTTCCTCAGTTTCTTCTTCAATGTTTTGTAGTTTTCATTGTAGAGATCTTTTACCTCTTTGGTTAGATTGATTCCCAAGCATTTTATTTTTTTTGAGGCTATTCCAAATGGTGTTGTTTTCCTCACTTCCCTTTCAGATGTTTCATTGCTTGCGTATAAAAATGCTTTAGATTTATGCGTGTTGATTTTATAGCCTGCTATTTTGCTGAATTCATTGATGAGGTCTAGAAGTTTTCTGGAGGAGTTTTTTAGATCCTCTAAATATAGAATCATGTCATCAGCAAATAGTGACAGCTTAAGTTCCTCTTTTCCTATTTTTATCCCTTTAATTTCTTTAGTCTGCCCAATTGCTCTGGCTAGAGTTTCAAGGACAATGCTGAATAGAAGTGGTGAAAGACGACATCCCTGTCTTGTTCCCGTTTTTAAAGGCAATGGTTTCAGTTTTTCTCCATTTAGAATGATGTTGGCCATTGGCTTAGCATAAATAGCCTTTACAATGTTCAAGTATGTTCGTACTATCCCTATTTTTTGTGTGTGTTAAGCATGAAGGTGTGTTGTATTTTGTCAAACGCGTTTTCAGCGTCAATTGATAGAACCATATGATTCTTATCCTTAAGTCTATTGACATGATGGATTATGTTTATTGATTTACGGATGTTAAACCTCCTTGCATTCCAGGGGTGAACCTGACTTGATCATGGTGCATGATTTTCTTAATATGTTTTTGGATATGGTTTGCCAATATTTTGTTAAGGATCTTTGCATCTATATTCATGAAGGATATTGGTCTAAAAATTTCCTTCCTTGATGGGTCTTTTCCTGGTTTGGGTATGAGGGTCATATTAGCTTCATAGAATGAGTTTTGTAAGGTACTCTCCTTTTCTATTTCCTGGAATACTTTGAGAAGTATTGGAATGAGTTCTTCTTTGAAGGTTTTGTAAACTGAGGTGAGAATCCGTCTGCTCCTGGGCTTTTCTTGGATGGTAGGTTTTTAATGGCTTCTTCTATTTCATAGCTTGATATTGATCTGTTTAAATTGTGTATGTCCTCCTGAATCAGTTTGGGAGTAGCATGTCTCTAGAAATTTGTCAATGTCTTCACTGGTTTCTATTTTGTTGGAATACAGATTTTCAAAGTAGCTTCTCATTATGTTATGTATCTCAGTGGTGTCTGTCTTGATATTTCCTTTTTCATCACGAATTTTATTAATTTGAATTTTCTCTCTCCTTCTCTTTGTTAGTGTGGCTAAGGATATGTCTATTTTGTTTACTGTTTCAAAGAACCAACTTTTTGTTTTGCCAATTTTTTGAATTGTTTCTTTGGTTTCAATTTCATTGATTTCAGCTCTGATTTTAATGATTTCCTGTCTTCTACTACTTTTGCTGTTATTCTGTCCTTCTTTTTCTAGGGCTTTGAGCTGTAACGTTAGGTCATTTACCTGTTGACTTTTCCTTCTTTTCTAGAATGCGCTCCATGCAATGAATTTTCCTCTTAGTACCGCTTTCATAGTGTCACAGACATTTTGATATGTTGTATCGTCGTTCTCATTGACCTCTAAAAATTTTTTTATCTCCTCCCTGATGTTTTCTGTTATCCATGTTTCATTCAATAGCATATTATTTAGTCTCCAGGTGTTGGAGTAATTTCTGCTTTTTATTTTGTCATTGATTTCTACTCTCAGTCCATTATGATCTGATAGAACACAAGGCAGTATCTCTATTTTTTTGCATTTCCAAGGGCTGCTTTGTGGCATAACATATGGTCTATTTTCGAGAAGGTTCCATGTGCTGCTGAGAAGAAAGTGAATCTGCTCGTTGATGGATGGAATATTCTATATATGTCTATTAAGTCTAGGTTATTGATTGTATTATTGAGTTCTATGGTTTCTTTGTTTGGTTTTTGTTTGGAAGAACTATCTAGTGGTGACAGCGGTGCATTAAAGTCACCCAGAATTATTGTGTTGTGGTCTATGTTATTCCTGTTATTGAGAAGAATTTGTTTGATGCACAGGGATGCACCATTGTTTGGGGCATAAATATTTACTATCGTTATGTCTTCCTGATTTATGGTTCCCTCAAGCAGTATGAAATGTCCTTCTTTATCCCTTCTGACTAACTTTCGCTTGAAGTTCACATTATCTGATATAAGGATGGAAACCCCCGCTTTTTTACTGAGTCCATGTACGTGGTAGGTTTTTTCCCATCCTTTCACCTTTAGTCTGTGGATGTCTTTTTCTATGAGATGAGAGTCTCTTGCAGGGAGCATATTGTTGGGTCTTTCTTTTTAGTCCATTCTGCAAGTCTATGTCTTTTGATTGATGAGTTTAGGCCGTTAACGTTCAGGGTTATTATTGAGATATGATTTGTATTCCCAGTCACTTGGGCTTATTTTGGTTTTTAAGTTGGCTTGGTTTCTCCTTGAGTGGTTTTCCTCTAAGGTAGTTCCTCCCTTTGCTGACCTACATTGTTGTTTTCCATTTCTTCCTCATGGAATATTTTTGTTGAGAACATTCTGTAGCGCAGGTTTTCTATTTTAAATTCTTTTATCTTTTGTTTATCATGGAAGGTTTTATTTCATCTTCAAATCTGAAGGTTAGTTTTTCTGGGTATAGGATTCTTGGTTGGCAACCATGTTCTTTCAGAGCTTGAAATATATTGTTCCCGGCCCTTCTAGCTTTTAGAGTCTGGGTTGAGAAGTCGGCTGCTGTCCGTATTGGCCTCCCCCTATATGTCATTTGATGCTTTTCTCTCATGGCCTTCAAAATCCTGTCTTTATTTTGAATGTTAGGCATTTTCATTATAATGTGTCTTGGTGTGGATCTGTTTTGATTTTGTGCATTTGGTGTTCTGTAAGCCTCTTGGTTTTGATTTTCCATTTCATTCTTCAGGTCTGGGAAATTTTCTGATATTATTTCATTGAATAGGTTGTTCATTCCTTTGGTTTGTATCTCTGTGCCTTACTCAATCCCAATAATTCTTAAATTTGGTCTTTCTTGATGTCCCATAGTTCTTGGAGATTCTGTTCATGATTTCTTACCATCTTCTCTGTTTGGAAAACTTTATTTTCAAGATTAAATATTTTATCTTCATTATCTGATGTTCTGTCTTCCAAGTGGTCTAGTCTTTTGGTGATGCTTTCAATTGAGTTTGTAATTTGGTTTATTGTTTCCTTCATTTCAAGGATTTTTGTTTGTTTGTTTGTTTTTTGAGAATCTCTACCTCTTTGTTGAAATGATCTTCTGCTTCCTGCAGTTGCTCTGTCAGCTTATTGGTATTATCATTCATTGCCCACATTTGCTCTCTTATCTCACCTTTGATTTGCAAATCAACTTGATCATGTATAATCTGAGGTCCTTTTCTGACATTTCTTCTAACATACTGTCATTGGATTCTATTAATATAGAGTCAAGATTTGTTTGGATCATTTGCTTCCCTTGTTTTTTTCATGTTGTTCATGTATCTTCCCCTCTAGCAGTGCAGATCTGGGGTATTGCAGATTTCCCCTTATAGCCTTATAGTGGCCCTATAGGTTTCCAAAACCTTTTCTTTAAGGGGAGATCAGTATTAGCAGTGCCCAATTCAGACACTATGGAATCCTAGACCAAATAGGCCCTATGAGGACAATAACAATATTGTCATAATAAACAGAATGAGTTCAAATATTATCTTCAATAAAAAAAACCGATTTGCAATAAGGTCTGCAGTTTCTAATGGAGGACAAAGGGGATACAGAGGGATGTAGAACGTGGCTATTAATGGGATAAGAAATGAATATACAGAAGTTCTAGATAATAGAAATGGTGAGAGTGTAATCAAAAGAAATTGGATGTTAGCATGCAAAAAAGGGGGAAAGAGACTCTGAGGGAACAGGTAAACAAAAGGAAAAGAGAGCAAAAAAATAAAGAAATAAAAACTTAAAATTTTTCAATAAGGAGAAAAAAGAAAATCTACAGTACAATAGTCACATAGTAATAAAACCTCCCAGTCTTTAGTAGGTTGATGCAGGAGAGGTACCTGACATTGAGCTTCTAGTCTCCAGTAGGTGTCCCAGGATGGGATTTGCCCCACCAAAAAATCGGAGCTATGGCTTCCAGGGTTATCCAAGATGACGCTCTGGCTTCCAAATGTTTTGGCAAATGGGGAGCTGCAGCTCAGGGTGTGGATGTGGTCAGCTGGAGGTCCTGGAGGCGGGATGCAGTTGGTCAGGCAGGGGTCCTTGAGTTTGGGTGTGTTTGGTGTGGTTGTGGGATCCTTGATGCTGGTTGCAGACAGTTGGGGTCCCGGTGATATGGTGCAGTCAGTTGTTCTCGGTCCTCGTGGCAGGGAGCAGTCAGTCGATGTGAGGGTCCCCGAGGCAGGAAGTGATCAGTCGGGCTGAGGGATCCTGGAGACTGGGCTCAGTCAATCTGGTTAGGGACCCTATGGGGACTGGCTGTTCTCTCAAAATGGCGGCATCCACATGTAATCAAACCTGCAGGTTCTGTAACAGTGAACTTCCAGGCAACAGCAGGCAGCTGGTGCTCCACTGGTGGTCAGCGATCAGTTTGCTGACTGTTGTCGGATGATTGAGAAGTGATCCTCGAGCGTTGGGAGATGGATAAGTGTAAGGCAGGCGATGGACAGGTGAGAGGCAGGCAAGTGGAGGATGACAGGTGCCTGACAGTGAGTAATCTGCACTCAAAAAAGGTGTCGATATGCTGGCAGACTGCAGGTGGTCACAGTAGACAAATGGGGTAAACAGAGGGGGATCGATAAGCAGCAAAAACTACCTCACCAGGAAACAGATATCCTCTGCTTGAAACCGGAGTTACGGAGCGACAAGGAACGCAGCCTCCCTGTACTCCGCCATCTTGTGTCTCCTCTAACACATTTTTATATGCAAGCGATGAAACATCTGAAAGGGAAGTGAGGAAAACAAATCCATTTGCAATATGCTCAAAAAAAAATACTTGGGAATCAATCTAACCAAAGAGGAATAGAGCTCTACAATGAAAACTACAAAACATTGAAGAAGAAACTGGGGAAGACCCTAGAAGATGGAAAGATCTCCCATGTTCCTGGATAGGCAGAATTAATATTGTCAAAATGGCCATACTACCAAAAGTGCTATGCACATTCAATGCAATTCCAATTGAAATACCAATGAAGTACCTTACGGAAATAGAGCAAGCAATCATGAAATTCATCTGGAAGAATAAGAAACCCAGAATAGCTAAAGGAATCCTTAGCAGGAAGAATGAAACGGGGTATCGCAATACCAGAACTTCAAATATACTACAAAGTAATAGTAACAAAAACAGCATGGTATTGGCACCAAAATAGACAGGTAGATCAATGGAACAGAATAGAGGACGTGGACACAAACCCAAATAAATACAATTTTCTCATACTAGACAAAGGTGCCAAAAAGATGCAATGGAGAAAAGATAGCCTCTTCGACAAATGGTGCTGGGAAAACTGGAAATCCATATGCAACAGAATGAAAATAAATCCCTATCTCTCACCCTGCACAAAAATCAACTCACAATGGATCAAGGACATTGAAATCATACCAGAGACCCTGCATCTTATAGAAGAAAAAGTAGGTCCAAATCTTCAACTTGTTGGCTTAGGATCAGACTTCCTTAACAGGATTCCCATAGCACAAGAAATAAAAGAAGAATCAATAACTGGGATAGATTCAACCTAAATAGCTTTCTCTCAGCAAAGGAGACTATCAGCAATGCGAAGAAAGAGCCTACAGAGTGGGAGAATATCTTTACCACTCATACTTCAGATAGAGCACTACTTGCCAGAATCTAAACTCTACACCAAGAATACAAATAATCCAATCAACAAAAGGGCTAAGGAAATGAACAGACACATCACAGAAGATCTACAAGCAATCAACAGATATATGAAAAAATGTTCAACATCTCTAAAGAAAAATGCAAATCAAAACTATCCTAAGATTCCAACTCACCCCAATTAGAATGGCGATTATCAAGAACACAAGGAACAATAGGTGTTGGAGAGAATGTGGGGACAAAGTTACACTCATACATTGCTCATGGGGCTGCAAATTAGTGCAGCCACTGTGTAAAGCAGTATGGAGATTCCTCAGAAATCTTGGAATGGAACCACCATTTGACCCAGCTATCCCACTCCTTGGCCTATACCCAAAGGACTTAAAATCAGCATACTACAGAGATACAGCCACATCAATGTTCATTGCTGCTCAATTCACCATAGCCAGATTGTGGAACCAAACTAGATGCCCTTCAGTTGATGAATGGAGAAAGAAACTGTGGCATATATATACAATGGAATATTACTCTGCCATGAAGAATGATAAAATTATGACATTTGCAAGAAAATGGATGAAATTGGAGAACATCAATGTAAGTGAGATAAGCCAATCTCAAAAAACTACAGGACGAATGATCTATCTGATAAGCGGATAAGGACATATAATGGGGGGTGGGAGGGGTTAGTGTTAGGGTTAGGGTTAGGGATAAGGAGGGTGGTAAGAATGGAGGAAGGAAGGATTGTACAGAGGGAAAAGAGGGGTGGGAGGGGTTGGGGAAGGGAAAAAATAACAGAATGAATCAAACAAAATTACCCTATGCAAATTTATGATTACACAAATGGTATGCCATGATTACATGTAAAAAAAAAAAAAACTCTACATGAAGAATACGAATAACCCAATCAACAAATGGGCTAAAGATATGAACGGACGCTTCACAGAAGAAGATCTATAAGCAATCAACAAACATATAAAAAAATGTTCACCATCTTTAGTAATAAGAGAAATGCAAATCAAAACTACCCTAAGATTCCATCTTACCCCAATTAGAATGGCTATTATCAAGAATAGAAGCAACATTAGGTGTTGGAGAGGATGTGGGAAAAAGGTACACTCATACATTGCTGGTGGGGCTGCAAATTAGTGCAGCCACTCTGGAAAGCAGTGTGGAGATTCTTTATAAAACTTCGAATGGACCCACCGTTTGACCCAGCTATCCCACTCCTTGGCGTACACCCAAAGGACTTAAAATCAGCATACTACAGAGATACAGTCACAACAATGTTCATAGCTGGTCTATTCACCATAGCCAGATTGTGGAACCAACCTAGATGTCCTTCAGTTGATGAATGGGTAAAGAGACTGTTATATATATATATATATATATATATATATATATATATATACATATATATATATATATATATATATATATACACACACACACATACACACGCAAAATGTAAAATTACTCAGCTATAAAGAATAATAAAATTATGTCATTTGCAGCCAAATGGATGAAATTGGAGAATATCATGCTAAGTGAGATAAGCCAATCTCAAAAACCCAAAGTTCGAATGATCTCGCTGATAAGCAGATGATAACACATAATGGGGGGTGGAAGGGGGGCACGAATGGAGGAAGGAGGGACTGTATAGAGGGAAAAGAGGGGTGCAAAGAGTGGGGGGGGAGAAAAAATAAGAGAAGAAATCAAACATCATTACCCTACGTAAATGTATGATTATGCAAGTGCTATGCTGTTGCTCCATGTACAAACAGAAACAACATGTATTCCATTTGTTTAGAATAAAAATAAATTAAAAGAAAAAAAAGAAATAAAATTCTATATGTTCAAATATTTATATGAATATGAAATGCCTGAATAGCAAATAATAATAATCCAATTGAAGACATATATAGACATTTCTTGAAAGAAGATAAACGAATAACCAACGGTTATGTGAAAATGTATTCCACATAATTAATCATAAGGAAATTCAAATAAAACTAATATGGTTTTTTCTTAAAAGCAAAAAAAAAAGAAAGAAAGAAACTGTTGTATATATATATATATATATAGGAATATTAGCCATAAAGGAAAATAAAATTATGGCATTTGCAGGCAAATGGATAAAATTGGAGAATATCATGCTAAGTGAGATAAGCCAATCTCAAAAAAACCAAAGGACGAATGATCTTGCTGATAAGCAGAAGATGACACATAATGGGGGGGTTGGAGGGTGGCAAGAATGGAGGAAGGAGGGACTGTAAGGAGGAAAAAGAGGGGCGGGAGGGGTGGGGGGGAAAGAAAAAATAACAATGAATCAAATATTACTCTATGTAAATCAATGACTACGCAAATGGTATGCTGTTACTCCATGTACAAAGAGAAACAAATGTATCCCATTTGTTTACAATAAAAAGAAATTAAAATAAAAAAAAACTTACAGTGTGTACCTAGAGGTTTCAACTGGAACAGTGTCCCTCCACCAATATTTCCATGTCAGTATTTTGAATTTAGTACTATTCAAAAAGGACATTCACATACTTTGGAGTTTTCTGTAAATAGGTAAAAAGAGAACTAGGGAGAGAGAAGGGAGAGGATAGGGCTGCAATGAGGTAGATATTCCTGGGGAAGTAAGTTTGGGACTGTTGAAGCATAGGGTAATAGGAACTTGGTGCAGGGAGAAAATATCAAAATAAGGGAGAAGAAAATGTGAGAATAAAAGAGATGAAGAGCATGGAGATGTTCTCAAAAAAAAGAGGATGTTTGGGATGGAATGTGCAAAAGAAACAAAGATTTTAAATCAATGCAGAGAGTATACAGGGAAATCTTCCCAGCACCGAACAACTGAGGCTGGTTGAGAGAATGTCTAGATTAATGGACTAGTGAGGAAACTAAGGGTAGAATTAGGGTATCAGTGGGGAAAGCAGTGCCTCAGAAAAGTCACCTTTGGTTGCTTGGAGTTTTCCAATGGCCTCTTTGAACACAGATGACCTAGATAGTTTGAACATGAACATTTTAAAAGTATGCTCTAGAATGATTCTTCCTCTAAACATGATAATGAAAGAGGTTACAGACAGGGCTGGGGAAACAGCATTTTCCATGTCCTATTTTACTCTGCTTTTAAAACTATGTGGATTTGTAAAAATATGATATTCCCTCACCTGCATCAGAAGGATGCGTTCACTTGTGTCATAGGTTTTAGGCAGAAGCTGTTTTTAATCTTGCTTTTAAATACTTTTTAGTTGTTGATGGACCTTCATTTTATTTATTAATTGACTGATTGATTCATATGTGGAGCTGAGAATTGAACCCAGTGCCTCACACATGCTAGGCAAGAACTCTACCACTGAGCCACAACACCAGTCCTGCTTTTAATCTTTACAATTGTTTTCCTTTTTTTAACAGAGTACATACAAAGTGTCATTAACAATTTTTAAACCTAAGAAGCAAAAGAAAGACCTACGTAAGAATAAAATTCAAGCTCCACATCTCTAATTCCACATATATCTAAAATACTATTGTAAATTATTTTGGGTTTTCTACATTTCAAAGAATTGTTTTGATGGAGGGTATAATCAGTCTCAGAGTGCATGCTTAGCAAGTGGGAAGCCCTCGGTTCAATACCCTGCACCAGGAAACATCATAAACATTTTTTCAATTGTATGATTATATTCTAGTGGTGGATGGTTTCATCAGACTTTAGGGCCAACATTTTCCTGTTAAAAATGATTACAAACTAGGTTTTCAGGATAAATATAAGTTTTATGATTATTTTAAAGCTTTTTTCTGCTTTCATTGTAACTGAAATGTTTATCAGAATGATTTTAATTGAAATATCGACCTCGTGGGATTAATATCTTTTACTTGGTGTGTATAATATTTAGAGAGAGATGAAAAAGCACACTCAAGGAATTTCTTTACACTTCTTATTTTGTGCTCTACTTGTACAAACCTTCCTCCTGTTCTTTCTTCCTTCTTCCCTTCCTTCCTTTCTTTCTTTTTTGATTCTAGTGCTGGGGATTGAATTCAGGGTCTTATATGTGCTAAGCCAGCATGCTACCACAAGCTATGTCCCCAGCATTTTCCCCACTTTTGTTTTGTTTCTGAGAAAGGATCTTGTTAAATTGCCCAGGCTGGCTCTGAATTCCTGGGTCCCAGCAATTCCAATGCTTCAGCCTCCTGAGTGCTAGCACCACAGGCGCACAGGACCATGCCCAGATTCATGGTGGGATTTTGCTTTGGATTTTGCTTTTGCCTGTGGTGGGGAAGAGGAGGGTTGGTGGGGTTTTGTTTTTTTGAAGCACCAGGGATTGAACCTAGGGACACTTTACCACTAAGATACATCCTGAACCCTTTTAAAAGTTTATTTTGATAGTCTTGCCAAATTGCCAAGGCCATCCTCTAACTTGTGATCTCCTGCGTCAGCCTCCTGAATAGCTGAGGTTGCAGGAGTGTTGGATTGCATGTGGATTCATAATATTTTTTATTTAAATTTGCTGCTGAATACACACTTTTCATTGATACAGTTTCTCTGTCTAGAAGTACTGGTTAGAAATTCATTCAAAATCACCTTCACTTGTGGGCAGTGTTTTGTTTACGAGTAGTCACTAAAATAAACCACAATCATTCACTTTCATTATATTGTATGTATGATAATGGAACTTCATTCATTAGTAAATTTGCTATGCTTTGACGCTTGCTACATATACAAATTTTTCTTAGTGTCTATGTATTCTTTGTAGCTCTGTGCTTTTTCAGTTTTGCCTTTCTATCATTTCAGAATTTATTATACCTTCCTCCAGGTAAATCTTACATATCACTTTTATTTGTGAATGAATTAAGACTCTCAGTATTATTGTAAATACCTTATAGATGAGGAACCTGAAGCACAGAAAGTTTAAATAACATTTTTTTCCAAGAAGCATTATCTCTTATAAAACTTACCCTCAGGTATTCATGTTGGTGTACGATGAAAAGACAGGCTTGTAAACAATGACCATTTGGATGGTCCAACTGAACTCTGGGAAATGGCATGGGACCTGCACAAGCAAAATGGGATAGGGAAGATAACACTGGTGATAGCAGTACTGTTTCCTATGAACAGGCAAAAGTAAAATTCTATTTAAACTGACTTCTGCTCTTTGTCTACTGCATAGATCCCTGGCCAAGGGAGGAAGTTTCCATAACTTGGTGCTGATATTGAACAAGTCAATCATACTTCTCGGACTCTGGGTTTACTCACTTGCAAACTGATAATGTTAGATGTCCTCTACCTTCTAAAACATTTCAGATGAAGGGTTCATTCATGGGCAAATACTAGTACAGGCTCAGAAGAAAGATAGGCCAGGGAGAAGGTTGCTTGTAGGGAACAATATGTGAAGCAGACCACTTGGGTCTTCTGTACCCTAATGGTGAGAGAAGGCAGTTCATCAGAAGAGTACCAAACTGCTCCAGCACTTGCAGCCATGCAAGCGATTGATTTGGGGTATCTCAAAGATTACTGGTATTAGAGGTTTCCTGACTGCCACAACATTAAGATAATGCTCTTTCTCAAGTATCATAACAATCTGTCAGTCTCATCAATGTTTACTTTACCCTCTTATTACTACAAAAATTCCAAGAATTCTTCTATATTTGGGACTGCAAATTCTCTTCCTCTCTCTCTTCCTGTGGTGAGCAATGTAGTTTGGATTCTCAGCAACCATTTTAACTGTGTGAACAATTTCTCTTTAATACACATTCCATTTCTGCTTTCAGAATGCTTAGCAATGTTCTTGATAGGCTGTTGTAGTGTTGCAATTCATGCACTTCACCTAGCATCCCCCTGAGAATCTTGTTCACCGTTTAAATTTGTTCGTTCTGATGGCTCTAAACTGTCATCTATGAAAGCCTTAAAATAACAAAAATATTTCTTTTTCATTGTAGGTGCACTGGCTAACATAGATTCAAGGATATGGTAGCAGCTGTAGGCATCTAGCCTTTAAGAATTATGCTTCTAGCTTGGACTGCCTTCTGGAGAAGACTTGGTCTCAGGATCATAAGGAATCTTTTCTCATTGTGTACCTTGGATATTACCATAATTGGCTAGCCTATAATGGAATTGATTTTGGGAACAGCAATATGGGAACAACCAGGAATATGTATTGAATATCAACTGGGGTCACATATCAATGTAGGCATTGAGAAGAGAGCTGTAAAGCAACTCAGAAAATCTCCTGTCTCTCTGGACATCTCATTCCAGTGGACAGTGAAAGACAATAAACAACCCGAACCATATCAGATACTGGTAAAGACTATTGACAAGGTTGAAACAAGACCAGCTGATAGAGGGTGACTGGGTAGCTCCTTAGAGTGGATGGACAGAGAAGATCTCTTTGAGGAGGTGACATGAATGATCAAATGAAACGAGCCAAGTAAATATTCTAGAAAAGCACCTCATGAAGTGTGATCAGCTGTGCAAAGGTATTGAGTAGAACTGCAGATGTTTAGATGATGTGGCTGGAGAATGGAAAGCAAGAAGGAGAGGGGGAGGTGAGGTCAGAGAGGCAACAGTGGCTGAATCACTCTGCAATCCAGGGTAAGGAGTTTGAATTTTAAGCCCAAGCATCATGGGAGGTTATTATACGTTTTGAAGTCCATGTGTTATGGAATCTGACTTTTGCTTTTCAAAAGATCATTAGTTGCTCTTCTAAGAATGCAGTGTATTGGGTAAGGAGTATGACCTTCTGTATTAGTGAGTGCCCCTCTGGGCATGGCACATAGCACAGGAGTAAAAAGTAGGCAAGAGACATCTGCCTAGAATCCTCCTTGGTTTTGGCTCCCTCAGAATCATCTCTGGCATACTTTTTTAACGTGCTAATGCCACATATCACGTGAGGGATTTCATATTGTATGAGACCCTCGATGCTGCCCAGGAATGAGCAGTATGAATGAGCAGTCACACCCCATGTGATGGAGGCAGGTTAAGAGAATAACAAAACTACCTGTGTGCCAATTGATAAAAATGGGTCAATTCATTACTCCTAACCTGTTAACAGGTTCCTTGTGCTGGTCTTCATAATATGCACAACTTTGAGCATGACTAGTGGCCAGAGACTTCTTGGGCCCACATTCAACAGCCTTCCATTGCTCACCCAGTAACATGGTTTGATCTTCCCCCTTCAATCTAACTTAATTCCACCGCCTTTTTGCCTGGTCCCTTGTTGACTACTGGTTCTTCCCAGCGAATTTTGTTCAATCATTCAGAATTGTCCTCCTGCAGGGGGTGGCAAACACTGACCCAGATACAAAATAAACTAAGGACCCCGAGAAAATTAGTGCCTGGGAAAGGGAGAGAGTTCTCCTCCCCTTTCCCCTGCCAGCTGGTTTACAGGGAACCTCATTATCTCCATTCACTCCTACCTTTTGGATTGTAAAGGACTTTCCCTAGGACCTAACTACATTCCTTTGAAGTGTAAAACCCTCGCCCAGGTCCCTTGCAAGGCTCCAGGGCCCAAGGGTGGAGATTTATTTACCAAAGGCCTTATGAGAGGAGTCCCCTTATAGCACTCTGGTTCTGTAAACATGCTTCTTACTTGAACACTGTTACACACAATCATGTATCATGTTTTGAAACCTTGTGTACAACTATGGATTGTTTCAGACTAGAAAATTTATGACACTAGATAGCCTAGAAATGTGTGCAAAACTGGTAGGGGTACTCAGAATCTGGAGTGCTTACCTCCTCTGGGCCCACAGCGTAGTATAAAGTTTGGTGTCTCCCACTCTTCCAGTGCCCTTTGCAACTTCTTGCCTGATTCCCACAACACTTTCAATTCCCACTTTGCATGTCTCTCAAGAACTCATGTTGTACCACACTGGGCCTCAAACATGGCTTCCATATGTCCCTAAAACACAGGATCAAGAGGACAGGCTTATTTTCCTCACTGGCAGAGGCTCAGCTGCATGGCAGGAACTTAATGTTAATAACTTATTCAGCAGATGCCTATGCTCTTACCATGGACACTGGGATGATTCACATAAATTGTTACCATGGTCTCAATGTGTTACACCCCATCCTCAAAATCGTCCTGTTGTAGGAAAACAGGTATAAATTGGGGTTCTTATGGGAGAACTGATTAACACTGAATCTAGACCTTTGGGAAGGAATTGTCAAACAGGGATAGTTTAGATTGGTTTTTAGAACTTGTTTTACACTCCAACTCCTCTGTGTACTGGTCTGAGGGAGAATTATGACCTCCTGCCATGAGAATGGATTTGGGGTCAATTCAGGAAACTTTATGGAAAATAGGTCTGAGTGAGGAGTGAAGGGATAATGGGTTACCAATGTTGAAACCGTTTACCACTTCCCTGCCATTGTGCTGCTGCCATTTTTCTACCCCCAACTCACCACTTTTACAACCTAGATCATTAGCCTGCAAATGTCCTTGTCAGGCACTGGTCTAATCTCTATTATCTGAGGAACTTCCACTACTTAAGATCAGCTCCCCGGACACTCTCTCTGTGTCTCTGTCTCTGTCTTGTCTCTGTCTCTCTCTCTCTCTCTATCTCACCGTAGGGTCCGAACTCTCCTCATCCACATAATAATATCTCTTGTGTGAGTTCTGACCAGGAGTGGTCTCTGGGTGCGTTCAAGGAGCCTCTTCAGACCTGAAACAGTGATAATCAATATAATAATTGAAAAATATGATGTATCTTACATTTCCATTTCATAAGGAATTCTACCTCACAGTGTGTATTACATCCCTCTTTTATGTGGACCCATTCAAATACCTCACAGAACATGTATTATGTTAAATGTGAGAACTGTGTGCTGCAACCATATGTCATGCAAACTATATGGCAAAGTTCAGGGCAAACTGTTATGATTCTCAAAAGGCCAATAATCCCCTTCTTCCTGTAAAATTAGAAGAACTGAAGCCAGAAATGAGGACAGGTGGTTAGTGTAGAAATAGAGAATCAGGTCAAATCAAGGAAAAGGAAGCCATGAAAGCCTTCTGCATCTGGAAGTTGGAGACTGTCCCTGGATGAATGGAATGTCAAAGATCTCTGGAGCCCACTGATTACCAAATTTACCTGCCCTTATGGAGGACTACAGGCAGAGAGTTGCTAATTAATACCCCTGGATCACTTTGGCCCTCCCTCTGCCCATCTGCTTCACACTCTTCGCATCTCACCTGCAAAAATGGGCCGAGTCATGCAGGCAGGAAGGAAAGAGATAAGGGGGAAAGGAACAGGAGAATAAAACCTATAAAACGGACAAGATTTGCTTAACCCATGGATTCCTCCTTTGGGTCCCCTTCTTCCACCCAGGAGAAGTCTGTTTCACTTGTCCTTAACAAAGCTTCTTACTTTCTACTCTACACTTGCCTCACCGTGCTTCTCTGGTGTTATACTTCAACACCTGAGAAAGCAGGACTCACCAAGGTAAAAGGCAGTATCAGAACCATGACAGAGACCCCTTCAGTAGCATCATGCAGGAATTACTGTGGCACCTGAAACAATGTGTTAAATGAATTATCTGGTGGCTGACAGCAGGTACTGCTGCTGTGGCTGCCATCATCACCTCCACCTCCACTGCAGTGGTGGCATTGCAACAGCAAGTCCAAACTACTCATTACCTTCCAAAAATCCATAAAATTTTTACTGAGATGTGGCAAGCTCAAGTACACATTGACTAGGAAATTTTGAGGGAAATTCAACAACAAAAAGATTCAATTATGTCA
This sequence comes from Sciurus carolinensis, assembly GCF_902686445.1. Taxonomy (NCBI): domain Eukaryota; kingdom Metazoa; phylum Chordata; class Mammalia; order Rodentia; family Sciuridae; genus Sciurus; species Sciurus carolinensis. The sequence continues at coordinate 25,501,848 of NC_062225.1, forward strand.
GGAGCAACAAAAGAATCATTGCTTTGAACTCCATAGCCTTGGACTCCTAGACCACCCTTTTGGGTTCCTCTCAATACAGCAGTGCTGAAAGACATGTCCAGGTGCAGGTGACCACTGTTAATGGGGCAGAGTTCATCCATGGTGTGGAATTTATGGGTCAATAGCTTTGAATTCAGATGCCTGCTGCCCTGGGGTGAAAGAGATACCAGGGCAGCTAAATAATCTTGAGGCACCAGCTACCTGGAGAAGGGAGATTTACTGCACAAGTGATGAATCCCAGTCAGGCCAATGTCTCCACAGCCTCTTTCATTTTGTTTACCTTGAACATTCCTTCCTCACATCAAATTCCTTTGGATGTTTCACTATAAATAAAGCATTCGAGACCTTTTTCCTTTTGGTAGGTTCAGACCCATCAGGCCTTTTCCACCTGTAAAGCACTTGCTTTAAAAAACATTTTTCATGTCTTTTATATGATTTCTTAATACTACTTTTCAGATTTTTATTTCCAGCTGCCCACACCTGCATGAGATACTTATTCCCTCCCCGTGCAGGCTGTGACTGAGAAATTATATGCCTAGGAGAACAAGTACAAGATTTACAAGTTGCTCAAAGACTTCAGTGTCACTATGACATTACCGATTTTTTATTACTAGAGTTCCATATAATGACACTGAGATTCAATGGCAAAATATACATAATCACCTGATGTGACTTGATCCTTTTCATAATACTTGTATGGATGTGTTAAAATTACAGTCTCAGGTTCCAGCCATGGTAATCCAAAAACTCCTACTTTGGATAATGAAGAAACTTGGGGCAGTTTAGCTGAAGGGATTTCTTGCTCTAACCCTTTTAAATACTTTTCTACACTTGTAAGCAGGCTACTAGCTATAACTATACTGTTAATTTTGTTCTGCACAGACTGTCAAGCTATGTGGAAATGATTGAACCATCAAGAAAATATGGTTCCTAAGTTAATTGTGCTTACAATGCTCCAAAGGACCTGAACACATGAGATCATGGAAGTTGCACCCTGAATTGGAATGGGACATGATGACTTTGATTAAGGAGAATAGGGTCCCCAACTACGTTACCTGCTAAAATTGTTTTCCTAGTACTAGCAAATCAGTTAACCCTCACCTTTCTTATAATAAACTTTCTTCTCCCTATTCTTAATTTTGTACACAATAATTTCTTAATGAGAGGACCTGCCCAGCACAAGCCACCTGCAGAACACAGTCTGACTCTTTCAAACTATAAAAGGGGGATTTTGCCTGAACCCGAAGTCTCTTCCCACATATACCACTCTTAAGCCTCAACCACAAGTGTCCTCATGCCCTCTTCTAGAACTCTAAAAGGAGTGGTCTCCATACTTCACCCCTTCTCATCAGGATAATATTCAGACTGATATCATCACCCCAATCCTTTATCCCTTTCAGAGTCTGGACTGAAGGGTATGGAAATGACAACCACCAAAACAGTGGCCTGGGAAAAGGGAAAGAGGAAGAAAGAAAAAAAAAATTGATAACATCAATCCTTTCCCAATACATCCTTTCCCAGTGACAAGAAAATTTGGGGGAAGGAAGCGAACATCACCCAGTGAGAAGAATCCCTGGAAATGGGCAAGCATCAATCACTTCCCATTATATCCTTTCTCAGGGACAGTACAGTACACCCTCCTTTCTTGCCCTGTAAAAACACTGCCCAGGAAAAACGAATTTCTAGTATTTGCAAACTTTTTCCTGATGTCTTCAATGGCTAAGTCACCTCCCATGTGGTAACCCATAGAAACCTAGACCCCTCCTGTAATCGATGGCCATTTTCTCAGCAGAAAGTATGCCTGTTCAATGCCTGACTCCACCACTGCAAAGACTTTGCTGAATTCATGAGGTCTGCACAAGCCTCCCTCATTTTGTGCTTACAACCTTAACCTGTAGGAACGATGGGTTCCCTTGATTTCTATGAGAACATAGGGATTGATGTGGCTTATGGATACTTAACATATGCTCTTAATCTCATATTAATTCCAGAAGTAAGCTTTCTGAAGTATGACACTGAACTGAAAAGAAAAAAACCAAAACTTGAAAATTTCACATCAACCAAACTGTATGTTAGGCTGTCAAACTATCCATAATTTTTCTCAGGTAAACATTATCTCATACACAACTACCAAGAAAACATATTTCATAAGAACTGGAAGAGATGGGGAAAAATAGACCTATCAAAGCAATATTTTTATATGAGCTTTATATATGAGCTATTTATCCTGTATATGAGGTTGTCTTCCTGTGGGCTCTTGACATATTGAATCACATACTATCTACATGCTGTCTCTAGAGACATCCCCAGATAGATCAATCCAGCCATCTTAAAAGCTAAACACTGGGCTGGGGTTATAGCTTAGTGGTATAGTGCTCACCTAGTATGGGTGAGGCACTGACATCAATTCTCAGATTCAATATAAATAAAGAAATTAAATAAAGGTCCACTGACAAGTAATAAAGTGTTTAAAAAAAGACAAAGCTTACCACCAAGGAAAATCATTGAATGCATACATTTACTCCCCCAATCTCTTCAGGTCTCATACATATATCATCACTCCTGACTTACTTTATCACAGTTACAAGAGAACTTAGTGAAACAAGCACTCTCCAGGGGATCAAAACAAAAGCAATCTAGATCAAGGTGGCTTGAATTCAGACACACTTGTTCCTTGGGTGCACAGTATAACTTATCACAATGGTTTTTCCACATGCCTTTCTTTAATTTTCTCCAGAAATTTATCAGGTCAAGTTTAGGCATGATGATTCAAAATAAACAGTCATCAATAGGAAAACATGCAACATATCCTACAAGGTTGGATTCCTTTAAAATATGACAAAAAATGAGCTGAAAATCCAAAGCCTTTGGGAGCCATTCACAGTCTAAAAATACCCTGAGTGATGGAAATGAGATGTGACATAAATAAGTAAACTATATTTAAGACCAGTATCTTCACTGAATAGAATTCATGGCAGATTCTGGACTTTCTACCTACCTACATTAAAAATGCATATATATTGAGCCAGGCACAGTGCACACACCTGTAATCCCAGCAACTGAAGAGGCTGAGGCAGGAGGACTGCAAGTTCAAGAACAGTCACAACAACTCTGCAGGCCCTAACCAGCATGGTGAGACTCTGTCTCAAAATAAAACCTACAAATAAAAAGCGTTAGCAATGCGACTCAGTGGTAAATTATCCCCAGCTTAAATTCCTAGGAATCCCTCACAAAAAAATGGAATTACCTGTTTTATTAACACATAATGAGATCAAAATGCGTTGCCTTGTTTCTGACAAAAGAAATTGAAAATCCATGTTACCCTCTTGTTTCTTTACACTCACTTTCCCTATATTCTACTAATGTTCTCTTCTAACTATTCTCCTGAACTTCCACCCAAGCATGGCTGACAAAGAATGTGAGAGGCCCAGGATTCTATAGTGGCTGTTTGCAAGGGGGAGGAAGATTCAGTAACTGCCACACTGGATTCACTTACATAAGAAGAGAAAAAGAATCCTCAGTGCCACTCACATATGAAAGAGCCCAAAGGCAGGATGTCTATGTGACCCAAGGAGCTATCCAAGGCAAATGATGGTGAAAGAAGTACAACCCAAGTCCAGAACAGGGACATTTTACATTGAGCCTCTCTTCTACCTCTCCACTGTTTGAGTCTAATGTTCAGAGTGCATTTTTGAAAGAATCAAGTCACAGAAAACCTGTGCTTTTGTCAGTCAAAAGATAGTAATATTCATGAGTATAAGAATGCAAACTCAAGGCTTGTCCATGAAACAATGTCTACAATGAAGAGGGGTGGGAGGAGGAGAGCAGAAGAGAGTTACAAGTCCAACTTGTCCCAGCACACCCCAGCCCAAGGAAAGTAGGACTGAAGAAAACCTAAAGAAAAACTTGGACCTCCTCATTCCCTACAGGGTGCACTCAAGGAACTTCACCCTACTCTTAGGTTATGAAAAAACTCTTTAGGGCTGAGGTTGTGGCTCAGTGGTAGAGTGATCACCTGGCACATGTGAGGCACTGGGTTTGATCCTCACACATAAAAATGAATGAATAAAATAAAGGTATTGTACGCACATTCAAAAAGAAAAGAGAGATTGGTTTTAGTCCTTTTGTTTCATCCTTGGAAGGAGCAATAACTTCACATCAACTTCTATGGCTACAGAACAACTAGAATGCTCAAAACAGATGTCTCTTTCTTCCATGCCCAGGGATATTAACTATATATGTACTATGTAATTACGTGCACACTATTACCTATGAATATGTGAAATATATAACATATAAATAATTTTGAATGAACATTAATAAGAAACACTGAGATGAACTCCCTAATATAAACACCTGGAAAGGTGGCCCTATCTTGTCCCTCTGGCAGGATTTCACCTCCCCAGAGCTCGGCCATTTAGGTTCAATTCTAAGTCTCCTGTCACTTTCTCTACCCAATCAACTCTCTTGTCAGTGTCTTCACCCAATCCCACCTTCTGGTTGGGAATCTGACCTCCCTATTGGCTACCTCATACCTTTAAACTGCCTTTTTGATGACATCATTCTCCCACCAAACCTACTGCCACCTGATAGAATCTTAGGGATTCCATGGAGTTGTAAACAAATTTGGATCATCGCAAGTGACCAGTGACCAGTAACCAGTCATCAGTGACCAGTGGTCAGTGACCAGTGGACTCCATACTGGGAAACATGCATTCTCTAGCCTCAGTCACCCAGACATCCTCTGGGGTGGTCTCCTCATCCTTTGTATCTGCAATTGATGTCACCTCTTCTCTGACAATGTCAGGTAAAGAAAGAAACTTTTTAAAGTTTTTCATTAGACATTTTGCTGCCTCAATGTACTATTGGAGTCCAATTAGCTTAGAGTAATAGGGAAAAGAATGGAAGAAGAAATCTGGAGACCTAATTTGAGTTTTCACGTTGACATGTACTAGGTATGGGAGGGATGATCATTTACTCTCTCATAAAATCTTTTTCCTCATCTGAACCAGGAGGATAACACAGTGACTTTACACTGGTCCCTTTCTTTTCTAATATTGAGTCTTAAGGGGCATATTTATAGAGAAAGAAATTTGATTTGGGGAGTGCCTTCATTTCAACAGAAAAAAAGATAGTGAGATGGAGAAGAAAACTCACACTGTGTACCGAGAGTATCATCTGGAACAGTGTCCCTCCACCAATATTTCCACTTCAGCATTTCATATTTAGTGATATTCAAAATGGGACATTCACATATTTTGGAATTTTCTGTTTGAACTATGTGAAAGAGAACTAGGGAGAGGGAAGGGGGAGAACAGGGCTGTAAGGAGGCAGATATTCCAGGGGAAGTAAGTTTGGGACTGTTGAAGCACAGGGGCAACAGGAACTTGGTGGGGGAGAAAATATCAAAATAAGGGAAAAGAAAATGTGAGAATAAAAGAGATGAAGAGCATGGAGATGTTCTCAGTTAAATAGTAGTTAGTTGGAATGGAATATACAAAAAAAAAGTGATTTAAATCGATGCAGAGAACATAGAGTGAAATCTTCCCAGCACTTGGACATATGAGGGTGGTCGAGAGAATGTCCTAATTAACTGACTAGCAGGGAAACTTAGGGTAGAATTAGGGTATCACTGGGGAAAGCGGTTTCTCAGAAAAGTCATATTTGGTTCTTTGGAGTTTTTCCTATAGCCTCTTTGAACACAGATGACCTAGACAGTTTGAACATGAACATTTTAAAAGTATGTTTTAGTAATGATTCTTTCTCTAAACATGCTAATGAAAGGGGAGAGAGACAGGCCTGGGGAAACAGCAGTTTTCCATGTCCTATTTTACTCTGTTTTTTAAACTACATGAATTTTTAAAAAATGATGTGCCCTAACCTGCATCAGAAGGATGCATTCCTGTGGTGATAGGTAGTTTTCAAACAGAAGCTGTCTTCCATCTTTACAATAATTTTTTTTCTTCATGAGAATATATACAAATACTCATTAACATGTTTTAAACCTAAGAACCAAAAGAAAGACCTATGTAAGAATAAAATTCAAGTCCCATATCTAATCCCATATTTATCTAAAATAACTTTTGATTTTTCTACAGTTCAAAAAATTGTTTTTGAGTCGGGGTATAGCTCAGTGGTAGAGTGAATGCTTAGCATGTGGGAAGCCCTGAGTTTGATTTCCTGTTCTAGTAAACATCATAGAAATTTGTTTTACTTGTATGATTATATTCTGATGGTGATGTTTTTTTCAGACTTTAGGGACAACCTTTTCCTGTTAAAGATAATTATAAACTAGATTGTGATGATAAATATAACTTTAATGATGACATAGTATTCTTCTGCTTTTTTATAACAAATGTTTATCAGAAAATGTTTTATATTAATTGAAATATCTACATAGTAGGATTAATATCTTTCCATGTTGTGGGTAATATTTAGAAGAAGATGAACAACCACAGAGATGAAATTATTTTACATTTCTTGTTTCATACTCTACTTTGTAGAAAATTTCCTTCCCTCCCTCCTTCCTTCCTTCCTCCTTTCCTAACTTCCTTCCATCCTTCCTTTTTCCTTCCCAGTGCTGGGGACTGAACACAAGGTCTCATACATGCTAGGCAAGCAAGCTATCACAAGCTATATCCCCAGCACATCTTGTTTTCTCTCTGAGACAGGATCTTGCTAAATTGCCCAGAATGACTTTGAATTTCTGGACTCCAGCAATTCCAATGCCTCAGCATCCAGAGTGCTGGGACCACAGGTCCAACCCACCATGCCTAGACTCATAGTGCTATTTTGCTTCAGTTTGTGCATATGGCAGGGAAGAAGAGGGTTGGTTTATGTTTCATTTGTTTTGTAGTACCAGGGATTGAACCTAGGGGCACATAACCATTGAGCTACATCCTGAACCCTTTTTAAATTTTATTTTGATGATTCTCGCTAAATTGCCAAGGCTGTCCTCTAACTTGTGATCATCCTGTCCCTGCCTATTGAGAATCTGAGATTGCAGGTGTGTGCCACTATAACTGGATTAAAAACATTTTTCTTCAAATATTTATATACAAACATTGTGGCTACCTAAACATTTACATTTACATCAATTAGTTGCTTATTACACAATTTTTGTTAATATAGTTTCTCTGTCTATAGGTACTGGTTAGAAATTCATTCAAAATCACCTTCAATTTTGCACAGTGTTTTGATTAACAGTATTCACTGAAATAAAGGACAAACATTCATTTTCATTATATTCTATGTATGATAATGGAACTTCATTGGTTAGTAAATTTACTATGCTTTGATGTTTGCTAACTATCCAAGTTTTCATTAGTATCTAGGTATTCTTTGTAGTTCTGTGCTGTTTTTCACTTTTGCCTTTCTATCTTTCCAGAATTTACTACATCTTAGCCTATATAAATCTAATGTAATATGTCGCTTTTTTCATGGATGAATTATGACTTTTTATTATTGTAAACGCCTTACTTGTGTAACCTGAAGCTCAAAAAGTTCAAATAAATTTTTCTAACAAGAAGCATTTCCTGAAAATTTTACTCTCAAGTGGTAATGTTGATGATGGATGAAAAATCAGGCTTGAATATCAAAAACAGTGGCCCTGTAAATTACCATCTGGATGGTACAAGTGAACTCCAGAAAATGGCATGCAACCTGCACAAACAAAATCAGATGCTGAAGAAAACAGTGGTGATATCAGTACTGTTTTCTCTGAATAGAGAAAAACAAAAATATGTTTCTCCTCATTTCTGGTATTTGTCTATAGTACAGAGTCCTGGCAAGGGAGTAAGTTTCCACAACCTGGTGTTGATAATGAACAAGTCAATAATACTTTCCTGACCCTTGGTTTACTCACTTGCAAACTGATAATGTTAGACATTCTCTAACTTCTAAATGCTTCTGTTGAAAGGCATATTCATGGGCCAAAATTAGTGGAGGCTCAAGGGAAAGGTAGGTCAGGGAGAAGGAAGTGTGTAGGGAACAATGTGTGGTTCAGACCACTTGGGTCTTCGGTACCCAATTGGAGAGAAACAGCAGTTCATCAGAACAGTACCACACTACTCCAACTTTGCAGCCATGTAAATGGTCTGATTTGGGGAATCTCAATATTTATTGGTATTAGAGGCTTCCTGACTGCCACAACAATAAGATAATGCCGTTTCTCAAGTATCTTAAAAATCTGTGAGTCTCATCAATTTTTTTCATCACCCTTTTGCTTCCTACAGAAAATTTCCAGAATTCCTCTATATTTGGAACTACAAATTCTCTGCCTCTCTCTCTTCCTGTGGTGAGCAATGCAGCTTCCCTAACAGGAAGTGCATGTAACTTCTCCAGAGTCTCTGCTTCTGCTGTCAGTTCGGCATGGCTATTGCCTTCAAACTCGGGCACCTCCTTCCAGCCACTCATGGGCAGTGCCTACCTTTACCAACGTTCTAGCACAGCCATGTTGTCTGGGGTTACTAGCCAGCACCAGATCCCCCTGGCACCTGCCTCCTATCCAAGTATTTTTGAGTGGGATAATATGGGAGGTACTGAAAAGAAGTCATCTGCACTGGGGGACTATACTCTGACTGTCACTGAACAGGACACAGCAGCTCCTTCCATGTCTATGACAGCCCAATATGATACACCTTCAGATGCCAATGTCATATTCCCTGAGTATCCATCACTGTCGGCCAGGCTTGTCCAGGTGGCACCATCTCAGATTCCAAATCAGGCACATACCCTGTCACTTCCCTACCAAGCACAGAGCCAGGTCTACTACTATGATCAAAACACACTGGGACCTCTGCTCTCTGGAGATCTTGGGCCCTACCTGCAATCCTATGACTCTGTGTCATACGCAAGAAATAGGGTTGCTGCCCCTCAACCAGAAATGGTGATGGTGCTGAAGGAGGTTCCGTCTACAAATATCCTACCATTGGTCTCTAACCCTGGCACCTACTACTGTGTGTCTACTCAGCCTATGACAGAAACAAATTTTCAAGGTGAGTACAAACAAGAGCATGGGGAAAGAAAAAGATCAGAAATGAAAAGGAGAGTCAAATAGGCAGCCGGGAGCTGTGGGTCTACAGATATATAGAATTTAAGTCCTGAGACTTTAACCCCTATTCTTATTCAGCAGTTTGCATTTTCAGACTCTGCAAGAAGAAGATGCAGGACCCTCTAATGTTCATTCACAATGCATTTAAAAGACCTTCATGAGCACACTGGAGGCGATTAATTTTCAGTGCCTTGGTAGACCAGTCCCCCTCCACCAACACATTATGAGTCTATTTCCCTAATTTGGCTGGGTTTTCTAAGGAAGATACTTCAAAACTGACCATGATTTGACAGTTTAATTTTCCTTCCTTAATTTCAGGATTTAAACATTCTATTCAGAGATCCTGTGCAAAGCAGATTTCTCAAAATCTGTCCATTATCAAATATGTTATGAGGAAGAGCTCCACCCTCTCCTAGCACATGGTGTTCAGTGTTCATATATTCTTGGGAGAGTGGAGAGTATTCAGAGGTTGCAACATGAGAATGACAGGTTTCAGAAAACATTTTTTGTGGGTATCACACATAGGAGGTAAGTGTGCTACCAATCAGCCATGCTGCCATGATAATGTTGCCAGTGCAAATCTAGGATATCTACTGATCACCTGTAACTGAGGGGGTCAGCACCCACTCCTAACAGAGACCTGTCCATGGTCCTTAGGAAGAGCTACTAGAAAGGACTTCTCCACAGTTGGTAGGTTCCCTGATTATTGTGTTGCTGTGTAGGGGGAGCATCCTACTTACCATCCTCCTTGATTCCTTTGCAGTGATGGAAACTACCCGAGGGATGGAGGCTTCTGTGGGATTGCCACCGCCAAGTCAAACATTTTGTCTGCCACAACCTCCAGAATTCCCCAACTCCTGCAGTAGCAGAAGTATGCAAAATCTCCAAATACTTGAGAGTAACCCACCAACTGAACCTGGGGACATTTCAGTAATAACTCCAGACCAGAGCTCTACTAATTTCGTGGCATTGCCTCCAACTCAAAGTCAGGAAGAAACAGACAGTTTGGATGAGGTTAAAGCCATGCTTTCAAACCCTCTGGATGCCTATCTGTTTGCAGTAGAAAACCAGGATCCTCTACTACTCCCTTTAGAAATCTCTGATAGCCATGAGCTCCTGGCCTCCACTGGTCCTCTGGACCAAGAGGAGATGCCCCATTCTGAACATATCAATCTGGGAAAGAGTACCCTGAGTCTTGAGGACCAAGGCACACTTGAAAATGGGATCGAATGTAGCAGTGATTTTGCAGACCTCACTGCACTGGTGGGGGACATTCACCTTCCCGAAATTTTCAATTTCTTCAAAGACCTTGACCAACCTGGAAGTCCTCAAATCATAAAAGCCAATGACACCGGAGACATCATGGTGAATCAGGAGCAGGTAAACTCAAGTGACATAAAGGACCATGCTGATCAAGTTAGGAAGAACAAACATAAAGCCTCAGAGTCTCCTGATGGGACTCCTAAGGCCAAATTGCCGCCAAAGCCCCCAGAGTGCACATTAGAGGGAAAAGTTGCTTGCAGGGATGCAGACAGTCAAAGGGCTCTTGGGAACAGAGCCCAGCATTCTAACAGGAAAACTCAAAAGGCTGCAACCAGCAGTAACAGCAAAGCTAAGGGTCATGGGCAGGAAAAGCCCAAAAGGAGCACAGAAAACAGGTTCAAGAAAGCAGAAGACAGTAAGCAGGCAGGCAACAAGGTCAAGACAGAAGAGAAGCCAATGGTTCCTAAGGCAAAGCGCAAGAGAAATCAACCTGACCTTAGCCAAGAGACCTTTAAAAAGCCTCGAAGTTATCTAGGCATGCACATGCTGGAGTCCGTGCAGGTTTTTCATGCACTGGGGAAGAAGAATGATAAGAATCCTGGGCTCTCTTCCTCCCGGGCCCTGGGAAACTCAAGCAGTAACAAAGATCCCCGTCCTTGCCCAGCTAGGAAACCCTGGCTGCAGGTTAAAGGTCCTGAGAAAACTCAAGTGAGAGCCCAGAAACCAGATATCAGTGCTGACAAAGAGTGTCCATCTCCATCCCAGCATGAGCTTCCACCTCCTGGGAAGGTTAAATTGGTGCCTTTGCCTTTTCTGTCCCCAGAGAAACCTCAACCTCGACCTGTGTATCGCAGGCCACAGTCTCTGGCCTCACGTAGACCCACTGTGGCTTACCCTGCCCAGCCTGCTTCTACCAGCTCAGCTCAACCCAGGGCAGTCAACCAATCCCGACCAGCTCCTGCCAACACATCTTTCATGCGTCCTGCCAAGCCAGCTCAGCCGGCTGTATCCCACTCAATCCATTCAGGCTTCACCACGTCTACCCAGCCTAGTGTCCCTCAGTCTGCTGCCTCTAGGCCTGCAGCCTACACAACATCATCTTGCACTTCTGTCCAGCGGGGCCCTGTTTCCACCCTTGTGAACAAGCTCCAGTCCCAACCGCCCAAGCCTCAAAACCGATATCTGCTCCAAGACTTTGCCTTACAACCAATTCCATGGAGGAAACCCAATGTTCCTGGGCCAGTAATGTCAACTCCCATCACGGAAGAGCAGAGGCCAGAGCGGGAAGCCATGAAGAAGAAGGCTCAACAAGAGCGTGAGAATGCTGCCAAATATCCTTTGGGGAGAGTGCAGTTTTTCATTGAGAGGGAAAGAGAGATGGAAATTGCTAACTACTATGGCTATACGATATAAGAGGTGCTAAGACTGATGGTGCCACGTGGCTGCCAGTTAGTTTCCACATGTATATAGATTGATATAAATTTAATGATTCTCATATGTTTTTAAATTTTAATAAAATTAGATGAAGAAATTTAAGAGGTCTTTTGGTACCACTTGGGTACCAATTAGTGTTCCACATATAATACAGAGATAGATAGATACAAATTATTCATTCTGATATAATCTCAAAATACAATAAAATTGAATAAAGCAATGCATTAGAAAATATTAATAGATAAGTAATGAGATTTTTTGGTACTATTTGAATACCAAATAGTTTCCCACATTTATATATATGTCTATAGGTACAAGTTCATAGGCTGATATATTTTTAAATCTTAATAAAATTGAATAAAGAAATGTAATAGTATTGTTTAATAGATAAGCAACAAAGAGGTTCTGGTACCACTGGAGCATCACATACTTTTCCACATAGAGACAGATATATGTACGTTACGGTTAGGGTTAGGGTTAGGATTATTCATTCTGATATACATTTCAAAGTTATTAAAATTGAATAAAGAATTAACAGATCAATAATAAAGAGAACTTTTGAGTTTTGAATTGCTGTGAACTGTGGTTTTCTTGGAAGACGTGGGGATTAAAGCCTGCATGAGAAGAAAAGACCTGAACGTGGGACAGGATAACAGGGGAAAAGAATAGGAATTGAGGAAAGAGGAAGGAATATGACCTAGCACTAGGAAAGCAAATGGATTTATACCAAGATTCAGGAAATGAAGTCACAAAGTTTGAGGCTGGGGTTAAAAGCATAAAATCTGAAACAAGTGGAAAATGACAGAAGATGGGTTCACGTTGACCAGGAGAAATGCTAAAATCAAACAAAAACCCTCATGGAGAATGATCTAGGTATTATGACCTATCAGAAAGACATTTTTAGTAAATTAGATTCAGGGCACGAGTCCAGCATGTTTGGGTCACCTAAGATCATGACTGGGGTGGTAAATACAAAACATGGGGTTATCTACCAGGGTTGTGGCAAGGGTTCATAGTTATCCTTAGTGCACCTGACAATGTGGTACCTAGGCAAGTGAACTGCAGCAGTATGAGGCCCACCCTGAACACGGCCTGGAATAAATCATCATTTACTAACACCCGTGCACCAGGGCAGCAGAGATGCACTACTTCAATTAACCTTCAAACACACAAGGCCAGTATCGCTGTGCCACTTTACTAAAGATCTACTGCTGTATGATCACAAATTTTGCACAAAAAGAAGGCGTCAATCTGAGGCCGATGGCCTCAAGTCCTCCATGATTACAAGTGCGGTCTGGCAGCCAGCCTGGCTTTCAGAGCACAGCATCCAGACATTACCGGCAGCCGAGATCACACTTCAAAACAAGGATAAATAACTAAATTGAGGGACCTGTCAGTCCTTGTTCACTGATTCCTGCACGTGCCATCACCAGAGACCACTGCCATCAACCGACGCTCACGAGAAACAACAGTTCTTGGCGTCCATCTCCACCCTATGCGAGCAGACAGTGCGCGTGCGCAGGGAATAGCTGGCCAACAGCTGCAGGACCCAGAAGCCCAAAGCTGTGCAGGCTCTTCCGGAGGCCGGAGGCCGGAGGCCAGAGTCCTCGTGCACAGCTGCCCTGGGAGAGGGTGACCGACAGTGGGTGAGAATTGGAAAAGAATGGATCTTAGCGCAGGCAGCAGATTTTAACTATGCAAAGATTATTAATGTATATTTGAGAAATTTTTGCTGTAGATATAAATCACATAACATAGAATTCATTATTGAAAAGTGTGCAATTCAGTGGCATTTAGTAATCTCTTGAGGTTGTGCAACCATCGCCACCATCTAATTCATAACATATTCATAATCCCCAAAAGAAACCCTTCTATGTGTGAGAGGTCACTCCCATTCCTTCCTCGCCCTGCCCCCACGCAACCATTAATCTTTGGTTTTGTCTTTTCTGGACATTTCATATGAAAGGAATCATACAATATATGGCCTTTTATGGCTTCTTTGAATTAGAAGACTGTTCTCAAGGATTATCCGTGTTATAAAGTGTTGAGTCCTTCATCCGTTTTTCAGATTGCCTATGATTATATTCCACTGATATCCCACATTTTTTACATGAATACATCTCCAGTTTAACTTCAAACCATGTACAACCACAGGGAAGGGATGTTGTACTCCATGTACATAATATGTCAAAATACATTCTATAATCATGTATACCAAAAAGAACATAAAATTATTTATTTTTAAAAATTCGAAATACAAAAAATTACAGCATGTGCTTATAAGCTAATTTATAAATGTGTAAATGAAATATAAAATGATAAAATCCCTCACCTGAAGTGTATCAAATAACCCTAAAATTTCTTACGTCATTTAACTGTTTGCAATTCTCAACCTTGAGATTGCAAGTTTTTACAAAAAATTTTTCAATAATTAGAAAATAATTTATATAACTCATAGCTAACTTGTTGGAAACAAAGAAACAAAATTTGACTAAAATTAAACTTATTCCTAGTTTATACAATTAATCATCACTTTTAACAAACCCACATATTAAAGATCTCTCTGAAGATGCATAAGAAACTATTTTGCAAACTTGTCACTTTTCCTGCTGACACGAGAGACCAGTGTTTGAAGTAGCTATAGGTGATGTTCCAAACCACAGATTAATCTCAATGTTATCATTTTTTTCTTTTTTTTCATGGTAATTTTTATTCATTTATTTTTTGAATTTTTTAATATTTTTATTTTTTTTCAAGTATATTTACTCTTTATTGCATTCCTCCATTTGCATTAAATAATATAATATTCACCAATTTCTATACAGTTTTGGGCAGAACACAAAGATATCTTTATTGAAAAAGAGACATAAGTTAATATAAATTGTGCTGTTTCTCAAGAAGAGGTCAGATGGCAAACACATTGGGGATCCAGGACACAAGCCACCAGGGATCACAGAATTTCACAATATAATCTACTGTTGCAAAAGCCACAAAATGAGCCAGTGAGGAAGACCAGTGGTAAGAAATTCACCTCAAAAGGACTCAAGATGTTCTTCTTCCCTCTGAAAGTTTAGTAGGGTAAAGGAATGGATCAGTATGGGTGTTCAAGGGCTGAGGGAGAGGGTAAGGACAGGCCTTATTTCTCTGGATAATAGTGTTTATTTGCATGATAGATAGTACAGATAATTTGATATAAAGGAAGGATAAATTCTAAGGAACTAGGCAAAGGAAAAGGGAAAAGTGGTGATACTAATAACCCATTAATATTATCCTAAGGAATGGACCCACTTAGAGTTGGACAATAATTAGTGCTGAGAGGTTTGTAAAATTTATTTTAATGGTTCTTTTCAGAATGTTCAGGGTGTACATTTTTCCATACATATCTTTCATAAGATTTCAACAATGCAATGTTATGGTTTTACTGTAGCCTTCTTCTGAAGGGACAACTTCACCAGGTAATTCCAACTACAAGTGAAAAAGAACATCATTTGCATGCAATAATAATGGACAAGCTTAAAAGACTCCAATGCATTTGAGACATTGGCCTATATTTGAACGTTCATCCCATCTTTTTCTGTCCAAGTACTTACTTTCAAATTCTGACATTTTAATATTCCCAATAGGTGCATAACAAACATTTTACCAGTGTGAACAATTTCTCTTCAGTATACATCCCTTTTCTGCCTTCAGAGCACCCCCAATCCTTAGCAATGTTCTAGACAGGCTGTTGTAGCATTGCAATGCAAACACTGAAAGCCTGCATCTCCCAAGGCAAATGTTTCCAGGCACTAGCTGCAGACAGGGAGGTGTTTTTAATAATCACTTCTAAAGTAAGAGTGTCTAGGAGGCATTAGTTAATCTCCTTCCAAGTAAATCCTCTCCAGAAGCTGCCCACAGATCCCTTCTCCAAGAAGGTGAAATTCCTGAGTGCCCAAGAAAATTGTTATGCTTACTAGAGCACCCCTCAAAAGAACTTATATAAACCTAATCCCTATCTTTGTTCAGTGGCTTCTTTTGCACCAGGAAAGTAGGTCCATTAGAACTATGACTCCATTCCTGAATAAGGCTTTTGGCTGATTCTTGAAGTGTGCACCTGCCATTCTCCTAAATGCTGTCTAAAAATGAGGACAGGTGGTCAGAAGCCACCACCAGTTTTTGCCACAGTGGCACTTGGCTGTGGCTCTTTCATCTGTCTCCACAGATCATCTCCAAATCTTGCTCTCTGGACACTTTTATTTGGGGTCTTCATCCATGGCTCATTTTTGTGGCTTTTACAACAGTGGATTATATTGTGAAATTCTGTGATCCGTGGTGGCTTGTGTCCTGGTTCTCCAATATGTTTGCCACCTGGCCTCTTCCTGAGAAGCAGCATATATTGTATTAACTTAGTCTCTTGTTCAATAATGTCTTTGTGTTCTGCCCAAAACTGTATAGAAATTGATAAATATTATATTGTTTAATGCAAATGAAGGAATGCATTAAAGAGTACATATACTTGGGAAAAAACCTGGGGAATATCGAGGGTATGACCTAAACTTGTATTTTTAAAATATGACTCTTGGCTGTTACGTGGTAAATGGTAGAGAGTTGCTCAGAGAAGGCAGGAAAACCAGCTGGAAACACTTTCAGCAACTCAGCAGAAGGCTAGTGGTTTGGAGTAGTAAAACATGGCAGCACGGGGAGAGACAGATGGATTTGCTGAATGGAGGTAGAGTCCAGAGGACTCTAGTGACTTATAGTCTGGAAAAAAAAGATGCTATCATGGTTGACCTCAGATTTTTGTCTTGAGCAACATGGTAGTCCATTTCCCCAGTATGTGTCAAAAAGGGGTTGAGGAGCTCAGTCACTTGTAATCCTAGCTACTCAGGAGGCTGAAGCAGCAGGATTATAAGTTCAAAGCCAGTCAGGAAAACTTACTGAGATCCTGTGTCTGAAATATATAAATAGTATTTATCAATAAAAAAGAATTTATAAATAAAATGGAGATGTAATTCAGTGGAAGTGCCCCTAAATTGTTTTTTTTTTTAACATTTTGACTTGTTAAACTTGGGATGCATATGAGATGTTCAAGTAGAAATGTCAATAGGAGGTTGAATGTACCACTCTGAATGAACTCAGAGGAGAGATCTGGGCTGAAAATATAAATAAGAGTGACCTCAAAGTGAAAATGGTTCTGAAGCCATGAGAACAGCTGAGACCTTCTAGTGAAGAGATTCATAGCCCAGGGTCCAGGAAACTCTGAGGGATTCATGTATAGAATTCAGGGGACCATGAAGTTGAATGAGGAAAATGGTTCTTACTATTACTATCCACCAACTGACATTTAGCAGTTTTTTCCATGTTGAATGTAGGCTTAAACAAAATCCATGTTCAAAATATTTCTAACTTTGTCACCAATAGCTATGAAGATATTTTCATGCCATATTAAAATTGTTCTGATATCCCAAAATACCATCTACATTTATCTCTACTTCAGAATCATGGTATAGTATTACTAAACCAATGACTAGATCCTGTTATGTCATGTGTTAATAAATTCATTCACATTTGGTTATACATAAAGCTGAAAGTACTGGGACTTTAACTGTATTTGAAAATAGGTATATGGTGGCTGGGTAGATAGGTGTGGGGACTGCATCTCATCAGTATATTGGTAGCAAGGGAAGCATGGATCATGTGTTGGAAAATCAAACTAGCACAGAAAAATGTTTTGAAAATCTCTTTCCCCGGGAAGCCTTTCTTCTGATGTGTGAAGTGTTGGCCCAAATGTTTCTCTCCCTTTGCAGAAGAAGGAAGTGGAGGGATTTGGTGGGAACATAACTATCCAGCAAGAGCTAGAACATGAAAGACAGAGGGACAGCACATGAGAAGGAGCAGTAGTTGGAACAGGAAGAGTTCCATGCCTTTAAGGAAATGATCCAGAACCAGGAACTAGAAAAAGTGTGACTGAAAATTGTACAGGAATTTGAAAAGGTGGACCCTGGCCTAGGAGGCCACTGATGCCTGACTTGGAAAAATACTCCTTTGACGTGTTCCCCGCTCACCTGTGTCATCCACACAGCCTTCAAACGGTAACACAACAGCAAGGCCAGCTAGGCCAACAGTGGTGGACAGGTCCTTGCAACCTGGAGCACTGAGCAGCTCTGAAAGTAGTGAGTCTGTTTGCTGTTCTCCTCTCATTTTTGCCTCCACAGTATCATTCTGGGGGACTCAGCCTAGGAGGGCCTCTGTGATTCCACTTACCAGCCTTTGGTAACAGAACCCCTTGGATAAGCACTGCCATAGTGTGTCCTGTCACACTGGCTACCTTGTTTGAGGCCTTTATTTAAAACATACAATTTACCTGAAGCCAGGTCAGTTTCCTGAAAAGCTGGTAGTATCCCTGAAGGTCAAACCCTCAGCTTTTAAGGTCATCCAGAGATTGAAAATGATCAGTGAATAAGAGACCACCATTGACTTTTTGTGAAAATAATTCTAAAATGTACAGAATCTATGGTGCAATTCAATGACTGAATTTTAAAAAAGAAAAAGAAAGAACAGGGTACTACTTGCCCTGAAAGCATTCCTGATTCTTAAGGCACTTGGTGAAGGTGAACCTCATGTGATAACTCAGTTCAACCATCAAAACTACCGGCAGTCTTACCTCCTGTCACCAATGATGGCAATCAAGAAAATAGGAATGGGGTTAAACGATGAGTAAATCTTGATCATTAGAGGAATTTGTGGAAGGCAGGAATTGACTTTCAAGTAGTCACTTAAAATCGCCTTTGGAGTTTCCCAGCTCTCGTTGTGTGAAGCGGGTGAGCGCGTGGGCACCCTGCACTGGCTGCAGAGCTGCTATGGGCCCACTGGGCCCCTGGCCACTACATAGGAGCACCAGTTTAGAGCCAGGATTGGAACAAGATGGCTGACCAGGACCTTGGGGGAATTAGCCCTCTCCAACAAATGATGGCCTCAGGGGCTGTGGCTGTGGTCACCTCCCTCTTCACGACACCCCTGGATGTGTTGGAGGTCCGCTTGCAGTCTCAGTGCACCTCAGTAGGCAGTGAGCCAGAGTCCCTCCAGACTCTGGAACCTCTCCTACAGCAGATCGCACTCCTCTCTCCAATCCACAGGGAAGTGCCTCCCATACTGCAATGTTGTCCTGGAGCCCCTGTACAAATGTTCAAATGGTACCCACTGTACCACATGGTTTCATGATCCTACCCACTTCACTGGCACTCTGAATACTTTTGTGAAGATTGTGAGGCATGAGGGCACCAGCATCCTGTGGAGTGGCCTCCCAGCCACCCTGGTGATGACTGTGCCAGCTACCACCATCTACTTCACTGCCTATGACTACCTCAAGGCCTTCCTCTGTGGGCAAGTCCTGACTTCTGACCTCTACGCACCCATGGTTGCTGGTGCACTGGCTCACTTGGGCACTGCGACAGTGATCGGTCCCCTGGAACTTGTGCGGACAAAGCTGCAGGCTCAGCATGTATCATACCATGAGCTAAGCACCTGTGGCCGGGCTGCAGCGACTCAGGGCAGCTGGCGCTCACTGTGGCTGGGCGGAGGCCCCACAGCAGTTCGAGATGTACCCTTCTCAGCTCTGTACTGGTTCAAGTATGAGCTGGTGAAGAGATGACTGAATAGGCCCAGACCAAAGGACCAGACGTCTGTGGGCATTAGCTTCGCAGCTGGCGGCATCTCAGGGACGGTGGCTACCATCTTGACTCTACCCTTTGATGTGGTGAAGATGCAGCACCAGGTTGCGAGGGAAGCAGTAGAGGCTGAGAGAGTGAAGCCCCCACCAGTTCACTCCACCTGGCTGATGCTTCGGAGAATACGGGCTGCTGAATCAGGTACCAAGGGACTCTTTGCAGGTTTTCAACAGAGGATCGTCAAGGCTGCCCCCTCCTGTGCTACCATGATCAGCACCTTACGAGTTTGGCAAAAGCTTCTTCCAGAGGCTCAACCAGGAAAAGCCTCAGGGCCATTAAATGGGGCCAGGAAATGGACTCTTAGCTCTTCTGTGGATGCGGGGCAAGAGGAGATGGAGTCAGGTGCCTTTTCCTCAGCACTCAGGGAAGGGGCCACCTTTCCCTCTTCTCCAACCAAGAGCCCCAGGTAGTGCTGTCCCCCAACCCTGGGTCATCCAGGCCTTCCTTAGACCCAGCTTGCTTCCTGTTGCTCCCCCTTTCTAAGATCATCCCTTTCCCACCCCCCAAGTTCAAGACCAAATCTGATAATTGCCTGCCTCTTGTGTTCCCTTTGTGTTTGTCTGTAGCTGGGCCCCCAGGAGCCAGGAACCCCTGGGCTCAGCTTACTCTCCCTGCCCTCTGCACGCTCTAAAAATTAAAAAAAAAAGTCAGCTTTGATGGAAATCCATTTACAAGTAAGAAGGGAAGGAGGCTGGGCTGTGAGGTCTGAGATTTTGACACCCATCCCCATTTACCAGGCAGCCTTATCTCCCACTACTGTTCCTTCCTACATATTCTTAGTTCAGGGTAATTGATCTGTCAAGTTCCCAGAACATTCCCTCCACTGCCTTATCCAATGATGTTTGCTAACTTTTGCCTTCTACATAGATTCTGTTTCTGCCTTCCCTGCTTTTCTGGAAGCCTTTCCACTTCCTCTCCCTTCAATCAGATTGATCTGCAATACAAGTTAGATCATTTATCAGATTATGTAGTTATTTGTCAATAACTTGATTTTCACTTCCTGCAAGTGAGGACCTGAGTCTTGTTCGAGTCTGATTCACATTTGTGTTCCCTGTAGGCTGAACACAGTGTCTACTTGCTATACATTTAATTGGCAAATTTATAGAATTAAAAGGAAAGGAGTGTGTCAAACATTAATTCCTCATCTGTAGATGTCATCATCAGACTGTTGATTCACAGTGCATCCCATGGACTGACTTTGTCACCTCTCTGGCAGTTCAGACCTTGCTGTAGAACATACAGAAAATAATGTGCTTTTTAACTTTTTTTTTATTAAAATATGATTGTGAATTTGCTTCCTAAGCTTAGCTTGCTGGCTTTCTCAGAGGGTTTCTCCTTGGTGTTTAGGAACTGCGTCCATCCTTAACATCCTGAAGCAGTTTTAGAATTTGTTAATGCATTTTTAGAGAGACCAGACTTTTGTTATTTTAGGGGGTTGTGCTTGGGATTTAAACATTCTTCTCAAGACTCAACTCAGAAGGAAATGACTACCTAAGTCATTTTCCATTATGAAGACTATATTATTTTAAGCCTCCATGAAAGTCATACTCTAACATTCTTATGAGTTCAAACAGAGATGAACAGTTGAAAGGGGAGGTTATTTTTTAATCATCCTATTTAGACTGTGGCAGAGAATTTCTAAATATCTTAGAAATGTTTTGAAAAGGAGTAGTTTACCCTTGTCTGATATTTAATAAGTAAAGCCTACTCTTTTCTTGAAGTATCGAGAACATGAACTCAAACTTCAAAGTTTCGTATAAATCACATACAGATGAGACCCAAGGCACAATTCATCCTTCTCCAGCTGGGAACTGGAAATGAATAAGTTATATGCTTCCAAAATATAATGATGGAACCGGTGTAGGACATGCAGTCCCATTCCAAAAGGGAGAAATAAATGAAGAACCAAGTGATTGGAGCAGGCTTGGTATTCCATGCCTATGATGCCACTACAAGGCAGGCTGAGGTGGGAGGATTCCCAAGTTCAAGGTCAGTTTGGGCACCGTGCAAACCAAGAATGGGAAAACAACATTAAGTCTTAATGTTGGAGAACAATCTCTTTTGATTCCATGTCCTGCATTCTGGGCACACTAGGACATATGTTGGACCCCCCCCTCCCGCCCCAAGACATCATAAGCCCATTTCTATATTTTCTGCTGAACTCAGTTCACCCAGAGCTCTCATGAGTATGCCCAAATTGTTCAGAATGGAATCATGGACTGATGGCTCTCTGGTTCTGGGTCTTGAAGCACTGCCCCACTCCTCCAATGCCAAGGCACTGCCCCAAAGGGGCCTCTCTTTGGTAGCTCTGCTCCTATGACACGTCTCTGAACAGACCCTCAGACTGTCTGAAACATACTTTGAAACCTAGGTAGAGACCACATGGCCCCACAGTTCTTAGGGGAATTGGCTTATATGAATAAGGAGGCTGAGAAGTTCCACAAAATATTTTTGCTAGATGAACACCCTGGAATGCTGGTCATGTGACTCTGTTCACATCCAAAATCTTCAGAACCAGGGCAGCTCATGGCATAATTCTCAGCTTCAGTCCAAAGACCTTAGAATCCAGGAGCCACTGGTGCAAGTCTTAGAGTCCAAAGTCTAGAAATCCAGTCCTGATTTCCAAAGACAGGAATAGAAGAGTGCCTCTACTCTGCCTTTGTTGTGATTCTGTCTGGGCTCCCGCTGTTTGCATGCTGCCACTCATATTGACAGCAGATCTTCCCCACTCAGTCTGGAGAACCACACATCAGTTTCCTTCAGAAAACCTCTGAAAGTCACACCCAGAAATAACTCTTTACCATGTATGTATTCCTTAATGCAGTCAAGCTGACACATAAAATTGACCGTAACATCTCCAAATCAGCTGTGGCCACAGGCTGGAGAAGAGATTTTATGACAGTTTTTTGATGTCATTAGAATGAGATGCTCACTCAGTGTCTGAAGTTGGGGGGATTCCAGTGACTTAGGATTGCTCTCCCAATGCTAGAAGCTGTGAACTCTGCTTGGAATGATTCAGCCTCATGGTCTCAGACTTTTCCCTTCACCATTACAGTTCCTACAATTGACAGACTGCACCATGTGGTGGTGCCCAGGAGACTCTGTCCTCAGTTTCTTCAGTTAGCCAGTGCCAACACTGCTCAGGGAGTAGAATTTCTTTGAGATACTGGTAAAAAAGAAAAGAAGAGAAAAGAAAGAAAGAAAGAAAGAAAGAAAGAAAGAAAGAAAGAAAGAAAAAGAACAAAAAACTCAAACTCGTTCCTGAAGTGAGACTTCCATTTCTTGACCTCCCATAACTCTCAGAGAAGATGTTCAGGGTCAGTTTCTTTTTGCATGAAATCCTCCACAGATGCAACATGGACTGTGGAGTATAATCCCTTTAGATCTTTAGACTCTGTATTTGGTTGCTTTTCAGATTCCCTTGAATTGAACTGATTATTATTATAGTTAGAAACTAAACATAGTAGGAAGAGCTAGCCATTACCTATACCACCATGTTCTGAGTACCTACTCTGTGGTAGGACCTAGAAATATAAAATATTTGTAATACAAATAGTTTATGTTCACAAAAAGAGTCCAATCAAGTTGGAGATGGGAAATATGCAATAAACATACATAGCGTTCTGAGTCTATGTATGATATAAGCACTAGGAATTTTGAGGAAGGAAAGAGCACTGAATGCAGGCACTTAGAGAACCCATTACTAACTGCTGGATGAATCCATGAATGAAGTGGAACAGACGTAGCCAGAGTTTAATGAAGGACTTAACAGTGAGAGGAAAACTGCTTTAGACATGAGCAAAGGAAGGGAAATGCTACTCCACTTGGAGATTTTCAGGAACCACGAATACAATGCAACAGGACTGCGGCGTTTACCCAAGCTGGGCATCAGAGGAAGGTTAAGGGATGGTCACAGCATCTCTGGTTATGACCAGCACCCAGTAATGCACATTAGTAGACAAGGGGGTGAAACACTGAGGTGAGGGATTCTGGGAACACAGAAGAGACTCATGCTGTGGTGGGAAGTAATGTTGCTTGTATAGATATTGGACTTTCCACAGTAAGGTTGTAGGAGTGCACAAGAATTGTGACAATCTGTTTTCTTCTTTGCAGATGAGGAATGAATTTACCATTATCCACAGTCTCATCTCCAAGCAAAGTGCTGGTATGATTATTGCAACACAGATATAGAACTTTTCCTCATACAGGATCAGCAGGGTCTCATCAACCTGGGCGGGATTCATGTAAGCAAATCTCAGCTGTCTGAGGGTTCATCTCATCTCTGTTTGTTATGAACACTGCTTGTTTCTTGTTTTCAACAGATTGTACATAGGTTATTTATTGTTTTCCTCTCCTTTGGATACAGTTCCTAGTATACTTGAGTGCTTGTACTAAGAAAATGGCAAAGTTTTCCAGAACCTCTGGCAGTAGTGGTAGGTCCAGCTAATGTCCATCCACTAAACAGAAAATGGAATTCTCACTCAGTTACACCTCTACTACATTCTGGTAGCTACACTAATGTGGAAAAAAAACAGACGAGTCTTTCTGTCTCAGTCACAATAGATCACTTCCACTGGAACAGCTTCAAAACTTCCCTCCACTCTTACAAAACATCCATTGCTTAGAGCTGCCTTCTCAGTTGGGCTCAGTGCTGAACAAATCTCTGCTACTTTACTATGTTAACTGTGACAGAGATGAGTCAATGTCACTGAGGCTCTGTTACTAGTTCAGTCAGACATTACAAGAAGACTGTATTGGGTAAAACAGGAATAATATTGAACATCGATAAGACTTTACCAACTTCCTGGACACTATCATCAGGGCACAGTGCTTCCTACACAAGGGGTTTTACTCCTGTGAAGCATTCCAGTCTGAGCGCCTTCCTCTCCTGGATGGCCTCTGTTGTTGGTCACAATTCCTTCAGCTTGTGAGCTGGGTTTCTTTTGTCATTTCTCAGAGGTGAAGCCTATTCTTTCTGACCATCTAGCACAGCTCTTCTTTACATCAACCACGTCTTTCAAGTGTAGTGTTCTTCAGAGTCTGAAAGAGGTGCTGCAAAATTGGCTGCTGGGGCTTTCTGTGGACACTGGCAGGAAACCTCTGGCAAGCAGTCCTCTGGAGACAATCTTGGGTGGATCCATGAACTCTGTGTCTAAACTGATTCACTATGAAGGATGGTTGTGTACTACTGCACTGTGATTGGAGAGTAATAGTACTTTCTTGTTGCAGTTCAGGTTGGATTTGTATGAGTGGGATGTGACACATATGTAAATTATAACCTTTCACTAAGGCTATTATTTGTTCCTGGGATGTTCTCTTCTGCACTCTTCTGTCTGGATACCAGTAAACGGAACCAGCTCTGATATAGTATGCACAGGTAATGTAAAAATTTCATGCTAGCAAGAAAAGAGACTTGGTACAAAAGGCAAAATCAGAGTTCAATTTCAGCAGCAAGACACATCAATAAATTTGTCACTAATTGACAACCAGTTGTTTGCCTGTGGACATACAAACCCTTTGAGAAAGGAACATAGATTGACCTCCAAATCTGAGAAAGAGGTGGAGTAGTGGAGTACAAAAACAGGCTAAGTTTAGTCTACTACCCTTCTCTATTTAGGTATACTCTTCCTTTTGCCTGCAGGAAAGCCCAGTAGGACGGACAATAAACATGAGCTCTACTCGGGGGAAGAAATGGAACTGGTATTTGGAGTATTTATTCTCAGAGGTTGTTACGAGGTGTGAAACATTTCATAGGAAGTAATATTCATCATTCTTCTGTCCCATGGTCAGAGCTGGCCCTTTATCAGAGAGCAAAACCACCACAATAAATATTAAATGAATGTTGACATACAAAGTGAACACATCAGACTAAGTTCCTTCCTCAAGGGTAGAGAGGCCAAGTAGCTCAACTTTTGTTTCCGTATTCATTTCAGTAGCAGACTGCATTCAAGGAGTATTCAGAAGGGCCTCCTGTTGGTGGCTCAGGAGGGCCTTGGTGTAGCCAACTATCTTTCATCATTTAAATTTTTAGCTTACTGGTGAAAAAGGACCTCTTCATCCTGCTCTGCCCTCCACCAAATTATACCTGAAGAGAGACATCTGCTTTGTGCTGGGAGTTTTCACATTCTTATAAACCATGAGTTGCACTGACCGACGAGAGTAGGTAATATATAGTGCTAGTTAATCCACAGACATACTTTTGCATACTCTGCTGTCTCGGTGAAACCTCTGTGGATATTGACATTTTTTCTTATGTGAACAAGAGCAGCAGTACCAACTTAATAGGATACAAGACATATGAGTGTAAGGGCCCTGAGTAGCTGATGGCCTCCTGGGCTGTCACTGGTAAGAATTTGTTGAGGGAAGGAAGGAGAAGGATGGGGGGGAATCAAGACATTTCTGTTCATACTGATACGGTTTCATTAAACTATTTTATTTGTGTGTATATGTGTATGTATATACATAATTTTTAAATGTTCAGGTCTATGTAAACTAACTGCAAATTTACTTTGAGAAGGAATTCTGAAGCTTTTTATGAATTTCCTATTAACTAAACTAAGATGTTGAAAATATAAATTTTGGAGGGCTGGGGTTGTAGATTAGTCATAGAGAGCTTGCCTAGCATGTGTAAGGCACTGAGATCAATTTTATGCAGGGCAAATAAATAAATGAATAATGTCCATCAACAACTAAAAAATAATGTTAAGAAATATGAATTTTTTCTCCCTGCTACTCTTAATTTAATTCATATCATTTTAGAGGAATGAAATTGAATTTATCCTTGCATTGAAGGGTATTGTAAGAACCCAGAAACCACTCCGGACACGGGAACTCACGTAAGAGGGTTTATTAAGCAAACAGAGTGTCCCCCTGCAGGGTAAGAGAGAAAATGAGAGGAAAAGGGAAAGGGCATATGCAACAGAGAATGTGAAAAGCAAGGAGGAGAGAGAAAGAAAAGTGAGTAGGAGAGAGAAAGTAAGAAAAAAGATGGCGGGGGAGTTATCCTTAAGCAGTTGAATTCCACTGGGCTAACAGGGGACCAATAATGGACAAGGATACTTGCAAGCTGACTGATGAACCAATAGCTAGGTAGGATGTTCACAGACTGACAAGAAGTTGGTAGGCAGGGAGATGACTGCAGCCAAAAGGGCGGGGGAGCAGTTTTATATTATATGTACATTCCCAGTATTTTTCTGTTCATTAAAACAAAAATAATAATCGAACAGTAGAAATCTTATTCATGTATTCATAGAGTGAATTAATATGTATTGAGTTCCTTATTGTGGGGCAGGTATTCTTTGGTGTGCTGGTTATATAGCTGCATCCCATGCAAAGAACCTTCTTTTAGGAATTTATGTTCCAATGAAGAATAAAGATAATAACAATGTAAGCAATATATAATGTCAGGTGCTAAGAAGAAAAAGCAGGCATTAGGGATAGAATGGGGAGGTGGTTGCTATTATTTATAAGGTGGTTAGGGAAGGTCTGTTTGAAGAGGTGATATAAGCAGAGAACCTCATAAGCATACGAGCCATTTGACTAGGAAAGAGCATTCTGCACAGGGGAAAAGGCAAGTCAAAAGGCCCTATAATGTTTATCTATGTGGCATATTTAAGGGACAACAGAGGCTGGTGAGGTTACCACATGATGAAGAGTAAACAGTGGGAAGAACTAGGGACAAAAGGCAGAGACTACTTTATGAAAGGTTCATTTAGCCTGGTATGGACCATTAGGGAGACTGAGAAAAGATGGCATAATTTGGCTTACCTGTATGAAATACAAGGATACAGTGTGAAGGTTAGACTAAAAAGGATTGAGGGCCAATGCAGAGAATACTTAGATTCTTACAATATTCCAGGAAAGAGTCTTAGGCCAGTCTCACAGATGATAGAGAAGTGTTTAGATGTTGGATTCAGTCTCTATTTTGAAGTTGGAGAAGTTAGGATTTACTGATCACTTGGATATTAGGAGGAAGAAAGAGAGGAGTCAAGGATGAATCCTAGACCTTTGTTTACCTGAACTAGGTGAATTCTAAGATAGAGATGAGGCATACTGGAGGAAAAGGGTTTGGAAAAGCATGAAATCAACTTCTATTTTGTCCACGTTGGGTTGGAGATGCTGAATAGACAACTGGATTTCAGGGTATAATTTAGGGCTTGAAATTTAATCTGGAGTTATCTGGGAATAACCATGGCATTGGATGAAATCACTTTATGGATCTGGAAAAGAGAAAATGGAAGAGAACCGAGCCCTGGGTTCTTCCAACATTACAAAGAACAGGAATAACAAAAGACTGAGAAACTTACAAATGTACTGGAAATGTACTAAAATGAGGAGATTGCTATGCTGGAAGCCAGGTAACAAGAGGGTTTCAGAAAGGTGGGAATATTTCCATTTGTTCTCATAAATGAGAAGAAGCTCAAATATTTGATCTGGTGAGTTGGGGAACTGAGTTTGAAGACGATAATTTATAGGTATAAAGGTGCAGCTGGGGGGAAAATAGTAATGTCTGATAGCACTTTAGGGTAACTCTGTTTGACAACAATGAACTGTACATTTCAAAATGGATCCTAACTTCTGGGACTAAGGCTCAGTGATAGAGCACTTGTGGAGCACAAGTGTGAGGCAGTGGGTTCAATTCTCTGCACTGCATAGAAATAAATAAAATAAAGGGCCATCTACAATAAAAAGTACACAGATATTCTCATTAAAAAAGAAAAAATCCCACAAAATTGAATACTGTCTAAAAGAAAAAAATTATATATATTTGACATGTAATATGCCAATGATCCTGTTTTACATCATACATATATATGTATTGAAATAGCACACTGTACACTATAAATATGTATAATTATATATCAATGAAAATGTTTTAAGTCAAACAAAAAATACAGTTCCTCAAAAATAAGAGGAAGAAAAAAGAAAGTGAACTATGTAGTCACCATGTTGCACACAAAACCTTTTAACAACAACGCAAAAGAAATTATGGGTTTCTTCCCATACTTGTATTGCATTTTTGTTTACAATGTTGGAAAGAAATATCCTTCCTTTTTGTGAACTTCAAGTGTACCCCTCAAGTTGTAAATACCTTTTACTTGAAAAGAATTTTGGTATCAGCGTTGAGACGTTCCAACATGGCCATACCTTTCTTCGTGCACCACACATGACTGTCCCTGCTCACCAAGAGTTCTCTGGCTCCTTTCTCTTCTCAGACTCATTCCACACAGATCTCCTTTCTCTCCAGTGTTGACCTACGCACTCACTGTTCCTACCAGATGATGCTACCACAGTCAATAACTAGTGTCTGCTCCCCCAAGTTTCAGGAGTGAGTACACAGGACTTGGTTCTAGGTGTTATAGGGAGGACGGAGCAAAGAAAGTCTCAGAGCAAAAGGTCTTTATACTTGAGACTGGTTCTTTAGAAAATATAGAGATTGTAGCATTAACTGGCTTCTTTCTAAAATGCTTCTTGAAAGCCCCATATTCTGGTAAACCTATGATGCTTGTTTTAAAAGATATATAAGCAAAAGTTTTGTTGCTTTTCTAAGAGAAGCCAGGTGCAGTGACCCATGCCTGAAATCCTAGCATCTTGGGAGGCTACAACAGGAGGATAGATCCTCAGCAACTTAGTGAGACTGACCCTATCTCAAAAAGACAAAACAAACACAAAACAAACAAACAAACAAAAAACCAGGGCAGGGTATGTAGGTCTATAGTGAAGTGCCCCGGGCTCCATTCCCAGTATCAAAAAATTAAAATAAAAATAAATTTTAAAAAGTCCACCAGAAATTTAGAGTATTTGATTTGAAGAAAAGGGAATTCCAAGAGTTCAATGTTGGGTTAGAGAATTTCAAATCTGTGCTAAGCGGGTGGAGCTCAGTGGAAAAGCACTTCTATGCATGTGTGAAGCCACGAGTACCATCCCTGCTACCACACACACAGACGAACAGAAGTTCAAATCAAACTCATGATGTCATTGTTAGCTCTTTTTCATTCCAAATACTGTTATTTACTATGAGTTCTCCCAGAAAAACCAATGTGGTTGCACTGATGAATCATTCTGTAACTGTGCTTACTCAATAGATAAGAGACTTGTAAACCAGCATACTATAGAAGCTGTCTTAAAATGCACTTAGTTGTACTGTGTGTGAGAATGCATGCCTGGTCCTGTGTGAGTGTGAGAGAGAGAGAGGCTTTGCTTGCCTCTGAATCTGCCTCTTCTTATTTGAGAACTGGATTCTTTACATTAACTGACCATGGACAAGAGGAGATTTCTTCATGTTGCCAGAAAGGATCTGATCCACACAGCAAGGATCCACCTGTTTTGTATATACATCTAGTGTAAAAGAAATTAGAGCTGTACTTCAGGCAAGGAGGACAGTCAGAGCTGATGAGGTGCACTGTTCTGCCTGGCCCACATGGAATATCTGCCTTGTCACTTGTCTTTCCAGATCTCTGTAATAAGGACAGACATGGGAAGCAGTGTGAGATGGAAACAGATTTGAATGTGAGCTATACCACTGATTCACTCTATGTTTTTGAGGCTACTTCCCTACCTGGACCTCATCTTTCTGATCAGTAAAGTGAGGATAATAATAAAACATATTTATAGGCATACTGCAAGGATTAAAGGAAGTAGGGTTAGCATGCATAAGACCCTGAATTCAATCCCCAGCAACACGTGCACAAAAGTAATTTGCAGGAAGTACCTAATACAGTAGCTGGGTAATGAAATGTTACTTTTGTTCTTTATTGGGTCAACTGCTATGCCTATCCTTTGGCAAGAGGTTTGAATGCAAAGGAAAAAAGCACCAAAGAGAGGTTAATTAAGTATACTTGACCTGGAATTTTGCTCAGATAGAGGGTAAGTGAAAAGCCTATAGCTCAGGAGTTAATTGGAAAGTATCAGCATAAACCCAAGTTATTACATTATAAACACCCGCAAACATAATTTCACAGAAAAAGCCTAGGAACATTTTCAGCCTGGTAGCAATGCATATCTCTAGCACTCAGATGGTAGTCTCTAAGTATCATTCCCACTAAAAGGAATCTAAGCACATTGATTCGGGCTGGGGCTCAAAATGAACAAGATGATCCTGGAACATTTTTATACAAATAGCAAAAATAGTGAACAAAGATTCCAAAATTTGTTTTGAAATGTCTCAGGCACCAAATTGAGGAGCTCCAAACACCCAAAGACATGGCTTCAACTTGTACCTCGGTAACAAAAAAAAGGGCATGGAGTTCATAATGATATAAAAAGTAAAGTAATTAAACAAAATCCTACTATTTCAACTCATTGTGCAAATTTAAACAAAAGGAAAGAATCATGCCTACCCAACTGGGCCTCCAGTTGATAAGGGGAAAATTGTCCTTATAGAAAAATCCACAGATAATAAAGGAAGAAAGAATTATTGACCTTTCTATTTTTTGATGTCTCAAAAGAAGTGATCGACCAATCATCAAGAACTGATAACATCATAGAAAGAGATAACCACTCATTGATAAGCTTCCTCGGAGAAGAAATACAATGTCACTTCTGAAACAGTTTTGCCACAAAAAAAAAAGACAGAGACAACAAGTCTGAATATGAACAAGTTAGATCCAAGTACCAGTTTGCAGACAGTAAAGGACTAGAAAAAATATTAACAACACATGGGGATGCAGTTGTCAAAATCTACATACCACAGACACTACCTGATTAATACATAAATTTCAATGCACAGTTGGAGGACAGTTAGAGAGGCACAGTTAGAGAGACATGAAAGGGAATCTGTGGATTAAATAAGACATAAGAGCCTTAACAACTAATTGCAACGTGACAATATTTTATGGCATTTAGGAGTCAATAGCAAGTTTGAGCACTGATGGGATACATGCCATTTGAGAACTGATATAAAAATAAAAGTCCATACATTTAAAATACACTCACCAAAGTGGTAGAAATAAAATTATATCACATCTGAGCCTTGCTGTGAAATACTACAGAATGGGGTGACACAGGTAGGGGTACAGATGAAACAAGACATTCATCAGTTGATAAACATTAAAGCTGAAGACATTAGTGGGTTTAATAAACACCTGTAAGTATTATGTCTCTCTGTATCTGTGTGACATTCAGGACAACAGCTTAAAAACATGAAGATGACATTGCAAAAGTACAGCAGTTTCTCAGTAGGTCAAAGACCATGTGACCCAGTAATTCTACACATAGTCAGACATGTAGAAAAAATGAAAGCAAGGATTCAAACAAATATTTATACAGCAGTCCAGCAGGGTGGCACACGATGTACTCCCAGTGACTCGGGAGGCTGAGGCAGGAGTATCACATGCTTAAGGCTACCTTTAGTAAGACCCTAAGCAACTCAGTGACACCTTGTCTCAAAATAAAAATTAAAAAGGGCTGTGGATAAGGCCGAATGGTAAAGTTCCTGTGGGTTCAATCCCCAACAGCAAAACACCAAAAGAGAAACATCTGTATACCAATGTTTATAGCAGCAATATTCCCTATAGCCCAAGAAACCTCCCACCACCTATGAATAGATGAAGGATAAACAAAACATGGCACACGCACACAATAAAATATTTAGCCATGAAAAGGAATAAGATTCTGAAACATGCCCCAAAATGGATGAATCTTAACAACATAATTAGTGAAATGGGCTAGACACAGAAGGACAAAGATTATTATTCCTTTTCTATGAGGCACCAAGAATAAGAAAAGTTAGAGAGACAAAAAGTAGATTAGCGGTTACCAGGGGCTGGAGGAAGAAAAGGGAATTACTTTTTATAGGTTATTGAGTTTTTGTTGAAGATGAAAGACTGGGTATAAACAATAGCAATCGTGACCAAACTGTTCATTTCTACAATCTCATTATGAGAGAGCAATTAAATACATGTAATTCAGGACACCATTTGGTTTCCTTTTAAAATTGTTATTATCCATGGAAGAAGGCCAGGCTTCACATGAGCGTAAGATGAAAATTATGAAATCGTTACTGAATTACTATGAATTATTTTAACATCATAATGGAGAATGGTGCGCAACTGCAATCCCAGCAGCTTGGCAGGCTGAGACAGGAGTATGGCAAGTTCAAAGTCAACTTCACCAACAGAAAGGCACCAAGCAAATCAGTGAGACCCTGTCCACTAAAAAACAATACATAATATGACTGGGGATGTGGCTCAGTGGTTGAGTGCACTTCAGTTCAAGTTCAATCCTTGGTTGTAAGAAGAAAAAAAAAAAGTTTCCTTCAGTTAAAGGTTCAATTTACATCTGACATCTAATAGTGCTGAGTATTCGTTAAATCAATAATCAATCCAAGCTCTTCATTTTGTTCTTGAATTTGCTTAAAAAGATCCAGTGGAAAAAGGGTTCTTCTGGAGCAAGTTTGGCTTCAAAACTCTGTCAGAGAAAATGAAATAGAGAGACAATGTGTGCTAAAATCTGGTTATACATTTATTCAAATCTGAAGACACCAAAAACTGTGAGATGCAAGGAGGGTTTCTACTCTTCTAGAAACTAAATTATAAACTCTCTTCCACTCATCTGAAGGAAGAAAGACGCTCACTCCTTAGATAAAGGCTCACTGAATATATAAATGGATGTGTTACTTGAGTTCCACATACTAAATGACTCATGAACATACTAGTCGACGTTAATATAGTTGCGTAAAAAAACCTGCTCTTTACCTAAGTTTTGGATCCTAACTCTGATTCACAAATAAAGTATTTTTGGACAATTATAATGTCCATTGAATGTCTCAGGACAATAATCACCTGATCAACAAAGTGAAGACCGTATTTCGTTTTGTTTGGAAATCTATTGAAGTTTTTCACTGTTTTGGAAATACAACCAAGGTTACAATGTATATTTGTAGATCTTGCATTCATAGTAATAAACACCTCTTTCCTTATATCTTCTAGTGTGCTAATGTTCATTAATTTAGATACTGAAATATATATGACTTAATTATAAATTTAGTGTATTATTCATAGTTAAGGCATTATAATAACTTCTTTGAAAGTATGGTTTGAAGTAAATTATATTCATCTACAAATATTTATGGGGAGCAAAGGATACATTAAGAAGCATTTGCTACAAAAGGAAATGTTAGAGTGTGACAGGGTTGAAAACCAGTGTTCAAATAATTTGTTCATATATTCATGGCCTCTATTAAAAATAGTAGCCCAAATTTAAAAAAATATTGGTGGGAAACAATTTTCAATACAAAGTTACAGTACTATTGGCTGGTAGTTAACTAGAACATACAGACTTCTAAGCAGATAGCAGTGAGAATTTACCGCATAGAACCTCACGGAGAATCCTCAGTTCTATAGATTCAGTTAGGTACTGCCTTCTTTGGTGCAGAGCAGGGAAAATGAAATCTACAACACCCACCTCAGCAGAGGTAGGCTGGTTCCTGGAGGAGGGCAGGAAAAGATGGTCACCAAGACACCATAAAAAACAGGGAAGCTGATACTTAATATTATTTTGGGAAGTAATTATTTAGTTGAATACCATATATGTGAGACAGATTCAAAGGAGAGAGACTGAAGGACTTTCTCCATATTTCCAGCCTGGCTACACATGGCCATGCTTCTAAATACAATGTTGTATGAAGCAATGGCACAAAGGATCACAGGCATAAGCACACAAGCCACCAGGCAGATCTGGCACTGAGTAGCAAGTTGCAAAAGCTGTGCATCTTGGGCAGCAGGTGGGAATTTATCAGATGCAACCGAAATCACTGTAATTTCATAAATCATATCCCTGGATAGAATAAGCTTTCCATGGCATGGCTCTGAGCTAAGAAGTAAATTTACCTTGAAATTTTTGAAGTACACAAATCCAAGCTGTCACAATACAGTGGATGCAGTCGGGTCCCTTCTAGTACTATGATACCCCTGTGGTCTCAATAAATGTACTCTGACTAGAGGTCACCATGATCAAGACAAACACAAAAAGTTCACCAATCCCAACAAACAGCATGATTTAAAACAAGATTAATTCTTAATATCTATGTGCAGGGCTGGGTATGTGGCTCAGTGGTAGAGCACTTGACTAGCATGAGTGAGGCACTGGTTTCAACACTCCCAAACACATAAATAATAAGTAAATAAAATGAAAATATTGTGTCCATCTATGACTAAAAAATAATTTAAAAAAGGTTTATGTGTAAATAAAACTACTTTTACATTGAAAAAAATGAATGTTTGGCATCACAATTTCATTGTGGCATGCTAGGGATCTGGCAGAGTTTGAGCCACCAATGTCAGGTGTTGGGTCATTTTTGTTTGATTTTAGATATTTTCCATTTCAAGGAAGGTGGTCTAATAGAGTGGGCAGGCACAGAAGCAATGAAGTCAAGCTGCCTGAATATCAATGCTCTACTTCCCCACAACCAGCCCTGGCTGTGTGATACTGTGGATCATATGGATGCCTGAGTTGTGACTCCTAAGTCCCAGAGACAGCCACAAATAAGGGTTCCATTGCTTGCACATGTGTAAAAATCAGTCAGATGAGTGAAGATGGCAGAGACAATGTCCACTCTACAAAGGCCACCTGTAGCATGCTTATGAGCAGCTGCATCCCAAAGAACATCTCCAAGCAAGGAAGCTCCCCACCACACAAAGTCCCAGCTTGATAACACCATCCCTCTGCAGTCTGTGGTGTTCCTCTGCGGGATATAACCACCCAACTTCCTGCTAGCTATGTGGCCCAGGCAGAAACCTGAGAGCACACCTTGCCTGCAGGTTCCCACCTAGAAGCCAGATAGTGGGGCTTTTAACCTCTACCTCAAAAAGGAACCTATATTTATGCTGTACACATTAAAGAAAGTTATTTAAAAACTTGTAGTGAATAATTTTTTTTTTTGGTGGTACTGGGATTGAACCAAGGACCTTATGCTTTTGAGGCAAGTACTCTACCAAATGAGTTAAACTCCCAACCCCAACAATTTTTATTTTATATATTTCATGTAGTGTTAAAAAATAGATATATAAATATATATGTCTATTAAAATTCCATATCAATTTCAAAAAAGAAAAAGGAAAAATACCCCAGTCTTCCACAGGGTGAATTTAGACTTCTGCAAGAATACTGAATTAACTTTTGCTTACCTTTTGCAAAGGGACTTTGAAAGCAAAGAATCAAGTCTCAGGCATCCGGTCCAACTGGGAGATAGTCTTTCCACCTAGGAGATACATTCTTTGTTAGCCAAACTGTATGTTAGCCTTGTCTCCATGCACAGAATAAAGGCTTCTGGAAAACCACAGTCCCTGCTGACACAGCATGTCCCTTCCCTCTGCTTTGCTTTCTGCTACTAACTTATTCATCTGTCTTTCTGCTACTAACTTATTCATCTTTCTGGTAATAAGTCCTTCTTCCCATCTCCCCATCTTGAAAACAGATCAAAGACAACAGAACAAAGGAATCCACAAATCAGGAATAGCTAAAATCAGATGGCCAGAACTTCTGTATCCCTCACAAACTCTAACCTTAGTACCAATACTATGGAGTTATTATTAGAAACACACTGCAACACTTTAAATTCAATTCTCTAACTAAACATCATTTTCTAAGTTTTCATACAACCGATAGCATCAAATTCAATCGGTAGGGCATTTAAAGTTTAATTTTGAACAGAAAACTCTTCAAATAGAAAGGAACTATGAACTTCACTTAAGGCTAGGAGTCAACCCTGAAAAGTATTATTTGAGTTCACTTCTGTGGAACAAGTTAGAAGTAAGTATGGTGAATTCAATATATCTCAAGCACAGAAAGTCCAGAGCAGTAAGAAGTGGGGCTGGAGAAGCAGAGAGGATCCCACACCACACAGGGCCTCACAGACCATGTAAGAAGATTGTTTTTATTCTTAAAATAATGCTTTACACTGATGTCTATGAGCTACCTTCCAATTCCATTTCAATTTCAACATGGTTTGGGTGCTGAGGTTAACCCCATGAGCACTTCACCACTGAGCTATACACCCACTTTTTTTTTTTTTTAAAGAGACCAGGTATCCCTAAACTGCTGGCCTGGATTGGAACTTGTGATCTTCCTGCCTTAAGGCTCCCAAGTAGCTGGGATTATAGCCATGCACCACTATACGGGGCTCTCAATTGTTCATAATGACCTACTTAAGAAGGTACGAGCCGGAAGGGCCAACCCAGCAGCAGGGCATATCACCTTTCCGGGATGCGGTTTCCGCCCTTCCTCTTTGCTAGGTGACATCCAGAAAAGTCGCTTCCTGTCTCTAGCCACCGCGGATAGGATGCCATTGGCTCACGTGGGTGCCGAGACGCCGCCCACCCAATGCCAAGCGGGTCTAGGTAGTCACAGTGGCGTCCTCGGTGCCTGAAAAAGACGCTGGGTTGGGAGCGTGTCAGACAGCTACCCATGGATCGCTGGCCGGCGCCACTGCGCCTGCGACACTTCCGGTCCTGATGGGACATACCCGCTTGCTGTGTTGCTCGACTTACATACGGGACTCTGGCGCCCACAGCGCCCACTTGGCTGGAGGCCTGTAGCACAGGTCTGTGAGTTCCTGTGAGCACTCCTGAATTCAAATCTGCTGGCCCTGGAATAAAGAGTTAGGTCCCACAGTACCCAGTTCCCTATGTGTTCTTTGAGATGTGTCCAAGTGTTTACATTTACATTTTGTATAGCTTTTATGGATAATTACTTCACATATATGTATAGCTTCTTCACTCACAGCAGCAGCTCACCATATGATTTCTGTCTCTAGAATACTGATTTTTCTCAGTTTATACGTGTATCCATCCAAGTTTTTAATGACCACAGTGCATTGCATGCATTGTAAGTAACATAACTCAAAGTATCATCATTTGCTTAGTCAGTCCCATATTAATGGACCTCTAGTTGTTTTCACGTTTTTTGGTTTGGGTTTAGGTCTTCTCTTATAGGCCATGCAATGAACTATCCCTACACATATACAAAACTATATCTAAATTTCTAGAAATAGAATTTCTGGAATGAAGGATACACACACTTAACGTTTTGAAAGATACTGTCTAATTGACCTCCAAAAATTATATACCCTATACTCACATTCCTGGCCAGGCGTTCACAACATTCCTATCATATGACAGGTATGCTAAAAGTAGACAACAACATATCCATGTTTTAGAAAATACCAAAACCAAAGCAAAAGTGAGAGACATGAGAGTGGAGTTCACTTCTAATATCTTCACATACTTATCACTCATCCAGACTGTACCTATTAGGAAAACTATCAATTCAGTTACAAGTAGAAGAGCAAAGAACACCATATCTGAAGATGGGAGTACTGACTTCCAGATTAAACTGTAAATAATTATGATTGCAACAGTTCTTCAAAATAATTTCTACTTTTTGTTTCTAATTTTGAAAGGTCCTTATATGCACTGTTATTAGTCTTCACAACAATTTTTATTTGCAAACTACAATTTGGCACATTCAAACTTGACAGTAAATTATAAAATACTCTTTTGGAACATAGGAAAACATATCTGACAGGTATATGATGGCTAGATGGCATAAATGATCCATCTGTTTATAAACATGACAAAGTACAAAATGTGACATAAATTTCTCCAAAACTAGAATAACTATGTTGGTCTTGCACTTTAAGTTTTCAAAAAGACATAAGTATGACAAGAACAAACTCAGTTATAGTTGCCAGGAGAAAATCCAGACCTAGACAGAATAGAGTTTCCAGAAAGTATGGGAAGTGCAAGAGTAGTCCTTTGGAAAGGAGTGGTTCCAATATGAGTTAAAAGAATGTCTTCACAAATCCGTAGTACACAGGAATGGAGGATAGAGAATGGAGAAAGAGATATTAGGAGGAACAGTTAAGTAGTTGACACTAATAAAATGTGACAGTACCTGGTAGTGTCTAGGTATCATATAGAGACTTGAGGGTTTCCATTCTTAATAAAACCCAAATGAGAATATGGGGAGAACATGGAAGGATGTCAGGGATAGATGTTATGGGTAGGTTACAGGAAGATGAGTCCCAGTCATCCTGATCAGTACTAATTGCTGGGATTGGGTTGTGCCTGGAACAATACCCTCAATATAAAAACTGAGGGTTTAGTTCAGGGAAGGACTTGATGCTACATTACAGTGTTGGACCAAATCTCTTTAGGTACATTCTTCCATATTTAAGACTTGGTTTAGAGGCTAAGGTGAGGTTTACTGCAAACTAGAGTTGAGTGGATAGAATTACAAAGGGCAAATACTTATCATGCCTGTGGACCAGGAGAGGTAAACAGCATTTTTCTAATTATAACTGAATATTGGACCTGAATATTTCAGTATGTAAAAATTACATTGCTATCAAAAATGATCTTACCACATGCTACGAATCTGATTTGGAATGTCCCTAAAGGCCCATGTGGCAAACCTTCCCCTCCAGTTTGGTACTATTGGGAAATGGTGGAATCTTTAGGAGGTGGGGCCTAAAAGGGGCACAATGTTGCTATTTCTACACTCCCAGCTATTTGGAAGGCTGAAGCAGTATGATCTCAAGTTTCACACCAACCTGAGCGCCTCAGTGAGACCCAGTCACAAAATAAGATTTTAGAGGAGGGGCTGGTGATAACTCACAGAGTGATGTTGGGTTCACTAAGCAGTACTCTTAAAAAAAGGGTGGGGAGGGTCTAGTAGGAGATCTTCTTATCATTGAGGGCATGGGCTTGGCGGGACAATGAAGTCCAACACAAACGGTCATCAATAGAAAAACATTCAATGTGTCTTACAATGTTGGATTCCTTTAAAATATGCAAAAGAAAAAGTGACTTAAATCCAGAGCCCTTGCTCAGTTCACAATAGCCAGATTGTGGAACCAACCTAGATGTCCTTCAATTGATGAATGGATAAAGAAAATGTGGTATATATATACAATGGAATATTACTCTGCCATAAAGAATGATAAAATTATGGCATTTGCAGGCAAATGGATGAAACTGGAGAATATCATGCTAAGTGAGATAAGCCAATCTCAAAAAACCAAAGGAAGAATGATATCGCTAATAAGTGGATGAGGACACATAATGGGGGGTGGGAAGAGTTCGTGTTAGGGTTAGAGTTAGGTTTAGGGAGGGGGGCAAGAATGGAGGAAGGAAGGACTGTATAGAGGGAAAAGAGGGGTGGGAGGGTTGGGGGGAAGGGAAAAAAATAACAGAATGAATCAAACTTTACCCTATGAAAATTTATGATTACACAAATGGTATGCCTTTACGCCATGTACAAACAGAGAAACAACATGTATCCCATTTCTGTACAATAAAAAAAAAATCCAGAGCCTTTAAGAGCTCTTCACAATCTGCAAACACACTAATAAAGAACAAAAATGAGATAACATGACAAAAAACAAGATAAGCAAATTATATGTAAGAGTTTTTCTTCATTGTACAGAACTGAAGGCAGTTTCTGGACTTTCTAGCTAGCTACATTATATATCTACCTATATATGTGTATGTATTGAGCCGGGTACAGTGGCACATGCCTGAAAACCCAGCACCTCAGGAAGCTGAGGTAGGAGGATCAGAAGTCCTAGCACAGCCTCAACAACACAGAAAGACCCTGTGAAATTAGTAAACTATCTCAATATAAAATATAAAAGGGCTGGGAAGTGACTCAGTGGTAATGAGTCTCTGGTTTAACATCCCAGGATGCTAGTACCAAAAATTGAATCGTCTGTTTTATTAATACAAAATAAAAACAATTTATGTAGACTTATTTCTGACAAAAAAAAAAATCCACGTGATTTTCTTTTATCTACTCTCACTTTCCCTACATTCTACTAACTATTCTCCTGGCCTTTCACCCAAGCATGGCAGACAAAGAATATGAGAGGCCCAGGATTCTATAGAGGCTGTTTGCAAGGGGCAGGAAGATTCAGTAAGTGCCAAACTGGATTGGATTCACTTACATAGGAAGAGAGAAAGAATACTCAGAGCCTATCACATATGAAGGAGTCCAAAGCAGGATGTCTACATTACCCAAGGAGCCATCCATGGCATATGGTGTACAACCAAAGTCCAAAAGAAGGGCATTTGACAGTGAGCAGGGTCTTCCACCCCTCCACTGTTTGATTCTCAGTTTCAGAGTGCGTTTTCAAAGAATCAAGTCACAAAATACAAGACCCCTGCTCTGGAAGTCAAAAGAAAGTACTATCTAGGAGTATAAGAATGCAAAATCAAGGCTTGTTCATGGAACAATGTCTACAATGAAGAGGGGTGGGAGGAGAAGAGCAGAAGGAAGTTACAAGTCCAACCTGGCCCAGCACACCCCAGCCCAAGGAAAGTAGGATTCAAGAAAACCAAAAGAAAAACTGGGAACTCCTCATTTCCTACAGGGGGCACTCAAGGAATTTCAACCTACTCTTAGGTTATGAAAAAACTCTTTAGGGCTGAGGGTGTGGCTCAGTGGTAGAGTGCTCACCTGGCAAATGTGAGGCTCTAGGTTTATTCCTCAGCACCACATAAAAATAAATGAGTAAAAGTTTTGCATCCACCTACAACTAGACTACAGAATAAACCTTTTAAATCCTTTTCTTTCATCCTTGGAAGCTGCAGGAAGTTTACTAATCAGATCAATATCTATGGTTCCAGAATAACTAGAATTGCTCTCTTTCTTCCATCCCCAGGGATATTAACTGTACATTAATATATAATTAAGTGCCCACTTTTACCTATTAAAATGTGAAATAAATATATAACGTATAATAATTTTTAATGAGCATTTATAAGGAACACTGAGCTGATCCTCCGAATACAAGCACCAGGGAAGTTGGCCCTATGTTAACCCTCTGGCAGAATTTCACGTTCCCAGAGTTTGGCCGTTTAGGTTCAATGATAAATCTCCTGTCACCTTCTCCACCCAATCAACTCTCTTCTCAGTTTCTCCACCCAATCCCACCTTCTGGTTGGGAATCTGAACTCCCTATTGGCTACCTCATACCTTTAAACTGCCTTTTTGGTGACATCATTCTCCCACCAAACCTACTGCCACCTGATAGAATCTTAGGGATTGCATGGAGTTGTAAAAAAATTTGGATCATCACAAGTGACCAGTGACAGATAACCAGTCATCACTGACCAGTAGTAAGTGGCCAGTGGCCAGTGACCAGTGAACTCCATACTGGGAAACATGCATTCTCTAGCCTCAGTCACCCAGACATCCTCTGGGGTGGTCTCCTCATCCTTTGTATCTGCAATTGATGTCACCTCTTCTCTGACAATGTCAGGTAAGGAAAGAAACTTTAAAGTTTTTCATTAGGCTTTTTGCTGCCTCAATGTACTAGTGGAGTCGAATTAGCTTAGAATAATAGGGAAAAGGATGGAAGTAGAAATCTGGAGACCTAATTTGAGTTTTCACTTTGACATATACTAGGTATGGGATGGATGATCATTTACTCTCTCACAAAATCTGTTTCCTCATCTGAACTAGGAGGATAACAGACTGCCTCTGCACTGGTCCCTTTGTTTTTCTAATATTATGTCTTAAGGGGATGTTTACAGAGAATGAAATTGGATTTGGTGAGTGCCTTTGTTTCATCCAAAAGAGAAAAGTCCAAGACAGAAAAGAAAACTTACACTGTGAAGGATAGTAGGAACATACCTGAACATTGTAAAGGCTACTTATGCTAATCCGATGGCCAACATCATTCTAAATGGAGAAAAACTGAAACCATTCCCTTTAAAAATGGGAACAAGACAGGGATGTCCTCCTTCACCACATCTATTCAGCATTGTCCTTGAAACTCTAGCCAGAGCAATTAGGCAGAGTAGAGAATTTAAAGGGATACAAATAGGAAAAGAGGAACTTAAGCTGTCACTATTTGCTGATGACATGATTCTATATTTAGAGGATCTAAAAAACTCCTCCAGAAAACTTCTAGACCTCATCAATGAATTCAGCAAATAGCAGGCTACGAAATCAACACACAGAAATCTAACGCATTTTTATTTATTTTTTTATTTTTTAAATTTAATTTATTTTTATTGTAAACAAATGGGATACATGTTGTTTCTGTTTCTACATGGAGTAACAGCATACCATTTGCCTAATCATACCTTTGCATACGGTAATGGTGTTTGATTCATTCTGTTATATTTCCTTCCCACCCACCCCTCCACCCCACTTTTCCTTATATACAGTCCCTCCTTCCTCCATTCGTGCCCCCCTTCCACCCCCCATTATGTGTTAATTTCCAGAGTGGCTGCACTAATTTGCAGGCTCACCAGTAATGTATGAGTGTAACTTTGTCCCCACATCCTCGCCAACACCTATTGTTGCTTGTGTTCTTGATAATCGCCATTCTAATTGGGGTGAGATGGAGTCTTAGGATAGTTTTGATTTGCATTTCTCTTATTACTAGAGATGTTGAACATTTTTTCATATATCTGTTGATTGCTTGTAGATCTTCTTCTGTGAAGTGTCTGTTCATTTCCTTAGCCCATTTGTTGATTGCGTTGTTTGTATTATTCATGTAGAGTTTTTTGTGTTCTTTATAGATTCTGGAAATTAGTGCTCTATCTGAAGTATGAGTGGCAAAGATATTCTCCCACTCTGTAGGCTCTCTCTTCGCATTGCTGATAGTTTCCTTTGCTAAGAGAAAGCTATTTAGGTTGAATCTATCCCAGTTGTTGATTCTTGCTTTTATTTCTTGTGCTATGGGAATCCTGTTAAGGAAGTCTGATCCTAAGCCAACAAGTTGAAGATTTGGACCTACTTTTTCTTCTATAAGATGCAGGGTCTCTGGTCTGATTCCAAGATCCTTGATCCATTGTGAGTTGATTTTTGTGCAGGGTGAGAGATAGGGATTTATTTTCATTCTGTTGCATATGGATTTCCAGTTTTCCCAGCACCATTTGTCGAAGAGGCTATCTTTTTTCCATTGCATCTTTTTGGCACCTTTGTCTAGTATGAGAAAATTGTATTTATTTGGGTTTGTGTCCGTGACCTCTATTCTGTTCCATTGATCTACCTGTCTATTTTGGTGCCAATACCATACTATTTTTGTTACTATTGCTTTGTAGTATAGTTGAAGTTCTGGTATTGCGATACCCCCTGTTTCATTCTTCCTGCTAAGGATTCCTTTAGCTATTCTGGGTTTCTTATTCTTCCAGATGAATTTCATGATTGCTTGCTCTATTTCTGTAAGGTACATCATTGGGATTTTAATTGGAAATGCATTGAATGTGTATAGCACTTTTGGTAGTATGGCCATTTTGACAATATTAATTCTGCCTATCCAAAAACATGGGAGATCGTTCCATCTTCTGAAGTCTTCCTCAGTTTCTTCTTCAATGTTTTGTAGTTTTCATTGTAGAGATCTTTTACCTCTTTGGTTAGATTGATTCCCAAGTATTTTATTTTTTTTGAGGCTATTCCAAATGGTGTTGTTTTCCTCACTTCCCTTTCAGATGTTTCATTGCTTGCGTATAAAAATGCTTTAGATTTATGCGTGTTGATTTTATAGCCTGCTATTTTGCTGAATTCATTGATGAGGTCTAGAAGTTTTCTGGAGGAGTTTTTTAGATCCTCTAAATATAGAATCATGTCATCAGCAAATAGTGACAGCTTAAGTTCCTCTTTTCCTATTTTTATCCCTTTAATTTCTTTAGTCTGCCCAATTGCTCTGGCTAGAGTTTCAAGGACAATGCTGAATAGAAGTGGTGAAAGACGACATCCCTGTCTTGTTCCCGTTTTTAAAGGCAATGGTTTCAGTTTTTCTCCATTTAGAATGATGTTGGCCATTGGCTTAGCATAAATAGCCTTTACAATGTTCAGGAATGTTCGTACTATCCCTATTTTTTGTGTGTGTTAAGCATGAAGGTGTGTTGTATTTTGTCAAACGCGTTTTCAGTGTCAATTGATAGAACCATATGATTCTTATCCTTAAGTCTATTGACATGATGGATTATGTTTATTGATTTACGGATGTTAAACCTCCTTGCATTCCAGGGGTGAACCTGACTTGATCATGGTGCATGATTTTCTTAATATGTTTTTGGATATGGTTTGCCAATATTTTGTTAAGGATCTTTGCATCTATATTCATCAAGGATATTGGTCTAAAATTTTCCTTCCTTGATGGGTCTTTTCCTGGTTTGGGTATGAGGGTCATATTAGCTTCATAGAATGAGTTTTGTAAGGTACCCTCCTTTTCTATTTCCTGGA
Organism: Sciurus carolinensis; assembly: GCF_902686445.1. Classification (NCBI taxonomy): domain Eukaryota; kingdom Metazoa; phylum Chordata; class Mammalia; order Rodentia; family Sciuridae; genus Sciurus; species Sciurus carolinensis. Next base: position 25,546,539 of record NC_062225.1, read on the forward strand.
ATACTTTGAGAAGTATTGGAATGAGTTCTTCTTTGAAGGTTTTGTAAACTGAGGTGAGAATCCATCTGCTCCTGGGCTTTTCTTGGATGGTAGGTTTTTAATGGCTTTTTCTATTTCATTGCTTGATATTGATCTGTTTAAATTGTGTATGTCCTCCTGAATCAGTTTGGGAGTAGCATGTCTCTAGAAATTTGTCAATGTCTTCACTGGTTTCTATTTTGTTGGAATACAGATTTTCAAAGTAGCTTCTCATTATGTTATGTATCTCAGTGCTGTCTGTCTTGATATTTCCTTTTTCATCACGAATTTTATTAATTTGAATTTTCTCTCTCCTTCTCTTTGTTAGTGTGGCTAAGGATATGTCTATTTTGTTTACTGTTTCAAAGAACCAAGTTTTTGTTTTGCCAATTTTTTGAATTGTTTCTTTGGTTTCAATTTCATTGATTTCAGCTCTGATTTTAATGATTTCCTGTCTTCTACTACTTTTGCTGTTATTCTGTCCTTCTTTTTCTAGGGCTTTGAGCTGTAACGTTAGGTCATTTACCTGTTGACTTTTCCTTCTTTTCTAGAATGCACTCCATGCAATGAATTTTCCTCTTAGTACCGCTTTCATAGTGTCACAGACATTTTGATATGTTGTATCGTCGTTCTCATTGACCTCTAAAATTTTTTTTATCTCCTCCCTGATGTTTTCTGTTATCCATGTTTCATTCAATAGCATATTATTTAGTCTCCAGGTGTTGGAGTAATTTCTGCTTTTTATTTTGTCATTGATTTCTACTCTCAGTCCATTATGATCTGATAGAACACAAGGCAGTATCTCTATTTTTTTGCATTTCCAAGGGCTGCTTTGTGGCATAACATATGGTCTATTTTCGAGAAGGTTCCATGTGCTGCTGAGAAGAAAGTGAATCTGCTCGTTGATGGATGGAATATTCTATATATGTCTATTAAGTCTAGGTTATTGATTGTATTATTGAGTTCTATGGTTTCTTTGTTTGGTTTTTGTTTGGAAGAACTATCTAGTGGTGGCAGCGGTGCATTAAAGTCACCCAGAATTATTGTGTTGTGGTCTATGTTATTCCTGTTATTGAGAAGAATTTGTTTGATGCACAGGGATGCACCATTGTTTGGGGCATAAATATTTACTATCGTTATGTCTTCCTGATTTATGGTTCCCTCAAGCAGTATGAAATGTCCTTCTTTATCCCTTCTGACTAACTTTCGCTTGAAGTTCACATTATCTGATATAAGGATGGAAACCCCCACTTTTTTACTGAGTCCATGTACGTGGTAGGTTTTTTCCCATCCTTTCACCTTTAGTCTGTGGATGTCTTTTTCTATGAGATGAGAGTCTCTTGCAGGGAGCATATTGTTGGGTCTTTCTTTTTAGTCCATTCTGCAAGTCTATGTCTTTTGATTGATGAGTTTAGGCCGTTAACGTTCAGGGTTATTATTGAGATATGATTTGTATTCCCAGTCACTTGGGCTTATTTTTGGTTTTTAAGTTGGCTTGGTTTCTTCTTGAGTGGTTTTCCTCTAAGGTAGTTCCTCCCTTTGCTGACCTACATTGTTGTTTTCCATTTCTTCCTCATGGAATATTTTGTTGAGAACATTCTGTAGCGCAGGTTTTCTATTTTAAATTCTTTTATCTTTTGTTTATCATGGAAGGTTTTATTTCATCTTCAAATCTGAAGGTTAGTTTTTCTGGGTATAGGATTCTTGGTTGGCAACCATGTTCTTTCAGAGCTTGAAATATATTGTTCCCGGCCCTTCTAGCTTTTAGAGTCTGGGTTGAGAAGTCGGCTGCTGTCCGTATTGGCCTCCCCCTATATGTAATTTGATGCTTTTCTCTCATGGCCTTCAAAATCCTGTCTTTATTTTGAATGTTATGCATTTTCATTATAATGTGTCTTGGTGTGGATCTGTTTTGATTTTGTGCATTTGGTGTTCTGTAAGCCTCTTGGTTTTGATTTTCCATTTCATTCTTCAGGTCTGGGAAATTTTCTGATATTATTTCATTGAATAGGTTGTTCATTCCTTCGGTTTGTATCTCTGTGCCTTACTCAATCCCAATAATTCTTAAATTTGGTCTTTCTTGATGTCCCATAGTTCTTGGAGATTCTGTTCATGATTTCTTACCATCTTCTCTGTTTGGAAAACTTTATTTTCAAGATTAAATATTTTATCTTCATTATCTGATGTTCTGTCTTCCAAGTGGTCTAGTCTTTTGGTGATGCTTTCAATTGAGTTTGTAATTTGGTTTATTGTTTCCTTCATTTCAAGGATTTTTGTTTGTTTGTTTGTTTTTTGAGAATCTCTACCTCTTTGTTGAAATGATCTTCTGCTTCCTGCAGTTGCTCTGTCAGCTTATTGGTATTATCATTCATTGCCCACATTTGCTCTCTTATCTCATCCTTTGATTTGCAAATCAACTTAATCATGTATAATCTGAGGTCCTTTTCTGACATTTCTTCTAACATACTGTCATTGGATTCTATTAATATAGAGTCAAGATTTGTTTGGACCATTTGCTTCCCTTGTTTTTTTCATGTTGTTCATGTATCTTCCCCTCTAGCAGTGCAGATCTGGGGTATTGCAGATTTCCCCTTATAGCCTTATAGTGGCCCTATAGGTTTCCAAAACCTTTTCTTTAAGGGGAGATCAGTATTAGCAGTGCCCAATTCAGACACTATGGAATCCTAGACCAAATAGGCCCTATGAGGACAATAACAATATTGTCATAATAAACAGAATGAGTTCAAATATTATCTTCAATAAAAAAAACCGATTTGCAATAAGGTCTGCAGTTTCTAATGGAGGACAAAGAGGATACAGAGGGATGTAGAACGTGGCTATTAATGGGATAAGAAATGAATATACAGAAGTTATAGATAATAGAAATGGTGAGAGTGTAATCAAAAGAAATTGGATGTTAGCATGCAAAAAAGGGGGAAAGAGACTCTGAGGGAACAGGTAAACAAAAGGAAAAGAGAGCAAAAAAATAAAGAAATAAAAACTTAAAATTTTTCAATAAGGAGAAAAAAGAAAATCTACAGTACAATAGTCACATAGTAATAAAACCTCCCAGTCTTTAGTAGGTTGATGCAGGAGAGGTACCTGACATTGAGCTTCTAGTCTCCAGTAGGTGTCCCAGGATGGGATTTGCCCCACCAAAAAATCGGAGCTATGGCTTCCAGGGTTATCCAAGATGACGCTCTGGCTTCCAAATGTTTTGGCAAATGGGGAGCTGCAGCTCAGGGTGTGGATGTGGTCAGCTGGAGGTCCTGGAGGCGGGATGCAGTTGGTCAGGCAGGGGTCCTTGAGTTTGGGTGTGTTTGGTGTGGTTGTGGGATCCTTGATGCTGGTTGCAGACAGTTGGGGTCCTGGTGATATGGTGCAGTCAGTTGTTCTCGGTCCTCGTGGCAGGGAGCAGTCAGTCGATGTGAGGGTCCCCGAGGCAGGAAGTGATCAGTCGGGCTGAGGGATCCTGGAGACTGGGCTCAGTCAATCTGGTCAGGGATCCTATGGGGACTGGCTGTTCTCTCAAAATGGCGGCATCCACATGTAATCAAACCTGCAGGTTCTGTAACAGTGAACTTCCAGGCAACAGCAGGCAGCTGGTGCTCCACTGGTGGTCAGCGATCAGTTTGCTGACTGTTGTCGGATGATTGAGAGGTGATCCTCGAGCGTTGGGAGATGGATAAGTGTAAGGCAGGCGATGGACAGGTGAGAGGCAGGCAAGTGGAGGATGACAGGTGCCTGACAGTGAGTAATCTGCACTCAAAAAAGGTGTTGATATGCTGGCAGACTGCAGGTGGTCACAGCAGACAAATGGGGTAAACAGAGGGGGATCGATAAGCAGCAAAAACTGCCTCACCAGGAAACAGATATCCTCTGCTTGAAACCGGAGTTACGGAGCGACAAGGAACGCAGCCTCCCTGTACTCCGCCATCTTGTGTCTCCTCTAACACATTTTTATATGCAAGCGATGAAACATCTGAAAGGGAAGTGAGGAAAACAAATCCATTTGCAATATGCTCAAAAAAAAATACTTGGGAATCAATCTAACCAAAGAGGAATAGAGCTCTACAATGAAAACTACAAAACATTGAAGAAGAAACTGGGGAAGACCCTAGAAGATGGAAAGATCTCCCATGTTCCTGGATAGGCAGAATTAATATTGTCAAAATGGCCATACTACCAAAAGTGCTATGCACATTCAATGCAATTCCAATTGAAATACCAATGAAGTACCTTACGGAAATAGAGCAAGCAATCATGAAATTCATCTGGAAGAATAAGAAACCCAGAATAGCTAAAGGAATCCTTAGCAGGAAGAATGAAACAGGGGGTATCGCAATACCAGAACTTCAAATATACTACAAAGTAATAGTAACAAAAACAGCATGGTATTGGCACCAAAATAGACAGGTAGATCAATGGAACAGAATAGAGGACGTGGACACAAACCCAAATAAATACAATTTTCTCATACTAGACAAAGGTGCCAAAAAGATGCAATGGAGAAAAGATAGCCTCTTCGACAAATGGTGCTGGGAAAACTGGAAATCCATATGCAACAGAATGAAAATAAATCCCTATCTCTCACCCTGCACAAAAATCAACTCACAATGGATCAAGGACATTGAAATCATACCAGAGACCCTGCATCTTATAGAAGAAAAAGTAGGTCCAAATCTTCAACTTGTTGGCTTAGGATCAGACTTCCTCAACAGGACTCCCATAGCACAAGAAATAAAAGAAGAATCAATAACTGGGACAGATTCAACCTAAATAGCTTTCTCTCAGCAAAGGAGACTATCAGCAATGCGAAGAAAGAGCCTACAGAGTGGGAGAATATCTTTACCACTCATACTTCAGATAGAGCACTACTTTCCAGAATCTAAACTCTACACCAAGAATACAAATAATCCAATCAACAAAAGGGCTAAGGAAATGAACAGACACATCACAGAAGATCTACAAGCAATCAACAGATATATGAAAAAATGTTCAACATCTCTAAAGACAAATGCAAATCAAAACTATCCTAAGATTCCAACTCACCCCAATTAGAATGGCGATTATCAAGAACACAAGGAACAATAGGTGTTGGAGAGAATGTGGGGACAAAGTTACACTCATACATTGCTCATGGGGCTGCAAATTAGTGCAGCCACTGTGTAAAGCAGTATGGAGATTCCTCAGAAATCTTGGAATGGAACCACCATTTGACCCAGCTATCCCACTCCTTGGCCTATACCCAAAGGACTTAAAATCAGCATACTACAGAGATACAGCCACATCAATGTTCATTGCTGCTCAATTCACCATAGCCAGATTGTGGAACCAAACTAGATGCCCTTCAGTTGATGAATGGAGAAAGAAACTGTGGCATATATATACAATGGAATATTACTCTGCCATGAAGAATGATAAAATTATGACATTTGCAAGAAAATGGATGAAATTGGAGAACATCAATGTAAGTGAGATAAGCCAATCTCAAAAAACTACAGGACGAATGATCTATCTGATAAGCGGATAAGGACATATAATGGGGGGTGGGAGGGGTTAGTGTTAGGGTTAGGGTTAGGGATAAGGAGGGTGGTAAGAATGGAGGAAGGAAGGATTGTACAGAGGGAAAAGAGGGGTGGGAGGGGTTGGGGAAGGGAAAAAAATAACAGAATAATTCAAACAAAATTACCCTATGCAAATTTATGATTACACAAATGGTATGCCATGATTACATGTAAAAAAAAAAAAAACTCTACATGAAGAATACGAATAACCCAATCAACAAATGGGCTAAAGATATGAACGGACGCTTCACAGAAGAAGATCTACAAGCAATCAACAAACATATAAAAAAATGTTCACCATCTTTAGTAATAAGAGAAATGCAAATCAAACCTACCCTAAGATTCCATCTTACCCCAATTAGAATGGCTATTATCAAGAATAGAAGCAACATTAGGTGTTGGAGAGGATGTGGGAAAAAGGTACACTCATACATTGCTGGTGGGGCTGCAAATTAGTGCAGCCACTCTGGAAAGCAGTGTGGAGATTCTTTATAAAACTTGGAATGGACCCACCGTTTGACCCAGCTATCCCACTCCTTGGCGTACACCCAAAGGACTTAAAATCAGCATACTACAGAGATACAGTCACAACAATGTTCATAGCTGGTCTATTCACCATAGCCAGATTGTGGAACCAACCTAGATGTCCTTCAGTTGATGAATGGGTAAAGAGACTGTTATATATATATATATATATATATATATATATATATATACACAGACACACGCAAAATGTAAAATTACTCAGCTATAAAGAATAATAAAATTATGTCATTTGCAGCCAAATGGATGAAATTGGAGAATATCATGCTAAGTGAGATAAGCCAATCTCAAAAACCCAAAGTTCGAATGATCTCGCTGATAAGCAGATGATAACACATAATGGGGGGTGGAAGGGGGGCACGAATGGAGGAAGGAGGGACTGTATAGAGGGAAAAGAGGGGTGCAAAGAGTGGGGGGGGAGAAAAAATAAGAGAAGAAATCAAACATCATTACCCTACGTAAATGTATGATTATGCAAGTGCTATGCTGTTGCTCCATGTACAAACAGAAACAACATGTATTCCATTTGTTTAGAATAAAAATAAATTAAAAGAAAAAAAGGAAATAAAATTCTATATGTTCAAATATTTATATGAATATGAAATGCCTGAATAGCAAATAATAATAATCCAATTGAAGACATATATAGACATTTCTTGAAAGAAGATAAACAAATAACCAACGGTTATGTGAAAATGTATTCCACATAATTAATCATAAGGAAATTCAAATAAAACTAAAATGGTTTTTTCTTAAAAGCAAAAAAAAAAAGAAAGAAAGAAACTGTTGTATATATATATATATATAGGAATATTAGCCATAAAGGAAAATAAAATTATGGCATTTGCAGGCAAATGGATAAAATTGGAGAATATCATGCTAAGTGAGATAAGCCAATCTCAAAAAACCAAAGGACGAATGATCTTGCTGATAAGCAGATGATGACACATAATGGGGGGGTTGGAGGGTGTCAAGAATGGAGGAAGGAGGGACTGTAAGGAGGAAAAAGAGGGGCGGGAGGGGTGGGGGGGAAAGAAAAAATAACAATGAATCAAATATTACTCTATGTAAATCAATGACTACGCAAATGGTATGCTGTTACTCCATGTACAAAGAGAAACAAATGTATCCCATTTGTTTACAATAAAAAGAAATTAAAATAAAAAAAAACTTACAGTGTGTACCTAGAGGTTTCAACTGGAACAGTGTCCCTCCACCAATATTTCCATGTCAGTATTTTGAATTTAGTACTATTCAAAAAGGACATTCACATACTTTGGAGTTTTCTGTAAATAGGTAAAAAGAGAACTAGGGAGAGAGAAGGGAGAGGATAGGGCTGCAATGAGGTAGATATTCCTGGGGAAGTAAGTTTGGGACTGTTGAAGCATAGGGTAATAGGAACTTGGTGCAGGGAGAAAATATCAAAATAAGGGAGAAGAAAATGTGAGAATAAAAGAGATGAAGAGTATGGAGATGTTCTCAAAAAAAAGAGGATGTTTGGGATGGAATGTGCAAAAGAAACAAAGATTTTAAATCAATGCAGAGAGTATACAGGGAAATCTTCCCAGCACCGAACAACTGAGGCTGGTTGAGAGAATGTCTAGATTAATGGACTAGTGAGGAAACTAAGGGTAGAATTAGGGTATCAGTGGGGAAAGCAGTGCCTCAGAAAAGTCACCTTTGGTTGCTTGGAGTTTTCCAATGGCCTCTTTGAACACAGATGACCTAGATAGTTTGAACATGAACATTTTAAAAGTATGCTCTAGAATGATTCTTCCTCTAAACATGATAATGAAAGAGGTTACAGACAGGGCTGGGGAAACAGCATTTTCCATGTCCTATTTTACTCTGCTTTTAAAACTATGTGGATTTGTAAAAATATGATATTCCCTCACCTGCATCAGAAGGATGCGTTCACTTGTGTCATAGGTTTTAGGCAGAAGCTGTTTTTAATCTTGCTTTTAAATACTTTTTAGTTGTTGATGGACCTTCATTTTATTTATTAATTGACTGATTGATTCATATGTGGAGCTGAGAATTGAACCCAGTGCCTCACACATGCTAGGCAAGAACTCTACCACTGAGCCACAACACCAGTCCTGCTTTTAATCTTTACAATTGTTTTCCTTTTTTTAACAGAGTACATACAAAGTGTCATTAACAATTTTTAAACCTAAGAAGCAAAAGAAAGACCTACGTAAGAATAAAATTCAAGCTCCACATCTCTAATTCCACATATATCTAAAATACTATTGTAAATTATTTTGGGTTTTCTACATTTCAAAGAATTGTTTTGATGGAGGGTATAATCAGTCTCAGAGTGCATGCTTAGCAAGTGGGAAGCCCTCGGTTCAATACCCTGCACCAGGAAACATCATAAACATTTTTTCTTTTTTTTTTTTTTTTTTTTTTTTTTTTTTTTTTTTTTTCTTTTTTTTTTTTTTTTTTTTTTTTTTTTACGTTTACATAGGGTAATGATGTTTATTATATTTTTTCCCCTCCCCCCCACCCCTCCCACCCCTCCCACCCCTCTTTTCCCTCTACACAGTCCTTCTTTCCTTCATTCTTACTGCTCTCCTTAGCCTAACTCTAAACCTAACCCTAAACCTAATGCTAGCCCGTCCCACCCCCCATTATATGTCCTCATCCGCTTATCAGCGAGATCATTCGTCCTTTAGTTTTTTGAGATTGGCTTATCTCACTTAGCATGATATTCTCCAATTTCGACCATTTGCCTACAAATGCCATAATTTTATCATTCTTCATTGCGGAGTAATATTCCATTGTATAAATATGCCACAGTTTCTTTATCCATTCATCAACTGAAGGGCATCTAGGTTGGTTCCACAATCTGGCTATGGTGAATTGAGCAGCAATGAACATTGATGTGGCTGTATCTCTGTAGTATGCTGATTTTAAGTCCTTTGGGTATAGGCCAAGGAGTGGGATAGCTGGGTCAAATGGTGTTTCCATTCCAAGCTTTCTGAGGAATCTCCACACTGCTTTCCAGAGTGGTTGCACTAATTTGCAACCCCACCAGCAATGTATGAGTGTTCCTTTTTCACCACATCCTCGCCAACACCTATTGTTGCTTGTATTCTTGATAATCGCCATTCTAATTGGGGTGAGATGAAATCTTAGGGTGGTTTTGATTTGCATTTCCCTTATTACTAGGGATGTTGAACATTTTTTCATATATCTGGTGATTACTTGTACATCTTCTTCTGTGAAGTGTCTGTTCATTTCCTTAGCCCATTTGTTGATTGGATTATTTGTATTCTTCGTGTAGAGTTTTTTGAGTTCTTTATAGATTCTGGAAATTAGCGCTCTATCTGAGGTATGGTTGGCAAAGATATTCTCCCACTCTGTAGGCTCTCTCTTCACATTTCTGATAGTTTCCTTTGCTGAGAGAAAGCTTTTTAGTTTGAATCTATCCCAGTTGTTTATTCTTGCTTTTATTTCTTGTGCTATGGGAGTCCTGTTAAGGAAATCTGATCCTGAGCCAACAAGTTGAAGATTTGGACCTACTTTTTCTTCTATAAGATGCAGGGTCTCTGGTCTGATTCCGAGGTCTTTGATCCATTTTGAGTTGAGTTTTGTGTAGGGTGAGAGATAGGGGTTTAGTTTCATTCTATTGCATATAGTTTTCCAGTTTTCCCAGCACCATTTGTTGAAGAGGCTATCTTTTCTCCATTGCATATTGTTGGAACCTTTGTCTAGTATGAGAAAATTGTATTTATTTGGGTTTGTGTCCATGTCCTCTATTCTGTACCATTGATCTACCTGTCTATTTTGGTACCAATACCATGCCGTTTTTGTTACTATTGCTTTGTAGTAGAGTTGAAGATCTGGTATTGCAATACCCCCTGCTTCGCTCTTGCTACTGAGGATTGCTTTAGCTATTCTAGGTTTTTTATTCTTCCAGATGAATTTCATAATTGCTTGCTCTATTTCTGCGAGGTACATCATTGGGATTTTAATTGGAATTGCATTGAATCTGTATAGAACTTTAGGTAGTATAGCCATTTTGACGATATTAATTCTGCCTATCCAGGAACATGGGAGATCTTTCCATCTTCTAAGGTTTTCTTGAATTTCTTTCTTTAGTGTTCTGTAGTTCTCATTGTAGAGGTCTTTCACCTCTTTTGTGAGATTGATTCCCAAGTATTTTATTTTTTTCGATGCTATTGTGAATGGGGTAGTTTTCCTAATTTCTCTTTCTGAAGATTCATCACTTATGTATAAAAATGCATTGGATTTATGAGCATTGATCTTGTAACCTGCTACTTTACTGAATTCACTTATGAGTTCTAAAAGTTTTCTGGTGGAATTTCCAGGTTCCTCTAAATATATAATCATGTCATCAGCGAACAGGGATAGTTTGAGTTCTTCTTTTCCTATTCGTATCCCTTTAATTTCTTTGGTTTGTCTGATTGCTCTGGCTAGAGACATTTTTTCAATTGTATGATTATATTCTAGTGGTGGATGGTTTCATCAGACTTTAGGGCCAACATTTTCCTGTTAAAAATGATTACAAACTAGGTTTTCAGGATAAATATAAGTTTTATGATTATTTTAAAGCTTTTTTCTGCTTTCATTGTAACTGAAATGTTTATCAGAATGATTTTAATTGAAATATCGACCTCGTGGGATTAATATCTTTTACTTGGTGTGTATAATATTTAGAGAGAGATGAAAAAGCACACTCAAGGAATTTCTTTACACTTCTTATTTTGTGCTCTACTTGTACAAACCTTCCTCCTGTTCTTTCTTCCTTCTTCCCTTCCTTCCTTTCTTTCTTTTTTGATTCTAGTGCTGGGGATTGAATTCAGGGTCTTATATGTGCTAAGCCAGCATGCTACCACAAGCTATGTCCCCAGCATTTTCCCCACTTTTGTTTTGTTTCTGAGAAAGGATCTTGTTAAATTGCCCAGGCTGGCTCTGAATTCCTGGGTCCCAGCAATTCCAATGCTTCAGCCTCCTGAGTGCTAGCACCACAGGCGCACAGGACCATGCCCAGATTCATGGTGGGATTTTGCTTTGGAGTTTGCTTTTGCCTGTGGTGGGGAAGAGGAGGGTTGGTGGGGTTTTGTTTTTTTGAAGCACCAGGGATTGAACCTAGGGACACTTTACCACTAAGATACATCCTGAACCCTTTTAAAAGTTTATTTTGATAGTCTTGCCAAATTGCCAAGGCCATCCTCTAACTTGTGATCTCCTGCGTCAGCCTCCTGAATAGCTGAGGTTGCAGGAGTGTTGGATTGCATGTGGATTCATAATATTTTTTATTTAAATTTGCTGCTGATTACACACTTTTCATTGATACAGTTTCTCTGTCTAGAAGTACTGGTTAGAAATTCATTCAAAATCACCTTCACTTGTGGGCAGTGTTTTAGTTACGAGTAGTCACTAAAATAAACCACAATCATTCACTTTCATTATATTGTATGTATGATAATGGAACTTCATTCATTAGTAAATTTGCTATGCTTTGACGCTTGCTACATATACAAATTTTTCTTAGTGTCTATGTATTCTTTGTAGCTCTGTGCTTTTTCAGTTTTGCCTTTCTATCATTTCAGAATTTATTATACCTTCCTCCAGGTAAATCTTACATATCACTTTTATTTGTGAATGAATTAAGACTCTCAGTATTATTGTAAATACCTTATAGATGAGGAACCTGAAGCACAGAAAGTTTAAATAACATTTTTTTCCAAGAAGCATTATCTCTTATAAAACTTACCTTCAGGTATTCATGTTGGTGTACGATGAAAAGACAGGCTTGTAAACAATGACCATTTGGATGGTCCAACTGAACTCTGGGAAATGGCATGGGACCTGCACAAGCAAAATGGGATGGGGAAGATAACACTGGTGATAGCAGTACTGTTTCCTATGAACAGGCAAAAGTAAAATTCTATTTAAACTGACTTCTGCTCTTTGTCTACTGCATAGATCCCTGGCCAAGGGAGGAAGTTTCCATAACTTGGTGCTGATATTGAACAAGTCAATCATACTTCTCGGACTCTGGGTTTACTCACTTGCAAACTGATAATGTTAGACGTCCTCTACCTTCTAAAACATTTCAGATGAAGGGTTCATTCATGGGCAAATACTAGTACAGGCTCAGAAGAAAGATAGGCCAGGGAGAAGGTTGCTTGTAGGGAACAATATGTGAAGCAGACCACTTGGGTCTTCTGTACCCTAATGGTGAGAGAAGGCAGTTCATCAGAAGAGTACCAAACTGCTCCAGCACTTGCAGCCATGCAAGCGATTGATTTGGGGTATCTCAAAGATTACTGGTATTAGAGGCTTCCTGACTGCCACAACATTAAGATAATGCTCTTTCTCAAGTATCATAACAATCTGTCAGTCTCATCAATGTTTACTTTACCCTCTTATTACTACAAAAATTCCAAGAATTCTTCTATATTTGGGACTGCAAATTCTCTTCCTCTCTCTCTTCCTGTGGTGAGCAATGTAGTTTGGATTCTCAGCAACCATTTTAACTGTGTGAACAATTTCTCTTTAATACACATTCCATTTCTGCTTTCAGAATGCTTAGCAATGTTCTTGATAGGCTGTTGTAGTGTTGCAATTCATGCACTTCACCTAGCATCCCCCTGAGAATCTTGTTCACCGTTTAAATTTGTTCATTCTGATGGCTCTAAACTGTCATCTATGAAAGCCTTAAAATAACAAAAATATTTCTTTTTCATTGTAGGTGCACTGGCTAACATAGATTCAAGGATATGGTAGCAGCTGTAGGCATCTAGCCTTTAAGAATTATGCTTCTAGCTTGGACTGCCTTCTGGAGAAGACTTGGTCTCAGGATCATAAGGAATCTTTTCTCATTGTGTACCTTGGATATTACCATAATTGGCTAGCCTATAACGGAATTGATTTTGGGAACAGCAATATGGGAACAACCAGGAATATGTATTGAATATCAACTGGGGTCACATATCAATGTAGGCATTGAGAAGAGAGCTGTAAAGCAACTCAGAAAATCTCCTGTCTCTCTGGACATCTCATTCCAGTGGACAGTGAAAGACAATAAACAACCCGAACCATATCAGATACTGGTAAAGACTATTGACAAGGTTGAAACAAGACCAGCTGATAGAGGGTGACTGGGTAGCTCCTTAGAGTGGATGGACAGAGAAGATCTCTTTGAGGAGGTGACATGAATGATCAAATGAAACGAGCCAAGTAAATATTCTAGAAAAGCACCTCATGAAGTGTGATCAGCTGTGCAAAGGTATTGAGTAGAACTGCAGATGTTTAGATGATGTGGCTGGAGAATGGAAAGCAAGAAGGAGAGGGGGAGGTGAGGTCAGAGAGGCAACAGTGGCTGAATCACTCTGCAATCCAGGGTAAGGAGTTTGAATTTTAAGCCCAAGCATCATGGGAGGTTATTATACGTTTTGAAGTCCATGTGTTATGGAATCTGACTTTTGCTTTTCAAAAGATCATTAGTTGCTCTTCTAAGAATGCAGTGTATTGGGTAAGGAGTATGACCTTCTGTATTAGTGAGAGTGCCCCTCTGGGCATGGCACATAGCACAGGAGTAAAAAGTAGGCAAGAGACATCTGCCTAGAATCCTCCTTGGTTTTGGCTCCCTCAGAATCATCTCTGGCATACTTTTTTAACGTGCTAATGCCACATATCACGTGAGGGATTTCATATTGTATGAGACCCTCGATGCTGCCCAGGAATGAGCAGTATGAATGAGCAGTCACACCCCATGTGATGGAGGCAGGTTAAGAGAATAACAAAACTACCTGTGTGCCAATTGATAAAAATGGGTCAATTCATTACTCCTAACCTGTTAACAGGTTCCTTGTGCTGGTCTTCATAATATGCACAACTTTGAGCATGACTAGTGGCCAGAGACTTCTTGGGCCCACATTCAACAGCCTTCCATTGCTCACCCAGTAACATGGTTTGATCTTCCCCCTTCAATCTAACTTAATTCCACCGCCTTTTTGCCTGGTCCCTTGTTGACTACTGGTTCTTCCCAGTGAATTTTGTTCAATTATTCGGAATTGTCCTCCTGCAGGGGGTGGCAAACACTGACCCAGATACAAAATAAACTAAGGACCCCGAGAAAATTAGTGCCTGGGAAAGGGAGAGAGTTCTCCTCCCCTTTCCCCTGCCAGCTGGTTTACAGGGAACCTCATTATCTCCATTCACTCCTACCTTTTGGATTGTAAAGGACTTTCCCTAGGACCTAACTACATTCCTTTGAAGTGTAAAACCCTCGCCCAGGTCCCTTGCAAGGCTCCAGGGCCCAAGGGTGGAGATTTATTTACCAAAGGCCTTATGAGAGGAGTCCCCTTATAGCACTCTGGTTCTGTAAACATGCTTCTTACTTGAAAACTGTTACACACAATCATGTATCATGTTTTGAAACCTTGTGTACAACTATGGATTGTTTCAGAGTAGAAAATTTATGACACTAGATAGCCTAGAAATGTGTGCAAAACTGGTAGGGGTACTCAGAATCGGAGTGCTCACCTCCTCTGGGCCCACAGCGTAGTATAAAGTTTGGTGTCTCCCACTCTTCCAGTGCCCTTTGCAACTTCTTGCCTGATTCCCACAACACTTTCAATTCCCACTTTGCATGTCTCTCAAGAACTCATGTTGTACCACACTGGGCCTCAAACATGGCTTCCATATGTCCCTAAAACACAGGATCAAGAGGACAGGCTTATTTTCCTCACTGGCAGAGGCTCACCTGCATGGCAGGAACTTAATGTTAATAACTTATTCAGCAGATGCCTATGCTCTTACCATGGACACTGGGATACTTCACATAAATTGTTACCATAGTCTCAATGTGTTAAACCCCATCCTCAAAATCGTTCTGTTGTAGGAAATCAGGTTATAAATTGGGGGGTTCTTATGGCAGAACTGATTGACACTGAATGTAGACCTTTGGGATGGAAATTGTCAAACAGGGATAGTTTAGATTGGTTTTTAGAACTGTTTTACACTCCAACTCCTCTGTGTACTGGTCTAAGGGAGAATTATGACCTCCTACCATGAGAATGGATTTGGGGTCAATTCAGGAAACTTTATGGAAAATAGGTCTGACTGAGGAGTGAAGGGATAATGGGTTACCAAGGATGAAGCCATTTACCACCCCCTGCCATTTTTCTGCTGCCGTTTTTCTACCCCCAAGCCACCATTTTACAACCTAGATCATTAGCCTGCAAATGTCCTTGTCAGGCACTGGTCTAATCTCTATTATCCGAGGAACTTCCACTACTTAAGATCAGCTCCCCAGACACTCTCTCTGTGTCTCTGTCTCTGTCTTTGTCTCTCTCTCTCTCTCTCTATCTCACCGTAGGGTCCGAAACTCTCCTCATCCACATAATAATATCTCTTGTGTGAGTTCTGACCAGGAGTGGTCTCTGGGTGCGTTCAAGGAGCCTCTTCAGACCTGAAACAGTGATAATCAATATAATAATTGAAAAATATGATGTATCTTAACATTTCCATTCATAAGGAATTCTACCTCACAGTGTGTATTACATCCCTCTTTTATGTGGACCCATTCAAATACCTCACAGAACATGTATTATGTTAAATGTGAGAACTGTGTGCTGCAACCATATGTCAGGCAAACTATATGGCAAAGTTCAGGGCAAACTGTTATGATTCTCAAAAGGCCAATAACCACCTTCTTCCTCCAAAATTAGAAGAACTGAAGCCAGAAATGAGGACAGGCAGTTACTGGAGAAACAGATAATCAGGTCAAATCAAGGAAAAGGAAGGCATGAAAGCCTTCTGCATCTGGAAGTTGGAGACTGTCCCTGGATGAATGGAATGTCAAAGATCTCTGGAGCCCACTGATTACCAAATTTACCTGCCCTTATGGAGGACTACAGGCAGAGAGTTGCTAATTAATGTCCCCGGATCACTTTGGCCCTCCCCCTGCCCATCTGCTTCTCACTCTTCGCATCTCACCTGCAAAACTGGGCCTACTCATGCAGGCAGAAAGGAAAGAGATAAGGGGGAAAGGAACAGGAGAATAAAACCTATAAAATGGACAAGATTTGCTCAACCCATGGATTCCTCCTTTGGGTCCCCTTCTTCCACCCAGGAGAAGTCTGTTTTCACTTGTCCTTAACAAAGTTTCTTACTTTCTACTCTACACTTGCCTCACCGTGCTTCTCTGGTGTTATACTTCAACACCTGAGAAAGCAGGACTCACCAAGGTAAAAGGCAGTATCAGAACCATGACAGAGACCCCTTCAGTAGCATCATGCAGGAACTACTGTGGCACCTGAAACAATGTGTTAAATGAATTATCTGGTGGCTGATAGCAGGTACTGCTGCTGTGGCTGCCATCATCACCTCCGCCTCCACTGCAGTGGTGGCATTGCAACAGCAAGTCCAAAACAACTCATTACCTTCCAAAAATCCGATCATTACCCTATGTAAACGTAAAAAAATAAAAAAATAAAAAAAAAAAAGATTCAATTATGTCAGGAGCAACAAAAGAATCATTGCTTTGAACTCCATAGCCTTGGACTCCTAGACCGCCCTTTTGGGTTCCTCTCAATACAGCAGTGCTGAAAGACATGTCCAGGTGCAGGTGACCACTGTTAATGGGGCAGAGTTCATCCATGGTGTGGAATTTATGGGTCAATAGCTTTGAATTCAGATGCCTGCTGCCCTGGGGTGAAAGAGATACCAGGGCAGCTAAATAATCTTGAGGCACCAGCTACCTGGAGAAGGGAGATTTACTGCACAAGTGATGAATCCCAGTCAGGCCAATGTCTCCACAGCCTCTTTCATTTTGTTTACCTTGAACATTCCTTCCTCACATCAAATTCCTTTGGGATGTTTCACTATAAATAAAGCATTCGAGGCCTTTCTCCTTTTGGTAGGTTCAGACCCATCAGGCCTTTTCCACCTGTAAAGCACTTGCTTTAAAAAACATTTTTCATGTCTTTTATATGATTTCTTAATACTACTTTTCAGATTTTTATTTCCAGCTGCCCACACCTCCATGAGATACTTATTCCCTCCCCGTGCAGGCTGTGACTGAGAAATTATATGCCTAGGAGAACAAGTACAAGATTTACAAGTTGCTCAAAGACTTCAGTGTCACTATGACATTACCGATTTTTTATTACTAGAGTTCCATATAATGACACTGAGATTCAATGGCAAAATATACATAATCACCTGATGTGACTTGATCCTTTTCATAATACTTGTATGGATGTGTTAAAATTACAGTCTCAGGTTCCAGCCATGGTAATCCAAAAACTCCTACTTTGGATAATGAAGAAACTTGGGGCAGTTTAGCTGAAGGGATTTCTTGCTCTAACCCTTTTAAATACTTTTCTACACTTGTAAGCAGGCTACTAGCTATAACTATACTGTTAATTTTGTTCTGCACAGACTGTCAAGCTATGTGGAAATTATTGAACCATCAAGAAAATATGGTTCCTAAGTTAATTGTGCTTACAATGCTCCAAAGGACCTGAACACATGAGATCATGGAAGTTGCACCCTGAATTGGAATGGGACATGATGACTTTGATTAAGGAGAATAGGATCCCCAACTGTGTTACCTGCT
The DNA here is from genome assembly GCF_902686445.1 of Sciurus carolinensis. Taxonomy (NCBI): domain Eukaryota; kingdom Metazoa; phylum Chordata; class Mammalia; order Rodentia; family Sciuridae; genus Sciurus; species Sciurus carolinensis. The sequence goes on from NC_062225.1 coordinate 25,564,269, forward strand.
AAAATTATTTTCTTAGCACTAGCAAATCAGTTAACCCTCACCTTTCTTATAGTAAACTTTCTTCTCCCTATTCTTAATTTTGTACACAATAATTTCTTAATGAGAGGACCTGCCCAGCACAAGCCACCTGCAGAACACAGTCTGACTCTTTCAAACTATAAAAGGGGGATTTTGCCTGAACCCGAAGTCTCTTCCCATATATACCACTCTTAAGCCTCAACCACAAGTGTCCTCATGCCCACTTCTAGAACTCTAAAAGGAGTGGTCCCTCTACATCACCCCTTCTCATCAGGAAATAGTCAGACCTGATATCATCACCCCAATCCTTTATCCCTTTCAGAGTCTGGACTAAAGGATATGGAAATGACAACAACCAAAACAGTGGCCTGGGAAAAGGGAAAGAGGAAGACCGAAAAAGAAAACATTGATAACATCAATCCTTTGCCAATACATCCTTTCCCAGTGACAAGAAAATTAGGGGGAAGGAAGCGAACATCACCCAGTGAGAAGAATCCCTGGAAATGGGCAAGCATCAATCACTTCCCAGTATATCCTTTCTCAGGGACAGTACAGTACACCCTCTTTTCTTGCCCTGTAAAAACACTGCCCAGGAAAAATGAATTTCTAGTATTTGCAAACTTTTTCTTGAATGCCCACATTCTATTGATGTCTTCAATGGCTAAGTCACCTCCAATGTGGTAACCCATAGAAACCTAGACCCCTCCTGTAATCGATGACCATTTTCCAAGCAGAAAGTATGCCTGTTCAATGCCTGACTCCACCACTGCAAAGACTTTGCTGAATTCATGAGGTCTGCACAAGTCTCCATCATTTTGTGCTTACAACCTTAACCTGTAGGAACGATGGGTTCCCTTGATTTCTATGAGAACATAGGGATTGATGTGGCTTATGGATACTTAACATATGCTCTTAATCTCATATTAATTCCAGAAGTAAGCTTTCTGAAGTATGACACTGAACTGAAAAGAAAAAAACCAAAACTTGAAAATTTCACATCATCCAAACTGTATGTTAGGCTGTCAAACTATCCATAATTTTTCTCAGGTAAACATTATCCCATACACAACCATCAAGAAAACATATTTCATAAGAACTGGAAGAGATGGGAAAATAGACCTATCAAAGCAATATTTTTATATGAGCTTTATATGTGAGCTATTTATCCTATATATGAGGTTGTCTTCCTGTGGGTTCTTGACATATTGAATCACATACTATCTACTCGCCGTCTCTAGAGATATCCCCAGATAGGTCAATCCAGCCATCCTTAAAAGCTAAACACTGGGCTGGGGTTATAGCTCAGTGGTATAGTGCTCACCTAGCATGGGTGAGGCACTGACATCAATTCTCAGATTCAATATAAATAAAGAAATTAAATAAAGGTTCACTGACAAATAATAAAGTGTTTTAAAAAAGACAAAGCTTACCACCAAGGAAAATCATTGAATGCATACATTTACTCCCCCAATCTCTTCAGGTCTCATACATGTATATTCACTCCTGACTTACTTTATCACAGTTACAAGAGAACTTAGTGAAACAAGCACTCTCCAGGGGATCAAAACAAAAGCAATCTAGATCAAGGTGGCTTGAATTCAGACACACTTGTTCCTTGGGTGCACAGTATAACTTATCACAATGGTTTTTCCACATGCCTTTCTTTAATTTTCTCCAGAAATTCATCAGGTCAAGTTAAGGCATGATGATTCAAAATAAACAATCATCAATAGGAAAACAAGCAACATGTCCTACAAGGTTGGATTCCTTTAAAATATGACAAAAAATGAGCTGAAAATCCAAAGCCTTTGGGAGCCATTCACAGTCTAAAAATACCCTGAGTGATGGAAATGAGATGTGACATAAAATAAGTAAACTATATTTAAGACCAATATCTTCACTGAATAGAATTCACGGCAGATTCTGGACTTTCTACCTAGCTACATTAAAAATACATATATATTGAGCCAGGCACAGTGCACACACCTGTAATCCCAGCAACTGAAGAGGCTGAGGCAGGAGGACTGCAAGTTCAAGAACAGTCACAACAACTCTGCAGGCCCTAACCAGCATGGTGAGACTCTGTCTCAAAATAAAACCCACAAATATAAAAGCGTTAGCAATGTGACTCAGTGGTAAATTATCCCCAGTTTAAATTCCTAGGAACCCCTCACAAAAAAATGGAATTACCTGTTTTATTAACACATAATGAGATCAAAATGCGTTGCCTTGTTTGTGACAAAAGAAATTGAAAATCCATGTTACCCTCTTGTTTCTTTACACTCACTTTCCCTATATTCTACTAATGTTCTCTTCTAACTATTCTCCTGAACTTCCACCCAAGCATGGCTGACAAAGAATGTGAGAGGCCCAGGATTCTATAGTGGCTGTTTGCAAGGGGGAGGAAGATTCAGTAACTGCCACACTGGATTCACTTACATAAGAAGAGAAAAAGAATCCTCAGTGCCACTCACATATGAAAGAGCCCAAAGGCAGGATGTCTATGTGACCCAAGAAGCCATCCAAGGCAAATGATGGTGAAAGAAGTACAACCCAAGTCCAGAACAGGGACATTTTACATTGAGCCTCTCTTCCACCTCTCCACTGTTTGAGTCTAATGTTCAGAGTGCATTTTTGAAAGAATCAAGTCACAGAAAACAAGACCTGTGCTTTTGGCATTCAAAAGATAGTAATATTCATGAGTATAAGAATGCAAACTCAAGACTTGTCCATGAAACAATGTCTACAATGAAGAGGGGTGGGAGGAGGAGAGCAGAAGAGAGTTACAAGTCCAACTTGTCCCAGCACACCCCAGCCCAAGGAAAGTAGGACTGAAGAAAACCTAAAGAAAAACTTGGACCTCCTCATTCCCTACAGGGTGCACTCAAGGAACTTCACCCTACTCTTAGGTTATGAAAAAACTCTTTAGGGCTGAGGTTGTGGCTCAGTGGTAGAGTGATCACCTGGCACATGTGAGGCACTGGGTTTGATCCTCAGCACCACATAAAAATGAATGAATAAAATAAAGGTATTGTATGCACATTCAAAAAGAAAAGAGAGATTGGTTTTAGTCCTTTTGTTTCATCCTTGGAAGGAGCAATAACTTCAGATCAACTTCTATGGCTACAGAACAACTAGAATGCTCAAAACAGATGTCTCTTTCTTCCATGCCCAGGGATATTAACTGTATATGTACTATGTAATTATGTGCACACTATTACCTATGAACATGTGAAATATATAACATATAAATAATTTTAAATGAACATTAATAAGAAACACTGAGATGAACTCCCTAATATAAACACCTGGAAAGGTGGCCCTATCTTGTCCCTCTGGCAGGATTTCACCTCCCCAGAGCTCGGCCATTTAGGTTCAATTCTAAGTCTCCTGTCACTTTCTCTACCCAATCAACTCTCTTGTCAGTGTCTTCACCCAATCCCACCTTCTGGTTGGGAATCTGACCTCCCTATTGGCTACCTCATACCTTTAAACTGCCTTTTTGATGACATCATTCTCCCACCAAACCTACTGCCACCTGATAGAATCTTAGGGATTCCATGGAGTTGTAAACAAATTTGGATCATCGCAAGTGACCAGTGACCAGTAACCAGTCATCAGTGACCAGTGGCCAGTGACCAGTGGACTCCATACTGGGAAACATGCATTCTCTAGCCTCAGTCACCCAGACATCCTCTGGGGTGGTCTCCTCATCCTTTGTATCTGCAATTGATGTCACCTCTTCTCTGACAATGTCAGGTAAGGAAAGAAACTTTTTAAAGTTTTTCATTAGACATTTTGCTGCCTCAATGTACTATTGGAGTCCAATTAGCTTAGAGTAATAGGGAAAAGAATGGAAGAAGAAATCTGGAGACCTAATTTGAGTTTTCACGTTGACATGTACTAGGTATGGGAGGGATGATCATTTACTCTCTCACAAAATCTTTTTCCTCATCTGAACCAGGAGGATAACACAGTGACTTTACACTGGTCCCTTTCTTTTCTAATATTGAGTCTTAAGGGACATATTTATAGAGAAAGAAATTTGATTTGGGGAGTGCCTTCGTTTCAACAGAAAAAAAGATAGTGAGATGGAGAAGAAAACTCACACTGTGTACCGAGAGTATCATCTGGAACAGTGTCCCTCCACCAATATTTCCACTTCAGTATTTCATATTTAGTGATATTCAAAATGGGACATTCACATATTTTGGAATTTTCTGTTTGAACTATGTGAAAGAGAACTAGGGAGAGGGAAGGGGGAGAACAGGGCTGTAAGGAGGCAGATATTCCAGGGGAAGTAAGTTTGGGACTGTTGAAGCACAGGGCATCAGGAACTTGGTGGGGGAGAAAATATCAAAATAAGGGAAAAGAAAAAGTGAGAATAAAAGAGATGAAGAGCATGGAGATGTTCTCAGTTAAATAGTAGTTAGTTGGAATGGAATATACAAAAAAAAAGTGATTTAAATCGATGCAGAGAACATAGAGTGAAATCTTCCCAGCACTTGGACATTTGAGGGTGGTCGAGAGAATGTCTTAATTAACTGACTAGCAAGGAAACTTAGGGTAGAATTAGGGTATCACTGGGGAAAGCGGTTTCTCAGAAAAGTCATATTTGGTTCTTTGGAGTTTTTCCTATGGCCTCTTTGAACACAGATGACCTAGACAGTTTGAACATGAACATTTAAAAGTATGTTTCAGTAATGATTCTTCCTCTAAACATGCTAATGAAAGGGGAGAGAGACAGGCCTGGGGAAACAGCAGTTTTCCATGTCCGATTTTACTCTGTTTTTTAAACTACATGAATTTTTAAAAAATGATGTGCCCTAACCTGCATCAGAAGGATGCATTCCTGTGGTGATAGGTAGTTTTCAAGCAGAAGCTGTTTTCCATCTTTACAATAATTTTTTTCTTCATGAGAATATATACAAATACTCATTAACATGTTTTAAACCTAAGAACCAAAAGAACAAAATTTTATTCTTTTATGTAAGAATAAAATTCAAGTTCCATATCTAATCCCATATTTATCTAAAATAACTTTTGATTTTTCTACATTTCAAAAATTTGTTTTTGAGTGGGGGTATAGCTCAGTGGTAGAGTGAATGCTTAGCATGTGGGAAGCCCTGAGTTTGATTTCCTGTTCTAGCAAACATTATAGAAATTTGTTTTACTTGTATGATTATATTCTGCTGGTGATGTTGCTTTCAGACTTTAGGGACAACCTTTTCCTGTTAAAGATAATTATAAACTAGATTGTGATGATAAATATAACTTTAATGATGACTTATAGTATTCTTCTGCTTTTTTATAACAAATGTTTATCAGAAAATGTTTTATATTAATTGAAATATCTACATAGTAGGATTAATATCTTTCCATGTTGTGGGTAATATTTAGAAGAAGATGAACAACCACAGAGATGAAATTACTTTACATTTCTTGTTTCATACTCTACTTTGTAGAAAATTTCCTTCCTTCCCTCCTTCCTTCCTTCCTTCTTTCCTAACTTCCTTCTATCCTTCCTTTTTCCTTCCTAGTGCTGGGGACTGAACACTGGGTCTCATACATGCTAGGCAAGCAAGCTATCACAAGCTATATCCCCAGCACATCTTGTTTTCTCTCTGAGACAGGATCTTGCTAAATTGCACAGAATGACTTTGAATTTCTGGACTCCAGCAATTCCAATGCCTCAGCATCCAGAGTGCTGGGACCACAGGTCCAACCCACCATGCCTAGACTCATAGTGCTATTTTGCTTCAGTTTGTGCATATGGCAGGGAAGAAGAGGGTTGGTTTATGTTTCATTTGTTTTGTAGTACCAGGGATTGAACCTAGGGGCACATAACCATTGAGCTACATCCTGAACCCTTTTTAAATTTTATTTTGATGATTCTCGCTAAATTGCCAAGGCTGTCCTCTAACTTGTGATCATCCTGTCCCTGCCTATTGAGAATCTGAGATTGCAGGTGTGTGCCACTGCAACTGGATTAAAAACATTTTCCTGAAATATTTATCTACATGCATTGTGGCTACCTAAACATTTACATTTACATCAATTAGTTGCTTATTACACAATTTTTGTTGATATAGTTTCTCTGTCTACAGGTACTGGTTAGAAATTCATTCAAAATCACCTTCAATTTTGCACAGTGTTTTGATTAACAGTATTCACTGAAATAAAGGACGAACATTCATTTTCATTATATTGTATGTATGATAATGGAACTTCATTGGTTAGTAAATTTACTATGCTTTGATGCTTGCTAAATATCCAAGTTTTCATTAGTATCTAGGTATTCTTTGTAGTTCTGTGCTGTTTTTCACTTTTGCCTTTCTATCTTTCCAGAACTTACTACATCTTAGCCTATATAAATCTAATGTAATATGTCACTTTTTTCATGGATGAATTATGACTGTTTTTATTATTATAAACGCCTTACTTGTGTAACCTGAAGCTCAAAAGTTCAAATAAATTTTTCTAACAAGAAGCATTTCTTGAAAAACTTACTCTCAAGTGGTAATGTTTATGAAGGATGAAAAATCAGGCTCGAATATCAAAAACAGTGGCCCTGTAAATTACCATCTGGATGGTACAAGTGAACTCCAGAAAATGGCATGCAACCTGCACAAACAAAATCAGATGCTGAAGAAAACAGTGGTGATATCAGTACTGTTTTCTCTGAATAGAGAAAAACAAAAATATGTTTCTCCTCATTTCTGGTATTTGTCTACAACAGAGAGTCCTGGCAAGGGAGTAAGTTTCCACAACCTGGTGTTGATAATGAACAAGTCAATAATACTTTCCTGACCCTTGGTTTACTCACTTGCAAACTGATAATGTTAGACATTCTCTAACTTCTAAATGCTTCTGTTGAAAGGCATATTCATGGGCCAAAATTAGTGGAGGCTCAAGGGAAAGGTAGGTCAGGGAGAAGGAAGTGTGTAGGGAACAATGTGTGGTTCAGACCACTTGGGTCTTCGGTACCCAATTGGAGAGAAACAGCAGTTCATCAGAACAGTACCAAACTACTCCAACCTTGCATCCATGGTAAATGGTTTGATTTGGGGGATCTCAATGATTATTGGTATTAAAGGCTTCCTGACTGCCACAACAATAAGATAATGCCGTTTCTCAAGTATCTTAAAAATCTGTGAGTCTCATCAATTTTTTTCATCACCCTTTTGCTTCCTACAGAAAATTTCCAGAATTCCTCTGTATTTGGAACTACAAATTCTCTGCGTCTCTCTCTTCCTGTGGTGAGCAATGCAGCTTCCCTAACAGGAAGTACATGTAACTTCTCCAGAGTCTCTGCTTCTGCTGTCAGTTCGGCATGGCTATTGCCTTCAAACTCGGGCACCTCCTTCCAGCCACTCATGGGCAGTGCCTACCTTTACCAACATTCTAGCACAGCCATGTTGTCTGGGGTTACTAGCCAGCACCAGATCCCCCTGGCACCTGCCTCCTATCCAAGTATTTTTGAGTGGGATAATATGGGAGGTGCTGAAAAGAAGTCATCTGCACTGGGGGACTATACTCTGACTGTCACTGAACAGGACACAGCAGCTCCTTCCATGTCTATGACAGCCCAATATGATACACCTTCAGATGCCAATGTCATATTCCCTGAGTATCCATCACTGTCGGCCAGGCTTGTCCAGGTGGCACCATCTCAGATTCCAAATCAGGCACATACCCTGTCACTTCCCTACCAAGCACAGAGCCAGGTCTACTACTATGATCAAAACACACTGGGACCTCTGCTCTCTGGAGATCTTGGCCCCTACCTGCAATCCTATGACTCTGTGTCATACGCAAGAAATAGGGTCGCTGCCCCTCAACCAGAAATGGTGATGGTGCTGAAGGAGGTTCCGTCTACAAATATCCTACCATTGGTCTCTAACCCTGGCACCTACTACTGTGTGTCTACTCAGCCTATGACAGAAACAAATTTTCAAGGTGAGTACAAACAAGAGCATGGGGAAAGAAAAAGATCAGAAATCAAAAGGAGAGTCAAATAGGCAGCCGGGAGCTGTGGGTCTACAGATATATAGAATTTAAGTCCTGAGACTTTAACCCCTATTCTTATCAGCAGTTTGCATTTTCAGACTCTGCAAGAAGAAGATGCAGGACCCTCTAATGTTCATTCACAATGCATTTAAAAGACCTTCATGAGCACACTGGAGGCGATTAATTTTCAGTGCCTTGGTAGACCAGTCCCCCTCCACCAACACATTATGAGTCTATTTCCCTAATTTGGCTGGGTTTTCTAAGGAAGATACTTCAAAACTGACCATGGTTTGACAGTTTAACTTTCCTTCCTTAATTTCAGGATTTAAACATTCTATTCAGAGATCCTGTGCAAAGCAGGTTTCTCAAAATCTGTCCATTATCAAATATGTTATGAGGAAGAGCTCCTCCCTCTCCTAGCACATGGTGTTCAGTGTTCATATATTCTTGGGAGAGTGGAGAGTATTCAGAGGTTGCAACATGAGAATGACAGGTTTCAGAAAACATTTTTTGTGGGTATCACACATAGGAGGTAAGTGTGCTACCAATCAGCCATGCTGCCATGATAATGTTGTCAGTGCAAATCTAGGATATCTACTGATCACCTGTAACTGAGGGGGTCAGCACCCACTCCTAACAGAGACCTGTCCATGGTCCTTAGGAAGAGCTACTAGAAAGGACTTCTCCACAGTTGGTAGGTTCCCTGATTATTGTGTTGCTGTGTAGGGGGAGCATCCTACTTACCATCCTCCTTGATTCCTTTGCAGTGATGGAAACTACCCAAGGGATGGAGGCTTCTGTGGGATTGCCACCGCCAAGTCAAACATTTTGTCTGCCACAACCTCCAGAATTCCCCAACTCCTGCAGTAGCAGAAGTATGCAAAATCTCCAAATACTTGAGAGTAACCCACCAACTGAACCTGGGGACATTTCAGTAATAACTCCAGACCAGAGCTCTACTAATTTCGTGGCATTGCCTCCAACTCAAAGTCAGGAAGAAACAGACAGTTTGGATGAGGTTAAAGCCATGCTTTCAAACCCTCTGGATGCCTATCTGTTTGCAGTAGAAAACCAGGATCCTCTACTACTCCCTTTAGAAATCTCTGATAGCCACGAGCTCCTGGCCTCCACTGGTCCTCTGGACCAAGAGGAGATGCCCCATTCTGAACATATCAATCTGGGAAAGAGTACCCTGAGTCTTGAGGACCAAGGCACACTTGAAAATGGGATCGAATGTAGCAGTGATTTTGCAGACCTCACTGCACTGGTGGGGGATATTCACCTTCCCGAAATTTTCAATTTCTTCAAAGACCTTGACCAACCTGGAAGTCCTCAAATCATAAAAGCCAATGACACCAGAGACATCATGGTGAATCAGGAGCAGGTAAACTCAAGTGACATAAAGGACCATGCTGATCAAGTTAGGAAGAACAAACATAAAGCCTCAGAGTCTCCTGATGGGACTCCTAAGGCCAAATTGCCGCCAAAGCCCCCAGAGTGCACATTAGAGGGAAAAGTTGCTTGCAGGGATGCAGACAGTCAAAGGGCTCTTGGGAACAGAGCCCAGCATTCTAACAGGAAAACTCAAAAGGCTGCAACCAGCAGTAACAGCAAAGCTAAGGGTCATGGGCAGGAAAAGCCCAAAAGGAGCACAGAAAACAGGTTCAAGAAAGCAGAAGACAGTAAGCAGGCAGGCAACAAGGTCAAGACAGAAGAGAAGCCAATGGTTCCTAAGGCAAAGCGCAAGAGAAATCAACCTGACCTTAGCCAGGAGACCTTTAAAAAGCCTCGAAGTTATCTAGGCATGCACATGCTGGAGTCCGTGCAGGTTTTTCATGCACTGGGGAAGAAGAATGATAAGAATCCTGGGCTCTCTTCCTCCCGGGCCCTGGGAAACTCAAGCAGTAACAAAGATCCCCGTCCTTGCCCAGCTAGGAAACCCTGGCTGCAGGTTAAAGGTCCTGAGAAAACTCAAATGAGAGCCCAGAAACCAGATATCAGTGCTGACAAAGAGTGTCCATCTCCATCCCAGCATGAGCTTCCCCCTCCTGGGAAGGTTAAATTGGTGCCTTTGCCTTTTCTGTCCCCAGAGAAACCTCAACCTCGACCTGTGTATCGCAGGCCACAGTCTCTGGCCTCACGTAGACCCACTGTGGCTTACCCTGCCCAGCCTGCTTCTACCAGCTCAGCTCAACCCAGGGCAGTCAACCAATCCCGACCAGTTCCTGCCAACACATCTTTCATGCGTCCTGCCAAGCCAGCTCAGCCGGCTGTATCCCACTCAATCCATTCAGGCTTCACCACGTCTACCCAGCCTAGTGTCCCTCAGTCTGCTGCCTCTAGGCCTGCAGCCTACACAACATCATCTTGCACTTCTGTCCAGCGGGGCCCTGTTTCCACCCTTGTGAACAAGCTCCAGTCCCAACCGCCCAAGCCTCAAAACCGATATCTGCTCCAAGACTTTGCCTTACAACCAATTCCATGGAGGAAACCCAATGTTCCTGGGCCAGTAATGTCAACTCCCATCACGGAAGAGCAGAGGCCAGAGCGGGAAGCCATGAAGAAGAAGGCTCAACAAGAGCGTGAGAATGCTGCCAAATATCCTTTGGGGAGAGTGCAGTTTTTCATTGAGAGGGAAAGAGAGATGGAAATTGCTAACTACTATGGCTATAGAATATAAGAGCTGCTAAGACTGATGGTGCCACGTGGCTGCCAGTTAGTTTCCACATGTATATAGATTGATATAAATTTAATGATTCTCATATGTTTTTAAATTTTAATAAAATTAGATGAAGAAATTTAAGAGGTCTTTTGGTACCACTTGGGTACCAATTAGTGTTCCACATATAATACAGAGATAGATAGATACAAATTATTCATTCTGATATAATCTCAAAATACAATAAAATTGAATAAAGCAATGCATTAGAAAATATTAATAGATAAGTAATGAGATTTTTTGGTACTATTTGAATACCAAATAGTTTCCCATATTTATATATATGTCTATAGGTACAAGTTCATAGGCTGATATATTTTTAAATCTTAATAAAATTGAATAAAGAAATGTAATAGTATTGTTTAATAGATAAGCAACAAAGAGGTTCTGGTACCACTGGAGCATCACATACTTTTCCACATAGAGACAGATATATGTACGTTACGGTTAGGGTTAGGGTTAGGATTATTCATTCTGATATACATTTCAAAGTTATTAAAATTGAATAAAGAATTAACAGATCAATAGTAAAGAGAACTTTTGAGTTTTGAATTGCTGTGAACTGTGGTTTTCTTGGAAGAGGTGGGGATTAAAGCCTGCATGAGAAGAAAGGACCTGAACGTGGGACAGGATAACAGGGGAAAAGAATAGGAATTGAGGAAAGAGGAAGGAATATGACCTAGCACTAGGAAAGCAAATGGATTTATACCAAGATTCAGGAAATGAAGTCACAAAGTTTGAGGTTAGGGTTAAAAGCATAAAATCTGAAACAAGTGGAAAATGACGGAAGATGGGTTCACGTTGACCAGGAGAAATGCAAAAATCAAACAAAAACCCTCATGGAGAATGATCTAGGTATTATGACCTATCAGAAAGACATTTTTAGTAAATTAGATTCAGGGCACGAGTCTAGCATGTTTGGGTCACCTAAGATCATGACTGGGGTGGTAAATACAAAACATGGGGTTATCTACCAGGGTTGTGGCAAGGGTTCATAGTTATCCTTAGTGCACCTGACAATGTGGTACCAAGGCAAGTGAACTGCAGCAGTATGAGGCCCACCCTGAACACGGCCTGGAATAAATCATCATTTACTAACACCCGTGCACCAGGGCAGCAGAGATGCACTACTTCAATTAACCTTCAAACACACAAGGCCAGTATCGCTGTGCCACTTTACTAAAGATCTACTGCTGTATGATCACAAATTTTGCACAAAAAGAAGGCGTCAATCTGAGGCGTATGGCCACAAGTCCTCCGTGATCACAAGTGCCCTCCGGAGTCAGCCTGACTTTCAGAGCACAGCATCCAGACATTACCGGTAGCCAAGATCACACTTCAAAACAAGGATAAATAACTAAACTGAGGGACCTGTCAGTCCTTGTTCACTGATTCCTGCACGTGCCACCACCAGAGACCACTGCCATCAACCGACGCTCACGAGAAACAACAGTTCTTGGCGTCCATCTCCACCCTATGCGAGCAGTCAGTGCGCGTGCGCAGGGGATAGCCGGCCAACAGCTGCAGGACCCAGAAGCCCAAAGCTGTGCAGGCTCTTCCGGAGGCCGGAGGCCGGAGGGCCAGAGTCCTCGTGCACAGCTGCCCTGGGAGAGGGTGACCGACAGTGGGTGAGAATTGGAAAGGAATGGATCTTAGCGCAGGCAGCAGATTTTAACTATGCAAAGATTATTAATGTATATTTGAGAAATTTTTGCTGTAGATATAAATCACATAACATAGAATTCATTATTGAAAAGTGTGCAATTCAGTGGCATTTAGTAATTTCTTGAGGTTGTGCCATCGCTACCATCTAATTCATAACATTTTCATAATTCCCAAAAGAAACCCTTCTATGTGTGAGAGGTCACTCCCATTCCTTCCTCGCCCTGCCCCCAGGCAACCATTAATCTTTGGTTTTGTCTTTTCTGGACATTTCATATGAAAGGAATCATACAATATATGGCCTTTTATGGCTTCTTTGAATTAGAAGACTGTTCTCAAGGATTATCCGTGTTGTAAAGTGTTGAGTCCTTCATCCGTGTTTCAGATTGCCTATGATTATATTGCACTGATATCCCACATTTTTCATAGGAATACATCACCAGTTTAACTTCAAACCATGTACAACCACAGGGAAGGGAAGTTGTACTCCATGTACATAATACGTCAAAATACATTGTAATAATCATGTATACCAAAAAGAATATAAAATTATTTATTTTTAAAAATCCGAAATACAAAAAATTACAGCATGTGCTTATAAGCTAATTTATAAAATAAATGTGTAAATGAAATATAAAATGATAAAATCCCTCACCTGAAGTGTACCAAATATCCCTAAAATTTCTTACGTCATTTAACTCTGTTTGCAATTCTCCACCTTGAGATTGTAAGCTTTTACAAAAAAAAGTTTTGAATAATTAGAAAATAATTTATATAACTCATAGCTAACTTGTTGGAAACAAAGAAACAAAATTTGACTAAAATTAAACTTATTCCTAGTTTATACAATTAATCATCACTTTTAACAAACCCACATATTAAAGATCTCTCTGAAGATGCATAAGAAACTATTTTGCAAACTTGTCACTTTTCCTGCTGACACGAGAGACCAGTGTTTGAAGTAGCTATAGGTGATGCTCCAAATCACAGATTAATCTCAATGTTATCATTTTTTTCTTTTTTGTTCATGGTAAATTTTATTCATTTATTTTTTGAATTTTTTAATATTTTTATTTTTTTCAAGTATACTCTTTATTGCATTCCTCCATTTGCATTAAATAATATAATATTCACCAATTTTTATACAGTTTTGGGCAGAACACAAAGATATTATCTTTATTGAAAAAGAGACATAAGTTAATATAAATTGTGCTGTTTCTCAGGAAGAGGTCAGATGGCAAACAGATTGGGGATCCAGGACACAAGCCATCAGGGATCACAGAATTTCACAATATATTCCACTGTTGTAAAAGCAGAAAATGAGCCAGTGAGGAAGACCCCAAACAAAAGTATCTGGAGAGCCAGATTTGGAGATGATCTGCCTTCCACCATTGGGACAGATGACAGAGCCTCACTCAAGTGCTACTGTAGCAACAGACTGTCTGGTTGTGACCTCTGACCCCCTTTCCTGGTGTTTTTAGCAGCAGTGAGAGAAGGGGAGTGCTCAGTATGTCTCATCATCATATGTGATAACCTAATTAAATTCCTTCCACCTCAGTGGTAAGAAAGTCACCTCAAAAGGACTCAAGGTGTTCTCCTTCCCTCTGAAAGTTTTGTAGGGTGAGGGAATGGATCAGTATGGGTGTTCAAGGACTGAGGGAGAGGGTAAGGACAGGCCTTATTTCTCTGGATAACAGTGTTTATTTGCATGATAGATAGTACAGATAATTTGATATAAAGGAAGGATAAATTCTAAGGAATTAGGTGAAGGAAAAGGGAAAAGTGGTGATACTAATAACCCATTAATATTATCCTAAGGAATGGACCCACTTAGAGTTGGACAATAATTAGTGCTGAGAGGTTTGTAAATTTATTTTAATGGTACTTTTCAGAATGTTCAGGGTGTACATTTTTCCATACATTTCTTTCATAAGATTTCAACAATGCAATGTTATGGTTTTACTGTAGCCTTCTTCTGAAGGGACAACTTCACCAGGTAATTCCAACTACAAGTGAAAAAGAACATCATTTGCATGCAATAATAATGGACAAGCTTAAAAGACTCCAATGCATTTGAGACATTGGCCTATATTTGAACGTTCATCCCATCTTTTTCTGTCCAAGTACTTACTTTCAAATTCTGTCATTTTAATATTCCCAATAGGTGCATAACAAACATTTTACCAGTGTGAACAATTTCTCTTCAGTATACATCCCTTTTCTGCCTTCAGAGCACCCCCAATCCTTAGCAATGTTCTAGACAGGCTGTTGTAGCACTGCAATGCAAGCACTGAAAGCCTGCATCTCCCAAGGCAAATGTTTCCAGGCACTAGCTGCAGACAGGGAGGTGTTTTTTTTTAATCACTCCTAAAGTAAGAGTGTCTAGGAGGCATTAGTTAATCTCCTTCCAAGTAAATCCTCTCCAGAAGCTGCCCACAGATCCCTTCTCCAAGAAGGTGAAATTCCTGAGTGCCCAAGAACATTGTTATGCTCAATAGAGCACCCCTCAAAAAAACTTATATAAACCCAATCTCTATCTTTGTTCAGTGGTTTATTTTGCACCAGGAAAGTAGGCCATTAGAACTATGACTCCATTCCTGAATAAGGCTTTTGGCTGATTCTTGAAGTGTGCACCTGCCATTCTCCTAAATGCTGTCTAAAAATGAGGACAGGTGGTCAGAAGCCACCACCAGTTTTTGCCACAGTGGCACTTGGCTGTGGCTCTTTCATCTGTCTCCACAGATCATCTCCAAATCTTGCTCTCTGGACACTTTTATTTGGGGTCTTCATCCATGGCTCATTTTTGTGGCTTTTACAACAGTGGATTATATTGTGAAATTCTGTGATCCGTGGTGGCTTGTGTCCTGGTTCTCCAATATGTTTGCCACCTGGCCTCTTCCTGAGAAGCAGCATATATTGTATTAACTTAGTCTCTTGTTCAATAATGTCTTTGTGTTCTGCCCAAAACTGTATAGAAATTGATAAATATTATATTGTTTAATGCAAATGAAGGAATGCATTAAAGAGTACATATACTTGGGAAAAAACCTGGGGAATATCGAGGGTATGACCTAAACTTGTATTTTTAAAATATGACTCTTGGCTGTTACGTGGTAAATGGTAGAGAGTTGCTCAGAGAAGGCAGGAAAACCAGCTGGAAACACTTTCAGCAACTCAGCAGAAGGCTAGTGGTGTGGAGTAGTAAAACATGGCAGCACGGGGAGAGACAGATGGATTTGCTGAATGGAGGTAGAGTCCAGAGGACTCTAGTGACTTATAGTCTGGAAAAAAAGATGCTATCATGGTTGACCTCAATTTTTGTCTTGAGCAACATAGTAGTCCATTTCCCCAGTATGTGTCAAAAAGGGGTTGAGGAGCTCAGTCACTTGTAATCCTAGCTACTCAGGAGGCTGAAGCAGCAGGATTATAAGTTCAAAGCCAGTCAGGAAAACTTACTGAGATCCTGTGTCTGAAATATATAAATAGTATTTATCAATAAAAAAGAATTTATAAATAAAATGGAGATGTAATTCAGTGGAAGTGCCCCTAAATTGTTTTTTTTTTTGTTTAACTTTTTGACTTGTTATGGGATGCATATGAGATGTTCAAGTAGAAATGTCAATAGGAGGTTGAATGTACCAGTCTGAATGAACTCAGAGGAGAGATCTGGGCTGAAAATATAAATAAGAGTGACCTCAAAGTGAAAATGGTTCTGAAGCCATGAGAACAGCTGAGACCTTCTAGTGAAGAGATTCATAGCCCAGGGTCCAGGAAACTCTGAGGGATTCATGTATAGAATTCAGGGGACCATGAAGTTGAATGAGGAAAATGGTTCTTACTATTACTATCCACCAACTGACATTTAGCAGTTTTTTCCATGTTGAATGTAGGCTTAAACAAAATCCATGTTCAAAATATTTCTTTTTTTTTTTTTTGGGTGCTGGGGATCGAACTCAGGGCCTTGTGCTTACAACAAAATATTTCTAACTTTGTCACCAATAGCTATGAAGATATTTTCATGCCATATTAAAATTGTTCTGATATCCCAAAATACCATCTACATTTATCTCTACTTCAGAATCATGGTATAGTATTACTAAACCAATGACTAGATCCTGTTATGTAATGTGTTAATAAATTCATTCACATTTGGTTATACATAAAGCTGAAAGTACTGGGACTTTAACTGTGTTTGAAAATAGGTGTATGGTGGCTGGGTAGATAGGTGTGGGGACTGCATCTCATCAGTATATTGGTAGCAAGGGAAGCATGGATCATGTGTTGGAAAATCAAACTAGCACAGAAAAATGTTTTGAAAATCTCTTTCCCCGGGAAGCCTTTCTTCTGATGTGTGAAGTGTTGGCCTAAATGTTTCTCTCCCTTTGCAGAAGAAGGAAGTGGAGGGGTTTGCTGGGAACATAACTATCCAGCAAGAGCTACAACAGCAAAGACAGAGGACAGCACATGAGAAGGAGCAATAGCTGGAACAGGAAGAGTTCCATGCCTTTAAGGAAATGATCCAGAACCAGGAACTAGAAAAAGAGTGACTGAAAATTGTACAGGAATTTGAAAAGGTGGACCCTGGCCTAGGAGGCCACTGATGCCTGACTTGGAAAAATACTCCCTTGACGTGTTCCCCACCTCACATGTGTCATCCACACAGCCTTCAGACGGTAACACGACAGAAGGCCAGGTAGGCCAACAGTGGTGGACAGGTCCTTGCAACCTGGAGCACTGAGCAGCTCTGAAAGTAGTGAGTCTGTTTGCTGTTCTCCTCCCATTTTTGCCTCCACAGTATCATTCCGGGGGACTCAGCCTAGGAGGGCCTCTGTGATTCCACTTACCAGCCTTTGGTAACAGAACCCCTTGGATAAGGACTGCCATAGTGTGTCCTGTCACACTGGCTACCTTGTTTGAGGCCTTTATTTAAAACATACAATTTACCTGAATCCAGGTCAGTTTTCTGAAAAGCTGGTAGTATCCCTGAAGGTCAAACCCTCAGCTTTTAAGGTCATCCAGAGATTGAAAATGTTCAGTGAATAAGAGACCACCACTGACTTTTTGTGAAAATAATCCTAAAATGTACAGAATCCATGCTGCAATTCAATGACTGAATTTTAAAAAAGAAAAAGAAAGAACAGGGTACTGCTTGCCCTGAAAGCATTCCTAATTCTTAAGGCACTTGGTCAAGTTGAACCTCATGTGAACTCAGTTCAACTATCAAAACTACCGGCAGTCTTACCTCCTGTCACCAATAATGGCAATCAAGAAAATAGGAATGGGGTTAAACGATGAGTATATCTTGATCATTAGAGGAATTTGTGGAAGGCAGGAATTGACTTTCAAATAGTCACTTAAAATCGCCTTTGGAGTTTCCCAGCTCTCCTTGTGTGAAGCGGGTGAGTGCGTGGGCACCCTGCACTGGCTGCAGAGCTGCTATGGTCCTGCTGGGCCCCTGGCCACTACATAGGAGCACCAGTTTAGAGCCAGGATTGGAACAAGATGACTGACCAGGACCTTGGGGGAATTAGCCCTCTCCAACAAATGATGGCCTCAGGGGCTGTGGCTGTGGTCACCTCCCTCTTCACGACACCCCTGGATGTGTTGGAGGTCCACTTGCAGTCTCAGTGCACCTCAGTAGGCAGTGAGCCAGAGTCCCTCCAGACTCTGGAGCCTCTCATACAGCAGATCGCACTCCTCTCTCCAATCCACAGGGAAGTACCTCCCATACTGCAATGTTGTCCTGGAGCCCCTGTACAAATGTTCAAATGGTACCCACTGTACCACATGGTTTCATGATCCTACCCACTTCACTGGCACTCTGAATACTTTTGTGAAGATTGTGAGGCATGAGGGCACCAGCACTCTGTGGAGTGGCCTCCCAGCCACCCTGGTGATGACTGTGCCAGCTACCAACATCTTCTTCACTGCCTATGACCACCTCAAGGTCTTCCTCTGTGGGCAAGTCCTGACTTCTGACCTCTACGCACCCATGGTTGCTGGTGCACTGGCTCACTTGGGCACTGCGACAGTGATCGGTCCCCTGGAACTTGTGCGGACAAAGCTGGAGGGTCAGGATGTATCATACCATGAGCTAAGCACCTGTGGCCGGGCTGCAGCGACTCAGGGCAGCTGGCGCTCACTGTGGCTGGGCGGAGGCCCCACAGCAGTTCGAGATGTACCCTTCTCAGCTCTGTACTGGTTCAAGTATGAGCTGGTGAAGAGATGACTGAATAGGCCCAGACCAAAGGACCAGACGTCTGTGGGCATTAGCTTCGCAGCTGGCAGCATCTCAGGGACGGTGGCTACCATCTTGACTCTACCCTTTGATGTGGTGAAGATGCAGCACCAGGTTGCGAGGGAAGCAGTAGAGGCTGAGAGAGTGAAGCCCCCACCAGTTCACTCCACCTGGCTGATGCTTCGGAGAATACGGGCTGAATCAGGTACCAAGGGACTCTTTGCAGGTTTTCAACAGAGGATCGTCAAGGCTGCCCCCTCCTGTGCTACCATGATCAGCACCTTACGAGTTTGGCAAAAGCTTCTTCCAGAGGCTCAACCAGGAAAAGCCTCAGGGCCATTAAATGGGGCCAGGAAATGGACTCTTAGCTCTTCTGTGGATGCGGGGCAAGAGGAGATGGAGTCAGGTGCCTTTTCCTCAGCACTCAGGGAAGGGGCCACCTTTCCCTCTTCTCCAACCAAGAGCCCCAGGTAGTGCTGTCCCCCAACCCTGGGTCATCCAGGCCTTCCTTAGACCCAGCTTGCTTCCTGTTGCTCCCCCTTTCTAAGATCATCCCTTTCCCACCCCCCAAGTTCAAGACCAAATCTGATAATTGCCTGCCTCTTGTGTTCCCTTTGTGTTTGTCTGTAGCTGGGCCCCCAGGAGCCAGGAACCCCTGGGCTCAGCTTACTCTCCCTGCCCTCTGCACGCTCTAAAAATTAAAAAAAAAAGTCAGCTTTGATGGAAATCCATTTACAAGTAAGAAGGGAAGGTGGGCTGGGCTGTGAGGTCTGAGATTTTGACACCCATCCCCATTTACCAGGCAGCCTTATCTCCCACTACTGTTCATTCCTACATATTCTTAGTTCAGGGTAATTGATCTGTCAAGTTCCCAGAACATTCCCTCCACTGCCTTATCCAATGATGTTTGCTAACTTTTGCCTTCTACATAGATTCTGTTTCTGCCTTCCCTGCTTTTCTGGAAGCCTTTCCACTTCCTCTCCCTTCAATCAGATTGATCTGCAATACAAGTTAGATCATTTATCAGATTATGTAGTTATTTGTCAATAACTTGATTTTCACTTCCTGCAAGTGAGGACCTGAGTCTTGTTCGAGTCTGATTCACATTTGTGTTCCCTGTAGCCTGAGCAGTGTCTACTTGCTATACACTTAATAGGCAAATTTACTGAATTAAAAGGAAAGGAGTGTGTCAAACATTAATTCCTCATCTGTAGATGTCATCATCAGACTGCTGATTCATGGTGCATCTCATGGTCTGACTTTGTCACCTCTCTGGCAGTTCAGACCTTGCTGTAGAACGTCCAGAAAATAATGTACTTTTTTTTAATTAAAATATGACTGTGAATTTGCTTCCTAAGCTTGGCTTGCAGGCTTTCTCAGAGGGTTTCTCCTTGGTGTTCAGGAACTGGGTCCATCCAGTGACTTAGGATTGCTCTCCCAATGCTAGAAGCTGTGAGCTCTGCTTGGAATGATTCAGCCTCATGGTCTCAGACTTTTCCCTTCACCATTACAGTTCCTACAATTGATAGACTGCACCATGTGGTGGTGCCCAGGAGACTCTGTCCTCAGTTTCTTCAGTTAGCCAGTGCCAACACTGCTCAGGGAGTAGAATTTCTTTGAGATACTGGTAAAAAAGAGGAGAAAAGAAAAGAAAGAAAGAAAGAAAAAGAACAAAAAATTCAAACTCGTTCCTGAAGTGAGACTTTCCATTTCTTGACCTCCATGACTCTCAGAGAAGATGTTCAGGGTCATTTTGTCTTTGCATGAAATCCTCCACAGATGCAACGTGGACTGTGGAGTATAGTCCCTTTAGATCTTTAGACTCTGTATTTGGTTGCTTTTCAGATTCCCTTGAATTGAACTGATTATTATTATAGTTAGAAACTAAACATAGTAGGAAGAGCTAGCCATTACCTATACCACCATGTTCAGAGCACCTACTCTGTGGGAGGGCCTAGAAATATAAAATATTTGTGAGACAAATAGTTTATGTTCACAAAGAGTGTCCAATCAAGTTGGAGATGGGAAATATGCAATAAACATACATAGCGTTCTGAGTCTATGTATGATATAAGCACTAGGAATTTTGAGGAAGGAAAGAGCACTGAATGCAGTCACTTAGAGAACCCATTACTAACTGCTGAATGAATCCATGAATGAAGTGGAACAGATGTAGCCAGAGTTTAATGAAGGACTTAACAGTGAGAGGAAAACTGCTTTAGACATGACCAAAGGAAGAGAAATGCTACTCCACTTGGAGATTTTCAGGAACCACGAGTACAATGCAACAGGGATGTGGTGTTTACCCAAGCTGGGCATCAGAGGAAGGTTAGGGGAAGGTCACAGCAACTCTGGTTATGAAGAGAACCCAGTAATGCACATTAGTAGACAAGGTCGTGAACCACTGAGGTGAGGGATTCAGGGAACACAGAAGAGACTCATGTTGTGGTGGGAAGTAACGTTGCTTGTGTAAATGTTTCACTTTCCACAGTGAGGTTGTAGGAGTGCACAAGAATTGTGACAATCTGTTTTCTTCTTTGCAGATGAGGAAGGAATTCACCATTATCCATATTCTCATCTCCAAGCAAAGTGCTGGTATGATTATTGCAACACAGATATAGAACTTTTCCTCATACAGGATCAGCAGGGTCTCATCAACCTGGGCGGGATTCATGTAAGCAAATCTCAGCTGTCTCAGGGTTCATCTCATCTCTGTTTGTTATGAACACTGCTTGTTTCTTGTTTTCAACGGATTGTACATAGGTTATTTATTGTTTTCCTCTCCTTTGGATACAGTCCTAGTATACTTGAGTGCTTGTACTATGAAAATGGCAAAGTTTTCCAGAACCTCTGGCAGTAGTGGTAGGTCCAGCTAATGTCCATCCACTAAACAGAAAATGGAATTCTCACTCAGTTACACCTCTACTACATTCTGGTAGCTACACTAATGTGGAAAAAAAACAGACGAGTCTTTCTGTCTCAGTCACAATAGATCACTTCCACTGGAACAGCTTCAAAACTTCCCTCCACTCTTACAAAACATCCATTGCTTAGAGTTGCCTGCTCAGATGGGCTCAGTGCTGAACAACTCTCTGCTAGGTTACTATATTAACTGTGACAGAGATGAGTCAATGTCACTGAGGCTCTGTTACTAATTCAGTCAAACATTACAAGAAGACTGTATTGGGTAAAACAGGAATAATATTGAACATCGATAAGACTTTACCAACTTCCTGGACACTATCATCAGGGCACAGTGCTTCCTCCACAAGGGGTTTTACTCCTGTGAAGCATTCCAGTCTGAGCGCCTTCCTCTCCTGGATGGCCTCTGTTGTTGGTCACAATTCCTTCAGCTTGTGAGCTGGGTTTCTTTTGTCATTTCTCAGAGGTGAAGCCTATTCTTTCTGACCATCTAGCACAGCTCTTCTTTACATCAACCACGTCTTTCAAGTGTAGTGTTCTTCAGAGTCTGAAAGAGGTGCTGCAAAATTGGCTGCTGGGGCTTTCTGTGGACACTGGCAGGAAACCTCTGGCAAGCAGTCCTCTGGAGACAATCTTGGGTGGATCCATGAACTCTGTGTCTAAACTGATTCACTATGAAGGATGGTTGTGTACTACTGCACTGTGATTGGAGAGTAATAGTACTTTCTTGTTGCAGTTCAGGTTGGATTTGTATGAGTGGGATGTGACACATATGTAAATTATAACCTTTCACTAAGACTATTATTTGTTCCTGGGATGTTCTCTTCTGCACTCTTCTGTATGGATACCAGTAAACGGAACCAGCTCTGATATAGTATGCACAGGTAATGTAAAAATTTCATGCTAGCAAGAAAATGAGACTTGGTACAAAAGGCAAAATCAGAGTTCAATTTCAGCAGCAAGACACATCAATAAATTTGTCACTAATTGACAACCAGTTGTTTGCCTGTGGACATACAAACCCTTTGAGAAAGGAACATAGATTGACCTCCAAATCTGAGAAAGAGGTGGAGTAGTGGAGTACAAAAACAGGCTAAGTTTAGTCTACTACCCTTCTCTATTTAGGCTATACTCTTCCTTTTGCCTGCAGGAAAGCCCAGTAGGACGGACAATAAACATGAGCTCTACTCGGGGGAAGAAATGGAACTGGTATTTGGAGTATTTATTCTCAGAGGTTGTTACGAGGTGTGAAACATTTCATAGGAAGTAATATTCATCATTCTTCTGTCCCATGGTCAGAGCTGGCCCTTTATCAGAGAGCAAAACCACCACAATAAATATTAAATGAATGTTGACATACAAAGTGAACACATCAGACTAAGTTCCTTCCTCAAGGGTAGAGAGGCCAAGTAGCTCAACTTTTGTTTCCGTATTCATTTCAGTAGCAGACTGCATTCAAGGAGTATTCAGAAGGGCCTCCTGTTGGTGGCTCAGGAGGGCCTTGGTGTAGCCAACTATCTTTCATCATTTAAATTTTTAGCTTACTGGTGAAAAAGGACCTCTTCATCCTGCTCTGCCCTCCACCAAATTATACCTGAAGAGAGACATCTGCTTTGTGCTGGGAGTTTTCACATTCTTATAAACCATGAGCTGCACTGACCGACGAGAGTAGGTAATATATAATGCTAGTTAATCCACAGGCATACTTTTGCATACTCTGCTGTCTCGGTGAAACCTCTGTGGATATTGACATTTTTTCTTATGTGAACAAGAGCAGCAGTACCAACTTAATAGGATACAAGACATATGAGTGTAAGGGCCCTGAGTAGCTGATGGCCTCCTGGGCTGTCACTGGTAAGAATTTGTTGAGGGAAGGAAGGAGAAGGATGGGGGGGAATCAAGACATTTCTGTTCATACTGATACGGTTTCATTAAACTATTTTATTTGTGTGTATATGTGTATGTATATACATAATTTTTAAATGTTCAGGTCTATGTAAACTAACTGCAAATTTACTTTGAGAAGGAATTCTTAAGCTTTTTATGAATTTCCTATTAACTAAACTAAGATGTTGAAAATATAAATTTTGGAGGGCTGGGGTTGTAGATTAGTCATAGAGAGCTTGCCTAGCATGTGTAAGGCACTGAGATCAATTTTATGCAGGGCAAATAAATAAATGAATAATGTCCATCAACAACTAAAAAATAATGTTAAGAAATATGAATTTTTTCTCCCTGCTACTCTTAATTTAATTCATATCATTTTAGAGGAATGAAATTGAATTTATCCTTGCATTGAAGGGTATTGTAAGAACCCAGAAACCACTCCGGACACGGGAACTCACGTAAGAGGGTTTATTAAGCAAACAGAGTGTCTCCCTGCAGGGTAAGAGAGAAAATGAGAGGAAAAGGGAAAGGACATATGCAACAGAGAATGTGAAAAGCAAGGAGGAGAGAGAAAGAAAAGTGAGTAGGAGAGAGAAAGTAAGAAAAAAGATGGCGGGGGAGTTATCCTTAAGCAGTTGAATTCCACTGGGCTAACAGGGGACCAATAATGGACAAGGATACTTGCAAGCTGACTGATGAACCAATAGCTAGGTAGGATGTTCACAGACTGACAAGAAGTTGGGAGGCAGGGAGATGACTGCAGCCAAAAGGGCGGGGGAGCAGCTTTATATTATATGTACATTCCCAGTATTTTTCTGTTCATTAAAACAAAAATAATAATCGAACAGTAGAAATCTTATTCATGTATTCATATGTATTAAGTTCCTTACTGTATTAATTAATGTATTGAGTTAATTAATATGTATTGAGTTCCTGTGGGACAGGTATTCTTTGGTGTGCTGGTTATATAGCTGCATCCCATACAAAGAACCTTCTTTTAGAAATTTATGTTCCAATGAAGAATAAAGATAATAACAATGTAAGCAATATATAATGTCAGGTACTAAGAAGAAAAAGCAGGCATTAGGGATAGAATGGGGAGATGGTTGCTATTATTTATAAGGTGGTTAGGGAAGGTCTGTCTGAAGAGGTGATATAAGCAGAAAACCTCATAAGCATACGAGCCATTTGACTAGGAAAGAGCATTCTGCACAGGGGAAAAGGCAAGTCAAAAGGCCCTATAATGTTTATCTATGTGGCATATTTAAGGGACAACAGAGGCTGGTGAGGTTACCACATGATGAAGAGTAAACAGTGGGAAGAACTAGGGACAAAAGGCAGAGACTACTTTATGAAAGGTTCATTTAGCCTGGTATGGACCATTAGGGAGACTGAGAAAAGATGGCATAATTTGGCTTACCTGTATGAAATACAAGGATACAGTGTGAAGGTTAGACTAAAAAGAATTGAGGGCCAATGCAGAGAATACTTAGATTCTTACAATATTCCAGGAAAGAGTCTTAGGCCAGTCTCACAGATGATAGAGAAGTGTTTAGATGTTGGATTCAATCTCTATTTTGAAGTTGGAGAAGTTAGGATTTACTCATCAGTTGGATATTAGGAGGAAGAAAGAGAGGAGTCAAGGATGAGTCCTAGACGCTTGTTTACCTGAACTAGGTGAATTCTAAGATAGAGATGAGGCATACTGGAGGAAAAGGGTTTGGAAAAGCATGAAATCAACTTCTATTTTGTCCACGTTGGGTTGGAGATGCTGAATAGACAACTGGATTTCAGGGTATAATTTAGGGCTTGAAATTTAATCTGGAGTTATCTGGGAATAACCATGGCATTGGATGAAATCACTTTATGGATCTGGAAAAGAGAAAATGGAAGAGAACCGAGCCCTGGGTTCTTCCAACATTACAAAGAACAGGAATAACAAAAGACTGAGAAACTTACAAATGTACTGGAAATGTACTAAAATGAGGAGATTGCTATGCTGGAAGCCAGGTAACAAGAGGGTTTCAGAAAGGTGGGAATATTTCCATTTGTTCTCATAAATGAGAAGAAGCTCAAATATTTGATCTGGTGAGTTGGGGAACTGAGTTTGAAGACGATAATTTATAGGTATAAAGGTGCAGCTGGGGGGAAAATAGTAATGTCTGATAGCACTTTAGGGTAACTCTGTTTGACAACAATGAACTGTACATTTCAAAATGGATCCTAACTTCTGGGACTAAGGCTCAGTGATAGAGCACTTGTGGAGCACAAGTGTGAGGCAGTGGGTTCAATTCTCTGCACTGCATAGAAATAAATAAAATAAAGGGCCATCTACAATAAAAAGTACACAGATATTCTCATTAAAAAAGAAAAAATCCCACAAAATTGAATACTGTCTAAAAGAAAAAAATTATATATATTTGACATGTAATATGCCAATGATCCTGTTTTACATTGTACATATATATGTATTGAAATAGCACACTGTACACTATAAATATGTATAATTATATATCAATGAAAATGTTTTAAGTCAAATAAAAAATACAGTTCCTCAAAAATAAGAGGAAGAAAAAAGAAAGTGAACTATGTTGTCACCATGTTGCACATGAAATCTTTTAACAACAACTCAAAAGAAATTATGGGTTTCTTCCCATACTTGTATTGCATTTTTGTTTACAATGTTGGAAAGAAATATCCTTCCTTTTTGTGAACTTCAAGTGTACCCCTCAAGTTGTAAATATCTTTTACTTGAAAAGAATTTTGGTATCAGCGTTGAGACGGTCTAACATGGCCATACCTTTCTTCGTGCTGTCCCTGCTCACCAAGAATTCTCTGGCTCCTTTCTCTTCTCAGACTCATCCCACACAGATCTCCTTTCTCTCCAGTGTTGACCTACACACTCACTGTTCCTACCAGATGATGCTACCACAGTCAATAACTAGTGTCTGCTCCCCCAAGTTTCAGGAGTGAGTACATAGGACTTGGTTGTGGGTATTATAGGGAGGACAGAGCAAAGAAAGTCTCAGAGCACAAGGTCTTTATACTTGAGACTTGTTCTTTAGAAAATATAGAGATTGTAGCATTAACTGGCTTCTTTCTAAAATGCTTCTTGAAAGCCCCATATTCTGGTAAACCTATGATGCTTGTTTTAAAAGATATATAAGCAAAAGTTTTGTTGCTTTTCTAAGAGAAGCCAGGTGCAGTGACCCATGCCTGAAATTCTAGCAACTTGGGAGGCTACGACAGGAGGATAGATCCTCAGCAACTTAGTGAGACTGACCCTATCTCAAAAAGACAAAACAAACACAAAACAAACAAACAAAAAACCAGGGCTGGGTATGTAGGTCTGTACTAAAGTGCCCCGGGCTCCATTCCCAGTATCAAAAAATTAAAATAAAAATAAATTTTAAAAAGTCCACCAGAAATTTAGAGTATTTGACTTGAAGAAAAGGGAGTTCCAAGAGTTCAATGTTGGGTTAAGAATTTCAAATCTGTGCTAAGCGGGTGGAGCTCAGTGGAAAAGCACTTCCATGCACGTGTGTGAAGCCACGAGTACCATCCCTGCTACCACACACACAGACGAACAGAAGTTCAAATCAAACTCATGATGTCATTGTTAGCTCTTTTTCATTCCAAATACTGTTATTTACTATGAGTTCTCCCAGAAAAACCAATGTGGTTGCACTGATGAATCATTCTGTAACTGTGCTTACTCAATAGATAAGAGACTTGTAAACCAGCATACTATAGAAGCTGTCTTAAAATGCACTTAGTTGTACTGTGTGTGAGAATGCATGCCTGGTCCTGTGTGAGTGTGTAAGAGAGAGAGAGGCTGAGGAACACCTTTGCTTGCCTCTGAATCTGCCTCTTCTTATTTGAGAACTGGATTCTTTACATTAACTGACCATGGACAAGAGGAGATTTCTTCATGTTGCCAGAAAGGATCTGATCCACACAGCAAGGATCCACCTGTTTTGTATATACATCTAGTGTAAAAGAAATTAGAGCTGTACTTCAGGCAAGGAGGACAGTCAGAGCTGATGAGGTGCATTGTTCTGCCTGGCCCACATGGAATATCTGCCTTGTCACTTGTCTTTCCAGATCTCTGTAATAAGGACAGACATGGGAAGCAGTGTGAGATGGAAACAGATTTGAATGTGAGCTATACCACTGATTCACTCTATGTTTTTGAGGCTACTTCCCTACCTGGACCTCATCTTTCTGATCAGTAAAGTGAGGATAATAATAAAACATATTTATAGGCATACTGCAAGGGTTAAAGGAAGTAGGGTTAGCATGCATAAGACCCTGAATTCAATCCCCAGCAACACGTGCACAAAAGTAATTTGCAGGAAGTACCTAATACAGTAGCTGGGTAATGAAATGTTACTTTTGTTCTTTATTGGGTCAACTGCTATGCCTATCCTTTGGCAAGAGGTGAATGCAAAGGAAAAAAGCACCAAAGAGAGGTTAATTAAGTATACTTGACCTGGAATTTTGCTCAGATAGAGGGTAAGTGAAAAGCCTATAGCTCAGGAGTTAATTGGAAAGTATCAGCATAAACCCAAGTTTTTACATTATAAACACCCACAAACATAATTTCACAGAAAAAGCCTAGGAACATTTTCAGCCTGGTAGCAATGCATATCTCTAGCACTCAGATGGTAGTCTCTAAGTATCATTCCCACTAAAAAGGAATCTAAGAACATTGATTCGGGCTGGGGCTCAAAACGAACAAGATCATCCTGGAACATTTTTATACAAATAGCAAAATTAGTGAACAAAGATTCCAAAATTTTGTTTTGAAATGTCTCAGGCACCAAATTGAGGAGCTCCAAACACCCAAAGACATGGCTTCAACTTGTACCTCGGTAACAAAAAAAAGGGCATGGAGTTCATAATGATATAAAAAGTAAAGTAATTAAACAAAATCCTACTATTTCAACTCACTGTGCAAATTTAAACAAAAGGAAAGAATCATGCCTACCCAACTGGGCCTCCAGTTGATAAGGGGAAAATTGTCCTTATAGAAAAATCCACAGATAATAAAGGAAGAAAGAATTATTGACCTTTCTATTTTTTGATGTCTCAAAAGAAGTGATCGGACCAATCATCAAGAACTGATAACATCATAGAAAGAGATAACCACTCATTGATAAGCTTCCTCGGAGAAGAAATACAATGTCACTTCTGAAACAGTTTTGCCACAAAAAAAAAAGACAGAGACAACAAGTCTGAATATGAACAAGCTAGATCCAAGTACCAGTTTGCAGACAGTAAAGGACTAGAAAAAATATTAACAACACATGGGGATGCAGTTGTCAAAATCTACATACCACAGACACTACCTGATTAATACATAAATTTCAAGGCACAGTTGGAGGACAGTTAGAGAGGCACAGTTAGAGAGACATGAAAGGGAATCTGTGGATTAAATAAGACATAAGAGCCTTAACAACTAATTGCAACGTGACAATATTTTATGGCATTTAGGAGTCAATAGCAAGTTTGAGCACTGATGGGATACATGCCATTTGAGAACTGATATAAAAAATAAAAGTCCATACATTTAAAATACACTCACCAAAGTGGTAGAAATAAAATTATATCACATCTGAGCCTTGCTGTGAAATACTACAGAATGGGGTGACACAGGTAGGGGTACAGATGAAACAAGACATTCATCAGTTGATAAACATTAAAGCTGAAGACATTAGTGGGTTTAATAAACACCTGTAAGTATTATGTCTCTCTGTATCTGTGTGACATTCAGGACAACAGCTTAAAAACATGAAGATGACACTGCAAAAGTACAGCAGTTTCTCAGTAGGTCAAAGACCATGTGACCCAGTAATTCTACACATAGTCAGACATGTAGAAAAAATGAAAGCAAGGATTCAAACAAATATTTATACAGCAGTACAGCAGGGTGGCACATGATGTACTCCCAGTGACTCGGGAGGCTGAGGCAGGAGTATCACATGCTTAAGGCTACCTTTAGTAAGACCCTAAGCAACTCAGTGACACCTTGTCTCAAAATAAAAATTAAAAAGGGCTGTGGATAAGGCCGAATGGTAAAGTTCCTGTGGGTTCAATCCCCAACAGCAAAACACCAAAAGAGAAACATCTGTATAACAATGTTTATAGCAGCAATATTCCCTATAGCCCAAGAAACTCCCACCACCTATGAATAGATGAAGGATAAACAAAACATGGCACATGCACACAATAAAATATTTAGCCATGAAAAGGAATAAGATTCTGAAACATGCCCCAAAATGGATGAATCTTGAAAACATAATTAGTGAAATGGGCTAGACACAGAAGGACAAAGATTATTATTCCTTTTCTATGAGGCACCAAGAATAAGAAAAGTTAGAGACAAAAAGTAGATTAGCGGTTACCAGGGGCTGGAGGAAGAAAAGGGAATTACTTTTTATAGGTTATTGAGTTTTTGTTGAAGATGAAAGACTGGGTATAAACAATAGCAATCGTGACCAAACTGTTCATTTCTACAATCTCATTATGAGAGAGCAATTAAATGCATGTAATTCAGGAAACCATTTGGTTTCCTTTTAAAATTGTTATTATCCATGGAAGAAGGCCAGGCTTCACATGAGCGTAAGATGAAAATTATGAAATCGTTACTGAATTACTATGAATTATTTTAACATCATAATGGAGAATGGTGCGCAACTGCAATCCCAGCAGCTTGGCAGGCTGAGACAGGAGTATGGCAAGTTCAAAGTCAACTTCACCAACAGAAAGGCACCAAGCAACTCAGTGAGACCCTGTCCACTAAAAAACAATACATAATATGACTGGGGATGTGGCTCAGTGGTTGAGTGCACTTCAGTTCAAGTTCAATCCTTGGTTGTAAGAAGAAAAAAAAAAGTTTCCTTCAGTTAAAGGTTCAATTTACATCTGACATCTAATAGTGCTGAGTATTCGTTAAATCAATAATCAATCCAAGCTCTTCATTTTGTTCTTGAATTTGCTTAAAAAGATCCAGTGGAAAAAGGGTTCTTCTGGAGCAAGTTTGGCTTCAAAACTCTGTCAGAGAAAATGAAATAGAGAGACAATGTGTGCTAAAATCTGGTTATACATTTATTCAAATCTGAAGACACCAAAAACTGTGAGATGCAAGGAGGGTTTCTACTCTTCTAGAAACTAAATTATAAACTCTCTTCCACTCATCTGAAGGAAGAAAGACGCTCACTCCTTAGATAAAGGCTCACTGAATATATAAATGGATGTGTTACTTGAGTTCCACATACTAAATGACTCATGAACATACTAGTCGACGTTAATATAGTTGCGTAAAAAAACCTGCTCTTTACCTAAGTTTTGGATCCTAACTCTGATTCACAAATAAAGTATTTTTGGACAATTATAATGTCCATTGAATGTCTCAGGACAATAATCACCTGATCAACAAAGTGAAGACCGTATTTCGTTTTGTTTGGAAATCTATTGAAGTTTTTCACTGTTTTGGAAATACAACCAAGGTTACAATGTATATTTGTAGATCTTGCATTCACAGTAATAAACACCTCTTTCCTTATATCTTCTAGTGTGCTAATGTTCATTAATTTAGATACTGAAATATATATGACTTAATTATAAATTTAGTGTATTATTCATAGTTAAGGCATTATAATAACTTCTTTGAAAGTATGGTTTGAAGTAAATTATATTCATCTACAAATATTTATGGGGAGCAAAGGATACATTAAGAAGCATTTGCTACAAAAGGAAAATGTTAGAGTGTGACAGGGTTGAAAACCAGTGTTCAAATAATTTGTTCATATATTCATGGCCTCTATTAAAAATAGTAGCCCAAATTTAAAAAAATATTGGTGGGAAACAATTTTCAATACAAAGTTACAGTACTATTGGCTGGTAGTTAACTAGAACATACAGACTTCTAAGCAGATAGCAGTGAGAATTTACCGCATAGAACCTCACGGAGAATCCTCAGTTCTATAGATTCAGTTAGGTACTGCCTTCTTTGGTGCAGAGCAGGGAAAATGAAATCTACAACACCCACCTCAGCAGAGGTAGGCTGGTTCCTGGAGGAGGGCAGGAAAAGATGGTCACCAAGACACCATAAAAAACAGGGAAGCTGATACTTAATATTATTTTGGGAAGTAATTATTTAGTTGAATACCATATATGTGAGACAGATTCAAAGGAGAGAGACTGAAGGACTTTCTCCATATTTCCAGCCTGGCTACACATGGCCATGCTTCTAAATACAATGTTGTATGAAGCAATGGCACAAAGGATCACAGGCATAAGCACACAAGCCACCAGGCAGATCTGGCACTTAGTAGCAAGTTGCAAAAGCTGTGCATCTTGGGCAGCAGGTGGGAATTTATCAGATGCAACCGAAATCACTGTAATTTCATAAATCATATCCCTGGATAGAATAAGCTTTCCATGGCATGGCTCTGAGAGCTAAGAAGTAAATTTACCTTGAAATTTTTGAAGTACACAAATCCAAGCTGTCACAATACAGTGGATGCAGTCGGGTCCCTTCTAGTACTATGATACCCCTGTGGTCTCAATAAATGTACTCTGACTAGAGGTCACCATGATCAAGACAAACACAAAAAGTTCACCAATCCCAACAAACAGCATGATTTAAAACAAGATTAATTCTTAATATCTATGTGCAGGGCTGGGTATGTGGCTCAGTGGTAGAGCACTTGACTAGCATGAGTGAGGCACTGGTTTCAACACTCCCAAACACATAAATAATAAGTAAATAAAATGAAAATATTGTGTCCATCTATGACTAAAAAATAATTTAAAAAAGGTTTATGTGTAAATAAAACTACTTTTACATTGAAAAAAATGAATGTTTGGCATCACAATTTCATTTTGGCGTGCTAGGGATCTGGCAGAGTTTGAGCCACCAATGTCAGGTGTCGGGTCATTTTTGTTTGTTTTTAGATATTTTCCATTTCAAGGAAGGTGGTCTAATAGAGTGGGCAGGCACAGAAGCAATGAAGTCAAGCTGCCTGAATATCAATGCTCTACTTCCCCACACCCAGCCCTGGCTGTGTGATACTGTGGATCATATGTATGCCTGAGTTGTGACTCCTAAGTCCCAGAGACAGCCACAAATAAGGGTTCCATTGCTTGCACATGTGTAAAAATCAGTCAGATGAGTGAAGATGGCAGAGACAATGTCCACTCTACAAAAGCCACCTGTAGCATGCTTATGAGCAGCTGCATCCCAAAAGAACATCTCCAAGCAAGGAAGCTCCCCACCACAGAAAGTCCCAGCTTGACAACACCATCCCTCTGCAGAGTCTGTGGTGTTCCTCTGCGGGATATAACCACCCTACTTCCTGCTAGCTATGTGGCCCAGGCAGAAACCTGAGAGCACACCTTGCCTGCAGGTTCCCACCTAGAAGCCAGATAGTGGGGCTTTTAATCTCTACCCCAAAAAGGAACCTATATTTATGCTGTACACATTAAAGAAAGTTATTTAAAAACTTGTAGTGAATAATTTTTTTTTTTGGTGGTACTGGGATTGAACCAAGGACCTTATGCTTTTGAGGCAAGTACTCTACCAAATGAGTTAAACTCCCAAAAAATTCCATATCAATTTCAAAAAAGAAAAAGGAAAAAATACCCCAGTCTTCCACAGGGTGAATTTAGACTTCTGCAAGAATACTGAATTAACTTTTGCTTACCTTTTGCAAAGGGACTTTGAAAGCAAAGAATCAAGTCTCAGGCATCCGGTCCAACTGGGAGATAGTCTTTCCACCTAGGAGATACATTCTTTGTTAGCCAAACTGTATGTTAGCCTTGTCTCCATGCACAGAATAAAGGCTTCTGGAAAACCACAGTCCCTGCTGACACAGCATGTCCCTTCCCTCTGCTTTGCTTTCTGCTACTAACTTATTCATCTGTCTGGTAATAAGTCCTTCTTCCCATCTCCGCATCTTGAAAACAGATCAAAGACAACAGAACAAAGGAATCCACAAATCAGGAATAGCTAAAATCAGATGGCCAGAACTTCTGTATCCCTCACAAACTCTAACCTTAGTACCAATACTACGGAGTTGTTATTAGAAACACAGTGCAACACTTTAAATTCAATTCTCTAACTAAACATCATTTTCTAAGTTTTCATACAACCAATAGCAGCAAATTCAATCGGTAGGGCATTTAAAGTTTAATTTTGAACAGAAAATTCTTCAAATAGAAAGGAACTATGAACTTCACTTAAAAAGGCTAGGAGTCAACCATGAAAAGTATTATTTGAGCTCACTTCTGTGGAACAAGTTAGAAGTAAGTATGGTGAATTCAATATATCTCAAGCACAGAAAGTCCAGAGCAGTAAGAAGTGGGGCTGGAGAAGCAGAGAGGATCCCACATCACACAGGGCCTCACAGACCATGTAAGGAGATTGTTTTTATTCTTAAAATAATGCTTTACACTGATGTCTATGAGCTACCTTCCAATTCCATTTCAATTTCAACATGGTTTGGGTGCTGAGGTTAACCCCATGAGCACTTCACCACTGAGTTATAAACCCACTTTTTTTTTTTTTTTTTTTTTTAAAGAGACCAGGTATCCCTAAACTGCTGAGCCTGGATTGGAACTTGTGATCTTCCTGCCTTAAGGCTCCCAAGTAGCTGGGATTACAGCCATGCACCACTATGCTGGGCTCTCAATTGTTCATAATGATCTACTTAAAAGATTTGTGAAAAGAACAGACTGGAAAGAAGTAAAGAATAGATGTAGGGACACTACTGCACTCAACTGCAACAGGTCAGGCAAGACCTGCGTTAGGATGCTGAAGGAGAAGAGCTGGCAGATTCAAAAGATATTCAGGAGATAAAATCAAAAGGACTCAATGAAGTTTGGAAGGGAGGAGAGGAAGATTTCGAGGAGTAAACGGTTGCACTGCACACAGGCACACAGCCTCAAAACTAACCATCTGGGCATGTACAGGAAGGTCTCAGGGGCCACCCGTTAGGAAGCACCAGTGTGGCTTCGGTGATTCCTGGCAAGGACGCAAACCTACTTTTCACGAAATGTCTCAGGCAGGTACTGAGGGATTCATTCGAATTTAAATCTTGTTACTCATATTTTCTGTGCCAAACAATAACACGACCTGAGGAATTCAAGGGCACGTTCCATCTGGACGATTAAGGAGCGTCCCCAACACCATGGCCCGCCTCAAAGGCATACCTGACCCGAGGAGAAAGGGACACAGCCTCACTTCTAAAAGGGTGGGGCGCATCACAGAACGCCGCACGCCATTTCTTTCAGCTTCTGCTGGAGGCACAGCGAGGGTCAAAGGCTCTAATCCCGGGCAGACGGGCCAAGCTCGCCGGGGCGACAGGGCGAGGCTGAGACCACAAGACCTGGAGCCCACCCCAGAAGGTACGAGCCAGAAGGGCCAACCCAGCAGCAGGGCATATCACCTTTCCGGGATGCGGTTTCCGCCCTTCCTCTTTGCTGAGTGACGTCCAGAAAAGTCGTTCCCTGGCCCCAGCCACTGCGGACAGGATGCCATTGGCTCATGTGGGCGTTGAGATGTCGCCCACCCAATGCCAAGCGGGTCAAGGCCGTCACTGCGGCGTCCTCGATGCCTGAAAAAGATGCTGGGTCGGGAGCGTGCCGGGCAGCTACCCATGGAATGCGGACCCTGCGCCACTTCCCGTCGTGATGGGACACGCCGGGTTGCTTGTGTTGCTCGACTTACATACGGGACTCTGGCGCCCACAGCGCCCTCTTTAGCCGGAGGCCTGTAGCACAGGTCTGTGAGTGCCAGTGAGCACTCCTGAATTCAAATCTGCTGGCCCTGGAATAAAGAGTTAGGTCCCACTGCACCAGTTCCTTATGTGTTCTTCGAGATGTTTCCAAGTGTTTACATTTACATTTTGTATATCTTTTATGGATATTTACTTTCACATATATGTATAGCTTCTTCCTACACAGCAGCAGCTCACCATATGATTTCTGTCTCTAGAATACTGATTTTTCTCAGTTTATACGTGTATCCATCCAAGTTTTTAATGACCACAGTGCATTGCATGCATTGTAAGTAACATAACTCAAAGTATCATCATTTGCTTAGCTAGTCCCATATTAATGGACCTCTACTTGTTTTCACGTTTTTTGGTTTGGGTTTTGGTCTTCTCTTACATGCCATGCAATGAACTATCTCTACACATATACAAAACTATATCTAAATTTCTAGAAATAGAATTTCTGGAATGAAGGATTCACGCACTTAAAGTTTTGAAGGATACTGTCTAATTGACCTCCAAAAATTATATACCCTATACTCACATTCCTGGCCAGGCGTTCACAATATTCCTATCATATGACAGGTATGCTAAAAGTAGACAACACTTGGATATGTTTTAGCAAATATCAAAACCAAAACAAAAGTGAGAGACATGAGAGTGGAGTTCACTTGTAATATCTTCACATACTTATCACTCATCCAGACTGTACATATTAGGAAAACTCTCAATTCAGCTACAAGTAGAAGAGCAAAGAACAGCATATCTGAAGATGGGAGTACTGATTTCTAGATTAAACTGTAAATAATTATGATTGCAACAGTTCTTCAAAATAATTTCTACTTTTCTGTTTCTAATTTTAAAAGGTCGTTATATGCACTGTTATTAATCTTCACAACAATTTTTATTTGCAAACTACAATTTGGCACATTCAAACTTGACAGTAAATTATAAAATACTCTTTTGGAACATAGGAAAACATATCTGACAGGTATATGATGGCTAGAAGGTATACATGATCCATCTGTTTATAAACATGACAAAATACAAAATACGACATAAATTTCTCCAAAACTAGAATAACTATGTTGGTCTTGCACTTTAAGTTTTCAAAAAGACACAAGTAGATCAAGAACAAAGTCAGTTATAGTTGCCAGGAGAAAATCCAGACCTAGACAGAATAGAGTTTCCAGAAAAGTATGGGAAGTGGCAAGAGTAGTCCTTTGGAGAGGAGTGGTTCCAATATGAGTTAAAAGAATGTCTTCACAAATCCGTAGTGCACAGGAATGGAGGATAGAAACCGGAGAAAGAGATATTAGGAGGAACAGTTAAGTAGTTGACACTAATAAAATGTGACCGTACATGGTAGTGCCTAGGTATCATATAGAGACTTGAGGGTTTCCATTCTTAATAAAACCCAAATGAGAATATGGAGGATATGACATAGAAGGATGTCAGGGATAGATGATATAGGTAGGTTACAGGAAGATGAGTCCCAGTCATCCTGATCAGTACTAATTGCTGGGATTGGGTTGTGCCTGGAACAATACCCTCAACATAAAAACTGTGGGTTTAGTTCAGGGAAGGACTTGATGTTACATTACACAGTGTTGGACCAAATCTCTTTAGGTACATTCTTCCATATTTAAGACTTGGTTTAGAGGCTAAGGTGAGGTTTACTGCAAACTAGAGTTGAGTGGATAGAATTACAAAGGGCAAATCCTTATCATGCCTGTGGACTAGGAGAGGTAAACAGCATTTTTCTAATTATAACTGAATATTGGACCTGAATATTTCAGTATGTAAAAATTACATTGCTATCAAAAATGATCTTACCACATGCTACGAATTTTGATTTGGAATGTCCCTAAAGGCCCATGTGGCAAACCTTCCCCTCCAGTTTGGTACTATTGGGAAAT
Source organism: Sciurus carolinensis (assembly GCF_902686445.1). Taxonomy (NCBI): domain Eukaryota; kingdom Metazoa; phylum Chordata; class Mammalia; order Rodentia; family Sciuridae; genus Sciurus; species Sciurus carolinensis. Next base: position 25,601,424 of record NC_062225.1, read on the forward strand.
TGTGGAAACTTTAGGAGGTGGGGCCTAAAAGGGGCACAATGTTGCTATTTCTACACTCCCAGCTATTTGGAAGGCTGAAGCAGTATGATCTCAAGTTTCACACCAACCTGAGCGCCTCAGTGAGACCCAGTCATAAAATAAGATTTTAGAGGAGGGGCTGGTGATAACTCACAGAGTGATGTTGGGTTCACTAAGCAGTACTCTTAAAAAAAGGGTGGGGAGGGTCTAGTAGGAGATCTTCTTATCATTGAGGGCATGGGCTTGGAGGGGACAATGAAGTCCAACACCTCCTCTTCTCCTCTGTCCTCTCTCTGTCTTTCTCATCCAGGTCATGAGGTAGGCAGCTTGTTCCACAATGTTCTCCTGGCAATGATGTTCTACCTTGCCACAGCCCAAAAGCAGCAGGGCCAACTGTCTATGACTTGAAATCTCCACAGTTGTGAACCAAAATAAACGTTTTCTCTTCATCAGGGTTTTCTCAAGGGTTAGTTACAGTAAGGGAAACCCAACTAATACACCACATTCCACACAACCTTACACCTACCACCTTAACCTGTAGTAGTTATAGATTTACTTCATTACTATGAGAATATAAGGAATGATATCACTTGCTGATACTTAATTATTAGGCTTATGTTACATACCAACATTATAGAAGTAAGTTATCCAAGATATGAAATGGAGATAAAAAGCAAACAAAAACCTTGAAATACTTCACATAGTACCAGCTTTTTTTACACTGCCAAACCTTCCATGATTTCTTCTCATATAAGAATTATCCCACACACAACTACTAAAAATACCATATATCATAATAAACACTGGAGTACTGGAACAGATAGGCCTATAAATGAAATATTCAACTTCATTTGTGAACTTTACATGAGTTATTTATCCTATATATGAACTTGTCTTCCAGTGGGCTCTTGACATCTTGAATCACACACTATCTACTCACTGCCTCTAGGAAGTTCCTAGAGAAATCAATCCAGGCATCTTAAAAACTTACCCCCAAGGAAAATGATTAAATCCACAGATTTACTCCACCAAACCAGCTCAGTCCACATATATACATATATATGTATATATGTATATATGTGTGTGTGTGTGTGTATATATATATATATATATATACATAAAATTAGAAAATAATTCCTGACTTGCTTTATCACAATTATAAGAGAAGTTACTGAAACAGATACTCTCCATGGGATCAAACCAAAAGCAATCAAGATAAAGGTGGGCTGAACACCAACAGACCTGATCCTTGGTTGTGCGGTATACCTTACCATACAATGCTTTTTCCATATGCCTTTCTTTAATTTTCTCCACAAATCCATTAGCTCAAGTTAATTCCTGAGGCTTCAACAGAAACGGTCATCAATAGAAAAACATGCAATGTGTCTTACAATGTTGTATTCCTTTAAAATATGAAAAAGAAAAAGTGACTTAAAAATCCAGAGCCTTTAAGAGCTCTTCACAATCTGCAAACACACTAATAAAGAACAAAAATGAGATAACATGACAAAAAACAAGATAAGCAAATTATATGTAAGAGTTTATCTTCACTGTACAGAACTGAAGGCAGTTTCTGGACTTTCTAGCTAGCTACATTATATATCTACCTATATATGTGTATGTATTGAGCCAGGTGCAAACCCAGCACCTCAGGAAGCTGAGGTAGGAGGATCAGAAGTCCTAGCACAGCCTCAACAACACAGAAAGACCCTATGAAATTAGCAAACTGTCTCAATATAAAATATAAAAGGGCTGGCAAGTGACTCAGGGGTAATGAGTCTCTGGTTTAACATCCCAGGATGCTAGTCCAAAAATTGAATCGTCTGTTTTATTAATACAAAATAAAATCAAAGTATGTTGACTTATTTCTGACAAAAAAAAAAAAAAAATCCACATGATTTTCTTTTGTCTACTCTCACTTTCCCTATATTCTACTAACTATTCTCCTGGCCTTTCACCCAAGCATGGCAGACAAAGAATATGAGAGGCCCAGGATTCTACAGTGGCTGTTTGCAAGGGGGAGGAAGATTCAGTAAGTGCCAAACTGGATTGGATTCACTTACATAGGAAGAGAGAAAGAATACTCAGAGCCTATCACATATGAAGGAGTCCAAAGCAGGATGTCTATATTACCCAAGGAGCCATCCATGGCATATGGTGTACAACCAAAATCCAAAAGAAGGACATTTGACAGTGAGCAGGGTCTTCCACCCCTCCACTGTTTGATTCTCAGTTTCAGAGTGCGTTTTCAAAGAATCAAGTCACAAAATACAAGACCCCTGCTCTGGAAGTCAAAAGAAAGTACTATCTAGGAGTATAAGAATGCAAAATCAAGGCTTGTTCATGAAACAATGTCTACAATGCAGAGGGGTGGGAGGAGAAGAGCAGAAGGAAGTTACAAGTCCAACCTGGCCCAGCACACCCCAGCCCAAGGAAAGTAGGATTCAAGAAAACCGAAAGAAAAACTGGGAACTCCTCATTTCCTACAGGGTGCACTCAAGGAACTTCAACCTACTCTTAGGTTATGAAAAAACTCTTTAGGGCTGAGGGTGTGGCTCAGTGGTAGAGTGCTCACCTGGCAAGTGTGAGGCTCTAGGTTTATTCCTCAGCACCACATAAAAATAAATGAGTAAAAGTTTTGCATCCACCTACAACTAGACTACAGAATAAACCTTTTAAATCCTTTTCTTTCATCCTTGGAAGCTGCAGGAAGTTTACTAATCAGATCAATATCTATGGTTCCAGAATAACTAGAATTGCTCTCTTTCTTCCATCCCCAGGGATATTAACTGTACATTAATATATAATTAAGTGCCCACTTTTACCTATTAAAATGTGAAATAAATATATAACGTATAATAATTTTTAATGAACATTTATAAGGAACACTGAGCTGATCCTCCGAATACAAGCACCAGGGAAGTTGGCCCTATGTTAACCCTCTTGCAGAATTTCACGTTCCCAGAGTTTGGCCGTTTAGGTTCAATGATAAATCTCCTGTCACCTTCTCCACCCAATCAACTCTCTTCTCAGTGTCTTCACCCAATCCCACCTTCTGGTTGGGAATCTGAACTCCCTATTGGCTACCCCATACCTTTAAACTGCCTTTTTGGTGACATCATTCTCCCACCAAACCTACTGCCACCTGATAGAATCTTAGGGATTGCATGGAGTTGTAAAAAAATTTGGATCATCACAAGTGACCAGTGACAGATAACCAGTCATCACTGACCAGTAGTAAGTGGCCAGTGGCCAGTGACCAGTGAACTCCATACTGAGAAACATGCATTCTCTAGCCTCAGTCACCCAGACATCCTCTGGGGTGGTCTCCTCATCCTTTGTATCTGCATTTGATGTTACCTAATCTCTGACCATGTCAGGTAAGGAAAGAACCATTTTAAAGTTGATCATTAGGCTTTTTGCTGCCTCAATGTACTAGTGGAGTCGAATTAGCTTAGAATAATAGGGAAAAGGATGGAAGTAGAAATCTGGAGACCTAATTTGAGTTTTCACTTTGACATATACTAGGTATGGGATGGATGATCATTTACTCTCTCACAAAATCTGTTTCCTCATCTGAACTAGGAGGATAACAGACTGCCTCTGCACTGGTCCCATTGCTTTTCTAAAATTAAGTCTTAAGGGGATGTTTACAGAGAATGAAATTGGATTTGGTGAGTGCCTTTGTTTCAACCAAAAGAGAAAAGTCCAAGACAGAGAAGAAAACTTACACTGTGAAGGATAGTAGGAACATACCTGAACATTGTAAAGGCTACTTATGCTAAGCCGATGGCCAACATCATTCTAAATGTAGAAAAACTGAAACCATTCCCTTTAAAAACGGGAACAAGACAGGGATGTCCTCTTTCACCACTTCTATTCAACATTGTCCTCGAAACTCTTGCCAGAGCAATTAGGCAGACTAAAAAATTAAAGGGATATGAATAGGAAAAGAGGAACTTAAGTTGTATTTGCTGATGACATGATTCTATATTTAGAGGATCCAAAAAACTCCTTCAGAAAACTTCTAGACTTCATCAATAAATTCAGCAAAATAGCAGGCTACAAAATCAACACACATAAATCTAACGCATTTATTTTTTAAATTTAATTTATTTTTATTGTAAACAAATGGGATACATGTTGTTTCTGTTTCTACATGGAGTAACAGCATACCATTTTAATAATCAAACATTTACATAGGTTAATGGTGTTTGATTCATTGTTATTTTTTTCCTTCCTACCCATCCCTCCCACCCCTCTTTTCCCTCTATACAGTCCCTCCTTCCTCCATTTGTGCCCCCCTTCCACCCCCCATTATGTGTTATCATCTGCTTATCAGCGAGATCATTCGTCCTCTGGGTTTTTGAGATTGGCTTATCTCACTTAGCACGATATTCTCCAACTTCTTCCATTTGCCTGCAAATGCCATAATTTTATCATTCTTTATAGCTGAGTAATATTCCATTGTATATATATATATATACCAAAGTTTCTTTATCCATTCATCAATTGAAAGGCATCTAGGTTGGTTCCACAGTCTGGCTATTGTGAATTGAGCAGCTATGAACATTCATGTGGCTGTATCTCTGTAGTATGCTGATTTTAAGTCCTTTGGGTATAGGCCAAGGAGTGGGATAGCTGGGTAAAATGGTGTGTGCATTCCAAGTTTTCTAAGGAATCTCCACACTGCTTTCCAGAGTGGCTGCACTAATTTGCAGCCCCATGAGCAATGTATGAGTGCACCTTTTTCCCCACATCCTCTCCAACACCTGTTATTGTTGTATTCTTCATAATCGCCATTCTAATTGGGGTGAGATGGAATCGTAGTTTTGATTTGCATTTCTCTTATTCCTAAAGGTGGTGAACATTTTTTCATGTTTCTTGATTGCTTGTAGATCTTCTTCTGTGAAGCGTCCATTCATATCTTTAGCCCATTTGTTGATTGGGTTATTTGTATTCTTCATGTAGTGTTTTTTGAGTTCTTTATAGATTCTGCAAATTAGTGCTCTATCTGAAGTATGAGTAGCAAAGATATTCTCCTACTCTGTATGCTCTATCTTCACATTGCTGATAGTTTCCTTTGCTGAGAGAAAGCTATTAGTTTGAATCTATCCCAATTATTGATTCTTTTTTTTTAATTTAATTTTTTATTATTGTACACAAATGGGATACATGTTGTTTCTCTATTTGTACATGGCATAAAGGCATACCATTTGTGTAATCATAAATCTACATAGGGTAATGTTTGATTCATTCTGTTATTTTTTCCCTTCCCCCCCACCCCTCCCACCCCTCTTTTCCCTCTATACAGTCCTTCCTTCCTCCATTCTTGCCCCTCCTCCCTAAACCTAACTCTAACCCTAACACTAACTCTTCCCACCCCCCATTATGTGTCCTCATCCACTTATTAGTGATATCATTCTTCCTTTGGTTTTTTGAGATTGGTTTATCTCACTTAGCATGATATTCTCCAGTTTCATCCATTTGCCTGCAAATGACATAATTTTATCATTCTTTATGGCAGAGTAATATTCCATTGTATATATATACCACTTTTCTTTATCCATTCATCAATTGAAGGACATCTAGGTTGGTTCCACAATCTGGCTATTGTGAACTGAGCAGCTATGAACATTGATGTGGCTGTATCTCTGTAATATGCTGATGTTAAATCCTTTGGGTATAGGCCAAGGAGTGGGATAGCTGGGTCAAATGGTGGTTCCATTCCAAGTTTTCTAAGGAGTCTCCATACTGCTTTCCAGAGTGGCTGCAGTAATTTGCAGACCCACCAGCAATGTATGAGTGTACCTTTCTCCCCACATCCTCTCCAACACCTGTTGTTGCTTGTATTCTTGATAATCGCCATTCTAATTGGGGTGAGATGGAATCTTAGGTGCAGTTTTGATTTGCATTTCTCTTATTACTAGAGATGTTGAACATTTTTCCATATGTTTGTTGATTGCTTGTAGATCTTCTTCTGTGACGTGTCTCTTCATTTCCTTAGCCCATTTGTCGATTGGATTACTTGCATTCTTGGTGTAGAGTTTTTTGAGTTCTTTATAGATTCTGGAGATTAGTGCTTTATCTGAAGTATAATTGGCAAAGATTTTCTCCCACTCTGTAGGCTCTTTCTTCACATTGCTGATATTTCCTTTGCTGAGAGAAAGCTTTTTAGTTTGAATCTATCCCAGTTATTAATTCTTGCTTTTATTTCTTGTGCTATTGGAGTCCTGTTGAGGAAGTCTGGTCCTAAGCCGACATGTTGAAGCTCTGGACCTACTTTTACTTCTATAAGATGCAAGGTCTCTGGTCTGATTCTGAGATCCTTAATCCATTTTTAGTTTCGTGCATGGTGAGAGATATGGGTTTAGTTTCATTCTGTTGCATATGGATTTCCAATTCTCCCAGCACCATTTGTTGTAGAGGCTATCTTTTCTCCATTGCATATTTTTGGCCCCTTTGTCTACTATGAGAAAATTGTATTTATTTGGGTTTGTGTCCGTGTCCTCTATTCTGTACCATTGATCCACCTTTCTATTTTGGTACCAATTCCATGCCGTTTTTGTTACTATTGCTTTGTAGTAGAGTTGAAGATCTGGTATTGCTATACCCCCTGCTTCACTCTTTCTGCCAAGGATTGCTTTAGCTACTCTGGGTTTTTTATTCTTCCAGATGAATTTCAAAATTCCTTGCTCTATTTCTGTAAGGTACATCATTGGGATTTTAATTGGAATTGCATTGAATCTGTATAGCACTTTTGGTAGTATGGCCATTTTGACAATATTAATTCTTCCTATCCAAGAACATGGGCGATCTTTCCATCTTCTAAGGTTTTCTTTAATTTCTTTCTTTACTGTTCTGTAGTTCTCCTTGTAGAGGTCTTTCACCTCTTTTGTGAGATTGATTCCCAAGTATTTATTTTTTTTGAAGCTATTGTAAATGGGGTAGTTTTCCTAATTTCTCTTTCTGAAGATTCATCGCTTATGTATAGAAATGCCTTACATTTATGTGCATTGATCTTATATCCCGCTACTTTACTGAATTCACTTATGATACCTAACAGTTTTCTGGTGGAATTTCCTGGTTCCTCTAAGTATACAATCATATCGTCAGCAAATAGGGATAGTTTGAGTTCTTCTTTTCCTATTCGTATCCATTTAATTTCCTTGGTCTGTCTAATTGCTCTGGCTAGAGTTTCAAGGACGATATTGAATAGAAGTGGTGAAAGAGGGCTTCCCTGCCTTGTTCCAGTTTTTAGAGTGAATGCTTTCAGTTTTTCACCATTTAGAATAATATTAGCCATGGGCTTAGCGTAGATGGCCTTTACAATGTTAAGGAATGTTCCCACTATCCCTATTTTTTCTAGTGTTTTGAGCATGAAGGGATGCTGTATTTTATCAAATGCTTTTTCTGCATCTATCAAAATAATCATGTGATTCTTGACTTTAAGTCTATTGATATGGTGAATTACATTTATTGATTTCCTGATGTTGAACCAACCTTGCATCCCTGGGATGAAACCCACTTGATCATGGTGCACTATCTTTTTAATATGTTTTTGTATGCGATTTGCTAAAATTTTGTTGAGAATTTTTGCATCGATGTTCATTAAGGATATTGGTCTGAAATTTTCTTTCCTCGATGTGTCTCTGTCTGGTTTAGGTATCAGGGTAATATTGGCTTCATAGAATGAGTTTTGGAGGGTTCCCTCCTCTTCTATTTTATGGAATACTTTGAGAAGTATTGGAATGAGCTCTTTTTTAAAAGTTTTGTAGGACTCGGCTGAGAACCCATCTGGTCCTGGACTTTTCTTTGTTGGTAAGATTTTGATGACTTCTTCTATTTCATTACTTGAAATTGGTCTATTTAAATTGTGTATGTCCGCCTCGTTCAGTTTAGGCAATTCATATGTGTCTAGAAACCTGTTGATGTCCTCGAAATTTTCTATTTTGTTGGAGTATAGATTTTCAAAATAGCTTCTAATTATGTTCTGTATTTCAGTCGTGTCTGTTGTGATATTTCCTTGTTCATTCTGAATTTTAGTGATTTGGGTTTTCTCTCGTCTTCTCTTTGTTAGTGTGGCTAAAGGTTTATCAATTTTGTTTATTTTTTCGAAGAACCAACTATTTATTTTGTCAATTTTTTGTATTGTTTCTTTTGTTTCAATTTCATTGATTTCAGCTCTGAGTTTGACTATTTCCTGTCTTCTACTACTTTTGGTATTGGTCTGTTCTTCTTTTTCTAGGGCTTTGAGCTGTAGTGTTAGGTCGTTTATTTTTTGAGTTTTACTTCTTTTATTAAATGCGCTCCATGAAATAAATTTTCCTCTAAGTACTGCTTTCAGAGTGTCCCAGAGATTTTGATATGATGTTTCTTTGTTCTCGTTTACCTCTAAGAATTTTTTTTTTTTTTAAGGTTCCAGCCTCTTTTTTTTTTTTAAGTTACAGGGTTTAATATAAAACCAATTTACAAATGCAAAAAACAGTAGTGGTCCAATATTCACAATTACACATGAATCTGTTTCTTCCATAATTTTTAAATAAAAATTTCAGTATCATAAAATATTAAAATAATAACTCCAAACATGTCACAATCACTATTCTAAAATAAACTTAAAATGAAATATATGAAACTCAGCTAATACTGTTAATGATAATAAAATACAAGATTTCCTGAGCAGAAATGTTAGGACCCCTGAATATTTTACAGTGAATGTCAGAAAACAATTAAGGTATGACTATTTTCATGATATATAGGGCAAAAATTTACATGAGCATTTCAAAATATACCAATTAATATTTAGTTTGTAAGATGCACTAAATAATATTCCTTACAAGTGAACACAAAGGTTTAAAAACATTGTTGCCAACACCAAAGTGTGTTTATGATGTTCAAGGAGGTGCACAATTATAACTGTAATATTTAGCATCTCTGGTAAACAGATAATTTCTTATAATATTTTTAACACAAAATTCTCTTAAGTTCTCATTTCTTTCATTTTAGTTTCTCATGGCTCATTTCAAAAGACATGACAATTTTTTTTTTTTACGTTTACATAGGGCAATGATGTTTATTTTTTTCCCTTCCCCCCCACCCCTCCCACCCCTCTTTTCCCTCTATACAGTCCTTCTTTCCTTCATTCTTACCACACTCCTTACCCCTAACCCTAAACCTAACCCTAACCCTAATGCTAACCCCTCCCACCCCCCATTATATGTCCTCATCCACTTATCAGCGAGATCATTCGTCCTTTAGTCTTTTGAGATTGGCTTATCTCACTTAGCATGATATTCTCCAATTTCGTCCATTTGCCTACAAATGCCATAATTTTATCATTCTTCATTGCGGAGTAATATTCCATTGTATAAATATGCCACAGTTTCTTTATCCATTCATCAACTGAAGGGCATCTAGGTTGGTTCCACAATCTGGCTATGGTGAATTGAGCAGCAATGAACATTGATGTGGCTGTATCTCTGTAGTATGCTGATTTTAAGTCCTTTGGGTATAGGCCAAGGAGTAGGGATAGCTGGGTCAAATGGTGTTTCCATTCCAAGCTTTCTGAGGAATCTCCACACTGCTTTCCAGAGTGGCTGCACTAATTTGCAGCCCCACCAGCAATGTATGAGTGTACTTTTGTCCCCACATCCTCGCCAACACCTATTGTTGCTTGTATTCTTGATAATCGCCATTCTAATTGGGGTGAGATGAAATCTTAGGGTAGTTTTGATTTGCATTTCCCTTATTACTAGGGATGTTGAACATTTCTTCATATATCTGTTGATTACTTGTACATCTTCTTCTGTGAAGTGTCTGTTCATTTCCTTAGACCATTTGTTGATTGGATTATTTGTATTCTTCGTGTAGAGTTTTTTGAGTTCTTTATAGATTCTGGAAATTAGCGCTCTATCTGAGGTATGGTTGGCAAAGATATTCTCCCACTCCGTAGGCTCTCTCTTCACATTTCTGATAGTTTCCTTTGCTGAGAGAAAGCTTTTTAGTTTGAATCTATCCCAGTTGTTGATTCTTGCTTTTATTTCTTGTGCTATGGGAGTCCTGTTAAGGAAGTCTGATCCTAAGCCAACAAGTTGAAGATTTGGACCTACTTTTTCTTCTATAAGATGCAGGGTCTCTGGTCTGATTCCGAGGTCCTTGATCCATTTTGAGTTGAGTTTTGTGTAGGGTGAGAGATAGGGGTTTAATTTCATTCTATTGCATATGGTTTTCCAGTATTCCCAGCACCATTTGTTGAAGAGGCTATCTTTCCTCCATTGCATATTTTTGGAGCCTTTGTCTAGTATGAGAAAATTGTATTTATTTGGGTTTGTGTCCATGTCCTCTATTCTGTACCACTGATCTACCTGTCTATTTTGGTACCAATACCATGCCGTTTTTGTTACTAATGCTTTGTAGTAGAGTTGAAGATCTGGTATTGCAATACCCCCTGCTTTGCTCTTGCTACTGAGGATTGCTTTAGCTATTCTAGGTTTTTTATTCTTCCAGATGAATTTCATAATTGCTTGCTCTATTTCTGCAAGGTACATCATTGGGATTTTAATTGGAATTGCATTGAATCTGTATAGCACTTTAGGTAGTATAGCCATTTTGACAATATTAATTCTGCCTATCCAGGAACATGGGAGATCTTTCCATTTTCTAAGGTTTTCTTGAATTTCTTTCTTTAGTGTTCTGTAGTTCTCATTGTAGAGGTCTTTCACCTCTTTTGTGAGATTGATTCCCAAGTATTTTATTTTTTTTGAGGCTATTGTAAATGGGGTAGTTTTCCTAATTTCTCTTTCTGAAGATTCATCACTTATGTATAAAAATGCATTGGATTTATGAGCATTGATCTTGTAACCTGCTACTTTACTGAATTCACTTATGAGTTCTAAAAGTTTTCTGGTGGAATTTCCAGGTTCCTCTAAATATATAATCATGTCATCAGCGAACAGGGATAGTTTGAGTTCTTCTTTTCCTATTCGTATCCCTTTAATTTCTTTGGTTTGTCTGATTGCTCTGGCTAGAGTCTCAAGGACGATGTTGAATAGAAGCGGTGAAAGAGGGCATCCCTGCCTTGTTCCAGTTTTTAGGGGGGAATGCTTTCAGTTTTTCACCATTTAGAATGATATTAGCCATGGGCTTAGCGTAGATTGCCTTTATAATGTTAAGGAGTGTTCCCACTACCCCAATTTTTTCTAGTGTTTTGAGCATGAAGGGATGCTGTATTTTATCGAATGCTTTTTCTGCATCTATTGAAATAATCATGTGATTCTTAACTTTAAGTCTGTTGATATGGTGAATGACATTTATTGATTTCCGAATGTTGAACCAACCTTGCATCCCTGGGATAAAACCCACGTGATCGTGGTGCACTATCTTTTTAATATATATTTGTATGCGATTTGCTAAAATTTTGTTGAGAATTTTTGCGTCGATGTTCATTAAGGATATTGGTCTCAAATTTTCTATTCTCGATGTGTCTCTGTCTGGTTTAGGTATCAGGGTGATATTGGCTTCATAGAACGAGTTTGGGAGGGTTCCCTCCTCTTCTATTTCATGGAATAGTTTGAGGAGTATTTTAATGAGCTCTTCTTTAAAGGTTTTGTAGAACTCGGCTGAGAACCCATCTGGTCCTGGACTTTTGTTTGTTGGTAGGCTTTTGATGACCTCTTCTATTTCATTGCTTGAAATTGGTTTATTTAAGTTGTGTATGTCCTCCTCGTTCAGTTTAGGTAATTCATATGTCTCTAGAAATTTGTTGATGTCTTCGAGGTTTTCTGTTTTGTTGGAGTATAGATTTTCGAAATAGCTTCTAATTATGTTTTGTATTTCACTCGTGTCTGTTGTGATATTTCCTTGTTCATTCCGAATTTTAGTAATTTGAGTTTTCTCCCTCTTTCTCTTTGTTAGTGTGGCTAAGCGTTTATCAATTTTGTTTATTTTTTCAAAGAACCAACTATTTATTTTGTTAATTTTTCCAATTGTTTCTTTTGTTTCAATTTCGTTGATTTCGGCTCTGATTTTAACTATTTCCTGTCTTCTACTACTTTTGGTATTGGTCTGCTCTTCTTTTTGTAGCGCTTTGAGCTGTAGTGTTAAGTCGTTTATTTGTTGATTTCTACTTCTTTTTTTGAATGCACCCCATGAAATAAATCTTCCTGTAAGTACTGCTTTCATAGTGTCCCAGAGATTTTGATATGATGTGTCTTTGTTCTTGTTTACTTTTAAGAATTTTTTTATTTCCCTCCTGATGTCTTCTGTTATCTATTCATCATATAATAGTGTATTATTTAATCTCCAGGTATTGGAGAAGTTTCTGTTTTTTATTCTGTCATTTATTTCTAATTTCAATCCATTATGATCTGATAGAGTACAAGGTAGTATCTCTATCTTCTTGTATTTGCTAACAGTAGCTTTGTGGCATAAAATATGGTCTATTTTAGAGAAGGATCCATGTGATGCTGAGAAGAAAGTGTATTCGTTCTTTGTTGGATGGTATATTCTATATATGTCCGTTAAGTCTAAATTGTTGATTGTGTTGTTGAGATCTATAGTTTCTTTATTCAATTTTTGTTTGGACGATCTATCCAGTGGTGAGAGAGGTGTGTTAAAATCGCCTAGTATTATTGTGTTGTGGTCTATTTGATTTCTGGAATTGAGAAGGATTTGTTTGACGTACGTGGATGAGCCAATGTTCGGGACATAGATATTTATGATTGTTAAGTCTTGCTGATTTATGCTTCCCTTAAGCAGCATGTAATGTCCTTCTTTATCCCTTCTGACTAGTTTTGGTTTGAAGTCCACATTATCTGAAATGAGGATGGATACTCCAGCTTTTTTGCTGTGTCCGTGTGCATGGTATGTTTTTCCCCATCCTTTCACCTTTAGTCTATGGGTATCTCTTTCTATGAGGTGAGTCTCTTGCAGGCAACATATTGTTGGATCTTTCTTTTTAATCCAATCTGCCAGTCTATGTCTTTTGATTGATGAATTCAGGCCATTAACATTCAGGGTTATTATTGAGATATGATTTGTATTCCCGATCATTTGGTTCATATTTAAAATTTTACTTATTTATTTATTTCTTTTTTGACACATCTTCGTTCCTCCTTTATTTGACAGTTCCTTTGGGATAATTCCTCCCTTTGCTGATTTGCTTCTTTGTTTTTTATTTCTTCCTCATGAAATATTTTGCTGAGAATGTTCTGTAATGCTGGCTTTCTTTTTGTAAATTCTTTTAGCTTTTGTTCATCATGGAATGATTTTATTTCATCGTCAAATTTGAAGGTAAGCTTTGCTGGGTATAAGATTCTTGGTTGGCATCCATTTTCTTTCATAGCTTGAAAAATGTTGTTCCAGGCCCTTCTAGCTTTTAGGGTCTGGATTGAAAAATCTGCTGATATCCGTATTGGTTTCCCCCTGAATGTAATTTGGTTCTTTTCTCTCACAGCCTTTAAAATTCTGTCTATTTTGTATGTTAGGTATTTTCATTATGATGTGCCTTGGTGTGGGTCTGCTGTAATTTTGTGTATTTGGAGTCCTATAAGCCTCTTGAACTTGATTTTCCATTTCATTCTTCAGATTTGGGAAATTTTCTGATATTATTTCATTGAATAGATTGTTCATTCCTTTGGTTTGTTTCTCTAAGCCTTCCTCAATCCCAATAATTCTTAAATTTGGCCTTTTCATGATATCCCATAGTTCTTGCAGATTCTGTTCATGATTTCATACCATCTTTTCTGTTTGTTCAACTTTGTTTTTGAGGTTAAATATTTTGTCTTCAATATCTGAAGTTCTGTCTTCCAGGTGTTCTATCCTATTGGTTATGCTTTCTATGGAGTTCTTAATTTGGTTTATTGTTTCCTTCATTTCAAGGATTTCTGTTTGGTTTTTTTCAATATCACTAACTCTTTATTGAAATGATCTTTTGCTTCCTGAATTTGCTCTTTTAACTGTCGATTGGTGCGATCATTCAATGCCTGCATTTGCTCTTTCATCTCATCGTTTGCTTCCCTAATCATTTTAATTATGTACATTCTGAACTCCCTTTCTGTCATTTCTTCTGCCATGCTGTCGTTGGATTTTATTGATGTAACATCTAGATTTGTTTGGGGCATTTTCTTCTCTTGTTTTCTCATATTGTTCAGGAATCTGTGGGTCATTAAGATATAGCAGATTTCCTCTATCGACTTATAATGTCCCTAAAGATTGCTAGTATATCCCCTCTTATCCTTCAGTAGCCTGAAGTCTTGGAGGAAGTTGATAATGCAGAGCTCCATGAAGAAGCTGCCTCTCTAGGGTGGTGACCCTCAGGTGGCGTACATTCCCTGCTAGTGGGCGGAGGTGCCTCCACTTGTTGACCAATGGTCATCCAATGGGGAAGTAGACTGTGGGCTGAGGCAAGGCCTATTTGTGCCTGTGTCTCTGGTTTAACTGTCCCAGTGGGAAAGCCTCTCCGAGTAGGGAAGACTCACTCGGTGGGAACGTGTGGCTGGTCAGTTCCCTCCTAGAGGTTCCCCTCAATCTACAACTACCGCCTGGGCTGGGCTGTCTTCCTCTGCAACGTTCCGAGGGGTCCGGACCTACCTCCTGTGCCTGGGAGCCTCACCCTTCGCAGGCGAGTCTCCTTAGGCTGCCTCTCCCAGAGAATCTGCCCGCAGTCCTGGAAACTTCACTCCGTCCCTAGGCGTGTCTCTGTGCGGCTCTTCCAGCAAAAAGCCACCTAGCTCCTGGGACCCTACTCTGCACCTAATCGCCTGGCTATGTGGCCCCTCCTCTGAGCCGCCACCTGGAGCCCTGTACGATAGCTCCGATACCCAGAGACCCGCCACACAACTCCTCCACCGGACAGTCGCCCGGTTTCTGACGCAGTCACTAGGAGCCCAAGCAATTCACTTCGCGTCTCCTCCTGCCGACAACCGCCTGTAGCCCTAGGCAGTCACTCTGAGTCCAAATGACCCGCCCTGTTCCTCCTCCTCCTCCTCCTCCTCGGGGTAGCCCCCCGGGTGTTCAGGGGCGGTGGCTTTGAGACCAAGTGACCCACCGCGCTCCTCCTCCAGGCAGGCCACCAGTGTTCAGGAGCAGTCGCTTTGAGTGCAATCAACTCACCACTCACCTCCTCGTCTGGCAACTGCCTGTGGCTCTGATGCAGTCACTCCTAGACCAAGCGATCCACCGTGCTTCTCCTCTTCCTCCGCGCAACCCCCCAGGTGTTCAGAAGTGGTTGTTCTGAGTCCAAACAGCTCGCGATGCAGCTCCTCCTTTGGCAACCGCCTGTGGCTCTGATGCAATCACTCCTAGACTAAGTGACCCGCCGCGCTTCTCCTCTCCTCTGGACAACCCCCCGGTGTTCGGAAGCGGTCGTTCTGAGTCCAAAGAGCTTGCTACGCAGCTCCTCCTCTGGCAACTACCTGTGGCTCTGATGCAGTCACTCCTAGACCAAGCGACCCGCCGCGATTCTCCTCTTCCTCCAGGCAATCCCTCGGTGTTCAGAAGCAGTCGCTCTGGGTCTAAACAGCTCGCCATGCAGCTCCTCCGCAGGCAGCCGCCCGGAGCCCCAGTGGTTGATCCGAATCCAAGCGCTGGGCTGAGCCGCCTCCTCTACGATGATCCCAGTTGTCCATGTTTACCGCTCCAGCGGTGGGAGGGGCGTCTCACCGAGCAACTCCACTTCACAAATTCCCTGCGTTCTGGGGCTACCGCCCCATCCGGGACGCCTCCCCAACAGGAGAGACTCACCCGGCGGCTTTGAGTTGGTCCCAAGTCTCTCACTATCTCCTCTTTTGATCCTGCTTCCTGGAGCAACATGGAATGCAGGCGCCCTCTAGGCCGCCATCTTGAAACTCCCCAATTATTGATTCTTGCTTTTATTTCTTGTGCTATGGGAGTCCTGTTAAGGAAGTCTGATCCTAAGCCAACAAGTTGAAGATTTGGACCTACTTTTTGTTCTATAAGATGCAGGGTCTCTGGTATGATTTCAAGGTCCTTCATCCATTATGAGTTGAGTTTTGTGCAGGGTGAGAGATAGGGGTTTAGTTTTATTCTGTTGCATATGGATTTCCAGTTTTCCCAGCACCATTTGTCGAAGAGGCTATCTTTTCTCCATTGCATCTTTTTGGCACCTTTGTCTAGTATGAGAAAATTGCATTCATTTGGGATTGTGTCCGTGTCCTCTATTCTGCTCCATTGATCTACCTGTCTATTTTGGTGCCAATACCATGCCGTTTTTGTTACTATTACTTTGTAGTATAGGTGAAGTTCTGGTATTGCAATACCCCCTGTTTCATTCTTCCTGCTAATGATTCCATTAGCTATTCTGGGTTTCTTATTCTTCCAGATGAATTTCATGATTGCTTGCTCTATTTCTGTAAGGTACATCATTGGGATTTTAATTGGAATTGCATTGAATCTGTATAACACTTTTGGTAGTATGGCCATTTTGACAATATTAATTTTGCCTATCCAAGAACATGGGAGATTGTTCCATCTTCTAAAGTCTTCCTCAATTTCTTTCTTCAATGTTTTGTAGTTTTCATTGTAGAGATCTTATACCTCTTTAGGTAGATTGATTCCCAAGTGTTTTACTTTTTTTGAGGCTATTGCAAATGGAGTTGTTTTCCTCACTTCCCTTTCAGATGTTTCACTGCTTGTGTATAAAGATGCTTTAGATTTATGTGTGTTGATTTTATAGCCTGCTATTTTTCTGAATTCATTGATGAGGTCTAACGTTTTCTGGAGGAGATTTATAGATCCTCTAAATATAGAATCATGTCATCAGCAAATACAGCTTAAGTTCCTCTTTTCCTATTCATATCCCTTTAATTTCTTTACTCTGCCTAATTGCTCTGGCTAGAGTTTCGAGGACAATGTTGAATAGAAGTGGTGAAAGAGGACATCCCTGTCTTGTTCCCGTTTTTAGAGGGAATGGTTTCAATTTTTCTCCATTTAGAATGATGTTGGCCATGGGCTTAGCATATAGCCTTTACAAGGTTCAGGAATGTTCCTACTATCCTTATTTTTTCTAGTGTTTTGAGCATGAAGGGGTGTTGTATTCTGTCGAACACTTTTTCCTGCGTCAATTGATATAACCATATGATTCTTATTCTTAAGTCTATTGACATGATGGATTATGTTTATTGATTTATGGGTATTAAACCATCCTTGCATTCCAGGGATGAACCCCCCTTGATCATGGTGCATGATTTTCTTAATATGTTTTTGGATACGGTTTGCCAATATTTTGTTATGGATCTTTGCATCTATATTCATCAAGGATATTGGTCTAAAATTTTCTTTCCTTGATGTGTCTTTTCCTGGTTTGTGTATGAGGGTGATATGAGCTTCACAGAATGAGTTTGATAAGGTACCCTCCTGTTCTATTTCCTAGAATACTTTGAGAAGTATTGGAATGAGTTCTTCTTGAAGGTTTTGTAAACTCAGGTGAGAATCTGTCTGCTCCTGGGCATTTCTTTGATGGTAAGTTTTTAATAGCTTCTTCTATTTCATTGCTTGATATTGATCTGTTTAAATTGTGTATATCCTCCTGGATCAGTTTGGGAGGAGCATATGTCTCTAGAAATTTGTCAATGTCTTCACTAGTAGCTATTTTGTTAGAGTACAGATTTTCAAAGTAGCTTCTCATTATGTTATGTATCTCAGTGCTGTCTGTCTTGATATTTCCTTTTTCATCACGAATTTTATTAATTTGAATTTTCTCTCTCCTTCTCTTTGTTAGTGTGGCTAAAGATATGTCTATTTTGTTTACTGTTTCAAAGAACCAACTTTTTGTTGTTGTCAATTTTTTGAATTGTTTCTTTTGTTTCAATTTCATTGACTTCAGCTCTGATTTTAATGATTTCCTGTCTTCTACTACTTTTGCTGTTATTCTGTTCTTCTTTTTCTAGGGCTTTGAGCTGTAAAGTTAGGTCATTTAGCTGTTGACTTTTCCTTCTTTTCTGGAATGCGCTCCATGCAATGAATTTTCCTCTTAGTACCGCTTTCATAGCGTCCCAGAGATTTTGATATGTTGTATCGTCGTTCTCATTGACCTCTAAGAATTTTTTTTATCTCTTCCCTGATGTTTTCTGTTATCCATGTTTCATTCAATAGCATATTATTTAGTCTTCAGGTGTTGGAGTAATTTCTGCTTTTTATTTTGTCATTGATTTCTACTTTCAGTCCATTATGATCTGATAGAACACAAGGCAGTATCTCTATTTTTTTGCATTTCCAAGGGCTGCTTTGTGGCATAACATATGGTCTATTTTCCTGAAGGTTCCATGTGCTGCTAAGAAGAAAGTGAATCTGCTCCTTAATGGATGGAATATTCTATATATGTCTATTAAGTCTAGGTTATTGATTGTATTATTGAGTTCTATGGTTTCTTTGTTTGGTTTTTGTTTGGAAGATCTATCTAGTGGTGACAGCGGTGCATTAAAGTCACCCAGAATTATTGTGTTGTGGTCTATGTTATTCCTGTTATTGAGAAGAATTTGTTTGATGCACAGGGATGCACCATTGTTTGGGGCATAAATATTTACTATTGTTATGTCTTCCTGATTTATGGTTCCCTTAAGCAGTATGAAATGTCCTTCTTTATCCCTTCTGACTAACTTTCGCTTGAAGTTCACATTATCTGATATAAGGATGGAAGCCCCCACTTTTTTACTGAGTTCATGTGCATGGTAGGTTTTTTCCCATCCTTTCACCTTTAGTCTGTGGATGTCTTTTTCTATGAGATGAGTCTCTTGCAGGCAGCATATTGTTGGGTCTTTCTTTTTAATCCATTCTGCCAGTCTATGTCTTTTCATTAATGAGTTTAGGCCATTAACGTTCAGGGTTATTATTGAGATATGATTTGTATTCCCAGTCATTTGGGCTTATTTTTGGTTTTTAGGTTGGCTTGGTTTCTCTTTGTGTGGTTTTTCTCTAAGGTAGTTCCTCCCTTTGCTGATCTACATTGTTGTTTTTCATTTCCTCCTCATGGAATATTTTGTTGAGAACATTCTGTAGTGCAGGTTTCCTATTTCAAATTCTTTTATCTTTTGTTTATCATGGAAGGATTTTATTTCATCTTCAAATCTGAAGGTTAGTTTTGCTGGGTATAGGATTCTTGGTTGGCAACCATGTTCTTTCAGAGCTTGAAATATGTTGTTCCTGGCCCTTCTAGCTTTAAGAGTCTGGGTTAGAAGTCGGCTGCTATCCGTATTGGCCTCCCCCTGTATGTCATTTGATGCTTTACTCTCGCGGCCTTGAAAATCCTGTCTTTATTTTGAATGTTATGCATTTTCATTATAATGTGTCTTGGTGTGGATCTGTTTTGATTTTGTGCATTTGATGTTCTGTAAGCCTCTTGTTTTTGATTTTCCATTTCATTCTTCAGGTCTGGGAAATTTTCTGATATTATTTCATTGAATAGGTTGTTCATTCCTTCGGTTTGTATCTCTGTGCCTTACTCAATCCCAATAATTCTTAAATTTGGTCTTTCATGATGTCCCATAGTTGTTGGAGATTCTGTTCATGATTTCTTACCATCTTCTCTGTTTGGACAACTTTATTTTCAAGATTAAATATTTTGTCTTCATTATCTGATGTTCTGTCTTCCAAGTGGTCTAGTCTTTTGGTGATGCTTTCAATTGAGTTTGTAATTTGGTTTATTGTTTCTTTCATTTCAAGGATTTCCGTTTGTTTTCTTTTGAGAAACTCTACCTCTTTGTTGAAATGATCTTCTGCTTCCTGCAGTTGCTCTGTCAGCTTATTGGTATTATCATTCATTGCCCTCATTTGCTCTCTTATCTCATCCTTTGCTTTGCAAATCATCTTAATCATGTATAATCTGAAGTCGTTTTCTGACATTTTTTCTAACATACTGTCATTGGATTCTATTAATATAGAGTCTAGATTTGTTTGGATCATTTTCTTCCTTTGTTTTTTCATGTTGTTCATGTATCTTCCCCTCTAGCAGTGCAGATCTGGGGTATTGCAGATTTCCCCCTATAGCCTTATAGTGGCCCTATAGGTTTCCAAAACCTTTTCTTTAAGGGGAGATCAGTATTAGCAGTGCCCAATTCAGACACTATGCAATCCTAGACCAAACAGCCCCTATGAGGACAATAACAAAATTGTCATAATAAACAGAATGAGTTCAAATATTAACTTCAATAAAACAAACAGATTTTCAATAAGGTCTGCAGTTTCTAATGGAGGACAAAGGGGATGCAGAGGGATGTATAATATGGTTGTTAATGGGATAAAAATGAATATACAGAAGTTCTAGATAATAGGGTGAGAGTGTAATCAAAAGAAATTGAATGTTAGCATACAAAAAGGGGGAAAGAGACTCTGAGTGAACAGGTAAGCAAAAGGAAAAGAGAGTAAGAAAAGTAAAGAAATAAAAACTTAAATTTTTCAATAAGGAGAAAAAAGAAAATCTACAGTACAGTAGTCATATAGTAATAAAACCTCCCAGTCTTTAGTAGCCTGAGGCAGGAGAGGTACCTGACATTGAGCTTCTAGTCTCAAGTAGGCATCTCAGGATGGGATTTGCCCCACCAAAAATTCAGAGGTAGGGCTTCCAGGGTTATCCAAGATGGCTGCTCTGGCATCCAAATGTGTTGGGAAATGAGGAGCTGCAGCTCAGGGTGTGGATGTTGTCAGCTGGAGGTCGTGGAGGTGGGATGTGCTTGGTCAGGCAGGGGTCCTTGAGTTTGGGTGTATTTGGTGTGGTTGTGGGATCCTGGAGGCTGGGTGCAGTTGGTCAGAGTCCCGGTGATATGGTGTAGTCAGTTGGTCTGGGTCCTTGTGATAGGGAGCAGTCAGTCGATGTGAGGGTCCCAGAGGCAGGGAGTGATCAGTCGGGCTGAGGGATCCTGGAGACTGGGCTCAGTCAGTCTGGCCAGGGGTCTTATGGGGCCTGGCTGTTGTCTCAAAATTGCAGCAGCCACGTGCAATCAAACCTGCAGGTACTGTAACAGTGAACTTCCAGGCAACAGCAGGCAGCTGGTGCTTTACTGGCAGTCGGCGATCATTTTGCTGACTGTTGTCGGACGATCAGGAGATAAACCTCGTGCATTGGGTGATGGATAGGTGTAAGGCAAGTGATGGAGAAGCGAGAGGCAGGCAAGTGGCGGATGATAGGTGCCTGACAGTGAGTAATCTGCACACAAAAAAGGTGTCGATATGCTGGCAGACTGCAGGTGGTCACAGCAGACAAATGGGGTAAACAGCGGGGGATTGATATGCAGCAAAAACTGCCTTACCAGGAAACAGATATCCTCTGCTTGAAATCGGAGTTACAGAGCAACAAGGAACGCGGCCTCCCTCTAGTCCACCATCTTGTATCTCCTCTAACACATTTTTATATGCAAGTGATGAAACAGCTGAAAGGGAAATGAGGAAAACAACTCCATTTGCATAGCCTCAAAAAAATAAAATACTTGGGAATCAATCTAACTAAAGAGGTAAAAGATCTCTACAATGAAAACTACAAAACATTGAAGAAGAAACTGAGGAAGACTTCAGAAGATGGAACGATCTCCCATGTTCTTGGATAGGCAGAATTAATATTGTCAAAATGGCCATACTACCAAAAGTGTTATACAGATTCAATGCAATTCCAATTAAAATCCCAATGATGTACCTTACAGAAATAGAGCAAGCAATCATGAAATTCACCTGGAAGAATAAGAATCCCAGAATAGCTAAAGGAATCCTTAGCAGGAAGAATGAAACAGGGGGTATCGCAATACCAGAACTTCAACTCTACTACAAAGCAATAGTAACAAAAACAGCAGTGGTATTGGCACCAAAATAGACAGGTAGATCAATGGAGCAGAATAGAGGACACGGACACAATCCCAATTAAATACAATTTTCTCATACTAGACAAAGGTGCCAAAAAAATGCAATGGAGAAAAGATAGCCTCTTCGACAAATGGTGCTGGGAAAACTGGAAATACATATGCAACAGAATGAAACTAAACCCCTATCTCTCACCCTGCACAAAACTCAAATCACAATGGATGAAGGACCTTGAAATCATACCAGAGACCCTGCATCTTATAGAAGAAAAAGTAGGTCCAAATCTTCAACTTGTTGGCATAGGATCAGACTTCCTTAACAAGACTCCCATAGCACAAGAAATAAAAGCAAGAATCAATAATTGGGATAGATTCAAACTAAATAGCTTTCTCTCAGCAAAGGAAACTATGAGCAATGCGAAGAAAGAGCCTACAGAGTGGGAGAATATCTTTACCACTCATACTTCAGATAGAGCACTAATTTGCAGAATCTATAAAGAACTCAAAAACTCTACACCAAGAATGCAAATAATCCAATCAACAAATGGGCTAAGGAAATGGACACTTCACAGAAGAAGATCTACAAGCAATCAACAGATATATGAAAAAATGTTCAACATCTCTAGTAATAAGAGAAATGCGAATCAAAACTACCCTTAGATTCCATCTCACCCCAATTAGAATGGCGATTATCAAGAACACAAGCAACAATAGGTGTTGGCGAGGATGTGGGGACAAAGGTACACTCATACATTGCTGGTGGGGCTGCAAATTAGTGCAGCCACTCTGGAAAGCAGTGTGGAGATTCCTTAGAAAACTTGGAATGCACACACCATTTTACCCAGCGATCCCACTCCTTGGCTTATACCCAAAGGACTTAAAATCAGTATGCTGCAGAGATACAGCCACATCAATGTTCATAGCTGCTCAATTCACCATAGCCAGATAGTGGAACCAACCTAGATGCCCTTCAGTTGATGAATGGATGAAGGAACTGTGGCATATATATATATACAATGAAATATTACTCCACCATGAAGAATGATAAAATTATTGCATTTGCAGGAAAATGGATGAAATTGGAGAATATCATGCTAAGTGAGATAAGCCAATGTCAAAATCTAAAGGACGAATGATCTTGCTGATAATCGGATGAGGACATATAATGGGGTGTGGGAGGGGTTAGTGTTAGGGTTAGGGTTAGGTTTAGGGTTAGGGATAAGGAGGGTGGTAAGAATGGAGGAAGGAAGAATTGTATAGAGGGAAAAGAGGGGTGGGAAGGGTGGGAGGGGTGGGAGGAAGGGAAAAAATAACAGAATGAATCAAACAACATTACCCTATGTAAAAGTATGATTACACAAATGGTATGCCTTGACTACATGTTAAAAAAAAAAAAACTCTACATGAAGAATACCCAATCAACAAATGGGCTGAAGATATGAACGGTCACTTCACAGAAGAAGATCTACAAGCAATAAACAAACATATGAAAAAATGATCACCACCTTTAGTAATAAGAGAAATGCAAATCAAAACTACTGTAAGATTCCATCTCACCCCAATTAGAATGGCGATTATCAAGAATACAAGGAACATTAGGTGTTGGAGAGGATGTGGGAAAAAATGTACACTCATATATTGCTGGTGGGGCTGCAAATTACTGCAGCCACTCTGGAAAGAAGTGTGGAGATTCCTTAGAAAACTTGGAATGGAAACACCATTTTATCCAGCTATCCCACTCCTCGGCCTATACCCAAAGGTCTTAAAATCAGCATACTACAGACTACAGAGATACAGCCACAAAAATGTTCATAGCTGTTAAATTCACAATAGCCAGATAATGGAATCAACCTAGATGTCCTTCAATTGATGAATGTGTGAAGGGACTGTTGTGTGTATATATATATACACAATGGAATATTACTCAGCTATAAAGAATAATAAAATTATGTCATTAGCAGGCAAATGGATGAAATTGAAGAATATCATGCTAAGTGTGATAAGCCAATCTCAAAAACCCAGAGGACGAATGATCTCGCTGATAAGCAGATGATAACACATAATGGGGGGTGGAAGGGGGGCACAAATGGAGGAAGGAGGGACTGTATAGAGGGAAAAGAGGGGTGCGAGGAGTGAGGGGGGAAGAAAAAACAGCAGAATGAATCAAACATCATTACCCCCTATGTAAATGTATGATTATGCAAATGCTATGCTGTTACTCCATGTACAAACAGAAACAACATGTATTCCATTTGTTTAGAATAAAAATAAATTAAAAGAAAAGAAAAAGAAAAACATTCTATATGTTCAAATATTTATAGGGACATGAAATACCTTAATAGCAAATAATAATAATCCAACTGAAGACACATATAGACATTTCTTGAAAGAAGATAAACGAATAACCAACAGTTATGTGAAAATGTGTTCCACATGATTAATCATCAGGAAATTCAAATAAAACTAAAATAGTTTTTTCCTTTTTTTATTGTAAACAAATGGGAACATGTTGTTTCTCTGTCTGTACATGGCGTAAAGGCATACCATTTGTGTAATCATAAATTTACATAGGGTAATGTTGTTTGATTCTTTCTGTGATTTTTTCCCTTCCCCCTGACCCCTCCCCCCCATCTTTTCCCTCTATACACTCCTTCCTTCCTCCATTCTTGCCCCCCCTCCCTAACCCTAACTCTAACCCTAAAACTAACCCCTCCCAACCCCCATTATGTGTCATCATCCACTTATTAGCAATATCATTCATCCTTTGGTTTTTTGAGATTGGCTTAGCTCACTTAGCATGATATTCTCCAATTTCATCCATTTGCCTGCAAATGCCATAATTTTATCATTCTTTATGGCTGAGTAATATTCCATTGTATATACATATATTACAGTTTCTTTATCCATTCATCAATTGAAGGACATCTAGGTTGGTTCCACAATCTGGCTATTGTGAACTGAGCAGCTATGAACATTGATTTGGATGTATCTCTGCAGTATGCTGATTTTAAGTCCTTTGGATATAGGCCAAGGAGTGGGATAGCTGGGTCAAATGGTGGTTCCATTCCAAGTTTTCTAAAGAGTCTCCACATTGCTTTCCAGAATGGCTGCACTAATTTCAGCTCCACCAGCATGTGAGTGTACCTTTGTCCCCACATCCTCGCCAACACCTGTTGTTGCTTGTATTCTTGATAATCACCATTCTAATTGGGGTGAAATGGAATGTTAGGGTGGTTTTGATTTGCATTTCTGTTATTACTACAGATGTTGAACATTTTTCCATATGTTTGTTGATTGTTTGTAGATCTTCTTCTGTGAAGTGTCTATTCATTTCCTTAGCCCATTTGTCGATTGGATTACTTGCATTCTTGGTGTAGAGTTCTTTGAGTTCTTTATAGATTCTGCAAATTAGTGCTCTATCTGAAGTATGATTGGCAAAGATTTTCTCCCATTCTGTAGGCTCTTTCTTCGCATTGCTGATAGTTTCCTTTGCTGAGAGAAAGCTATTTAGTTTGAATCTATCCCACTGATTGATTCTTGTTTTTACTTATTGTGCTATTGGAGTCCTGTTGAGGAACTCTGGTCCTAAGCTGACATGTTGAAGCTCTGAACCTACTTTTTCTTCTATAAGATGCAAGGTCTCTGGTCTGATTCCGAGGTCCTTAATCCATTTTGAGTTTAGTTTTGTGCACGGTGAGAGATAGGGGTTTAGTTTCATTCTGTTGCATATGGATTTCCAATTTTCCCAGCACCATTTGTTGAAGAGGCTATCTTTTCTCCATTGCACATTTTTGGCCCCTTTGTCTAGTATGAGAAAATTGTATTTATTTGGGTTTGTGTCCGTGTCCTCTATTCTGTACCATTGATCCACCTTTCTATTTTGGTACCAATACCATGCCGTTTTTGTTACTATTGCTTTGTAGTAGAGTTGAAGATCTGGTATTGCGATACCCCCTGCTTCACTCTTTCTGCCAAGGATTCCTTTAGCTATTCTGGGTTTTTTATTCGTCCAGATGAATTTCAAAATTGCTTGCTCTATTTCTGTAAGGTACACCATTGGAATTTTAATTGGAATTGCATTGATTCTGTATAGCACTTTTGGTAGTATAGCCATTTTGACAATATTAATTCTTCCTATCCAAGAACATGGGAGATCTTTCCATCTTCTAAGGTTGTCTTTAATTTCTTTCTTTAGTGTTCTGTAGTTCTCATTGTAGAGGTCTTTCACCTCTTTTGTGAGATTGATTCCAAGTATTTTATTTTTTTCGAAGCTATTGTGAATGGGGTAGTTTTCCTAATTTCTCTTTCTGAAGATTCATCACTTATGTATAAAAATGCATTAGATTTATGTGCATTGATCTTATATCCCGCTACTTTATTGAATTCACTTATGAGTTCTAAAAGTTTTCTGGTGGAATTTCCTGGTTCCTCTAAGTGTATAATCATATCATCAGCAAATAGGGATAGTTTGAGTTCTTCTTTTCCTATTCGTATCCCTTTAATTTCTTTGGTCTGTCTAACTACTCTGGCTAGAGTTTCAAGGACGATATTGAATAGAAGTGGTGAAAGAGGGCATCCCTGCCTTGTTCCAGTTTTTAGGGGGAATGCTTTCAGTTTTTCACCATTTAGAATGATGTTAGCCATGGGCTTAGCATAGTTGGCCTTTACAATGTTAAGGAATGTTCCCACTATCCCTATTTTTTCTAGTGTTTTGAGCATGAAGGGGTGCTGTATTTTATCAAATGCTTTTTCTGCATCTATCGAAATAATCATGTGATTCTTGACTTTAAGTCTATTGATATGGTGAATTACATTTATTGATTTCCTGATGTTGAACCAACCTTGCATCCCTGGGATGAAACCCACTTGATCATGGTGCACTATCTTTTTAATATGTTTTTGTATGGATTTGCTAAAATTTTGTTGAGAATTTTTGTGGCAATGTTCATTAAGGATATTGGTCTGAAATTTTCTTTCCTTGAAGTGTCTCTGTCTGGCTTAGGTATCAGGGTAATATTGGCTTCATAGAATGAGTTTGGGAGGGTTCCCTCCTCTTCTATTTTATGGAATACTTTGAGAAGTATTGGAATGAGCTCTTCTTTAAAGGTTTTGTAGAACTCGGCTGAGAACCCATCTGGTCCTGGACTTTTCTTTGTTGGTAAGATTTTGATGACTTCTTCTATTTCATTACTTGAAATTGGTCTATTTAAATTGTATATGTCCTCCTTGTTCAGTTTAGGCAATTCATATGTGTCTAGAAACCTGATGATGTCTTCGAAATTTTCTATTTTGTTGGAGTATAGATTTTCAAAATAGCTTCTAATTATGTTTTGTATTTCACTCGTGTCTGTTGTGATATTTCCTTGTTCATTCCGAATTTTAGTGATTTGGGTTTTCTCTCATCTTCTCTTTGTTAGTGTGGCTAATGGTTTAACAATTTTGTTTATTTTTTCGAAGAACCAACTATTTATTTTGTCAATTTTTTGTATTGTTTCTTTTGTTTCAATTTCATTGATTTCATCTCTGAGTTTAACTATTTCCTGTCTTGTACTATTTTTGGTGTTGGTCTGTTCTTCTTTTTCTAGGGCTTTGAGCTGTAGCATTAGGTCATTTATTTGTTGAGTTTTATGTCTTTTATTAAATGCGCTCCATGAAATACATCTTCCTCTAAGTACTGCTTTCATAGTGTCCCAGAGATTTTGAAATGATGTTTCTTTGTTCTCATTTACCTCTAAGAATTTTTTAATATCCTTCCTAATATCTTCTGTAATCCATTCATCATATAATAGCATACTGTTTAATCTCCAGGTGTTGGAGTAGTTTCTGTTTTTTACTCTTTCATTTATTTCTAAGTTCAATCCGTTATGATCTGATAGAATACAAGGTAGTGTCTCTATCTTCTTGTGTTTGCTAACATTAGCATCGTGGCATAATATATGGTCTATCTTAGAGAAGGATCCATGTGCTGCTGAGAAGAAAGTGTATTCGCTCTTGGTTGGATCGTATATTCTATAAATGTCTGTTAAGTCCAAATTATTGATTGTGTTATTGAGATCTATGGTTTCTTTGTTCAATTTTTTTTTGTAAGATCTGTCCAGTGGTGAGAGAGGTGTGTTAAAATCACCTAGTATTATTGTGTTATGGCCTTATTGGTTTCTGAAATTGAGAAGGATTTGTTTGACATACATGGATGAGCCACTGTTTGGGGCATAGATGTTTATGATTGTTATATCTTGCTGATTTATGCTTCCCTTAAGCAGTATGAAATGTCCTTCTTTATCCCTTCTGACTAACTTTGGCTTGAAGTCCACATTATCTGAAATGAGGATGGATACTCCAGCTTTTTTGCTAAGTCCATGTGCATGGTATGTTTTTCCCCATCCTTTCACCTTTAGTCTATGCGTATCTCTTTCTATGAGGTGAGTCTCTTGCAGGCAACATATTGTTGGATCTTTCTTTTTAATCCAATCTGCCAGTCTATGTCTTTTGATTGATGAATTCAGGCCATTAACATTCAGGCTTATTATTGAGATATGATTTGTATTCCCGGTCATTTGGTTCATATTTAAAATTTTTGACACATCTTGGTTCCTCCTTTATTTGACAGTTCCTTTAGGATAATTCCTCACTTTGCTGATTTGCTTCTTTGTTTTTTATCTCTTCCTCATGGAATATTTTGCTGAGAATGTTCTGTAATGCTGGCTTTCTTTTTGTAAATTCCTTTAGCTTTTGTTTATCATGGAATGATTTTATTTCATCATAAAATTTGAAGGTAAGTTTTGCTGGGTATAAGATTCTTGGTTGATATCCATTTTCTTTCATAGCTTGAAAAATATTGTTCCAGGCCCTTCTAGCTTTTAGGGTCTGGATTGAAAAATCTGCTGATATCCGTATTGGTTTCCCCCTGAGTGTAATTTGGTTCTTTTTCTTGCAGCCTTTAAAATTCTGTCTTTATTTTGTATGTTAGGTATTTTCATTATAATGTGCCTTGGTGTGGGTCTGTTGTAATTTTGTGTATTTGGAGTCCTATAAGCCTCTTGAACTTGATTTTCCATTTCATTCTTCAAATTTGGGAAATTTTCTGATATTATTTCATTGAATAGATTGTTCATTCCTTTGGTTTGTTTCTCTAAGCCTTCCTCAATCCCAATAATTCTCAAATTTGGCCTTTTCATGATATCCCACAGTTCTTGCAGATTCTGTTCATGATTTCTTACCATCTTCTCTGTTTGTTCAACTTTGTTTTCAAGGTTAAGTATTTTCTCTTCAATATCTGAGGTTCTGTATTCCAGGTGTTCTATCCTATTGGTTATGCTTTCTATGGAGTTCTTAATTTGGTTTATTGTTTCCTTCATTTCAAGGATTTCTGTTTGGTTTTTTTCAATATCTCTAACTCTTTATTGAAATGATCTTTTGCTTCCTGTATTTGCTCTTTTAACTGTCGATTGGTGCAATCATTCAATGCCTGCATTTCCTCTTTCATCTCATCATTCAATGCCTGCATTTGCTCTTTCATCTCATCGTTTGCTTCCCTGATCATTTTAATTATGTACATTCTGAACTCCCTTTCTGTCATTTCTTCTGCCATGCTGTCGTTGGATTTTATTGATGTAACATCTAGATTTGTTTGGGGCATTTTCTTCCCTTGTTTTCTCATATTGTTCAGGAATCAGTGGATCATGAAGATATTGCAGATTTCCTCTGTTGACTTATAATGTACCTGAAGATTGCTAGTATATCCCCTCTTATCCTTCAGTAGCCTGAAGTCTTGGAGGAAGTTGATAATGCGGTGCTCCACAAGGAAGCTGCCTCTCTAGGGGTGGTGACCCTCAGGTGAGGTATATTCCCTGATAGTGGGTAGAGGTGCCTCCACTTGTTGACCAATGGTCATCCATTGGGGAACTAGGCTGAGGGCTGAGGCAAGGCCTGTTTGGGCCTGTGTCTCTGGTTTTACTGACCTTGTGGGAAAACCTCACCTGGCAGGGAAGACTCACCCGGTGGGGAGGTCTCGCTGGTCAGTTCCCTCCTAGAGGTTCCCCTCAATCTACAACTACCGCCTGGGCTGGGCTGTCTTCCTCTGCAACGTTCCCAGGGGCCCGGACCTACCTCCTGGGCCTGGGAGCCTCACCCTTCACAGACAAGTCTCCTTAGGCTGCCTCTCCTCAGAGAATCTGCCTACAGTCCTGGAACCTTCGCTCCGCCCCTAAGCGTGTCTCTGTGTGGCTCTTGCACCAAGAAGCTGCCTAGGTCCTGGGACCCTGCTCTGCACCTAGTCGCCTGGCTATGCGGCCCCTCCTCTGAGCCATCACCTGGAGCCACGTACAATAGCTCCGAGTCCCAGAGACCCGCCACACACCTCTTCCTCCGGACAGACCCAAGGTGTTCCGACATAGTCACTAGGAGTCCAAGCAACTCACTTTGCATCTCCTCTTCCTGCCAACCGCCCGTGGCCCTAGGCAGTAACTCCGAGTCCAAGTGACCCGACCTGTTCCTCCTCCTCCTTGGGGTACCCCCGGGTGTTCAGAAACGGTCACTCCGAGACCAAGTGACCCACCGTGCTCCTCCTCTGGGAAGGCCACCAGTGTTCAGGAGCGGTTGCTTTGAGTCCAAACAACTCACCACTCGCCTCCTCCTCTGGCAACCGCCTGTAGCTCTGATGCAGTCACTCCTAGACCAAGCGACCCGCCATGTTCCTCCTCTTCCTCCGGGCAGCCCCCAGGTGTTCAGAAGCGATCGCCTGAGTCCAAACAGCTCGCCACGCAGCTCCTCCTCAGGAAGTCGCCCAGAGCCCCACTGGTTGCTCCGATTCCAAGTGCTGTGCTGATGATCCCAGTTGTTCGGACTAAAATGGTATTTTCTTAAAAGCAAAAAAAAAAAAAAAAAAAGAATGAAACTCTTGTATATATATATAGGAATATTACTCAGCCATAAAGGAAAATAAAATTATGGCATATCCAGGCAAATGGATAAAATTGGAGAATATCATGCTAAGTGAGATAAGCCAATCTCAAAATACCAAAGGACGAATGATCTCACTGATAAGCAGATGATATCACATAATGGGGGGTGGAAGGGGGACATGAATGGAGGAAGGAGGGGCTGTAAAGAGGAAAAAGAGGGCGAGAGGGGTGGTGGGGAAAGAAAAAATAACAATAAATCAAACATCATTACCTTATGCAAATGAATGACTTAAGCAAATGTATGCTGTTACTCCATGTACAAAGAGAAACACATGTATCCCATTTGTTTACAATAAAAATAAATTAAAATAAAAAAAACTTACAGTGTGTACCTAGAGGTTTCAACTGCAACAGTGTCCCTCCACCAATATTTCCATGTCAGTATTTCGAATTTAGTACTATTCAAAAAGGACATTCACATACTTTGGAGTTTTCTGTAAATAGGTGAAAAGAGAACTAGGGAGAGAGAAGGGAGCGCATAGGGCTGCAATGAGGTAGATATTCCTGGGGAAGTAAGTTTGGGACTGTTGAAGCATAGGGTAATAGGAACTTGGTGCAGGGAGAAAATATCAAAATAAGGGAGAAGAAAATGTGAGAATAAAAGAGATAAAGAGCATGGAGATGTTCTCAAAAAAAAGAGGATGTTTGGGATGGAATGTGCAAAAGATTTTAAATCAATGCAGAGAGTATACAGGGAAATCTTCCCAGCACCGGACAACTGAGGCTGGTTGAGAGAATGTTTAGATTAATGGACTAGTGAGGAAACTAAGGGTAGAATTAGGGTATCAGTGAAGAAAGCAGTGCCTCAGAAAAATCACCTTTGGTTGCTTGGAGTTTTCCTATGGCCTCTTTGAACACAGATGACCAAGATAGTTTGAACATGAACATTTTAAAAGTATGCTCTAGAATGATTCTTCATCTAAACATGATAATGAAAGAGGTTACAGGCATGGCTGAGGAAACAGCATTTTCCATGTCCGATTTTACTCTGCTTTTAAAACTATGTGGATTTGTAAAAATATGATATTCCCTCACCTGCATCAGAAGAATGCGTTCACTTGTGTCATAGTTTTTAGGCAGAAGTTTTTAATCTTGCTTTTAAATATTTTTTACTTGTTGATGACCTTCATTTTATTTATTAATTGACTGATTGATTTATATGTGGGGCTGAGAATTGAACCCAGTGCCTCACACATGCTAGGCAAGAACTCTACCACTGAGCCACAACACCAGTCCTGCTTTTAATCTTTACAATAGTTCTCCTTTTTTTAACAGAGTACATACAAAGTGTCATTAACAATTTTTAAACCTAAGAAGCAAAAGAAAGACCTACATAAGAATAAAATTCAAGCTCCACATCTCTAATTCCACATATATCTAAAATACTATTGTAAATTATTTTGGGTTTTCTACATTTCAAAGAATTGTTTTGATGGAGGGATATAATCAGTCTCAGAGTGCATGCTTAGCAAGTGGGAAGCCCTCGGTTCAATACCCTGCACCAGGAAGCATCATAAACATTTTTTAATTGTATGATTATATTCTAGTGGGGGATGGTTTCATCAGATTTTAGGGCCAACATTTTCCTGTTAAAAATGATTATAAACTAGGTTTTCAGGATAAATATAAGTTTTATGATTATTTTAAAGCTTTTTTCTGCTTTCATTGTAACTGAAATGTTTATCAGAATGATTTTAATTGAAATATCTACCTCGTGGGATTAATATCTTTTACTTGGTGTGTATAATATTTAGAGGAGATGAAAAAGCACACTCAAGGAATTTCTTTACACTTCTTATTTTGTGCTCTACTTGTACAAACCTTCCTCCTGTTCTTTCTTCCTTCTTCCCTTCCTTCCTTTCTTTCTTTTTTGATTCCAGTGCTGGGGATTGAATTCAGGGTCTTATATGTGCTAAGCCAGCATGCTACCACAAGCTATGTCCCCAGCATTTTCCCCACTTTTGTTTTGTTTCTGAGAAAGGATTTTGTTAAATTGCCCAGGCTGGCTCTGAATTCCTGGGTCCCAGCAATTCCAATGCTTCAGCCTCCCGAGTGCTAGCACCACAGGCGCACAGGACCATGCCCAGATTCATGGTGGGATTTTGCTTTGGAGTTTGCTTTTGCCTGTGGTGGGGAAGAGGAGGGTTGGTGGGGTTTTGTTTTTTTGCAGCACCAGGGATTGAACCTAGGGACACTTTATCACTAAGATACATCCTGAACCCTTTTAAAAGTTTATTTTGATAGTCTTGCCAAATTGCCAAGGCCATCCTCTAACTTGTGATCTCCTGCGTCAGCCTCCTGAATAGCTGAGGTTGCAGGAGTGTTGGACTGCATGTGGATTCATAATATTTTTTATTTAAATTTGCTGCTGATTACACACTTTTCATTGATACAGTTTCTCTGTCTAGAAGTACTGGTTAGAAATTCATTCAAAATCACCTTCAGTTGTGGGCAGTGTTTTAGTTATGAGTAGTCACTAAAATAAACCACAATCATTCACTTTCATTATATTGTATGTATGATAATGGAACTTCATTCATTAGTAAATTTGCTATGCTTTGACGCTTGCTACATATACAAATTTTTCTTAGTGTCTATGTATTCTTTGTAGCTCTGTGCTTTTCAGTTTTGCCTTTCTATCATTCCAGAACTTATTATACCTTCCTCCAGGTAAATCTTACATATCCCTTTTATTCGTGAATGAATTAAGACTCTCAGTATTATTGTAAATACCTTATAGATGAGGAACCTGAAGCACAGAAAGTTTAAATAACATTTTTTTCCAAGAAGCATTATCTCTTATAAAACTTACCCTCAGGTATTCATGTTGGTGTACGATGAAAAGACAGGCTTGTAAACAATGACCATTTGGATGGTCCAACTGAACTCTGGGAAATGGCATGGGACCTGCACAAGCAAAATGGGATGGGGAAGATAACACTGGTGATAGCAGTACTGTTTCCTATGAACAGGCAAAAGTAAAATTCTATTTAAACTGACTTCTGCTCTTTGTCTACTGCATAGATCCCTGGCCAAGGGAGGAAGTTTCCATAACTTGGTGCTGATATTGAACAAGTCAATCATACTTCTCGGACTCTGGGTTTACTCACTTGCAAACTGATAATGTTAGATGTCCTCTACCTTCTAAAACATTTCAGATGAAGGGTTCATTCATGGGCAAATACTAGTACAGGCTCAGAAGAAAGATAGGCCAGGGAGAAGGTTGCTTGTAGGGAACAATATGTGAAGCAGACCACTTGGGTCTTCTGTACCCTAATGGTGAGAGAAGGCAGTTCATCAGAAGAGTACCAAACTGCTCCAGCACTTGCAGCCATGCAAGCGATTGATTTGGGGTATCTCAAAGATTACTGGTATTAGAGGCTTCCTGACTGCCACAACATTAAGATAATGCTCTTTCTCAAGTATCATAACAATCTGTCAGTCTCATCAATGTTTACTTTA
Organism: Sciurus carolinensis; assembly: GCF_902686445.1. Lineage (NCBI taxonomy): Eukaryota > Metazoa > Chordata > Mammalia > Rodentia > Sciuridae > Sciurus > Sciurus carolinensis. Next base: position 25,635,664 of record NC_062225.1, read on the forward strand.
CCGTCTTATTCCTACAAAAATTTCAAGCATTCTTCTATACTTGGGACTGCAAATTCTCTTCCTCTCTCTCTTCCTGTGGTGAGCAATGCAGTTTGGATTCTCAGCAACCATTTTACCAGTGTGAACAATTTCTCTTTAATACACATTCCATTTCTGCTTTCAGAATGCTTAGCAATGTTCTAGATAGGCTGTTGTTGTAGTGTTGCAATTCATGCACTTCACCTAGCATCCCCCTGAGAATCTTGTTCACCGTTTAAATTTGTTTGTTCTGATGGCTCTAAACTGTCATCTATGAAAGCCTAAAATAACAAAAATATTTCTTTTTCATTGTAGGTGTACTGGCTAACATAGATTCAAGGATATGGTAGCAGCTGTAGGCATCTAGCCTTTAAGAATTATGCTTCTAGCTTGGACTGCCTTCTGGAGAAGACTTGGTCTCAGGATCATAAGTAAACTTTTCTCATTCTGTATCTTGGATATTACCACAATTGGCTAGCCTATCCACGGAATCGATTTTGGGAACAGTGAGACCTTTATCTCAGCAATATGGGAACAACCAGGAATATGTATTGAATATCAACTAGGGTCACGTATCAATGTAGGCACTGAGAAGAGAGCTGTAAGCAACTCAAAAATCTCCTGTCTTTCTGGAAATCTCATTCCAGTGGACAGTGAAAGACAATAAACAACCCGAACCATATCAGATACTGGTAAAGACTATTGAGAAGGTTAAAAAAAGACCAGCTGATAGAGGGTGACTGGGTAGCTCCTTAGAGTGGATGGACAGAGAAGATCTCCTTGAGGAGGTGACATGAGTGATCAAATGAAACGAGCCAAGTAAATATTCTAGAAAAGCACCTCATAAAGTGTGATCAGCTGTGCAAAGGTATTGAGTAGAACTGCAGATGTTTAGATGATGTGGCTGGAGAATGGAAAGCAAGAAGGAGAGGGGGAGGTGAGGTCAGAGAGGCAACAGTGGCTGAATCACTCTGCAATCCAGGGTAAGGAGTTTGAATTTTTAAGCCCTTGCATCATGGGAGGTTATTACACGTTTTGAAGTCCATGTGTTATAGAATCTGATTTTTGTTTTTCAAAAGATCATTAGTTGCTCTTCTAAGAATGCAGTGTATTGGATAAGGAGTATGACCTTCTGTATTAGTGAGAGTGCCCCTCTGGGCATGGCACATAGCACAGGAGTAAAAAGTAGGCAAGAGACATCTGCCTAGAATCCTCCTTGGTTTTGGCTCCCTCAGAATCATCTCGGGCATACTTTTTTAACGTGCTAATGCCACATATCACGTGAGGGATTTCATATTGTATGAGACCCTCGATGCTGCCCAGGAATGAGCAGTATGAATGAGCAGTCACACCCCATGTGATGGAGGCAGGTTAAGAGAACAACAAAACTACCTGTGTGCCAATTGATAAAAATGGGTCAATTCATTACTCCTAACCTGTTAACAGGTTCCTTGTGCTGGTCTTCATAATATGCACAACTTTGAGCATGACTAGTGGCCAGAGACTTCTTGGGCCCACATTCAACAGCCTTCCATTGCTCACCCAGTAACATGGTTTGATCATCCCCCTTCAATCTAACTTAATTCCACCACCTTTTTGCCTGGTCCCTTGTTGACTACTGGTTCTTCCCAGCGAATTTTGTTCAATTATTCGGAATTGTCCTCCTGCAGGGGGTGGCAAACACTGACCCAGATACAAAATAAACTAAGGACCCCGAGAAAATTAGTGCCTGGGAAAGGGAGAGAGTTCTCCTCCCCTTTCCCCTGCCAGCTGGTTTACAGGGAACCTCATTATCTCCATTCACTCCTACCTTTTGGATTGTAAAGGACTTTCCCTAGGACCTAACTACATTCCTTTGAAGTGTAAAACCCTCGCCCAGGCCCCTTGCAAGGCTCCAGGGCCCAAGGGTGGAGATTTATTTACCAAAGGCCTTATGAGAGGAGTCCCCTTATAGCACTCTGCTTCTGTAAACATGCTTCTTACTTGAAAACTGTTACACACAATCATGTATCATTTTTTGAAACCTTGTGTACAACTATGCATTGTTTCAGACTAGAAAATTTATGACACTAGATAGCCTAGAAATGTGTGGAAAACTGGTAGGGGTACTCAGAATCGGAGTGCTCACCTCCTCTGGGCCCACAGCGTAGTATAAAGTTTGGTGTCTCCCACTCTTCCAGTGCCCTTTGCAACTTCTTGCCTGATTCCCACAACACTTTCAACTCCCACTTTGCATGTCTCTCAAGAACTCATGTTGTTACCACACTGGGCCTCAAACATGGCTTCCATATGTCCCTAAAACACAGGATCAAGAGGACAGGCTTATTTTCCTCACTGGCAGAGGCTCACCTCCATGGCAGGAACTTAATGTTAATAACTCATAGCAGATACCTATGCTCTTACCATGGACACTGGGATGCTTCACATAAATTGTTTCCATGGTCTGAATGTGTTACACTCCATCTTCAAAATCGTTCTGTTGTAGGAAAACAGGTTATAAATTGGGGTTCTTATGGCAGAACTGATTGACACTGAATGTAGACCTTTGGGATGGAAATAGTCAAACAGGGATAGTTTAGATTGGTTTTTAGAACTGTTTTACACTCCAACTCCTCTGTGTACTGGTCTGAGGGAGAATTATGACCTCCTACCATGAGAATGGATTTGGGGCCAATTCAGGAAACTTTATGGAAAATAGGTCTGAGTGAGGAGTGAAGGGATAATGGGTTACCAAGGATGAAGCCTTCTACCACTCCCCTGTCATTTTGCTGCTGCTGTTTTTCTAACCACACCCCACCATTTTACAACCTAGATCATTAGACTGCAAATGTTCTTCTCAGGCATTGGTCTAATCTCTATTATCTGAGGAACTTCTACTACATAAGAACAGCTCCCCGGACACTCTCTCTGTGTCTCTGTCTCTTTCCCTGTCTCTCTCTCTCTGTCTCTCTCTCTCTCTCTGAACCTTGGGGGCGGACATTCTGCTCTTTCATTTAAAAAAAATCTCTTGTGTGAGTTCCTGTGTCTGGATTGATTTTTCTGGGTGCCTTCAAGGAGCCTCTTCAGATCTGGAACAGTGATTATCAATATAATAAATGAAAAATATTATCTATCTTATCATTTCCATTCAAAAGGAATTCTACCTCACAGGTGTATTACATCCCTCTTTTATGTGGACCCATTCAAATGCCTCACAGAACACATATTATGTTAAATGTGAGAACTGTGTGCTGCAACCAATGTGTCAGGCAAACTATATGGAAGTTCATGACAAACTGTTAGGATTCTCAAAAGGCCAATAACCACCTTCTTCCTGTAAAATTAGAAGAACTTAAGCCAGAACTGAGGACAGGTGGTTAGTGTAGAAATAGAGAATCAGGTCAAATCAAGAAAATGAAAGGAATGAAACCCTTCTGCATCTGGAAGTTGGAGACTGCCCCTGGAAGAATGGAATGTCAAAGATCTCTGGAGCCCACTGATTACCAAATTTACCTGCCCTTATGGAGGACTACAGGCAGAGAGTTGCTAATTAATGCCCTCTGGATCACTTTGGCCCTCCCTCTGCCCATCTGCTTCTCACTCTTTGCATCTCACCTGTAAAACTGGGCCTAGTCATGCAGGCAGGAAGACAAGACATAAGGGGGAAAGGAACAGGAGAATAAAACCTATAAAAAGGACAAGATTTGCTCATCACATGGATTCTGCCTTTGGGTCCACTTCTTCTACCCAGGAGAAGTCTGTTTTCACTTGTCCTTAATAAAGCTTCTTACTTTCTACTCTACACTTCCCTCTGAGTGTTACTCTGGCATGATACTTCAACACCTGAGGAAGCAGGACTCACCAAGGTAAAAGGCAGTATCAGAACCATGACAGAGACCCCTTCAGTAGCATCATGCAGGAACTACTGTGGCACCTGAAACAATGTGTTAAATGAATTATCTGGTGGTTGATAGCAAGTACTGCTGCTGTGGCTGCCATCATCACCTCCGCCTCCACTGCAGTGGTGGCATTGCAACAGCAAGTCCAAACTACTCATTACCTTCCAAAAATCCATAAAATTTTTACTGAGATGTGGCAAGCTCAAGTACACACTGACTAGGAAATTTTGAGGGAAATTCAACAACAAAAAGATTCAATTATGTCAGGAGCAACAAAAGAATCATTGCTTTGAACTCCATAGCCTTGGACTCCTAGACCGCCCTTTTGGGTTCCTCTCAATACAGCAGTGCTGAAAGACATATCCAGGTGCAGGTGACCACTGTTAATGGGGCAGAGTTCATCCCTGGTGTGGAATTTATGGGTCAATAGCTTTGAATTCAGATGCCTGCTGCCCTGGGGTGAAAGAGATACCAGGGCAGCTAAATAATCTTGAGGCACCAGCTACCTGGAGAAGGGAGATTTACTGCACAAGTGATGAATCCCAGTCAGGCCAATGTCTCCACAGCCTCTTTCATTTTGTTTACCTTGAACATTCCTTCCTCACATCAAATTCCTTTGGATGTTTCACTATAAATAAAGCATTCGAGGCCTTTCTCCTTTTGGTAGGTTCAGACCCATCAGGCCTTTTCCACCTGTAAAGCACTTGCTTTAAAAAACATTTTTCATGTCTTTTATATGATTTCTTAATACTACTTTTCAGATTTTTATTTCCAGCCTACCCACACCTCCATGAGTTACTTATTCCCTCCCCGTGCAGGCTGTGACTGAGAAATTATATGCCTAGGAGAACAAGTACAAGATTTACAAGTTGCTCAAGACTTCAGTGTCACTATGACATTACCGATTTTTTATTACTAGAGTTCCATATAATGACACTGAGATTCAATGGCAAAATGTACATAATCACCTGAAGGGACTTGATCCTTTTCATAATACTTGTATGGATGTGTTAAAATTACAGTCTCAGGTTCCAGCCATGGCTAATCCAAAAGCTCCTACTTTTGATAATGAAGAAACTTGGGTCAGTTTAGATGAAGGGATTTCTTGCTCTAACCCTTTTAAATACTTTTCTACACTTGTAACCAGCCTACTAGCTATAACTATACTGTTAATTTTATTTTGCACAGACTGTCAAGCTGTGTGGAAATGATTGAACCATCAAGAAAATATGGTTCCTAAGTTAATTGTGCTTACAATGCTCCAAAGGACCTGAACACATGAGATCATGGAAGTTGCACCCTGAATTGGAATGGGACCTGATGACTTTGATTAAGGAGAATAGGGTCCCCAACTATGTTACCTGCTAAAATTGTTTTCCTAGCACTAGCAAAACCCTCACCTTTCTTATAGTAAACTTTCTTCTCCCTATTCTTAATTTTGTACATGATAATTTCTTAATGAGAGGACCTGCCCAGCACAAGCCACCTGCAGAACACAGTCGGACTCTTTCAAACTATAAAAGGGGGATTTTGCCTGAACCCGAAGTCTCTTCCCATATATACCACTCTTAAGGCTCAATCACAAGTGTCCTCATGCCCTCTTCTAGAACTCTAAAAGGAGTGGTCCCCATACTTCACCCCTTCTCATTAGGAAATAGTCAGACCTGATATCATCACCCCAATCCTTTATCCCTTTCAGAGTCTGGACTGAAGGGTATGGAAATGACAACCACCAAAACAGTGGCCTGAGTAGAGGGAGAGAGGAAGAAAGAAAAACACTGACAACATGGATCCTTTCCCAATACATCCTTTCCCAATGCAAAACAATTTGAGAGAAGGAAGCAAGTATCACCCAGTGAGAAGAATCCCTGAAATGGGCAAGCATCAATCACTTCCCAGTATATCCTTTCTAAGGGACAGTACAATGCACCCTCCTTTCTTGCCCTGTGAAAACACTGCCCAGGAGAAACAAAGTTGTAGTATTTGCAAACTTTTTCCTGAATGTCCACATTTTATTGACGACTTCAATGACTACGTCACCTCCTAGGTGGTAACCTATATAAACCCAGACTCCTGTAATTGATGGCCATTTTCTAAGCAGAAAGTGTGCCCATCCAATGCCTGACTCCACCACTGAAGAGGCTTTGCTGAAATCATGAGGTCGGCGTTAGTCTCCATCATTTTGTGCTTACAACCTTAACCTGTAGGAGCTGTGGATTCCCTTGATTTCGATGAGAATATAGGGAATGATCTGGCTTGCACATACTTAATATATGCTGTTAATCCCATATTACACACCAGTGTTACAGAAGTAAGCTTTCTGAGGTATGATGCTGAGCTAAAAAGAAAAAAAAAAGTTGAATATTTCACATCATCCAAGTTGTACCTTATGCTGCCAAACCTTCCACAATATTTTCTCAGGTAAATGTTATCCCATATAAAAGCACCAAAAAAATCATATTTCATAAGAACTGAAGGAGATGGGAAAAATAGGCCTACCAAAGCAATATTTTTCAGTTGTATATAGACATAATACCTTTATTTTATTTATTCATTTTTTGTGGTGTTGAGGATTGAACCCAGTACCCTTCACAGCCAGGCAATCACTTCTACCACTGAGCCACAACTCCAGTCCTCAAAACAATATTTATATATGAGCTATTTATCCTATATATGAGGTTCTCTTCCTGTGAACTCTTGACATATTGAATCACACACTATCTACTCAATAGCTCTTGAGAAGTCTCCAGATAGATCAATCCAGCCATCCTTAAAAGCTTACTACTGAGCTGGGGTTATAGTTCAGTGGTATAGTGCTTGCCTAGCATGGGTGAGGCACTGACATCAATTCTCAGATTCAGTATTAATAAAGAAATTAAATAAAGGTCCATTGACAAATAAAAAAAATGTTTAAAAAAGACAAACTGACAATGAAGGAAAATGATTAAATCCATACATACACTCCCCCAATCTGTCAGGCCTCATACAAATATCAGTACATCTCAGTCCTGACTTACTTTATCACAGTTACAAGAGAAGTTAGTGAAACAAGCACTCTCCAGGGGATCAAAACAAAAGCAATCTAGATTAAGGTGGCCTGCACACAGACACACTTGTTCCTTGGGTGCACGGTATTAACTTACCACAATGCTTTTCCCACATGCCTTTCTTTAATTTTCTCCACAAATTCATCAGGTCAAGTGAATTCAAGATGACTCAAAATAAACAATCATCAATAGAAAAACATGCAATATTTCTTAAAAGGTTGGATTTCTTTAAAATATGAAAAAAAAGTGGGTTGAAAATCCAAAGCCTTTGGGGGCCACTCACAGTGTACAAATACACTGAGTGACAGGAAAGAGATATGACATAAAACAAAATAGGTAAATTATATTTAAGATTGATATCTTCATCAATAGAATTCATGACAGATTCTGGACTTTCTAGCTAGCTACATTAAAAATACATATATATTGAGATGGGTGCAGTGGCACTCAGATATAATCCCAGCAACTCAGGAGACTGAGGCAGGAGGACTGCAAGTTCAAGACCAGCCACAGCAACTTAGCATGGCCCTAACCAGCATGGTGAGATTCTGTTTCAAGAGAAAACAACAGAAAAGGGCTAGTGATGAGACTCTGTGGTAAATTACCCCCAGTTTAAATTCCCTGGATCCCCTCACAAAAAAATTGAATTATCTGTTTTATTAAAACAAAATGAGATCAAAGTGTGTTAACTTGTTTCTGACAAAAGAAATTGAAAATCCATGTTACCCTCCTTTTTCTTTACCCTCAATTTCCCTATATTCCACTAATATTCTCTTCTAAGTATTCCCCTGTCCTTCCACCCAAGCATGGCTGACAAAGAATGTGGGAGGCCCAGGATTCTATAGTGGCTGTTTGCAAGGGGGACGAAGATTCAGTAACTGCCACACTGGATTCATTTACATAAGAGAGAAAGAATCCTCAGTGCCTCTCACATATGAAAGAGCCCAAAGGCAGGATGTCTATGTGATCCAAGGAGCCATCTGAGGCAAATGATGGGTGAAAGAAGTACAGAGCAAGTCCAGAACAGGGACATTTTACAATGAGCTGGGTCTTACATCTCTACAGTGTTTGACTCTAATATTCAGAGTGCATTTTTCAAAGAATCAAATCACAGAAAAAAAAAGACCTCTGCTTCTGGAAGTCAAAAGATAGTAATATTCATGAGTATAAGAATGCAAAATCAAGGCTTGTCCATGAAACAATGTCTACAATGAAGAAGGGTAGGAGGAGAAGAGCAGAAGGAAGTTACAAGTCCATCCTGGCCCAGCACACCCCAGCCCAAGGAAAGTAGGATTCAAGAAAACTGAAAGAAAAACTGGGACCTCCTCATTCCCTACAGGGTACACTCAAAGAATTTCACCCTACTCTTAAGTTATGATAAAACTCTTTAGGGCTGAGGTTGTGGCTCAGTTGTAGAGTGCTCACCTGGCACGTGTGAGGCACTGGGTTTGATCCTGAGCATCACATAAAAATAAATGAATAAAATCAAGGTATCACGTGACTGTACAAAAAGAAAAAGAGGAGAGAGAATGTTTTTAATCCTTTTCTTTCATTCTTGGAAGCTGCAGTAAGTTCAGTAATCAGATCAACTTCTATGGTTCCAGAAGAAGTAGAATTGTTCAAACCAGATGTCTCTTTCTTGTATTCATAGGGATATTAACTATACATTAATATATCATTATGTGCACACTATTACCTATTATAATGTGAAATGTAATATAAAACATATAAATAACTTTTTATGAACAGTAAGAAGGAACACTGAGATTATCTCCCTAACACGAGCAACTGGGGGAGGTGACACGCTTATCCCGTTTGCGGGATTTCACCTCCCCAGAGCTTGGCCATTTAGGTTCAGGGATGTCTCCTGTCACTTTCTCCACCCAATCAACTCTCTTTTCATTTTCTCCAACCAATCCCACCAACTGCTTGGAAATCTGACCTTCCTATTGGCTACCTCATATCTTTAAACTGCCTGTTTTGTGACATCATTCTCCCACCAAACCTACTGCCACCTGATAGAATCTTAGGGTTTCCATGGAGTTGTAAACAAATTTGGGTCATCGCAAGTGACCAGTGACCAGTAACCAGTCATCAGTGACCAGTGGCCAGTGGCCACTGACCAGTGATCTCCATACTGGGAATAATGCATTCTCTAGCCTCAGTCACCCAGACATCCTCTGGGGTGGTCTCCTCATCCTTTGTATCTGCAATTGATGTCACCTCTTCTCTGGCAATGTCAGGTATGGAAAGAAACTTTTTTAAAGTTTTTCATTAGACTTTTTGCTGCCTCAATGTACTAGTGGAGTCCAATTAGCTTAGAATAATAGGGAAAAGAATGGAAGTAGAAATCTGGAGACCTAATTTGAGTTTTCACTTTGACATATACTAGGTATGGGATGGATGATCATTTACTCTCTCACAAAATCTGTTTTCTCCTCTGCTCTATGAGGATAACAGACTGCTTGTGCACTGGTTCCTTTCTTTTCTAATATTGAGTCTTTTGTTAAAATATTTTTAGATGTTGATAGAGCTTTATTTTATTCATTTATTTATATGTGGTGCTGAGAATTGAAACCAGTGCCTCACACATACTAGGCAAGTGCTCTACCACTGAGCCACAACTCCTCTAATATTGAGTCTTAAGGGACATGCTTATAGAGAATGAAATCTGATTTGGGGAGTGTCTTCTTTTCAACAGAAAGAGAGAAATCTGAGGTGGAGAAGAAAACTCACACTGTATACCAAGAGGTTTCATCTGGAACAGTGTCCCTCCACCAGTACTTCCAATTCAGTATTTCAAATTTAGTGCTGTTCAAAAAGGGAAATACACATATTTTGGAGTTTTCTGTTTAAACTAGGTGAAAAGAGAACTAGGGAGAAGGGAGAGAGGACAGGGCTGTATGGAGGCAGATATTCCAGGGCATGGAAATTTGGCCTGTTGAAGCACTGGGCAACAGGAATTTGGTGGGGGAAGAAAATGTCAAAATAAGGGAGAAGAAAATGTGAGAATAAAAGAGATGAACAGCACAGAGATGGTCTCCAAAAAAAAGAAGATTGTTGGGATGGAATGTGCAAGAGAAACAAAGATTTTAAACGGACACAGAGAGTATACAGGGAAATCTTCCCACCACCAGACAGTTGAGGCTGGTTGAGAGGATGTCTAGATTAATGGACTAGCAAGGAAACTAAGGGTAGAATTACGGTATCACTGAGGAAAGCAGTTTCTCAGAAAACTCACATTGGGTTGTTTGGAGTTTTTCTATGGCCTCTTTGAGCACAGATGACCTAGACAGTTTGAACATGAACATTTTTAAAGTATGTTTTAGAAATGATTCTTCCTCTAAACATGCTAATGAAAGTGGTACAGACATACCTGAGGAAACAGCAGTTTTCCATGTCCTATTTTACTGTTTTTTAAACTACATGAATTTTTAAAAAATGATGTACCCTAACTTGCATCAGAAGGATGCATTCCTGTGGTGATAGATAGTTTTCAAGCGGAAGCTGTTGTTCATCTGTACAATAGTTTTATTTCTTCAAGAGAGTACATACAAATATTCATTAACCTTTTTTTAAACCTAAGAATCAAAAGAAAGACATACGTAAGAATGAAATTCAAGCTCCATATCTCTAATTTCACATTTATCTAAAGTAATTTTTGGTTTTTCTACATTTCAAAGAATTGTTTTTGAGTGCAGGTATAGATCAGTGGTAGAGTGCATACTTAACATGTGGGAAGCCCTGAGTTTGGATTTTCTGTTCTAGAAATAGAACATCATAGAAATTTGTTTTAATTGTATGAGTATATTCTGGTGGAAATAATTTTTTCAGACTTTAGGGACAACATTTTCCTGTTAAAGATAATTATAAACTAGATTTTGATGATGAATATAACTTTAATGATCACTTATAGTATTTTCTGCTTTTTTATAACAAATGTTTATCATGAAATATTTTATAGTAATTGAAATATCTACATAGTGGGATTAATGTCTTTTACATGGTATGGGTAATATTTAGAAGAAGATGAACAACCAGAGATGAAATTACATTTCTTGTTTCATTATCTACTTTGTAGAAAATTTCCTTTCCCCCTTCTTTCCTTCCTTCCTTCCTCCCTTTCTTCCTTCCTTTTTCTTCCTGCCTTCCTTCCTTTTTCTTCCTCTGTGCTGGGGACTGAACACAGGGTCTCATATAATCTAGAGAAGCATGCTTCCACAAGCTATATCCCCAGCACATCTTGTTTACTCTCTGACAGGATCTTGCTAAATTGCCCAGACTGACTTTGAATTTCTGGGCTCCAGCAATCCCAATGCCTCAGCATCCAGAGTGCTGGGACCACAGGTCCAACCCACCATGCCTAGACTCATAGTGCTATTTTGCTTCAGTTTGTGAATATGGCGGGAAGAAGAGGGTTGGTTTAGGTTTCATTTGTTTTGCAGTACCAGGGATTGAACCTAGGGGCACATAACCATTGAGCTACATCCTGAACCCTTTTTAAATTTTATGTTGATGATTCTCGCTAAATTGCCAAGGTTGTCCTCTAACTTGTGATCATCCTGCCCCTGCGTTCTGAGAATCTGAGATTGCAGGTGTGTGCCACTATAACTGGATTAAAAACATTTTTCTTGAAATATTTATATACATACATTGTGGATACCTAAATGTTTACAGTTACTTAAATTGGCTGCTTATTACACAATTTTTATTGATACAGCTTCTGTGTCTATAGGTACTGGCTAGAAATTTATTCAAAACCACCTTTTCTTTTGGGCAGTGTTTTGATTAACAGTATTCACTACAATAAAGGAGAAACACTGACTTTCATTATACTGTACACATGATAATGGAACTTCATTTCTTAGTAAATTTGCTATGCTGTGACACTTGCTACATATCCCAATTTTCATTAGTATCTAGGTATTCTTTGTAGTTTTGTGCTTTTTTTCATTTTTCCTTTCTATCTTTCCAGAACTTAATACATCTTAGTCTACATAAATCTTATGTAATATGCCACTTTTATTCATGGATGAATTATGACTGTTAGTGTTATTGACAACACTTTAAAGATGAGTAACCTGAAGCTCAAAAAGTTTAAATAAATTTTTTCGTACATGAAGCATTTCTAGAGAAAACTACTCTTGAGTTAGTCATGTTGATGTTGGATGAGAAATCAGGCTTGAATATCAAAAACAATGGCCCTGTAAATTACCATCTGGATGGTACAAGCGAACTCCAGAAAATGGCACGTGACCTGCACAAACAAAATGAGATGCTGAAAAATCAGTGGTGATATCAGTACTGTTTTCTTTGAACAGAGAAAAAAACAAAATCGTGTTTCTCCTGATTTCTGGTATTTGTCTACAACAGAGAGTTCTGGCAAGGGAGTAAGTTTCCATAAATACGTCTTGATATTGAACAGGTCAATAATACTTTTCTGACCCTGGGTTTACTCACTTGCAAACTGATAATGTTAGACATTCTCTAACTTGTAAATGCTTCTGTTGAAAGGCATTTTCATGGGCCAAAATTAGTGGAGACTTAGGGGAAAGCTAGGTCAGGGAGAAGGAGGTGTGTAGGGAACAATGTGTGGTTCAGACCACTTGGGTCTTCCGTAACCAATTGGAGAGAAACAGCGGTTCATCAGCAGAGTACCAAACTGCTCCAACACTTGTATCCATGGTAAATGATTTGATTTGGGGGATCTCAATGATTATTGGTATTAGAGGCTTCCTGACTGCCACAACAATAAGATAATACTGTTTCTCAAGTATCATAACAATCTGTCAGTCTCATCAATATTTACATTACCCTCTTATTCCTACAGAACATTTCCAGAATTCTTCTATATTTGGAACTGCAAATTCTTTGCCTCTCTCTCTTCCTGTGGTGAGCAATGCAGCTTCCCTAACAGGAAGTGCATGTAACTTCTCCAGAGTCTCTGCTCCAGCTGTCAGTTCAGCATGGCTATTGCCTTCAAACTCGGGCACCTCCTTCCAGCCACTCATGGGCAGTGCCTACCTTTATCAACATTCTAGCACAGCCATGTTGTCTGGGGTTTCTAGCCAACACCAGATCCCCATGACACCTGCCTCCTATCCAAGTATTTTTGAGTGGGATAATATGGGAGGTGCTGAAAAGAAGTCATCTTCACTGAGAGACTTTACTCTGACTGTCATTGATCAGGACACAGCAGCTCCTTCCATGTCTATGACATCCCAATATGATACACCTTCAGATGCCAATGCCATGGTCTCTGAGTATCCCTCACTGACAGCCAGGCTTGTCCAGGTGACAGCATCTCAGATTCCAAATCAGCCACATACCCTGTCACTTCCCTACCAAGAAGGAAGCCAGGTCAACTACAATGATCAAAACACTCTGGGGCCTCTGCTTTCTGGAGATCTTGGCCCCTACCTGCAATCCTATGGCTCTGTGTCATATGCAGGGAATAGGGCCGCTGTCCCTCAACCGGAAATGGTGATGGTGCTGAAGGAGGTTCAGCCAACAAATGTCCTACCATCAGTCTCTACACCTGGCATCTACTACTCTGTGTCCACTCAACCTATTACAGAAACAAATTTTCAAGGTGAGTACAAACAGTAGCATGGGGAAGGAATAAGATGAGCATTCAAAAGGAGGGTCATATAGGCAGCCGGGAGCTGTGGGTCTACATATATATAGAATTTAAGTCCTGAGACTTTAACCCCTATTCTTATTCAGCAGTTTGCATTTTCAGACTCTGCAAGAAGAAGATGCAGGACACTCTAATGGTAATTCACAATGCATTTAAAAGACCTTCATGAGCACACTGGAGGTGATTAATTTTCAATGTCTTGGTAGATCAGTCCCCCTACACCAACACATTATGAGTCTATTTCCCTGATTTTGCTTTGCTCTCTAAGAAGATACTTCAAAACTGACTATGGTAGTGACAGTTTAGTTTTCCTTTGTTAAATCCAGGATTTAAACTTTTTATTCAGAGATCCTGTGCAAAGCAGTCATCTCCAAATTGGTCTGTTGACAAATATTTTATGAGAAAGAGCTGCAACCTCTCCTAGTTCATGGTGTTCAGTGTTCATATATTCTTGGGAGAGTGGAGAAAATTCAGAGGATGCTACAAAAGAATGATAGGTTCCATGAAACATTTTTTGAGGGTTTCCCACATAAAAGGCAAGTGTGCTGCCACTGAGCCATCCTGCCATGCTGAGGCTGCAAGCCCAAATGTAGGACATCCAGTGATCATCTGTAAAGAAGAGTCAGCACCTAGCTCCTATTGAAACCTGTCCATGGTCCTTCGGAAGAGCTACTAGAAAGGACTTCTCCACAGTTGGCAGGTTCCCTGATTATTGTGTTGCTGTGTAGGGGGAGCATCCTATTTACCATTCTCCTTGATTCCTTTGCAGTGATGGAAACTTCCCTAGGGATGGAAGCTTCTGTGGGATTGCAACCTCCAAGTCAGACATTTTGTCTGCCACAACCTCCAGAATTCCCCAACTCCTGCAGTAGCAGAAGTATCCAAAACCTCCAAATACTTGAGAGTAACCCACCAACTGATCTTGGGGACATTTCAGTAATAACTCCAGGCCAGAGCTCTTCTAATTTCTTGGCATTGCCTCCAACTCAAAGCAACGAACAAACAGACAGTAACAGTTTGGATGAGATTAAAGCCATGCTTTCAAACCCTCTGGATGCCTACATGTTTGCAGTAGAAAACCAGGATCCTCCACTACTCCCTTTAGAAATCTCTGATATCCACCAGCTCCTGGCCTCCATTGGTCCTCTGGATCAAGAGGAGATGCCTCATTCTGAAAATATCAATCTGGGAAAGAGTAGCCTGAGTCTTGAGGACCAAGGCACATTTGCAAATGGGACTGAATGTAGCAGTGGTTTTGCAGACTTCACTGAACTGGTGGAGGATATTCACCTTCCCGAGATTTTCAGTTCCTTCAAAGACCTTGACTATTCTGGAAGTCCTCAAATCATAAAACCCAGTGATACCAGAGACATCATGGTGAATCAGGAGCAGGTAAACTCAAGTGACATAAAGGGCCCTGCTGATCCAGGTATGAACAACAAACATAAAGCCTCAGAGCCTCCTGATGGGACTCCTAAGGCCAAAATGCAGCCAAAGCACCCACAGTGCCCATTAGAGGGAGAAGTTGCTTGTAGTGATGCAGACAGTCTCAGGGCTCCTGTGAACACAGCCAAGCATTCTAACAGCAAAGCTAAGAAAGCTGCACCCAGCAGGAACAGCAAAGCTAAGGTTCATGGGCAGGAAAAGCCCAAAAGGAGCAGAGAAAACATCTCCAAGAAAGCTGAGGATTGTAAGCCGGCAGGCAACAAGGTCAAGACAGAAGAGAAGCCAATGGTTCCTAAGGCAAAGCGCAAGAGAAATCAACCTGACCTTAGCCAAGAGACCTTTAAAAAGCCTCGAAGTTATCTAGGCATGCACATGCTGGAGTCGGTGCAGGTTTTTCATGCACTGGGGAAGAAGAATGATAAGAACCCTGGGCTCTCTTCCTCCCGGGCCCTGGGAAACTCAAGCAGTAACAAAGATCCCTGTCCTTGTCCAGTTAGGAAACCCTGGCTGCAGGTTAAAGGTCCTGAGAAAACTCAAGTGAGAGCCCAGAAACCAGATATCAGCGCTGACAAAGAGTGTCCATCTCCATCCCAGTATGAGCTTCCCCCTCCTGGGAAGGTTAAATTGGTGCCTTTGCCTTTTCTGTCCCCAGAGAAACCTCAACCTCGACCTGTGTATCGCAGGCCACAGTCTCTGGCCTCACGTAGACCCACTGTGGCTTACCCAGCCCAGCCTGCTTCTACCAGCTCAGCTCAACCCAGGGCAGTCAACCAATGCCGACCAGCTCCTGCAAACGCATCTTTGATGCATCCTGCCAAGCCAGCTCAGCCAGCTGTATCCCACTCAATCCATTCAGGCTTCACCACGTCTACCCAGCCTAGTGTCCCTCAGTCTGCTGCCTCTAGGCCTGCAGCCTACACAACATCATCTTGCACTTCTGTCCAGCGGGGCCCTGTTTCCACCCTTGTGAACAAGCTCCAGTCCCAACCGCCCAAGCCTCAAAACCGATATCTGCTCCAAGACTTTGCCTTACAACCAATTCCATGGAGGAAACCCAATGTTCCTGAGCCAGTAATGTCAACTCCCATCACGGAAGAGCAGAGGCCAGAGCGGGAAGCCATGAAGAAGAAGGCTCAACAAGAGCGTGAGAATGCTGCCAAATACACTTCTTTGGGAAGAGTGCAGTTTTTCATTGAGAGAGAAAGAGAGATGGAAATTGCTCACTACTATGGCTATACAATATAAGAGCTGCTAAGGCTGATGGTGCCACGTGGCTGCCAGTTAGTTTCCACATGTATATAGATAGATACAAATTTATTTATTCTCATATGTTTTCAAATATAATTAAAACTCGATGAAGAAATGTAATAAAGTTGATTAATACTGAAGTAATAAAGAGACCTTTTGGCACAGCTGAGAATTCATGGATAATGAAGAGGCCTTTTGGTACAGCTTGGGTAATAGTTAGTGTTCCACATATAAAACACAGATAAATAGATGCAAAATCATTCATTTGTATATAGTTTCAAAATTTAATAAAATTAAATAAAGTAATGTAATGGAAATGATTCATAGATAAATAATAAGAGAATTTTTGGTACTATTTGATACCAAATTGTTTTCTACATTTATATATTTTGATAGGTACAAATTTATTGATTTTCTTAAGGTTAATATAATTTAATAAAGAAATATAATAGAATTGTTTAATAGTTAAGCAATAAAGAGGTCTTCTGGTACCACTGGAGCACCATATACTTTTCCACAAAGAGGTAAATATATGTAACTTAGGGTTAGAATTCATCATTCTGATACACTTTTCTAAGTTAATAAAATTGAAGAAAAATTTGATTAATAGATTGGTAATAAAGAGAATTTTTGAGTTTTGAATTGCTGTGAACTGTGGTTTTCTTTGGTAGAGGTGGGGATCAAAGCCTGCATGAGAAGAAAGGAACTGAACGTGGGACAGGATAACAGGGTAAAAGAATAGGAATTGAGGAAAGAGGAAGGAATATGATCTAGCACTAGGAAAGCTAAAGGGTTTATTAGAAGAATGAGGAATGGGTAAAATGGTTGAAGTATGACACAAAGTTTGAGGTTAGGGTTAAAAGCATAAAATCTGAAACAAGTAGAAAATGGCAGAAGAATAGGTTCAGGATAACCAGTAGAAATGCAAAAATCAAAACACCCTCATGGAGAATGTCCTAGGTCTTATGACCTACCAGAAAGGCTTTTTAGTACATTAGATTCAGGGCACAAGTTCAACATGATCATGGTTGGGGTGGGAAATACAAAACACACGGGAATCTACCAGGGGTGTGGCAACGGTTCACAGTCATTCTGAGGGCAGCTGATAACCTGGGACCAAGCCAAGTGAACTGCAGCAGTGGGAGGTCCACCCTGAACACGACCTGGAATAAATCACCATTTACTCAACACCCATGCACCAGGGCAGCAGAGCTGCAGTGCTTCAATTAGGCTTCAAACACACAAGGCCAGTATCACTGAGCCACTTTACTAATGATCTAGTGCTGTAGGATCAAATTGTAAACAGAGAAACAAGGCGTCAATCTGAGGCCTATGGCCTCAAGTCCTCCGTGATCACAAGTGCCGTCTGGAGCCAGCCTGGCTTTCAGAGCACAGCATCCAGACATTACCGGTAGCTGAGATCACACTTCAAAACAAGGATAAATAACTAAATTGAGGGACCTGTCAGTCCTTGTTCACTGATTCCTGCACGTGCTGCCATCAGAGACCACTGCCATCACTCAATGCTCACGAGAAACATCAGTTCTTGGCGTCCATCTCCACCCTGTGCGAGCAGACAGTGCGCGTGTGCAGGGGATAGCTGGCCAACAGCTGCAGGACCCAGAAGCCCAAAGCTGTGCAGGCTCTTCCCTAGGCCAGAGGCCAGAGTCCTCGTGCACAACTGCCCTGGGAGAGGGTGACCAACAGTGGGGGAGAATATTAAAGGAATGGAGTAGCGGCAGAAAATGACGGAGGCAGGGGATCATCACCATGCAAAGATTACTAATATAAATTTTTAAATTAATTCTGTAGATACAATTCATATAAATTTCATCATTGAAAAGTGTGCAATTCTGTGGCATTTAGTAATTTCTCGAGGTTGTGCAACCATCGCCACCATCTAATTCATAACATTTTCATAATCCTAAAAAGAAACCCTTCTATATGTGAGAGGTCACTCCCATTCCTTCCTCGCCCTGGCCCCAGGCAACCATTAATCTTTGGTTTTGTCTTTTCTGGACATTTCTTTAAAAAGGAATCATACAATATATGACCTTAGTTGTCTTCTTTGAATTAGAAGACTGTTTTCAAGGATTATCCATGTTGTAAAGAGTTGAGTCCTTCATCCCTTTTTCAGATTGCCTATGATTACATTGCATTGATATCCCACATTTTTTATATGAATATATCACCAGTTTAACTTCAAACCACAGGGAAGGGTGTTGTACTCCATGTACATAACATGCCAAAATACATTCTATAATCATGTATAACAAAAAGAACATAGCTTATTTTAAAAAAAATTAGAAATACAAAAAGTTACAGCGTGTGCTTTAAGCCAATATATAAAATAAATGTGTAAACAAAACAGAACATGATAAAATCCCTCACCCGAAGTGCACCAAATAACCCTAAAATTTCTTATGTCATTTAACTCCTTTTGTAATTCTCAACCTTGGAGATTTTAACTTTTTACCAAAAATGTTTTTAATTATTAGGAATTAATTTATATAATAATAATTTATAATAATAAATAATTTATAAACTTAATAATTTATAGCTAACTGACTGGAAACAAAGAAACAAAAGAGGTCTAAAATTAAACTGATTCCTCATGTATACATTTAATCATCACTTTTAACAAACACACATATTAAAGGTCTCTCCAAACATGCAGAAGAATTTGTTATGGAAACTTGTCATTTTTTTCTGCTGACAGGAAAGACCAGTCTTTAATGAAGCCATAGGTGATGCTCCAAACCACAGATTAATCTTGATTTCTGTTTTTTTTTTAAGTATATTATCTTTATTACATGCAATAAATATGTATTTATTTATTGCAAATAAATATTTTCATGCAATAATAATGTACAAGTTTAAAAGTCTCCAAAGCATTTGAGATATTTCCCTATATTTGAACAAATTCATCCCATCCTTTTGTTTCCAAGTATTTACTTTTCAAATTCTGTCATTTTCATATTCCCAATGGGTTCACAGCAAACATTTTACCAGTGTGAACAATTTCTCTTCAGTATACATCCCATTTCTGCTTTCAGAACACCCCCAGTCCTTAGCAATGTTCTAGACAGGCTGTTGTAGCATTGCAATGCAAACACTGAAAGCCTGCATCTCCAAGACAAATGTTTCCAGGAGCTAGCTGCAGACATGGAGGAGGTGTTTTTTATCACTCCTAAAGTAAGAGTCTCTAGGAGGCAATAGTTAATCTCCTTCCAAGTAAATCCTCTCCAGAAGCTGCCTACAGATTCCTGGCCCAAAAGAGGTGAAATTCCTGAGTGCCCAATAAAATTTATGCTCACTAGAGAACCCCTCAGAAAAACTTATATAATCCCAATCCCTATCTTTTGTTCAGTGGCTTATTTTGCACCAGGAAAGTGGGTCCATCAGAACTATGACTCCATTCCTGAATAAGGCTTTTGGCTGATTCTTGAAGTTTGTATCTGCCGCTAATCTAACTACTGTTTAAAAAATGAGGACAGGTGGTTAAAAGCACCACCAGTCTGTTGCCACAGTGGCACTTGGGTGTGGCTCTGTCATGTGTCCCCATGGTGGAAGGGAGATTATCTCCAAATCTTGCTCTCTGGATACTTTTGTTTGGGGTCTCCATCTCTGGCTCATTTTGTGGCTATTATAACAGTGAATTATATTGTGAAATTCCTGATCCCTGGTGGCTTGTGTCCTGGATCCCCAATCTGTTTGCCATGTGGCCTCTTCCTGAGAACCAGTACACAGTATATTAACTTAGTATCTTTTTCAATACAGATGATGTTTTTGTGTTTTTGCCCAAAACTGCATAGAAATTGATAAACGTTTTTAATGCAAATGAAGGAATGCAATAAAGAGTAATATTCTTAAGGAAAAAAAAAAACAAAATCTGGGACTGGATCCTGCTGACTTTTAGCCATGGTAAGGCGTTTGCATTTTATCTTGAGAGCAAGAGAAATCCATTGAAAAGTACATTGGGGGTGTGACCTAAACTTGTATTTTTAAAATATGAGTGTTGGCTATTCGGCGGTAAATAGAGGGTTGCTCAAAGAAGGCAGGAAAACCAGCTAGGAAACTCAGCAACTCAGCAGAAGGTTAATGGTTTGGAGTACTGAAGCATGGCTGCATAGGAGAGCTTAGATGGATTTGCTGAATGGAGGTAGAGTCCAGGGGATTTATTTATAGTCTGGAAAAAAAGATGCTATCATGGGTTGAACTCAGGTTTTTACCTTGAGGAACATGGTAGTCTATTTCCCGAGTGTGTGTCACAAAGGGTTTGAGGAGTGAGTCACTTGTCATCCTAACTACTCAGGACACTGAGGCAGAAGGATTTTAAGTTCAAGGTCAGCCAGGACAACTTCCTGAGACACTTTGTCTGAAACATATAAATAGTATTTATCAATAAAATAGATTTATAAATAAAACGAAGATATAGTTCAGTGGTAATGCCCCTAGATTGTTGGTTTGTTAACTTTTTGACTTGTTGAACTTGGAATGCATATGAGATGTTCAAGCAGAAATGTCAATAGGAGGTTGAATGTACCACTCTGAATGAACTCAGAGGAGAGATCCAGGCTGAAAATATAAATAAGAGTGACCTCAAAATGAAAATGGTTCTGAAGCCATGAGAACAGTTGAGACCTTCTAGTGAAGAGATTCATAGCCCAGGGTCCAGGAAACTCTGAGGGATTCATGGATAGAATTCAGGGGGACCATGAAGTTGAATGAGGAAAATGGTTATTATTACTATCCACCAACTGACATTTAGCAGTTTTTTCCATGTTGAATGTAGGCTTAAACAAAATCCATGTTCAAAATATTTCTAATTTTATCGCCAAGAGCTATCAAGATATTTTCATGTCATATTAAAATTGTTCTGATATCCCAAAATACCATCTACATTTATCTCTACTTCAGAATCATGGTATAGTATTACTAAACCAATGACTAGATCCTGTAATGTAATGTGTTAATAAATTCATTCACATGTGGTTATACATAAAGCTGAAAGTACTAGGAATTTAACTGTGTTTGAAAATAGGTATATGGTGGCTTGGTAGGAAGGGGTGGGGACTGCATCTCATCAGTATATTGGTACCAAGGGAAGCATGGATCATGTGTTGGAAAATCAAACTAGCACAGAATATTTTGAAAATCTCTCTTTCCCTGGGATGTCTTTCTTCTGAGGTGTGAAGTGTTGACCTAAATCTTTCTCTCCCTTTGCAGAAGGAGGAAGTGGAAGGATTTGCTGGGAACATAACTATCCAGCAAGAGCTACAACATCAAAGACAGAGGACAGAACATGAGAAGGAGCAATAGCTGGAACACGAACAGTTCCATGCCTTTAAGGAAATGATCTAGAACCAGGAACTAGAAAAAGAGTGACTGAAATTTGTACAGGAATTTGGAAAGGTGGACCCTGGACTAGGTGGTCACTGGTGCCTGACTTGGAAAAGTCCTCCTTTCTGTGTTCCCTACCTCACCTGTGTCATCCACACAGCCTTCAGACTGTAACAAAAAGCAAGGCCAGCTAGGCCAACGGGGGTGGACAGGTCCTTGAAACCTGGAGCACTGAGAACCTCCCTAGGTAGTGAGTCTGTTTGCTGTTGTCCTCCCATTTTGCTTCCACAGTATCATTCTGGAGGACTCAGCCTAGGAGGGCCTCTGTGATCCCACTAACCAGCCTTTGATAACAGAACCCCTTGGATAAGGACTGCCATAGTGTGTCCTGTCACACTGGCTCTCTTGTAAGAGGCCTTTGTTTAAAACATACAATTTACCTGAAGCCCAGTCAGTTTTCTGAAAAGCTGGTACTAACCCTGAAAGTCAAACCCTCAGCTTTTAAGGTCATTCAGAGATTGAAAATGTTTAGTGAATTAGAGACCACCACTGGCTTTTTGTAAAAACTTATCCTAATATGTACAGAACCATGGTACAAATCAATGACTGACTTTAAAAAAAAGAGAGAAAAAACAGGCTACTGAATTGTGCTTGCCCTGAAAGCATTCCTGATAAGGAGCATGGTAAAGGTAAAGATCATGTGTGGTGGGTGATAACTCAGTTCAACCATAAAAACTACTGTCAGTCTTACCTCCTGTCACCAATGATGGCAATCGAGAAATAAGAATGGGGT
Organism: Sciurus carolinensis; assembly: GCF_902686445.1. Lineage (NCBI taxonomy): Eukaryota > Metazoa > Chordata > Mammalia > Rodentia > Sciuridae > Sciurus > Sciurus carolinensis. The sequence continues at coordinate 25,658,077 of NC_062225.1, forward strand.
AAAATGATGAGTATATCTTGATCATTAGAGGAATTTGTGGAAGGCAGGAACTGACTCTCAAGTAGTCACTTAAAGAAGTCAGCTTTGATGGAAATCCATCTACAAGTACAGTGTACGAAGGGAAGAAGGGCTGAGCTGTGAGGTCTGAGATTTTGACAGTCACCCCCATTTACTAGGCAGGCTTATCTTCCACTACTGTTCCTTCCTATGTATTCTAAGTTCAGGGAAATTGAAGTCTCATGTTCCAGGACATTCCCTCCACTGCCTTATCCAATGAGGTTTGGTAACATTTGACTTCTACCTAGACTTTTGCCTGCTTCCCAGGTTTTCTTGAAGACTTTCCACTTCCTCTCCTTTCAATCAGGTTGATTGGGTTCTCTGTAAAACTCCCAGAGCTCTTTTTATGTGTAATACAAGTTAGATCATTTATCAGAGTCTGTAGTCTTTTGTCAATAACTTGATTTTCATTTAGTGCTAGTAAGGACCTGAGTGTTGCTCAAGTCTGATTCACATTTGTGTTCCCTGTAGGCTGAGCACAGTGTCTACTTGGTATGCATTTGGTAGGCAAATTTACTGAATTAAAAGGAATGGACTGTGTCAAACCTTAATTCATTATTTGTAGTTGTCATCATCAAACTTCTGAATAACTGTGCATCTCATGGTCTGACTTTGTCATCTCTGGCAGTTCAGACCTTGCTGTTGAATGTGCAGAAGCAGAATGTACTTTAAAAAAGATGTTTATTATGAAAATATGGCTGTGAAAGTTGCTTCCTACCCTTAGTTTTCTGGTTTTCTCATAGGTTTGTTTTACATGGTGTTCAGGAACTGGGTCCATCCTTGGCATCCTGAAGCAGTTTTAGAACTTCTTTGTTCGCGCATTTTTAGAGGGACCAGATTTTTGTTATTTTAGGGGGTTGGGGTTTGGAATTTAAACTATCTTCTAAAGAATACTCAGAAACAAATAACTACCTAAGTCATTTTCCATTATGAAGACTATATTATTTTATGCCTCCTTGAAAGTCATACTTTAATATTCTTAGGAGGTCAAAGAGAGGTGAAAAATGAAACGTTCAGTTGAAAGGGAAGGTTATTATTAATCCTTTTTAGATGGTGGCAAAGAATTTCTAAATATCTTAGAAATGTTTTGGAAAGGAGTTGTTTACCCTTGTCTGACCTTGAATAAGTAAAGCCTACTTTTTCTTGAAGTATCGACAACCCGAACTGAAACTGCAAAGTTTCCTATAAATCAGATATCGGTGAGACAAAAGGCACAATTCATCCTTCTCCAGCTGGGAGCCTATGAAATGAATAAGTTACATGCTTCCAAAATACAATGGTGGAACCAGTGTAGGACATGCAGTCCCATTCCAAAAAGCAGAAACAAATGAAGAACTGAGTGACTGGAGCAGGTTTAGTAGTGCATACCTACGATCCCACTGCTAGGGAGGCTGAGGTGGGAGGATTCCCAAGTTCAAGGCCAGCTTGGGCAACATACAAACCAAACATATAAAAACAACATTAAGTCTTAATGTTGGAGAACAATCTCTCTTGATTCCATATCCTGCATCCTGGGTACTTAAGGACAAGGGTTGTACCCCAAGACCTCAGGCAGCCCATTATTTTCTGCTGAGTTCAATTCGCTCAGAGCTCTCATAGTTGGAGTCTGACGCCCAAATTTGTGGAGAATGGAATCGTGAACTGATGGCTCTCTGGTTCTGAGTCTTTAAGCACTGCCCCACTCCTCTAATGCCAAGGCACTGCTCCAAATGGGACTCTCTTTGGTGGCTCTGCTCCTATGACATGTCTCTGAACAGGTCCTCAGACTGTCTGCAACATACTCTGAAATCTAGGTAGAGACCACATGACCCCACAGCTCTTAGGGGAATTGGCGAATATGAATAAGGAGGCTGACAAGTTCCACAAAACATCTTTGCTAGATGAACACCCTGGAATGCTGGCCATGTGACTCTGTTCACATCCAAAATCTTCAGAACCAGCGAAGCTCATGGTATAATTTTCAGTTTGAGTCCAAAGATCTTAGAAACCAGGAGCCACTGGTGCAAGTCTTAGAGTCCAAAGTCTAGAAATCCAGTCCTGATTTCCAAAGGCAGAAAAAGAAAGCCTGTGTTGTGATTCTGTCTGGGGTCCTAGCTGACTGCATAGTGCCCACCCATATTGATGGCAGATCTTCCCCACTCAGTCTGGAGAACCACACATCAGTTTCCTTTAGAAAACCTCTGAAAGTCACACCCAGAAATAACTCTTTACCATGTATGTATTCCTTAATGCAGTCAAGCTGACACATAAAATTGACCATCACATCTCCTAATCAGCTGTGGCCTCAGGCTGGAGAAGAGATTTTATGACATGATTTTATGATTTTTTGATGTCATGAGAATGAGATGCCCACTCAATGTCTGAAATTGGGGGGATTCCAGTGACTTAGCATTGCTCTCCCAATGCTAGCAGCTGTGAGCTCTAATTGGAATGATTCAGCCTCATGGTCTCAGACTTTTCCCTTCTCCGTTACAGTTCCTACAATCGATGGATTGCACCTTGTGGTGCTGTGCAGAAGGGTGTGACCTCAGTTTCTCCAGTTAGCCACTGCCAACACTGTTCGGGGAGTAGAAGCAAGTTGAATTCTCTTTGAGAAACTAGTGAAAAAGAAAAGGAGAGAAAAGAAAAACAAACAAAAAGTCAAACTCATTCCTGAAGTGAGACCTTCCTTTTCCTTGACCTCCCATGACTCTCAGAGATGTTCAGGGTCAGTTTCTCTTTGCATCAAATTCTCTGCACATGCAACCATGAACTGTTCAGTATAGTCCCTTTAAATCTGTTGACTCTGTATTTGGTTGCTTTTCAGATTCCCTTGAATTGAACTGATTCTAGTTCGATACACATGCACCAAACTCTAATCATAGTAGGAAGAGCTACCCACTACATATACCACCATGCTCTGAGCACCTACTCTGTGGTAGGGCCTAGAAATATAAAATATATGTAAGGGACACAGTTTACATTCACGAAAAGTGTCCAATGACATTCGAGAGATGGGAGACATGAAATAAAAATAGACAGCATTGTGATTCTGTCTGAGCTCCCAGCTGCTGTATGTACCATACAAGATTGTAGGAACTGTAATGGAGGACGGAAAAGTCTAGGAATTTTGAGAAGGAAAGAGCACTGAATGCAGGCACTTACAGAACCCATTACTAACTGCCGAATGAATCCATTAATGAAGTGAAACAGACGTCGCCAGAGTTTAATGAAGGACTTAACAGTGAGAGGAAAACTGCTTTAGACATGAGCAAAGGAGGAGAAATGCTACTCCACTTGGTGCTTTTCAGGAACCATGAGTACAATGCAACAGGGATGTGGTGTTTACCCAAGCTGGGCATCAGAGGAAGGTTAGGGGATGGTCACAGCATCTCTGGTTATGAAGAGAACCCAGTAATACACATTAGTAGACAATGTCGTGAACCACTGAGGCGAGAGATCCAGGGAACACAGAAGAGACTCATGCTGTGGTGGGAAGTAATGTTGCTTGTGTAGATGTTTGACTTTCCACAGTGAGGTTGCAGGAGTGCATGACAATCGTTGACAAGCTGTTTTCAACTTTGACAGATGAGGAATGAATTTACCATTACCCACATTCTCATCCCCAAGCAAAGTGTTGGTATGATTATTGCAACACAGAGAAAGAACTTTTCCTCATACAGGATCAGCAGGGTCTCATCAACCTGGGCGGGATTCATGTAAGCAAATCTCAGCTCTCTGAGGGTTCATCTCATGTTTGTGTTATGAACACTGCTTGTTTCTTCTTTTAAAGGGATTGTACCTAGATTATTTATTGTTTTCCTTTCCTTTGGATACAGTTCCTAGTATACTTGAGTGCTTGTGCTAAGAAATCGGCAAACTATTCCAGATTCTCCGACAGTGGTGTTAGGTCCAGCTAATGTCCGTCCTCTAAACAGAAAATGGAATTCTCACTCAGTTACACCTGTACTACATTCTGGTAGCTACATTAATGTGGGAAAAAAAACAGACGAGTCTTTCTGATTTGTCTCAGTCACAGATCACTTCCACTGGAACAGCTTCAAAACTTCCCTCCACTCTTACAAAACATCCATTGCTTAGAGTTGCACTCTCAGATGGGCTCAGTGCTGAACAACTCTCTGCTACTTTACTATGTTAACTGTGACAGAGATGAGTCAATGTCACCGAGGCTATGTCACTAGCTGAGTCAAATATTACAAGAATGCATTTCATATAACGGGAATAATTTTGAACATGGATAAGACTTTACCAACTTCCTGGACAGTATCATCATGGCACAGTGCTTCCTACACAAGGGGTTTTACTCCTGTGAAGCATTCCAGTATGAGCGCCTTCCTCTCCTGGATGGCCTCTGTTGTTGGTCACAATTCCTTCAGCTTGTAAGCTGGATTCCTTTTGTCATTTCTCAGAGGTGAAGCCTCTTCTTTTTACCATCTAGCACAGCTCTTCTTTACATCAACCACGTCTTTCAAGTGTAGTGTTCTTCAGAGTCTGAAAGAGGTGCTGCAAAATTGGCTGCTGAGGCTTTCTGTGGACACTGGCAGGAAATCTCTGGCAAGTAGTCCTCTGGAGACAACGTTGGGTGGATCCATGAATTCTGTGTCTAAAGTGATTCACTATGTAGGATGGCTGTTTACTACTGCACTGTGATTGCAGAGTAACAGTACTTACTTGTTGCAGTTCAGGCTGGATTTGTACGCGAAGGATGTGACAGATATGTAAATTATAACCTTCCACTAGGGGTATTATTTGCTCCTGGGATGTTCTATTCTGCACTCTTCTGCCTGGATACCAGTAAACTGAACCAGCTCTGAAACAGTATGCACAGGTAATGTAAAAATTTGATGCAGCCAGGAAAAATGACTCGGTACAAAAGGCAAAATCAGAGTTCAATTTCAGCAGCAAGACTTATGAAGAAATTGACCACTAAGTGACAACCAGGTGATTGCCTGTGGACATAAAAACCCTTTTAGAAAGGAACATATACTGACCTCCAAATCCTACAAAAAGCTGGAGTAGTGGAGTACAAAAAGAAGTTAAATTTAGTCTAACACCCTTCTCTATTAAACTATGCTGCTTCCTTTTTGCTGCAGGAAAGCCCAGAAAAAAGGACAATGAACCTGAGCTCTACTCGGGGAAAGAAATGGAACTGGTATTTGGAGTATTTATTCTCAGAGGTTACAAGGCTTAAAACATTTCATAGGAAGTAATATTCATCATTCTTCTGTCCCATGATCAGAACTGTCCTTTTATCAGAGAGCAGAACCACCATGATAAATACTAAATGAATACTAACATACAAGCTGAACACATCAGACTAAATTCCCTCCTCAAGGCTAGAGAGGCCAAGTAGCTAGACATTTGTTTCCCTATTTTTAAATTTTTAGCTTACTGTTGAAAAATGACTTCTTCATCATGCTCTGCCCTCCACCAAATTATACATGAAGAGACACATCTGCTTTGGGGTGGGCATTTTCATATTTTTCTATACTATGAGCTGCATTGATAGAAGAGAGCAGGTAAAATATAGTGCTAGTCAATCTACAGACATACTTTTGCAGAATATCTGCTGACTCTGTGAAACCTGTGGATATTGACATTTTTTTTCTTATGTGAACAACAGCAGCAGTGCCAAATTAATAGGATACAACATATATGACTCTAAGAGCCCTGAGTAGCTGATGGCCTCCTGGGCCTTCACTGGTATATAAATTGGTTGAGGGAAGGAAGGAAAAGGGATGAGGGGTAATCAAGACATTTCTGTTCATAGTGATACAGTTTCATTAAACTATTTTATTTGTGTGTATATGTGTATGTATACACATAATTTCTAAATGTTCAGGTCTATGTAAACTGACTGCAACTTTACTTTGAGAAGGAATTCTGAAGCTTTTCATGAATTTCCTATTAGCTAAACTAAGATGTTGAAAATAATAATTTTGGAGGGCTGGGGTTGTAGCTCAGTGTTAGAGAGCTTCCTAGCATGTGCAAGGCACTGGGATCAATTTTCAGCACTGCAAATAAATAAATAAATGAATAATGTCCATCAAGAACTAAAAAATAATTTTACCAAATATGAATATCTCCTCCAGTGTTACTGAATGACTCTGCTACTCTTAATAAAATTCATATCATTTTAGAGGAATGAAGCTGAATTTATCTTTGCATTGAAGGGCACATTCTCAGTTTTTTCCTACTAAAACAAAAACTATAATCAGACAGTAGAAATCTCACTCATGTATTCATAGATTGAATTAATATGTATTTAGTTCCTTACTATGTGCCAGGTATTTTTTGGTGTGCTGATTATATAGTTGTATCCCATACAAAGTACCTTCTTTTATGGAGTTTATGTTCCAATGAAGAAGATAATAGCCATATAAGTGATATATAATATCAAGTGGTAAGAAGAAAAAGCAGGCATTAGGGATAGAATGGGGAGGTGGTTGCTATTATTTATAAGGTGGTTAGGGAAGGTCTATCTGAAGAGATGATATAGGCAGAGAACCTCATAAGCATTCTGCACAGAGGCAAAGGCAAGTAAAAAGGCTCTGAAGTATTAACTTATGTGGCATGTTTAAGGAACAGCAGAAGCTGCTGAGGTTACAGCATGATTAAGACAAAAGAGTGGAAAGAACTAGGGACAAAAGGTAGAGACTACTTAATGAAAGGATCATTTAGCCTGGTGTAGATATGTAAATCGAGGCCATTAGTGAGACTGAGAAGAGATGGCATAATTTGGATTACCTGTATGAAATATGAAGCTACAGTGTGAAGGTTAGACTGAAGAGGATTGAAGGACAAAGCAGAGAATACTTTGGTTCTTACAGTATTTCAGACAAGAGTCTTAGGCTAGTCTCACAGATGATAGAGAAGAGTTTAGATGTTAGATTCAGTCTCTATTTTGAAGGTAGCGAAGTTAGGATTTACTGATCACTTGGATATTAGGAGGAAGAAAGAGAGGAGTCAAGGATGAGTCCTACATCTTTCTTTACCTGAACTACGTGAATTCTGAGATAGAGATGAGGCATACTGGAGGAAAATGAGTTTTCAAAAGCATGGAATCAACTTCTATTTTGTCCATGCTGGGTTGGAGATGCTGAATAGACAACTGGATTTCAGGGTATAATTTAGGGCTTGAAATTTAATCTGGGAGTCATTAGGGAATAACCATGGCATTGGATGAAATCACTTTATGCATCTGGAAAAGAAAAAATGGAAAAGGACCAAGCCCTGGGGTCTTCCAACATTATGGAGTAAAGAACAGGAACATCAAAAGACCGAGAAGGACTTGTCCTAGAAATGTACTAAAATAAGGAGACTGCTATACTAGAGGTCAGGTAACAAGGTGGTTTCAAAAAGGTGGGAATATTTTCATATGTTCTAATAAACAAGAAGAAACTCAAATATTTGATCTCATAAGGGGCAGCAGAATAGTGATTAGTAGAGGCCAGGTGAGTTGGGAATTGAGTTTGAAGAGAGGATATTTTACGGGTGTACAGGTGCACTTGGTGGGACCATACTAATGCTTGATAGCACTGTAGGGTAACTGTGTTTGACAATAATGAAGTACACAGTTCAAAATGAATCCTAACCTCTGGGACTATGGCTCAGTGATAGAGCACTTGCAGAGCATGTGTGAGGCAGTGGGTTTGATTCTCTGCCCTGCATATAAATAAATAAAATAAAGGACCATCTCCAACAAAAAGTATACATATATTTCATTTTGGCAAAATGACAGTGAAGTCTTTACAAAAGAAAAAAATAGGAATTTGAATGTTGCCTAAAAGCAAAAAAAATATATATATATATTTGACATGTAATATGCCAATTACCCTGACAGTTTTACATTGTATATATATATGTAATGAAATAGAACACTATACACCATAAATATGTAGAATTATATATCAAGTAAAATGTTTTAAGTCAAATAATAAAAATGCAGTTCCTCAAAAATAAGGAGAAGAAAAAAGAAAGTAAACTATGTAGTCACCCTGTTGCATAAGAAATCTTTTTAACAACAACAAAAGAAATTATGGGTCTCTTCCCATACTTGTATTGCATTTACTTGTTTACAATGCTGGAAAGAAATAGCCTCACTTTTTGTGAACTTCAAGTGTACCCCTCATGGTTGTGAACAGCTTTTACTGAAAAAAGAGTTTGGGGCCAGCTGTTGAGAAGGCCTAACATGGCTATACCTTTCTTTATGCACCACATGTGACTGTCCGTGCTCACCAAGAGTCCTCTGGCTCCTTACTCTTCTCACACTCATGCCACACAGATCTCATTTCTCTCCAGTGTTGACCTACACACTCAACTCTTCCTACCAGATGATGCTACCAGAGTCAGTAACTAGTGTCTGCTTCCCCAAGTTTCAGGAGTGAGTACACAGGACTTGGTTCTGGGTGTTATAGGGAGGCAGGAGCAAAGAAAGTCTCAGAGCAAAAGGTCTTTATACTTGAGACTTGTTCTTTAGAAAATATAGAGATTGTAGCATTAAACGGCTTCTTTCTAAAATGACTCTTCAAAGCCCATATCCTGATAACCTTATGATTCTTGTTTTAAAAGATATATAAGCAACAGTTCTGTTGCTTTTCTAAGAGAAGCCAGGTGCAGTGGTCCATGCCTATAATCCCAGCAACTTGGGAGGCTACGACAGGAGGATAGATCCTCAGCATCTTAGTGAGAACCTATCTCAAAAAAACAAACACAAAAACAAAAATGAATAAAAACAAACAGTGCTGGTTATGTAGGTCTGTGGTAAAGCATCCCTGGGTTCAATTCCCAGTATCAAAAAGTTAAAATAAAAAAAAATTTTAAAAAGTCCACCAGAAATTTAGAGTATTTGACCTGAAGTGATGGTAATTCAAGAGTTCAATGTTGTATTAAAGAATTTCAAATCTGTGCTAAGCGGGTGGAGCTCAGTGGTAAAGCACTTGTATGCAGAGGTACCATCCCTGGCACCACACACACAAAGACACACAGAAGTTCAAAGAGAAACTCATAATGCTGGGTTAGCTCTTTTTCATACCAATTACTGTTATTTATTATGAGTTCTCACAGCAAAACCAATGTGGTTGTACTGATGAATCATTCTGTAAGTATGCTTCATTCAAAAGACAAGACACTTGTAAACCAGCGTACTATAGAAGCTGTCTTAAAATGAACTTAGTTGTACTGTGTGTGAGAGTCCATGCCTGGTCCTGTGTGTGTGTGTGTGAGACAGAGAGGCTGAGGAACACCTTTGCTTGCCTCTGAATCTGCCTTTTCTTGAGAACTGACCATGGACTACAGAAGATTTCTTCATGTCGCCAGAAAGGATTTCATCCACACCAGCAAGGATCTACCTGTTTTTTCATATGTATCCAGTGTAGAAGAAATGGGAGCTGTACTTCAGGCAAGGAGGACAGTCAGAGCTGATGAGGTAGATTGTTCTGCCTGGCCGACATGGAAGATCTGCCTTGTCACTTGTCTTTCCAGATCTCTGTAATAAGGACAGACATGGGAAGCAGTGTGACATGGAAACAGATTTGAATCTGAGCTCTGCCACTCAATCACTGTATGTCTTTGACACTACTTACTCTTCCTAGACCTCATCTTTCTGATCAGTAAACTGAGGATAATAATAAAACATGCTTATAGGCTTACTGCAAGGATTAAAGGAAGTAGGGGCTGGAGGTGAAACTTACCAGTACAACATGTGTTTAGTATGCATAAGGCCCTGAATTCAAACCCCAGCGACACGTGCACAAAAGAATTTGCAGGAAGTACCTAATACAGTAGCTGGGTAATGAAATGTTACTTTTGTTCTTTATTGGTATCAACTACTATACCTATACTTGGGCAAGAGGTTTGAATACAAAGGAAAAAAGCACCAAAGAGAGGTTAATTAAGTATACTTGATCTGGAATTTTGTTCAGATAGAGGGTAAGTGAAAAGCCTATAGCTCAGAAGTTAATTGGTAAGTATCAGCATGAACCCGAGTTTTTACATTATAAACACCTACAAACATAATTTCACAGAAAAAGCCTAGGAACAATTTCAGCCTGGTAGCAATGCATATCTCTAGCACTCAAATGGTAGTCTTTAAGTATCATTCCCACTAACAGGAATCTAAGGACCTTGTTAAGATGACTGATTCAGGCTGGGGCACAAAATGAACAAGATGAGCCTGGAACTCTTTTACACATAAAGCATATATGATGAACAAAGATTCCTAAGGTTGTTTCAAAATGTCTCAGGCACCAAATTGAGGAGCTCCAAACATCCAAAGATAGGAATTCAACTTGTACCTCAGTAAGAAAAACAACAGCATGGTGTCCATAACGATATAAAAAATAAATTAATAAAATTCTACTAGTCCAACTCATTATTGTGCAAACTTAATAAAACATTCCTAAAACAAGAGAAGGAGGCAAGATGGCAGGGAGAGAGGAACCACTGCCTGAGGCTCCTTAGCCCTGACTTGTAAAGTGGGAGAGCTTCTCCTTAGCAAGGACTCAGAGGTGAAAAGAGAGGAAAGATAATTTGCCACCAAGGAGGATCCAAGATGGCGGACTAGAGGGTGACTGCATCTCCCGTTGTTCCAGAACTCAGGATTCAAGAGGGGGAGGTGGGCTGGGGAGATAGCTCAGTTGGTAGAGTGCTTGCTTAACAAGCACAAGGCCCTGGGTTCAATCCCCAGCACCGCAAAAAAAAAAAAAAAAAAAAAAAAATCTGCAGTAAGAAGGGGAGGTATTGAGAGACTCGGACCAACATAGAGCTGTGTGGTGAGTCTCTCCCACTGGGTAAAGCTCGGCCGGGCAGCAGGCCCGGACAGGGGCAGCTTCTTGGAGCAGGGCAGGGCAGCGAGAGTCTTCCCCAAGCAGCCCTGATCTCTCTGGCAGCAGGCTTGATCCACAGCCAGCTTCTACAAGCAGGCCCGCCAGGTGAGAGCACAGAACCAACCCCAAGCCCTGAACCCAGTGGTGGGCCCAGGCCGCTAGGCAGCTTCTCGGACCAGGGCAGGGCAGTGAGAGACTTCCCCAAGCAGCCCTGTTCCCTCCCACGACAAGCCCTGTCCATAGCCAGGTTCTCGGAGCAGGCCCGCCCACTGAGAGCTTTTCCGCATACAGCCAACCCCAAGCCCTGAAACCCAGCTGTGGGCCATAGCCCGCAGGCGGCTTCTGGTACCAAGGCAGGACAGGGAGAGGTTTTCCCCAAGCAGCCTGTCTCCCTCAGGTGGGGGCAGGCCCTGTCTATAGCCAGCTTCTAGGAGTAGGACTGCCCAGTGAGAGGATTTCCACGCAGAACCAGCCCCCAGCCCTGGACCCAGTAGCGGGCTAGGGGCAACTTTCTTCAGAAGCACTGCATTATCAAGCTCTTCCAAGACTTCAGGCTACTGAAGACTGGGAGGTGATATACTGGAAATCTACAGGGACACTATAAGCCAATAGAGGAAATCTGCAATATCTCAGAGTCCCACTGATATCTGACCAATATGGGAAAACAAGGGAAGAAAATGTCCCAAACAAAACTAGATACTATATCAATAAAACTCAATGACAGCACAGCAGAAGAAATGTCAGAAAGGGAGTTCAGAATGTACATAATTAAAACAATCAAGGAAGCAAACGAGGAGATGAAAGACCAAATACAGGCATTGAAGGAGGAGATGAAAGAGCAAATGTAGGCATGAAATGATTGCACCAATCAACAGTTAAAAGAGCAAATACGGGAAGCAAGAGATCATTTCAATAAAGAGTTAGAGACACTGAAAAAAAAAAACCAGAAACCCTTGAAATGAAGGAAACAATAAACCAGGTTAAAAACTCCATAGAAAGCATAACCAATAGGATAGAACACCTCGAAGACAGAACCTCAGACACTGAAGACAAAATATTTAATATTGAAAACAAAATTGACCAAACAGAGAAGATGGTAAGAAATCATGAACAGAATCTACAAGAATTATGGGATATCATGAAAAGGCCAAATTTGAGAATTATTGGGATTGAGGAAGGCTTAGAGAAACAAACCAAAGGAATGAACAATCTATTCAATGAAATAATATCAGAAAATTTCCCAGATCTGAAGAATGAAATGGAAAACCAGGTACAAGAGGCTTATAGGACTCCAAATACACAAAATTACAACAGACCCATACCAAGGCACATTATAATGAAAATACCTAACATACAAAATAAAGATAGATTTTTTTTTTTTGCAGTGCTGGGGACTGAGCTCAGGACCTTAGTGCTTGCAAGGGGAGCACTCTACCAAATGAGCTTTCTCCCCAGCCCTAAAGACAGAATTTTAAAGGCTGTGAGAGAAAAGAATCAAATTACATTCAGGGGGAAACCAATACGAATATCAGCAGATTTTTCAATCCAGACCCTAAAAGCTAGATGGGCCTGGAACAACATTTTTCAAGCCCTGAAAGAAAATGGATGCCAACCAAGAATCTTATACCCAGCAAAACTTACTTTCAGATTTGACGACGAAATAAAATCCTTCCATGATAAACAAAAGCTAAAAGAATTTACAAAAAGAAAGCCGGCTTTACAGAACATTCTCAGCAAAATATTCCATGAGGAAGAGATGAAAAACAATGATGCAAATCAGCAACAGGAGGAACTAGCCTAAAGGAATAGCCAAATAAAGGAGAAACCAAATCATGTCAAAAAACAAAAATGAGTCAAATGACTGGGAATACAAATCATATGACGATAATAACCCTGAATGTTAATGGCCTGAACTCATCAATCAAAAGACATAGACTGGCAGATTGAATTAAAAAGAAATATCCAACAATATGCTGCCTGCAAGAGACTCATCTCATAGAAAGAGATACCCATAGACTAAAGGTGAAAGGATGGGAAAAAACATACGACACACACAGACACAGCATGTAAGCTGCAGTGTCCATTCTCATTTCAGATAATGTGGACTTCAAGCCAAAACTAGTCAGAAGGGATAAAAAAGGACATTACATACTGCTGAAAGGAAGCATAAATCAGCAAGACACAACAATCATAAATATCTATGCCCCGAACACTGCCTCATCCATGTACGTCAAACAATTCCTTCTCAATTCCAGAAATCAAACAGACCACAACACAATAATACTAGGCGATTTTAACACACCTCTCTCACCACTGGATAGCTCACGCCAATTAGAATGGCGATTACCAAGAACGCAAGCAACACAGGTGTTGGAGAGGATGTGGGGAAAAAGGTACACTCATACATTGCTGATGGTGCTGCAAATTAGTGCAGCCACTCTGGAAAGCAGTGGGGAGATTCCTTAGAAAACTTGGAATAGAACCACCATTTGACCCAGCTATCCCACTCCTCAGCCTATACCCAAAGGACTTAAAATCAGCATACTACAGAGATACAGCCACATCAATGTTCATAGCTGCTCAACTCACAATAGCCAGATTGTGGAACCAATCTAGATGTGCTTCAATTGATGAAAGGATAAAGAAACTGTGGTGTATATATATATATATACACACAATGGAATATTACTCAGCCATAAATAATGATAAAATTATGGCGTTTGCAGGCAAATGGATGAAACTGGAGAATATCATGCTAGGTGAGATAAATCAATCTCAAAAAACCAAAGGACGAATGATCTCGCTGATAAGCCGATGATGACACATAATGGGGGGTGAGAGGGGTTAGTGTTAGGGTTAGGGTTAGGTTTAGGGTTAGGGTTAGGGAAGGTGGCAAGAATGGAGGAAAGAAGGACTGTATAGAGGGAAAAGAGGGTGGGGGGTGGGAGGCGAAGAGAAAAAATAACAGAATGAATCGAACAACATTACCCTATGTAAATTTATGGTATGCCGTTACTCCATGTACAAACAGAGAAATAACATGTACCCCATTTGTTTACAATAAAAATAAAAAGAAGAAAGAATCATGCCTATACAACTGGGCCTCCAGTTGATAAGGGGAAACTGTCTTTATAGAAAAATCCATAGATAATAAAGGAAGAATTATTGACCTTTAGATTTTTTAAAGTCTCAAAAGAATTGATGGACCAATCATCAAGAACTGCTAACATCATAGAAAGAGATAACCACTCATTTATAAGCTTCCTCGGAAAATATCAAATACAAGGTCAGTTCTCAATCTGTCTTCCTACAAAAAAAAAAAAAAGAGAGAGAGAGAGTGAGAGAGAGAGAGAAAACAAGAAACAAGTCTGAACATGACCATGCTAGATCCAAGTACCAATTTGCAGACAGTGAAGGACTAGAAAAAATATTAACAACACATGGGGATGTAATTGTCAAACTCTGCATACCACAAATACTACCTGATTAATACATAAATTTCAAGGCACCACTGGAGGAGTTACAGACATGGAAGGGAATCTGTGGATTAAATAAGATGTAAGTCTTAACAACTAATTGCAACGTGACAATATTTTATGGCATTTAGGAGCTAATTGCAAGATTCAGCACTGATGGGATATGTGCCATTCAAGAACTGATATAAAAAAGTAAAAGTACATACATTTACAATATACACACCAAGAGGTAGAAATAAAATTATATGACATCTGAGATTTGCTTTGAAATACTGCAGAATGGGGTGAAACAGGTAGGGGTACAGATGAAAGAAGACAGCCATCAGTCGATAAACATTAAAAGTGAAGGCATTAGTGGGTATGCAATAAACACCTATAAATATTATGTCTCTCTGTATCTGTGTGACATTTAAGATAACACCTTAAAAACAAGAAGACAACACTGCAAAAGTACAGTAGTTTCTCAGAGGGTTACACAGAGAAGCACCATGTGACCCAGCAATTCTACTCCTAGTCTGACGTCCAGAAGAACTAAAAGCAAGGATTCAAATATTTATACACCAGCCCAGCACAATGGGACATGCCTGTACTCTCACTGACTCATGAGGCTGAGGTAGCAGTATCACATGCTTGAGGCTACCTTCAGTAAGACCCTAAGCAACTCAGTGACACCCTGTCTCAAAATAAAAATTAAAAAGGGCTGTGTATAAGGCTCAATGGTAAAGTCCCTCTGGGTTCAATTACCAATACCGAAAAAAACAAAAACAAACATTTGTACATCAAGGTGCATAGCAACGATATTTACTATAGTCAAAGAAACACTGGGGTTTTCAAGATGGCGGACTAGAGGATGACTGCATTTCATGTTGCTCCAGGACTCAGGATTCAAAAGAGGAGATAATTGAGAGACTTGGGACCAACTCAAAGCAGTCAGGTGAGTCTCTCCCATTGGGGAGGCGTCCCGGATGTGGCAGTAGTCCCAGAACGCAGGGAACTTTGTGAAGTAGAGTTGCCCAATGAGACACTCCTCTCCCCGCTGGAGCAGTGAACACGGACAACTGTGAGCATCATAGAGGAGGCCGCTCAGCACAGCGCTTGGACTTGGAACAACCACTGGGGCTCTGGGCCCAGAGGAGAAGCTGTGCAGTGAGCTGTTTGGACTCAGAGTGACCGCTCCTGAGCACCGGGGGGGGGGGGGGGGGCTGCCCAGAGGAGAAGGAGGAGCGTGGCAGGTCGCTTGGACTCAGAGTGACTGTACCAGAGCTACAGACGGTTGCCAGAGGAGGAGCTGTGCGGCAAGCTGTATGGATACAGAGCGACCACTCCTGAACACCGGGGCTACCTGGAGGAAGAGGAAGAGGAAGAGGAGTGCGGCAGGTCGCTTGGACTTGGAGTGACTGCATCAGAGTTCCGGCCGGCTGCTCAGAGTAGGAGGCAAGTGGTGAGTTGTTTGGACTCAAAGCGACTGCTCCTGAACACTGGGGGACTGCCCGGAGGAGGAGCGTGGTGGGTCGCCTGGTCTCAAAGCGGCCGCACCAGCACTTCGGGCGGCTGCCTGGAGGAGGCGTGCGGCGGGTTGCTGGGACTCAGAGCGACCGCTCCTGAACACCCAGGGGGCTGCCCGGAGGAGGAGGAGGAATGGGGCGGATCACTTGGACTCGGAGTGACTGCCCAGGGCAACGGGCGGTTGGTGGAAGGAGGAGGTGCACAGTGAGTTGCTTGGACTCCTAGTGACCGCACCGGAACACTGGGTGGCTGTACAGAGGAAGAGGCATGCAGCGGGTCGCTGGGACTCAGAGCAACTATAAGGGGCTCCAGGGGGCTGCACAGAGGAGGGGCCACATAGCCAGGCGATTAGGTGCAGAGCAGGGTCCAAGGACCTAGGAGGCTTCTTGGTGGAAGAGCCGCACAGAGACACGCTTAGGGGCGGAGCGAAGGTTCCAGGACTGCAGGCAGATTCTCTGAGGAGAGGCAGTCTAAGGAGACTCATCTGCGAAGGGTGAGGCTCCCAGGCCCAGAAGGTAGGTCCGGGCCCCTGGATCGTTGCAGAGGAAGGCAGCCCAGCCCAGGTGGTAGTTGTAGACTGAGGGGAACCTCTAGGATGGAAACTGACCAGCAAGACCTCCCCATTAGGTGAGTCTTCCCTGCCGGGTGAGGTTGTCCACTAAGGACGGTAAAACCAGAGACACAGGCCCAAACAGGCCTTGCCTCAGCCCGCAGCCCCCTTTGGATGACCACTGGTCAACAAGTGGAGGCACCACTGCTCACTATCAGGGAATATACCCCACCTGAGGGTCACCACCCCTAGAAAGGCAGCTTCCTGGTGGAGCACCACATTATCAACTTCCTCCAAGACGTTAGGTTACTGAATGATAAGAGGGGATATACTAGCAATCTTCAGGGACATTATAAGTCAACAGAGGAAATCTGTAATATCTTAGGGGTCCACTGATACCGGAACAATATGAGAAAACAAGGGAAGAAAATGCCCCAAACAAATCTAGATGTTACATCAATAAAATCCAACGACAGCATGGCAGAAGAAATGACAGAAAGGGAGTTCAGAATGTACATAATTAAAACGATCAGTGAAGCAAACAATGAGATGAAAGAGCAAATGCAGGCACTTAATGATGAGATAAAAGAGCAAATGCAGGCATTGAATGATCGCTCCAATCGACAGTTAAAAGAGCAAATACAGGAAGCAAAAGATCATTTCAATAAAGAGTTAGAGATATTGAAAAAAACCAAGCAGAAACCTTTAAAATGAAGGAAACAATAAACCAAATTAAGAACTCCATAGAAAGCATAACCAATAGGATAGAACACCTGGAATACAGAACTTCAGAATTGAAGACAAAATATTTAACCTTGAAAACAAAGTAGACCAAACAGAGAACATGGTAAGAAAGCATAAACAGAATCTCCAAGAACTATGGGATATCATGAAAAGGTCAAATATGAGAATTATTGGGATTGAGGAAGGCTTAGAGAAACAAACCAAAGGAATGAACAATCTATTCAATGAAATAATACCAGAAAATTTCCCAAATCTGAAGAATGAAATGGAAAATCAAGTTCAAGAGGCTTATAGGACTCCAAATACACAAAATTACAACAGACCCACACCAAGACACATTATAATGAAAATACATAACATACAAAATAAAGACAGAATTTTAAAGGCTGTGAGAGAAAAGAACCAAATTATACTCAGGGGGAAACCAATACGGATATCAGCAGATTTTTCAATCCAGACCATAAAAGCTAGAAGGGCCTGGAACAACATTTTTCAAGCCCTGAAAGAAAATGGATGCCAACCTAGAATCTTATACCCAGCAAAACTTACCTTCAAATTGACGATGAAATAAAATCATTCCATGATAAACAAAAGCTAAAAGAATTTACAAAAAGGAAGCCATCATTACAGAACATTCTCAGCAAAATATTCCACAAAGAAGAGATAAAAAACAAAGAAGCAAATCAGCAAAGGGAGGATTTATCCTAAAGGAATAGTCAAATAAAGGAGGAACCAAGTTGTGTCAAATAAATAAATAAATAAATAAAATTTAAAAAATGAACCAAATGACCGAGAATACAAACCATATCTCAATAATAACCCCGAATGTTAATGGCCTGAATTCATCAATCAAAAGACATAGACTGGCAGATTGGATTAAAAAGAAACATCGAACAATATGTTGCCTGCAAGAGACTCACCTCATAGAAAGAGATACCCATAGACTAAAGGTGAAAGGATGGGGAAAAACATACCATGCACATGGACTTAGCAAAAAAGCTGGAATATCCATCCTCATTTCAGATAATGTGGACTTCAAGCCAAAGTTAGTCAGAAGGGATAAAGAAGGACATTTCATACTGCTTAAGGGAAGCATAAATTAGAAGATATAACAATCATAAACATCTATGCCCCAAACAGTGGCTCATCTATGTATGTCAAACAAATCCTTCTCAATTTCAGAAACCAAATAGACCATAACACAATAATACTAGGTGATTTTAACACACCTCTCTCACCACTAGACAGATCTTCCAAACAAAAATTGAACAAAGAAACCATAGATCTCAATAACACAATCAATAATTTGGACTTAACAGACATTTATAGAATATACCATCCAACCAAGAGCGAATACACTTTCTTCTCAGCAGCACATGGATCCTTCTCTAAAACAGACCACATATTATGCCACAAAGCTAATGTTAGCAAATACAAGAAGATAGAGACACTACCTTGTATTCTATCAGATCATAATGGATTGAAGTTAGAAATAAATGAAAGAGTAAAAAGCAGAAACTACTCCAACACCTGGAGATTAAACAATATGCTATTATATGATGAATGGATAACAGAAGATTTTAGGAAGGAAAGTAAAAAATTCTTAGAGGTAAATGAGAACAAAGAAACATCATATCAAAATCTCTGGGACACTATGAAAGCAGTACTTAGAGGAAAATTTATTTCATGGAGTGCATTCAATAAAAGAAGTAAAACTCAACAAATAAACGACCTAACACTACAGCTCAAAGCCCTAGAAAAAGAAGAACAGACCAGCACCAAAAGTAGTAGAAGACAGGAAATAGTTAAACTCAGAGCTGAAATCAACGAAATTGAAACAAAAGAAACAATACAAAAAATTGACAAAATAGTTGGTTCTTCGAAAAAATAAACAAAATTGATAAACCCTTGGCCACACTAACAAAGAGAAGACGAGAGAAAACCCAAATCACTAAAATTCGGAATGAACAAGGAAATATCACAACAGACACGAGTGAAATACAAAACATAATTAGAAGCTATTTTGAAAATCTGTACTCCAACAAAATAGAAAATTTCGAAGACATCATCAGGTTTCTAGACACATATGAATTGCCTGAACTGAACGAGGAGGACATACACAATTTAAATAGACCAATTTCAAGTAATGAAATAGAAGAAGTCATCAAAAGCCTACCAACAAAGAAAAGTCCGGGAGCAGATTGGTTCTCAGCTGAGTTCTACAAAACCTTTAAAGAAGAGCTCATTCCAATACTTCTCAAAGTATTCCAGAAAATAGAAGAGGAGGGAACCCTCCCAAACTCATTCTATGAAGCCAATATTACCCTGATACCTAAACCAGACAGAGACACATCGAGGAAAGAAAATTTCAGACCAATATCCTTAATGAACATCGACGCAAAAATTCTCAACAAAATTTTAGCAAATCGCATACAAAAACATATTAAAAAGATAGTGCACCATGATCAAGTGGGTTTCATCCCAGGGATGCAAGGTTGGTTCAACATCCGGAAATCAATAAATGTAACCATATCAACAGACTTAAAGTCAAGAATCACATGATTATTTCGATAGACACAGAAAAAGCATTTGATAAAATACAGCACCCATTCATGCTCAAAACACTAGAAAAATTAGGGATAGTGTGAACATTCCTTAACATTGTAAAGGCCATCTATGCTAAGCCCATGGCTAACATCATTCTAAATGGTGAAAAACTGAAAGCATTCCCCCTAAAAACTGGAACAAGGCAGGGATGCCCTCTTTCACCACTCCTATTCAATATCGTGCTTGAAACTCTAGCCAGAGCAATTAGACAGACCAAAGAAATTAAAGGGATACGAATAGGAAAAGAAGAACTCAAACTATCCCTATTTGCTGATGATATGATTATATACTTAGAGGAACCAGGAAATTCCACCAGAAAAATTTTAGAACTCATAAGTGAATTCAGTAAAGTAGCGGGATATAAGATCAATGCACATAAATCTAAGGTATTTTTATACATAAGTGATGAATCTTCAGAAAGAGAAATTAGGAAAACTACCCCATTCACAATAGCAATGAAAAAAATAAAATACTTGGGAATCAATCTCACAAAACAGGTGAAAGACTTGTACAATGAGAACTACAGAACACTAAAGAAAGAAATTAAAGAAAACCTTAGAAGATGGAAAGATCGCCCATGTTCTTGGATAGGAAGAATTAATATTGTCAAAATGGCCATACTACCAAAAGTGCTATACAGATTCAATGCAATTCCAATTAAAATCCCAATGATGTACCTTACAGAAATAGAGCAAGCAATCATGAAATTCATCTGGAAGAATAAGAAACCCAGAATAGCTAATGCAATCCTTAGCAGAAAGAGTGAAGCAGGGGGTATTGCAATACCAGAACTTCAACTATACTACAAAGCAATAGTAACAAAAACGGCATGGTATTGGTACCAAAATAGAAAGGTAGATCAATGGTACAGAATAGAGGACACGGACACAAACCCAAATAAATATAATTTTCTCATACTAGACAAAGGTGCCAAAAATATGCAATGGAGAAAAGATAGCCTCTTCAACAAATGGTGCTGGGAGAATTGGAAATCCATATACAACAGAATGAAATTAATCCCATATCTCTCACCATGCACGAAACTAAACTCAAAATGGATTAAGGACCTCGGAATCAGACCAGAGACCCTGCAGATTATAGAAGAAAAAGTAGGTCCAGATCTTCAACATGTTGGCTTAGGACCAGAGTTCCTCAACAGGACTCCCATAGCACAAGAAATAAAAGCAAGAATCAATCAGTGGGATAGATTCAAACTAAATAGCTTTCTCTCAGCAAAGGAAACTATCAGCAATGCGAAGAAAGAGCCTACAGAGTGGGAGAAACTCTTTGCCAATCATACTTCAGATAGAGCACTAATCTCCAGAATCTATAAAGAACTCAAAAAACTCTACACCAAGAATGCAAATAATCCAATCGACAAATGGGCTAAGGAAATGAAGAGACACGTCACAGAAGAAGATCTACAAGCAATCAACAAGCATATGGAAAAATGTTCAACATCTCTAGTAATAAGAGAAATGCAAATCAAAACTACATTAAGATTCCATCTCACCACAATTAGAATGATGATTATCAAGAATAGAAGCAACAGGTGATGGCAAGGATGTGGGGAGAAAGGTACACTCATACATTGCTGGTGGGGCTGCAAATTAGTGGAGCCACTCTGGAAAGCAGTGTGGAGATTCCTTAGAAAACTTGGAATGGAACCACCATTTGACCCAGCTATCCCACTCCTTGGCCTATACCCAAAGGACTTAAAATCAGCATACTACAGAGATACAGCCACATCAATGTTCATAGCTTCTCTATTCACAATAGCCAGATTGTGGAACCAACCTAGATGTCCTTCAATTGATGAATGAATAAAGAAACTAAGAAACTGTGGTATATATATATATATATATATATATATATATATATATATAATGGAATATTACTCAGCCATAAAGAATGATAAAATTATGGCATTTGCAGGCAAATGGATGAAATTGGAGATAAGCCAATCTCAAAAAACCACAGGACGAATGATATCACTAATAAGTGGATGATGACACATAATGGGGGGTGGGAGGGGTTAGTATTAGGGTTAGAGTTAGAGTTAGGGTTAGGGTGGTGGGCAAGAATGGAGGAAGGAAGGACTGTATAGAGGAAAAGAGGGGTGGGATGGGGAGGGGGGAAGGGAAAATATAACAGAGTGAATCAAACAACATTACCCTATGTAAATTTATGATTACACAAACGGTATGCCTTTACACCATGTACAGAGAAACAACATGTATCCCATTTGTTTATAATTAAAAAAAAACACCCATGTGCCTATAAATTGATGAAGGAACAACAAAACATGGCACATGCACAGAATGAAATATTTAGCCATGAAAAGGAATAAGATTCTGACACATGACACAAAATAGATGAATCTTGAAAACATAATTAGTGAAATGGGCTAGACACAAAGGACAAAGATTATTATCCCATTTCTATGAGCCGCCAAAAATAGACAAAGTTATACACACAAAAAGTAGATTAGAGGTTACCAGTGGCTGGAGGAAGAAAAGAGAATTACTTTTCATAGATTATTGAGCTTTTGTTGAAGATGATGAAAATGATTGGGTACAAACAGTAGCAATGGTGACCAAAGGGTTCATGTCTCTAATCTCATTTTGGGACAGCAATTAAAAGCATATAATTAGGGAAACCATTGGGTTTCCTTTTAAAATTATTATTACCCATGAAAGAAGACCAGGGTTCACATTAGCATAAGATGAAAATATGAAACCACTATAGGATTATTATGAATTGTTTTGACATCATAATGAAGAATGGTGCACCTCTGTAATCCCAGCAACTTGGGAGGCTGAGACAGGAGTATGGCAAGTTCAAAGTCAGCTTCAGCAACAGGGAGGCACTAAGCAACTCAGTGAGATCCTGTCCTCTAAAAAAGCAATACATAATAGGACTGGGGATATGGCTCAGTAGTTGAGTGCACTTGAGTTCAAGTTCAATCCTTGATTGGAAAAAGAAATGATACAATGTTCCTTTCAGTTAAAGGTTCAATTACCTCTGATTCATACTAGTGCTGAGTACTGGTTAAATTAATAATCAATCCAAGCTCTTTGTTTAATTCTCGAATTTTCTCAAAAAGTTCCAGAGCAAAAACTTTACTTCTGGAGCAAGTTTGGTTTCAAAACTGTCAGAGAGAATGAAATAGAAAATGTGAGCTAAAATCCACTTATACATTTATTCATTTCCGAAGATACCAACGAACTGTGAAATACAAGGAGGGTTTCTACTCCTCTAGAAGCTAAATTACAAACCTCTCTTCCACTGATCTGAACGAAGAAAAAAAGCTTACTCTATATGTAAAAGCTCACTCAATGTATAAATATATGTGTTATATTCCACATACTAAATGACTTGTGAACATCCTAGTCAACATTAATACAGCTTTTTTTTTAAAGAAAGAAAAAACATGCTGTTTACCTAAGCTTTGGAACCTAACTCTGATTCACAAATAAAGTATTTTTGGACAA
Organism: Sciurus carolinensis; assembly: GCF_902686445.1. Classification (NCBI taxonomy): domain Eukaryota; kingdom Metazoa; phylum Chordata; class Mammalia; order Rodentia; family Sciuridae; genus Sciurus; species Sciurus carolinensis. The sequence goes on from NC_062225.1 coordinate 25,681,337, forward strand.
TTATGATGTCAACTGAATTTCTCAGGACAGTAATCACCCGATCAACAAAGTGAAGGCTATATTTTGTTTTGTTTGGAAATACATTGAGTTGTTCACTGCTTTGGAAATACGACCTAGGTCACAATCTATATTTGTAGATCTTGCATTCATAGTATAAACACCTCTTTCTTTATATCTCCTAGTGTGCTAATGCTCATTAATTTAGATATTGAAATATATATGACTTAATTGTAAATTTAGTGTATTATTAATAGTTATGGCATTATACTGATTTCTTTAAAAGTATGTTTTGAAATAAATTATATTCATCTACAAATATTTACGGGGAACAAAGAGCACATGAAGGAGGATTTGGTACAAAAGGAAAACGGAGTGTGACAGGGTTGAAAACCAGTGTTCTAATAATCTGTTCATATATTCATAGCCTCTATGAAAAACAGCAGCCCAAACCTAAAAAAAATTAGTTGGGAAACAAATTTCAATAGAGAGCCACAGTACTATTGGCTGAAAGTTAACTAGAACATACTGCTTTGTTTGGTGCAGAGCAGGGAAAATTAAATCTAGAACACACACCTCAGCAGAGGTAGGCTGGCTCTGGAACAGGGCAGGCAAAGATGGTCTCCAAGACACCATAAAAAATAGGGAAGCTGTTTCTTAATATTCTTTCAGAAACAATTATTTAGCTGAATTCCATATGAGTGAGACAGATTCAAAGGAAAGAGACTGAAGAACTTTCTCCATATTTCCAGTTTGGCTACAGTTGTTCATGCTTCTAAAACCAATGTTGTATGAAGCAATGGCACAAAGGGTAACAGGCTTAAGTACACAAGCCACCAAGCAGCTCTGGCACTGAGTAGCAAGTTGCAAAAGCTGTGCATCTTGGGCAGCAGGTAGGAATCCTTCAGATTCAACCCAAATCACTGTAATTACATAAATAATACCCATGGATAGAATAAGCTTTCCATGGCATGGCTCTGAGAGGTAAGAAGTAAATTTACCTTGAAATTTTTAAAGTATGCAAATCCAAGATCTCACTATACAGTGGACATAGTCAGGTCCCTTTTAGTACTATGATATCTCTAGGGCCTAAAAAATGTACCCTGAGTAAAGGTCACCATGATCAAGACAAACACAAAAAGTTCACCAATCCCAACAAACAGCATGATTTAAAACAAGATTAATTCTTAATATCTATGTGCAGGCCTGGGTATGTGGCTCAGTGGTAGAGCACTTGACTAGCATGGGTGAGGCACTGGGTTCAACACTCCCCACCACATAAAAAAATAAATAAATAAAATGAAGTTACAGTGTACATGTAGGACGACAAAAAATTTTTTAAAGTGATTTATGTATAAATAAAACTACTTTCTCATTAAAAAAATAAAATAAAAAGGAATGTTTGGTATCACAATTTCATTGTGTATGCCAGAAATCTGGCAAAGTTTCAGCCATCAATGTCAGGTGTTGGTTCATTTTTGTTTTAAAATATTTTCCATTTCAAGGAAGGTGGTCTAATAGAGTGGCCAAGCACAGAAGCAATGAAGTCAAGCTGCCTGAATATCAATGTTCTACTTCCCCACACCCAGCCCTGGCTGTGTGATACTGTAGATCATATGGATGCCTGAGTTGTGACTCCTAAGTCCCAGAGACAACCACAAATAAGGGTTCCATTGCTTGCACATGTGTAAAACTCACAGCCAGATGAGTGAAGAAGGCAGAGACAATGTCCATTCTACAGAGGCACTGTAGCATGCTTATGAGCAGCTGCATCCCAAAAGAACCTCTCCAAGCAAGGAAGCTCCCCACCACAGAAAGTCCCGGCTTGATAACACCATCCCTCTGCAGAGTCTGTGCTGTTCCTCTGCCGGATATAACCACCCAACTTCCTGCTAGCTATGTGGCCCAGGCAGAAACCTGAGAACACACCTTGCCTGCAGGTTCCCACCTAGAAGCCAGATAGTGGGGCTTTTAACCTCTACCCCAAAAAGGAACTGATATCTATAATATACACTTTAAGGAAAGTTATTTAAAAACTTGTAGTGAACAATTTTTTTTTTTTTTTTGTGGTACTGGGATTGAACCAAGGACCTTTTGCTTTTGAGGCAAGTACTCTACCAAATGAGATAAACTCCCAACCCCAACAATTTTTATTTTATATATTTCATGTAGTGTTAAAAATATATAAATATATATGTCTATTAAAATTCCATATCAATTTCAAAAAAAAAAAAGAAAAAAATACCCCAGTCTACAAGGTGAATTTAGATTTCTGAAAGAATACTGAATTAACTTTTGCTTACCTTTTACAAAGGGACTTTAAAAGCAATCAATCAAGTTTCAGCCATCCTGTCCAACTGGGAGATAGTCTTTCCACCTAGGAGATACATTCTTTGTTAGCCAAACTGTATGTTAGCCTTGTCTCCATGCACAGAATAAAGGCTTCTGGAAAACCACAGTCCCCGCTACACAACATGTCCTTTCCCTCAGGTTTGCACTCTGCTACTTAACTTATTCATCCCTGTCTGGTAACAATTCCTTCTCACATCTCCCCATCTTGAAAACAGATCAAAGGCAACAGGACAAAGGTCTCCAGAAATCAGTAACATCTAAAATCAGATGACCAGAACTTCTGGATCCCTCAAAAACCTAACCTCAGTAACAAATACTAAGGTGTTAATACAAAATAGTGTAATACTTTGAATTCAATTCTTTAAACATGATTTTTTTTAATCTTCATACAATTGATAGCATCAAATTCAATCCGTATAGAATTTAAAGTTTATTTCTGAACAGAAAACTCTTCAAATAGAAAGGGACTGTGAACTTCACTTAAAAAGGCTAGGAGTCAACCCTGAAAAGTATTATTTGAGCTCACTTCTGTAGGACAAGTTAGAAGTAGGTATGGTAAATTCAATATATCTCAAGCACAGAAAGTCAAGAGCAGTAAGAAGTGGGGCTGGAGAAGTAGAGAGGATCCCACATCACACAGGACCTCACAGACCATGTAAGGAGATTGTTTTTATTCTTAAAATAATGCTTTACACTGATGTCTATGAGCTACCAATTCCATTTCAATTTCAACAGGGTTTGGGTGCCGAGGCTAACTAAACCAATGAGCATTTCACCACTAAGCTATACACCCACACTTTTTTTTTTTAAGAGACCAGTCTCCCTAAACTGCTGAGCCTGGATTGGAACTTGTGATCTTCCTGCCTTAAGGCTCCCACGTAGCTGGGATTACAGCCATGCACCACTGTGCAGGGCTCAATTTCAATTGTTCATAATGACCTGCTTAAGAGTTTTGTGCAAAGAACAGACTGGAAAAAAGTAAAGAACAGATACAGGGACACTACTGCACTCAACTGCAACAGGTCAGGCAAGACCTGCGTTAGGATGCTGAAGGAGAAGAGCTGGCAGATTCAAAAGATATTCAGGAGATAGAATCAAAAGGACTCAATGAAGTTTGGAAGGGAGGAGAGGAAGATTTCGAGGAGTAAACGGTTCCACTGCACACAGGCACACAGCCTCAAAACTGACCATCTGGGCATGTACAGGAAGGTCTCAGGGGCCACCCGTTAGGAAGCACCAGTGTGGCTTCGGTGATTCCTGGCAAGGACGCAAACCTACTTTTCATGAAAGGTCTCAGGCAGGTACTGAGGGATTCATTCGAATTAAATCTTGTTACTCATATTTTCTCTGCCAAACAATAACACGACCTGAGGAATTCAAGGGCACGTTCCATCTGGACGATTAAGGAGCGTCCCCAACACCATGGCCCGCCTCAAAGGCATACCTGACCCGAGGAGAAAGGGACACAGCCTCACTTCTAAAAGGGTGGGGCGCATCACAGAACGCCGCACGCCATTTCTTTCAGCTTCTGCTGGAGGCACAGCGAGGGTCAAAGGCTCTAATCCCGGGCAGACGGGCCAAGCTCACCGCGGCGACAGGGCGAGGCTGAGACCACAAGACCTGGAGCCCACCCCAGAAGGTACGAGCCGGAAGGGCCAACCCAGCAGCAGGGCATATCACCTTTCCGGGATGCGGTTTCCGCCCTTCCTCTTTGCTGAGGGACGTCCAGAAAAGTCGCGTCCCCGGCCTCAGCCCCTGCGGACAGGATGCCATTGGCTCATGTGGGCGTTGAGATGCCGCCCACCCATGGCCAAGCGGGTCTAGGCCGTCACTGTGGCGTCCTCGGTGCAGGAACAAGATGCTGGGACCTGAGCGTGGCGGGCAGCTATTCACCGAATGCGGGCCCGCGCCACTGCGCCTGAGCCACTTCCCGTCGTGATGGGACACGCCCGCTTGCTGTGTTGCTCGACTTACATACGGGGCTCTGGCGCCCACAGCGCCCTCTTTAGCCGGAGGCCTGTAGCACAGGTCTGTGAGTGCCAGTGAGCACTCCTGAATTCAAATCTGCTGGCCCTGGAATAAAGAGTTAGGTCCCACTGCACCCAGTTCCTTATGTGTTCTTCGAGATGTTTCCAAGTGTTTACATTTACATTTTGTATATCTTTTATAGATATTTACTTTCACATATATGTATAGCCTCTTCCTACACAACAGCAGCACACCATACGATTTCTACACTGTCTCTAGAATACTGATTTTTCTCAGTTTATATGTGTCTCCATCCAAGTTTTTAATGACCATAGCACACTGCATGCATTGTAAGTAACATAACTAAAAGTATCATCATTTGCTTATCCAGTCCCATATTGTTGGACCTCTAGTTGTTTTCACGTCTTTGGTTTGGGTTTTGGTCTTCTCTTACAGACCATGCATTGAACTGTCCCTATACATATACACAAGTATATCTAAATATCTAGAAATAGAATTTCTGGAACGAAGAAAACAGAAACTTAAAGGTTTGAAAGCTACTCCCTAATTGACCTCCAAAAATTATATCACCCTGTACTCTCATTCCCAGCAAGATGTTTACCTGGTTCCTATGAAATGACAGGTATCATGCTAAAAGTAGATAACAATTAAATGTTTTGGCAAATACCAAAACCAAAAGAAAACTGAGTCATAAGAGTGTAGCTCTCGTGTAATATCTGCACAAACTTATCAGATTGTGGGATTGAACCTGTTAGGGAAACTCTCAATGCAGCTACATGAGAAGAGGAAAGAACAGTGTTTCCCATCAGAGGACGAGACCAAGGACTAAATTCCAGATTAAACTGTAAATAATTATGACAGCAATAGTTCTTCAAAATAACTTTTACTTTTCTGTTTCTAATTTTAAAAGTACCTTACATGCACTGTTAGTAATCCTCACAATATTTATTTGCAAACTATAATTAGGCACATTCAAACTTGACAGTAAATTATAAAATACTCTTGGAACATAGGACAACATATAGGTATCTGATGGCTAGAAGTCATAAATGGTTCATCTGTTTATATACATGACAAGATACAAAACGTGACATAAATTTCTCCGAAACTAGAATAGCTATGTTGGTCTTGAACTTTAAGTTTTCAAAAAGACACAAGTAGGGCAAGAACAAACTCAGTTATAGTTGCCAGGAGAAAATCCAGACCTAGACAGAATAGAGTTTCCAGAAAGTATGGGAAGAGGCAAAGAGTAGGCCTTTGCAGAGGAATGATTCCAATAAGAGTTAAAAAAATGTCTTCACAAATCCATAGTGCACAGGAATTGGAATATAGACAGAGGAGAAAGGGATATTAAGAGCAAGAGTTAAGTAGTTGACATTAATAAAATGTCACAGTATCTGGTATGGACCAGGTGTTATATAGAGACTTGAGGGTTTCCAGTCTTAATAAAACCAAAATGAAAATATGGAGAGAACATGGGAGTATGTCAGGGATGGATGAGATGAGTATGTTACAGCAAGATGAGTCCCAGTTTTCCTGATCAGTACTAATTTCTGGGATTGTGTTGTGCCTGGGACAAATACCCTCAGTATAAAAACTGAGGGTTTAGGGCAGGGGAGGACATGATGCTAAGTTGCACAGTGGTGAACCAAAGTTCTTTAGGTACCTCCTTCCACATTTTAGACTTGTTTTAGAGGCTAAGTTGATGCTGAGACTCCAAGCTAGAATTGAGTGGATGGAATTATGAAGAGTAAATAGTTATCAAGCCTGGGGACCAGGTGAGGCAAACAGATTTGCCTAATTATAACTGAATATAGAACCTGAATATTTTAGTATGTAAAAATTATATTACTATCAAAAATTATCTTACTACCTACTATAAATTTTGATCTGGAATGTCCCTTAAGACCCATGTGGTGAAGACTTCCCCTCCAGCTTGGATCTATTGGGAATTGGTGGAAACTTTAAGAGGTGGAGAATAAATGGGGCACAGTGTTGTATGTCTATAATCTCAGCTATTTGGGAGGCTGAGGCAGAATGGTCTCATGTTCCAGGTCAACCTGAGCACCTGAGCAAGACTCTGTCTGAAAATAAGATTTTAGTGAAGGGGATGATGGTAGCTCAGAGTGATGTTCGGTTCACTAAACAGTACTGGAATAAGAGGGGGTGTCCTGGAAGGAGATCTTCTGGTCATTGAGGGCATGGGCTTGGGGTTGAGAATTCAGCTCAAAACCTCATTTTCTCCTCCTTCCTCTCTCTCTCTTTCTCATCCAGGTCGTGAGGTCAGCAGCTTATTTCACCATGCACTCCCATCCATGATGTTCTACCTTACCAAAGTCCAAAAGCCCCAGGGCCAAGTGACTATGGCCTGAAATCTCTAAAATAAACATTTTCTCTTTATCAGGTGATTATCTCAAGTGTTAGTTACAGTAACACCCCCAACTAATATATCACAATCCTCAAAATCTTACACCTACCACCTTAACCTGTAGTAGTTATGGATTTACTTCATTGCTATGAGAACAAAGGGAATGATATCATTTGCCGACGTGCTTCTTGTTAGGCCTACAGTACATACTAGTATTATAAAAGTAAGTTATCCGAGATAAGAAACTGAGATAAAAAGCGGAACAAAAGCCTTGAAGAAGTTTACATAGCCCGAGCTATATCTTTACATTGCTAATCCTTCCACAATTTCTTCTCAGGAAAGCATTATCCCACACAGAACTACCAAAAATATCATGTAACACAATAAGCACTTGTGTTTATTGGACATTGGAGAAATAGACCTATAAATGAAATGTTTATCTTCATATATGAACTTTATATATGATCCATTTAACCTATATATGAGATTGTCTTCCTGTGGGCCCTTGACCTGTTGAATCACAAACTATACACTCACTGGCCCTAGGAAGTCCCTAGACAGGTCAATCCAGGCATCCTTAAAATCTTACCACCAATGAAAATAATTAAAGCTATAGATTTACTCCCCCAAACCAGCTCAGTACACATATATCTATGAAAATTATATACAAATATTATATATATTATATATGAACTAGCAAATATGTCCTGATCTGCTTTACCACAGTTAACAAGAGAAGTTAGTGAAACAGATACTCTCCACAAGATCAAGAGCAAAAGCAATCTAGGGGGGATCCAACATGGCAGACTAGAGGAAGGCTGCATTCCTTGTCACTCCGTAACTCCGGTTTCAAGCAGAGGATATCTGTTGGTGAGGCAGTTTTTGCTGTTTATCGATCCCCTGCTGTTTACCCTGCTGCGACCATCTACAGTCTGCCAGCATATTGACGCCTTTTTTGAGTGCAGATTACTCACTGTCAGGCATCTATCATCCGCCACTTGCCTGCCTCTCACCTGTCCATCGCCTGCCTTACACCTATCCATCTCCCAATGCACCAGGTTCACCTCCCGATCCTACGACAATAGTCAGCAAAATGATCGCCGAATGCTAGTGGAACACCAGTTGCCTGCTGTTGCCTGGAAGTTCTCTGTCACAGTACCTGCAGGTTTTGATACCACATGGCTGCCGCCATTTTGAGACAACAGCCAGGCCCAGAAGGAACCCTGGCCAGACTAACTGAGCCCCGTCTCCAGGATCCCTCAGCCCCACCGATCACTCCCTGCCTCTGGGGCCCTCACATCGACTGACTGCTCCCTGCCTCGAGGACCCCCAGAACAACTGACTGTGCCCTATCACTGGGACCCCAGACCAATTGATTGCACCAGGCCTCCAGGATACCAAAACCACACCAAACACACCCGAACTCCAGGACTCCTGCCGGACCAACCACATCCCATCTCCAGGACCTCCAGCTGACCACGTCCACCCCTGAGCTGCAGTTCCCCATTTGCCAACACATTTCGAAGCCAGAGAGACCATCTTGGACAATCCTGGAAGCCATAACTCCCATCTATAGGTGGGGTAAATCCCATCCTGAGACGCCTGCTGGAGGCTTGAAGCTCATTGTCAGGTACCTCTCATGCATCAGGCTACTAAACACTGGGAGGTTTCATTACTATATGACTGTTATACTGTAGATTTCCTTTTTTCTCCTTATTGAAAAATTTTAAGTTCTTATTTCTTTACTTTTCTTGCTCTCTTTTCCTTTTGTTTACCTGTTCCCTCAGAGTCTCTTTCTCCCTTTTTAAAAAATTTTTTTAAATTTGCTTTTATTGTAAACGAATGGGATACATGTTATTTCTGTTTCTACATGGAGTAACAGCATACCATTTGCATAATCATACATTTACCATAGGGTAATGATGTTTGATACATTCCGTTATTTTTTCCTTGCCCCGACCCCTCCCATCCCTCTTTTACCTCTATACAGTCCCTCCTTACTCCATTCTTGCCCCCCTCCAACCCCCCATTACGTGTCATCATACACTTATCAGTGAGATCATTCGTCTTCTGCATTTTTGAGATTGGCTTATCTCACTTAGCATGATATTCTCCAATTTCATCCATTTGCCTGCAAATGCCATAATTTTATCATTCTTTATAGCTGAGTAATATTCCATTGTATATATATATACCAAAGTTTCTTTATCCATTCATCAATTGAAGGGCATCTAGGTTGGTTCCACAGTCTGGCTATTGTGAATTGAGCAGCTATGAACATTGATGTGCCTGTATCTCTGTAGTATGCTGATTTTAAGTCCTTTGGGTATAGGCCAAGGAGTGGGATAGCTGGGTCAAATGGTGGTTCCATTCCAAGTTTTCTAAGGAATCTCCACACTGCTTTCCAGAGTGGCTGCACTAATTTGAAGCCCCACCAGCAATGTATGAGTGTACCTTTTTCACCACATCCTCTCCAACACCTATTGGTGCTTGTATTCTTGATAATCGCCATTCTAATTGGGGTGAGATGGAATCTTAGTGCAGTTTTGATTTGCATTTCTCTTATTACTAAAGATGGTGAACATTTTTTCATGTTTGTTGATTGCTTGTAGATCTTCTTCTGTGAAGTGTCTGTTCATTTCCTTAGCCCATTCGTTCATTGGATTATTTGTATTCTTCGTGTAGAGTTTTTTGAGTTCTTTATAGATTCTGGAAATTAGTGCTCTGTCTGAAGTATGAGTGGCAAGATTTTCTCCCACTCTGTAGGCTCTCTCTTCGCATTGCTGATAGTTTCCTTTGCTGAGAGAAAGATATTTAGTTTGAATCTATCCCAATTATTGATTCTTGCTTTTATTTCTTGTGCTATGGGAGTCCTGTTGAGGAAGTCTGATCCTATGCCAACAAGTTGAAGATTTGGACCTACTTTTTCTTCTATAAGATGCAGGGTCTCTGGTCTGATTTCAAGGTCCTTGATCCATTGTGAGTTGATTTTTGTGCAGGGTGAGAGATAGGGGTTTAGTTCATTCTGTTGCATATGGATTTCCAGTTTTCCCAGCACCATTTGTCGAAGAGGCTATCTTTTCTCCATTGCATCTTTTTGGTACCTTTGTGTAGTATGAGAAAATTGTATTTATGTGGGTTTGTGTCCATGTCCTCTATTCTGTACCATTGATCTACCTGTCTATTTTGGTGCCAATACCATGCTGTTTTGCTTTGCAGTGTAGTTGAAGTTCTGGTATTGCGATACCCCTGTTTCATTCTTCTTGCTAAGGATTGCTTTAGCTATTCTGCATTTCTTATTCTTCCAGATGAATTTCATGATGACTTGCTCTACTTCTTAAGGTACGTCATTGGTATTTTAATTGGAATTCCATTGAATCTGTATAGCTCTTTTGGCAGTATGGCCATTTTGACAACATTAATTCTGCTAACCAAGAACATGGGAGATCGTTCCATCTTCTAAAGTCTTCCTCAATTTCTTTCTTCAATGTTTTGTAGTTTTCATTGTAGAGATCTTTTACCTCTTTAGTTAGATTGATTCCCAAGTATTTTATTTTTTTTTGAGGACTATTGCAAATGGGCTAGTTTTCCTCATTTCCCTTTCAGCTGTTTCGTCGCTTGTGTATAAAAAGGTTTTAGATTTATGCATGTTGATTTTATAGCCTGCTATTTTGCTGAATTCATTGATGAGGTCTAGAAGTGTTTGGGAGGAGGTTTTGGGTCCTCTAAATATGTCATCCGCAAATAGTGACAGCTTAACTTCCTCTTTTCCTATTTGTATTCCTTTAATTTCTTTGGTCTGACTAATTGCTCTGACTAGAATTTCGAGGACAATGTTGAATAGAAGTGGTGAAAGAGGAAATCCCTGTCTTGTTCCCAATTTTAAAGGGAAGGGTTTCAGTTTTTCTCCATTAAGAATGATGTTGGCCATGGGCTTAGCATAAATTGCCTTTACAATGTTCAGGTATGTTCCTACTATCCCTATTTTTTCTAGTGTTTTGAGCATGAAGTGGTGTTGTATTTTGTCAAACGCTTTTTCTGCATCAATTGAAATAACCATATGATTCTTATCCTTAAGTCTATTGACATGATGGATTATGTTTATTGATTTATGGATATTGAACCATCCTTGCATTCCAGGGATGAATCCCACTTGATCGTGGTGCACAATTTTCTTAATATGTTTTTAGATACAGTTTGCCAATATTTTGTTAAGGACTTTTGCATCTATATTCATCAAGGATATTGGTCAAAAATTTTCTTTCCTTGATGTGTCTTTTCCTGGTTTGGGTATGAGGGTGATATTAGCTTCATAGAATGAGTTCGGTAGGGTACCCTCCTTTTCTATTTCCTGGAATACTTTGAGAAGTATTGGAATGAGTTCTTCTTTGAAGGTCTTGTAGAACTCGGCTGAGAATCTGTCTGGTCCTGGGCTTTTCTTGGATGGTAAATTTTTAATGGCTTCTTCTATTTCATTGCTTGATATTGATCTGTTTAAATTGTGTATGTCCTCCTGGTTCAGTTTGGGAGGAGCATATGTCTCTAGAAATTTGTCAATGTCTCGGTAGTTTCTATTTTGTTGGAATACAGATTTTTAAAGTAGCTTCTCATTATGTTCTGTATCTCAGTGGTGTCTGTCATGATATTTCCTTTTGCATCATGTATTTTAGTAATTTGACTCTTCTCTCTCCTTCTCTTTTTTAGTGTGGCTAAGGGTTTGTCTATTTTGTTTACTTTCTCAAAGAACCAACTTTTTGTTTTGTCAATTTTTTGAATTGTTTCTTTTGTTTCAATTTCATTGATTTCAGCTCTGATTTTAATGATTTCCTGTCTTCTACTACTTTTGCTGTTATTCTGTTCTTCTTTTTCTAGGGCTTTGAGCTGTAATGTTAGGTCATTTAGTTGTTGACTTTTCATTCTTTTCTGGAATGCGCTCCATGCAATGAATTTTCCTCTTAGTACCGCTTTCAGTGTCCCAGAGATTTTGATATGTTGTATCATCGTTCTCATTGACCTCCAAGAATTTTTTAATCTCCTCCCTGATGTTTTTTGTTATCCATGTTTCATTCAATAGCATATTATTTAGTCTCCAGGTGTTGGAGTAATTTCTGTTTTTTATTTTGTCATTGATTTCTACTTTCAGTCCATTATGATCTGATAGAACACAAGGCAGTACCTCTCTTTTTTTGCATTTCCTAAGGGCTGCTTTGTGGCATAACATATGGTCTATTTTCGAGAAGGTTCCATGTGCTGCTGAGAAGAAAGTGAATCTACTTGTTGATGGATGGAATATTCTATATATGTCTATTAAGTCTAGGTTATTGATTGTGTTATTGAGTTCTATGGTTTCTTTGGTTGGATTTTGTTTGGAAGATCTATCTAGTGGTGACAGCAGTGCATTAAAGTCACCCAGAATTATTGTGTTGTGGTCTATGTGATTCCTGAAATTGAGAAGGATTTGTTTGATGTACAGGGATGCCCCATTGTTTGAGGCATATTTACTATCATTATGTCTTCCTGATTTATGGTTCCCTTAAGCAGTATGAAATGTCCTTCTTTATCCCTTCTGACTAACTTTTGCTTGAAGTCCATTTCATCTGATATAAGGATGGAAACCCCCGCTTTGTACTGAGTCCATGTGCTTGGTAGGTTTTTTCCCATCCTTTCACCTTTAGTCTGTGGATGTCTTTTTCTATGAGATGAGTCTCTTGCAGGCAGCATATTGTTGGGTCTTTCTTTTTAATCCATTCTGCCAGTCTATGTCCTTTGTTTGATGAGTTTAGGCCATTAACGTTCAAGATTATTATTGAGATATGATTTGTATTCCCAGGCATTTGGCTTATTTTTGGTTTTTAGTTGACTTGGTTTCTTCTTTGAGTGGTTTTTCTCTAAGGTAGTTCCCCCCTTTGCTGACCTACATTGTTGTTTTTCATTTCCTCCTCATGGAATATTTTGTTGAGAACATTCTGTAGTGCAGGCTTTCTATTTGTAAGTTCTTTTAACTTTTGTTTATCACGGAAGGATTTTATTTCATCTTCAAATCTGAAGGTTAGTTTTGCTGGGTATAGGATTCTTGGTTGGCAACCATGTTCTTTCAGAGCTTGAAATACATTGTTCCAGGCCCTTCTAGTTTTTAGAGTCCGGGTTGAGAAGTCGGCTGCTATCCGTATTGGTCTCCCCCTGGAATGCAAGGATGGTTTAATATCCATAAATCAATAAATGTAAACCATCATGTCAATAGACTTAAAGATAAGAATCATATGGTTATATCAATTGATGCAGAAAAAGCGTTTGACAAAATACAACACCCCTTCATGCTCAAAACACTAGAAAAAATAGGAATAGTAGGAACATACCTGAACATTGTAAAGGCAATTTATGCTAAGCCCATGGCCAACATCATTCTTAATGGAGAAAAACTGAAACCGTTCCCTTTAAAAATGGGAACAAGACGGGGATGTCTTCTTTCACCACTTCTATTCAACATTGTCCTCGAAACTCTAGCCAGAGCAATTAGGCGGACTAAAGAAATTAAAGGGATACAAATAGGAAAAGAGGAATTTAAGCTGTCAGTATTTGCTGATGACATGATTCTATATTTAGAGGACCCAGAAAACTCCTCCAGAAAACTTCTAGACCTCATCAATGAATTCAGCAAAACAGCAGGCTATAAAATCAGCACGCATAAATCTAAAGCATTTTTATATGCAATCGACGAAACATCTGAAAGGGAAGTGAGGAAAACAACTCCATTTGCAATAGACTCAAAAATAAATAAATAAAATGCTTGGGAATCAATCTAACTAAAGAGGTAAAAGATCTCTACAATGAAAACTACAAAACATTGAAGAAAGAAATTGAGGAAGACTTTAGAAGATGGAATGATCTCCCATGTTCTTGGATAGGCAGAATTAATATTGTCAAAACGGCCATACTACCCAAAGTGCTATACAGATTCAATGGAATTCCAATTAAAATACCAATGATGTACCTTACAGAAATAGAGCAAGTCACCTTCACCTGTGCAGAGCGCCAGCTGACCCCAGGAGGAAGCCCGGCGAGCAGCAGAACATGAACGGAAGAGTGGATTATTTGGTCACTGAGGAAGAGATCAGTCTTACAAGAGGACCCTCAGGTAAATGGTCAAGACCTAAAGAACCTGCTGCACCAGGATGCGGTAGATCTCTTTTGTAATGCAGGCTATGCTGTGTCACTGAGAGTACAGCATAGGTTACAGGTGCCGAATGGACCTATAGCACATCGAGGTGAAGGGGAGCCAAGCAGTATTCCCATAGCTATGGTGCTGCTGCCAGTGTTTGCCCTCACCATGGATGCAGCCTGGGCCTTCATGAGATATCGGCAACACCTTTGAAAGGCTTGCTGTCTTCTAGTGCTCCCAGTGAACTTATCTCTCCTTCCCTGTTGTTGTCCTGTATCTTTCCCTCTCTCTGCATAGTCAACACATGATTTAAAGTGACTGATTCCCACCCAGAACGTTGCTATTCAAAATCTCCAAGTCTTCATATTCTAATGGGAGAGTAAAGGTGTTACTTGAAGGAAAGCTGAAGAAAAGACTTGCTTAGAACAAATGAGGAGTTACATATTTTACTAAGACTGCCAATAGAAATTCAGCTACCACCCAAAGAGGGAACTGTCTAGTCTTCCTGTCACCATGGGTGACACCTTTTACTTAGCTGGCATGCCTTGAAGGCCAGCTATATGACATGAGAGGAAGAGAGGATTTTTCTTCTTTTAATGATCTTCCTTGGGAAGTATTTGTGGCCTTTATGTAAATTTCTAAATACATTCTTGGTGCCTATATTGGACACAGGAGACTATGAAGAGCTTTTTACTTTTTTTAAAAAGCATATATATATATATATATATATATATATACACACATATGCACATATATAGTACACATACATTAGCATATATGACAGTATAATATTGATGCCTTATGGAAAATTAAAGAGGTGAGAAAGCTAAAAAAAAAAAAAAAGAAATAGAGCAAGTCATCATGAAATTCATCTGGAAGAATAAGAAATGCAGAATAGCTAAAGCAATCCTTAGCAAGAAGAATGAAACAGGGGTATCGCAATACCAGAACTTCAACTACACTGCAAAGCAAAACAGCATGGTATTGGCACCAAAATAGACAGGTAGATCAATGGTACAGAATAGAGGACATGGACACAAACCCACATAAATACAATTTTCTCATACTACACAAAGGTACCAAAAAGATGCAATGGAGAAAAGATAGCCTCTTCGACAAATGGTGCTGGGAAAACTGGAAATCCATATGCAACAGAATGAACTAAACCCCTATCTCTCACCCTGCACAAAAATCAACTCACAATGGATCAAGGACCTTGAAATCAGACCAGAGACCCTGCATCTTATAGAAGAAAAAGTAGGTCCAAATCTTCAACTTGTTGGCTTAGGATCAGACTTCCTTAACAGGACTCCCATAGCACAAGAAATAAAAGCAAGAATCAATAACTGGGATAGATTCAAACTAAATATCTTTCTCTCAGCAAAGGAAACTATCAGCAATGCGAAGAGAGAGCCTACAGAGTGGGAGAAAATCTTGCCACTCATACTTCAGACAGAGCACTAATTTCCAGAATCTATAAAGAACTCAAAAAACTCTACACCAAGAATACAAATAACCCAATCAACGAATGGGCTAAGGATATGAACAGACACTTCACAGAAGAAGATCTACAAGCAATCAACAAACATAAGAAAAAATGTTCACCATCTTTAGTAATAAGAGAAATGCAAATCAAAAAGTACTCTAAGATTCCATCTCACCCCAATTAGAATGGCGATTATCAAGAATACAAGCACCAATAGGTGTTGGAGAGGATGTGGTGAAAAAGGTACACTCATACATTGCTGGTGGGGCTTCAAATTAGTGCAGCCACTCTGGAAAGCAGTGTGGAGATTCCTTAGAAAACTTGGAATGGAACCTCCATTTGACCCACTCCTTGGCCTATACCCAAAGGACTTAAAATCAGCATACTACAGAGATACAGCCACATCAATGTTCATAGCTGCTCAATTCACAATAGCCAGACTGTGGAACCAACCTAGATGCCCTTCAATTGATGAATGGATAAAGAAACTTTGGTATATATATATACAATGGAATATTACTCAGCTATAAAGAATGATAAAATTATGGCATTTGCAGGCAAACGGATGAAGTTGGAGAATATCATGCTAAGTGAGATAAGCCAATCTCAAAAATGCAAAAGACAAATGATCTCACTGGTAAGTGGATGATGACACGTAATGGGGGGTTGGAGGGGGGTAAGAATGGAGTAAGGAGGGACTGTATAGAGGGAAAAGAGGAGTGGGTGGGGTGGGGGGGAAGAAAAATAACAGAATGCATCAAACATCATTACCCTATGGTAAATGTATGATTACACAAATGGTATGCCCTTACTCAATGTAGAAACGGAAACAACATGTATCCCTTTTATTTACAATAAAAATAAACTAAATTTAAAAAAAATCCATGTTATCTTTTTTCTTCTCTCATGTTCCCTATATTCTACTAGTGTTCTTTTTAAACTATTCTCCTGGCCTTCCACCCAAGTATGGCAGACAAAGAATTGGGAAGCCCTAGATTTTCTAGTGGCTGTTTGCAAGTGGTGGGGAAATTAAGTAACTGCCACACTGAATTCACTTACATGAGAAGAGAGAAAGAATTTTCAGTCCCTTTCACACATGACAGAGCCCAAATGCAGGATGTCTATGTGACCCAAGGAGCCATCTGAGGCAAATCATGGGTGAACGAAGTACAACTCAAGTCCAGAACAGGGACAATTTATACTGAACCTCTCTCCCACCACTCCAGTGTTTCATTCTGGAAGTGAAAAGAAAGTACTACCCATAAGTATAGGAATGCAAAATCAAGAGTTGTCCATGATAAAATGTCTACATGAAGAGGAGTGGGAGGAGGAGAGAAGAAGAGAGTTACAAGTCCAACATGGCCCAGTCCAGCACAGTTCAAAAAATAGGATTCAAGAAACCCTAAAGAAAAACATGGACCTCCTCATTCCCTACAGGATGCACTCCAAGGAACGTCACCCTACTCTTATGAAACAACTCTTTAGGGCTAAGGTTGTGGCTAAGTGGTAGAGTGCTCACACACTCTGGTACTTGTGAGGCACTGGGTTTTATGCTCAGCACCACATAAAAATTTAAAAAAATTAAAAAACCAAAACCAAAATACAGGTATTGGGTGCATATACAAAAAAAAAAAAAGATAATTTTTAAATCCTTTTCTTTCATCCTTGGAAGCTGCAGGAGGTTCACTAATCACATCAACTTCTATGGTTCCAGAACGACTAGAATTGCTCTCTTTCTTCCATCCTCAGGGATGTTAACTGTACATTAGTATAAATTATGTGCACACTATCACCCTTTATAATGTGAAATATAATATATAACATATAACATATAAGTAATTTTAATGAACATTAATTAGGAACACTGAGATTATCCTCCTAACACAAATACTTGGAAAGCTGGCCCTACCTTGTCCCTCTTGCAGGATTTCACCACCCCAGAGCTCGGCCAGTTAGGTTCAATTATAAGTCTCCTGTCACTTTCTCCACCCAATCAACTCTCTTCTCAGTTTCTCCACCCAATCCCACCTTCTGGTTGGGAATCTGACCTCCCTATTGGCTACCTCATACCTTTAAACTGCCTTTTTGGTGACATCATTCTCCCACCAAACCTACTGCCACCTGATAGAATCTTAGGGATTGCATAGAGTTGTAAACAAATTTGGATCATCGCAAATGACCAGTGAGCAGTAACCAGTCATCAGTGACCAGTAGCCAGTGACCAGTGGCCAGTGACCAGTGAACTCCATACTAGGAAACATGCATTCTCTAACCTCAGTCACCCAGACATCTTCTGGGGTGGTCTCCTCATCCTTTGTATCTGCAATTGATGTCACCTCTTCTCTGACAATGTCAGGTAAGGAAAGAAACTTTCTAAAGTTTTTCATTAGATATTTTGCTGCCTCAATGTACTAAAGGAGGCCAGTTAACTTAGAATAGGGAAAAGGCTGGAAGAAGAAATCTGGAGACCTAATTTGAGTTTTCACTTTGACATATACTAGGTATGGGATGGATGATCATTTACTCTCTCACAAAATCTGTTTCCTCATCTGAACTAGGAGGATAACAGACTGACAGTGCACTGGTCCCTTTCTTTTATAAAATTGAGTCTTAAGGGGCATGTTTATAGAGAATGAAATTGGATTTGGGGATTGCCTTTGTTTCAACAGAAAAAGAGATTCTGAGATGGAGAAGAAAACTCACACTGTGTACTAAGAGTGCCATCTAGAACAGTCTTTCTCCTCCAATATTTCCACTTCAGTATTTCAGATTTAGTGCTGTTCAAAAAGGGACATTCACATATTTTGGAGTTTTCTGTTTCAACTATGTGAAAGAGAACTAGGGAGAGGGGAGGGGGAGGACAGGGCTGTAAGGAGGCAGATATTCCAGGGGAAGTAAGTTTGGGACTGTTGAAGCACAGGGCAACAAGTACTTGGTGGGGGTGAGAAAATATCAAAATAAGGGAGAAGACAATGTGACAATAAAAGAGATAAAGAGCATGGAGATGTTCTCAAGAGAAAAGAGGATGTTTGGAATGCAACGTGCAAGAGAAACAAAGATTTCAAATCAATTGAGAGAGCATAGGTGGAAATCTTCCCAGAACTTGGACGATTGAGGCTGTTTGAGAGAATGTCTAGATTAAGGAACAAGCAAGGAAACTGAGACTAGAATTAGGGGATCACTGTGGAAAGAAGTTTCTCAGAAAAGTCACATTTGGTTCTTCGGAGTTTTTCTATGGCCTCTTTGAACACAGATAACCTAGGCAGGTAGAACATCTACATTTTTAGTGTTTTAGAAATGAATCTTCCTGTAAACATACTATGGAAAGTGATTAGAGGCAGGAATGGGGATACAGCATTTTCCATATCCTATTTTACTCTGCTTTTCAAACTACCTGGATTTAAAAAAAATTATGTGCCCTAACCTGCATCAGTAGGACGTGTTTCTTTGTGTGACAGGTTGTTTTCAAGCAGAAGCTGTTTTTCATCTTTACAAGAGTTTTCTTTCTTCAATGGAGTATATACAAATAGTCATTAGCATATTTTAAACATAAGAATCAAAAGAAAGAGCTACATAAGAGTATAAATTCAAGCTCCATATCTTAAATTCCAATTGTATCTAAAACAATATATCAATTATTTTGGTTTTTTCTACATTTCAAATAATTATTTAGGGCTGGGTTATAGGTCAATTGTAGAGTGCATGCCTAGTATGCACAAACCCCTGGGTTCAAATTCCTGTTCCAGTAAACATAAAAAATTTGTTTTAATTGTATTATTGTTTTCTAGTGGTGATGCTTATTTCAGAATTTAGGGACAACATCGTTCTGTTAAACATAATATTTATGTTTTGATGATAAATTTACATTTCAGTACACTTTCAAAGCATGTTTCCTACATTTTTATGACTGAAGTTCTTATCAGAAAATGTTTTTATATTAATTGAAAAATCTAACTAGTGGGATTTTAATATCTTTTACTTGATGTGGATAATATTTACAAGAAAATGAACAAGCACAGAGATGAAATTACTTTACACTTCTTATTTTGTTCTCTACTTTGTCCACAATTTCAGTCCTTCATTCCTTCCTTCCTACCTTTCTTTTTCCTTCTCAGGGTAGGGGACTGAACCCAAGGTCTCATACATGCTAGGTAAGCACTCTTCCACAGGCTATATCCCCAGCACATTTTGTTTTCTCTCTGAGACAGGCTCTCGCTAAATTGCACAGACTGGCTTTGAATTCCTGGGCTCCAGCAATTCCAATGCCTCAGTGTCCTAAGTACTAGCACCACAGGCCCACCCCACCATGCCCAGATTCATAGTGCTCTTTTGCTTCAGTTTTCTCTTGCATGTGGCAGGGAAGAGGAGTGTTAGTTGGGTTGTTATTTGCAGTACCAGGGATTGAATTTAGGGACACTTTACCACGGAGCTATATCCCAAGACCTTTTTAAGTTTATTTTAATAAAGACTCTCCCTAAATTGCCAAGGCCATCCTCTAACTTGTGATCCTCCTGTGCCAGCCTCCTGAGAAACTGAGATTACAAGTGTGTGCCACTGAACCTGACTTCATAACCTGGTGCTGATATTGAACAAGTCAATAATACTTCTCTGACCCCTGATTTACTCACTTGCAAACTGATAACATCAGATGTTCTCTAACTTCTCAAATGCTTCATTTCTAGGGCATATTCATGGGCCAATATTAGGGTAGGATCAAGGAAAGCTAAGTCAGGGAGAAGGATGCTTGTTGGGAACAATGTGTGACCCAGAACACTTTGGTCTTCTGTGCCCAATTGGAGAGAAACAGTTCATCAGAAGAGTACCAAACAGCTCCAACACTTACAACCATGATAAAAGGTTTGATTTGGGGGATCTCGATGATTGGTCTTAGAGGCTTTGTGACTGCCACAACTTTAAGATAATACCATTTGTCAAGTATAGTAATATCTCCACTCATCAGTTTTTTTTAATTACCCTCTTGCTTCCTACAGAAAATTTCCAGACTTCTTCTATACTTGGAAATACAAATTCTCTGCCTCTCTCTCTTCCTGTGGTGAGCAATGAAGCTCCCCTAACAGGAAGTTCATGTAACTTCTCCAGAGTCTCTGCTCCAGCTCTCAGTTCAGCATGGCTACTGCCTTCAAACTCGGGTACCTCCTTCCAGTCACTCATGGGCAGTGCCTACCTTTATCAACATTCTAGCACAGTCATGTTGTCTGGGGTTACTAGGAGGCACCAGATCCCCATGGCACCTGCCTCCTATCCAAGTATTTTTGAGTGGGATAATATGGGAGGTGCTGAAAAGAAGTCATCTGCACTGGGGGACTTCACTCTGACTGTCACTGATCAGGACACAGCAGCTCCTTCCATGTCAATGACAGTCCAATATGATACACCTTCAGATGCCAATGTCATATTCCCTGAGTATCCATCACTGTCGGCCAGGCTTGTCCAGGGGACACCATCTCAGATTCCAAATCAGGCACGTACCCTGTCACTTCCCTACCAAGCAGAGAGCCAGGTCAACTACCATGATCAAAACACACTGGGACCTCTGCTCTCTGGAGATCTTGGCCCCTACCTGCAATCCTATGGCTCTGTGTCATATGCAGGAAGTAGGGCCGCTGTCCCTCAACCAGAAATGGTGATGGTGCTGAAGGACGTTCAGTCCACAAATGTCCTACCATCAGTCTCTACCCCTGGCATCGACTACTCGGTGTCCACTCAACCTATCACAGGAACAAGTTTTCAAGGTGAGTACAAACAGCAACTAGGAGAAGCAATAAGATCAACAATCAAATGGAGGATCAAATAGGCAGCTGGGTGCTGTGGGTCTACAGATCCATAGAATTTAAGTCCTGAGACTTTAACCCCTATTCTTATTCAACAGTTTGCATTTTCAAACTCTGCAAGAAGAAAATGCAGGACACTAAAATGGTCATTCACAATGCATTTAAGAGTCTACCAGGAGCACAATGAAGGTGTTTTACTGTCTTGGTAGATTAGTCCCACTAAATCAACACATGATGAATGTATTTCCCAAACTTGCTTTGGTCTCTTGGAAGAATACTTCAAAACTGACCATGGTAGTGACAATTTAATTTTCCTTAATTTATCCCAGCATTTAAACTTTGTACTCAGAGATCCTTCCAAAGCAGGTTTCTCAAAATCTGTCCTTTCCCATATATTTTATGAATAAGAGCTCCAGTCTCTCCTAGTTCTTGGTGTTAAGTGTTCAAATACTCTTGAGAGAGTGGAGAAAATTCAGAGGATGCTACATAAGAATGATAGGCTTTATAAAATTTTTTGAGGGTTTCCCACATAAAAGGCAAGTGTGCTACCAAAATGCTGCCATGATAATGTTGCCAGTGCAAATCTACGATATCAAGTGATCACCTGTAACTGAGGGGGTCAGCACTCAGCTCCTAACAGAGACCTGTCCATGGTCCTTTGGAAGAGCTACTAGAAAGGCCTTCTCCACAGTTGGCAAGTTCCCTGATTATTGTGTTGCTGTGTAAGGGGAGCATCGTACTTACCATCCTCCTTGATTCCTTTGCAGTGATGGAAACATCCATAGGGATGGAGGCTTCTATGGAATTGCAACCTCCAAGTCAGACATTTTGTCTGCCGCAACCTCCAGAATTCCCCAACTCCTGCAGTAGCAGAAGTATCCAAAACCTCCAAATACTGGAGAGTAACCCACCAACTGAACTTGAGGACATTTCAATAGTAACTCCAGACCAGAGCTCTACTAATTTCATGGCATTGCCTCCAACTCAAAGCCAGGAAGAAACAGGCAGTAACAGTTTGGATGAGGATAAAGCCATGCTTTCAAACCCTCTGGATGCCTATATGTTTGCAGTAGAAAACCAGGATCCTCCACTACTACTTTAGAAATCTCTGATAGCCACAAGCTCCTGGCCTCCATTGGTCCTCTGGACCAAGAGGAGATGCCTCATTCTGAACATATCAATCTGGGAAAGAGTAGCCTGAGTCTTGAGGACCAAAGCACATTTGCAAATGGGACTGAATGTAGCAGTGGTTTTGCAGACCTCACTGAACTGGCGGAGGATATTCACCTTCCCGAGATTTTCAGATCCTTCAAAGACCTTGACTATTCTGGAAGTCCTCAAATCATAAAACCCAGTGATACCAGAGACATCATGGTGAATCAGGAGCAGGTAAACTCAAGTGACATAAAGGGCCCTGCTGATCCAGGTACGAACAACAAACATAAAGCCTCAGAGCCTCCTGATGGGACTCCTAAGGCCAAAATGCAGCCAAAGCACCCACAGTGCACATTAGAGGGAGAAGTTGCTTGCAGTGATGCAGAGAGTCTCACGGCTCTTGTGAACACAGCCAAGCATTGTAATAGCAAAACTCAAAAGGCTGCACCCAGCAGGAACAGCAAAGCTAAGGGTCATGGGCAGGAAAAGCCCAAAAGGAGCAGAGAAAACATCTCCAAGAAAGCTGAGGATTGTAAGCCGGCAGGCAACAAGGTCAAGACAGAAGAGAAGCCAATGGTTCCTAAGGCAAAGCGCAAGAGAAATCAACCTGACCTTAGCCAAGAGACCTTTAAAAAGCCTCGAAGTTATCTAGGCATGCACATGCTGGAGTCGGTTTTTCATGCACTGGGAAGAAGAACGATAGGAAAACTGGGCTCTCTTCCTCCAGGGCCCTGGGAAACTCAAGCAGTAACAAAGATCCCCGTCTTTGTCCAGTTAGGAAACCCTGGCTGCAGGTTAAAGGTCCTGAGAAAACTCAAGTCAGAGCCCAGAAACCAGATATCAGTGCTGACAAAGAGTGTCCATCTCCTTCCCAGTATGAGCTTCCACCTCCTGGGAAGGTTAAATTGGTGCCTTTGCCTTTTCTGTCCCCAGAGAAACCTCAACCTCGACCTGTGTATCGCAGGCCACAGTCTCTGGCCTCACGTAGACCCACTGTGGCTTACCCTGCCCAGCCTGCTTCTACCAGTTCAGCTCAACCCAGGGCAGTCAACCAATGCCGACCAGCTCCTGCCAACACATCTTTCATGCGTCCTGCCAAGCCAGCTCAGCCAGCTGTATCCCACTCAATCCATTCAGGCTTCACCACATCTACCCAGCCTAGTGTCTCTTGGTCTGCTGCCTCTAGGCCTGCAGCCTACACATCATCATCTTGCACTTCTGAACAGCGGGGCCCTGTTTCCACCCTTGTGAACAAGCTCCAGTCCCAACCGCCCAAGCCTCAAAACCGATATCTGCTCCAAGACTTTGCCTTACAACCAATTCCATGGAGGAAATCCAATGTTCCTGGGCCAGTAATGTCAACTCCCATCACAGAAGAGCAGAGGCCAGAGCAGGAAGCCATGAAGAAGAAGGCTCAACAAGAGCGTGAGAATGCTGCCAAATATCCTTTGGGGAGAGTGCAGTTTTTCATTGAGAGGGAAAGAGAGATGGAAATTGCTCACTACTATGGCTATACAATATAAGAGCTGCTAAGACTGATGGGCCCACATGGCTGCCAGTTTGTTTCCACATGTATATGAATTGATATAAATTTATTTATTCTCATATGATTTCAAATATTATTAAAATTAGATGAAGAAATATAATATAGTTGATTAATTGGTAAGTAATACAGAAGTCTTTTGGTACCACTACCGTACCAAATAGTGTTCCACCTAAATACATAGATAGGTACATATTTATGCATTCTAATAGTTTGAGAATACAATAAAATTCAATAAAGCAGTGTTATAGAAATGATTAATAGATAAGTAATAAGAGAATTTCTGGTACCATTTAGAAACCATATAGGTTTCCATGTGTATGTTTGTAGGTAGATAGGTAGAAATTTATTCACTGATATATTTGAAAACAACAATTTTGAATAAAGAAATATAGTAGAATTGTTTAATAGATAAATAATGAGACCTTCTGGGACCACTTTGGTACCCCATAGTGTTCCACATCAATGTAGATATAAGTAGGTATGCATTCTGACATATTTTCAAAACTTATTAATATTGAATAAAGAAATGTAATAGATTTGGTTAATATGTAATAAAGAGACCTTCTGTTACCATTTGGTTAGCAAGTGCTTTTCCACCTATATAGAGATAAAATTTTGTTCATTCTCATATACTTCTAACAATAACATTGAACAAAGAAATGTAATAGAATTGATTAATAGGTATGTAATGAAAGAACTTTTGAGTTTTAAGTCGCTGGTAACTGTGGTTTCTTTGGTAGAGGTGGGGATCACACCTGAGTGAGAAGATAGGAACTGAACCTGGACAGGGATAACAGGGGTAAAGGACAGGGTAGAAGAAGGAATGCAATCCATTTCTAGCAAGGGAAAAAGAAGATTCTGGAGAGTATAAGAAGAATCACGAATGGATAAAATGACTGAAGACACAAAGTTTGAGGGTAGGGTTAAAACATAAAACCTGAACCAAATTGAAAATGGCAGAAGATGGTTTCAGGTTGACAAGAAGAAATGCAAAAAACCCGCATGGAGAATGACCTACCAGAAAGGCATTCTAGAAAATAAGATTCAGGGCACATCTTCCAGCATGTTTGGGTCACCTAAATCATAGCTGGGGAAGGTGAATACAAAATATGGGTGAAATCTACCCGCGGTGTGGCAAGGGTTCACAAATATCCTGAGGGCAGCTGATAACCTGGGACCTAGCCAAGTGAACTGCAGCAATAGGAGGCCCACCCAGAACACGGCCTTGAAAAAATCACCATTTACTCAGCACCCATGCAGCAAGGCAGCAGAGCTGCAGTGCTTCAATTGGCCTTCAAACACACAAGGCCAGTATCACTGAGCCACTTTACTAATGATCTAGTGCTGTAGGATCAAATTGTATGCAGAGAAACAAGGCATCAATCTGAGGCCTATGGCCTCAAGTTCTCGGTGATCACAAGTGCCCTCTGGCAGCCAGCCTGGCTTTCAGAGCACAGCATCTGGAAATTACCAGTAGCTGAGATCACACCTCAAAACAAGGATAGATAAAACTGTCAGCTCCTCCACCGATTGTGGCACGTGCAGCCTTCAGGAACCATTGCCATCAACCCATGCTCACAAGAAACAGTTCTAGGCGTCCAAATCCACCCTATGCGAGCAGACAGTGCTCATGTGCAGGTTGGGGTGGGCGCCGCGGGGGACACCGGCCAATTGCTGCTGGACCTGGAAGCTCAATTTGTGCAGTCTCTTCTCGAGGCCAGAGTGCTGGAGCGACCCTGCCCCGTTAGAGGCTGAGGGACAGTAGGGAAGGATAGGAAAGGAATGCAGTGGCGCAAGATGATGGAGGCAGCGCATCATCACCATGCAAAGATTACTAATTTACATTTTAAAATTATTTCTGGAGATAAAATTCACATAACATAAAATTCACATAACATAAAATTCATCATTAAAATGTGTGCAGTTCAGTGGCATTAGTAATTTTTCGAGGTTGTGCACACATCCGCACTGATACATAATATTTTCATTATCCCAAAAAGAGATCCTGCCTCTTGTTAGAGGTCATTCCTATTCCCTCCTCACCCTGGTCCCAGGCAGTCATCAATCTCTCTGGTTTTGACTTTTCAGGACATTGCATATTAAAGGAATCATACAACATGTGACTTTAATGTTAGGCTTCTTTCACTTAGAAGACCCTTTTCAAGGATTATCTGTGCTGTAAAGTGCGAGTCCTTCATCCCTTTTGACACTGCCTAATATCATAATACCACTTTTGTTTATCCACACATCACTGGTGGACTTTGTGTTGTTTTTACAATAATTTACTTTTATTGCCAGTTGTTGGCTCAAACTCATCCCTCTTCTTCACAGATAAAAAGATAATGTCAATAATTTGCTCTAGATTAAGAGCTATCCATCAACCGGGAATCTAGGATTTGAACTGTGGCATTCAGACTTTGGAAGTAATGTTCACATGATAGAACAATGAGAAAGATTCAGGAAGAGCACTCAGTGGAAATTCACTCATTATCTCAAGTTTTCCAGCCACCATCTTTCCCACTCTGGAGGAGGAGATATCTGCTTTTGCCACTTTTGGGATCTTTCCAGAGAAATTATTTACTTAACCCTAAAATGTATCTATCACAATTAATCCAATGATCTGCCCCACTGATTTGAAATGTCATATTTATAGCATACTAAATTCCTATGTGTTTTTGCATTATTCTCTTTAGAATGTGCCTAGCTTTTTTGCCCTTTATATTTATCATCTGTCTGGAATAATTTTTGATGTTTTAAAAATTTTTCTGTCTTTTTATGCATTATCTATTATGTTCATTGACTCTATGTTCCCTTTAATTTAGTCTCCATATGAGTTCTAGTATCTCATCGAATCCCCATTTATGTTGCTCTTTTGTGATTGTGAACAAATATGTAACATAAAACTTGCCATTTCAACCACTTTTAACTGGATAACTCCTTAGCATTAAGTAGATTCACAGTGTTATTCAAGCATTATCCACTATCCATCTCCAAATCTTCTCACCATCCCAAACAGAAACTCTGCATCCACTGATGAGAATTCCCCATTCCCCTCTCTATGTTCTCTCATACTTTGCATTGCTTTTCCTAATGCCTTTTAGCCAGTTTTGAAATAGAGGGCTACATCTGATCTGCCTGGTCGGTTCTTTTGTGACTTGTTCTCATTGTTTGAGAGAATACTACTCTTCCTTTTCTTAAAATACCTTTATATGGGATTTGGCTTTAATCTTTTCTTCTCATGCATTTTTACGTGAAATGAGTTTTGTTTGTAAAAGTATGATTGAGGATAAAGATTCTAATATGATGGAACAACAGCTTCCTCCTCTTCTCCCTCTACCTCTTTCTCTGCTTTTCCCCTCCCCTCTTCCTCCCCTACTCCTCCTGGTCTGCTTCCCGTGGTCTCCTTCTCCTTCTCCTCCTCCTTATTTCTATTCTTCTTGTAGTATGCAAACACATGGTGACTTGCTTTCTAAGAGTTTCTGGTTTCCACCTGCAGTTTTATCCTTTGTGTCTGTTGTTCCTCCCAGCAATTTCTCTTCCATGTGGGGCCATGTTCTGAAAAGGAGCACTGGTTATTCATTTTTCAAGAGAGGAGAAGGACTGGACAGATTCAGCCATTCAGATTCCATCATGGGACACTTGTACTTACAGCTGCTCCTTGCTTTCCACAGAGAATGCTTTCCAGGACTCCTCACAGACACCAAGATTCTCAGATTCTCAAGTCTTATGTAAAATGAGGTAGTATTTCTATAGAGACTGCATACATCTTCCTGTATGCTTTAAATCATCTCTACTTCTCATACGTAATACAGCTTAAATGCTCTCTAAATCATTGTTATACTCTATTGATTAGGGAATAAAAACAAGAAAAAACCTGTATAGTTTTAGTACAGATGTGATTTTTCTTATGCATGTTGTTGTCCTGAAGTTGGTTAAATTCGCAGATACAGAACCTATAGATATACAAGACCAACTGTACTCATGTTGTGGTTGGCTAAAACCCCTCTGCTGGCCTGCAGTACTTTCCAGGGAATGTCTGCTGGAGGTGTGAAAGCCTCCAGTCTCCCGGCAGCTCTGGTGCCTCCTACTGGTGGTTTTCCCTATCCTCAGTTCTGAAGTTCATAGGGAAAACTCTTCCCTATATTTGTGGGAAATCCTACTCCAGGGTTTTGGCTTTGTTTTGTCTATTTCAATGGCCCCTAGTCCTAATATATCTTTTTCTTTTCTGTGTTTGGGGAGAGTCAAAACTGCACTGCTGCCTCCATCTTTCTGAAATTCTGATTAACATTTTAACATAATAATTTTAAATTTAGGACCTTGCAGTTTTCAGTTCCCTGAAGCAGAGCTCCATTTCCCCCAAAATAGATAAGACTCTGAGGCAGAATGTGAGTCCCCTCTAAGCAACATGGCACCTAGTGCCTGTGCTTGCTCAGGTGGTGTTTTGAATGAGAAGTCAAACAACAGCTTCAGGGATCATGAGAAAGGGACATCTGGCCAATAGAAGAGAGAATAGTTCTGCAGGACAGGTAGAGAATCTGGACGTGTCCTCTAGTTCAAATGGATCATTTTCTTTTCTTTGTATCTACTTTCTAAACATGTAGGAAGCAGAATCTCCAATTTGCTCTCCTTCCCCTGGTGGAAGTAGGGAGGGGGGGATCTGGTCTATGCATACTTTCCTTATTTTAGTTAATGCCATCTTCCGAGTTGCCTAGGCTAAAAACCTTTGACATCATTTCACTCCTATCTTTCTCTCCCAACCACACAGTCAGAATATTAGGAAATTCCATCTGCCCTCTCTTCACATTGCATCTAGAACCTATTCATTTCTAACTACATTCCTCAATTTTACCTCTAGCATAACCCCTAACTATTTCCTGCCTGTCTCTACCCATGTGAGGGGTCACACACATTTTCTATACAAAGCTGGAAACAAAGTTAGTCAGAAGGAATAAAGAAGGACATTTCATACTGCTTAATGGAAGCATCAATCAGCAAGACATAACAATCATAAATATCTATGCCCCAAATAGTGGCTCATCCATATATGTCAAACAAATCCTTCTCAATTCCAGAAACCAAATAGACAAATTTTTTTTGTCAAAAAAATTGACAAAATTGGTTCTTTGAAAAACTCTAGCCACAGAAATTAGACAGACCAAGGAAATTAAAGGGATACGAATAGAAAAAGAACTCAAACCATCCCTATTTGCTGATGGTATGATTATACACTTAGAGGAACCAGGAAATTCCACCAGAAAACTTTTAGAACTCATAAGTGAATTCAGTAAAGTAGCAGGATATAAGATCAATGCTCAAAAATCCAATGCATTTTTATACATAAGTGATGAATCTTAAGAAAGAGAAGTTAGGAAAACTACCCCACTCACGATAGCTTCGAAAAAAATAAAATACTTGGGAATCAATCTAACAAAAGAGGTGAAAGCCCTCTACAATGAGAACTACAGAACACTAAAGAAAGAAATTCAAGAAAACCTTAGAAGATGGAAAGATCTCCCATGTTTTTGGATAGGTAGAATTAATATTGTCAAATACTACCAAAAGTGCTATACAGATTCAATGCAATTCCAATTAAAATCCCAATGATGTGCCTTACAGAAATAGAGCAAGCAATCATGAAATTCATCTGGAAGAATAAGAAACCCAGAATAGCTAAAGCAATCCTTAGCAGGAAGAGTGAAACACAGGGTATCACAATACCAGAACTTCAACTATACTACAAAGCAATAGTAATAAAAATGGCATGGTATTGGCACCAAAACTGACAGGTGGATAAATGGTACAGAATAGAGGACATGGACACAAATCCAAATAAATACAATTTTCTCATACTAGACAAAGGTGCCAAAAATATGCAATGGAGAAAAGATAGCCTCTTCTGGGAAAACTGGAAATCCATATGCAACAGAATGAAAATAAATCCCTATCTCTCACCCTGCACAAAAATCAACTCACAATGGATCAAGGACCTCAGAATCAGACCAGAGACCTGCATCTTATAGAAGAAAAAGTAGGTCCAAATCTTCAACTTGTTGGCTTAGGATCAGACTTCCTTAACAGGACTCCCATAGCACAAGAAATAAAAGCAAGAATCAATAACTGGGATAGATTCAAACTAAATAGCTTTCTCTCAGCAAAGGAAACTATCAGCAATGCAAAGAGAGAACCTACAGAGTGGGAGAAAATCTTTGCCACTCATACTTCAGACAGAGCACTAATTTCCAGAATCTATAAAGAACTCAAAAAACTCTACACCAAGAATACAAATAAACCAATCAACAAATGGGCTAAGGAAATGAACAGACACTTCACAGAAGAAGATGTACAAGCAATCAACAGACATATGAAAAAATGTTCACCATCTTTAGTAATAAGAGAAATGCAAATCAAAACTACCCTAAGATTCCATCTCACCCCAATTAGAATGGTGATTATCAAGAATACAAGCAAAAACAGGTGTTGGCGAGGATGTGGTGAAAAAGGTACACTCATACATTGCTGGTGGGGCTGCAAATTAGTGCAGCCACTCTGGAAAGAAGGTGGAGATTCCTTAGAAAACTTGGAATGGACCCACCATTTGACCCAGCTATCCCACTCCTCGGCCTATACCCAAAGGACTTAAAATCAGCATACTACAGAGATACAGCCACATCAATGTTCATAGCTTCTCAATTCACAATAGCTAGATTGTGGAACCAAACTAGATGCCCTTTAATTAATGAATGGATAAAGAAACTGTGATAAATTTATGTATATATACACACAATGGAATACTACTCAGCCATAGAAAATAATAAAATTATGGCATTTGCAGGCAAATGGATGAAATTGGAGAATATCTTGCTAAGTGAGACAAGACAATTTCAAAAAACTGAAGGACGAATGATCTCCCTGATAAGTGAATGATGACACATAATAGGGAATAGGAGGGGGGGAAGGATGGAGGAAGGAAGGACTGTATAGAGGGATAAGAAGGGTGGGAGGGGTTGGGGAAATTAACAGAACGAATCAAAAACTATTACCCTATGTAAATATATGATTACAAAAACAGTATGTCTCTACTTCATGTACACAGAAACAAGATGTATCCCATTTGTTTACAACAAAAATTAATTTAAAAAAAGAGTACACAGAGTAAATGCTACTGAGGATGTGGGGAATAAAAAAGATCATTAGTTGCTCTTCTGAGAATGCAGTGTATTGGGTAAGGAGTATGACCTTCTGTATTAGATTGCCCCTCTGGGCATGGCACATATCACAGGAGTAAAAAGTAGGCAAGTGACATCTGCCTAGATCTTCCTTGGTTTTGGCTCCCTCAGAATCATCTCTGGCACACTTTTATAACATGCTAATGCCACATATCACATGAGGGATTTCATGTTGTATGAGACCCTCGATGCTGCCCAGGAATGAGCAGTATGAATGAGCAGTCACACCCCATGTGATGGAGGCAGGTTAAGAGAATAACAAAACTACCTGTGTGCCAATTGATAAAAATGGGTCAATTCATTACTCCTAATCTGTTAACAGGTTCCTTGTGCTGGTCTTCATAATATGCACAACTTTGAGCATGACTAGTGCCACAGAGACTTCTTGGGCCCACATTCAACAGCCTTCCATTGCTCTCCCAGTAACATGGTTTGATCTTCCCCCTTCAATCTAATTTAATTCCACTGCCTTCTTTCCTGGTCCCTTGTTGACTACTGGTGCCTCCAAACGATTATTTTTCAATTATTTGGGATTGTTCTCCTGTAGTGGGTAACAAACCCAGGACCAGATACAAAATAAATTAAGGACACTGTCTGTGAAAATTAGTGCCTGGGAAAGGGAGAGAGTTCTCCTCCCCTTTCCCCTGCCAGTTGGTTTTCAGGGAACCTTATTATTTACATTCACTCCTACCTTTTGGATTGTAAAGGACTTTCCCTAGGACCTAACTACATTCCTTTGAAGTGTAATACCCTCCCCCAGGCCCCTTGCAAGGCTCCAGGGCCCAAGGGTGGAGATTTATTTACCAAAGGCCTTATGAGAGGAGTCCCCTTGTAGCACTCTGGTTCTGTAAACATGCTTCTTACTTGAAAACTGTTACACACAATCATGTATCATTTTTGGAAACCTTGTGTACAAGTATGTATTGTTTCAGACTAGAAAATTTATGACACTAGATAGCCTAGAAATGTGTGGAAAACTGGTAAGGGGCACTCAGAATCAGAGTGCTCACCTCCTCTGGTTCCAACGGTTAATATAAAGTTTGGTGTCTCCCACTCTTCCAGTGCCCTTTGCAACTTCTTGCCTGATTCCCACAACACTTTCAACTCCCACTTTGCATGTCTCTCAAGAACTCATGTTGTTGCCACACTGGGCCTCAAACATGGCTTCCATATGTCCCTAAAACACAGGATGAAGAGGACAGGCTTATTTTCCTCACTGGAAGAGGTTCACCTGCATGGCAGGAAGTTCATGTTAATAACTCATTCAGCAGACACCTATGCTCTTACCATGGACACTGGGATGCTTCACATAAATTGTTACCATGGTGTCAAAATTGTTCTGTTGTAGGAAAACGGGTTATAGATTGGGGATCTTACAGGAGAACTATTGACATGGAATCTAGAGTTTTGAGATGGAAATGGAATTTATGAAACAGGGACAGTTTAGATTTTTTTTTCCACATAAGAGATTTTATTAAGTGGACAGGCAGAGTTTCTCCCTGCAGGGTGAGAGAGAGAAAATGAGAGAAAGAGAGAGAGAGAGTGCACGTGCAAGAGAGAGAGAGTGAAACCCAGGAGGAGAGAGCATGAAAGTGAGGAGGAAAGAGAGAGAGAAAATGGCAGGGGAGCTATTTTTAAGCAGTGGAATTTTGCGGGCTAATAACAATGGATCAATGGCTGGTGAGGAAGATCACAGGCTCACAATCTGGGTTGTAAAGTGGTATGGGCAATGGGGAATAATGGTGGCAGAAAAATAGCAGATCTGACACCAACATTCCTCCCTTTTTGTTTCTATATACTTGGGGTGGAATGATGGTCTTTTTTCTGTGATCTTCTTCCTGCTGGTTAGGGGGTGAAGAGTCTCATTCCGAATGAGGCAGGTCAGTGTCTGGATGTGGAGGAGAGTGTCCAGGTGAATGGAAGGTGAGACCAGAGTCTCACGGTCTGGGGTGACAGATGGAATTCCACTCACCTATTTGTGGCAGAAGAGCCCATCCGAGTCATGGCACCAATGAAAGCACCCAGAAACCACCCAGATGCAGGAACTCACATAAGAGATTTTATTAAGCAGACAGGCAGAGTTTCTCCCTGCAGGGTGAGAGAGAGAAAATGAGAGAAAGAGAGAGAGAGCCCACATGCGCAAGAGAGAGTGAAAGCCAGGAGGAGAGAGCATGAGGAGGAGAGAGAGAGAGACTAGATTGGTTTTTAGAACTGTTTTACACTCCAACTCCTCTGTGTACTGGTCTGAGGGAGAATTATCACCTCCTGCCATGAGAATGGATTTGGGGCCAATTCAGGACACTATATGGAAAATAGGTCTGACTCAGGAGTGAAGGGATAACGGGTTACCAAGGCTGCAGCTGTTTACCACTCCTCTGCCATTTTGCTGCTGCCATTACTCTGTATCCCCGCTTAACCATTTTTCAGCCTAGATCATTATCCTGCAAACATCCTCCTCAGCCACTGGTCCAATCGTTATTAGCCCGGGACCTTCCACTGCTTAATTACACCTCCCCGCCTGTCTCTCTCTCTCTCTCTCTCTCTCTCTCTCTGTCACCCTAGGGTGCAGACACTCTGCTCAACAAGTTAATAATATCTCTTGTGTGAGTTCCTGTGTCTGGAGTGGTTTCTGGGTGCCTTCAAGGAACCTCTTCAGATCTGGAACAGTGATTATCAATATAACAAATGAAAAATATTATCTATCTTAACATTTTCATTCATAAGGAATTCTACCTCACAGTGTGTATTAAATTTCTGTTTTATCTGCACCCATTGAAATACAATATAATGCCTCACAGAACACGTTATGTTAAATGTGAGAACTGTATGCTGCAACCATGTTTCAAGCAAACTATATGGCAAAGAGCAGGACAAACTCTTAGGATTCTCAAAAGACCAGTAGTCACCTTGTAAGCACCCAGAAACCACTCCGGAAGCGGGAACTCATGCAAGAGAGTTTATTAAGCGGACAGAGTGTCTCCCTGCAGGGTGAGAGAGAGAGTGTGCGCAAGAGAGAGTGAAAGCCAGGAGGAGAGCGCATGAAAGTGAGGAGGGGAGAGAGAGAGAATGGTGCCGGAATTTCTCCTAAATATTGGAATTTCTCAGGCTAACAAGGGACTGATGACGGAGAAGGAGACTTGCAGGCTGACTAATGGACCAATAGCTAGCTAGGATGTTCACAGACTGACAAGCTAGGTTGTAAAATGGGAGGGGAGAAATGGCTGCAGCGTAAAGGGTTGGGGAGCAGCTTTATATTATACACCAGCTTCCTGTAAAAGTAGAATTGTAAGGGATTCCACGAAAACCACGCTGGACACGGGAAATCACATAAGGGAGTTTATTAAGCAAACAGAGTGTCTCCCTGCAGGGTAAGAGAGAAAATGAGAGGAAAAGAGAAAGGAAAGAGAAAGGGTGT
This sequence comes from Sciurus carolinensis, assembly GCF_902686445.1. Lineage (NCBI taxonomy): Eukaryota > Metazoa > Chordata > Mammalia > Rodentia > Sciuridae > Sciurus > Sciurus carolinensis. The sequence goes on from NC_062225.1 coordinate 25,715,822, forward strand.
GCGCTAGAGAGAGTGGAAAAGCGAGGAGGAGAGAGAAAGCAAGTCAGGGGGAGAGAAAAGCAAGAGAGAAAAGATGGCAGTGAAGCTATCTTTAAGAATCCCGGGTTTTCAAGATGGCGGACTAGAGGGCGGATGCATTTCATGTTGCTCCAGGACTCAGGATTCAAAAGAGGAGATAGTGAGTGACTTGCGACCAACTCAAAGCTGCCGGGTGAGTCTCTCCCGTTGGGGAGGTGTCCTGGATGGGGCGGTAGTCCCAGAATGCAGGGAACTTTGTGAAGTAGAGTCGCCCGATGAGACGCCCCTCCCCCCGCTGGAGCGGTAAACACGGACCACTGGGAACTTTGCAGAGGAAGCTGCTCAGCACAGTGCTTGGTTTCAGAGTAACCCGCTGGGCTTCGGCGGCTGCCCAGAGGAGGGGCTGCATAGGCAAGCGATTAGGTGCAGAACAGAGTCCCAGGTCCTAGGTGGCTTTTCGGTGGAAGAGCTGCAGAGACAAGCTGAGGGGCGGAGCGAAGGTTCCAGGACTGTGGGCAGATTCTCTGAGGAGAGGCAGCCTAAGAAGACTCGTCTGTGAAGGGTGAGGCTCCCAGGCCCAGGAGGTAGGTCTGGGTCCCTGGGAACGTTGCCTGGGAAAGCTGCCCTGCCCAGGCGGCAAGATACTTTCTCCCCACTGGAGCAGTGAACACGGACAGTGGGGAATTTTGCAGAGGAGTCCGCACAGCACAACGCTTGGTTTCGGAGCAACCCGCTGGGGCTCTGGTGGCTGCCAGAGGAAGAGCAGGGCGGTGAGCTGTTTGGACAAAGAGCAACCTCCTGAACAACGGGGGGGGGGGGGGGGGGGGGGCTGTCCCGAGGAGGTGGAGGTGAGCAGTGAGTTGCCTGGTCTCCAAGTGCCCACACAGAACACCGGGTGGCTGCCTGGAGGAAGAGGCAAGCGGTGGGTCACCGGGGCTCGGAGCATAGGTATGAGGCTCCAGGTGGCTGCTCAGAGGGGGTGTCGCATAGCCAGGCGATTAGGTGCAAAGCACGGTCCGGGGACCTAGGCGACTTTTGGTGAAAGAGCTACACAGAGACAAGATGAGGGGCGGAGCTAAGGTTCCAGGACTGCGGGCAGCTCCTCTGAGGAGGGGCAACCTAAGGAGACTCGTCTGCGAAGGGTGAGGCTCCCAGGCCCAGGAGGTGGTCCGGACCCCTGGGAACGTTGCAGAGGAAGACAGCCCAGCCCAGGCGGTAGTTGTAGATTGAGGGGAACCTCTAGGAGGGAACTGACCAGCCACACGTTCCCACCGAGTGAGTCTTCCCTACCCGGAGAGGCTTTCCCACTGGGACAGTTAAACCAGAGACACAGGCACAAATAGGCCTTGCCTCAGCCCACAGCCTACTTCCCCGTTGGATGACCATTGGTCAACAAGTGGAGGCACCTCTGCCCACTAGCAGGGAATATACGCCACCTGAGGGTCACCACCCTAGAGAGGCAGCTTCTTCGTGGAGCTCTGCATTATCAACTTCCTCCAAGACTTCAGGCTACTAAAGGATAAGAGGGGATACACTAGCAATCTTCAGGGACATTATAAGTCAATAGAGGAAATCTGCAACATCTCAGCAGTCCACTGATACCTGAACGACATGAGAAAACAAGACAAGAAAATGCCTCAAATAAATCTAGATGTTACATCAATAAAATCCAATGACAGCATGGCAGAAGAAATGTCAGAAAGGGAGTTCAGAATGTACATAATTAACATGATAAGGGAAGCAAACGATGAAATGAAAGAGCAAAAGCAGGCATTGAATGATCGCACCAATTGACAGTTAAAAGAGCAAATACAGGAAGCAAAAGACCATTTCAATAAAGAGTTAGAGATATTGAAAAAAAAAACCAAACAGAAATCCTTGAAATGAAGGAAACAATAAACCAAATTAAGAACTCCATAGAAAGCACAACCAATAGGATAGAACACCTGGAAGACAGAACCTCAGATATTGAAGACAAAATATCTAACCTTGAAAACAAAGTTGAACAAACAGAGAAGATGGTAAGAAATCATGAACAGATCTGCAAGAACTATGGGATATCATGAAAAGGCCAAATTTGAGAATTATTGGGACTGAGGAAGGCTTAGAGAAACAAACCAAAGGAATGAACAATCTATTCAATGAAATAATTTCAGAAAATTTCCCAAATCTGAAGAATGAAATGGAAAATCAAGTTCAAGAGGCTTATAGGACTCCAAATATACAAAATTACAACAGACCCACACCAAGGCACATTATAATGAAAATACCTAACATTCAAAATAAAGACAGAATTTTAAAGACTGTGAGAGAAAAGAACCAAATTAGATTCAGGGGGAAACCAATATGGATATCAACAGATTTTTCAATCCAGACCTTAAAAGCTAGAAGGGCCTGGAACAACATTTTTCAAGATCTGAAAGAAAATGGATGCCAACCAAGAATCTTATACCCAGCAAAACTTACCTTCAGATTTGACGATGAAATAAAATCCTTCCATGATAAACAAAAGCTAAAAGAATATAAAAAAAGAAAGCCAGCATTACAGAACATTCTCAGAAAAATATTCCATGAAGAAGATATGAAAAACAAAGAAGCAAATCAGCAAAGGGAGGAGCTATCCTAAAGGAACTCTCAAATAAAGAGGAACCAAGTCATGTCAAAAATAAATAACTGAATAAAATGAGTCAAATGACCGGGAATATAAATCATATCTCAATAAAAACCCTGAATATTAATGGCCTGAATTCATCAATCAAAAGACATAGACTGGCAGATTGGATAAAAAAGAAAGATCCACAATATGTTGCCTGCAAGAAACTTATCTCATAGAAAGAGATACCCATAGACTAAAGGTGAAAGGATGGGGAAAAACATACCATGCACATGGACTCAGCAAAAAAGCTAGGGTATCCATCCTCATTTCAGATAATGTGGACTTCAAGCCAAAGTTAGTCAGAAGGGATAAATAAGGACATTTCATACTGCTTAAGGGAACCATAAATCAGCAAGACATAACAATCATAAATATCTATGCCCCAAACAGTGGCATATGTTAAACAAATCGTTCTTAATCTCAGAAACCAAATAGACCATAATACAATAATACTAGGTGATTTTAACACGCCTCTCTCACCACTAGACAGATCTTCCAAACAAAAATTGAAAAAAGAAAACATACATCTCAATAACACAATCAATCATTTAGACTTAACAGACATTTATAGAATATACCATCCAACGAAGAGTGAATACACTTTCTTCTCAGCAGCACATGGATCCTTCTCTAAAATAGACCATATATTATGCCACAAAGCTAATGTTAGCAAATACAAGAAGATAGAGACACTTCCTTGTATTCTATCAGATCATAATGGATTGAACTTAGAAATAAATGAAAGAGTAAAAAACAGAAATTACTCCAACACCTGGAGATTAAACAATATGCTATTATATGATGAATGGATAACAGAAAATATTAGGAAGGACATTTAAAAATTCTTAGAGGTAAATGAGAACAAAGAAACATCAAACCAAAATCTCTAGGACACTATGAAAGCAGTACTTAGAGGAAAATTTATTTCATGGAGCGCATTCAATAAAAGAAGTAAAACTCAACAAATAAACGACCTAACACTACAGCTCAAAGTCCTACAAAAAGAAGATCAGACCAACATCAAAAGTAGTAGAAGACAGGAAATAGTTAAACTCAGAGCTGAAATCAATGAAATTGAAACAAAAGAAACAATACAAAAAATTGACAAAATAAATAGTTGGTTCTTCGAAAAAATAAACAAAACTGATAAACCTTAGCCACACTAACAAAGAGAAGACGAGAGAAAACCCAAATCACCAAAATTCGGAATGAACAAGGAAATATCACAACAGACACGATTGAAATACAAAACATAATTAGAAGCTATTATGAAAATCTATACTACAACAAAATAGAAAATTTCGAAGACATCAACAGGTTTCTAGAGACATATTAACTGCCTAAACTAAACGAGGAGGACATACACAATTTAAATAGACCAATTTCAAGTAATGAAATAGAAGAAGTCATCAAAAGCCTACCAACAAAGAAAAGTCCAGGACCAGATGGGTTCTCAGATGAGTTCTACAAAACCTTTAAAGAAGAGCTCATTCCAATACTTTTCAAAGTATTCCATGAAATAGAAGAGGAGGGAACTCTCCCAAACTCATTCTATGAAGCCAATATCACCCTGATACCTAAACTAGACAGAGAAACATCGAGGAAAGAAAATTTTAGACCAATATCCTTAATGAACATCGACCCAAAAATTCTCAACAAAATTTTAGCAAATCACATACAAAAACATATTAAAAAGATAGTGCACCACGATCAAGTGGATTTCATCCTATGGATGCAAGGTTGGTTCAACATCAGGAAATCAATAAATGTAATTCACCATATCAATAGACTTAAAGTCAAGAATCACATGATTATTGTGATAGATGCAGAAAAAGCATTTGATAAAATACAGCATTCCCTTCATGCTCAAAACACTAGAAAACATAGGGATAGTGGGAACATTCCTTAACATTGTAAAGGCCATCTATGCTAAGCCCATGGCTAATATCATTCTAAATGGTGAAAAAATGAAAGCATTCCCCCTAAAAACTGGAACAAGGCAGGGATGCCCTCTTTCACCACTCCTATTCAATATCGTGCTTGAAACTCTAGCCAGAGCAATTAGACAGACCAAAGAAATTAAAGGGATACGAATAGGAAAAGAAGAACTCAAACTATCCCTATTTGCTGATGATATGATTATATACTTAGAGGAACCAGGAAATTCCACCAGAAAACTCTTAGAACTCATAAGTGAATTTAGTAAAGTAGCAGGATATAAGATCAATGCTCATAAATCTAATGCATTTTTATACATAAGTGATGAATCTTTGGAAAGAATAATTAGGAAAACTACCCCATTCACAATAGCCTCGAAAAAAATAAAATACTTGGGAATCAATCTCACAAAACAGGTGAAAGACCTCTACAATGAGAACTACAGAACACTAAAGAAAGAAATTAAAGAACACCTTAGAAGATGGAAAGATCTCCCATGATCCTGGATAGGCAGAATTAATATTATCAAAATGGCCATACTACCAAAAGTGCAATACAGATTCAATGCAATTCCAATTAAAATCCCAATGATGTACCTCAGAGAAATAGAACAAGCAATCATGAAATTCATCTGGAAGAATAAGAAGCCCAGAATAGCTAAAGCAATCCTTTGCAGGAAAAATGAAGCAGGGGGTATTGCAATACCAGAACTTCAACTATACTACAAAGCAATAGTAACAAAAACGACATGGTATTGGCACCAAAATAGAAAGGTAGATCAATGGTACAGAATAGAGGACATGGACACAAACCCAAATAAATATAATTTTCTCATACTAGACAAAGGTGCCAAAAATATGCAATGGAGAAAAGATAGCCTCTTCAACAAATGGTGCTGGGAGAATTGGAAATCCATATACAACAGAATGAAACAACCCATATCTCTCACCGTGCACGAAACTAAACTCCAAATGGATTAGGGACCTCGGAATCAGACCAGAGACCCTGCATCTTATAGAAGAAAAAGTAGGTCCAGATCTTCAACATGTCGGCTTAGGACCAGACTTCCTCAACAGGACCCCCATAGCACAAGAAATAAAAGCAAGAATCAATAACTGGGATAGATTCAAACTAAATAGCTTTCTCTCAGCAAAGGAAACTATCAGCAATATGAAGAAAGAGCCTACAGAGTGTGAGAAAATCTTTGCCAATCATACTTCAGATAGAGCACTAATCTCCAGAATCTATAAAGAACTCAAAAAACTCAACACCAAGACTACAAATAACCCAATCGACAAATGGTCTAAGGAAAGGAACAGGCACTTCACAGAAGAAGACCTACAAGCAATCAACAAACATATGGAAAAATGTTCAACATCTCTAGTAATAAGAGAAATGCAAATCAAAACCACCCTAAGATTCCATCTCACCCCAATTAGAATGGCGATTATCAAGAATACAAGCAAAAACAGATGTTGGCGAGGATGTGGGGAAAAAGGTACACTCATACATTGCTGGTGGGGTTGCAAATTAGTGCAGCCACTCTGAAAGCAGTATGGAGATTCCTTAGAAAACTTGGAATGGAACTACCATTTGACCCAGCTATCCCACTCCTTGGCCTATACCCAAAGGACTTAAAATCAGCATACTACAGAGATACAGCCACATCAATGTTCATAGCTGCTCAATTCACCATAGCCAAATTGTGGAACCAACCTAGATGCCCTTCAGTTGATGAATGGATAATGAAACTGTGGCATATATATACAATGGAATATTACTCAGCCATAAAGAATGTTAAAATTATGGCATTTGCAGGCAAATGGATGAAATTGGAGAATATCATGCTAAGTGAGATAAGCCAATCTCAAAAAACCAAAGGACGAATGATATCGCTGATAAGTGGATGATGACACATAATGGGGCGTGGGAGGGGTTAGTTTTAGGGTTAGAGTTAGGGTTAGGGAAGGGGGAAGAATGGGGGAAGGAGGACTGTATAGAGGGAAAAGAGGGATGAGAGGGGTGGGGGGAAGGGAAAAAATAACAGAATGAATCAAACAACATTACCCTATGTAAATTTATGATTACACAAATGGTATGCCTTTACGCCATGTACAAACAGAGAAACAACATGTATCCCATTTGTTTACAATAAAAAAAAAAGCGAAAAAAAAAAAAAAAGAATCCCACCGGGCTAACAGGGGACCAATAATGGAGAAGGATACTTGCAAGCTGACTGATGAACCAATAGCTAGCTAGGATGTTCACAGACTGACATTAGTTGGGAGGAGGGAAAATGGCTGCACCAGAAAGGGTGGGAAGAGCAGCTTTCAGACTGACAAGCTAGGTTGTGATGCAATGGAAAGGGTGGGGAAGTAGCTTTGTATTACAAGAACTGAAGCCAGAACTGAGGACAGGTGGTTAGTGTAGAAATAGAGAATCAGGTCAAATCAAGGAAAAAGAAGCCATGAAAGCCTTCTGCATCTGGAAGTTGGAGACTGCCCCTGGAAGAATGGAATGTCAAAGATCTCTGGAGCCCATTGATTACCAAATTTACCTGCCCTTATGGAGGACTACAGGCAGAGTTGCTAATTAATGCCCCCGGATCACTTTGGCCCTCCCTCTGCCCATCTGCTTCTCAGTTGTTTGCATCTCACCTGCAAAACTGGGCCTAGTCATGCAGGAAGGAAGGAAAGAGATAAGGGGGAAAAGAACAAGAGAATAAAACTTATAAAAGGATAAGATTTGCTCATCACATGGATTCCACCTTTGGGTCCACTTCTTCGACCCAGGAGAAGTTTGTTTTCACTTGTCCTTAACAAAGCTTCTTACTTTCTACTCTATACTTGCCTCACTGTGCTACCCTGGCGTTATAATTCAACACCTGAGGAAGCAGGACTCATCAAGCAAATGGCAGTATCAGAACCATGGCACAGATCATTAAAGTAGCAACATGCAGGAACTACTGTGGCACCTGAAACAATGTGTTAAATGAATTATCTGGTGGCTGATAGCGGGTATTGCTGTTGTGGCTGCCATCATCACCTCTGCCTCAACTATAGTGGTGGCATTGCAACAGTAAGTCTAAACTACATATTACCTTCCAAAAATCCATAAAATTTTTACTGAGATGTGGCAAGCTCAAGTACACATTGACTAGGAAATTTTGAAGGAAATTCAACAACAAGAAGATTCAATTATGTCAGGAGCAACAAAAGAATCATTGCTTTGAACTCCATAGCCTTGGACATCTAGACCCCCCTTTTGGGTTCCTCTCAATACAACAGTGCTGAAAGACATGTCCACTTGCAGGTGACCACTGTTAATGGGGCAGTGGTGTGGATCTACTCATGTACTGGTGTGGATGACTTATGGGGTCAATAGCTCTGAATTCAGATGCCTGCTGTCCTAAGGTGAAAAAGATACCAGGGAAGTAAAATAATCTTGAGGCACCAACTACCTGAAGAAGGGAGATTTACTGCACAAGTGATAAGTCCCAGTCAGGCCAATGTCTCCACAGCCTCTTTCATTTTGTTTACCTTGAACCACCCTTCCTCACATCAAATTCCTTTGGCAGGTTTAACTACAAATAAAGCATTTGAGGCCTTTTTCTTTTTGGTAGGTTCAGATCCATCAGGCTTTTTCCACCTGTAAAGCTCTTGCTTTAAAAAACATTTTTCATGTCTTTTGTATGATTTCTTAATACTACTTTTCAGTATTTCTAGCTGGCCACATCTCCACGAGTTACTTATTCCCTCCCCGTGCAGGCTGTGACTGAGAAATTATATGCCTAGGAGAACAAGTACAAGATTTACAAGTTGCTCAAAGACTTCAGTGTAACTATGACATTACCCAATTTTGTATTACTAGAGTTCCATATAATGACACTGAGATTCAATGGCAAAATGTACATAATCACCTGATGGGACTTGATCCTTTTCATAATAATTCTTTGGATGTGTTAAAAATACAGTCTCAGGTTCCAGTCATGGTAATCCAAAAATTCCTACTTTGGATAATGAAGAAACTTGGGTCAGTTTAGCTGAAGGGATTTCTTGCTCTAACCCTTTTAAATACTTTTCTACACTTGTAACCAGCCTACTAGCTATAACTATACTGTTAATTTTGTTCTGCACAGACTGTCAAGCTGTGTGGAAATGATTGAACCATCAAGGAAATATGGTTCCTAAGTAAATTGTGCTTACAGTGCTCCAAAGGACCTGAACACATGAGATCATGGAAGTTGCACCCTGAATTGGAATGGGACCTGATGACTTTGATTAAGGAGAATAGGGTCCCCAACTGTTACCTGCTAAAATTGTTTTCCTAGTACTAGCAAATCAGTTAACCCTCACCTTTCTTATAATAAACTTTCTTCTCCCTATTCTTAATTTTGTACACAATAATTTCTTAATGAGAGGACCCGCCCAGCACAAGCCACCTGCAGAACACAGTCTGACTTTCTGAAACTATGAAAGGGGGATTTTGCCTGAACCCAAAGTCTCTTCCCATATATACCACTCTTAAGCCTCGACCACAAGTGTCCTCATGCCCTCTTCTAGAACTCTAAAAGGAGTGGTCCCCGTACTTCACCCCTTCTCATCAGGAAATATTCAGACCTGATATCATCACCCCAATCCTTTATCTCTTTCAGAGTCTGGACTGAAGGGTATGGAAATGACAACCACCAAAACAGTGGCCTGGGAAGAGGGAGAGAGGAAGAAAGAAAAAAACATTGGTAACATTGATCCTTTCCCAATACATCCTTTCCCAGTGACAAGACAATTTTGGGGAAGGAAGCAAACATCAACCAGTGAGAAGAATCCCGGGAAATGGGCAAGCATCGATCATTTCCCAGTATATTCTTTCTCAGGGACAGTATAATGCACCCTCATTTCTTGCCCTGTAAAAACACTGCCCAGAAAAAACAAATTTCTAGTATTGTAAACTTTTTCCTGAATGCCCACATACTGTTGAAGTCTTCAATGGCTAAGTCACCTCCAATGTGGTAACCCATATAAACCCAGACTCCTCCTGTAATCTATAGCCATTTTCTAAGCACAAAGTATGCCTGTTCAATGCCTGACTCCACCTCTGCAAAGACTTTGCTGAATTCATGAGGTCTGCACAAGTCTCCATCATTTTGTGCTTACAACCTTAACCTGTAGGAGTGATGGGTTCCCTTGATTTCTATGAGAACATAGGGATTGATGTGGCTTATGGATACTTAATATATGCTCTTAATCTCATATTAATTCCAGAAGTAAGCTTTTTGAAGTATGACACTGAAACTGAAAAGAAAAAAAAACCAAAACTTAAAAATTTCACATCATCCAAACTGTATGTTATGCTGCCGAACTATCCATAATTTTTTCTCAGGTAAACATTATCCCATACACAACTGCCAAGAATACATATTTCATAAGAACTTGAAGAGATGGGAAAAATAGACCTATCAAAGCAATATTTTTATATGAGCTTTATATATGAGCTATTTATCCTATATATGAGGTTGTCTGCCTGTGGGCTCTTGACATATTGAATCACACACTATCTACTCGCTGTCTCTACAGACATCCCCAGATAGATCAATCCAGCCATCCTTAAAAGCTAAACACTGGGCTGGGGTTATAGCTCAGTGGTATAGTGCTCACCTAGCATGGGTGAGGCACTGACATCAATTCTCAGATTCAATATAAATAAAGAAATTAAATAAAGGTCCATTGACAAATAAAAAAATGTTTAAAAAAGACAAACTTACCATGAAGGAAAATGATTACATCTATACATATACTCCCCCAATCTGTTCAGGCCTCATTCATATATCATTACATCTCAGTCAGACTTACTTTATCACAGTTATAAGAGAAGTTAGTGAAACAAGCACTCTCCAGGGTATCAAAACAAAAGCAATCTAGATTAAGGTGGCCTGAACACAGATACACTTGTAATTTGGGTGGACAGTATAACTTACCAGAATGCTTTTTCAACATACCTTTCTTTAATTTTCTCCCCAAATTAATCAGGTCAAATTAATTCATGATGATTCAAAATAAATAATCATCAATAGAAAAACATGGAATATGTCTTAAAAGGTTGGATTCCTTTAAAATATGACAAAAAATAAGCTGAAAATCCAAAGCCTTTGGGAGCCATTCACAGTCTAAAAATACCCTGAGTGATGGAAATGAGATGTGACATAAAATAAGTAAACTATATTTAAGACCAATATCTTCACTGAATAGAATTCACGGCAGATTCTGGACTTTCTACCAGAGCCTTAGGGGGCCATTCACAGTCTACAAATACACTGAATGACAGAATAGAGGTATGACATAAAACAAAGTAAGTAAATTATATTTAAGATTGGTATCTTCATTCAATAGAGTTCATGGCAGATTCTGGACTTTCTACCTAGCTACATTAAAAATACATATATATTGAGCCAGGCGCGGTGTACACACCTGTAATCACAGCAACTCAGGAGGCTGAGCAGGAGGACTACAAGTTCAAGACCAGCCACAGCAACTTAGCATGGTCCTAACCAGCATGGTGAGACTCTGTCTCAAAATAAAACACACAAATAAAAAAGGGTTAGCAATGTGACTCAGTGGTAAATTATCCCCAGTTGAAATTCTCAGGAACCCCTCACAAAAAAATGGAATTACCTGTTTTATTAACACATAATGAGATCAAAATGTGTTGCCTTGTTTCTGACAAAAGAAATTTAAAATCCATGTTCCCCTTTTTTTTTTCTTCACACTCACTTTCCCTATATTCTACTAATGTTCTCTTCTAACTATTCTCCTGGCCTTCCCCCAAACATGGCTGACAAAGAATGTGAGAGGCCCAGGATTCTATAGTGGCTGTTTGCAAGGGGAGGAAGATTCAGTGATTGCCACACTGGATTCACTTACATAAGAGGAGATAAAGAATCGTCAGTGCCTCTCACTTATGAAAGAGCCCAAAGGCAGGATGTCTATGTGATCCAAGGAGCCATCCATGGCATATGATGGTGAAAGAAGTACAACCCAAGTCCAGAACAGGGACATTTTACAGTGAGCCTCTCTTGCACCTCTCCAGTGTTTGATTCTAATATTCAGAGTGCATTTCTGAAAGAATCAAGTCACAGAAAACAAGACCTCTGCTTCTGGAAGTCAAAAGAAAGTAATATCCATGCATGTAAGAATGCAAAATCAAGGCTTGTCCATGAAACAATGTCTACAATGAAGAGGGGTGGGAGGAGAAGAGCAGAAGAGAGTTACACGTCCAATCTGGCCCAGCACACCCCATCCCAAGGAAAGTAGGATTCAAGAAAACCTAAAGAAATTCGTGGATGCCCTCATTCCCTACAGGGTGCACTCAAAGAACTTCACCCTACTCTTAGGTTATGAAAAAACTCTTTAGGGCTGAGGTTGTGGCTCAGTGGTAGTGTGCTCACCTGGCACATGTGAGGCACTGTGTTTGATCCTCAGACCACATAAAATGGTATTGAGTGCATAACATAAACGTATTGAGTGCATGTACAAAAAAAGAGAATCTTTTTAAACCTTTACTTTCATCCTTGGAAGCAACAGTAAGTTCAGATCAACTTCTATGGCTACAGAAAAACTAGAATTGCTCAAACCAGATGTCTCTTTCATCCATTCCCAGGGACATTAACTGTATATGTAATACATAATTATGTGCACATTATTACCCTTTATAATGTGAAATAAATAACAAGTAAATAATTTTTTATGAACAATAATAAGGAACACTGAGATGATCTCCCTAACACAGGCACCTGGAAAGTGGCCCTATCTTGTTTCTCTGGCAGGATTTCACTTCCCCAGAGCTTGGCCATTTAGGTTCAATTATAAGTCTCCTGTAACCTTCTCCACCCAATCAAGTCTCTTGTCAGTGTCTTCACCCAATCCCACCTTCTGGTTGGGAATCTGACCTCCCTATTGGCTACCTCATACCTTTAAACTGCCTTTTTGGTGACATCATTCTCCCACCAAACCTACTGCCACCTGATAGAATCTTAGGGATTCTATGGAGTTGTAAACAAATTTGGATCATCGCAAGTGACCAGTGACCAGTAACCAGTCATCAGTGACCAGTAGCCAGTGGCCAGTGGCCAGTGACCAGTGAACTCCATACTGGGAAACATGCATTCTCTAGCCTCAGTCACCCAGACATCCTCTGGGGTGGTCTCCTCATCCTTTGTATCTGCAATTGATGTCACCTCTTCTCTGACAATGTCAGGTAAGGAAAGAAACTTTTTAAAGTTTTTCATTAGACATTTTGCTGCCTCAGTGTACTAGTGGAGTCCAATTATCTTAGAGTAATAGGGAAAAGAATGGAAGAAGAAATCTGGAGACCTAATTTGAGTTTTCACTTTGACATATACTAGGTATGGGAGGGATGATCATTTACTCTCTCACAAAATCTGTTTCCTCATCTGAACTAGGAGGATAACAGACAACCTGTGCACTGGTCCCTTTCTTTTCTAATATTGAGTCTTAAGGGGCATATTTATAGAGAATGAAATTTGATTTGGGAAGTGCCATTGTTTCAACAGAAAAAAAGATAGAGAGATGGAGAAGAAAACTTGCATTGTGTACCAAGACTATCATCTGGAACAGTGTCCCTCCACCAATATTTCCACTTCAGTATTTCAAATTTAGTGCTATTCAAAAAGGGACATTCACATATTTGGGTTTTTTCTGTTTAAACTGTGTGAAGGAGAACTAGGGATATGGGAGCAAGAAGACAGGACTGTAAGGAGACAGCTATTCCAGGATAAGGAAATGGGACTGTTGAAGCACACGGCAACAGGAACTTGGTGGGGGAGAAAATATCAAAATAAGGGAGAAGAAAATGTGAGAATAAAAAGAGATGAAGAGCATGGAGATGTTCTCAGTTAATAAGTAGTTGGCTGAAATAGAATATACAAGAGAAAAAAAGATTTAAATCGATGCAGAGAACATAGAGTGAAATCTTCCCAACACTTGGACATTTGAGGGTGGTTGAGAGAATGTCTTAATTAACTGACAAGTAAGGAAACTTAGGGTAGAATTAGGGTATCACTGCGGAAAGCAGTTTCTCAGAAAAGTCACATTTGGTCCTTTGGAGTTTTTCTATGGCCTCTTTGAACACAGATGAGCTAGACAGTTTGAACATGAATATTTTAAAAGTATGTTTTAAAAATGATTCTTCCTCTAAACATGCTAATGAAAGTGGATGGAGACAGACCTGGGGAAACAGCAGTTTTCCATGTCTTTTTACTCTGCTTTTTAAACTACATGAATTTTTAAAAAAATGATGTGTCCTAAACTGTATCAAGCACGCATTCCTGTGTGAGACAGGTAGTTTTCAAGCAGAAGCTGTTTTCCATCTTTACAATAACTTTATTTCTTCATGAGAATATATACAAATACTCATTAACATGTTTTAAACCTAAGAACCAAAAGAAAGACCTATGTAAGAATAAAATTCAAGTTCCATATCTCTAATTCCACATTTATCTAAAATAACTTTTGATTTTTCTACATTTCAAAAAATTGTTTTTGAGTGGGGGTGGAGCTCAGTGGTAAAGTGAATGCTTAGCATGTGGGAAGCCCTGAGTTTGATTTCCTGTTTAGTAAACATCACAGAAATTTATTTTACTTGTATGATTATATTCTGGTGGTGATGTTTTTTTTCAGACTTTATGAACAACATTTTCCTGTTAAAGATAATTATAAACTAGATTGTGATGATAAATATAACTTTAATGATAACTTACTGTACTTTTCCGCTTTTTTATAACAAATGTTTGTCAGAAAATGTTTTATATTAATTTAAATGTCTACATAGTGGGATTACTATCTTTCACATGGTGTGGGTAATATTTAGAAGAAGATGAACAACCACAGAGATGAAATTACTTTACATTTCTTGTTTCATTCCCTACTATGTAAAAAATTTCCTTCCTACCCACCTTCCTTCCTTCCTTCCTTCTTTCCTTCCTTTCTTCCATCCTTTTTCTTTCCCAGTGCTGGGGACTGAACACAGGGTCTCATACATGCTAGGCAAGCAAGCTATCACATGCTATATCCCCAGCACATCTTGTTTCTTCTCTGAGACAAGATCTTGCTAAATTGTCCAGGCTGACTTGGAATTTCGGGCTCCAGCAATCCCAATGCCTCAGCATCCAGAGTGCTGGGACCACAGGTCCAACCCACCATGACTAGACTCATAGTGGTATTTTGCTTCAGTTTGTGCATATGGTGGGGAAAAAGGGGGTTGGTTTAGGTTTCATTTGTTTTGCAGTACCAGGGATTGAACCTAGGGGCACATATCCATTGAGCTACATCCTGAACCCTTTTTAAATTTTATTTTGATGAGTATCTCTAAATTGTCAAGGCTGTCCTCTAACTTGTGATCATCCTGTCCCTGCCTATTGAGAATCTCAGATTGCAGGTGTGTGCCACTGCAACTGGATTAAAAACATTTTTCTTGAAATATTTATATACATACATTGTGGCTACCTAAACATTTACATTAACATCAATTAGTTGCATATTACACAATTTTTGTTGATATAGTTTCTCTGTCTATAGGTACTGGTTAGAAATTCATTCAAAATCACCTTCAATTTTGCACAGTGTTTTGATTAACAGTATTCACTGAAATAAAGGACAAACACTCATTTTCATTATACTGTATGTATGATAATGGGACTTTATTGGTTAGTAAATTTACTATGCTTTGATGCTTGCTAAATATCCAAGTTTTCATTAGTATCCAGGTATTCTTTGTAGTTCTGTGCTGTTTTTCACTTTTGCCTTTCTATCTTTCCAGAACTTACTACCTCTTAGTCTATATAAATCTAATATAATATGTCACTTTTTTCATGGATGAATTATGACTTCTTTTATAATTGTAAACCCCTTACTTGAGTAACCTGAAGCTTAAAAAGTTCAAATAAATTTTTCTAACAAGAAGCATTTCTTGAAAAACTTACTCTCAAGTAGTTATGTTGATGTTGGATGAAAAGTCAGTCTTGAATATTGTAAACAATGGCCCTGTAAATTACCATCTGGATGGTACAAGTGAACACCAGAAAATGGCATGCAAACTGCACAAACAAAATAAGACACTGAAGAAAACAGTAGTGATATAGTACTGTTTTCTCTGAATAGAGAAAAACAAAAATGTGTTTCTCCTCATTTCTGGTATTCGTATACAGCACAGAGTCCTGGCAAGGGAGTAAGTTTCCACAAACTGGTGTTGATAATGAACAAGTCAATAATACTTCCCTGACCCTTGGTTTACTCACTTGCAAACTGATGTTAGACATTCTCTAATTTGTAAATGCTTCTGTTGAAAGGCATTTTCATGGGCCAAAATTAGTAGACGCTCAAGGGAAAGCTAGGTCAGGGAAAAGGAGGTGTGCAGGGAACAATGTGTGGTTCAGACCACTTGGGTCTTCAGTACCCAATTGGAGAGAAACAGCAGTTCATCAGCAGAGTACCAAACTGCTCCAACACTTGCAGCCATGCTAAATGGTTTGATTTGGGGAATCTCAATGATTATTGGTATTAGAGGCTTCCTGACTGCCACAACAATAAGATAATACTGTTTCTCAAGTATCATAACAATCTGTCATTCTCATCAATATTTACATTACCCTCTTATTCCTACAGAACATTTCCAGAATTCTTCTATATTTGGAACTGCAAATTCTCTGCCTCTCTCTCTTCCTGTGGTGAGCAATGCAGCTTCCGTAACAGGAAGTGCATGTAACTTCTCCAGAGTCTCTGCTCCAGCTGTCAGTTCAGCATGGCTATTGCCTTCAAACTCAGGCACCGCCTTCCAGCCACTCATGGGCAGTGCCTACCTTTATCAACATTCTAGCACAGCCATGTTGTCTACGGCTACTAGCCAGCACCAGGTACCCAGAGAACCTGCCTCATATTCAAGTATTTTTGAGTGGGATAATACAGGAGATGCTGAAAAGAAGTCATCTTCACTGGGGGACTATACTTTGACTGTCATTGATCAGGACACAGCAGCTCCTTCCATGTCTATGACAGCCCAATATGATACACCTTCAGATGCCAATGTCATAGTCCCTGAGTATCCATCGTTGTCAGCCAGTTTTGTCCAGGGTACAGCACCTCAGATTCCAAATCAGGCACATACCCTGTCACTTCCCTACCAAGAAGGAAGTCAGGTCTACTACTATGATCAAAACACACTGGGGCCTCTGCTCTCTGGAGATCTTGGCCCCCGCCCGCAATCCTATGGCTCTGTGGCATATGCAGGAAGTAGGGCTGCTGCCCCTCAACCGTTAATGGTGATGGTGCTGAAGGAGGTTCAGCCCACATATGTCCTACCATCAGTCTCTACCCCTGGCATCTACTACTCTGTGTCCACTCAACCTATCACAGAAACAAATTTTCAAGGTGAGTACAAACAGTAGCATGGGGAAGGAATAAGATAAGCATTCAAAAGGAGGGTCAAATAGGCAGCTGGGAGCTGTGGGTCTACAGATCCATAGAAGTTAAGTCCTGAGACTTTAACCCCTATTCTTATTCAGCAGTTTGCATTTTCAGACTCTGCAAGAAGATGCAGGACACTCTAATGGTAATTCACAATGCATTTAAAAGACCTTCATGAGCACACGGGAGGTGATTAATATTCAGTGCCTTGGTAGACCAGTCCCACTACACCAACACATTATGAGTCTATTTCCCTGATTTTGCTTTGCTCTCTAATGAAGATACTTCAAAACTAATCATGGTTTGACAGTTTAATTTTCCTTCCTTAATTCTAGGATTTAAACATTCTATTCAGAGATCCTGTGCAAAGCAGGTTTCTCAAAATCTGTCCATTAACAAATATGTTATGAGGAAGAGATCCACCCTCTCCTAGTACATGGTATTAAGTGTCCATATATTCTTGGGAGATGGAGAGAATACAGAGGTTGTAACATGAGAATGACAGGTTGCAGAAAACATTTTTTGTGGGTAGGAGGTAGGTGTGCTACCAATCAGCCATGCTGCCATGATAATGTTGCCAGTGCAAATCTAGGATTTCAAGTGATCACCTGTAACTGAGGGGGTCAGCATTCAGCTCGTAACAGAGACCTGTCCATGGGCCTTTGGAAGACCTACTAGAAATGCCTTCTCCACAGTTGGCAAGTTCCCTGACTATTGTGTTGCTGTGTAGGGGGAGCATCCTACTTACCATCATCCTTGATTCCTTTGCAGTGATGGAAACTTCCCTCGGGATGGAGGTTTCTGTGGGATTGCAACCTCCATGTCAGACATTTTGTCTGCCGCAACCTCCAGAATTCCCCAACTCCTGCAGTAGCAGAAGTATCCAAAATCTCCAAATCCTTGAGAGTAACCCACCAACTGAACATGGGGACATTTCGGTAATAACTCGAGACCAGAGTTCTACTAATTTCGTGGCATTGCCTCCAACTCAAAGAGAGGAAGAAACAGGCAGTAACAGTTTGGATGAGGATAAAGCCATGCTTTCAAACCCTCTGGATGCCTATCTGTTTGCAGTAGAAAACCAGGATCCTCCACTACTCCCTTTAGAAATCTCTGATAGCCACGAGCTCCTGGCCTCCATTGGTCCTCTGGACCAAGAGGAGATGCCTCATTCTGAAAATATCAATCTGGGAAAGAGTAGCCTGAGTCTTGAGGACCAAGGCACACTTGAAAATGGGATTGAATGTAGCAGTGATTTTGCAGACCTCACTGCACTGGTGGGAGATATTCACCTTCCTGAAATTTTCCATTTCTTCAAAGACCTTGACCAACCTGGAAGTCCTCAAATCATAAAAGCCAATGACACCAGAGACATCATGGTGAATCAGGAGGAGGTAAACTCGAGTGGCACAAAGGGTCCTACTGACACAGTTAGGAAGAACAAACATAAAGCCTTGGAGCCTCCTGATGGGACTCCTAAGGCCAAAATGCAGCCAAAGCACCCACAGTACCCATTAGAGGGAGAAGTTGCTTGCAGTGATGCAAACAATCACAGGGCCCCTGTGAACACAGCTAAGCATTCTAATAGCAAAACTCAAGAGGCTGCAACCAGCAGGAATAGCAAAGCTAAGGGTCATAGGCAGGAAAAACCCAAAAGGAGCAGAGAAAACAGCTTCAAGAAAGCAGAAGACAGTAAGCAGGCAGGCAACAAGGTCAAGACAGAAGAGAAGCCAATGGTTCCTAAGGTAAAGCGCAAGAGAAATCCACCTGAGCTTAGCCAGGAGACCTTTAAAAAGCCTCGAAGTTATCTAGGCATGCACATGCTGGAGTCCGTGCAGGTTTTTCATGCACTGGGGAAGAAGAATGATAAGAACCCTGGGCTCTCTTCCTCCCGGGCCCTGGGAAACTCAAGCAGTAACAAAGATCCCCGTACTTGCCCAGCTAGGAAACCCTGGCTGCAGGTTAAAGGTCCTGAGAAAACTCAAGTCAGAGCCCAGAAACCAGATATCATTGCTGACAAAGAGTGTCCATTTCCATCCCAGCATGAGCTTCCCCCTCCTGGGAAGGTTAAATTGGTGCCTTTGCCTTTTCTGTCCCCAGAGAAACCTCAACCTCGACCTGTGTATCACAGGCCACAGTCTCTGGCCTCACGTAGACCCACTGTGGCTTACCCTGCCCAGCCTGCTTCTACCAGCTCAGCTCAACCCAGGGCAGTCAACCAATCCCGACCAGCTCCTGCCAACACATCTTTCATGCGTCCTGCCAAGCCAGCTCAGCCAGCTGTATCCCACTCAATCCATTCAAGCTTCACCACTTCTACCCAGCCTAGTGTCCCTCAGTCTGCTGCCTCTAGGCCTGCAGCCTACACATCATCATCTTGCACTTCTGTCCAGCGGGGCCCTGTTTCCACCCTTGTGAACAAGCTCCAGTCCCAACCGCCCAAGCCTCAAAACCGATATCTGCTCCAAGACTTTGCCTTACAACCAATTCCATGGAGGAAACCCAATGTTCCTGAGCCAGTAATGTCAACTCCCATCACGGAAGAGCAGAGGCCAGAGCGGGAAGCCTTGAAGAAGAAGGCTCAACAAGAGCGTGAGAATGCTGCCAAATATCCTTTGGGGAGAGTGCAGTTTTTCATTGAGAGGGAAAGAGAGATGGAAATTGCTCACTACTATGGATATACAATATAAGAGCTGCTAAGACTGATGGTGCCACGTGGCTGCCAGTTAGTTTCCACATGTATATAGATAGATACAAATTTATTTATTCTCATATGTTTTCAAATTTAATAAAATTAGCTTAAGAAATTTAAGAGGTCTTTTGGTACCACTTGGGTATCAGTTAGTGATCCACATATAATACAGAGATAGATAGATATAAATTCATTCATTCTGATATAGTCTCAAAATAGAATAAAACTGAATAAAGCAATGTAGTAGAAAATATTAATAGACAAGTAATGAGACTTTTTGTACTATTTGAATACAAAACAGTTTTCCACATTTATATATATCTATAGGTACAAATTCATTGATTGGTACATTTTTAAATCTTAATAAAATTGAATAAAGAAATGTAATAGAATTGTTTAGTAGATAAGCAATAAAGAGGTTCTGGTACCACTGGAGCATCATATACTTTTCCACATAGAGGTAGATATATGTAGGTTAGGGTTAGGGTTAGGGATAGGATTATTCATTCTGACATACTTTTCAAAGTTAATAAAATTGAATAAAGAATTAACAGATAAGTAATAAAGAGAAATTTTGAGTTTTGAATTGCTGTGAAGTGTGGTTTTCTTGGAAGAGGTGGGGATTAAAGTCTGCATGTGAAGAAAGGACCTGAACATGGGACAGGATAACAGGGGAAAAAGATAGGAATTGAGGAAAGAGGAAGGAATATGACCTAGCACTAGGAAAGCAAAAGGATTTATACCAAGATTCAGGAAATGAAGTCACAAAGTTTGAGGTTAGGGTTAAAAGCATAAAATCTGAAACAAGTGGAAAATGGCAGAAGATGGGTTCAGGTTGACCAGGAGAAATGAAAAAATCAAACAAAAACCCTCATGGAGAATGATCTAGGTATTATGACCTATCAGAAAGGCATTTTTAGTAAATTAGATTCAGGGCACAAGTCTAGCATATTTGGGTCACCTAAGATCATGACTGGGGTGGTAAATACAAAACATGGGGTATCTACCAGGGCTGTGGCAAGGGTTCATAGTTATCCTGAGTGCAGCTGACAATGTGGGACCTAGGCAAGTGAACTGAAGCAGTATGAGGCCCACCAAGAACATGGCCTGGAATAAATCATCATTTACTCAACATGCACCAGGGCAGAAGAGATGCACTACTTCAATAAACCTTCAAACACACAAGGCCAGTATCACTGTGCCACTTTACTAAAGATCTACTGCTGTATGATCACAAATTTTGTGCAGAAAGAAGGCGTCAATCTGAGGCCTATGGCCTCAAGTCCTCCGTGATCGCAAGTGCCGTCTGGCAGCCAGCCTGGCTTTCAGAGCACAGCATCCAGACATTACCGGTAGCCGAGACCGCACTTCAAAACAAGGATAAATAACTAAACTGAGGGACCTGTCAGTACTCGTCCACTGATTCCTGCACGTGCCGCCATCAGAGACCACTGCCATCAACCGATGCTCACGAGAAATAACAGTTCTTGGGGTCCATCTCCACCCTGTGCGAGCAGACAGTGCGCGTGCGCAGGGGATAGCCAGTCAACAGCTGCAGGACCCAGAAGCCCAAAGCTGTGCAGGCTCTTCCGGAGGCCGGAGGCCAGAGGCCAGAGTCCTCGTGCACAGCTGCCCTGGGAGAGGGTGACCGACAGTGGGTGAGAATAGGAAAGGAATGGAGCAGCGCAAGAAGATGACGCAAGCAGCGGATCATAACTATGCAAAGATTACTAATGTATATTTGAAAATTTTTGCTGTAGATATAATTCACATAAAGTAGAATTCATCATTGAAAAGTGTCCGATTCTGTGGCACTTAGTAATTTCTCGAGGTTGTGCAACCATCGCCACCATCTAATTCATAACATTTTCATAATCCCCCCAAAAAACCCTTCTATGTGTGAGAGGTCACTCCCATTCCTTCTTCGCTCTGCCACCAGGCAACCATTAACCTTTGGTTTTATCTTTTTGGGACAGTTCATATGAAAGAAATCACACAATATATGACCTTCTATAGTTGGCTTCTTTGAATTAGAAGACAGTTTTCAAGGATTATGCAAGTTGTAAAGTGTTGAGTTCCTTCATCCCTTTTTCAGATTGCCTATGATTATATTGCATTGATATCCCCATTTGTTTATATGAATATATCAGCAGTTTAACTTCAAACCATGTACAACCACAGGGAAGTGAAGTTGTATTCCATGTACATAATATGTCAAAATACATTCTATAATCATGTATAACAAAAAGAACATAAATTATTTTTTATTTTTAAAAATCAGAAATACAAAAAATTACAGCATGTGCTATAAGCCAATTTATAAAATAAATGTGTAAATGAAAGATAAAATGATAAAATCCCTCACCTGAAGCATACCAAATAACCCTAAAATTTTGTCATTTAACTCTTTTTGCAAATCTCAACCTTGAGATTATAAGTTTTTACCAAAAAAAGTTTTGCATTATTAGAAAATAATTTATATAACTCATAGCTAACTCATTGGAAACAAAGAAATAAATTTTACTAAAATTAAACTTATTCCTAGTTTATACAAATAGTCACCACTTTTAACAAACATACATATTAAAGATCTTTCCAAACATCCATAAGAAACTTTTTTGCAAACTTGTCACTTTTCTTGCTGACATGAGAGACCAGTCTTAAGTAGCTATAGCTGATGCTCCAAGCCACAGGTTAATCTCAAAGTAATAGTTTTTTTCTTTTTTCTTTTTTTCACGGTAATTTATTCATTTATTTTTTAAATTTTTAAAATATTTTTATTTTTTTTCCAAGTATATTTACTCTTTATTGCATTCCTCCATTTGATTAAATAATATAACATTCTTCAATTTCTATATAGTTTTGGGCAGAACACAAAGATATTATCTTTATTGAAAAGGAGACATAAGTTAAGGGTGTGCTGCTTCTCAGGAAGAGGTCAAATGGCAAACAGATTGGGGATCCAGGACACAAGCCACCAGAGATCACAGAATTTCACAATATAATCCACTGTTCTAAAAACCACAAAATGACCCAGCGAGGAAGATCCCAAATAAAAGTATCTGGAGAGCAAGATTTGAAGATGATCTGCCTTCCACCATAGGAACAGATGACAGAGCCTCACTCAAGTGCCACTATGGCAACAGACTGTCTGGTCGTGGCCTCTGACCACCTTTCCTGCTGTTTTGAGCAGCAGTGAGGGAAGGGGCAGCTCAGTATGTCTCATCACCATATGTGATAACCTAATTAAATTCCTTCCATCTCAGTGGTAAGAAAGTCACCTCAAAAGGACTCAAGGTGTTCTCCTTCCCTTTGAAAGATTTGCAGGGTGAGGGAATGGATCAGTATGGGTGTTCAAGGGCTGAGGGAGAGGGTAAGGACAGGGCTCATGTCTCTGGATAATAGTGTTTATTTGCATGATAGATAGTACAGATAATTTAAAATAAAGAAAGGAAAAATTCTAAGGAATTAGGTGAAGGAAAAGAGAAAAGTGGTGATAATAATAACCCATTAATATTATCCCAAGGAATGGTCCCATTTGGATTTGGACAATAATTAGTGCTGAGAGGTTTGTAAATTTATTTTAATGATTCTTTTCAGAATGTTCAGGGTGTACATTTTTCCATACATATCTTTCATAAGATTTTAACAATGCAATGTTATGGTTTTACTGTAGCCTTCTTCTGAAGGGACAACTTCACCAGGTAATTCCAACTACAAGTGAAAAAGAACATCATTTGAATCCAATAATAATGTACAAGCTTAAAAGACTCCAAAGCATTTGAGACATTTGCCTATATTAGAACAAGTTCATCCCATCTTTTTCTTTCCTAGTATTTACTTTTCAAATTCTCTCATTTTAATATTCCCAATGGGTTCACAGCAAACATTTTACCAGTGTGAACAATTTCTCTTTAGTATACATCCCTTTTCTGCTTTCAGAGCACCCCCAGTCCTTAGAAATGTTCTATATAGGCTGTTATAGCATTGCATTGCAAGCACTGAAAGCCTGCATCTCTAAGACAAATGTTTCCAGGAGCTAGCTGCAGAGAGGGAGGTGTTTTTTTATCACTCTAAAGAGTCTCTAGGAGGCAACAGTTAATCTCCTTCCAAGTAAATCCTCTCCAGAAGCTGCCCACAGATCCCTTCTCCAAGAAGGTGAAATTCCTGAGTGCCCAAGAAAATTGTTATGCTCACTAGAGAACCCCTCAAAAAAACTTATATAAACCCAATCCCTATCTTTGTTCAGTGGCTTATTTTGCACCAGGAAAGTAGGTCCATTAGAACTATGACTCCATTCCTGAATAAGGCTTTTGGCTGATTCTTGAAGTTTGCATCTGCCATTCTCCTAAATGCTGTCTAAAAATGAGGACAGGTGGTCAGAAGTCACCACCAGTTTTTGCCACAGTGGCACTTGACTGTGGCTCTCTTATCTGTCCCCATGGTGGAAGGCAGATCATGTCCAAATCTTGCTCTCTGGACACTTTTATTTGGGGTCTTCATCAATGGCTCATTTTGTGATTATATTGTGAAATTCTGTGATCCACGGTGGTTTCTGTCCTGGATCCCCAATCTGTTGCCACCTGGCTTCTTCCTGAGAAGCAGCGCATATTGTATTAACTTAGTCTCTTGTTCAATAACGTCTTTGTGAAGGATCGAAGATGGTGAACTAGATGGAGGCTCCATTCCTTGTCGCTCCGTAACTCTGGTTTCAAGCAGAGGATATCTGTTTCTTGGTGAGACAGTTTTTGCTACTTATTGATCCCTTGCTGTTTACCCCATTTGTCTGCTGTGATCACCTGCAGTCTGCCAGCATATGGACGCCTTTTTGGAGTGCAGATTGCTCATTGTCAGGCACCTATCATTCGCCATTTGCCTGCCTCTCTCCTGTCCATCGCCTGCCTTACAACTATCCATCTCCCAATGCACGAGGTTGACCTGCCGATCATCCACAACAGTCAGAAACTGATCATCGACCTCCAGTGGAGCACCAGCTGACTGCTGTTGCCTGGAAGTTCACTGTTGCAGTACCTGCAGGTTTGATTACATGTGGCTGCCGCCATTTTGAGACAACAGCCAGGCCCCATAGGACCCCTGACCAGACTAATTGAGCCCCGTATCCAGGATTCCTCAGATCGACCGATTACTCCCTGCCTCTGGGTCCCTCACATTGACTGACTGCTCCATGCCACCAGGACCACCAGACCAACTGACTGCGCCCTATGACAAGGACCCCAGACTGACTGATTGTACCCGGCCTCCAGGATCACACAACCACACCAAACACACCCAAACTCCAGGACCCCTGCCTCAACAACTGCATCCCGACTGCAGGACCTCCAGCTGACCATGTCCACACCCTGAGCTGCAGCTCCCCATTAGCCAACACATTTTGAAGCCAGAGCAGCCATCTTGGATAATCCTGGAAGCCGTAGCACCGATCTTTAGGTGGGGCAAATCCCATCCTGAGACGCCTGCTGGAGGCTTGAAGCTCAATGTCAGGAACCACTCATGCATCAGGCTGCTGAAGACTGAGAGGTTTCATTACTATATGACTGTTATACTGCAGATTTTCTTTTTTCTCCTTATTGAAAACATTTAAGTTTTTATTTACTTTTCTTGCCTTCTTTTCCTTTTGTTTACCTGTTCCTTCAGAGTCTCTTTCTCCCTTTTTTGCATGCTAACACCTGATTTCTTTTGATTACATTCTCACACTTTCTATTATCTAGAACTTCTGTATATTCTTTTCTTATCTCATTAACAGCGACATTCTACATCCCTCTGCATCCTCTTTGTCCTCCACTAGAAACTGCAGACCTTATTACAAATCTGTTTGTTTTACTGAAGATAATATTTGAACTCATTCTGTTAATTATGACAATTTTGTTATTGTCCTCATAGGGGCTATTTGGTCTAGGATTGCATAGAGTCTGATTTAGGCACTGCTAGTATGGATCTCCCCTTAAAAAAAAGGTTTTGGAAACCTATAGGACCACTATAAGCCTAGAGGGGGAAATCTGCAATACCCCAGATCTGCACTACTAGAGGGGAAGATACATGAACAACATGAAAAAACAAGGGAAGAAAATGATCCAAACAAATCTAGATTCTATATTAATAGATATCAATGACAGTATGTTAGAAGAAATGTCAGGAAAGGACTTCAGATTATACATGATTAAGATGATTCACGAAGCAAAGGATGAGATAAGAGAGCAAATGCAGGCAATGAATGATAATACCAATAAGCTGATAGAGCAACTTGTAGGGACCAAAAGATCATTTCAACAAAGAGATAGAGATTCTCAGAAAATAAAAAACAGAAATCCTTGAAATGAAGGAAACATTAAACCAAATAAAAAACTCAATGGAAAGCATCACCAAAAGACTAGACCACTTGGAAGACAGAACCTCAGACAATGAAGACAAAATATTTCATCTTGAAAATAAAGTTGCCCAAACAGAGAAGATGGTAAGAAATCATGAACAGAATCTCCAAGAACTATGGGACATCAAGAAAGACCTAATTTAAGAATTATTGGGATTGAGGAAGGCACAGAGATACAAACCGAAGGAATGAACAACCTATTCAATGAAATAATATCAGAAAATTTCCCAGACCTGAAGAATGAGATGGAAGATCAAATACAAGAGGCTTACAGAACACCAAATGCACAGAATCACAACAGATCCACACAAAGGCACATTATAATGAAAATGCCTAACATTCAAAATGAAGATAGGATTTTGAAGGCCACGAGAGAAAAGCATTAGATTACGTACAGGGGGAAACCAATACAGATAGCAGCCGACTTCTCAACCCAGACTCTAAAAGCTAGAAGGGCCTGCAACAACATATTTCAAGCTCTGAAAGAAAATGGTTGCCAACCAAGAATCCTATACCCAGCAAAACTAACCTTCAGATTTGAAGATGAAATAAAATCCTTCCATGATAAACAAAAGTTAAAAGAATTTACAAAGAGAAAGCCTGCACTACAGAATGTTCTCAACAAAATATTCCATGAGGAGGAAATGAAAAACAACAATGTAGGTCAGCAAAGGGAGGAACTACCTTAGAGAAAAACCACTCAAAGGAGAAAACAAGCCAAATTAAAAACCGAAATTAAGCTCAAATGACTGGGAATACAAATCATATCTCAAAAATAACACTGAACATTAATGGCCTAAATTCATCAATCAAAAGACACAGACTGACAGAATGGATTAAGAAGAAAGATCCAAAAATATGCTGCCTGCAAGAGACTCATCTCATAGAAAAAGACATCCACAGACTAAAGGTGAAAGGATGGGAAAAAACCTACCACCCACATGGACTCAGTAAAAAAGCGGGGGTTTCCATCCTTATATCAGATAATGTGAACTTCAAGCGAAAGTTAGTCAGAAGGGATAAAGAAGGACATTTCATACTGCTTGAGGGAACCATAAATCAGGAAGACATAACGATAGTAAATATTTAAGACCCAAACAATGGTGCATCCCTGTGCATCAAACAATTCTTCTCAATAACAGGAATAACATAGATCACAACACAATAATTCTGGGTGACTTTAATGTACCGCTGTCACCACTAGATAGATCTTCCAAACAAAAACCAAACAAAGAAACCATAGAACTCAATAATACAATCAATAACCTAGACTTAATAGACATATATAGAATATTCCATCCATCAACGAGCGGATTCACTTTCTTCTCAGCAGCACATGGAACCTTCTCGAAAATAGACCATGGGTTATGCCACCAAGCAGCCTTAGGAAATGCAAAAAAAGAGAGATACTGCCTTGTGTTCTATCAGATCACAATGGACTGAGAGTAGAAATCAATGACAAAATAAAAAACAGAAATTACTCCAACACCTGGAGACTAAATAATATGCTATTGAATGAAACATGGATAACAAAAAACATCAGGGAGGAGATTAAGAAATTCTTAGAGGTCAATGAGGATGACAATACAACATATCAAAATCTCTGGGACACTGTGATAGCGGTACTAGAGGAAAATTCATTGCATGGAGTACATTCCAGAAAAGAATGAAAAGTCAACAACTAAATGACCTAACATTAACAGCTCAAAGCCCTAGAAAAAGAAGAACAGAATAACAGCAAAAGTAGTAGAAGACAGGAAATGATTAAAATCGGAGATGAAATCAATGAAATTGAAACAAAAGAAACAATTCAAAAAATTGACAAAACAAAAAGTTGGTTCTTTGAGAAAGTAAACAAAATAGAAAAACCCTTAACTGCAGTAAAAAAGAGAGAGAGAACACTCAAAGTACTAAAATTTGTGATGAAAAAGGAAATATCATGACAGACACCACTGAGATACAGAACATAATGAGAAGTTACTTTGAAAACCTGTATTCCAACAAAATAGAAACTACCAAAGACATTGACAAATTTCTAGAGACATATGCTCCTCCCAAAGTGAACCAGGAGGACATACACAATTTAAACAGATCAATATCAAGCAATGAAATAGAAGAAGCCATTGAAAACCTATCATTCAAGAAAAGCCCAGGACCAGACGGATTCTCAGCCGAGTTCTACAAGAACTTCAAAGAAGAACTCATTCCAATACTTCTCAAAGTATTCCAGGAAATAGAAAAGGAGGGTACCCTACCAAACTCATTTTATGAAGCTAATATCACCCTCATACCCAAACCAGGAAAAGACACATCAAGGAAAGAAAATTTTTGACCAATATCCTTGATGAATATAGATGCAAAAGTCCTTAACAAAATATTGGCAAACATATTAAGAAAATCGTGCACCACGATATAGTGGGGTTCCTTCCTGGAATGCAAGAATGGTTTAACCTCTGTAAATCAATAAACGTAATCCATCATGTAAATAGACTTAAGGATAAGAATCATATGGTTATATCAATTGATGTAGAAAAAGCATTTGGCAAAATACAACACCACTTCATGCTCAAAACACTAGAAAAAATAGGGATAGTAGGAACATACCTGAACATTGTAAAGGCTATTAATGCTAAGCCCATGGCCAACATCATTCTTGATGGAGAAAAACTGAAACCATTCCCTTTAAAAACGGGAACAAGACAGGGATATCCTCTTTCACCACTTCTGTTCAACATTGTCCTCCAAACTCTAGCCAGAGCAATTAGGCAGACTAAAGAAATTAAAGGGATATGACTAGGGAAAGAGGAACTTAAGCTGTCACTATCTGCAGAAGACAGGATTCTATATTTAGAGGATCCAAAAACCTCCTCCCGAAAACTTCTAGACCTCATCAATGAATTAGGCAAAATAGCAGGCTATAAAATCAACACACATAAATCTAATGCATTTTTATACACAAGAGACGAAACAGCTGAAAGGGAAATGAGGAAAACAACTCCATTTGCAATAGACTCAAAAAAATAAATGCTTGGGAATCAATCTAACTAAAGAGGTAAAAGATCTCTACAATGAAAACTACAAAACATTGAAGAAAGAAATTGAGGAAGACCTTAGAAGATGGAACAATCTCCCATGTTCTTGGATAGGCAGAATTAATATTGTCAAAATGGCCATACTACCTAAAGTGCTATACAGATTCAATGGAATTCCAATTAAAATCCCAATGATGTACCTTACAGAAATAGAGCAAGAAATCATGAAATTCATCTGTAAGAATAAGAAACCCAGAATAGCTAAAGCAATCCTTAGCAGGAAGAATGAAACAGGGGTATGGCAATACCAGAACTTCAACTATACTACCGAGCAATAGTAACAAAAATGTCATGCTTTTGGCTCCAAAATAGACAGGTGCATAAATGGTACAGAATAGAGGACACGGACACAAACCCAAATAAATACAATTATCTCATACTAGGCAAAGGTGCCAAAAATATGCAATGGAGAAAAGATAACCTCTTCACAAATGGTGCTGGGAAAACTGGAAATCCATATGCAACAGAATGAAACTAAACCCCTATCTCTCACCTTGCACAAAACTCAACTCACAATGCATCAAGGACCTTGAAATGAGACGAGAGACTCTGCATCTTATAGAAGAAAAAGTAGGTCCAAATCTTCAACTTGTTGGCTTAGGATCAGACTTCCTTAACAGGATTCCCATTCACGAGAAATAAAAGCAAGAATCAATAACTGGGATAGATTCAAACTAAATAACTTTCACTCAGCAAAGGAAACTATCAGCAATGCAAAGAGAGAACCTACAGAGTGGGAGAAAATCTTTGCCACTCATACTTCAGACAGAGCACTAATTTCCAGAATATATAAGAACTCAAAAACTCTACACCAAGAATACACATAACCCAATCAACAAATGGGCTAAGGATATGAACAGACACTTCACAGAAGAAGATCTACAAGCAATCAACAAACATAAGAAAAATGTTCACCATCTTTAGTAATAAGAGAAATGCAAATCAAAACTACACTAAGATTCCATCTCACCCCAATTAGAATGGCAATTATCAAGAATGCAAGCACCAATAGGTGTTGGAGAGGATGTGGGAAAAAAGGTACACTCATACATTGCTGGTGGGACTGCAAATTATTGCAGCCACTCTGGAAAGCAGTGTGGAGATTCCTTAGAAAACTTGGAATGAACCCACCATTTGACAGCTATCCCACTCCTTGGCCTATACCCAAAGGACTTAGAATCAGCATACTACAGAGATACAGCCACATCAATGTTCATAGCTTCTCAATTCATAATAGCCAGACTGTGGAACCAACCTAAATGCCCTTCAATTAATGAATGGATAAAGAAACTTGGTATATATATACAATGGAATATTACTCAGCTATAAAGAATAATAAAATTATGGCATTTGCAGGCAAATGGATGAAATTGGAGAATATCATGCTAAGTGATACAAGCCAATCTCAAAAAATTCAAGGGCAAATGATCTCGCTGACAGGTGGATGATGACCCATAATCGGGTGTGGGAGGGGGAGAAGAATGGAGGAAGGAGGGACTGTATAGAGTGAAAAGAGAGGTGGGTGGAGTGGGGGGAAGGAAAAATAACAGAATGAATCAAACATCATTACCCTATGTAATTGTATGATTATGCAAATGGTATGCTGTTACTCCATGTACAAACATAAACAACATGTATCCCATTTGTTTACAGTAAAAATTAAAACAACAATGTTCTTGTTTTTTGCCAAAACTGTATAGAAATTGATAAATATTATATTGTTTAATGCAAATGAATGAATGCAATAAAAAGTACATATACTTGGGAAAAAACCTGGGAAATATCGAGGGTAAGACCTTAACTAGTATTTTTAAAATATGAATATTGGCTGTTAAGTGGTAAATGGTAGAGGGTGGCTCAGAGAAGGAAGGAAAACCAGCTGGAAACTCTTTCAGCAACTCAGCAGAAGGCTAGTGGTTTGGAGTAGCGTAGTTTTGATTTGCATTTCTCTTATTACTAAACATGGCAGTATGGGGGTGAGACAGATGGATTTTCTGAATGGAAGTAGATTCCAGGGGATTTACTTACAGTCTGGAAAAAAAGATGCTATCATGGTTGACCTCAGATTTTTGCCTTGAGCAACATGGTAGTCCATTTCCCAAATATGTGTCCACAAGGGGTTGAGGAGCTCAGTCACTTGTAATCCTAGCTACTCAGGAGGCTGAAGCAACAGTATTGTAAGCTCAAGGCCAGTCAGAAAACTTACTGAGACCCTGTGTCTCAAATATATAAATTGTATTTATAAATAAAATACAATTTATAAATAAAATAGGGATGTAATTCAGTGGTAGTGCCCCTAGATTGTTGTTTTTTTAATTTGTTGACTTGTTAAATTTGGGATGCATATGAGATGTTCAAGCAGAAATGTCAATAGGAGGTTGAATGTACCACTCTGAATGAACTCAGAGGAGAGATCCAGGCTGAAAATATAAATAAGAGTGACCTCAAAATGGAAATGGTTCTAAAGCCATGAGAACAGTTGAGACCTTCTAGTGAAGAGATTCATAGTCCAGGGTCCAGGAAACTCTGAGGGATTCATGGATAGAATTCAGGGGGACCATGAAGTTGAATGAGGAAAATGGTTCTTACTATTACTATCCACCAACTGACATTTAGCAGTTTTTTCCATGTTGAATGTAGGCTTAAACAAAATCCATGTTCAAAATATTTCTAACTTTGTCCTCAATAGCTATAAAGATATTTTCATGTCATATTAAAATTGTTCTGATATCCCAAAATACCATCTACATTTATCTCTACTTCAGAATCATGGTATAGTATTACTAAACCAATGACTAGATCCTATTATGTAATGTGTTAATAAATTCATTCACATTTGGTTATACATAAAGCTGAAAGTACTGGGACTTTAACTGTGATTGAAAATAGGTTTATGGGGCTGGGTAGAAAGGTGTGGGGACTGTATCTCATCATTATATTGGTACCAAGGGAAGCATGGTTCATGTGTTGGAAAATCAAACTAGCACAGAAGAATGTTTTGTAAATCTCTTTCCCTGGAAAGCCTTTCTTCCAAGGTGTGAAGTGTTGGCCTAAATCTTTCTCTCCCTTTGCAGAACAAGGAAGTGGAAGAATTTGCTGGGAACATGGTTATCAAGCAAGAGCAAGAACAGCAAAGACAGAGGACAGCATAGCAGCAGCAATAGCTGGAACAGGAACAGTTCCATGCCTTTGAGGAAGTGATCCAGAACCAGGAACTAGAAAAAGTGTGACTGAAAATTGTACAGGAATTTGGAAAGGTGGACCCTGGCCTAGGAGGCCACTGGTGTGTGACTTAGAAAAACCCTCCTTGGATGTGTTCCCCACCTCACCTGTGTCATCCAAACAGCTTTCAGACTGTAACACAACAGCAAGGCCAGCTAGGCCAATGGGGGTGGACACGTCCTTGAAACCTGCAGCACTGAGCAGCTCTGAAAGTAGTGAGTCTGTTTGCTGTTGTCCTCCCATTTTTGCTGCCACAGTATCATTTTGGGGGATTCAGCTTAGGAGGGCCTCTGTCATACCCCTTACCAGTCTTTGATAACACAACCCCTTGGATAAGGACTGCCATAGTGTGTCCTGTCACACTGGCTCTCTATTGTAAGAGGCCTTTGTTTAAAACATACAATTTACCTGAAGCCAGGTCAGTTTCCTGAAAAGTTGGTACTATCCCTGAAAGTTTTTAAAGTCATCCAGAGATTGAAAATGATCAGTGAATTAGAGAGCAACATTGACTTTTTGTAACAAATAACCTAAAATGTACAGAAACTATGGTGCAATTCAATGACTGAATTTTAAAAAAGAAAAAGAAAAAACAGGGTACTGCTTGCCCTGAAAGCATTCCTGATTCTTAAGGCACTTGGTCAAGGTGAACCTCATGTGATAACTCAGTTCAACCATCAAAACTCCCGGCAGTCTTACCTCCTGTCACCAATAATGGCAATCAAGAAAATAGGAATGGGGTTAAACGATGAGTATATCTTGATCATTAGAGGAATTTGTGGAAGGCAGGAATTGACTTTCAAGTAGTCACTTAAAGTCGTTTTTGGAGTTTCCCAGCCCTCCTTGTGTGAAGCGGGCGAGCGCTCAGGCACCCTGCACTGGCTTCAGAGCCACTATGGGCCCACTGGGCCCCTGGCACTCCGACGAGTGAGCACCAGCTTAGAGCCAGGATTGACCAAGATGGCTGACTAGACCTTGGGGACGTTAGCCCTCTCCAACAAATGATGGCCTCGGGGGCTGGGGATTTGGTCGTCTCCCTCTTAATGACACCACTGGATGTGGTGAAGGTCCACTTGAAGTCTCAGTGGCCCTCAATTCCAGTGAGCTGATGCCTCCCTTCAGACTCTGGAGCATCTCCTACAGCAGATCGCACTCCTCTCTCCAATCCACAGGGAAGTGCCTCCCATACTGCAATGGTGTCCTGGAGCCCCTGTACCTATGTTCAAATGGTACCCACTGTACCACATGGTTTCATGATCCTACCCACTTCACTGGCACTCTGAATACTTTTGTGAAGATTGTGAGACATGAGGGCACCAGGACCCTGTGGAGTGGCCTCCCAGTCACCCTGGTGATGACTGTGCCAGCTACCGCCATCTACTTCACTGCCTATGACCACCTCAAGGTCTTCCTCTGTGGGCAAGTCCTGACTTCTGACCTCTATGCACCCATGGTTGCTGTGCACTGGCTCACTTGGGCACTGCGACAGTGATCGGTCCCCTGGAACTTGTGCGGACAAAGCTGCAGGCTCAGCATGTATCATACCGTGAGCTAAGCACCTGTGTCTGGGTTGCAGCGGCTCAGGGTGGCTGGTGCTCACTGTGGCCAGGCTGGGGCCCCACAGCTCTTCGAGATGTACCCTTCTCAGCTCTGTACTGGTTCAACTATGAGCTGGTGAAGAGATGACTGAATAGGCCCAGACCAAAGGACCAGACGTCTGTGGGCATTAGCTTCGCAGCTGGCGGCATCTCAGGGACGGTGGCTGCCATCTTGACTCTACCCTGTGATGTGGTGAAGATGCAGCGCCAGGTTGCAAGGGGGGCTGTAGAGGCTGTGGGAGTGAAGCCCCACCAGTTCACTCCACCTGGGTGGTGCTTTGGAGAATACGGGCTGAATCAGGTACCAAGGGACTCTTTGCAAGTTTTCTCAGGAGGATCATCAAGATTGCCCCCTCCTGTGCTACCATGATCAGCACCTTACGAGTTTGGCAAAAGCTTCTTCCAGAGGCTCAACCAGGAAAAGCCTCGGGGCCATTAAATGGGGCCAGGAAATGGACTCTTAGCTCTTCTGTGGACGGGGGGCAGGAGGAGACTGAGTCAAGTGCCTTTTCCTCAGCACTCAGGGAAGGGGCCACCTTTCCCTCTTCTCCAACCAAGAGCCCCAGGTAGGGCTGTCCCTCAACCCTGCGTAATCCAGGCCTTCCTTAGACCCAGTTTGCTTTCTGTTGCTCCCACTTTCTAAGATCATCCTTTTCCCACCCTTAAGTTCAAGACCAAATCTGATAATTGCCTGCCTCCTGTGTTCCCTTTGTGTTTGTCTGTAGCTGGGCCCCCAGGAGCCAAGAACCCCTGGGCTCAGCTTAGTCTCCCTGTCCTGTTCATGCTCTAAAAATTAAAAAAAAAAAGTCAGCTTTGATGGAAATCCATTTACAAGTAAGAAGGGAAGGAGGCTGGGCTGTGAGGTCTGAGATTTTGACACCCATCCCCATTTACCAGGCACCCTTATCTCCCACTACTGTTCCTTCCTACATATTCTTAGTTCAGGGAAATTGATCTGTCAAGTTCCCAGAACATTCCCTCCACTGCCTTATCCAATGAGGTTTGTTAACATTTGCCTTCTACATAGATTCTGTTTCTGCCTTCCCTGCTTTTCTGGAAGCCTTTCCACTTCCTCTCCCTTTAATCAGATTGATTCGGTTCTCTATAAAACTCACAGAGCTCTTTTGATCTGTGATACAAGTTAGATCATTTATCAGACTGTGTAGTTATTTGTCAATAACTTGATTTTCACTTCCTGCAAGTGAGGACCTGAGTCTTGTTCGAGTCTGATTCACATTTGTGTTCCCTGTGGGCTGAGCACAGTGTCTACTTGTTATACACTTAATAGGTAAATTTACTGAATTAAAAGGAAAGGACTGTGCCAAACATTAATTCCTCATCTGTAGATGTCATCATCAGACTGCTGATTCACAGTGCATCTCATGGTCTGACTTTGTCACCTCTCTGGCAGTTCAGACCTTGCTGTAGAACGTCCAGAAAATAATGTATTTTAAAACTTTTTT
The DNA here is from genome assembly GCF_902686445.1 of Sciurus carolinensis. Lineage (NCBI taxonomy): Eukaryota > Metazoa > Chordata > Mammalia > Rodentia > Sciuridae > Sciurus > Sciurus carolinensis. The sequence goes on from NC_062225.1 coordinate 25,751,359, forward strand.
ATTATTAAAATATGACTGTGAATGTGCTTCCTAAGCTTAGCTTGCTGGCTTTCACAGAGGGTTTCTCCTCGGTGTTCAGGAACTGGGTCCATCCTTGGCATCCTGAAGTAGTTTTAGAATTTCTTTGTTAATGCATATTTAGTGAGACCAGACTTTTGTTATTTTAGGGGGTTGGGCTTGGGATTTAAACATTCTTCTCAAGACTAAACTCAGAAGGAAATAACTACCTAAGTCATTTTCCATTATGAAGACTATATTATTTTATGCCTCCTTGAAAGTCATACTCTAACATTCTTATGAGTTCAAACAGAGATGAGAAATAAAATGTTCAGTTGAAAGGGGAGGTTATATTTTAAACCTTCTTTTTAGATTGTGGCAGAGAATTTCTATATATCTTAGAAATGTTTTGGAAAGGAGTAGTTTACCCTTGTCTGACCTTGAATAAGTAAAGTCTACTCTTTTCTTAAAGTATCGAGAACATGAACTAAAAGTGCAAAGTTTCCTATAAATCACATACAGATGAGACCCAAGGCACAATTCATCCTTCTCCAGCTGGGAGCTGGAAATGAATAAGTTACATGCTTCCAAAATACAATGGTGGAACCGGTGTAGGACATGCAGTCCCATTCCAAATGGGAGAAATAAATGAAGAACTGAGTGACTGGAGCAGGCTTGGTAGTGCATGACTATGATCCCACTACAAGGGAGGTTGAGGTGGAAGGATTCCCAAGTTCAAGGCCAGCTTGGGCAACATATAAACCAAGAATGGGAAAACAACATTAAGTCTTAATGTTGGAGAACAATCTCTTTTGATTCCATGTACTGCATCCTGGGTACACTAGTACAAGGGTTAAACCCCCAAGACCTCATACAGCCCATTTCTATATTTTCTGCTGAGCTCAGTTCACTCAGAGCTCTCATGAGTTGGGGTCTTATGCCCAATTTGTTCAGAATGGAATCATGGGCTGACGGCTCTCTGGTTCTGGGTCTTGAAGCACTGCCCCACTCCTCTAATGCCAAGGCACTGCCCCAAGAGGGCCTCTCTTTGGTGACTCTGCTCCTATGACACGTCTCTGAACAGGCCCTCAGACTGTCTGCAACATATTTTGAAACCTAGGTAGAGACCACATGGCCCCACAGCTCTTAGGGGAATTGGCTTATATGAATATGGAGGCTGAGAAGTCCACAAAATATTTTTGCTAGATGAACACCCTGGAATGCTGGTCATGTGGCTCAGTCCACATCCAAAATCTTCAGAACCAGGGCAGCTCATGGCACAATTCTCAGTTTCAGTCCAAATACCTTAGAATCCAGGAGCCAGTGGTGCAAGTCTTAGAGTCCAAAGTCTAGAAACCCAGTCCTGATTTCCAAAGGCAGAAAAAGAATGCCTGTGTTGTGATTCTGTCTGGGTCCTAGCTGACTGCATAGTGCCCACCCATATTGATGGCAGATCTTCCCCACTCAGTCTGGAGGACCACACATCAGTTTCCTTTAGAAAACCTCTGAAAGTCACACCCAGAAATAACTCTTTACCATGTATGTATTCCTTAATGCAGTCAAGCTGACACATAAAATTGACCATAATACCTCCAAATCAGCTGTGGCCATAGGCTGGAGAATAGATTTTATGACAGTTTTTTGATGACATTAGAATGAGATGCTCACTCAATGTCTGAAGTTGGGGGGATTCCAGTGACTTAGGATTGCTCTCCCAATGCTACCAACTGTGAGCTCTGCTTGGAATGATTCAGCCTCATGGTCTCTGACACTTCCTTTCACCATTACAATTCCTACAGTTGACAGACTGCACCATGTAGTGGTGCCCAGGAAATTCTGTCCTCAGTTTCTTCAGTTAGCCAATGCCAACACTGCTCAGGGAGTAGAAACATGTGGAATTCTCTTTGAGATACTGGTAAAAAAGAAAAGAAGAGGAAAAAAAAAAGAAAAACAACAAAAACTCAAACTCGTTCCTGAAGTGAGACTTTCCTTTTCTTGACCCCCATGACTCTCAGAGAAGATGTTCAGGGTCAGTTTCTCTTTGCATGAAATCCTCCACAGATGCAAACATGGACTGTACAGTATAGTCCCATTAGATCTTTAGACTCTGTATTTGGTTGCTTTTCAGATTCCCTTGAATTGAACTGATTATTATTATAGTCAGAAATACCAAACTCTAAACGTAGAGGAAGAGCTAGTCACTACCTATACTACCATGTTCTGAGCACCTACTCTTTGGTAGGGCCTAGAAATATAAAATATTTGTAATACAAATAGTTTATGTTCACAAAAAGTGTCCAATCAAGTTGGAGATGGGAAATATGCAATAAAGATACATAGCGTTCTGAGTCTATGTATGACATAAGCACTAGGAATTTTGAGGAAGGAAAGAGCACTGAATGCAGGCACTTAGAGAACCCATTACTAACTGCTGGATGAATTCATGAATGAAGTGGAACAGACGTAGCCAGAGTTTAATGAAGGACTTAACAGTGAGAGGAAAACTGCTTTAGACATGAGCAAAGGAAGGGAAATGCTACTCCACTTGGAGATTTTCAGGAACCACGAATACAATGCAACAGGACTGCGGCGTTTACCCAAGCTGGGCATCAGAGGAAGGTTAAGGGATGGTCACAGCATCTCTGGTTATGACCAGCACCCAGTAATGCACATTAGTAGACAAGGGGGTGAAACACTGAGGTGAGGGATTCTGGGAACACAGAAGAGACTCATGCTGTGGTGGGAAGTAATGTTGCTTGTATAGATATTGGACTTTCCACAGTAAGGTTGTAGGAGTGCACAAGAATTGTGACAATCTGTTTTCTTCTTTGCAGATGAGGAATGAATTTACCATTATCCACAGTCTCATCTCCAAGCAAAGTGCTGGTATGATTATTGCAACACAGAGAAAGAACTTTTCCTCATACAGGATCAGCAGGGTCTCATCAACCTGGGCGGGATTCATGTAAGCAAATCTCAGCTCTCTGAGGGCTCATCTCTTCTCTGTTTGTGTTATGAACACTGCTTGTTTCTTGTTTTCAACGGATTGTACATAGGTTATTTATGGTGTTCCTCTCCTTTGGATACAGTTCCTAGTATACTTGAGTGCTTGTAATAAGAAATCGGCAACCTGAATCAAAACCTCTGGCAGTGGTGTTAGGTCCAGCTAATGTGCATCCTCTAAACAGAAAATGGAATTCTCACTTAGTTACACCTCTATTACATTCTGGTAGCAACACTAATGTGGAAAAAAACAGATGAGTCTTTCTGTCTCAGTCACAGCAGATCACTTCCACTGGAACAGCTTCAAAACTTCCCTCCACTCTTACAAAACATCCATTGCTTAGAGCTGCATTCTCAGATGGGCTCAGTGCTGAACAACTCTCTGCTACATTACTATGTTAACTGTGACAGAGATGAGTCAATGTCACTGAGGCTCTGTTACTAGTTCAGTCAAACATTACAAGAAGACTGTATTGGGTAAAACAGGAATAATTTTGAACATGGATAAGACTTTACCAACTTCCTGGAAACGATCATCAGGGTACAATGCTTCCTACACAAGGGGTTTTACTCCTGTGAAGCATTCCAGTATGAGCGGCTTCTTCTCCTGGATGGCCTCTGTTGTTGGTCACAATTCCTTCAGCTTGTGAGCTGGATTCCTTTTGTCATTTCTCAGAGGTGAAGCCTATTCTTTTTGACCATCTAGCACAGCTCTTCTTTACATGAACCACGTCTTTCAAGTGTAGTGTTCTTCAGAGTCTGAAAGAGGTGCTGCAAAATTGGCTGCTGGGGCTTTCTGTGGACACTGGCAGGAATCCTCTGGCAAGCAGTCCTCTGGAGACAAGTTTGGGTGGATCCATGAACTCTATGTCTAAAGTGATTCACTATAAAGGATGGTTGTGTACTACTGCACTGTTTGGAGAGTAACAGTACTTTCTTGCTGCAGTTCAGTTTGGATTTGTATGAGAATTGTGTAACAGATATGTAAATTATAACCTTCCATTAGTGGTATTATTTGCTCCTGGGATGTTCTATTCTGTACTCTTCTGTCTGGATACCAGTAAACTGAACCAGTTCTGAAACAGTACACACAGGTAATGTAAAAATTTGATGCTGCCAAGAAAAATGACTTGTTACAAAAGGCAAAATCAGAGTTCAATTTCAGGAGCAAGACATATCAATACATTTATCACTAATTGACAACAGTTGGTTGCCTGTGGACATACAAACCCTTTGAGAAAGGAACATAGATTGACCACCAAATCTGAGAAAGAGGTGGAGTAGTGGAGTACAAAAACAGGCTAAATTTAGTCTAATACCCTTCTCTATTAAGCTATGCTCTTCCTTTTGCCTGCAGGAAAGCCCAGAAGGAGATGAGCTCTACTCGGGGGAAGAAATGGAACTGGTATTTGGAGTATTTATTCTCAGAGGTTGTTACAAGGTGTGAAACATTTCATAGGAAGTAATATTCATCATTCTTCTGTGCCATGGTCAGAGATGGCCCTTTATCAGAGAGCAAAATCACCACAATAAATATTAAATGAATGTTGACATACAAAGTGAACACATCAGACTAAGTTCCTTCCTCAAAGGTAGAGAGGCCAAGTAGCTCAACTTTTGTTTCCGTATTCATTTCAGTAGCAGACTGCATTCAAGGAGTATTCAGAAGGGCCTCCTGTCGGTGGCCCAAGCAGGCATTGGTGTGGGCAACTATCTTTCATCATTTAAATTTTTAGCTTACTGGTGAAAAAGGACCTCTTCATCCTCCTCTGCCCTCCACTAATTATACGTGAAGAGACACATCTGCTTTGTGCTGGGAGTTTTCAAATTTTTCTAAACTATGAGCTACACTGACAATGAGAGCAGGTAATATATAATGCTAGTTAATCCACAGACATACTTTTGCATACTCTGCTGTCTCTGTGAAACCTCTGTGGATATTGACATTTTTTCTTATGTGAACAAGAGCAGAAGTGCCAACTTCATAGGATACAACACATATGAGTCTAAGGGCCCTGAGTAGCTGATGGTCTCCTGGGCTGTCACTGATAGGAAATTGTTGAGGGAAGGAAGGAGAAGGATGGGGGGGAATCAAGACATTTCTGTTCATACTGATATAGTTTCATTAAACTATTTTATTTGTGTGTTATGTGTATGTATATACATAATTTTAAAATGTTCAGGTCTATGTAAACTAACTGCAACTTTACTTTGAGAAGGAATTCTGAAGCTTTTTATGAATTTCCTATTAACTAAACTAAGATATTGAAAATATAAATTTTGGAGGGCTGAGGTTGTAGCTCAGTGGTAGAGAGCTCGCCTAGCATGTGTAAGGCACTGAGATCAATTTTATGCAGTGCAAATAAATAAATAAATAATGTCCATCAACAACTAAAAAATAATATTAAAAATATGAATTTTTCTCTAGGGTTACTGAATAACCCTGCTACTCTTAATAAAATTCATATTGTTTTAGAGGAATGAAGCTGAATTTATCCTTGCATTGAAGAGTAGTGTAAGAACCCAGAAACCACTCTGGACATGGGAACTCATGTAAGAGGGTTTATTAAGCAAACAGAGTGTCTCTCTGCAGGGTAAGAGAGAATACGAGAGGAAATGAGAAAGGGCATGCGCAACAGAGAATGTGAAAAGTGCTGCACGATTTTCTTAATATGTTTTTGGATACAGTTTGCCAATATTTTGTTAAGGATATTTGCATCTATATTCATCAAGGATATTGGTCTAAAATTTTTTTTCCTTGATGTGTCTTTTCCTGGTTTGGGTATGAGGGTGATATTAGCTTCATAGAATGAGTTCGGTAGGGTACCCTCCTTTTCTATTTCCTGGAATACTTTGAGAAGTATCAGAATGGGATCTTCTTTGAAGGTGTTGTAGAACTCGGCTGAGAATCTGTCTAGTCCTGGGCTTTTCTTGGATGGTAGGTTTTCAATGGCTTCTTCTATTTCATTGCTTGATATTGATCTGTTTAAATTGTGTATGTCCTCCTGGTTCAGTTTGGGAGGAGCATATGTCTCTAGAAATTTGTCAATGTCTTTGGTAGTTTCTATTTTGTTGGAATACAGGTTTTCAAAGTAGCTTCTCATTATGTTCTGTATCTCAGTGGTGTCTGTCATGATATTTCCTTTTGCATCATGTATTTTAGTAATTTGAGTCTTCTCTCTCCTTCTCTTTGTTAGTGTGGCTAAGGGTTTGTCTATTTTGTTTACTTTCTCAAAGAACCAACTTTTTGTTTTGTCAATTTTTTGAATTGTTTCTTTGGTTTCAATTTCATTGATTTCAGCTCTGATTTTAATTATTTCCTGTTTTCTACTAACTTTTGCTGTCATTCTGTTCTTTTTCTAGGGCTTTGAGCTGTAATGTTAGGTCATTTAGTTGTTGACTTTTCATTCTTTTCTTTTTTTTTTTTTTTTTTATTTATTTATTTATTTTTTTTTTACGTTTACATAGGGTAATGATGTTTATTATATTTTTCCCCTCCCCCCCACCCCTCCCACCCCTCCCACCCCTCTTTTCCCTCTACACAGTCCTTCTTTCCTTCATTCTTACTGCTCTCCTTAGCCTAACTCTAAACCTAACCCTAAACCTAATGCTAGCCCGTCCCACCCCCCATTATATGTCCTCATCCGCTTATCAGCGAGATCATTCGTCCTTTAGTTTTTTGAGATTGGCTTATCTCACTTAGCATGATATTCTCCAATTTCGACCATTTGCCTACAAATGCCATAATTTTATCATTCTTCATTGCGGAGTAATATTCCATTGTATAAATATGCCACAGTTTCTTTATCCATTCATCAACTGAAGGACATCTAGGTTGGTTCCACAATCTGGCTATGGTGAATTGAGCAGCAATGAACATTGATGTGGCTGTATCTCTGTAGTATGCTGCTTTTAAGTCCTTTGGGTATAGGCCAAGGAGTGGGATAGCTGGGTCAAATGGTGTTTCCATTCCAAGCTTTCTGAGGAATCTCCACACTGCTTTCCAGAGTGGTTGCACTAATTTGCAACCCCACCAGCAATGTATGAGTGTTCCTTTTTCACCACATCCTCGCCAACACCTATTGTTGCTTGTATTCTTGATAATCGCCATTCTAATTGGGGTGAGATGAAATCTTAGGGTAGTTTTGATTTGCATTTCCCTTATTACTAGGGATGTTGAACATTTTTTCATATATCTGGTGATTACTTGTACATCTTCTTCTGTGAAGTGTCTGTTCATTTCCTTAGCCCATTTGTTGATTGGATTATTTGTATTCTTCGTGTAGAGTTTTTTGAGTTCTTTATAGATTCTGGAAATTAGCGCTCTATCTGAGGTATGGTTGGCAAAGATATTCTCCCACTCTGTAGGCTCTCTCTTCACATTTCTGATAGTTTCCTTTGCTGACAGAAAGCTTTTTAGTTTGAATCTATCCCAGTTGTTTATTCTTGCTTTTATTTCTTGTGCTATGGGAGTCCTGTTAAGGAAATCTGATCCTGAGCCAACAAGTTGAAGATTTGGACCTACTTTTTCTTCTATAAGATGCAGGGTCTCTGGTCTGATTCCGAGGTCCTTGATCCATTTTGAGTTGAGTTTTGTGTAGGGTGCGAGATAGGGGTTTAGTTTCATTCTATTGCATATAGTTTTCCAGTTTTCCCAGCACCATTTGTTGAAGAGGCTATCTTTTCTCCATTGCATATTGTTGGAACCTTTGTCTAGTATGAGAAAATTGTATTTATTTGGGTTTGTGTCCATGTCCTCTATTCTGTACCATTGATCTACCTGTCTATTTTGGTACCAATACCATGCCGTTTTTGTTACTATTGCTTTGTAGTAGAGTTGAAGATCTGGTATTGCAATACCCCCTGCTTCGCTCTTGCTACTGAGGATTGCTTTAGCTATTCTAGGTTTTTTATTCTTCCAGATGAATTTCATAATTGCTTGCTCTATTTCTGCGAGGTACATCATTGGGATTTTAATTGGAATTGCATTGAATCTGTATAGAACTTTAGGTAGTATAGCCATTTTGACGATATTAATTCTGCCTATCCAGGAACATGGGAGATCTTTCCATCTTCTAAGGTTTTCTTGAATTTCTTTCTTTAGTGTTCTGTAGTTCTCATTGTAGAGGTCTTTCACCTCTTTTGTGAGATTGATTCCCAAGTATTTTATTTTCTTCGATGCTATTGTGAATGGGGTAGTTTTCCTAATTTCTCTTTCTGAAGATTCATCACTTATGTATAAAAATGCATTGGATTTATGAGCATTGATCTTGTAACCTGCTACTTTACTGAATTCACTTATGAGTTCTAAAAGTTTTCTGGTGGAATTTCCAGGTTCCTCTAAATATATAATCATGTCATCAGCGAACAGGGATAGTTTGAGTTCTTCTTTTCCTATTCGTATCCCTTTAATTTCTTTGGTTTGTCTGATTGCTCTGGCTAGAGTCTCAAGGACGATGTTGAATAGAAGCGGTGAAAGAGGGCATCCCTGCCTTGTTCCAGTTTTTAGGGGGAACGCTTTCAGTTTTTCACCATTTAGAATGATATTAGCCATGGGCTTAGCGTAGATGGCCTTTATAATGTTTAGGAATGTTCCCATTACCCCAATTTTTTCTAGTGTTTTGAGCATGAAGGGATGCTGTATTTTATCAAATGCTTTTTCTGCATCTATTGAAATAATCATGTGATTCTTAACTTTAAGTCTGTTGATATGGTGAATGACATTTATTGATTTCCGAATGTTGAACCAACCTTGCATCCCTGGGATAAAACCCACTTGATCGTGGTGCACTATCTTTTTAATATATATTTGTATGCGATTTGCTAAAATTTTGTTGAGAATTTTTGCATCGATGTTCATTAAGGATATTGGTCTGAAATTTTCTTTCCTTGATGTGTCTCTGTCTGGTTTAGGTATCAGGGTGATATTGGCTTCATAGAACGAGTTTGGTAGGGTTCCCTCCTCTTCTATTTCATGGAATAGTTTGAGGAGTATTGGAATGAGCTCTTCTTTAAAGGTTTTGTAGAACTCGGCTGAGAACCCATCTGGTCCTGGACTTTTCTTTGTTGGTAGGCTTTTGATGACCTCTTCTATTTCATTGCTTGAAATAGGTTTATTTAAGTTGTGTATGTCCTCCTCGTTCAGTTTAGGTAGTTCATATGTCTCTAGAAATTTGTTGATGTCTTCAAGGTTTTCTGTTTTGTTGGAGTATAGATTTTCGAAATAGCTTCTAATTATGTTTTGTATTTCACTCGTGTCTGTTGTGATATTTCCTTGTTCATTCCGAATTTTAGTATTTTGAGTTTTCTCCCTCTTTCTCTTTGTTAGTGTGGCTAAGGGTTTATCAATTTTATTTATTTTTTCAAAGAACCAACTATTTATTTTATTAATTTTTCCGATTGTTTCTTTTGTTTCGATTTCGTTGATTTCGGCTCTGATTTTAACTATTTCCTGTCTTCTACTACTTTTGGTATTGGTCTGCTCTTCTTTTTCTAGTGCTTTGAGCTGTAGTGTTAACTCGTTTATTTGTTGATTTCTACTTCTTTTTTTGAATGCACCCCATGAAATAAATCTTCCTCTAAGTACTGCTTTCATAGTGTCCCAGAGATTTTGATATGATGTGTCTTTGTTCTCGTTTACTTCTAAGAATTTTTTTATTTCCCTCCTGATGTCTTCTGTTATCCATTCATCATATAATAGTGTATTATTTAGTCTCCAGGTATTGGAGAAGTTTCTGTTTTTTATTCTGTCATTTATTTCTAATTTCAATCCATTATGATCTGATAGAGTACAAGGTAGTATCTCTATCTTCTTGTATTTACTAACAGTAGCTTTGTGGCATAAAATATGGTCTATTTTAGAGAAGGATCCATGTGCTGCTGAGAAGAAAGTGTATTCATTCTGTGTTGGATGGTATATTCTATATATGTCCGTTAAGTCTAAATTGCTGATTGTGTTGTTGAGATCTATAGTTTCTTTATTCAATTTTGTTTGGACGATCTATCCAGTGGTGAGAGAGGTGTGTTAAAATCGCCTAGTATTATTGTGTTGTGGTCTATTTGGTTTCTGGAATTGAGAAGGATTTGTTTGACGTACGTGGATGAGCCAATGTTCGGGGCATAGATATTTATGATTGTTATGTCTTGCTGATTTATGCTTCCCTTAAGCAGCATGTAATGTCCTTCTTTATCCCTTCTGACTAGTTTTGGTTTGAAGTCCACATTATCTGAGATGAGGATGGATACTCCAGCTTTTTTGCTGTGTCCGTGTGCATGGTATGTTTTTCCCCATCCTTTCACCTTTAGTCTATGGGTGTCTCTTTCTATGAGATGAGTCTCTTGCAGGCAGCATATTGTTGGATTTTTCTTTTTAATCCAATCTGCCAGTCTGTGTCTTTTGATTGATGAATTCAGGCCATTAACATTCAGGGTTATTATTGTGATATGATTTGTATTCCCAGTCAATTGACTCATATTTGTTTTTGACATGATTTGGTTTCTCCTTTATTTGGCTATTCCTTTAGGCTAGCGCCTCCTGTTGCTGATTTGCATCGTTGTTTTTCATCTCTTCCTCATGGAATATTTTGCTGAGAATGTTCTGTAATGCTGGCTTTCTTTTTGTAAATTCCTTTAGCTTTTGTTTATCATGGAAGGATCTTATTTCATCGTCAAATTTGAAGGTAAGTTTTGCTGGGTATAAGATTCTTGGTTGGCATCCATTTTCTTTCAGGGCTTGGTATATGTTGTTCCAGGCCCTTCTAGCTTTTAGAGTCTGGATTGAAAAATCTGCTGATATTCTTATTGGTTTCCCTCTGAATGTAATTTGATTCTTTTCTCTCGCGGCCTTTAAAATTCTGTCTTTATTTTGTATGTTAGGTATTTTCATAATAATGTGCCTTGGTGTGGGTCTGTTGTAATTTTGTATGTTTGGAGTTCTATAAGCCTCTTGTACTTGGTTTTCCATTTCGTTCTTCAGATTTGGGAAATTTTCTGTTATTATTTCATTGAATAGATTGTTCATTCCTTTGGTTTGTTTCTCTAAGCCTTCCTCAATCCCAATAATTCTCAAATTTGGCCTTTTCATGATATCCCATAGTTCTTGGAGATTCTGTTCATGATTTCTTACCATCTTCTCTGTTTGTTCCACTTTGTTTTCAAGGTTAAATATTTTGTCTTCAATGTCTGAGGTTCTGTCTTCCAGGTGTTCTATCCTATTGGTTATGCTTTCTATAGAGTTTTTAACTTGGTTTATTGTTTCCTTCATTTCAAGGATTTCAGTTTGGTTTTTTTTTCAGTATCTCTAACTCTTTATTGAAATGATCTCTTGCTTCCCGTATTTGGTCTTTTAACTGTTGATTGGTGCGATCATTTAATGCCTGCATTTGCTCTTTCATCTCCTCCTTCAATGCCTGCATTTGCTCTTTCATCTCCTCATTAGCTTCCCTGATCGTTTTAATTACGTACATTCTGAAC